>NC_140580.1:708356122-709597734 GCF_964204655.1 Triturus cristatus | reverse complement strand
AGCTCTTACGAGTAGATGGCACCCACCAACTACTATAAATTGTCCTGCCTGTATTGAGAAGCCAGAAAACGATATTCATGTAATGTTTTTCTGTCCTTCGTATATGAAGCCCAGGTAAAAGTGGATTGTCCCCCTATGTAAAAAATGGGGTTTTAGGAAACATCTGGATGCTTATCGAATACTAAAATCTGATTTATCTCCACTAACTGTTTTTGCTGTTAGTAAATTCCTAGCTGCAATGTGGAATATCAGAAGAAGTTTAAGGGTATAATGAGATCATCCCCGTTGTACATGATTATTCAAATGCTCGATGAGTTTCTTAGTTGATATTCTCTTCAGGCAACACTGATAATTTTAATCTCTTGGTCAATAGTGTTTTAAAGATGTATTTTTTGTACATTGGAAATTTGTTAATGCTTTGTTTTAATTGTATGTTTTTCTTTTGTTACTTTGTGTAGTCGAAATAAAGATAATAATAATAAAAAAATCTTGTCCCGCTTTGGGGTAACTTAAAATTTTGTCTGCTACAGGGATTTGTAAATATGAGAGAATGTTAATTTGCTTTGGCAAGTCATGCATTGTAGACTGCACTTAGCCCACATGAAATGACACGTGGGACTGGAGGCCTGCTTTGGCAGTGAATTGGATCTGGAATTTCTGAGTTTGAGTTGCATGGTCAATATTTATGTGTCACTTTCATAGTTATTTAGACTGTGTTTTTGTTTTATACTGTTTCTGCCAATATGTCACCTTGAGCCTCAACTTTGGTTGATTTTGATTGCAGTGGCTCACTTTATTTGGTGATTCACAATACCAATCATGGGTAAAACATGGTTTGTTAAACATAGAGGAGATGTACTTGCAAATTGTTGGATTGTGTATTGCATTTCAGGTTTTCAATTTGACCAATCTTTTGACTTCTTACCAATGAAATATGAGTATCTTCCTGGTCGAGGACCACACTGCTTTTGCTCTTATCTGTCTTGTATAAGAGCAAAAGCGGTGTGGTCCTCGACCAGGAAGATCTGTCTTGTATCAAGACCCTGCCGGACTATGGGGTAAAAGAAAGCTTCAATAAGCAGCTACCTATGTTATATGACATCTCTTTATTATTTTAATAACTGAACTTCCACAATTGCTTTATTAACCTTCCTGCTTTCTCAAATTTGCTTGAAAATGCTCCATTTCTCCACTCTTTTTTCAAAATGTTCTTGGGGGGGGGGAACCCCCCGGAACCCTGCTTAGGTTGTTCGGGCTTACTCGCTACACTCGCTCGCTACGGTGCAGTATGGCAATCATTTTACGCCTCACCACTTTCAAATGTCACCAGCCACCACTGGCCTTTTTGCATGGTAGGGATGGAAATTGAACACCGTCCGCTCTGATAGAAATGTACAGGAAGGGCTTTCTCCATCGGGAAAGTATTTTCATCATGGATAAAAAAAGAAAAAAGGTGCAGTTACAAAGAGGTGAAGGATTCCCCAAGGCAGGGTTACACTGCATTGAAGAAATACCAGCATCAGGAAAAGTCATATGACTTTCCCAGTAGCATGCCTGGAAAGGTGTGCCTGGCATAGCTTTCCAGAAATATTAGTGAAAATGTCTTTGAATTCCCCAAAATTTACAAAGGTGCATTCAAATGGAAAAGAACATCTCCAAAAGTACTGTTCCTCTCTTTTCATGAGTTAGGCGTCTTATCTGCAGCCCCATTCTTGGTAAATTGGGATACTTGTAGGCTCTGTTTATGGTGACCCTTGCAAAAATTATTATTAATATGTGTAATATGTTTTTGTTGACATTATCATGATAGCAAATATATAGATTAATGTTATGTTAATTCATTATTTTGACAGCATGACATCTGTAACAATTAATAATTACTTCATATAAATATGCGATTTAACAGAATATGACATATCACTAATGTACTATTGAGATGGTGGAAAATTCTCCTAGGCTGCACTATTGTTTTCCAGTTGCTTAGTTTGTGTTTATGTTAGCACGGCTTATTTTCTGCAGTCGTGGCCAACCCATGATCAAGGAAGCGTCGCAGCCAAAACATGTTGCATTTGTGTCATTAATATCATATCACAGCTCAAGCGGAACTGGAGTGTGTTTGTGTGTTTGGCTGTAAAATACAGCGAATATCTGTGGAGTATATGTTTATAAATGTATATGATTTATTTTACAAGCCCCCAAGCCCCAGCTCAAAGTAACTCCAAGGGTCAGTGGGCTGACCTGGAACCAGCACCAGGGCCATCAAAGCTGAAGAAGCCCGATTTTGCAAGTTGGTAGCCACATTCCTGAATCGTCGCAAAACATCGCTTGACACCCCAAGTGACCAATCTTAAAAGGGCGAAGGTTGCACCCGAGTCCACTGGACCCAGGAGTGTTATCTGAGTCTATTTTTGGCACTCCCAAGGGACCCAAGCCTCCACCAAAGGATATCACTGGACCCCTTGTGTATACAGAGACTGGTAGCACAGCAGCAGCTGGCCTTCTACTGACTGAAAGAAGACTTCATGGGACCTCGACCACAGTGGCTAAAGTCGCCCCACCTCATTTGTGGACTTAGTAATAACCGCAAGGACACTCCTTGTTGACCATACAGCACGCAGAGCATCTTTGAAATCCTCCATATCCGGCATCCTCAGCATCAGGACCATTCCTTTGGAGTCTATGACGGACAAGCTGTAAAATTCAGAACCGGACTAGAGGACGTTTTGGTGACCAGGTAACTTGCCAAATGCTCTTTAGTGGCACCCCTAACCTTTGCCCTGCCCTGCAGGATTTGGTCATCCCAGTCGGGCCAGAGTAGCCAAACTCAACTCTTTTAAACGTTTAGAAGGTTTTCAAGCTTTACAGTTCCCATAGTTTGTTTGTGGTTTAACTGAGATTTACATTTTCTTTACAAATCTATATCTCTTGAACCCTTCAGTGGATTTTGCTCTTCTTGATCTCTAAAAATTAATACAAATATAATATTTTTTTATAATTTGATGTCAGATTTCTTTCTTGTTGCATGACATTCTTATTTCATTGTTCGGTACTTCTAAATGCTTTACACTAGTTTCTTTGTTTAAGCCTTGCTACTCAAAGCCACAGCTACCCAGGGTTCAGCTAAAGATTCTACAAACAAGCCAAACTGACCCCTAGATGGTATTTACTAGTGTATTGCACAGTGAGGTCACACAACCATACCATATAATACACCCAAATCCTCACAAATGTCATAGGGCCATACCAGCAACGGCCAGCGCTAATAATCGCTGGCCGTGCTTAGCGATAATTTTCTTATCGCTGGCTATCTCTGCTTTTTATCGCCCTGGTAGCGCGTTATCATCAACGCGCTGCTCCAGGGCGATAAAAATTCCAGAGATAGTGATGTCATTGCCGTTTTTGCAGGGAACATCGCTGGTTTCCCAGCGAAGTTCCCTGCAAAAGGGCGATAACCTTGCTGATACGACCCTGTGGTCGTATCAGCATAATCCACCCCCAATGTTAGAGGTGGCTTAGTCCAGATTTTGGAGAAAACAGCAGTTTTCTCCAAAAACTAACGTCTGCTAAAATACAAGGGCATCCTTGCAGATAGCGCAAAGACGCGTTATTGCTCTCCTGACATGTAGTGTATGTCAGGGACGCCAACTTTGCATCTCATTAGAGATACAAAGGTAGGCGTAGTGTAAAAGGGTGCTAACATTGCTGATAGGGCATTGGTTTTATCTCCGCTTTTCTGGCTATTAATGCCAGAAAAGCGGAGATAAAGCCCTTGATGATATGCCCCATAGTCTTTCATTTAATTAAACGCTACATCTACTCTTTTTTTCCCTCAAAGCACAGTAAATCATTTATGTCATTTTACCTGATTTAAACTGTGTTTGTTTTTTCGGTGTTTAAGAAATAATTTTCCTTGTATTTGTAATCTAATATTTTATTGTTTGTCAAACCATAATCTCAAAAGAATATTTGGAACCATGGTTGGCCATATACGCTATTATTGTTAAATTCAGTGTGTAAAATGTTACATGGTTGGTTTTTGATACTGTCAAATAAAATAAATTAATTCTCATTATAACTGTACTTCAGGACCAGGCCCCACTAGAGAATAGATTGAAGTTGCCCTTGCTTCAGTGTTAATTAGGTTATATTAGCAATTGTCCAATTGTAAAAGTAGCCCCCAGACCCAAATAGCTTCAGCTAATGGTTGATTGAAATGCAAATAAAATCTATGACTTTTAAGTAGTCTTTTGTCTGTGCTAACTATGGTAGCTTTTCAATGCTGTGAAAATCAGCTTTCTACTCCAAATCCAGACCAATTCATACACAAGTCGATTCCTTACACTTGAGCCATGTAAACCATGTGAATGGTGCTCATGCCCTCATGTTTGATGTGATAAATGCAATTACGATTTTCACACATAATGTTACAGTTGGACTTAAATTTCACATTTCACTAAAAACTATGAAAGAGATGTTTACGAATACAGGGCCTGCTTATGATCCGACCGCTATCCCGTCGGGAATGGGACTGGCCAACTAGCTGTCGGCGGTCCCGCTACATGACTTACGAGGCAACCGCCTTCAAGGTGGTAGCACTGTGTATATTTTGTATTGTGGCGTGTGATGCGGGCTGCCGCACAGGCTGCAAAACAAAACAAACACATTTTGCATATTCCTGTATTATTTTGCAGGCACCATGTGGTGCCTGCCACATTGTGCAAGGATATGTAGGGGGGCACCATGGGTGCCCCCCAGGGCCCATAGCAGAGGCCCAGGGGGAAGGGGGCCCTGCTTCATGAAACGGCCTGCGGAAAGGGACATTCTAATCCCTAGGGTGGTGCCTGAGCAGGCAACACCACCATTGTAGGGATTTCAGACGGTCCGGCGGTCCGACAGGCTCAAGGAGTCCGCAAGGTCCGTGGCAGTCAGTCTATCCAACCCCCCACCATCCGCCCGCCATTGTAATGCGGCAGGCGGACCTACGTGGTCCCATGGCGGTGGGACCACCACCACTGGCCTTACCGTGGCGGTTCCACTGCCAGTGTAATCAGGCCTGTAGTTTTATTAATTGTTAATTGCAGTATGTGTTGTTATTTATTACATTCAACTTTTAGGTGTCTGATTAGTAGAACATTGTGAGCTCCTAAGCATTTTATTTGTGATACGAAATTACCTTTCTAACTCTTACTTGTAAATTTCAATGAGATTTCAGTTTTAATTTGCTTCCTTAGCTGCACTTCAAATATGTTTTTTAAATGGATTTGGGAGGATTTTGGGGCATATTTACAGGCTCCTGTCGCCACCACAAAGTCAATTTTCAGGATGTTGTGGTGGCGATAGCGGCTTCGCCTTATTTAAAAGGCAGCGTTAAGCCACTTAACGTGGCATAACGCTGACTTGTAAATATGGCGCCCTTTCACGCTATACTTAGCGTGAAAGGGGAGGGCAATGGGTGTTACTGTGGGCGTTCCACCGCAACACCTATTGACTTTGATGCTGCCCCATATTTAGAAGGCTGGCATAAATATGGGGCAGCGCAAAAATTAAGACCAGGGAAAACCTGGTTTTTACCTTGGCGAAACAAGGAGAAATGTTTAATTTCTCCTCATTTTTGCTGTTTCCATGTGTGCTGCGTTGTGTAGCACACATGGAAACAGCAAAATGCCAATGATTCTTTATGTGCAGGAAGGGACAACTTCCTGTACATAAAGAATAATTTAAAAGAATTTCGTTTTGCAACTTCTATGTGTGCTGTTTTGAGCAGTACACATAGAAGTTACAAAAAGCCATTTAAAGATTGTTTATGTGCAGGATGGGACACTTTCCTGCACAATCTTCCCCTGCAACACAGACACCCTTGCACTATGGTGCAAGAGTGCCTGCATTAGCGCTAAGCAGTTAAATTTAGCGCCAGTGCAGGGGGAAAGGCAGGGCTGCACCATATTCTCGTAAATATGGTGCAGCCCTGCGTTTCCAAAGTGACGGAGCGTGTCGGTAACCTTCTTGGCTTAATGACACGCTTCGCCACTTTACTAGTAAATAATCCCCTTTGTTTCGTAAACACATGTAAAGGTACTATAACCAAAGCTATCCATAACTTCACTTCAACCTTTGTGTTTTTTTCAGAAACCTTTTGGTTTGTTTTTTGTACCACACACAACATTTCTCTTTGGCCAACTAACCATTTGTTTATCATCCATTTGTGCACTGTAGAAATATGTATTTGCTGCATTTCTTTATTCCTCAGAAAACAAATAAATATGGTTAAATGTCGATAAAATAAAAAAATAAAAATATGGATAAACACAGCCAAAAACGTTAGAAGTATAATAACACTGGGAAGCCTATTTATAGTTGAATGTATCTCAAATAATTTTTTTATAAAAAATGTTTTAACTGATTGAAGTAGGCCTGAATTGAAATTGAATTGAAATTACTTCATCTAAGACTATGCAATGTAATTTGTTGTTTTGTGATCTACCCACAGCTATAGCTGCACCTTTTTCTGCCTCTACTATGACTGATGTAGCTGTCTTCATGCTACTTATTTTCATATTTTTGACTTTTTATGCTAATAATATGAATTCTTTATCCCAACAACAAGTATACCCCTTCTAATATTCGATGGAATACTGTAAGGGAATATGGGTGATATAGACAGTGTCACTTCCCGATTCCACCCGTAATGCATTAGCAAGCTATGGTCATAAAGTTTAAGTTGGATTTTCACTGTGTCTTAATTTACATTATGTCCTATGGATTGACTATACTGATTTGGTTTTGAGATGTGGGACCATATCACGTAATGCAAGCAATGGAAGTACTAATTTAAGACCGGTCTCTGCCACAGTTTTGGACTGACTCATGTTTTAAATTGTTGAAGAGCTAAAGCAGTGCTATTTAAAACATTAGACAGCGGTAAATGGTTGATTGTCACAGGCAAATTAAAGACATGTGCTTCATTTGGTTGGAAATGTAGCAGCATTTGTTGACATCTCCAAACAACAGAACACACCACAGTAACATACAAAAAGCAAAATAACAATTCAATTAAAAGCTACCAGGGCACTATATAACAAAGCAGTCAAAACGTGCACACCACAACCACAGTAAAACACCATATTGCAATAATACAGGACAAAAGCATAACAGCTCAGCAACAATATAACCACAACAAAATACCACGCAAAAAATGAGCACAAACATTCTTGACAACACATTACCACCTCTAGAAGTCTGCTTTCATAATACAGTGTAAAAAGGTTTTTGCACCAATAACTGCCTTATTTATCACACAGGACATGAAATAACACTTTGTTTTGTGCTCTGGCCTTTGGAGAGAGTATTTCTAAAGCTAGTTCTTAACTGTAGTTGAATTTCCTACAGTTGAAAAGTAAGAAAACTGGCCCTTTGCAGGTGACCCCGCCACCTTTTGTCCCCATTTGGACTACTTATTGCTGGTTTTTAACAGTGCACTGAACCCTGCTAACCAGGCCCCAGTGCTCTTTCCCAAAAACTGGTATGTGTGAATTGGTAACCCCAATTGGCTAGGAACTTTAAACCCTCTTATAAGTCCCTTGTATATGATACCAGTGGTACCCAGGGCATGGGTGTTAATGGGGTCACCAGTGCCTGAAGCACTGTTTGTGCCTCTCTGAGTGACCCATGTAAACTACTGACAGCAGCCAAACTGACCTGCCATTACAGAATGCAGTAGGAGGGCAAACTGCATACATATAAGGTCCCACAGGCGAGACCGATTGCATTGCAAATGCTTGTTAATATAAGCCAGTCACCCCTAAGGAAGGCGTCCTAAGCCCAGGAGGCAGGGTGCATTATATTAAAGGCGTGTACATGTAAGTGCAAGCTTATATGTCCCTAGAGTGGCCTTTACCATTAAACACGGTCTATAAGTGATAGACGGTCCTTTGGATAACATGGGCTGACACCCTGGGCACCCTGGGCAAGCCTGAGGCTGGAAACCCCATTATGGTTCTGCCTAAAAATTTCATGTTTGGTATCAAACAACTTACCTCATCACCTATGATATGAATCTTGTGCCAAGGACGATATGGCATGACAAAAGGTGGCTACTTTAGAGGTTGCCCCAGCCTTTCCTTTACTCTGTTTGCCAGCCTGCAGCTGCTGCCTTCAAGACAGGAGTCTCACCCCCTGCCAGGAGGACTGAACTCTCCCAGGAGTCAGAAACAATGGCCTGGATGGGAAGAAATTCACACCTACAAACAGCCCTCCCCCTACCCTCGGCACATTTGCACTCAGGCAGGTGGGAAAATGAGGTATTCAGGAGGTGTACACCCCCAGAAGGCTAGCCAAGCATCTAGGGTGGGCTACCCGGTCTGTACAGTTAAGGAGGACTTCTGCCATTTTTAAATGTGGTAGAACAGAGGGTTCTAGGTAGAAAAGGTGACCTACACCCCCAGATGTGGTCACCTCAGGAGCGAAATAGCCGCTGGGGCTAGTAGTGCATTGGCCACTTGCATCCACACCCCAAACAATCCTAAATCTAGGATTTAAGGGCTACTCCTGACACCAGAACCTCAGTTCTGACCTGACCTGCAACAAAGGATGCAAGAGACCCGAGTCTGCTACAACGGGAGCTGCACAATCCAAAGGTGTGATACTCTGCACCTGTGGCAACCTTCCTGGAACAGCACGACTGCGACTCGTCCTGAACCAAAGCTCATTTACCCCAGACAGAGGAGACCATTGGAGAGCCAAAGGCATCACCAGACTCCCCTGGACAGGTGGCACTAGTCCCCTTCACACCGCAGGAATAACAATGTACCTGAACAAAAGAATCACTGGCTATCATGCTGTCAGAGGATCATCCAGATGTAGATGATCCAGTGCATTGTGGGAAATGTAGTCCTGACCTCCACAAAGTTTCAGGTTGCTACCGTGTTATCCTAGACCTCCGTACATTGAAATAACTTTCTGTTGTGATTCCCACTATCAAGGCTTGTTGGTCGCCAACCCGCCAACCACCCCTTTAACTCGACGCTGCACCTCAAGGGAACTCTGTAAAACCTTCATCTGACATCAGTAGTGGTTTCATTGTCTACTTTTTGCACCCTGCTCCCCACCAGCACAGTGTAAGCAGTAAAACCAGCTCTCCCGCTGCTCCCGCTTCAGCACCAAGAAAGGCAGGACAACTCTGCACTCGAGCTTCTCGATCCAGGTAAAATTGAACTGAGTGTTGTGGCTTGGTCCTGAGACCCGCATCACCTTTACCCTCCATGGGTTCTATGCAACTTGACATATAATGTGACCAATTGTCACTTGTGCTTTTTTCTATTGATTGCAATGATAACGTTCTGCACTGATTTAGTATTGCTTTAAAATCCATAACTATGGTTATACTATTCTGATTTACTTCATTTTGATGTCTAAAAATATATTAAAATCTGCTTTATTTTTATAAATTGGTATCAGATTTTATTTGAGTTGTTTCAAATACTTATCATCCATGTTGGTACTCTGAAATGCTTAACCCCTTCGCTGCCAGGCCTTTTCCCCCTCCTGTGCCAAGCCTTTTTTTGGCTATTTGGGGTAGTGCACGCTTAGGCCCCTGTAACTTTTTGACCACATAAGGTATCCACGCCAAATTTGCGTACTTTTCTTCCAACATCATGGGGATTCTAAAGGTACTCAGGGTTTGTGGATTCTCCTAGAGGGGTCACAGAAATGAGCCAAAATACAGCAACATTTTGTTTTTTTTTGGAAAAATGGGAAAAATGGGCTGCAAATGAAAGCATCTGGGATTTTCCCTGTAAATGTTATCAAAAAAGGGTTTGTGGGGTTGAAATAATCATTTTCCCAGGTTTTCGGGGATACCAGACTTTTGTCAGAAACCCAACATTTTTTACACAGTTTTGGCATTTTTTTTGGACATAGCCGATTTTTGCTATTTTTTGTGCTTTTGACCTCCTTCCAGTTAATGGCAGAAATGGGTACAAAAGCAATAATGGATCCTGGAAAACTATACATTTTCGAGAAGAAGACAAAATTCTGAATTCAGCAAGGGGTCATTTGTGTAGATACATCAAGGTTTTTTTATAGAAACAAACAGTTAAATATAGGATAAATTGAAAATTAGTTGAAAAAAACAGCCTTTTGTGTCAACGTTTTCACCTGTAACTTCTTCTAATTATGACAGCTCTTTGAAAGTAATATACCGTTGCATCCGCTAGACATTACTGGTTGTGGGGATATATAGGACTTGTAGGTTCACCAAGAACCCGACGAACCCAGAGCCAAAAACTGAGCAGCAACTTGCAATGGTTTTTTATTTTGTACCGGGTATATAGTAATAATTCTTTAAAAAAGTGTACATGGAAAAATTGGTATGAAAGACACTTATGTATTTCTGAAATGGGAACAAAATATAGAGTTTAGAAACAGTAGATATTTGCACATTTCTGAAATTGGGAATACTCATACTAGCATGAGAATTATCAGTCATTTTTTACACAATATCTTTCATTTGGAAGGCAGAAATGCATCGAAAGTCAATAGATAATAACAGTTCCTTTACAAAACTGAATTACCCTAAGTCTCCCGATAAAAATGGTACCTCACTTGTGTGGGTAGGCATAGTGCCCACAACAGGAAACGGCGCAAAACGCAACGTGCTCACAACTCAATATCGCAGGCAAGGGCCAAAAAAGTAGTGTGGTGACATCAACATTGCCTATCCCAAATGTCGCATCACTACGTTTTGGGCCCTTGCCTGTCGCGGGTACTTGGGCCTCCCACACAAGTGAGGCACCATTTTTACCGGGAGACCCAGGGGAACGCTGGGAGGTGAGAAATTTGAGTGAGCCCGGTGATGCCACAACTTTCCCACACAAAAAAGTGTGAAAAAAGTGATTTTTTCAGCTAAAATTGAGGTTTGCAGGGGATTCTGGGTAAGGAAACGTTGGGGGATCCACGCAAGCCATACCTCCCTGGAAGCCCCCGGGTGTCTAGTTTTCAGAAATGTATGGGTTTGGTAGGTGTCCCTAGATGGCCGCCGAGCACCGGGCCAAAAACCCAGGTGACCCCCCTTGCAAAACCAGGTGGTTTTGAGATAGGCAATTTTGATGTCACCACACTACGTTTTGGGCCCTTGCCTGTCGCGGGTACTTGGGCCTCCCACACAAGTGAGGCACCATTTTTACCGGGAGACCCAGGGGAACGCTGGGAGGTGAGAAATTTGATTGAGCCCGGTGATGCCACAACTTTCCCACACAAAAAAGTGTGAAAAAAGTGATTTTTTCAGCTACAATTTAGATTTGCAGGGGATTCTGGGTAAGGAAACGTTGGGGGATCCACGCAAGCCATACCTCCCTGGAAGCCCCCGGGTGTCTAGTTTTCAGTAATGTATGGGTTTGGTAGGTTTCCCTAGATGGCCGCCGAGCACCGGGCCAAAAACCCAGGTGACCCCCCTTGCAAAACCAGGTGGTTTTGAGATAGGCAATTTTGATGTCACCACACTACGTTTTGGGCCATTGCCTGTCGCGGGTACTTGGGCCTCCCACACAAGTGAGGCACCATTTTTACCGGGGGACCCAGGGGAATGCTGGGAGGTGGGAAATTTGAGTGAGCCCGGTGATGCCACAACTTTCCCACACAAAAATGTGTGGCAAAAGTGATTTTTTCAGCTAAAATTGAGGTTTGCAGGGGATTCTGGGTAAGGAAACGATGGGGGATCCACGCAAGCCATACCTCCCTGGAAGCCCCCGGGAGTCTAGTTTTCAGAAATGTATGGGTTTGGTAGGATTCCCTAGATGGCCGCCGAGCACCGGGCCAAGAACCCAGGTGACCCCCTTGCAAAACCAGATTGTTTTGACATCGTTTGTTTCTACAGCGTGAGAATTTCGGAACAATATTGCATGGAAAATGTGACAGACATTTTGAGGTTTGCAGGACATTGTGGATAAAATAACTTTTTTGGAATTCACAAGAGAGACATCACCATGAACTCCTGTGGGTTTACAACAATATCTACAGTTGGTGGGTTATTCTTACATGGAACATACACCTTGGCAGAGAAACTAAAAAGACAAAGATTCCTGCACAGCCATCTATTCCTCAAACGCACACACATACTGGTTGGATTTGGCACGAGGGCGAGTGATGGTTCAGTATATTAAATTTTATTAACAAGAGATTTCACAAAAATGAAATGCACTGTCAATAATTAAATGGAGAAAAAACTGAACCAATGACTCGCAGCTCGTGAGCTGTAAAGCCACGGCAAGGCACCAACCGCTTTACAGGCCATTCACACACCTTTCATACGTGATACACACAAGACCATTCACACCACCAGGCACAAAAACAACACAGTACAAAATTCACAAAAGGGACAAGGTACACCCTGCTTCAGAAAGGCAAATATTGAGAGAAAGCCTGCATGACAGTGACATAAGTCCTTCATGGACAAATAAGGCTCAGGGAACATGAGCCAGACAGACATGGGGGAAGTCCGTTTTGAACCATTGGGGAAGCATCAAACCCACGAAGGCAAGTTCGTGAGGCAGGCCCATCATTTTGTGTTGGGTTACTCTTCACCCCTGCCACCTTGTTACCTCTCTTCCTGGGAGAACAGAGTTGTGGCGAGGTAGTTCCCTCGATGTCAAGGCACCTCAGACTGATCAGTGCCCCTGGAATGCATCTAAAGTATTGATTGTCTCTTTGGCCATGGTGGCAGGGTAGGGTTTTATACCGACAGAAGGACCCTTGTTGTATTGCCATTTGGGTCTTTTATGCATCTTGATCTCCTGAGGGCTATTCTGGTGGTCTCCTTTTGAGGGATCTGTAATGCCAAGTATAGAGCAGGCTTCCTTGGATGATCGTAGTTGAAGTAGTTTTCCTTCGAGGCGGAATATAATCCAAAAGGGGTGACCCCATGAGTATGATATCCCTGCTTCACATAGATGAGCAGTTATGGAGCAAAAGTCTTGGCGTTTCAGGAGGGTTATTGCTGACAAGTCATGATATAATACAGGTATGTGGCCCCTGAATTTAATCCGGTGGATCTCCCGTGCTCTACGAAGGATGGTCTCTTTCACTTGGAAGTCATAGACACAGGTTAAAGTGTCAGCAGGGGGGAAATTTTCGGATTTTGGTGCTCCCAGGATGTGTCAAAAAAGGGCCCACACATATTCTCTGAGATTGGATCCCTCTGCATGAGGTGGGACACCTCTGATACAAACATTATTCCGTCTGGGGCAATTTTCTAAATCCTCGGTATGCGAATGTAGATTGACGTGTTGTTCTTTCAGGAGAAGAACCTCTTGTTGCAACCATTCAATCTCCTCATCTCGGCTAGTTTCATGGTCCTCCATGGTGGAAACCCTGTCACCAACTTCCTCTAAGTTGCAACAAACCTCTCAAAGATCTGCGGAAAGATCTGTCATCATCGCCTGCAAGTCATCCTGAAGGGATGCGAAGAGTGTTTCCAAAAAGGACTTTGTCACTGGGCCATCCAGATCCCCTGGTGCTGAGAAGTGATTTGTATCAGGCTTGGGTGGTTTGGTGCCAGCCGCAGCCCCAACAGGTTTTGTGAGCAAGTCAATGAGAGAGCGATCCCTTTTTGACCTGGCCACCAACTTATTGTGGGTCACTCACTATTACCTGGGCCTGAGGGAGGGAACTCTGACAGCAACACCCCAGTAAACCAGACATTCACATTAGTAGTCCAAGAGAGTTCTAGGCCCCTCCCCCCCCCCGAGGGTGGAGCAAGGCTGGAGAATGGGGCCCTGCCTCCATCCCCGGGACCCGTGAGGCGATAGGCCGGGTCTTGGGGGTGCGAATAATCCCATGAGGTAAGCTCCAAAAGGGCTATCAATAACGAGCCAGGCCCTAAGTGATATCCAGGGAAGCCAGGCAAACTGTCAGGTGAATTGAGAAGCCAAGTGCAAGCATTACGAGACAAAATAAGGTTAGCTCAATGTGGGGAGAAAGCAGACGACAAACCGTTTACTTCAATGCAAAGTGCGTAATCTCTGTCCATAGCCCCCAAGAGGCTCAGTCCCTGGTGTGATAGGCAGTGCTGTTAAAGACTGGCGAGAAGCAGGTGATAAACTGGCACAGGGCAACAAGGAAATGACAGAGCTCTATGGCCCCAACGTAGCTTCTGCTGGTGTGGTCAGCTGTGAATGCAGCCCCAGTGAGGCACAGTGAAAGAACAAATAATGGTGGGGCAGTCGCCAGACCCCCCCTGAACACAGAATGCTGGGGAGCTCTGATTCCAACACTGAAGGGAACAATTAAACTTGCAGGCTTGCAAAGGGTCGCAGTCAGTGTTGCACCTGGTAATAGGTCCCCCAATGGAAGGAGGAATCAGCTCGGTAGGCTGCACTAAAGTAAAGCAATGGAACCGAGCCTCAGTGTAAAGTTGCTGCGTGACCACCTCCACCCGTTACATGGCACCTTCCCCTCCGGACAGGGAAGCAGTGAGGTGCTGGCAGCCACTTCTGAGCCCACGGGCCCACTGGGGCCCAATGCTGTCCTCCGTGGGGAACGGTAGACGGAAGGGGGGATGCCCTCACTTCCGCCAACCCCCCCCTCCCTCCCCCCCCTCCAGTGTGTAGAAAGAGCACCAGGAGCGGCTGCTCACTTACTGGTAGTCTAACCTGCTCTGAGTTGCTGCCGGGCCAGCCCCGACACAGCAGAGGCGGCACCTGCCAGAGGTGCAGCTAGGGAGCCCCAGGGTGAGCCTCTCTTTGCAGTTTGGGGTGGTGCAGGGTTTTCCCAGTGTGGATGATGTCGCTCGGTAGTCAAGGGTAGACCCAGATGGGCCTCGATTCACCACCCCTCATTAGCGGCTGCCATTTCACCAGCAGGAACGGCTGCGCAGTGCCCCAGGCCGTGGCACCAAACGCAGAATCAAGGTGCGGGGGTCGACAGGTCAGCAACTGATGCAAGTGCCCCCCAGCAATTGAAGGAACCCACTAGAGCAGGCGGGAAGGGTGCTAAGTCTTGCTTAACAAACGGTGAGGACAGAGAGACCCATCTCACCCATCCGCAATCTTGGCCACCCCCAACCAGACATTTTTAAACAGATCCATATCGTCGATACTTTTGAAAAGTTGAGTCTTGTGTGAAAAGTGTTTTTAGGAGTTTTTGGGCGTTTTCACCTATTATTCATAAAAATTATCAGACCTTTTGCCAAATGTCTTCTAATGCTGAACGTATTTTATATTCTGACAGTTAGATTTTTTTTAATGGGACTTTCTCTTGCTTCTCTGATTTTACTCCTTCCGTTTACTTCGGCTCGTCAAGACCAGGTAGGGCCAAATATGAGTTATTGTTCTGAAGTTGGAATACAGTTTTCAAAGCAAGACCCGGTTGAATATTTGTCTGGACGCCAGGTCTAATCCTCGTGCATAGTGCCAATATCGGCAACAGTTATCACAAAGCACATAAGTACATAAGTACATAAATAAAACACACGACACTGTAATGTAAGTGGAGAAATATTGCTGCAGGTTTATTAGCATAACCAATATGCAAACAAGGTGGGTTATCTTACGGGCGATCCCAGGGCAGGCCAGCCCTATGCCGCCTGCCCGTCTGATAAGCCTAGAGTCACCATGGCAACGCCAACTGGTGTATACCAAATATTGGGAGGGTCCACCCCTCCCATCCGTGGACCACCAGTCCACATGCTTCACACGCCCCCCCGTGATGGGTGGGCGGAGCATACATGGCAGCCCCCGGTTGCTCAGACCCACAACCGCCTTTCGGTTAACGGGGCGCCGTCGTTCTTCCAGGGGACCCGCTAAACATCCCTGGGTATCCTGGCTTAGCACCCCGCGGTGCTGCTGCATGCTGTACCCCTTGGTATGTGCAGACCCTGGATCGCCCTGTAACTCCTCCTGCAACACAAAGTAAAATTGTTAGAGAAACCTACCCCCCCCTTTGTCCCTCCGGACGCCGGGTAAGCGGAGGGGCGGGCAAGGCGAACGAGCGGACAAGAGGAAGAGGAGGGGGTGGAGACAGTATATGTACCCTTGTCTCCTCCCCCCCCCCTCGCCGGAAACAGCTACCTGTTGGGGTCTCCCCCAGACTAGCCCAGGGACTCGACCTCCCACCCCTGTGCCTTCCTGTGGCACTAAGGCGGCCGCCCTCCAAGGGGCGGGCCGCTACGCAGCCCCCCCCCGGGCAGCCTTACATAGTGCCAATATCGGCAACAGTTATCACAAAGCACATAAGTACATAAGTACATAAATAAAACACACGACACTGTAATGTAAGTGGAGAAATATTGCTGCAGGTTTATTAGCATAACCAATATGCAAACAAGGTGGGTTATCTTACGGGCGATCCCAGGGCAGGCCAGCCCTCTGCCGCCTGCCCGTCTGATAAGCCTAGAGTCACCATGGCAACGCCAACTGGTGTATACCAAATATTGGGAGGGTCCACCCCTCCCATCCGTGGACCACCAGTCCACATGCTTCACACGCCCCCCCGTGATGGGTGGGCGGTGCATACATGGCAGCCCCCGGTTGCTCAGACCCACAACCGCCTTTCGGTTAACGGGGCGCCGTCGTTCTTCCAGGGGACCCGCTAAACATCCCTGGGTATCCTGGCTTAGCACCCCGCGGTGCTGCTGCATGCTGTACCCCTTGGTATGTGCAGACCCTGGATCGCCCTGTAACTCCTCCACAGCCTTGGGAGTGGCCACCGTCACTACCAGGGCCCCCCACCAAGGTAGACCTGTTTACTTACAACCTGCTGCAGCCCAAGCTTCCCCTAGGTCCAGTAGGAAAAGGTCCATGCCTAAACTAGGGAGGTGCACCCCATCTCCCTCCAGGCACCCTGTGGACTCGGCGTGATAAGACCATGCCTGATGAAGCCAAGACCTCTTTGGTCTGCGCAACTGCGCATGGCTCCAGGTAGGGCTTTTTACCTACAGCATACTGATACCGGGCTTCTCCCAGGTCCAGCTAAAACAAGTCCACGCTCAACCGGACCGGCGGCCAGCATGACCATCAGGACATGTGCCCCCATCCTTCCTAAACTCCCCCGTTGATTTTTGACTGAGATGACCTTAAACCTAAAACAAGGCGTTGGTCCAATGTTGCCTTTGCATGGCTGAAGAACAATCCCTTTGACTAGACACTCCTGCCTGGCGGTGCCAATGCGGGAGGTAAGAGTAGACAAGCCCACCTTACTTCCTCTTTCACTCCGTTGGAGTACGCCCATCGTATTCCATCAGTCACCACCAAATGTAAAGCCTTGCCCTCCCAAAATTCTGCTAGTATACCAGGGAGAGACAGGACAGAGTCACCACAGAGGAGAACAACGTGTAAAAATTCTTCTCTATTTAAATACTGGGAAAGCCGATTGTTCTCCTGCTGATTTGTAGCCCAAAAAGTGTTACCCCGGTGTTTCCCTTAATCATCTGGACCATAAGCCCCCATTGGATGGCCGACTTCCACAACCTGCATAGCTGCCAGCCAGTGCTGGAGGGCCGGGAAAGTTACCCGGTACCCATACTCACATCAAAAGTACCTGTTTCGTCGAACTCAAGGGCGGGCTACTAAGTGAGCAACCAGGCTCCGCCCTAGTATCCAGAGGTCAAACCCAAGCCCCTCCAAGTTCTGCTGCTTCACCTGCCTGTTAACACGAATCCCAGGGAAGACCACCAGCCTATACCCCATGCTTGGCCATGCCTGAGCTAAAATACCTCTGAACAGCATGCCAACAGGCTAACCACCAGCATTGCGTTCTGAATGTTTCTAACACTGCCAAGAAACATGCGCATAACTAAAGCAACTGGCACCATGCCATAAAAGTATCAATTCAGCCTTCTATGAAACAAAGCGTGCCCTTGTGGCGGTCCGAGTAGTGCTCCCTCCAAGCCAGCTGCCCTACCCAGGCAACCCGCACCCTCTTGGCACTGGCACCCCCGCCCCAGCTGCCCTAGAGTGCCTGGTCGTGTGTAGCCACAACTGTTTCATCACTGACGTTATATCGGGGGTATAATGACACATCTAACTCTACTGCTGAGTGCCCGTTGCACCATCGCAAGTATGCCTTTGCCTGCTCAGAGTCTGGCTGCAAAGTTGGATGATGTTGACACCCCAGCCCAGGGCGAAAATTGGCAGCTTTACAGTATCTGGTGCTCTAGACGGTCCCCGTACCCTGATGGAACAGAATGCAATTCCCTTGCTCCTGTTGAGCACGAACCCAAAACCAATTGCTCACCATGGTTCAATACCTTCCAGCTGTTAATCATTTCCTAGCCGAATGTTGACAAATCTATGTTCTGCAATGGCTCTACTTCGCAGCCTGCACCATTCTGCCAGTGCCGAAGAGACCTTTGTCATGCTACCTGGCCTAATCAATCTTGCCCTGTTCTAGAAGCGCCCGCTTCAGCCGTAGAGCAAACAATTCGCCAGTAACCCCAAACTGGCCCTGATGCGAGCCAAACCGAGCCAAGGCACAACAGTGAGTGTACTAACTAATAGCAGGTCTAACAGCGTCAAAAGGCATCTTCAGCTTACAATATGCGTGATGGAGTAAGGGTATCCAGTGAGCATCAAGATGACAGCTACCCAACTGACCAACCGTGGTGGGAAACACTCCTGTATATTCTAGGACAATTGGTCCCAGTTCACCTGTCACTGCCTGATGTACGTGACCTAGGTACATGGTCCCCTTGCATGGCGGCATGCCATTGACACCAACCTCCAGTCCCCGATAAGTACCACTATCTGCCTACGCTACCCTCTTGCCTGGCCTTCCTTCCTGCCCAGATATACCATGCGATTATTGCTCTCCTCAGTCACTTGACCCGACCACACCTTGACGAACAAACACAGCGAGAGGAAGCGGCCTGTGACCTGCCCCAAGGCTCTATGAAATTCTCATAACGAATGGTGTGGGAGCTCGCCACCACCTCTGTCCCAGCCTACCAGCCCCAAAGTATTTGGACCCCTATTGCTCCAAGAATTGGAGGGGGGGGGGGTGAGGGGCAGTCCTGGCTGGAGATGTGTGTAATGGAGGACATGCGCCCTAGAGTACCTGTTGTTTGGTGCAAATAACAGTACCACGAGTACCTGATGTGTTTAATACTATTAACAGTAGTGACAACTCAATCAGCACAGGGCTAGGTGCCCCCCGTCTTACAACCGTGTGGACAAACAGGGAGAAAAAAAAAAAAGGAAGGCTATCCCCAGTCAGACACAGAAAGACCCACCACGTGGCTGCCCAAAAACCACCATCTGCGACGAAGTTCGCGCCGCACATGGGCTGGAGGCCCTGCCCGTTATTCGAAACTGCTCCCCCGAGTCCGTGGTCTAAAGTCTCTGCCCCTGTGCCTTCCTGTGGCACTAAGGCGGCCGCCCTCCAAGGGGCGGGCCGCTACGCAGCATCCCCCCCGGGCAGCCTTACACAACAGCTACTGAAGCCGAGGGCTGAGGCACTTCCGTACAAGGTTCGACACCTTGGAACGCTCGTCCTATAAAATACACCATCCTCTTTTTAAATTTACAAGCACATTAAAGACAAATCAATTTTGTCAAACCCAGCCACTGGACAAGTCCTGAGAGAAAAATTCTTAAGTCTCACTTCCATTTCCATTTAGCAAGAGCCCTGAAGCAGGCTGGTCATGGCAATGACGCTACAGGAGAAATGAGTAAAATAATGCGCCAAGGAACATAAGCAGTTAGAAACTGCTCACTTTTGTATCCAATTCATCACGTTTTATATCGTTGTAATGCTGACAATGTAAATAAATGTGCTTTCCAAAGACCGCTGTCGAGCATGCTTTTAGTCATCTGTTCTCTTGCCTTAAGGGAAAAACATTTCATGGTATAAATACAATTAGAGACATGATGGAGAATATCCTCGAATTTTTCTTCGGCGAACAAGTTAAAAATAGACACAGTAGGGCTGGTTTTGAAATGATCCCATTACTATATTCTTACCCCAATTAAGATAAGTGGGCCAATAACATAATTAAACAATATAACCATGAAAACATTTTGTGAATTACAGTTTTAATATATAGGTAGATTAGTAAATTGCACCGTTTGTTCAAGGAAATTGCACAGTTTGCGCACATCTAATTACTTGTTCTTTTGGGAAATTAACTATATTGCACACTTTGAATGAAATATAAGGGTGTAGTGACCTTTTTAAAATAATTTCTATTCACCATCAAGATACAATAATATCCCATGACTGAAATTGATTTTTCTATCTTTAGAATTCCTTTAAATGCTCCTCTGGTTGCTCCTCTATCGTTCCCTACAGGCAGTTCTCTCTTACCAGAACAGAACATGAGTAAATGTACTTCCAGCTGAGGAAGTAGTGTCGGATCAGTTACCTTCTGCTCAGCAAGCCTTAGGGTTCCTTGGAATTGAGATTTTTTGATCCCCAGGTATAGAGAATGAATAAAGCATAAGGTTACTGGTACTTTTTGACTTTATGACCTTAATTACAAGTAGTACAGAGTCGAATTTCTATGTGGAATTCCCTTTCACACTATTATCCGTGGGCTGGTTGTTTCCCCACCTTGGTTTACCAGATGTGGGAACACCGGATCCAATTTCGCCTGAAAGCCAGCTGATCAAACCACTTAGGGAAGGACTCGTTTCCAGGCACCACCTGATTCTCGCCAAGGTTTGTGAGGTACATATATTGCGCTCACCAGCTATCTGCAGGGCCTGACTGGGAACCGAAACCGGCCATGGCAAACTGCTCGGCCAGCCCCCCTGGGGGGGAGCATAGGGGTGCGGCCGAACTGTTTGCCATGGCCGGTTTTGGATGATTTTGTTACAGGGGGCCGAAATTGCCGGGCCCCGGTAACAAAAACGGACTCCCAGCGGCCCAAAACCGGCCCCCCACCCTGGCAGCCCACCGGGAAAACAACCGGTGCCCGCTACGGCCAGTCCGGCCCTGGTTACCTGACTTTTTGGCTTCCCTTCCGCGCACATTTTGCCCCCTTACCCCTCTTGTCCCCCTGAATAGAAGAATACTGTGAGGAATTTGACCTGGAAATTTCGGAGCAGATTTACAATTTTTTCAAATAGCACAATACAGCAGCAGCAAATGCTGCGCTGCGCTACGTGGAAACGAGAGAGGAGGAGAGCGCCCTATTTACTAAAAATATAGAATACTATGCTCAGACTCACTATAACCATTTCCCACTTTGTATGTGTGCTGTAAAGTGCAGCACACATGCAAAGTCGGAGAAGGAAAGAGAAGTGAAAGCATTTCTCCTTCATTGCACCTACTTGTAAAGGGCGGAGTATTCTTACGCTAAACCCAATCTACATTATGTAGTAAGTTGTGTTTAGTGTGAGAAACCTTGGGTGGATGCATGGGCACGCCCATGCACCACCGTTGGTATGCTCTGGAGCAATGAAATGCTGCTGCTTCGCGTTACTTTCCGTTATTTTCAGCACTAAACTGGAAAGTAAATTGGGAAAAAAAGATTTTGTGTCGATTTGCGTCACTTTTGTGACGCAAATACAGCGCAAATTCTGAGTAAATCTCCTCCTTTCAAGTTGAGAAAGTTATTCCTCATTGTCAGAGGATTAACTTGTAATAGAAGAAACTCTGGGGCATATTTACAAGCCCCTATCACCACCACAACGTCACTTTTCAGGACGTTGTAGTGGTGATAGGGGCTTCGCCTTATTAACAAGGCAGCTTTAAGCCAGCGACCTTGTGAATAAGGCTCCCTTTCACACTGTACATAGCGTGAAAGGGGTGGGCAATGAGTGTTGCAGTGGGTGTTCCACCACAACACCCATTGATTTTGACGCTGCCCCATAAGTACAAGGGCAGTGTAAATATGGGGCAGCGCTAAAATTAAGACCAGGAAAAAGCCTGGTCTCAATCAGGCGCAATGTGGAGAAATGTTTCATTTCTCTTCGTTTTTGCTGTTTCAGTGTGTGCTGCCTTGTGCAGCACACATGGAAGCAGTAAAAATCCATTGATTGTTTATGTGCCAGAAGGCGACCCTTCCTGCACATAAACAATCAATAAAAAAAATGACATTTTGCAACTTCTATGTGTGCTGTATCAAGCAGCACACATAGAAGTTACAAAACGCCACTTAAAAATAGCTTATGTGCTGGAAGGGTCACCTTCCTGCACATTAACTATCTTCCCCTCAAGGCAGACACCCTTGCACTATGGTGCAAGGTTGCCTGCTTTGGCAATAGGCTGCTAAATTTGGCACCAGCGCAGGGAGAAACGCAGGGCTGCACCATATTGTTGTAAATATGGTGCAACCCTGCGTTTCATAAGTGGCTGAGAGCGGCGTTAAGCAAAGGAGGCTAACGCTTCCCCGCCACGTAATAGTAAATACCTCTATGCTGAGGTACCGGCTAGCATAAAAAATTCCGCCCCCCTGGAATCTCGGTATGCACCACCTCTAGGCTCGTAATTGGGGCATAGGTATGGTCTGAAGGAAAACTGATAAAGTCGTCCCCATTAGATACACACTGCTTAGTCCAACGTACATTTGAATATCTGCATGTGCAGAATTACAATGCCCTTCCCTTATTTAAAGGACTTGTTTTAGCAATCGCTCAGGCGATACATATAAACCAATGGTATGCTAGCCTCATTGCTCTAGAATTGTGTTTATATTTCACAGATGCTCGTTTATTATCTTCTCTTTTCACTGGTGGCGTTCCGCTGTTGATAGAAAAAAAGTGCAAATATACAGAAAGTGCTGTGAGGCACACAGTTCTTGTGAGTGCTACATCAACAAATGAAGCGTTACAACAAACAAATGATGGACGAAATGCTGACAATGCAGACATTCTCCCCCAGTCAAGAGATCTGGGTTAAATCCATCGATCTTTTGTCCACTACACCACCCCAGTTTAGACATGGCCATATGCAAACCAGTCTTGACCCTGTGCCTCATGGGAACAGTCCAGCCCGAACTGCCAAGCCATGTCTTCCCTGGACCGGAATCAAGCATCCTAGGACCGGTTTCTGGCTATCAGCCGTCATCAGCCAGGATAGCTTGACTCCAGTGGTGTAGTGAGCACGGGTCCCACGTCTGGGAATACCCATCCCACTTAGGGCGAAAAACGTTACAACAAACAAATGATGGACGGAATGCTGACAATGCAGACATTCTCCCCCAGTCAAGAGATCTGGGTTAAATCCATCGTTCTTTTGCCCACTACACCACCCCAGTTTAGACATGGCCATATGCAAATCAGTCTTGACCCTGTGCCTCATGGGAACAGTCCAGCCCGAACTGCCAAGCCATGTCTTCCCTGGACCGGAATCAAGCATCCTAGGACCGGTTTCTGGCTATCAGCCGTCATCAGCCAGGATAGCTTGACTCCAGTGGTGTAGTGAGCACGGGTCCCACGTCTGGGAATACCCATCCCACTTAGGGCAAAAAGCGTTACAACAAACAAATGATGGACGGAATGCTGACAATGCAGACATTCTCCCCCAGTCGAGAGATCTGGGTTAAATCCATCGTTCTATTGCCCACTACACCACCCCAGTTTAGACATGGCCATATGCAAATCAGTCTTGACCCTGTGCCTCATGGGAACAGTCCAGCCCGAACTGCCAAGCCATGTCTTCCCTGGACCGGAATCAAGCATCCTAGGACCGGTTTCTGGCTATCAGACGTCATCAGCCAGGATAGCTTGACTCCAGTGGTGTAGTGAGCACGGGTCCCACGTCTGGGAATACCCATCCCACTTAGGGCGAAAAGCGTTACAACAAACAAATGATGGACGGAATGCTGACAATGCAGACATTCTCCCCCAGTCAAGAGATCTGGGTTAAATCCATCGTTCTTTTGCCCACTACACCACCCCAGTTTAGACATGGCCATATGCAAATCAGTCTTGACCCTGTGCCTCATGGGAACAGTCCAGCCCGAACTGCCAAGCCATGTCTTCCCTGGACCGGAATCAAGCATCCTAGGACCGGTTTCTGGCTATCAGCCGTCATCAGCCAGGATAGCTTGACTCCAGTGGTGTAGTGAGCACGGGTCCCACATCTGGGAATACCCATCCCACTTAGGGCGAAAAGCGTTACAACAAACAAATGATGGACGGAATGCTGACAATGCAGACATTCTCCCCCAGTCAAGAGATCTGGGTTAAATCCATCGTTCTTTTGCCCACTACACCACCCCAGTTGAGACATGGCCATATGCAAATCAGTCTTGACCCTGTGCCTCATGGGAACAGTCCAGCCGAACTGCCAAGCCATGTCTTCCCTGAACCGGAATCAAGCATCCTAGGACTGGTTTCTGGCTATCAGCCGTCATCAGCCAGGATAGCTTGACTCCAGTGGTGTAGTGAGCACGGGTCCCACGTCTGGGAATACCCATCCCACTTATTGCGAAAAGCGTTACAACAAACAAATGATGGACGGAATGCTGACAATGCAGACATTCTCCCCCAGTCCAGAGATCTGGGTTAAATCCATCGTTCTTTTGCCCACTACACCACCCCAGTTTAGACATGGCCATATGCAAATCAGTCATGACCCTGTGCCTCATCGGAACAGTCCAGCCCGAACTGCCAAGCCATGTCTTCCCTGGACCGGAATCAAGCATCCTAGGACCGGTTTCTGGCTATCAGCCGTCATCAGACAGGATAGCTTGACTCCAGTGGTGTAGTGAGCACGGGTCCCACGTCTGAGAATACCCATCCCACTTAGGGCGAAAAGCGTTACAACAAACAAATGATGGACGGAATGCTGACAATGCAGACATTCTCCCCCAGTCAAGAGATCTGGGTTAAATCCATCGTTCTTTTGCCCACTACACCACCCCAGTTTAGACATGGCCATATGCAAATCAGTCTTGACCCTGTGCCTCATGGAAACAGTCCAGCCCGAACTGCCAAGCCATGTCTTCCCTGAACCGGAATCAAGCATCCTAGGACCGGTTTCTGGCTATCAGCCGTCATCAGCCAGGATAGCTTGACTCCAGTGGTGTAGTGAGCACGGGTCCCACGTCTGGGAATACCCATCCCACTTAGGGCGAAAAGCGTTACAACAAACAAATGATGGACGGAATGCTGACAATGCAGACATTCTCCCCCAGTCAAGAGATCTGGGTTAAATCCATCGTTCTTTTGCCCACTACACCACCCCAGTTTAGATATGGCCATATGCAAATCAGTCTTGACCCTGTGCCTCATGGGAACAGTCCAGCCCGAACTGCCAAGCCATGTCTTCCCTGGACCGGAATCAAGTATCCTAGGACCGGTTTCTGGCTATCAGCCGTCATCAGCCAGGATAGCTTGACTCCAGTGGTGTAGTGAGCACGGGTCCCACGTCTGGGAATACCCATCCCACTTAGGGCGAAAAGCGTTACAACAAACAAATGATGGACGGAATGCTGACAATGCAGACATTCTCCCCCAGTCAAGAGATCTGGGTTAAATCCATCGTGGGCAAAAGAACGATGGATTTAACCCAGATCTCTTGACTGGGGGAGAATGTCTGCATTGTCAGCATTCCGTCCATCATTTGTTTGTTTCAACGCTTTTCGCCCTAAGTGGGATGGGTATTCCCAGACGTGGGACCCGTGCTCACTACGCCACTGGAGTCAAGCTATCCTGGCTGATGACGGCTGATAGCCAGAAACCGGTCCTAGGATGCTTGATTCCGGTCCAGGGAAGACATGGCTTGGCAGTTCGGGCTGGACTGTTCCCATGAGGCACAGGGTCAAGACTGATTTGCATATGGCCATGTCTAAACTGGGGTGGTGTAGTGGGCAAAAGAACGATGGATTTAACCCAGATCTCTTGACTGGGGGAGAATGTCTGCATTGTCAGCATTCCGTCCATCATTTGTTTGTTGCAACGCTTTTCGCCCTAAGTGGGATGGGTATTCCCAGACGTGGGACGCGTGCTCACTACGCCACTGGAGTCAAGCTATCCTGGCTGATGACGGCTGATAGCCAGAAACCGGTCCTAGGATGCTTGATTCCGGTCCAGGGAAGACATGGCTTGGCAGTTCGGGCTGGACTGTTCCCATGAGGCACAGGGTCAAGACTGATTTGCATATGGCCATGTCTAAACTGGGGTGGTGTAGTGGGCAAAAGAACAATTGATTTAACCCAGATCTCTTGACTGGGGGAGAATGTCTGCATTGTCAGCATTCCGTCCATCATTTGTTTGTTGTAACGCTTTTCGCCCTAAGTGGGATGGGTATTCCCAGACGTGGGACCGGTGCTCACTACGCCACTGGAGTCAAGCTAACCTGGCTGATGACGGCTGATAGCCAGAAACCAGTCCTAGGATGCTTGATTCCGGTCCAGGGAAGACATGGCTTGGCAGTTCGGGCTGGACTGTTCCCATGAGGCACAGGGTCAAGACTGATTTGCATATGGCCATGTCTAAACTGGGGTGGTGTAGTGGGCAAAAGAACGATGGATTTAACCCAGATCTCTTGACTGGGGGAGAATGTCTGCATTGTCAGCATTCCGTCCATCATTTGTTTGTTGCAACGCTTTTCGCCCTAAGTGGGATGGGTATTCCCAGACGTGGGACCCGTGCTCACTACGCCACTGGAGTCAAGCTATCCTGGCTGATGATGGCTGATAGCCAGAAACCGGTCCTAGGATGCTTGATTCCGGTCCAGGGAAGACATGGCTTGGCAGTTCGGGCTGGACTGTTCCCATGAGGCACAGGGTCAAGACTGATTTGCATATGGCCATGTCTAAACTGGGGTGGTGTAGTGGGCAAAAGAACGATGGATTTAACCCAGATCTCTTGACTGGGGGAGAATGTCTGCATTGTCAGCATTCCGTCCATCATTTGTTTGTTGCAACGGTTTTCGCCCTAAGTGGGATGGGTATTCCCAGACGTGGGACCCGTGCTCACTACGCCACTGGAGTCAAGGTATCCTGGCTGATGACGGCTGATAGCCAGAAACCAGTCCTAGGATGCTTGATTCCGGTCCAGGGAAGACATGGCTTGGCAGTTCGGGCTGGACTGTTCCCATGAGGCACAGGGTCAAGACTGATTTGCATATGGCCATGTCTAAACTGGGGTGGTGTAGTGGGCAAAAGAACGATGGATTTAACCCAGATCTCTTGACTGGGGGAGAATGTCTGCATTGTCAGCATTCCGTCCATCATTTGTTTGTTGCAACGGTTTTCGCCCTAAGTGGGATGGGTATTCCCAGACGTGGGACCCGTGCTCACTACGCCACTGGAGTCAAGCTATCCTGGCTGATGACGGCTGATAGCCAGAAACCAGTCCTAGGATGCTTGATTCCGGTCCAGGGAAGACATGGCTTGGCAGTTCGGGCTGGACTGTTCCCATGAGGCACAGGGTCAAGACTGATTTGCATATGGCCATGTCTAAACTGGGGTGGTGTAGTGGGCAAAAGAACGATGGATTTAACCCAGATCTCTTGACTGGGGGAGAATGTCTGCATTGTCAGCATTCCGTCCATCATTTGTTTGTTGCAACGGTTTTCGCCCTAAGTGGGATGGGTATTCCCAGACGTGGGACCCGTGCTCACTACGCCACTGGAGTCAAGCTATCCTGGCTGATGACGGCTGATAGCCAGAAACCAGTCCTAGGATGCTTGATTCCGGTCCAGGGAAGACATGGCTTGGCAGTTCGGGCTGGACTGTTCCCATGAGGCACAGGGTCAAGACTGATTTGCATATGGCCATGTCTAAACTGGGGTGGTGTAGTGGGCAAAAGAACGATGGATTTAACCCAGATCTCTTGACTGGGGGAGAATGTCTGCATTGTCAGCATTCCGTCCATCATTTGTTTGTTGCAACACATCAACAAATGAATGCATGGGCGGTTGATGGTATCATATCCTCGTTTTCTCAGGGTTCTGTGGGTTGCCTCCTTTTCTGCCATTGCAGTGGCTGTCTTCAAGGAAACAACTGATAGCAAGTAAAATAAACCTGACCAATACAAGTATTACCATAACGTATTCATTGGTTGCTATTAGAGTTGCCAAATGGGAAAAAACATGTAATTTGTGGGAAAGCAGGAACATGAAAATAATGTTAACATGAATCTATGTACAGTAGACAAACTCAAACGAATTTCCGTAGTATTTGTTCTATTTTTATCTTCTAAAACTCCAATATATTTCACTATACTACTTCTTTGTACACAGCAAGTCATGCTGTTGGTCTTTGACTTTCATTTAACAAATAGGTACATTCTGCAAGATGCGTTAATTTGTTTCAATTAACTAAGGCTTTGTAAATGGAAAGCATAGAACTGAATAAAAAATCAAGATTCATAAGTTACATGCGCCATGTGGTAGCATGAAAGAAATCAAGGCACTGAATTGAAATTCTGGAGATATATGATTACAACTAAGCGACGAGGAATGGAATGGCTAAGCAGAGAGCGCAGGAGTGATTTTTTACGGATAGGGCATGAATCAATTACGCAGATAAAACAATTTGTTTCATCCCCAAATGTGATTTTCCATGTAAGAGTTTAAGGACTTTGGGGCATATGCATCAACATTAGCATTTGCGATTCCTTACTAGCGAAAAATAAGGAATCGCTAATAAGGAATAGCAAAAGGCTATGCATGTAGGAATCGCTATTCAAATAGCGATTCCTTAACATTCCTTATTACCGAATCGGTAATACCGAATCGGTAATAAGGAATACCTACCCATTCATTCCTATGGCCTTGGAGGCCCATAGGAATGAATGTAAAGCCATTCTGTATTAGCGATTCGGTATTACCGAATCGCTAATAGCTGGAGCACTTTCAAGGGTGCCAGGGTGTCAAAAGGACACCCTGTTGCACCCCTGAAAATGATATGTGCACATATGTTGCACACACACATGCTCTAAGGGCATGTGTGTGCGCAACATGACACTTTGAAAAATGCACAAAAGTGCATTTTTCAAAGTTTTTGCAAATTACCATGCAGTTCATCTTCATGGTAATTTGCTCCCCTTATTAGCGAAATCGCTAATTTTTTAACTTTGATGCATTGCATTTAAGGAATCTCACTTTGGGATTCCTTAAATGCAATCGCTATTTAAGGAATCGGTATTTAAGGAATCCCTATTTAAAGAATCGCTATTTAAGGATTCCTTAAATACCGATTTCTGCTTTTGGGTTGATGCATTGGGATTGGGTATTTTTTACTTAATACCGGGAGCTAATAAGGAATCGGTATTTTACCGACTGGATTTTGGCTTGATGCATAAGGGTGATAGTGGACAATAAATATATTCAGACATCTACCCATGCATCTAATTTCTCTGTATATATAAATAAATATATATATCTCCTCACTGATCCTGCCGCCATATTGTCTGCCCAGCTGCTGCATGAGTAAATGCTTTCCCTCAGTAATGAAGTGAATCCCTTCAGGAGCCATTAATTATCTTTTTCCTCATAACGCCTAAGGATCTTTGGCTTGCTCTTCTCCTACTTTTTGGCTTTCATTTTGCGTATTGCCTTTCATTTGTCTCTTCATGGATTTCCCTTGCTTTTTTGTCATAAAGAGAATTTTATTCTCATAACTTTCGTCTGTATGGGCAGTTCCTCAATATAACGCCAGAGTGTATGTTTTTGCGCTTAGGTGTTGGATTTTGGTGATATTTCAGCTGTTAATGGTCATTATCTCATATTCCAGTACATTTATGGGACGTTTAAAAAAAATGCGAACTCTTCACTTCCATCCTCGGCTCATAAATTCATTAAGAACTCCTCCATTTTCCTCAAATTTTCCAATATGGAAAACACTCTTGTTTCTTTACACAAAAGTAGATCTTCATCTGGACACAACCAAACCCCTGTTTTATCCACTCCTGGGAAGGCTACTACCAAACGTCTGGAAAAGGATCCTCCCTCTCCCACAAAATCTCCTCCAGCTGTATACATGAACCTCTTGTTGGAAGAGATACATGGCTTAAGGCCATTTATGGAGGAAACCAACTCTGAATTGCAGCATCCTACTGATAAATGGTCCCAAATGGAGGAAGGGGTTAATACAGTAGAGCATTGTATCCTTTGGGTCCGTTGCCATCAAAATTCATTCTCTTCAATCCCAGGTCTCATCTCTTCAACAGCAGGTTGAAAAACAGGAATAGAAGGAATAATCTCTGTCCTTATGGTTTGCTCGAGGAATTGGAAGTTTCTGATCCTATCACTTTTCTGAAAGCCTTTCTTCCCAAACCTTTGAATATGCCTGACGATACCCATCTTAATAATCAGTGGGTTCATAGATTGGGCCATCAGTTAACATCTGTTTCCCATGCACGTAACCCAAGAGGAATCATCATGTACTTTCTTGAATATACTGACCTTGTTAAAGTCCTTGCTGCTGTCGTTACTGAAACACATTTCTTGGTGAGGTAACCCTTTATTCTTCTCCCAGGATTACGCTAAGACTACTGCTGAAAAGTGCAAAGAATTCCTTCATTTGAGATCTGATCTTCGTTCACTTGGAGCTTGTTTTGGCTTATTTCACCCATGCCAATTCAAAGTCACGTACAAAAACAAGACTACTACATATGAAGATCAGGTCAAACTGAGAAGCTTCATCAGTGCGTGAAAGTTTGAAAACATGGACACCTCAGGACCATCTGCTTCTTATGTGATGTTCTTTTATGTAACCTTGTTAGTTCTTAGGAATCTTTGATTCAGAGTTATGACGGGTATATAAAATGTTTGTTATATTATGTTCAACTTTCTGATGCTCCATGTGAGTATTCAGGAGTCTTCCTCTCCTTCAACATTACTTCTGTTAGTATTGATTATTAATATTTATCTGATTCTCTTGCAGGTATATTATTCGTGTTTGTGGTCTTCCCCGTATTATGCAATATGTGCTGTGTACCTCTCGTGCTCCCCTCATGGATTACCGACATACCATCTGCTCCATGTGGCCTCATCCACCCCACCCTTCTTTGGAATACTACTCTTCATATGTATGTTTTGTCCGCCATTATTCCTGTTATCACTGTACTCCTTCTTGATTTATGTTTCTTTCTTCTCTTTCACTACTTCTTTCTTTTACTGCTTTATTGCTTCTTCCTTCTTTTTCTTTCTTCTCTACTCCTTTTTGTTTATCATCTATGCTTTATTGTTTTTTGGTATATGCATGTCTTTTTATGGTCCACATTATTTCTGTTTCTTGTTTGGTATGAATTGTTGAATTTTTTACTTTTTAAAAGCTGTCTTTGTCCCTAAAAATCATTTCTTGGAATGTCAGAGGTTTGAATTCTCTTATCAAAAGGCAACGTGGCTCATCTCATTTGTCTCATCTGGGTGCCAATATAGCTTTAATTCAGGAGTCGCACCTTACAGAGCAGGAGTCCCTAAAACTGAAAAGAGGATGGGTAGGTGACGTATTCTTTTCCCCAGGAGATGGTAATATGAACGGAGTCATCACGCTATGGCATTAATCGTTGTGTGCTAAGTTGATTTCCCAGGAATCATATGATGTTGGTAGATAGCTTTTTACAAAATTATTGATTGGGAATGTCCATTTTCTCTGTTAAATATTTATGCCCTTACTGTTAATGATTCCTATTTTTGGTCTGGCCTGAATCAAATTCTTGTAAAGTACTCTGAAGAGAATTTTATTCTGGCTGGTGATCGTAACCAAATAGTTGATCCCTTCATAGATCGTAATTCTACAGTTACTTTTATACCAAATGATACTCACAAATGTTTTGTTCATACTGTTCAGCAACGGAAGCTTGTAGATGCCTGGCAACTCTGCAACCCTACCTTGAGAGAATACACTTACTTCTCCCCTATTCATCAAACTCAATATCGTATTGACTACTTTTTTGTATCACCTAATATCTCACAATCTCTATGCTCTGCATCAATTCTAATGTCTGATCAAACCCCTATCGCCCTTCAATTGGATCTAGCTTTCTGCTCTCACACTCCTTCCAGATGGCATTTTAATATTTCACTCCTCTTAGATCCCAATTTCACCTCCTTCTTTGAATTGTTCTTTCAGGATTATTTTCACTTTAATCAAACAGATGACTTACCTTTTTCTTATTATTTAGGATGCCTTTAAAGCAGCAACGTGTGATTTTATTTTCACCTATGTTTCTAAGAAACGAAAGGCACCACATATTCATACAACCAACAAATCAATTATTGATGCAACTTGAAAGCCAAGATATAAGGATTCTGAAATTTTGGATGAATTTGTTCGGTACTATGAATCTTTATACACACCTGATAATGTAACCTCTGACCTAAACATTTCTCAATATCACTCATCGAGTCACAGACCTGCAGATAAATGTATTGACCTTTCATTGTTGGAAGCTGATGTATCACAAACTGAATTACACAATGCATTGAACACACTCAAAAAAGATAAAGCCCCTGGTCCTGACGGATTTACTGCTGAATATTATTCACATTTTGTTAATTTACTTCTCCCTAAACTGCATAATCTCATATCCTCTTTTTCACTCTTCGGTTCTTCCTCTGGTTTCTTTTTGGATGCTTCAATTTGTCCTATCCCTAAGGAGGGTAAGGATCAACATTTTTGCAAAAATTACAAGCCTGTCTCACTAGTCAGTGTTGAATATAAAATATTTTCTAAAGCTTTAGCCCTGCCACTTGATTCCTATCTTCCTGATCTGCATGGTAGGGAGCAATCTCGTTTTGTCAAAAGAAGATATCTCTCCGATAACACTTGTCTATTTTTTGATATTCTTTCCAAGTCTTCCCTTAAGTCTGAGTCTATTACGGCAATTGCTTTAGATGCAGAGAAAGCATTGGATCGAACCTACTGGCCCTTTCTCTTTCATGTTCTCCGTTGGTTTGGTTTTGGTCCAAAAAACATTTCCCTCATTTCTCTCCTATACTCTGCCCCAAGAACGGCTATTTGTGCTAATGGCCTTACCTCCTCTTATTTCTCGTTAGGAAGGGGTGTACGTCATGGTTGCCCTTTTCCCCCTTTTCTTTTAAATTTAGTTCTTGAGCCCTTCCTTTCCCAGTTGTGACAGAATCAGGATATTAGTGGGATTCCCTTTAGCGGTTTGCAGATCAAAGTTGCCGCATTTGCTGATGATGTCTTAATGTTCCCATCCCAAACCCTTTTGTCATTGCCGGCTTATTTGCAAGAAGTTGCCTCATACAGTAATGTCTCTAGTCATGCATTGAACAATGCCCTTAGCACATTAAATATCTTGGTTTGTGGTCCACTCCCTCTATTTCCTCTTCAGTTTCTATCAATTTTGAAAAAATTGTACATAAACTGACCATGACATCCTCTGCATATTTCCTGGTGGGGTCATTTGGATACTATTAAAATGATGCTGAGCCCCATTGTATTGTTTACTATAACTAATCTCCTGGTGTCCCTATCTCTTAAATACTTTCGGAAGATCAACTCTATTCTTATTTCATTCCTTTGGAATCATAAAAACCCTTGCATGTCCCTACTTAAATTAACTCGTTCAAAGTCGGAAGGAGGGGTTAAATTTCCGGACTTTCCTAATTGTCATAAGGCAATCTTCTAGGTGGCTCTCCAATTCCAAATTGGTATGCCCATTATGGGGTAATGTGGAAAAATCTTTCCTCCACCCCTTTTCTTTTAAGGAATAGCTATCATTTAATCGCAGGCCACAATCTCTTTCTACACCTATTCAGAAGCATTCATGTAAATTACTAGATTCTACTCTTGATAGCACTTCCACGGACATTGAACCTTTCTTAGATCTACCATTTGGCACAATAAAGCTATATTGGTTAATAATTAACCCATTTACTGGAAGTCCTGGAGAAATAAAGGTTTAATTTGGGTGCAATAACTTTTTGAACATGATGCTTTTTCATCTTTTTCTCAAATTTGTCATCAATGTGATCTTCCCTTTCATGCGAGAGCAAATATAGAATATTGCATAGTGCCCTTTGTAGCACTTACAAACAAAACAACTTTCTTTAGCTTCAACATCGCCCACTATTAATCTCTGGTCTACTCTGTTGCACTCTTCCCCTAGAGCGTCTACCATTTACTCCTGCCTATTCTCTTCCGATTCTAATAGGACCAAAACAAAGGTAGAACTATCTTTGGAGTCTGAACTGACCTCGAGGTTAACTGGTCAATTCTTCTCTGGACAAAAATTTGGACCAAAATCTGAAAATTGTCTAGGGCAGCAAATACCACGCAGTCCCCTTTCTTTATATGTAATAGACTCTTACTGACTCCTACTCTTTTGCATACAATGCATCCGACTACATCTGACACATGCTGGATATGTTCTTTGGCACAGGCAGATTTAAAGCATCTACGTTTTTACATGCCCTTCTGTGCTGCACTTTTGGAAACAGGTATGGGCTCAGATTAACTTAATTCTTCATACTACAATTCCTGTTTCTTTCACTACTGTCTTTTTAGGTAGTCTATCTAAAGCTTGTCACTCACCCTCACGTGACACCTGTACCTTGGATCTATTGTTGGCAGCTGCTTTCCAACAGATCACCAAGAATTGGAAAGACTTTACTAAATTATTGTCTCAAGCTTGGTGGCATGCGATTTGCTATAATCACAAATTGGACACAAGTTACATTTATACCATGTTTTTAACCCTAAAGCGCCAGATCTTGTGGTCTCCCAGTATAGAGTTCTTAAATTATAGTGCACAACGTTCCTTTGCACGCACACCTGCCTCAACCACCTTGACTTTCCTTTTATTTTCGTTTTAAGACAGTTAAGTATAATACTTGCTAATTCAGTTATGTATGTAAATTCATATGTAATGACTTGTTTTCTTCTGCTTGTATAACCAAACTTTTCTTATTTCAGACCGTGTATAGTTTTTCTTTTTCATAGATGAACTGTACTGCTTAACTATGTATAATTCATTGCATAATTACTTGTACTATGTTGTTCCACATTCCTATGCTTCATTATGTTCTCAATAAACTAATTTCAAAAATGAAAAATAAAAAATAAAAAATAAAGCTTAAACCTATTACCTTTGTCAATGTTTGTTCAAGTACTTTTTCACCCTGATTACTCTGAGCTGAATCTGGCATTATCCAAACAATCCAATGAATTGTAAAAACTGATACAAACCACCAACACAGAGTTATTCCATGACCTATGTCACACAGATCATGTAACACAAATAACAAACTCACTAAAAATGGCTAATTTTATAACAAAATGATGTGCTGTTTGTGATGGCGTTGGTCAGTGGCAAGGAATTTTGGGGTTTATAGTTATGGGAACACCAGGCAGTCATGAGTTCTGCAGCATGCATAGAAAGAGGAAAATGCCTTTAAAGATTGTTTTTGTGCATGAAGGTGTTCCCTACCTGCACGAAAACAATCATTCCCTCAGCGCAGGCACCCTTTCAAAATAACGCAAGGGTGTCTGCACTGGCGCACGGCTGCTGTTTGTGTGGTTGCGCTGGGAAGGAAGACAGGAATGGTCCGTATCTTCTAGATACGGCGCATTCCTGCCCTTTTCTTTTGACGCATGGCAGAGCAACAGGAAGGCCCTCAGATCGCATGCGGGTCTGATTAGGCTTGCACAAAGGGAACCGCACTTTGCTATTTAATAATTCTTGCAAGAAGAGAACACTGCACCCTCCCTTATATAAAGTCAGAGAATCAACCTGGTTACTTTTTTACTCAGAAATGCAGAGCTCTAAGTGAGTTGAGAAGATAAAACACATAGGGAAGGCTGAAGAACAAGAGACAGAAATTGAGCCAGAGGAACTAATTTCCAATTCTAAGCAGGAATTGGAATCTTTAATTAAAGAAACTGTGAATTCTGCTATTCAAGGCCCTCTTGAGAAGAGACAGAAGCTAGACTCAGAAGAAGAAGATGAAGATGACCCCAAAAGAAAATACATTCAAGTACAAGAAATGCAGAAAATGTTAAGACAAATAAGTGAAAGTGTTGAAATGTGAGCACGCACAACAGCAGAATGATGAATTCTTGGCTCAATACATGAATATTTAAACAGCTGTGTTACCTTTCTATGAGTTTGTGAAGGGCCAGCTGTTGAAATAATGAAAGGACATTGATAATCTGTGGTCACTATATTCTTAGCAAAAAGACACACTTAAGAACGTTTTGAAGAAGAATTTCCCCAGACACCAAAAATTAATTAAATCCTAGCCTGCATGGTGACATATTCTTCATTGGCTTCAGAGGAAGCATCTGTACCTGATGCAGTGGTATGGAGAAGTTGAGGCAGCATTTAATACAATATATGCCGCAGCTCATTTTCCCCTGTGAACTAATACCTATGAGCTGCATGCCATGCAGGCACTATTTAAAGACTTTCAAACATTGTTTGACTGCCTTAAGAGGAAAACGACCCAGCTGAAATCTTTTTTTTTCTTATCCTCATCTCACCAATAAGCATCTGTGAGTATTATGAAGCCGATGTTACGATCTGAGGGCCTCCCGGCTTACCGCACTCGCTTAGGTCGCCCGACCGGTCCCATTTATGAGGGAACTTGGTGTAATCATAGAACCGACTATATTAATCTTAAATTAATCTCAAATTACGTCCCCAGCTCATGAGGGGCTGCCAGATGTTTATTTGCTTATCCTCTACACCATCATAATCAAGGCCAGCCATAGCAAAAGTGGCTTTAAGCCAGTCCTCTGTTTTCGGTGGTAAGGGGTCTTTCCACTTCTTACAGACCTCTCTCTATGCTAATAGTACCAAATATAATAGAAACCCTCTGTGAGACTGTGATGCTGCCTGACAAAATAAACCATCATACCCGAAAAAAACTAGTGACAAATTAACATCAATGTTTGTCTTAAAAATATCTTGGAGAGTGTCGCCAATCTCCTTCCAGAAGATTTTTAGTTCAGAACACTCAAAAATGATGTGTAGGTCGTTGGCTGTAGGCGTCATGCATCTTGGGCATTTTGGTGTTGGAGTTGGAGCAAACTTGGCTATCTTCGCTGGGGTGTAATAAAGCCTATTAATGACAAAAAAATGATTCTTTTTTAGGCTAGCGGGTTTGATATATTTATATAGTACCTTCAATGAGGGCTCAAAGAGGGCATCTATTGAGGTTTCTTTGGGGTTTGATTCCAGACCTTGGTTAGAGGAGGAATCTCCAGATCTTCAGCTTCTAGTAGATGGCGATACCACACTGATATCTCTTTTCTTAAATCTAGAAAACCCAATGCCAATCCTAGCTCTCAACAATTGCCAGGGGTGAATCCCCTCAGAGTCTGCCAGGTCGGACCAGATGGTTATACCCTCCCTCTTGATGGGCAGCGCTAGGCTGTCTCTGAGGCAGCAAGGTGTTCCAGGTGCGTCCCAATTAGGGGCCAGGTCCGAGTAATAACCTATCCCCCATTTGAGTCTGACTTTGTACCATATCTCCAGGGCTGCCCTCAGAACCTTCAGACGTACTCGCTTGAAGTACTTTGGGGCCCCAAACTTATACAGAAAGGCCTCCCCACCACCACCTCCTTCAGTTCTTGCCATTTCTCCCAACAACCTTCCCCAAGCTGGCTCTTCTGGTTTCGCAAGTAACATCCAAATACTTTTAAACTGAAATGCTACCGCATACCAACTGATATCAGGAAGAGCCACCCCCCTTTATTGAGTCTACGTCTCAGTTTCTTCCAGCCCAACCGGACCCCTTTGTCCCCCATATGAAACTCCCAATTTTACTCTGTACTTTACTAATGCTCTTGTGTGGAAAGGCCAGAGGAATAGTAGTAAATAGGTAGGAGAGCTTTGGGAGAACGACCATCTTTACTAAGTTGACTTTCCCATAGATGGTTAAGGGAAGGTTCCTCCACCTGCTAAAGAGGCAATCTATTTCTTTGATGGTTCTGTTAAGATTAATCAGGGGGATTTTTTCCAAGTCTACAACATTGTAGATACCTAAGTATCTTAACTTTGTACTGGTTGCTCCCCCTCATTGATTTAAATTCCAGCACATCACCTCTGTATGTATTAACTAAGTAACCTGACAGGGACCCAAATCCTTCCAAGAGCGTCTCCACACCGGGAATAACCACCTCGGGGTCATTTGTATATAATATTAGGTCATCCGCGTACAGAGCTAATTCACAACTATAAAGTGGGGACTTAAAGGGGTAGATTGATTCATCTAACCGGATGGCTTATGCCAGTGGCTCGAGATAGATGTTAAATAAAAAAGGCGAGATCAGGCATCCCTGCCAGGTCCCCCTCTGAATGTTAAAACTTGGGATCAATAGACCATTCAGAAGAATCCGAGCAGAGGCTCCCTATTAACAATTCCTCAAAGTTTGGATAAAAATAGGGCCAAAACCCATTACCTCCAGTGCTTCCCAAAGGTACACCCAACAGACTCTGTCAAATGCCTTGACCGCGTCCAAGGCAACTATGGCCAATGGATCGGATCTCTCAATGGACAGGTCGACCTGCAACAAAGCCCTTTTGGTCAGTATGAACCAGCTTAGAGACCCGTTTCGCCAATCTCCCAGCTAGAATGCCCATAAAGATCTTATAATCGGCATTCAGCAGAGAGATTGGGCGATATGAGTCGGGTTTTAGGGGGTCCTTGCCTGGTTTTAAAATCAGGACGATTGTGGCCTCCTTCCAAGACTCGGGGACCTTGCCAGCGGGACAATAGACTGAATTAAAAGTGGAATCCAATACAGGGATCAATTCCTCTGCTAGAAGTTTGCACACTTCGTTTGGAAGCGAATCCATGCCTGCAGCCTTTTTGTTCTTGGATTTTTTGATTTGCTCAGTTATCTCCTCCAAAGTAAAGGAGGCGTCTAAGTTGTTCCTGCTCTCCTCTGACAGGGAAGGCAGTGATTTAGTCCTCAGCCATGATTGTGTGGAACTTGGGGACGTAGCCAGATCTTCTTTATAGAGGTCCGAAAAAAGGGAAAGAAGACAAGTTTGCATATCTTCAATGCTACTCAAGATCTCCCCATTGTTGTTGACTATCAATTCATTGATATTATTCTTTGTACGATCAATTCTGGCTTTCCAGGCCAATAAAGCTCCTGCTTTCTCCCCATATTCAAAATTTTGCATATTCTTAGTATGCCATTGCGCTCTGCACTTTGCATCTAATTTCCCCCTATACTCCTGTCTAGCGTCGTCTAGATCCTTCAAGACTTGTGATAGATGCTCTGGGCCCCCATGATTTGATTTATTCCTCTCATTCTCTAGCTGGCTTATTTTTTCCCCTATTGTATTTAGAGCCCTAGCCTCAGCTCTGTTCTTGGTACAAATGAGGCCATGGAGCCTCCCCCTCAAGTTTGCCTTGTGTCCCAAATAAAATCCATGGTTGTAGAGCCCATGTTTAAAGAAAAAATTTCTAAAGAGGAACACTTAAGAGCCTGGATAATTTCAGGATCAAGAAGCATGGCTCTATTAAGCGTCCATCTTGACTGCAACGGAAGCCCTTTACTTTGATATGAAAATTGCACTGGAGCATGATCTGAGAGATGGTTTGGCATTACTAAAATCCCCTCCAGGCCATTCAAGGTGGATCTATCCTTCAAGATATAGTCTATCCTGGAGGAGTGACTATACTTTTTGCTATAAAACATAAAGCCTTGTTGATCACCCTTCTTAGCCCTCCATGCATCAACCAGATCCAGATCTTGTAACATGTTTAACAAAGCACGACGTATCCTTGGGGCTCCAACATAGTGACTCAAATTAGACCTGTCTTTTGATGGATCCAAAAGGACATTAAAGTCACCTCCAATAATAAAGGTGGGCGTTTCCAGAGTCAGTATTGATTGCAGTTTACAAATGTAAGACGAATCGTCTACGTTTGGGCCGTAAAACGAAGCACAGACTAAGTCTGCGTTTTCTAGGGCCAATTGTGCTACCAGCCACCTCCCAGTTGAGTCAGACTGCGATTTTTTTATAGAACAAGGGGCACCGTGTTTAACCAGGATGGCCACGCCTCTACTATGAGACGTCTGTTGTGATACACAGTAACATTTTATCCAAGGGACCCTAGAAAAGATTGAGTGGCTTTCCGTGAAGCTCAAATGTGTCTCCTGTAAGATGCAAACCTGGGCGGAGGAAAATTCCAAGTATTTTAAATCAGCCTTTGCCTACGAGGGCACCTTAACCCATTAACAATCCAGGAGATAAAGATGGTCTTTCTTACCCTTAAGCCTTGGTTTCCTGCCATTTACCTGTGAGACTAAAACATCAGCTTGGCAAGATGTCCTAATATCTAAAGTGAGATGAGGTTCATTTTTTTATTTTTTACCCACTGCTCCCCACCCGTGATACCCCTCCCTCCCCCGTGCTCCCCCAGTGCTCCCCCAGTGCCCCCTCTTCCCATGAGGAACCCTCCCTTCCAATAGGCCAGAAGTGGACCTTGTGCATGAAATACAAATGGTGCATCGCGATCCCTTCAAAAGGAACCTCGACAAACAAAAACCGAGAAAGATACTGGTTAAGTTTTTAACTTATTCAGTTAAGGAACAGATTCTGTCTTCTGCTCTCAAAGAAGGTACTATAACCTTCAATAGCTCTAACCCCTTTTCTTTTCAAATAAGATCAGACATTACTCACACGGCAGCAACAAGACAGTGGGAGTTGGGGAAAAGGTTGGAGGAGCTGAATAGTATCTGGGCCAAGGCACAGTTGAAGTTCCCAGCTCAACTCCGCGTGATGTGGAATAACCATATGCATCAGATGAGATCTGGCGAGGAAGCAGACGCCCTCATGGTGAAAATCAAAGCTGAACGGGAGGGGGGGAAGTAGGGGGGGATAGCGAGTAAAAGGAGAGGCACTCGACTTTGCTCGGCAGCAAGACCCTAGTAAGAACCCAGCAACAATTGTAGCTTTTCTATCCCAAGGAGGGGAGGGAGGCCGAATAGGCTTGCCAGATGAAATCTTGGGCAAAATTGAATTATTGGCTCAATTCCTCTAGGCTAATACTTTTGACTTACTCTGGGCAGCAGCCACAGGAGCGCTATTGCAGGAAGGAGACTATTGTAGTTAAAACTGTGGAAGATTGACCAACTGCAGAGATCTTTGATGCCCAAATTACTATTGTAGGCCCCAAATTATTTGGTACAGAACATAATGACATGGTCAAACATTCGGCAGAGAAATTCCTTCTCAAACAACTTATGAGAAAAATACTTTCTTGCAGAAAAAGCCAGCTCTCGCTTTGCCTGATTCATAATGACCCTCTTTAGATGCAAGGCTTGATGCTGGGGAGTCACACTTTCTGACAAGTCCTGGTCTCAACAGAAGTAAAACCTACACAATACAAAATCCTGACTATATGGAAGAACAAGTTGGGGAAGAATTTCACACTTTTACTCACAATGGACAAAAATATTCCAAGACCAGTGGGTTCTACGGAATGTAGAAGGATACATTATAGAGTTAATGGAAACCCTTCTGAGAAGTCATTTTGTACCGACACCAATTCCCAGAATGAGCTCAAAGAAACAAACCATGTTGTTGGCGATCCAAAGTCTACTACAAAACTGAGCAATGACTCAAGGAGCACCTGCGAGAAGACATTCTGGTTTCCATTCCATAATCTTCTTGGATTTGAAGGCACTGAACAAAATGTTCTCTGAACCATATTCAAGATGATAACTTTACAAACCATCATATCTCTCCTTTCAAAGGGAGATGTTTTGACAACACTGGACTTACAAGACACATATTTCCTTTTACAGGACACATCCTTGCAGAAGTACCTCAGATTTGGAGTGGAAGGAAATTATTATCAGGACAGAGGGCTCCCATTCAGATGCTCATCCTCACCAAGGATGTTTACAATTGTATTGCCACACATTAGCACATCTTCAATTGCAGACCATTCAATTTTCCCCTACTTAGACGACTCGCTTAGCTGTGTTTCTTCTGTTTTTTAAGATACAGACAAGTGTGGAGCAGATGTTGCAATGTGTCAGTCTCTGGGTTTAATAGTGAACTACTAGAAGTTCAGTTTACAACTCATGATGAAGATGAACTTCATAGAAGCATTGCTTAATACAGTACTAAGGCAAGCCTTCCTTCTGGATTCCACAATAACTAGTCAGGCTTGGTCAGTTGAAAAGAGTACAGGCCTTACCCAAAGCTTCCGTAAAGAAAGTGGTTGAAAGTGCAGGGGTCAATGTCCTCTGCAGTGATGTCGGTACCTTGGTCACAATATCATTTGAAACTGTTAGTGTACCATCTACTCAAACATTGGTCCCCAGTAGCACAGATTTACTAAAGGCTAATTACAGTAGCAGAAGTGATATCAAATTGTCTAGTCTCCAGTGGTGGTTACAAATCCCCAACCTGAAGAAAGGAGTATGGTTCCAATATCGCAATCCCTGATATTGAAGACTGATTGCAAGTGCATAGGGTTGGGGGGCAGAACTAGCAGGTCTAGAGTTGGGCAGAAAGTGGTCCAAACTAGAAACAATTTGTTCATCAAATTGAATAGAACTCCAAGCCGTATGGTGTGCACTCTAAGGTTTCTCGAAACACCCCAGTCAAAATGCTGTCTCTGTCAAAACTGACAATCAAGTGATGAAGAGTTATCTCAACCAGCAGTGCGGAACAAAGAACAAATCTCTTGAAAATCTGGCACACAACATTTTTGCTTCGGCAGACATCAATGTACTATCCATCAAAGCAGTATATATACACCGGAGAAACACAATGTACAAGCGGACAGACTCAGTGGCAATATAATTTCACCTGAACCAGGAGGCCTTCATGTTGGTAGTCAATTAGTTCTGAATGTCCTGGTTGGATCTTTTCAGATCCTAGAATAATGCATTACTTTCTCAGTATTACTCAGACGAGTGGTATTGGGTGATAGATGTTATATTGATCAAGTTTCCAGGGGGTTAGTCTATGTGTGTCTCCAAATTCCATTATTACCATTGGTACTTAGGAAAATCAAATCAGAGAATGTAGAAATATCCTGATTGCTTCGTTCAGGCCATGCAGACCCTGGTTTGCACTACAGAGCGGGACACGCTCACTTGTCTGTCACCAGTGCCGTGAGGGGGATCGGCTTTTCATCATCATCATTCCTCCACCAGCTTGAGTTCAGCCATGAGGGGAACGGCTCACTGGCACCCCGGCTAACCATCCGCAGGTCCCGCCGTGAGGGCAACAGCCACAAGAACCACAATCCCCAGCAGGCACTGCTTGACGCTTGCTGGGGATGTTATTGTGGCGCCAGGAGGCGTGATAACTGCCAAGCAGCCCTTCAGCAGCGCGGGACGCGATCACTTGTCTGCCACCAGTGCCGTGAGGGGAACGGCTTTTCATCATCATCATTCCTCCACCAGCTTGAGTTCAACCGTGAGGGGAACGGCTCACTGGCACACTGGCTAACCATCCGCAGGTCCCGCCATGAGGGCAACGGCAACAGTCACAAGAACCACAATCCCCAGCAGGCACTGCTTGATGCTTGCTGGGGACGTCATCGCGGCGCCAGGAGGCGCGATAACTGCCGAGCAGCCCTTCCGCAGCGTGGGACGTGCGCGGACGTGCCCGGGCGCTGCGCCTGTCCGAGGCTGGAAGAGGCTGGGCTGGGCCACCTCCCTTCCATTTATCCCTGGAATCGTGTGACATAATCAACTACAACTATACAAGGTACTGGGCTACTGTTCACGATTAACCTAAGGTTTCTATTTGTTGTCAGAAGACATCGGTACACAACGAGTGGAGGTGTTATTGTTGATACAATTCGAACTCTATGCTTATTTTTAACTATTATTTTGTGGATATTACTTGTGACAAAGTATCATTTGGAAGTCAAAAACGGGGAAAAGAAAATTACCCTGCACCAAGCCTGACAAACAGTGTAGCAATCCTAAAGATGTGAAAATGACCCTGTTAAACTATCTTACGGGTGCAGTAGGTGTTATAGAAAAGCAGATCTCCTCAGTTGAGGAGTCATTAAGTGTAGAAACGCAGGGGCTAACAGGGAATAACCAGGAAAAAATTCAAGAAAAAAGTATACCCTGTAAAGGGACTTTGGAGAAACACCCACCAGAAATCCCAAGTACAGGGTTGAGCGGAAATGGTTGCATCCAAGTTGGTTGAGCGGAAATGGTTGCATCCAAGTTGTAAATTATGACATTGATGATGCCTCAGTCAGTGACCAGGACACTGACACTTTACCGCCCCCAAAAAGGCAGTGTAATTAAAGTTGCTAAAGATTACTGACAATATCCAGGCAGAACTCTACCAGGCTCCCCTTGTCAATGGTCTCCCCAAAAATATTCCGATTAAAAATCAGGAGAAAAAAGGTAATTTCCAGAAACAAAAGGGAAAAGATAACACTCCACGCTCAAAAAACAAAAGTAGTGCACAACCCTTATCTGATAGTAATAAAATGGAAAACTTACTATAGAGCTAACAAGCTATGTTAAACTACATATAGGTAGCTTGGAAGCCAGATTAGATCAGATTGAAAAAGGTCTAGAGAAGATCACGGAAAACCAGAACCCAATCACATTCAACAAGAGCCCACATAGACTGGGCATTACCAATAACTTAGCCACTATAACTAGTTGCCAAAACCCAAACCCTACTAACAAACCCTCAGAAATGGCTAGAAAACCAGTAGATAGGGACGGGGTACAAAAGAACACCACTGTAGGTACACATAAAAGCGCTGCAAGAGACGCAGGATAAGCATGCACACCAGGGAAGAGAACATCAGAGAAATGACAGGGGGGCTGACTAGCATATGAAAAGCAAACTAGACCAAGCTTAGCCACTCCTAGACCCCACGAATATCCACATCAGGTACACAACCTCGATCTTCCCCCGGAAGCAACCCCCTTTACAGTGATTCTGGCAAATGTTCCAGTTCTTAAGCCAGGAGAACTTGAAACATGGACTACATTGAGAAATAAGGTTATTCACTGCTTGGGAAATAGACTAGAACTGACTGCGGAAATGTTTAGGGCCTTTAAGATGGTAAGGCGTGTACCTTGGGTAGGAAAAAGTAATAAAGCCGATAGAGGTGACTGTGTTGTCCTCTCCCTTGGCTTACCATCCCTGGTTAGGGAAGTGTTGAATAGAGCAGAGGAAATGAACATCACTGAAACAGGCATAAATGTCCTCTCATTATGTTTTTTTATCGACCAAGCTGGATTAATAGGCAACATGAAACCCATCGTAGACCACAGCAATCTTCCCAAATGAATTATAACCTGGAGGTGTTAAATAGATTCGAAACCCTCCAATCGTTAGATGAGAATGATTGACTGTTGGCTAAGAGAGGACAGATGGCTGATCCTAGGGAGAATGATAATTTGAAGGATTATGAGGACGGCAGGACTAATATAAACACAAGTCTGAATGCTGGCAGGATAGAGTATATGGATATAAAGGAAGGTGATGTTGGGCCGGGGATTAGAATCAGTGGTTCATCAGAGTCAAGCCAGCTCAGTGTCCCTAGTCGTGATGAGCACATGGGGCCTGAACTGGTTTGCCAGACTGAAACTGCCATAGAAACAATAAGCAGGAAGGAACTAAATATCCAGAAGGCTATTAGTGTGCTTTTTTGGAACATGGCTGGCCTCCGGAGTAAAGAAAATAACACATCATGGCTTGATTTTATTGATAGATTTGATATCTTGTATCTTCAGGAGACCTGGCTGGCAGAGGAAATCCACATCGAAGGATATAAGACATACCATACGCTGGCAATTAAAACAAATCACGGTAGACATAAGGGGGGGCTTCGCATCTACATTTTCAACCCACTGGAGGTGCAAAAAACATCCCGATAAAATCTACAAACTATTATCAGATAGTACTGATTCATGTGGTCCCAAATTGTAATTTACCTGTGGCAAACTTTTACAATAACATAGAAAAGGGCCATCTGGGGGACACCTTAAGGCAGCTTAGTGATGATATTTGCAAACTGAGAATTCCGAATGACATAGATATGATCACGATTTGGGGGGGGGGGATTTTAATGCGACCTCTGACCCTCGCCGCCCGTACCCCCATTGTATTGCCTTAATTGTGTTGTTGTGTGCCTAATTGTTCACTCTGTGCCTATACTGCTTCTCCCTTGTGCCTAATTGCTGTTCCCCGCCTGCCTCGCCGCCCACACCCGCATTGTTCTGCTTAACTCTGTTGTTTTCTGTTTTTACTGAGCCCAACTTACTCTCTCTGTGCCTATTTCATTCTTCTTTTTTCGCCAATCCAGTGCCCCTCGCCCGTTTTCCCGCCACTGCTTCCCTGCGGCCGCGCCCCCCGCACTTCCATTTGCCGCCCGCTCCCGCCTCCCAGCTGCTTCTCCCTCCCACATCCCCTCATATGGAGGCCGCGCAGCGGTGAAAGGAGCGACCTCTGACCCTGCTCGCAGGCAGGTCGCTCCCCACGCTGCTGCACGGCTCCACCTATATGTGCCTTCTGCACCGCCCGTACCCGCATTGTATTGCCTTAATTGTGTTGTTGTGTGCCTAATTGTTCACTCTGTGCCTATACTGCTTCTCCCTTGTGCCTAATTGCTGTTCCCCGCCTGCCTCGCCGCCCGCACCCGCATTGTTCTGCTTAACTCTGTTGTTTTCTGTTTTTCCTGTGCCCAACTTACTCTCTCTGTGCCTATTTGATTCTTCTTTTTTTGCCAATCCAGTGCCCCTCGTCCATTTTCCAGCCACTGCGTCACTGCTGCCCTGCCCCCGCACTAACATTCGTCGCCCCACTCCCACCTCCCAGCTGCTCCTCCCTCCCACATCCCCTCATATGGAGGCCGCGCTGCGGTGAAAGGAGCGACCTCTGACCCTGCTCGCCGGCAGGTCGCTCCCCATGCTGCTGCATGGCTCTACATGTCTGTGCCTCCTTCGCCGCCCGTACCCGCATTGTATTGCCTTAATTGCCTTAATTGTGTTGTTGTGTGCCCAATTGTTCACTCTGTACCTATACTGCTTCTCCCTTGTGCCTAATTGCTGTTCCCCGCCTGCCTCACCGCCCGCACCCACATTGTTCTGCTTAACTCTGTTGTTTTCTGTTTTTCTTGTGCCCAACTTACTCTCTCTGTGCCTATTTGATTCTTCTTTTTTCGCCAATCCAGTGCCCCTCGTCCGTTTTCCCGCCGCTGCGTCCCTGCGGCCCCGCCCCCCTGCACACCCATTCGCCGCCCCGCTCCCACCTCCCAGGAACTCCTCCCTCCCACATCCCCTCATATGGAGGCTGGCCCCCGCAAGCGCCACGACACCCACCTCCGCTACGACTCCAGCACCCTCCACTCACTCAACGCCGGACGATCACGCACCTGCTGCCTGGCCGCCCGAAGCGCACCCAAGGAACCTTCGCCTGCCAGAACTGCAGCTTCACCAGCATCCGGCCCGCCAACCCACCTACCAAAGAACCCAACAACCTCAGATGCATCCTTCTCAACACCCGCTCTGCACGCAAACACGCTGTGGAACTCTGGGACCTACTGGACTCCAACACCCCAGACGTCGCCTTCCTGACGGAAACCTGGCTGAACCCCTCCTCCACACCCAACATTGCCATAGCCATCCCGGAAGGCTATAACATCACCCGCAGGGACCGCACCAATGGAGTAGGAGGAGGAATCGCCATCGTCCACAGGAGCACTCTCAAAGTCTCAACCAACACCGACGACACCCTCAGCATCGCCGAACACCAGCACTTCCAGATTCACACTGATCCCAACACCACCCTCAGAGGAACCCTTGTCTACAGACCCCCCCATCCCCGAGCACAGTTCAGCGACTCCATCGCCGACCTCATCAGCACACATGCCCTCGCCTCCATGGACTACATCCTCCTCGGGGACCTAAACTTCCCCCTCGAGAACAACAACGACACCAACTCCACCACCCTGATCGACAACCTCACCAACCTCGGACTCAGACAACTCGTCACTACACCCACCCACTCCACCGGCCACACGCTTGACCCCATCTTCTCCGCAAGCTCCCACGTCTCCTTCAACCACACCACCGAGCTCCACTGGTCCGACCACCGCTGCATCCACTTCACCTTCCGGAAACCCACCATGCACCACCGCACCCAACAGATGCCGCGCCACTGCTGGAGCAAAGTCAACGAAGACCAGCTCTCCACCACCCTCTCTCGGAACCCACCAGCAGACCCAACTGACCCCGACACTGCCCCTCGCAACCTCAGATAGTGGATCAACGACTGCGCCAACACCCTCGCCCCGCTCAAGAAACCCTCCAACACCCACACCAGCAAGAAAGCCAGCTTGTTCACCGAAGACTTCCAGGCCTCCAAGCGAACCGGCCGAAAACTCGGAAAAAACTGGATCCGTGATCAAACACCGGAAAGCTACACAGCCCACAAGAACGCCACCCGCAGACACCACCACCTCATCAGATCCGCCAAAAGGACCTCCTTGAAAGACTGCCTAGACAACAACGCACACAACAGCAAGGAGCTCTTCAACATCGTGAAGGAACTCTCCAACCTCAGCATCAACACAAACGACATCCCACCTTCACAAGACCTGTGCGACTCACTGGCCACCTTCTTCCATCGCAAGATCGCAGACATCCACGACAGCTTCAACGCCGTCACCACCCCAGCAACCACTGAGACCCCCGCTCCCACGACCACCACCCGCACCAACCGCCTGCTCACCTGGACCAACATCAACGATGACAACACCATCAAGTTCATGAACACCGTCCACTCCGGATCCCCGGAAAACCCCTGCCCATACCACATCTTCAACAAAGCCAGCAGCACCATGGCACCCCATCTCCAGAAAACCATCAACATCTCCTTCAAGACAGCGACCTTCCCGGAGAGCTGGAAGCACTCAGAGATCAATGCCTTACTCAAGAAACCCAAGGCAGACCCCAAGGACCTCAAGAACTTCCGACCCATCTCCCTGCTCCTGTTCCTGGCGAAGGTCATCGAACAGGCCGTCAACAAACAATTGACCAGCTTCCTCGAGGAGAACAGCATCCTGGACCCGTCCCAGTCTGGATTCCGCAGCAATCACAGCACTGAAACTGCCCTCATCGCTGCCACCGATGACATCAGGACCCTGCTCGACAACGGATCCACCCCCTCAGCCTGGGACAACTCCTGGTGGCCGACGGCACTAGGAACACCCCCAACACACACCAACCACACACGCAACCTAGGGGTCATCCTCGACTCTACCCGCTCCATGATGAAGCAGGTCAATGCCATCTCTTCCTCCTGCTTCAACATCCTCTGCATGCTCTGCAGGATCATCAGGTGGATCCCTACCGAAACGAGAAGGACGGTCACCCAGGCCCTCATCAGCAGTAGACTGGACTACGGAAACGCACTCTACGCAGGAGAAACGGCTTCAGCGAATCCAGAACGCCTCCGCACGCCTGTTCCCCGTCATCCCTCGCCGCAGCCACATCACATCCCACCTGAGAGACCTGCACTGGCTCCCTGTCAACAAGAGGATAACCTTCAAACTCCTCACCCACGCACACAAGGCACTCCACAACACCGGACCAGCGTACCTCAACAGCTGACTCAGTCTCTACACCCCCACCCGCCAGCTCCGCTCCGCAGACCGCGCACTCGCCACCGTCCCCCGCATCCGAAGAGTGACCGGCGGCGGCAGATCATTCTCCCACCTCGCTGCCAAGACATGGAACACCCTCCCCATCCACCTACGGCATACCGAAGACCTTCTGACCTTCAGTGGACTTCTCAAGACCTGTCTCTTCGAACAGTAGCAGCTTCCCCCCTCCCCCAGCGCCTTGAGACCCTCACGGGTATGTAGTGCGCTTTACAAATGCTATGATTGATTGATGCTCTAAATTAGGGTCAGGCGTCTGTGGCTTAATGACTGAAGAGGATGACCCAATATTACATTTCGACCATTCGGAGCGGGGAGAAAAATTTAATGAACTTTTATTTTCTCACGACTACGATTTTGCAAATCGATTGTGTACCCCTAGAGTGGATTTTGACTACACCTTTATAGGCAGAGGCTGCCAATCTATAATAGATTGTATTATTGTTCCAAATTGCTATGCAAATTGGGTAGCTAATTTTAAAACTCACCCAAATGTTATGAGTGATCATCTGCCCCTAAGCATTGATTTAGTATTGCCAGATGTACCTGCCCAGCGAATAAATAATAAATTGGTCTGGACACAGGGCATTCACCTCTGTAGCCAAAATGGATTCACCTTGCGCTGAGAGAGCTGTGATACGACCGAATTGAACAAGCAAATTATCTTTAATGCCTACGATTCAATTCTAGCTTGCTTGCAGGAAGATTCCTCCCACTAAACTATTTTGAATGCTTTCTTACAGATTACTTCGATTGTCCAAAATATGCTCAAAGCTGGAAATAGAAGTAGTCGAGACCGTAAAAATGGGTGGTTCGACACAAAATGCACAATGTCATACTCCGATTAAAAGAGGCCCTATATAGGACAGTGAGAGACCAAGACGAGATTAAGGAGTGTAGAAAGTTTTACAACTCAGCATGAAAAATTCGAAAGAAAGAGCTAAAAAATCCAAGCATGGATGGCACTTCACGATGCATCACTGAGTAAAGACTGTAACTTGTTCTGGCGGGCAGTAAATGCGCCGTTTTTTAAAACCAAGGATGTTGCGACAATTGCGGTCGGAATAGACGAAAAGACATGAGTAGATTTCTTCTCAAAGGTTTACAGCATTCAGGGGCATGAGGAAATCATTCCTGATTTTTTAACCCCACAGGTGGAAAGTTCCACTACTTTTATTCTCATTGAATTACAAATTTCCCTTGATTATTATTATTATTATTATTATTATTATTATTATTATTATTATTATTATTATTTATTAATGAGTTTTATAACGCGCCTGGTTACCCTTGGGCATCCCCGCGCTCATCCAGAAAGAGACGTCATAACATGAGGCACCAGAAGTTAGGCAGGAAACAGGTGAGTTTTTAACAGCTTGCGGAAATGCAAGAAACTTGATTCCAGACGTAGGTAAAGTGGAAGGGAGTTCCACAGAGTGGCCACATTGATGGAGAATCTTCTGCCCCCAGATCTTGCCTTCCTTACTCTCGTGACCTGCAGCAGATGTTGATGGTCCGATCGAAGGGAGCGAGAGGCTTTATAAGGTTGCACCATATCCTGTAGGATGGGAGGGCCTTTCCCCTGCAAGATTTTATGGGCCATGCAGAGTGCCTTAAATTTCACCCTCTCCCTAACGGGAAGCCAGTGCAACGCCTTCAGCGCAGGTCGAGCAGACTGACGCCTGGGGAGATCCATCAGGAGCCTGGCGGCCGCATTCTGCACTTGCTGTAATTTGTTTAAGGTGGACTCTGGGGCCCCCAGAAACAGCACATTACTGAAGTCCAGCCGGGAGATAATAAGCCCCTGAATAAGCAACCTCCTGGAGACCACTGGGAGGAGAGGTAAAATCTTCCTGGCCGAACGGAGCAGACCAAAACACACGCCTGCGGTCTTTTTAGCGTGAGTCTTAAAGGTAAGGTCCTGCTCCAACCACACCCCCAAACTCTTGATCTCCTGTTTGGGGGTGGGAGCCGCTCCCAGGCAACTAGGCCAGCTACCCGGAGACAGGGTAGGAGGGGAGTTCCCCAATATCATCAATTCCGTTTTGGAGCCGTTAAGCTTGAGAGCTGAGCTACACATCCACGTGTAGATCTTATCCAGACACGTATGCAGCTGATCGGGATGGTAAGATGACTGGGGGAGGCCTACCACCAGCTGAGTATCATCAGCATAGCTGATAATCTTGACACCCAGGGGCAGTATCTCATTCTCCAGGGGGGCCATATAGATGTTAAATAAAGTAGGGCTCAACGAAGAGCCCTGTGGCACACCACACTGGAGAGGAATCGGTGAAGATTTCATATGGCCTTCCCACACCTCAAACGTTCGGCCATCCAAAAAGGAAGAGAACCACTTCAGGGCCAGCCCAGAGACCCCCACCCCCGACAGTCGTTGGAGAAGCACTTGATGGTCCACAGTGTCAAATGCCGCACTGAGGTCGAGGAGGATCACTGCCACTGATCCCCCTGTATCCAGAATGCTCCTGGCATTCTCCACGACTGCCAACAGGGCAGTATCGGTCCCCTGACCGGGGCGAAAACCTGTTTGAGAATCACCCAGAAGGGAATTGGACTCCAGGAAGCCCGAGAGGCGCCGATTCACCAGTTTCTCCGCTACCTTGCTAATGCCAGGGAGCAGCGAGATAGGCCTAAAGCTGGCAAGGTCAGCGGGGTCCAAGTTAGGCTTCTTCAAGAGAGCCTTGACAACAGCTCCCTTCCAACTCGGGGGCACCACTCCATGGGCAAAAGATAGATTTATCAGATCCGTCACTGGACCACCGATGGTAGAGGCTACCTGCTTAAGATATTTCATTGGTGCAGGGTCTTTAGGCGAGCCACTTTTCATGGTCGTCAAAACTGTGAGAACTTCTTCCACAGTGACAGGCCCGAAAGAGGCCAACTCCGCTGTCCGCACCCTGGACAGAGACTCAAACTTACTATCAGAGGAATTCTCCACGTTCAACCGAGGGAGTGATAATAGAATGTTATCTATTTTGGTTTTAAAGAAGGAGGCAAGTTCGGAACATTTCCCAAGAGGGTCAGCGTGGAAGACTTGAGGTTCGGGAGCTTTTAGAAGTTCTTTGATGACCCTAAACGACTCTTTTGAGGAGTTGGCCGCCGAGCCTATTCTCTCCTCAAAGAATACAGATTTAGTTGCCCGAATAGCAGATTTGTAAGGGCTAAGAGCCGCCCGGTATTCTCTCCGGGTTGCTTCACTCCAGTCTTTCTCAAAGTTCTCAACTCTGATGTGTACCAGGGCGCCGAACCCACTCTCTTACCCATAGAAAGTTGTTTCTTCTTGGGGAGGAGAGCATCAAGCGAGTTGGTCAGCCAGATGTTTAGCCTCTCATCAGCGACTAATGGATTGGACCCAAGGGGAGGCCGGGACGCCTCCAGATGGACCGCCCAGGTATCAACTGAGAGTCTCGACCAGGCTCTTTCCACCGTGTATACCCTGGGAGCAGATGTAACTGGAATATCAAGCTGCCACTGGGCGGACACCATGAAATGGTCAGTCCAAGGCAGGGCCAGCGCTGGAAAAGCTTGATGAAGTGACCGAGGCAATAAACACAAGCAGGGGTGGCAAGGCCCCTGGACCTGATGGGCTTCCCATTGATTTATTTAAATCCATCCCACTACTCTGGTCACCTTTGATAACGAGGGTCTTCCAAACCAGTTGCGCAAAGGGCTTTATGAAAACATGGTCGGAGTCTGTAATTGTCCCGATTTAAAAAAAAAAAGGGGAACGAGAAAACCCGGCATGATACCACCCGATATCCCTACTCGATTCTTTAATGAAGGTTATGGGAAGGGTTGGTTTTAACAAATTACAATCGTGGGCTGATGAAAATAACATAATAAGCAATGTGCAATATGGTTTTAGACAAGGGCTGGGGACAAAGAAGCAAGTCTTGAATCTAAACATTTTAATCGGAAAGTACACACAGGCAAAGGGTGGGAAACTCTATGTGGCATTTGTAGATTTAACAGCCGCATTCGATTGCGTGATACATAATAAATTATGGCGTATATTATCAAATCTGAAGGTCGACCCGGTACTGATCCAGTTTTTAAAACAATTATATTCTGGGGCTACTGCTAAGGTGCGCTATGGCACTAATGGGGAATGTACCGCGCCATTCACCGTGGATAGGGGGGTGCGACAAGGCTGGGTGCTTGCGCCGTTCCTTTTTACTCTATATACTAACCCTTTGGAGCAGGAGTTTGAAGGACCAGCGCAGGATCCCCCGTATGCCAACACACGGTTGATAGTCTCCCTCCTCTACGCTGATGACGCGGTACTTATGGCCCGCACGCAACTAGGTTTGCGGAAAGCACTTATAACTTATTCTTGTTTTATGTAGATCTTAGGTCTGAAATGAAATGCTAAAAAAACATTTGTAATGACCTGTGGGCGAGGGAGAAATAGATGTAACAGCCTCCCCTTGGGGAATAAAAGGGTGGACTCCACCAACACTTTTTCTTATCTGGGTGTTTTATTTGCAAATACGGGCTCCTGGGGCCCAGCGGTGAAAAGTAGTTGCCTACTATTTATGAAGTCAACTGCCGCTCTCGTTAATTTCTCCAAGAAAATGGGAAAAAGGCCCCCTGGCATTCTTCTTAAAATTTTTCAGGCCAAGTGCATAAGTATTGTGATATTCGGGGCGGGAGTGTGGGGCTTTTATGATGTGTCTATGACTGAATGTGTAGAAAACACCTTTTTAAGGTTTATTTTAGCTGTACCAGCAAATTCCCCGGTTTTTAATTGCCATAGCGAGCTGGGTATCCTTCATGTCTCTAATATAATTAAAATGCAACCTGTGTTGCTGCGGCACCTTGTATGGACCACCAGCAGAACAGGTCTAAATGGAGCGATAATCAAGGATTCCATGAATCTGGAACATGCTAATAAGATCACATTGCTGAATTATGTTAACAAATTTCTGAGTGACATAGGCCACCCAGATTACTTCTTTACCCCAGAGAAAATGAATTCTATCTCTAGGAAGGAGTTCAAACTAACCTGTTTTACTCACTTAGAGTAACTTAGAGACGCCCACGAGATGAACAACCATATCTCTTATGTTGCACAGAGGGATATGATAGATATCTTATAACACGTTTTAGGTTTAACAGTTTTCACCGTCTGGTCAGTTATCCAGGAATAAACGATTGGTCCAGAGAACTTTCTCCTTGCCCCTGTGATAACGTGTCAACACAATCTACTATCCATGTGACATTGTTTTGTAAATTTTATGCAAAGGAAAGAACTAGATGGATCCTCCCTTTGTTAAAACAGGCAGGTTGGGGACAATGCAGACCAGCGTTTTTACATTTACAATTTTTAGATAGTATATTATCTGTATGTGCCATGTCTGATTTTCTGAAAAATACCCTGAGAGTCAGGAAAAGTGTAAATGTACAAAGCCTACTTTGATCAAAGTCTGTCATGCATTATTCTGTAGGTTAAATTACCTTTACCTGAAAGCACTTTTTGCAGTTTGCGATAGATAATGTATTTTAATTATCGAATATATCAAATGTTTTTTTTTACTTGCTTTTATGAATATGAATGCTTTTATGATTTTAAATGTCTAAAATCGAATAAAGCTCATTTTGAATTTGAATTTGAATTTGCATTACTTTCTCAGTATTGCTCAGATGAGTAATATTGGGTGATAGATGTTCTATTGATCAAGTTTCCAGGGGGTTAGTGTATGTGTGTCTCCAAATTCCATTATTACAATAGGTACTTAGGAAAATCAAATCAGAGAATGTAGAAATAATCCTGATTGCTTTGTTTAGGCCATGCAGACCCTGGTTTGCACTACAGAGCAGGTTAGGAATGGATCGATATCACTGACTTCCTTGAGAAACCCATCTCTCCAATTTCCAATAGTAACGGAGCAAGAGCTGCAGAATTGACATCTAACTACATGTGAATTGGGAAGGCAGCCTTAGAAACCAGAAGAAAGTTTCTAAACTTTTTCTTGTGTATCTCTGTATTCATTTTCCATACATGCAAGAGCAACAGTACATAGCAAACAAATAATAGAAATTGCATCGCTGTACCAATCTTAATATCAAACACTCTCATGTCCAATAGAAGCTTTTACAATTATCATTGTAGAAAGTGTAGGAGAAACCATGTGACAGAGGCGTAAGCAACAAGTGAACCATGTATGTAATCATAGCGATGATGAGATACAAAGTGAGTCAACAAACAACAGCAATAACAGTAAATGAGTCACATCTAGCACAAATCACCCCAAGAGGGATAACATGACAATGGAACCAGTGGTTGCTCACCTTCATTTAGCAACCTTATATGCACAGACCTGTTACTTCTGGGCACATTCTCCCTGTGATTACATAACATATTGAGTGATGGTCGCTCATGGTAGGAGCGCCTTATCACAAGTGGTATCACTATGATTGGTGGATATTCCCCCTATCCAACAAGATGACTAGATATTGATCACTGAAAACAGCAGGGTATACCCCACCCCAAAATGCAGCAATCAGTGGTTAACACCTTCTCTGGGGGAGAATCGTTAATCGCAAGCTGCAGGATGCTCTTCTGCCTACCACTCAAGATGGCCTATCATCAGATTTGGAAGCAAGCACAGCAGGATAGTCACCTAATAAGTCAGCAGGTGGGCCTCGGAGTCGCTGAGCGTGCAGTGTGGTCCAAGTGTTGGTCTCTTCTGTCGCCCATCTGTAAAGGTCACATTGCCACTGTCACACTTGTGGAGCAATCGGTGACGTGCACGCCATGGCATAATCACAGCTAGTACTTAAGCCAGAGCAACAAACCTCATGAAATATTTGATCTTTTTCGATTAAGATAACAGTCCCAATACACACTGCTCGGGGGTCCATATGAGTGGCCTGTTTGTGAGCTTGGTTGTGATTGTCACTATTTCCTCCCTGTATCGCTGTCAGGGTTCCTGGCACAGCTCACCTCTCTTTTTTTTTTTTTTTGAAACCGTTTATTACATGTTAAAAAGGTTACAGGTATGGGCCTACAACCATCCGGCCGGCCGCTAGAGTGGCAGAAGCATATGACATATCTACAGTAAAAGTCTCTTGGCGGTGCAGATCAGTACATCAGGAGATGTCAATGGCGCAGGCCACATAACTCCAAGCCCACAATACGGTTTCCTTTTTTTCAAAACAGAACAACACAAAAAACCACACCCGCAAGGCAACCCTCAATCCAAAGTGACGGCACGTGCTCCTTAAGTGGGGGATCCCAACCAGCAGCCAAACTCTGAAGAGGGGAATGGGAATAGATCAAGGACAGGGGAACCACATGCCCGCGGCTAGGGGAGGGGGTCGGCTAGGGGGACGGAGCTGGTGAGGCGGCCGGTAGCAGTGGCGGCTCACAAATACCCCCGCGATAGGCGTTCCAGGGGCCCCAGATTTTCACCCACGCCCCAGGCTTACCCCTCGCCACATACACTACCTTTTCACGAAACATACACCAATCCATATGTTCTTTCCAGGCCAACACCGTCGGGGGCCTCTGGGATCCCCACAATTGAGCAATGTCACGCTTAGCTATCATGTATCCCAGAGTCACCCACCGCTTCTGCGGGACCGAATAGTCATTTGGTTCCCACACATTCAGCAAGCATCTCCTCGCTTCAGGCAACAGCGCGACACGCGTAACCACACGCAGGACCTCATGCACACCACGCCAGAATCGCTCCACCTTTGGGCACTCCCACAGAATATGCATGAAAGTTGCCAAAGCACCACAGCCACGCTTACACAATCCGTCACCAGCAAAGCCCATACGTAGAAGCCTTGGCCCCGTCACGTAAACCCGGTGGAGGATCTTAAGCTGGACGAAGCGAAGGCGAGCCGGGATGGCCACCTCCTTCGGAGAGGCCACCGCGGAGATCCAGTCCTCGTCGTCCAGTTCCAACCCATCGGCAACCCAGGCCTCGCGGAGACTAGTCAGCAGGCACGATCTGTCATTGATCAGCTTTTTATATATAAGGGAGATCGTGCTGTCTGGGACATGGCCATCCAGCACTCGGTCCTCCAGGGGGGAAGACTCCGGAATGGACGCGACATCCGGGAAGACGGAGCCCAGCGCATGGCGGACTTGTAAGTACCGAAAGTACTCACTGCCTTGCAGCTGAAACTCCGTCTGCAGCGTCTCAAAAGTTTTGAATCCCCCCCTCGTCCAGAGATCTCCCACTGTGCTGATTCCGATCGTGTCCCACTTCTCGAAGCCCTTCGATGTCCACAGGGAGCCCAACCTCTCAGACGCATATAGCGGTGTCGCCCGGGTCAAACGGTCCTTCCACCCCATCGCTGCATTAGCCGCGTGCCAGACACGCACCATGACACGCGTCGGTCCCGTCAGACGGGAGTCGGGCGCGCCAGAGTAGAGCGCTCGATTGTAGTCGCCACCGGGCAGGAGCATCTTGTCCATTTCAAATGCCGGGTTCAGGGCGGGCCCGTAAAGGCCATGATTAATTGCAGCGAGCTGGGAGGCCCAGTAATACCGTTTAATGTCCGGGAGGGCGACCCCCCCATCGTACCACGGGAGCGTCAATTTAGCCAGAGCAATACGCGGCCTCCCATCCCAGAACAGGCGCCGCTGCAGGCTCTCCACCTCACGGAAGTAGCGCGCCGGAACCAAGTCCATAGTATTCTGAAGCGCATACAGAAAGCGCGGCAAGGACATCATCTTAAACAAGGCCGCTCGGCCAAGCGGCGAAAGCGGAAGACGCCGCCAGCGCGCCACGTCCTCCCGCAAGCGCTGGAGGGGGGGCAGCAAGTTCCGCTCGTAGCGGACCTCCGGGTCTAGAGTAATATATATACCCAGGTACCGGAACCCCTGGGAGGCAATCTGGATCGGGCAGTCCCGTGGTAGGGCCGGAGCCTCCCCGGAGAGCACATACACGCAGGATTTCGCCCAGTTGATGACAAGGCCTGAGTTACGACCGAAGGAGCGCAAAACATCAACCAGGACAATCAGCGAGTTGCGCGGGGAGGCGAGATACAAAAGAATATCATCGGCGTAGAGGGACACGCGGTCCTCATGCTCGGGGGTCCAGCGGAGACCACGGATGGAGGGGTGCCACCGCAGCCACTCCGCCAAGGGCTCCAAGGCCAATGCAAACAGGAGCGGTGACAAGGGGCAACCCTGACGCGTGCCCCGCCCCAGCGCGAAGGGGGCCGAGACTCGCCCATTCACCACCACCTGCGCCAATGGGCCCGAATACAATAATTTGACCCAGCTAATGAATCCCGGTCCAAATCCAAATTTCGCCAGCATCGCCCAGATGTATGGCCAGCTCACCTCTCTTGACTATCACAATATACAGGCATGACTCATATCATTCCTCCCAAAACGTATGAATGAACAACGTCTTGTACCCTGATGTTTGACCATATTACATGCTGTTGCTAATAGCTAGCTACAGTTAGTGTTCCCCGGTTTATTTGAAAAGTCTTAATAGCGTTTTACGAATGTTTTACCATGCATATGCAAGGTTAGGTTTCAGGCTCCACAGAAACATCCAGAAAATCCACCAGAATAAGCAACAAGCAATCGGCATAAATAACCTCAATGTGAACATTCCGGAAGACAGCCTTCATCAAATGAATCCCCAGCTATATGAATCCTTCCTTGCTATACACAATTAAAATGTGACCTTTGTGAACATTCTAAAACACCTTCTAGAAAACAGCATCATCAAATTCATCATCAGCACCTGTTCCTTGCAATTAACAATTAGACCCCACCTTTGTGAACATTCTAAAGCACCCTCTAGAAGGCAGCTTCATCAAGTTAATTACCTGCACCTGCTCCTTGTTTCAAAAATTAGAATGTTACCTTTATGAACGTTCTAGAGCAGTCTTATTTCAAGACCGTCCAGACTCCTTTCTTCACTTAGCCTTTTCGCCTACTACTTAATCGTTTTCCAGTTTCCAGGTCTCGGTCTTGCCAGCCTCCTTCATCCTCCCACTTTGACCTCACAGCAAAGAACGTCCTACATTATTCTCGCACCTGGATGGAAAAAAAACCAAGAAGAAAGGGAGAGACGCATTAACAGACTTGATTTTACTATGCGCTGAGCTCATTCAAACATCGTGCTGCAAACAAAAGTAACCAATATTTTTGTTCAACTTGTACATACTGTTGGCAGGGCTCTGTCAGGGAGGACTTGGGTGAAGCTAACTCTGTCGAAATTTGCTTGTGGGTTTGATGCTTAAATCATACTCACTACAGTTTCAACATTTGTGATAAAGGAGCCTTTATGGACAATCTAAATGAAAACAAAACAACAACAAAAACGGTTGGTTAAGATTTGATAAGCTTTCGTGACGTGATACCTTAAGAGATAGAGGTAATACTAGACTAAAGCCTTAATATTTGTTTGTTTATAAGTACCATATCTGCTGGTGTGAGTCATCAGACTGGTGTGAATGCCTGCTTCACTGTTGCTGTTGAGTAGACAAATCAAGGCATCTTTTACTCTACATGGTCTCTCCATCCCAACCCCCTACCACCTGGGATTTGCCACTGGAGCATTGTCTCCTCCTGTAAACCAAGGGCAAGTCTCTGGAGGATTCGGGAACTAGCGTCGTCACCACATTGGAATAATCTGGGATCCAGGTGGGTGGCTTATGACACTCGCACTATCTCCGGGCAGGACCAGACCATATGATGGAAGTCTGTGCCATATGTGCCACATCTGGAACTACTGGTCTCTATTCCCAGGAGCATATGGCCCAGTCACGTTGATGTAAGGTATGACTGATGTACATAATTAAATTGAGTGTACTTAAATCTCGGATTCCTGGACACTGACTTAACATGTTGCAAAGCTGCCCCTCCACTGCCTGTCTGTCAGTTCCTGCCCTACTATAGTGTGCCATTTATCGCATAAGTCCGGATAGCCACTCAGTTGTTTCCCAAGAAGAGCATTATACAACAAGGTGATAGCCTTCTTGCCACCACTGGAGGCAAACAAGACATGCAGTACCTCAGAAGGCTGCGGTTCAGTCTGGTCTTGTCCCCAGGTCTGCTTGATTGCGTATGGCAGTGCTCTATATGTCACTAATTGTCCTGAACCGATTCTAAATTTGTCGGTCTCCTCTGCAAAGGAGAGCAGTATGTTATGCTCAAACATGTCTCCCACTGCAGTCACCATGTGGTCCAACCAATGATGTGTATCATGATGAAGGGTTACTTCACAAAATGCCGAGAGTGTATGCAAAGAAAGTTTCTGGATATATGGGATGATGGGCGTCCTGTTCAGCACATATTTGGTCCAACACTGCTTCGCCACCATAGGTAGCCTATTTACAGGGGTGTTCAGAGCCTGCCATTCCATCAACAAGTCTAGCAACAGGTAGTCATGTCAGTGGAGGGTCCTCCCCTAACGCGGAGGAGTGCCGCCTCACTGCCTTTCAACACAGCAAAAAAGGAAAAACTAAAATGATAATAACGCAATGTTATTATTATTTTATTTTACTGTGCTGGGGCAGTTTTGTGAGGTGGGCGAGGCTGGGCTGCGCAGTAGGGAGGTATGGTGGCACCCTCCTAAGTGCGCATGAATGTTCTGCACCCAGTCTGCATTACAGCGTGGGTGGAGAACATGCCCAGGCTTCCATTCCCAATCTGAGGACTGAACCACGGTGCTCAGACCAATCACAGCGCTGAATTGCAGCGTTATGATTGGCTCAGGGGAGCCTATCCTGCTTTCTGTTTGAGGAGAAGCCAGGAAGAGGACTGAAGAGAGGTGGTGGCCGGCCATCCGGCCGGCAGACAGGTAAGTGATATAAAAAAAAATATTCTCCCCACCTTCCCCCTACCCAACCGCCCACCTCCTCTTCCCCTCCCCCACTGCCACCCGTCCCACTACTGATCAGCCGCCATTGAGTCATGTAGTTCCCTAAATATACTCACCTTCTCAGGGCTAGGGGTGCCAAAGAACCATCTCACTGGCCACTGTAATTGAGTAGGCAACATAGCACAACTCATAATTCAGAGCTCCTAGCCCTCCTCTGTTAATGGGTTATATAGCTTACTTAGTACTACTGTTCTCCTCCCAGTGCCCAATATCATATCTGTGAGTACTCTGTCCAATTCCCTAAACAAAGATTTTGGGAGCCATACTGTAAGTGCTAAGAAAAGGTACAACAGGCTAGGTATCACCAACATTTTGGCAATCGCTATTCTACCCATAGTGGACAAGGAGAGGGTTTTCCAGCACTGCGCCGGGTCTCTAGTGCTAGTTACCACCTTGGTCAAATTCCTTTGTAGGAGGTCCACGTCAGTGTGATAAACATTAACCTTCAAATATTTGAATGTGTTGAATCTCCATTCAAAGTCATCATTCGTCATCCCTTCAAGCTCATTATCAGTAAGGGGCCAGAAAGGATACAAGCATGTCTTGGCTTTATTGCGGCTCAACCCCAACACTTCACCAAATTCTTCCAATGCAGCCAACACAGAAGGAAAGGTCTGTTGTGATTTGTGCACATAAAAGTGTATTGTCTGTATAAAGGCAGTTAGTATCCCAAGTTCTGTTTTGTGGTACTCCCCACTTTGGGCCCCTAAATTGAAATAGGGCTGTGAGAGGTTCCCTAGCTAGCATTATTTGAAATGAATAAGAAACGTATCTGCCTTGCGGCTTGCGCACCCTAATGATTGGAGCACACTACAGGAACCCCATGCACCCTCTAATTTCCAGCCTAATTTCTATCGAGCACCTTCAGTAGGTACTGCCATCCCATTATATCAAAAGCTTTATCGATGTCCAAGGACATTGATACTGGGGACGTGCCTTCCTCTGAAATCCTCCCCAATATGGAGAACAACCGCCCAAGACTGAGAAATGTACTCCTTTCCGGTATGAACCCATTTTGGTGTGGGTGTATTAGCATGTTTATAATAGGGGTCAGCCTATTGGCTATCACCTTCCCAAGTATCTTACAGCCAATGTTGATTAGTGAGAAAGGGCTGTAGGAGGGCATATCCAGGGGATCGCGACCCAGCTTAGGAAGGAGAACTTTCAACGCCTAATAATAATAATTGGGGTAGGGAATCCAATCTGTTTGGCTTCCATGTATAATTGATGAAGCTACAGGGCCAATTTTGGTCTGTCAGTTACATAAAATTCTACCGGGAGCCCATCGGCACCTGGGGTTTTGTTGCATGCTATTTGATCTGTTGCTGCACATATCTCTGCTGACATAAGAAGTTTGTCTACAGTGGCTCTGTGTAATGGGTCAAGCTGTAGGATAGTCAATCTAACCACACAGGAGCCTTTCACCTTTTCACTGTGTCTCCAGTTGCAAATAGAGCTCATAATAAGCCTCAAACACCTTGTTAATAACCAATTGCGAAGTGATGGTCTCTCTTCCAGTGTCTTTATAGCCTCTAATGGGGTTCTGGGTGGGTCCGTGCTGGTGGGACACACATTTCTTTCAATAGATGCTCTCCAGTTGGTCCACCAGTGCACTGTGCCAACTACGCAGGGCCATTAAGCTATGCGTGTCTCACGGCTCCACCCCAAGTTTCAGGTAATCTCAGCAAGTAATACATGTTTTGCCGCATATGAGATCCTAATGCATATCCCATGAATCACTGTCTTGAATGCATCCCATTCAATGCCTCTAGTAGATCTTTACCCTCATTTATGGCACACTTAAGTCATATTTGAAACATTGGTCACATTCTGAAAGATGGTGTACTTCCAATTTCCTTGATCCAAAAACCTGTGATCAATACTAGATTTTAGAATTCCTAACAAATGGGTTTCTTGTAGGACATACTCCCGCTACATTGTTAGAGCTGTGGCAGCTATAAGAGCTTTTAGGGAACCATCAAAAGATCTTTAAAAAATCATCCCACTAAAAGCATAAACTATCAAAAAGTTTAAGACTGAGAAAATCTGCAGTTTCAACAGTGATAGCCAGATTGGATCTATTAGTTGTATTGAGAGGTTTAAGTACCCCCGCCCCCCTTTGAACCACCAGAATCAGACACTGTATCCTGGGTCTCAGCTAAGCTGGCATTCTCAATCGCAGTTTCATCAGCTATAAGGCTTGGAAAAGTTGGCTTGCTGGTAATAAATTATCATTACTTGGGGCCAGATGTAGGAAGTCAATTTGTGATCGCAAACGCTGAAATTCGCAGAATTAGCAGTGTGCAATGTAGCACACAAAAACCCCCTCGCAAAATAAGGAATCTCAAAATTTGCGATTCCCTATTTTGCGATTGCATTGAAGGAATCGCAAATTACGATTCCTTAAATGCAATGTAAGAAGCACAAAAGAAAGTGCGTGACCTCAAGTAATCGCAAATTACCACCAACTTCAAGTTGGTGGTAATTTGAGATTTCCTTTAACCCCTTCGCTGTGGCGTGAATTCCGCCGCAGTGCTGGGGGGGTGAGGGGTGAACGCGCCGCCGCCATGCTCATGATGGAACCACGCCGTCATGAGTCACGGGCGAGCTGTGCTCATGACGGCGTAGTTCCATCACGACTCCGCCCACTCTCTATTTCGCCCGCACAGGCGGGGAATTAGTGCCGCGTGGGAGGAGCGGCTGCCAACGGCCGCAGCATGACGGAACCACGCCGGCATGAGCACACGCCGCCCGTGGCTCATGATGGCGTGGTGCCGACATGAGCACACAAGGGGTTAAAAAAGCACTTTTTTGCTTTTTTAAAAGTGCCATGTGGCATACATTCATGCCCTTAGGGCATGTATGTGCGCCACATGTGCACACATACACATTTCAGGGGTGCAACAGGGTGTCCCTCTGAAACCCTTGCACCCTTGAAATTGCGCATGCAATTTGCGAGTACCGATTGGGTACTTGCAAATTGCGTGCGCAATTCCCATTCATTCCTATGGGCCACTTGGCCCATAGGAATGAATGGGAAGGTATTATTTGATTGTGAATCGCAATTTGCAATTCGCATATAAAGGAAAAATAAGTTATTCTAAAAATGAAAGTTTGTAGCAACAAATAACTCCCCTTGGAGTTATCACAACACCGTGACAGATGAAAATCCCAGAATACGGCACCAATCACGAGGTGCACGGAGTTAGGCCCTGAGTCGCACATACCTCACAAATAACATTACATTGGAAACGGCGAAAGCAAAGACAGTGCACGGCATCGGGGAGGTGATGCTTCATTGGTGCCGGGCGGCGTTGGTTCCTTACGACCACAGGGGAAGTGATATGTTGGTTTCTTATGACCCCAGGGGAGGGGAGGCCTTGGTTCCTTACTGCGATGCAGAGGAGGTGAGACGTCGGTTCCTTACTGTTGTCAGGGAGGTGAAGTGTCAGTTCCTTACTGGTGTCAGGGAGGTGACATTGCTGGAGTGGGTAATGCAAAATTTTGTATACCCACCCCATTTTGCATGTGGTTTTATTAATTAGATTAATTAATTAATTATAATCGAACTAGTGGATTGAAGTGATGTGGAAAATACTTACCAACCTTACTAATATATGAATTACACGTGGGATTTGCATCCGCATGGCTTAATTAATACGTGAACTAAATTCTGTACGCATACTAATGATAGACAATTAGAATATTGCATGATATATGTCGCTTTTGTGATGTAATTGTGATTTGTGCTTTATTTAGTAAGTATAAACCGCATCGAGTGTTGCTTTTGCTAGATAAATACACACACATATGGGTATTAGCGAGGGAATAACATTTAATTAGTCATTTCTATGTATTAATTACGTTTTGTGTTTCTTTGCTTAAGTTGACCATTTTGGCCTATCGAAAGATGGCTGCCTTGGTGCCTAACCCGACTGCCGACGCTGAACAAGGCTTGGGTGAAGTGCGCCTGCGCTGACGACAGCTACAGTGGCCTCGTCATGACCCCAGATGAGCATGTACCCTTCAAGGCTGTCCTGAGACACAAGCCAGTTTTTCTGAATGAACAATAATGTGTTACAAAAAACCGGAAAAATCAAGTATAATGACATCAGAGACGTTTATTTTGGTGGGAATCCTGTCAGACGATTTCAATGGACCAATCAGAACATTTGAAGACCCGTTTTCGATACAAATTGTCAATGATTTTTACTATAAATTATGGTAGAATAGAGAGGTTGCGGGTTAGTTTCTGGTCTTTCTCGATTTCGTGACGTTACGCTGACAGAGAGGACGGTGACACTGCAGGACAGCTGTTTGCCTGAATCTTTGATGAACTGAATTAATGCCCGAAATCCTGATGAACTGAATTTGCTAAATTTGATGGGCATAGATTTGCGAGACTGCCAGATTTGACATAGAGGACGACATTTAGCCAGAATAGGTATATATGAATGGCAACTTGATCAAATGAATGATTTAATTTGCAATATTAATATAATGAAATTGAATATCTACAGAAATTAGTTGGGTTGTTTATTCATTGAAATGTGTTAACGAAAATGTTTATTAGGGAATTAGAAATTTGGGCTAAATCAGTAACTAACTGATCCATCCCGATTTATGAGAGGAATACTAAAGGTGAAGTTTAGGGCCTAATGGGCAACAGAAGGTGGTGTAGATTTGTCGCTCATTAGGGTAGAAGTGGTATTTCCTTCTCATGCCAGCGTCTGGAAGATAATCGCCTCCCACACGGATTAATGGTGAGTGAATGTTGGTGTTATGGGCCCCACCAGCGAATACATGGATAATGTGTGAATGTGAGATCTTTGGTCTGTGACAGAGGGAGGGATTTTGCACTCCACGCTGGAGCAGTTTTTCTGGTAGCAAGATGACGGTTGTTATTGTTTTGGTTTGGTGATTATTGCTTGTACATTACTTATTGATTTTGGTTATTGATTGGTATTGATTTATGTACAAACACTCTATGGTGAGTTACGTTGAGTTATACGTTGTATGCACGACTTGTGGGATGTAGGCAGTCGGAAGTTTATAACGGTTCCTTAGTAGGGCAGAGGTAAGCGCTGCTCTCGGGAAAGACGGAAATGTTGTTGCCCTGTAGGTACACAGGGGAAACGTGTGACAATTGAAGTTGTACGGCGCATTGTCTGGGTTCGATTCGGTAGCATCGTCGTCTGTTGCCATTAGAGACATTTATAGTGTGAGAGAAGAGTGTATGAAAGCGAAGGTTACCTGTGAAGTTCTGGTCTTAGGTACCAGGGATCCAATTGGCATTCCGATAACGCTTATCACTGGAAAGGTAATAGGTACTCTCTGAGCTTGATAGAAGGACAAAGGAGAGGTAAGCGCTGCTTTGTTAACGTATGTTATAATTCTGTAGTAGAACAGACTGTTCGCTGTTCTCGGGAAAGACAGGATTCTGTGTGAATGTACTACATTTTCTTGTGTGAACGAGTGTGAATGTAAAGGCATTTGGGTTGATTGCGAAACTCTAGGTTTATTTCTCAGGAGCATTGGGTCTCCAACTATGTGTCTTAAATACTAGAGAAACAATTAGCTAATGCTTGTTAGAAGGGTGATGTAGAGGGATGTGCTACTTTATCAACGGAAGTAATGATTCCATAGTAGGGCAGAGGTAAGCTCTGCTCTCGGGAAAGACGGAATTCTCGTGAGAAAGGTCTTTTTGCTGTTCTTTGGTTAGCGAGGCGGACAATGGAGATGTTTCTATGTTGTTACTAACAGAAGTGTAGAAATTGAAACAAAAACTTACTGGGCGGATTTGTAAAGGAGGGGTAGTCAGGAGCAGGAGCTGCCGGAGCGGCTGCTGATGTCCGAACGACCGCGCTGGGATTGGACAGTCGGTCAAAACTGTGAAACGCTCCGGATTGGTGCGTTAGTGTACGCCGTGCTAGGAGTGGAGAAATACAGGGTGACGTAGACGCTCCTTGTTGGTGCGTTAGTGTGAGTCGCGCTGGGATTTGAGGATTGTGACAGTGACGTAGACGCTCCTTATTGGTGCGTTAGTGTGAGTCGCGCTGTGATTGGATAGACTAGCGGCACAGTTGTAAAGAGAGACTAGTGATACGCGAAAGGCAAAAAAATGTATTACGATCCACCAGAAAAAGAGTAAAGAACATGGGTAGGAAGAATCAAGAAGTGGTTTAAGAAGGACAAACCAGTTAAAACTAGGGAAGGACAGTTACTTCCTCCACCAAAAACCCCTGCATCCTTTATGATTGCGAAATATGGGTATCATACTCGTATTTGGTTGGATAACTGGGTGAGATACACAAAGGACGACGGAGTATTAGCTTTTCCAGAGCATGGTTCATTTAATTTGGCTGTTTTGAGAAATTTGAGAGAAAAGATGATGAATTTAGAACCAAGACCTAGACCGACGCAGTTTGAGGCTTTGACGGAATGGGAAGACGAAATGCATGAACGAGAGAGACAAAGAAATGGTAGAGGATATAGGTACTGGTTTGGAAGACCATACAGACATGAAACGCATAGTGATCGAATGAAAAGATGGCGGAATGCGAGTATGACTGAGGGTGTGTTCCCTGTAAGAACTGTAGGAGAGAATGAAGGTCGAAAGTGTGTAGAAAAGAGGCATAATGTGGAGTCAAGAGGGTATGGAGTGAATGAGTCTGAGGATGATGTTCTTGATGATATTTTCTATAAAAATCCACCACCGTATCGACCAGAACCAGAAATATTAACTCCAAGTGCCCCATTGAGAGAAACGATGCGAATTATAAAATCGGAACCAGAATCCCTAAGTTTGAATAAAAACAGTGCTACTAGGGAAGTAGAAAAGAGGTCAGAAGAAAGAACAGATGGAGAAAATCCTGCAGAATTAGCGAAAACAACCCTGGAATTAACTGAGAAAATAAGAGAATTGACTAAGAATCTAGAAGCGGTAACTGTTCCAGTAACGATAGGTCCAGTAATGCCTATTTTTGACAAACAGAAGGACAGTGAGCATTGTTTGACAGCCCCTTATAGAAGTAATAAACCAGTAGAACAACCAAGAGTGAGTCAGAATGAGAATCCATGGAGGCAGACTATGAGTGTAATGGAACCGAACTTTACAAATAATCCATTTATAGATCAGAATTGTGCAGAGAGACGTATGACAATGATAGAGACAGTGTCAGAAACACAAAAAGATTTTGGACACGGAAGTATAGAAAAACCAGTAGGACCATCAACAGACGAGTTAAGTGAATGGTTAAGAAGCTTGCAGAGGAAAGACAAGGAATCCCAATCAATTGATGTGGCCAAGTTACGAATGGTATTGGAAGAATTAATAGTAGGGACTATCCCGACAGAAAAATTGAAAACCTATCAGGATGAAGAATTATTATTTTTGTGCAAGAGTGTGACCTGGAGAGCGAAAAACTTACATGAAAGTTTAGAAGAAGTAGCAAATGAGATGGGCATTGATATTGAAAAGGTAAAAGCCTTACAGAAACCATATCGAGTAGAATTCACTGAAAAGGACATTGAGAATATGAACACCACAGGACGAATAGGTCAAATTAAGGACATAATCATTTTGCTGAGAAAGTGGGGAGACGTGGATAAATGGAGAAGCAGGTGGTATAGAAAACGCGATGATGCCTCAGATAAGACATTCTCAGCCTTTCCTGAAAGAGAAAAGGACAAGGTAGTGACAGAGTGCCCTATGAGAGAGATTCCAGGAGGAGGATATGTACATGTCCCATGGACGAGATAGGATATTTTATCTTTTACGAATGATTTCCCTCGACTACGTGAAAAGCCCGTCGAGTGGTACAGGCAGGTAGACAGATTTGTGAAATTGTCTAAAGTATTATGGATTGATTTGACTAATCTGTTTGACATAATCGTACCAGCAGATCTATGGTCAGAGTGCAAGTTAATGATAAATTGGCCAACCAAGGAATATCCTAGGGATCCTAAAACAGGAGCTCCGGACCCCGAGGTAATGAAGAAATATGAGCAGGTTATGGTATTTCTGAAAAATAAAGTGCCCCCTAAAGAGACAGATTGGGTAAAAATTGATTGAACACACCAGGAAAGTAAAGAGTCTGTACATGCATATTACGAGAGGCTAATCCAAGCTTTTAAGCAGTTTAGCGGAGATGAGAATCTGAGTGAAAAGGATTTGAGCCATTTTGTATACAGATTTGGATATGGTTTACGTCCAGAAATTGGTGAGATGATTAAACAGCATACGGTAGATTGGCAAAACAAGAAAATAGATGAAGTATTGAGACATGCTAAATACTTCAGTGATGAAATTGAAGCGAAACAGCGGAAGTTAAAGGAGAAGGCAATGTGGGCACAGGTAAAGGTAGTGGAGAGACAAGAAGCACAATTAGTGGAACAAGCAGTGTCAAAGCCTAAATTTAATACTGGGAAATATAAAGGGAATATTGAGGAAGCTAAAAGAAATTTCCGTGTCATAACTGCGGCAGGATAGGGCATTGGAAATCTGAGTTTCCCCCGAGTACTAACAATGAAAATCCATCATTGAACCCACAGGTGTAGCATGAGGTGAGTGGTCAACTGCAGCAACAGCAGCAAGTTGTTCCCCCACAGAATCAGGTGCCAAAACCGCCTTTTCCACAGAGCAGAAACACACAGAAGTATAGTAGTGAATCGGGATTCTACAATGAAGAACAGGTAAATAAGCTGCCACGCGCTAGCGCTGTCTCGCAGTATTGGCTGCAACGCGATGAGAGTGACGCAGAAGAGAGCTATTGACGGTGCCGAAGGGAGGAAGAAGAGTGCGCACTTGGCGCAACTCTAGAAGTAGACCAGACAGGACCTTTTGTAGATGGGAAGGTTAATGATGAAAATATTACTTTCCTAGTGGATACTGGTGCTACTCGATCAACTGTTAGATCAGCTGATGTTAAGAATCTTCCTCTCTCGGATGAAACGATCCAAGTAGTTGGTGTGTCCAACAGACAGATTAAAACATATCTTACAGACCCAGTGAAAGTTAGCATAGGGAAATTTTCAGAAATGCACCGCTTTGTGGTGTGTGACACCAGTCCTGTGAATTTATTAGGTAGGGACCTGTTGTGCAAAATGAATTGCACTATATTTTGTACTCCAGATGGAATAGCTTTTGAAACACCAGATGATGATGTATTGTATAAAATGACCATAGCTAACAGAGAAAATGAAGTTACTGAAGCATATGCTGTATTCAACCCGGATGAATTACCTAAAGAATTGAGACAATCTATAAAAGCCGAAGTGTGGGATTTCACTGGAGAAGATATAGGACAAATGAGAAATGTAGATCCAATCAAAATAACTGTAAAGGAAGGAGTAACATATCCAAATGTTCCGCAATACAAATTGACACCTGAAATAATTGAAGGTGTAACTCCTGTAATAGAGAAAATGATCAGGCAAGGAATTTTGAGAGAAATAATGAGTAGTCCATGTAATCCACCGATAATGGGACTGAAAAAGCCTAATGGGAAATTCAGGATAGTGCAAGATCTGAGAAAGGTGAATATGTCCCATTGTACCAAATCCATCAGTAATTTTATATCAGATTCCCCATGATGCAGAATGGTATACAGTGATTGATCTGTGACATGCTTTCTTTTCCATCCCATTGCATCACGACAGTCAGCAAATTTTTGCATTTCGTTTTGGTGAGCGTATTTTGGCATGGTGCCGAATCCCACAGGGGTATACAGAAAGCCCCTCAATATTCAATCAGCTATTAAAGAGGTCTTTGGAGAGTCTAGAAATGCCAGAAAGCTCTGTATTAGTCCAATACATTGACGACCTTTTGGTGGCGTCAAAAACACGTGAAGCCTGTGAGGTAGATACAATAGCCTTGTTGAATCATTTGGCAGATGGAGGACTTAAAGTGTCACCAGCGAAACTACAGTTTTGTAAGAAGGAAGTGCAGTATTTGGGACATAACATTGAGAAAGGACTAAGGAAAATAACAATAGACAGAATAAGAATAATAAAGGGAATGAGAGCTCCCATGACTCAAAGCGAAGTGAGAATGTTTTGGGGAATGGTTGGATACTGTCGTCAGTGGATTATTAACTTCTCCTTGATCGCAAAGCCTTTGGTGCGATTAATGAGAAGTGATATGAAAGATCCCCTTGAATTAAACAAGGAAGAATTGGCAGCATTTAGACAATTGAGAGATGGTCTGTGTGAGTCACCTGCATTAGGTATGCCTGACTATGAAAAATAATTTGAGTTGTATTGCAGTGAGAGAAATGGATGTGCACTTTCTGTGTTGACCCAGAAGCATGGAAAAATGAGAAGACCAATTGCATATTTTTCATCAATGCTAGATCCAGTAGCTGTAGGTTTACCTGGATGTTTGAAAGCGGTGGCTGCAACATGTCGAAGTTTGGAGCAGAGTGAAGGAATTGTGATGGGATATCCATTGAAAGTGTTTGTACCCCATGATGTAGCAATTCTGTTGACAAGGAGTCGTACTCAGTATATGACACACAGTCGGCTGGCTAAGTATGAGAAGGTCATATTGGGTGCAACTAATGTGAGTCTTTCAAGATGTTTGAATGTGAATCCTGCAACTTTGTTGCCTGATGCTGAGATTGTGGAAGTGAGAGATGAAGTAGATCATGATTGTCTGGATGTACTTGATTTTTGTACAAAACCACGACCAGATATAAAAGATGTACCTTTGTCAGAAAGTGATTTTGTGATGTTCGTTGATGGGTCATGTTTGAGAACAGATGAAGAAGTGCTGAGTGCAGCGTATATGCAGTATGCACAGTCGCAGCAGTAATAGAAGCATCATATCTGAAAGGAGTGAAATCAGCCCAAGTAGCAGAACTTGTGGCTTTGACTAGAGCATGCAAGATTGGGAAGAGTGTGAGAGTGACTGTGATAACTGACAGCCAGTATGGCTTTGGAGTTGTCCAAGACTTCGGCCAACTATGGCTACAAAGAGGTTTCCTGACCTCGAGTGGAACTCCTATTAAGAATGCAGAAGTGGTTGGAAAGTTGCTTGAGGCGATACAGCTGCCTAAACAATTGGCTGTTGTAAAATGTGCTGCTCATAGTCAAGGTGGTGATTATATTGCCACCGGGAACAGGTACGCCAACGACATGGCACAGTATTGTGCACGAAATCAGAATTCGGTCAATCGGGCGAAGGAAAGAGAAATGTCTTCTTGCTCATTGATGTTCACTAACATTGTGGGAACTTGGGAAGAGGTAAGACAATTGCAGGATGAGGCAGGAGATGAGGAAATGAGACAGTGGGTAAAAGCAGGATGTGCCCCAAGAGAAAAGGATCATGTGTGGGTCTATCGAGATGGAAGACCAGTTATGCCTGATAGCATGATGTCTACCATGGCACAGATGTATCATGGCCAGGGACATATTGGGAGAGATGCCATGATCAGGTCATTTAAGCAGACCTGGTACAATGCAAAATTCAGACTTGTAGCAGAAAGTCTTTGTCAAAGATGCTTAATATGTCAGCAGTACAATCCTGGAAGGAAGACAGTAGTGAGCCTGGGAACAATAGGTTGAGAAGGAGGGCCTTTCACCAGAATGCAAGTAGATTTCATTGAGATGCCTCCCTGTAACAGACTGAGGTATGTTTTGGTTGTGGTCTGCCTATTCTCTAGGTGGGTGGAAGCATTCCCAACAAGAAGAAATGATGGGTTGACAGTAGCCAAGCTACTGCTGAGAGAGTTCATCCCCAGGTTCGGGGTCCCAGTGACAATTTAGTCAGACTGAGGAGGACATTTCCATAATGAGATTGTAGGATTAATTTGTGAAGCATTGAATGTACAACAAAAACTACATTGTGCCTACCGACCAGAGGCTTCTGGTGTGGTTGAACAGATGAATGGTACTATCAAAAATAGAATAGGAAAAATGTGTTTGGCCACAGGTATGAAATGGCCTGATGTCTTGCCTCTAGTACTCATGACAATAAGATCAATTCCAGACAGAACTACAGGATTGAGTCCTCATGAAATAATCATGGGACGTGCTATGAGACATGTATTTATACCAGTCAACAAGCTGATGACTATAACTGATGACATGGTGTTGGAATACTGTAAAGGCCTGGCTGATGCAGTTCATTCTGTGTTTCATCAGGTTGGAGCAGATGCCACCACACTTGAAAAGAAGCCAGCCCATGATCTGAGCCCAGGTGACTGGGTAAGGATAAAGGTCCACAGAAGAAGAAATTGTTTGGTTCCAAGGTGGAGAAAACCACGACAAGTCATTCTGACCACAACCACAGCTGTGAAGTGTGCTGGACTGAAAAATTGGATCCATGCAAGTCATACATTGAGAATTCCGAATCCGGTGGACAGCACAGGAAAAGAATACTTTGATGAATCAGAATCAAGTACTGAGTCAGATGACGAAGGGTCAAAGACACGAGAAAACTCTGAAAGGGGGGAAACAGAACAAAGTTCAGCTTTGGTCCCCAGAAGTGGCTCTCTGAGAAGAAGATTGCAGATTTCCGAATCCAGTGATTCTGGAAACGAGCAAGAAGCGCAGGGTTCTAAAAAAGAACACAGAAAGAAAAGAGGAAAGGGTACTGAAGAAACAATAAGAGAAATTCGTGAAAAGGAAGTACCAGATGAAAGACTGAGAGAAATTCCACCTGAAATAACACATTTAAGTGAACAAGGGACAGGTACAGAGAGAGAGAGGAACAGATTTCTGCGGAAGACCCCCGAGGAGGTGTAGGGAACTGCAACATCCAGTTAGGTGAAGGGACAAGTAGCCAGCCGGAAGATTGCGTGTCGGAGATCCGAGGAGGTACAGAAGTAGGGAAAACTAAATTCTGTACGCATACTAATGATAGACAATTAGAATATTGCATGATATATGTCGCTTTTGTGATGTAATTGTGATTTGTGCTTTATTTAGTAAGTATAAACCGCATCGAGTGTTGCTTTTGCTAGATAAATACACACACATATGGGTATTAGCGAGGGAATAACATTTAATTAGTCATTTCTATGTATTAATTACGTTTTGTGTTTCTTTGCTTAAGTTGACCATTTTGGCCTATCGAAAGATGGCTGCCTTTGGTGCCTAACCCGACTGCCGACGCTGAACAAGGCTTGGGTGAAGTGCGCCTGCGCTGACGACAGCTACAGTGGCCTCGTCATGACCCCAGATGAACATGTACCCTTCAAGGCTGTCCTGAGACACAAGGCAGTTTTTCTGAATGAACAATAATGTGTTACAAAAAACCGGAAAAATCAAGTATAATGACATCAGAGACGTTTATTTTGGTGGGAATCCTGTCAGACGATTTCAATGGACCAATCAGAACATTTGAAGACCCGTTTTCGATACAAATTGTCAATGATTTTTACTATAAATTATGGTAGAATAGAGAGGTTGCGGGTTAGTTTCTGGTCTTTCTCGATTTCCTGACGTTACGCTGACAGAGAGGACGGTGACACTGCAGGACAGCTGTTTGCCTGAATCTTTGATGAACTGAATTAATGCCCGAAATCCTGATGAACTGAATTTGCTAAATTTGATGGGCATAGATTTGCGAGACTGCCAGATTTGACATAGAGGACGACATTTAGCCAGAATAGGTATATATGAATGGCAACTTGATCAAATGAATGATTTAATTTGCAATATTAATATAATGAAATTGAATATCTACAGAAATTAGTTGGGTTGTTTATTCATTGAAATGTGTTAACGAAAATGTTTATTAGGGAATTAGAAATTTGGGCTAAATCAGTAACTAACTGATCCATCCCGATTTATGAGAGGAATACTAAAGGTGAAGTTTAGGGCCTAATGGGCAACAGAAGGTGGTGTAGATTTGTCGCTCATTAGGGTAGAAGTGGTATTTCCTTCTCATGCCAGCGTCTGGAAGATAATCGCCTCCCACACGGATTAATGGTGAGTGAATGTTGGTGTTATGGGCCCCACCAGCGAATACATGGATAATGTGTGAATGTGAGATCTTTGGTCTGTGACAGAGGGAGGGATTTTGCACTCCACGCTGGAGCAGTTTTTCTGGTAGCAAGATGACGGTTGTTATTGTTTTGGTTTGGTGATTATTGCTTGTACATTACTTATTGATTTTGGTTATTGATTGGTATTGATTTATGTACAAACACTCTATGGTGAGTTACGTTGAGTTATACGTTGTATGCACGACTTGTGGGATGTAGGCAGTCGGAAGTTTATAACGGTTCCTTAGTAGGGCAGAGGTAAGCGCTGCTCTCGGGAAAGACGGAAATGTTGTTGCCCTGTAGGTACACAGGGGAAACGTGTGACAATTGAAGTTGTACGGCGCATTGTCTGGGTTCGATTCGGTAGCATCGTCGTCTGTTGCCATTAGAGACATTTATAGTGTGAGAGAAGAGTGTATGAAAGCGAAGGTTACCTGTGAAGTTCTGGTCTTAGGTACCAGGGATCCAATTGGCATTCCGATAACGCTTATCACTGGAAAGGTAATAGGTACTCTCTGAGCTTGATAGAAGGACAAAGGAGAGGTAAGCGCTGCTTTGTTAACGTATGTTATAATTCTGTAGTAGAACAGACTGTTCGCTGTTCTCGGGAAAGACAGGATTCTGTGTGAATGTACTACATTTTCTTGTGTGAACGAGTGTGAATGTAAAGGCATTTGGGTTGATTGCGAAACTCTAGGTTTATTTCTCAGGAGCATTGGGTCTCCAACTATGTGTCTTAAATACAAGAGAAACAATTAGCTAATGCTTGTTAGAAGGGTGATGTAGAGGGATGTGCTACTTTATCAACGGAAGTAATGATTCCATAGTAGGGCAGAGGTAAGCTCTGCTCTCGGGAAAGACGGAATTCTCGTGAGAAAGGTCTTTTTGCTGTTCTTTGGTTAGCGAGGCGGACAATGGAGATGTTTCTATGTTGTTACTAACAGAAGTGTAGAAATTGAAACAAAAACTTACTGGGCGGATTTGTAAAGGAGGGGTAGTCAGGAGCAGGAGCAGGAGCTGCCGGAGCGGCTGCTGATGTCCGAACGACCGCGCTGGGATTGGACAGTCGGTCAAAACTGTGAAACGCTCCGGATTGGTGCGTTAGTGTACGCCGTGCTAGGAGTGGAGAAATACAGGGTGACGTAGACGCTCCTTGTTGGTGCGTTAGTGTGAGTCGCGCTGGGATTTGAGGATTGTGACAGTGACGTAGACGCTCCTTATTGGTGCGTTAGTGTGAGTCGCGCTGTGATTGGATAGACTAGCGGCACAGTTGTAAAGAGAGACTAGTGATACGCGAAAGGCAAAAAAATGTATTACGATCCACCAGAAAAAGAGTAAAGAACATGGGTAGGAAGAATCAAGAAGTGGTTTAAGAAGGACAAACCAGTTAAAACTTGGGAAGGACAGTTACTTCCTCCACCAAAAACCCCTGCATCCTTTATGATTGCGAAATATGGGTATCATACTCGTATTTGGTTGGATAACTGGGTGAGATACACAAAGGACGACGGAGTATTAGCTTTTCCAGAGCATGGTTCATTTAATTTGGCTGTTTTGAGAAATTTGAGAGAAAAGATGATGAATTTAGAACCAAGACCTAGACCGACGCAGTTTGAGGCTTTGACGGAATGGGAAGACGAAATGCATGAACGAGAGAGACAAAGAAATGGTAGAGGATATAGGTACTGGTTTGGAAGACCATACAGACATGAAACGCATAGTGATCGAATGAAAAGATGGCGGAATGCGAGTATGACTGAGGGTGTGTTCCCTGTAAGAACTGTAGGAGAGAATGAAGGTCGAAAGTGTGTAGAAAAGAGGCATAATGTGGAGTCAAGAGGGTATGGAGTGAATGAGTCTGAGGATGATGTTCTTGATGATATTTTCTATAAAAATCCACCACCGTATCGACCAGAACCAGAAATATTAACTCCAAGTGCCCCATTGAGAGAAACGATGCGAATTATAAAATCGGAACCAGAATCCCTAAGTTTGAATAAAAACAGTGCTACTAGGGAAGTAGAAAAGAGGTCAGAAGAAAGAACAGATGGAGAAAATCCTGCAGAATTAGCGAAAACAACCCTGGAATTAACTGAGAAAATAAGAGAATTGACTAAGAATCTAGAAGCGGTAACTGTTCCAGTAACGATAGGTCCAGTAATGCCTATTTTTGACAAACAGAAGGACAGTGAGCATTGTTTGACAGCCCCTTATAGAAGTAATAAACCAGTAGAACAACCAAGAGTGAGTCAGAATGAGAATCCATGGAGGCAGACTATGAGTGTAATGGAACCGAACTTTACAAATAATCCATTTATAGATCAGAATTGTGCAGAGAGACGTATGACAATGATAGAGACAGTGTCAGAAACACAAAAAGATTTTGGACACGGAAGTATAGAAAAACCAGTAGGACCATCAACAGACGAGTTAAGTGAATGGTTAAGAAGCTTGCAGAGGAAAGACAAGGAATCCCAATCAATTGATGTGGCCAAGTTACGAATGGTATTGGAAGAATTAATAGTAGGGACTATCCCGACAGAAAAATTGAAAACCTATCAGGATGAAGAATTATTATTTTTGTGCAAGAGTGTGACCTGGAGAGCGAAAAACTTACATGAAAGTTTAGAAGAAGTAGCAAATGAGATGGGCATTGATATTGAAAAGGTAAAAGCCTTACAGAAACCATATCGAGTAGAATTCACTGAAAAGGACATTGAGAATATGAACACCACAGGACGAATAGGTCAAATTAAGGACATAATCATTTTGCTGAGAAAGTGGGGAGACGTGGATAAATGGAGAAGCAGGTGGTATAGAAAACGCGATGATGCCTCAGATAAGACATTCTCAGCCTTTCCTGAAAGAGAAAAGGACAAGGTAGTGACAGAGTGCCCTATGAGAGAGATTCCAGGAGGAGGATATGTACATGTCCCATGGACGAGATAGGATATTTTATCTTTTACGAATGATTTCCCTCGACTACGTGAAAAGCCCGTCGAGTGGTACAGGCAGGTAGACAGATTTGTGAAATTGTCTAAAGTATTATGGATTGATTTGACTAATCTGTTTGACATAATCGTACCAGCAGATCTATGGTCAGAGTGCAAGTTAATGATAAATTGGCCAACCAAGGAATATCCTAGGGATCCTAAAACAGGAGCTCCGGACCCCGAGGTAATGAAGAAATATGAGCAGGTTATGGTATTTCTGAAAAATAAAGTGCCCCCTAAAGAGACAGATTGGGTAAAAATTGATTGAACACACCAGGAAAGTAAAGAGTCTGTACATGCATATTACGAGAGGCTAATCCAAGCTTTTAAGCAGTTTAGCGGAGATGAGAATCTGAGTGAAAAGGATTTGAGCCATTTTGTATACAGATTTGGATATGGTTTACGTCCAGAAATTGGTGAGATGATTACACAGCATACGGTAGATTGGCAAAACAAGAAAATAGATGAAGTATTGAGACATGCTAAATACTTCAGTGATGAAATTGAAGCGAAACAGCGGAAGTTAAAGGAGAAGGCAATGTGGGCACAGGTAAAGGTAGTGGAGAGACAAGAAGCACAATTAGTGGAACAAGCAGTGTCAAAGCCTAAATTTAATACTGGGAAATATAAAGGGAATATTGAGGAAGCTAAAAGAAATTTCCGTGTCATAACTGCGGCAGGATAGGGCATTGGAAATCTGAGTTTCCCCCGAGTACTAACAATGAAAATCCATCATTGAACCCACAGGTGTAGCATGAGGTGAGTGGTCAACTGCAGCAACAGCAGCAAGTTGTTCCCCCACAGAATCAGGTGCCAAAACCGCCTTTTCCACAGAGCAGAAACACACAGAAGTATAGTAGTGAATCGGGATTCTACAATGAAGAACAGGTAAATAAGCTGCCACGCGCTAGCGCTGTCTCGCAGTATTGGCTGCAACGCGATGAGAGTGACGCAGAAGAGAGCTATTGACGGTGCCGAAGGGAGGAAGAAGAGTGCGCACTTGGCGCAACTCTAGAAGTAGACCAGACAGGACCTTTTGTAGATGGGAAGGTTAATGATGAAAATATTACTTTCCTAGTGGATACTGGTGCTACTCGATCAACTGTTAGATCAGCTGATGTTAAGAATCTTCCTCTCTCGGATGAAACGATCCAAGTAGTTGGTGTGTCCAACAGACAGATTAAAACATATCTTACAGACCCAGTGAAAGTTAGCATAGGGAAATTTTCAGAAATGCACCGCTTTGTGGTGTGTGACACCAGTCCTGTGAATTTATTAGGTAGGGACCTGTTGTGCAAAATGAATTGCACTATATTTTGTACTCCAGATGGAATAGCTTTTGAAACACCAGATGATGATGTATTGTATAAAATGACCATAGCTAACAGAGAAAATGAAGTTACTGAAGCATATGCTGTATTCAACCCGGATGAATTACCTAAAGAATTGAGACAATCTATAAAAGCCGAAGTGTGGGATTTCACTGGAGAAGATATAGGACAAATGAGAAATGTAGATCCAATCAAAATAACTGTAAAGGAAGGAGTAACATATCCAAATGTTCCGCAATACAAATTGACACCTGAAATAATTGAAGGTGTAACTCCTGTAATAGAGAAAATGATCAGGCAAGGAATTTTGAGAGAAATAATGAGTAGTCCATGTAATCCACCGATAATGGGACTGAAAAAGCCTAATGGGAAATTCAGGATAGTGCAAGATCTGAGAAAGGTGAATATGTCCCATTGTACCAAATCCATCAGTAATTTTATATCAGATTCCCCATGATGCAGAATGGTATACAGTGATTGATCTGTGACATGCTTTCTTTTCCATCCCATTGCATCACGACAGTCAGCAAATTTTTGCATTTCGTTTTGGTGAGCGTATTTTGGCATGGTGCCGAATCCCACAGGGGTATACAGAAAGCCCCTCAATATTCAATCAGCTATTAAAGAGGTCTTTGGTGAGTCTAGAAATGCCAGAAAGCTCTGTATTAGTCCAATACATTGACGACCTTTTGGTGGCGTCAAAAACACGTGAAGCCTGTGAGGTAGATACAATAGCCTTGTTGAATCATTTGGCAGATGGAGGACTTAAAGTGTCACCAGCGAAACTACAGTTTTGTAAGAAGGAAGTGCAGTATTTGGGACATAACATTGAGAAAGGACTAAGGAAAATAACAATAGACAGAATAAGAATAATAAAGGGAATGAGAGCTCCCATGACTCAAAGCGAAGTGAGAATGTTTTGGGGAATGGTTGGATACTGTCGTCAGTGGATTATTAACTTCTCCTTGATCGCAAAGCCTTTGGTGCGATTAATGAGAAGTGATATGAAAGATCCCCTTGAATTAAACAAGGAAGAATTGGCAGCATTTAGACAATTGAGAGATGGTCTGTGTGAGTCACCTGCATTAGGTATGCCTGACTATGAAAAATAATTTGAGTTGTATTGCAGTGAGAGAAATGGATGTGCACTTTCTGTGTTGACCCAGAAGCATGGAAAAATGAGAAGACCAATTGCATATTTTTCATCAATGCTAGATCCAGTAGCTGTAGGTTTACCTGGATGTTTGAAAGCGGTGGCTGCAACATGTCGAAGTTTGGAGCAGAGTGAAGGAATTGTGATGGGATATCCATTGAAAGTGTTTGTACCCCATGATGTAGCAATTCTGTTGACAAGGAGTCGTACTCAGTATATGACACACAGTCGGCTGGCTAAGTATGAGAAGGTCATATTGGGTGCAACTAATGTGAGTCTTTCAAGATGTTTGAATGTGAATCCTGCAACTTTGTTGCCTGATGCTGAGATTGTGGAAGTGAGAGATGAAGTAGATCATGATTGTCTGGATGTACTTGATTTTTGTACAAAACCACGACCAGATATAAAAGATGTACCTTTGTCAGAAAGTGATTTTGTGATGTTCGTTGATGGGTCATGTTTGAGAACAGATGAAGAAGTGCTGAGTGCAGCGTATATGCAGTATGCACAGTCGCAGCAGTAATAGAAGCATCATATCTGAAAGGAGTGAAATCAGCCCAAGTAGCAGAACTTGTGGCTTTGACTAGAGCATGCAAGATTGGGAAGAGTGTGAGAGTGACTGTGATAACTGACAGCCAGTATGGCTTTGGAGTTGTCCAAGACTTCGGCCAACTATGGCTACAAAGAGGTTTCCTGACCTCGAGTGGAACTCCTATTAAGAATGCAGAAGTGGTTGGAAAGTTGCTTGAGGCGATACAGCTGCCTAAACAATTGGCTGTTGTAAAATGTGCTGCTCATAGTCAAGGTGGTGATTATATTGCCACCGGGAACAGGTACGCCAACGACATGGCACAGTATTGTGCACGAAATCAGAATTCGGTCAATCGGGCGAAGGAAAGAGAAATGTCTTCTTGCTCATTGATGTTCACTAACATTGTGGGAACTTGGGAAGAGGTAAGACAATTGCAGGATGAGGCAGGAGATGAGGAAATGAGACAGTGGGTAAAAGCAGGATGTGCCCCAAGAGAAAAGGATCATGTGTGGGTCTATCGAGATGGAAGACCAGTTATGCCTGATAGCATGATGTCTACCATGGCACAGATGTATCATGGCCAGGGACATATTGGGAGAGATGCCATGATCAGGTCATTTAAGCAGACCTGGTACAATGCAAAATTCAGACTTGTAGCAGAAAGTCTTTGTCAAAGATGCTTAATATGTCAGCAGTACAATCCTGGAAGGAAGACAGTAGTGAGCCTGGGAACAATAGGTTGAGAAGGAGGGCCTTTCACCAGAATGCAAGTAGATTTCATTGAGATGCCTCCCTGTAACAGACTGAGGTATGTTTTGGTTGTGGTCTGCCTATTCTCTAGGTGGGTGGAAGCATTCCCAACAAGAAGAAATGATGGGTTGACAGTAGCCAAGCTACTGCTGAGAGAGTTCATCCCCAGGTTCGGGGTCCCAGTGACAATTTAGTCAGACTGAGGAGGACATTTCCATAATGAGATTGTAGGATTAATTTGTGAAGCATTGAATGTACAACAAAAACTACATTGTGCCTACCGACCAGAGGCTTCTGGTGTGGTTGAACAGATGAATGGTACTATCAAAAATAGAATAGGAAAAATGTGTTTGGCCACAGGTATGAAATGGCCTGATGTCTTGCCTCTAGTACTCATGACAATAAGATCAATTCCAGACAGAACTACAGGATTGAGTCCTCATGAAATAATCATGGGACGTGCTATGAGACATGTATTTATACCAGTCAACAAGCTGATGACTATAACTGATGACATGGTGTTGGAATACTGTAAAGGCCTGGCTGATGCAGTTCATTCTGTGTTTCATCAGGTTGGAGCAGATGCCACCACACTTGAAAAGAAGCCAGCCCATGATCTGAGCCCAGGTGACTGGGTAAGGATAAAGGTCCACAGAAGAAGAAATTGTTTGGTTCCAAGGTGGAGAAAACCACGACAAGTCATTCTGACCACAACCACAGCTGTGAAGTGTGCTGGACTGAAAAATTGGATCCATGCAAGTCATACATTGAGAATTCCGAATCCGGTGGACAGCACAGGAAAAGAATACTTTGATGAATCAGAATCAAGTACTGAGTCAGATGACGAAGGGTCAAAGACACGAGAAAACTCTGAAAGGGGGGAAACAGAACAAAGTTCAGCTTTGGTCCCCAGAAGTGGCTCTCTGAGAAGAAGATTGCAGATTTCCGAATCCAGTGATTCTGGAAACGAGCAAGAAGCGCAGGGTTCTAAAAAAGAACACAGAAAGAAAAGAGGAAAGGGTACTGAAGAAACAATAAGAGAAATTCGTGAAAAGGAAGTACCAGATGAAAGACTGAGAGAAATTCCACCTGAAATAACACATTTAAGTGAACAAGGGACAGGTACAGAGAGAGAGAGGAACAGATTTCTGCGGAAGACCCCCGAGGAGGTGTAGGGAACTGCAACATCCAGTTAGGTGAAGGGACAAGTAGCCAGCCGGAAGATTGCGTGTCGGAGATCCGAGGAGGTACAGAAGTAGGGAAAACAAAACAAGTAGTGGAAGAAGAAGTTGTTGAAAAGATAAAGCAAGTTGAGACAGAGTCTGAAGAGAGTGAAAATGAAATACCTGAAGGTCGAGTTCTAAGAAAGAGAGCTTGGAGGAATCAAAAGAATGACAAAGGGAGCAAAGTAAAAAGAGTTGCAAGAGATGATGTTTGGCCCAATAAAATAAGGAAACTGAGATATCGACTGACACGAGTGAATTCACCAAGAGCTGAACAGGTGAATGAAGTGACAAGTCAAGAAAAATCAAAAGAAGACGAATTAACTGAAGACAAAGAGAGTAGAAGAACAAGGAAACCTAACCAGAAGTATAAGTCACCGGAATGGGCATATGTGGCTCTGCCTGAAAAGGGAGAAGAGGCAGATAGTCAAGGAAATCCAGAGGAGGCTGTACTGAAAGTGGTTGAGGATGAAATAGAATCGGAAATCCTGAGAGTTCTCTTGTCCGACATTGGAGAAGAAGAAACTGAAGTTCAGGAGAATCTGTATTTGGATGACGAGAGGAGAGTGAAGAATGATGAGATGCCAAACTGAATAAAGAACTAAAGAAAACTACTGATGAAGAAAACAAAATATAAAATCAAAAGATAGAGACTGGTAGAACCAAATAGGTGTTAGAACCTTAGGTTAGAAATACTAGTTGTGAAGTAAAAGAGGCTAAGTCAAAAGACACGGTCCATTTTTAACAAAGATGGCTAACATAGAAAGTAGTAAAGGTAGATGTACATTCATGAAAAGATGGTGTAAAATGTGTTGTTGTTGTACAGGATTATTAATGCTTTCATGGAGCATCCTTGCTCTTGTCATTTCTTTTAAGGTCACTATAGATACATTAGAAGGACATAGTGAGAACAAAACTAATATAGGGAAAATTCCAAAAGTAGTTCCAACTATAATAGATAGTAACTATTTGCATAAAGACAGGTCAATAACAGATTTTTCTAATAATGTGTTTTAAAAATTATTGTATGAATATGTAAAGACAATGGACGTACGGGACTGCTACGTATGTATGCAGTTACCTGCATCTGTTTCTGAAGGAGTGACTTATCATCACCTCCCGGCAACGTATGGACTAACCTGTAGTGTAATAGCTAGGTTATTTTATCAGACAGGGAAATTAGAATATTAGTTTTCAGATGTAGATAACATTTTTGTGCAAGCGCCTTCTTATAATAAATTAAACAAAGTAAAACCTGCTAGGGTATTAGGTGAATTTTTCTTAGAAACTAAGGAACTAACATTAGAGTATATTTTTAGAAACAATTTGACATGCAGTTTGAAGAAAGAAGAAAAGACAACCTTAGACATGTTTGAAGAAAGGGGATTGAAAATGCAAAGAAAGGCAGCAGAAGGGAAAGTGGAGATAACAGTCTGGGATATAAAGAAAAGCATTTGAAAGGAGAAGCTAGTCCAACTATAGCTTTAGATTGGCCTCAGAAAGGGAAATTTTGCATTCGAAGGAATCAAACTGTGTATGATAATTATTTTCTAGATAATAGTGAGTGCCATGATACATATCGAATCATGGGTGGATGGGGATTTAAAGGTGGTAAAGATCCAGTCTTTCCTGGATTATATTTTATTTGTAGGCATATTATCGTTTGCCAGACCATTGGTATGGCAAATGTTACGTAGGCCTGGTCTTTCCGAACATTTTCCATATGTATAGAGGAGAAGATGGTGTACATAGTTTAAGTAATCATTTAGCCAGAACCAAGAGAGAATCTTGGGCAGAAAAAGTAGGTGACATTTTCGAGGCATTGAAACCAGCAGTGGGAATAACTCTGAATGCCAACAAAATTAGAAAATTATCAACAGTGGTGGTGGATCGCTTGTCAACAAGCACCGCTGGAGGATTTTTATTGGTTAACACTGAAATGGTTGCCATGCGTGCTATGGTAATGCAAAATCGACTTGCCATTGATATATTATTGGCAAAAGAGGGTGGAGTCTGTGGAATGCTGAAAGTTCAACATTGTTGTATTTACATTCCTGACGAAAGCAAAGTTTTGAAAATTTATATTAAGAATATTACTGAATTGCATGATGAACTTGCACCACTGAAGGTTGAAGGTGTTTGGGAATGGATTGGAAAGAAAATAGCTACTTTTAAGAATTTCTTAGTAAAAATAGGTAGTACTCTTGTAGGTAAAATATTTTTTCCATTAACATGTGTAATTTGCATAATTTTAGTGATAAGATTAGGTTGTATTTGCTGTAAAAATAAGAAAAATAAGAAAAGAATAAAAAGCGAAAAATCAAAAAGAAAAGATAAGAAACAAGAAAGAGAAATTGAGGAAATAGAATTGGAGGAGTGGAAGGAGAGTATGTACGAATCAGTAAAAAGAGAAGACGTAAGTGAAACTGAATTATGATTAAAGAGCAAGAAAACATTTTAAAGATTCCGTAAGACAGAACAACATTTTTGGGTGGTGTGGTGATAAAATCACCAAAGGGGGATTGCTGGAGCGGGTAATGCAAAATTTTGTATACCCACCCCATTTTGCATGTGGTTTTATTAATTAGATTAATTAATTAATTATAATCGAACTAGTGGATTGAAGTGATGTGGAAAATACTTACCAACCTTACTAATATATGAATTACACGTGGGATTTGCATCCCCATGGCTTAATTAATATGTGAAGTAAATTCTGTACGCATACTAATGATAGACAATTAGAATATTGCATGATATATGTCGCTTTTGTGATGTAATTGCAATTTGTGCTTTATTTCGTAAGTATAAACCGCATTGAGTGTTGCTTTTGCTAGATAAATACACACACATATGGGTATTAGCGAGGGAATAACATTTAATTAGTCATTTCTATGTATTAATTACGTTTTATGTTTCTTTGCTCACGTTGACCAGTTTGGCCTATCGAAAGATGGCTGCCTTTGGTGCCTAACCCGACTGCCGACGCTGAACAAGGCTTGGGTGAAGTGCGCCTGCGCTGACGACAGCTACAGTGGCCTCGTCATGACCGCAGATGAACTTGTACCCTTCAAGGTTGCCCTGGGACACAAGCCAGCTTTTCTGAAAGAACAAGAATGTGCTACTAAAAACCGGAAAAGTCAAGTATAATGACATCAGAGACTTTATTTTGGTGGGAATCCTGTCAGACGATTTCAATGGACCAATCAGAACATTTGAAGACCCGTTTTCAATACAAATTGTCAATGATTTTTACTATAAGTTATGGTAGAATAGAGAGGTTGGTGCGGGTTAGTTTCTGGCCTTTTTCGATTTCCTGACGTTATGCTGACGGAGAGGACGGTGACCCTGCAGGACAGCTGTTTGCCTGAATCTTTGATGAACTGAATTAATGCCCGAAATCCTGATGAACTGAATTTACTAAATTTGATGGGCATAGATTTGCGAGACTGCCAGATTTGACATAGAGGACGACATTTAGCCAGAATAGGTAAATATGAATGGCAACTTGATCAAATGAATGATTTAATTTGCAATATTAATATAAAAATTGAAATTGAATATCTACAGAAATTAGTTGTGTTGTTTATTCATTGAAATGTGTTAACGAAAAGGTTAATTAGGGAATTAGAAATTTGGGCTAAATCAGCAACTAACTGATCCAACCTGATTTATGAGAGGAATACTAAAGGTGAAGTTTAGGGCCTAATGGGCAACAGAAGGTGGTGTAGATTTGTCGCTCATTAGGGTAGAAGTGGTATTTCCTTCTCATGCCAGCGTCTGTAAGATAATCGCCTCCCACAAGGATTAATGGTGAGTGAATGTTGGTGTTATGGGCCCCACCAGCGAATGTATGGATAATGTGTGAATGTGAGATCTTTGGTCTGTGACAGAGGGAGGGATTTTGCACTCCACGCTGGAGCAACATTACGGTGACGGCGAGGCGGCGGTTCCTTACGATGGTGTGGTGTTGATGGATTCGGGAGTCACTCATGTCGTGTATGGGCTCCACGTTGATGAAGTCCGGGCTGCGGTGCAAGTTGGAACGGTGTGTCGTGAGTGTCGCGAGTGGTGTCCTCGGCTCCGGTGCAGGCTACGGTCTCGGTAACAGCTTTGGAATCGATGCTTCACAGCGTCGACAGGCGGCAGGCCTACGGTGCAAGTCGGGGCAGTGTGCCGTGCTCTCCACGAGCAGTGGCCACGACTTTGGTGCAGGTTACGGCATCGCTCGCCAGCGTCGGTGTTGCAATTTCCCTCTGTGGCAGCAGAAATAGCAGTTCCAGTTGCAGGACAACAGAGGGGAAGACGTCTTTGTGTCCCTGAGGCTTCATAACAGGAGGCAAGCTCTACTTCAAGCCCTTGGAGAGCTTCCTCAAGCAGGGGACACAGCACACAGCAACATCCTTGTCCTTTCCTTTGCAGAAACAGCTACTGCGGGCCAACCCCAGACAGCACACAGCAAAGGGACAGTACTTCTCCTTCAGTTTCTCCAACTCTTCTCCTTGGCAAAGGTTCCTCTTGAATCCCAGAAGTGATCTAAAACTCTGGGTCTGGGCCCCACTTTTTACAGCACAAATTCCTTTATTCTCTGGTGGCAGGGTAGCTCTTTCCCCAGCCAAAACCAGTTCTGTCCTCTCTGGTGCAGCTTCCTGACAGAAGTTGGAGACGGCATTGTCCAAGGCAGACCAGGCCGATTCAGGTGTGAAAGAAATCTTCTCCCCGAATCTGAATGCAGCCCAGGTCTATTCAGCTCAGCCCTGACTCTCCCTGGAAAGGCAGGACGCACCTTACCCGCCCAAATGGCCATCTGAACAGAATGCACATCCCCAGCCCCTGTCACTCTAAAGCCAGACAGTCAATACGCAAACCTAGCAGAGGCACACAGGATGGCTAAGTAAGAAAATACCTACTTTCTAAAAGTGGTATTTTCAAACACAGAATGTAAAAATCTTCCTTACTAAAAGATGCATCTTTATATGCTGAGCTCAGGCATAATAAACTTTACCTTTCTATTGTGTCCCAATGGGAAGTTATATTTATAAGATATTATAAATGATCTCCCATTCTATCCTATAGGACAGATAGCCTTTCGATAGTGAAAAACGAAATTGGCAGTATTTCACTATCAGGACATGCCACACACATCAGGACATATCCTACCTTTCACATACTCTGCACTCTGCCCACAGGGGTACCTTGGGCTACCTGAGGGATGACTCACATGTAAGAAAAGGGAAAGTAAGAGTCTGGCAAGTGGATGCACTTAACCATGTCAACATGGTAGTACCAGACTGCACACAGACACTGCAATGGCAGGCCTGATACCCTTTTGCAAGGCTGCTTGTGTTGGTCGCACAGTCAGTGCTGCAAACCCACTACCAGCATTTGGTTTACAGGCCCTGGGCACACGCAGTGCACTGTACAAGGGACTTAACAGTAAACCAAATAAGCCAATTATGGAAACACTAATCCATGATTACAATGTACAGAGGCAGCCCTTGCACTTTGGCACTGAACAGCAGTGGCAAAGTGCCCAAGGCATCTATACCAGCAAAAACAAAGTCCACACACAAAAAAAATACAGGAGACAAAGACAAAAAAACAGGGGAAACCCACGCCAAGGATGCCAGGTCTAACAACATCCACTGATGTTGTCGTTCTGTATAATTGGGTGTTGGAACTCTTCATTAGCAGTTATTTTATAGGATATTTTGGCCTTCAAAAGGTTTCAAACTGTAATTATATGAGATAATGAGAGTTACTCTATTAATGCCAATACAGATGGTCCATTATCTGCTGTAGAACCAGAAGGTCATACTTAAGGACGGATACCATCAGATCAGCAGAATAATGAAAACCCAAGAAAATTCTATAAATGATATCCAAGAGACCAATATTCCTCATGTTCCACTACAAAGTTCTTGAAATATTGCTCTATGTTCTTGTTGAGTCTGTTGGTCTCCATTAGGTTTGAGGATGATAACTAGGGAATTTAAATTTCATTGTACCCAGCTGCTTTAAGACGGAGTTCTAAAAAGGGACATGGGTCTGTAAATTAAATGACACAAGTGGGCCTGCAGCACCGATTGTGCCACTCACTTAAGTAGCCCTTCAAACATATCTCAGGACTGCCATTGCTGATCCTGTCCTGTCATGCCTTGGATTCAATGCTTAGCCAGGGATGATATCAATGAAGACCGAGATCAGGCATTAAGTCTGGCAGTGGTAAAGACCAGGGGAACATCAATAGAGTCAGGTGAAGCAGTACGCAAATATAGCTTTATGCCCCAAATGGAAGGGATGGGAAAGCCCAACCAGGGGTAACTTCACATTACTCCATTGAATCCGATCCACAGATAAACTCTTTCAAGGGGTTAGCTGGGAAACTTGAGTCCCTATCTCAAAGAACGCAGGCATTAGAATCCTCAGTGGGGGAATTGCAAGAAAGTACCACAAGGGATAGGGAAAAACTGAATAAACTAAAGTTCAAACTCAAAGAGAATCAAGATAAACTGAACTCCTTAGAAAATAATGCAAGACCGAATAACATCAGAATCTTAAACGTACCTGAAGGAGGTGAGGGGGAGGATATAAAATGATTTATTGCCAACTTTCTAAAATCTAGTGGGGCCTGGGAGGAGTCAGTTGAGACCTTGATGCAGGATGTTCAAAATATACATCATGACCCATTCAGAAAGGACACAAGCAAAACGAAACCCCGCAGAATTATAGTGAACTTCCTTACGTATCCCATCAAGGAAAAACTTCTGAATACAGCCCTGAAAGTAGGGCCTTTAAACCCTTCCCTGCTCATGACGGAACCACTCCGTCATGAGCCACGGGTGCCGTGTGCTCATGACGGAGTGGTTCTGTCATGCTGCGGCCGTTGGCGGCCGCTCCTCCCACGCGGCGCTAATTCCCCGCCTGTGCGGGCGATTAGCGCAGTGGGCGGAGTCGTGACGGAACCACTCCGTCATGAGCACAGCTCAACCCTGACTCATGATGGAGTGGCTCCGTCATGAGCACAGCGCCACCGCGCTGCCCCCAAACCCCCCCCAGCGCTGCGGCGGAATTCCTGCCGCAGCCAAGGGGTTAATTGGCGATGGGGTTTCTTTCAATATTAGATCAGATATCTCTCAAGTAACTCTGAATAGGCAATGGGAGCTTGGAAAAAGAATGGATGATTTTAGGAAGATGATAGAAACTGCCCAGTTAATATTACGGGACACTTTGCAAGTGAGGATTTGTAATAAAATGTACAGTTTGAGAGCTCATGAAGAGGCTGATGCGTTATTGGAGAAGCTTAAGCTGAATTCAGATCCCACGAAGAAAGGCTTAGGGGCGGGTTATATATCTTCTCCATGATTAAGAACCCTGGTCTTTCCGGTCTACATAGAAAATATGTTTCTTGCCATCAATTTGGAATCTTATTGGCTTTCTCTTCCTTTCTTTTTTCCCTCCCTGATAGGGCCAAAATGGCTAGGTTAGCCAAGGAAGATAGAGGTAGGGTTCTCCAGGGTAGGGCGGCTGGTAAACGGAGCATGGGGTGGGGAGTATAGAGGGGAAAAAAATGCCCCATTGCCTTAACTGATATGAAGTATTACAAAAGACAAACATCAATATACAATAGGTACTGATAGCACACAGATTCTGTCCTGGAATATTAATGGGCGAAGGGTTAGATTTAGGAGAGAAAACATCTTTCAATATTTCAGGGATGCCCCAGCCCAAATAATAATACTCCAGGAGTCACATTTATCTGAAGTAAAATGCTTAGCTATTTGTAAAAAACAGAAATGGGTTGGGCAAATGGTATGTACTGAACAAAATTGTCATACTATAGGAGTTATTATATTAACAAAAAAATAAACCGAGTTATCAAGTTAGGAGTGGAAAGCAGATGAGAGGGGTGGGTGGGTTATCGCAATTTTGAGAATATTCGAGAAGCACTATACGCTAGTAGGATATTATGGACCAAATACAGACGATATAGAGCCCTTACAAGTTATGGCTTCAGAGCTGATTCAGTTTCAATTTCTGATTATCTGGTCTGGGAATTTTAATGTAATAATAGTCGATCGGAGTTCAACCGTAAAATGCATACATACGCTAAATCCTTGATGAGACAGTTTGGATTGTGTGACATTTGGAGGGAAATTCATAGTGCCAACCAGATATATACCCTTCAAAACAAAAAATGAAAACATTATTCCAGGATTGATTTCTTTTTGATAGATTTTTTTTTTTACAGAGTTTTATATAGTGCGAACTTGACCCGAATCGGGTATCAGAGCGCTTTACATAGCACCAGTTGCATTACATGAGGACACATTCATGTTTTTTAGGCACGGGGAGATTAAGTGATTTTCCCAGAATCACAGGATGTTTAGCGTCATTGCCGAGACTCAAACCCAGTTTCCCAGATTCTAGGTCGACTGCCCTAGCCGTTAGGCCAACTCCTCTCCCCAGATAAATCCTTAAGAACAGATCATGCAGCAGTAGTATTAGATTTAATGTGGAAACTGGAAGAAGGGAAAGAAGATGAACATTAGATCGGTCCTTCTTAAATGATCAGACTATATTAGACACACTAACGAAAAAACAATCAAGTGTTTTTAGATCAATAATACATCAGCAGCCAAACATGTTGTTTGGGATACATATATAGCATTTATGAGGGAGATTTTGATAGGTCGCTCTGCACAAAAGGTGAAGGAAAATAAGAAAAGGGTTGAAGAGCTGGAACATAAGATAACGGCACTTGAGCTGAAGTGTAGAGAATCATTAGGAAAGGAACATCTCATCAAGAAGTGGCAGGAAGAAATCCTAGAGCATAAAAGATCCCTTATTACCAATCAATAATTTAATCAATCAGGGTTTTGTGAAGTGCACTACTCACACATGAGGGTCTCAAGGCGCTGGAGGGGTGTGCCCAGCTTCGTTGTGGTCATTTGAAGTGCCAGGTCTTGAGGTCCCTTCTGAATTGGTGCAGTGTCGGGTTCCGTTGGAGATGAATGGGGAGTTCTTTCCAGGTATTGACTGCGAGGTAGGAGAAGGATCTTCCACCTGCTCGGGACTTGTATAAACAAGGGACAGTGACTAGTGTGAGGTTGACTGAGCGGAGGTTTCTCTTGAGGACTTGGAAGGAGATTCTGTCTTTGAGGTATTGGATCCGGTGTTGTGGAGGGCTTTGTAGGCGTGTGTGAACAGCTTGAAGGTTATTCTTTTTTCAACCGGGAGCCAGTGGAGGTCCTGAAGGAGTAGGGTGATATGGTTGTGTCATGGGATATCGAGGATTAGTCTGGCTGTGGCATTCTGGAACAGTGTGGATTTTACGGAGGAGATTTTGTTGATTCCGGAGTAGAGGGAGTTGTCGTAGTCCAGTCTGCTGGTGATGAGTATGTGGGTAACGGTTTTCCTGGAATCAGGGGGATGCACTTGAATGTCTTGCAAAGGATGCAGAGAGTGTTGAAGCATGCTGAGGATACGGCATTGATCTGGTGATTCATGGTGAGTGAGGAGTCGAGTATGACGCTGAGGTTGCATGCATTTTCCATTGGGGTGGGTGGGTTTCTGAGGACGGGGGGCACTAGTTGTTGTCCTGAGCAGAGGGGGAGGAGCCGAGAATGAGGACTTCTGTTCTCTCTGAGTTGAGCTTCAGGCAGCTGTTGCTCATCTAGGTCGTGACGGCTTCTTGGAAGTTGCACCTGGTGATGTTGGGTTCCTTTGTGACGTAGAGAATGAGTTGGGTGTCATCGGCACAGGAGACAATGTTGAGCCTGTGGTTTCTGATGATGGTTGCGAGGGGGGCCATGTAGATGCTGAAGAATGTGGGGCTGAGGAAGTATCCTTGGGGTACCCCGCATCTGATCTCTGTTGGTTCTGAAATGAAGGACAGGAGTCTTACTCTCTGTGTTCTGGCTTAGAGAAAGGAATATATCCAGTCTAAGGCCTTCCTTAGATGCCAGCGTCGTGGAGTCTGGTGGCTATTGTGCGGTGGGAGATGGTGGTGAAAGCTGTTGATAGGTCCAGGAGGATGAGGGCTGCTGTGTAGCCTTGGTCGAGAAGGGCACAGATGTCGTCGGTTGCGTCGAGGAGAGCGGTCTCTGTGCTGTCAGTGCTGCGGAAGCCAGATTGAGAGGTGTCTAGGATGCTGTTGGTTTCTATGAAGTGTTCTAGGTAGGTGTTGCCTGTCTTTTCAATGACTTTGGCAGCAAAAGGAAGCAGTGAGATGGGCCTGAAGTTCTCGAGGTCCGTCGGGTCTGCGAAGGGCTTCTTTAGGAGGGTGTTGACTCAGCACGCTTCCAGTTGGGGAATGTGGCTGTGTCGAGGGAGCAGTTGATAGTTCGGCGTAGCTCAGGAGTGATGGCAGTGGCGGCCAGTGGTCAGAAGGTGCTCTGGAGTGGATGCTCTTTGTTGTTTTTAAGGTGCCTTCTGTGGTGAGAGGGGTCCAGGTGAGAAGGGTCTGTTGGGTGACGTCTTTGGGGGCGGGAGTTGGCACGGTGCCGTGGTCCTGGTCATATGTGTTGTCATAGAGCATCTTGATCTTGACGTGAAAGAAGGAACTGAGGGGCATATTATCAAGAAATGGCGATAACTATCGCTAACGTAGGTTAGCGTTAGTTTTCTTATCGCCGTCGATCCCTGCAAGTTATCGCCCTGTTAGCGACGTATTAGCAACATTTTGCTAATAGGCGATAGCTTCAGGGATCAGCGGCGAAAACCGCCTCTAACATTAGTGCAATAACGTTAATGAAACCGGCGATAGCTGGTGGAATCCAGCGATAACCCCTTTGCGATAGAACAAGGCACACTAACCCGCAAGTTTGGACTTAGCCTATCTGTCCACCTCCAATATAAAACATTCACACAAAAAATGGAAAAATGCAGATTTGAGCAGCCAAGGCATAGTGCAGCACACATCAACAACCCCCTCAAGCCACCCAACATCCTGGTTGACCAGGATGAGATCCTGGTTCCTACGCAGGTCTGGTTCCTGGATCCCTCGCTGGACCTGCATCTGGTTCCTGGATCGCTCGCTGGACCTGCGTCTGGTTCCTGGATCTCTTGCTGGACCTGCGTCTGGTTCCTGGATACCTCACTGGATCTTCATCTGGTTCCTGGATCCCTCACTGAACTTGCATCTGGTTCCTGGATCCCTCACTGCACCTGCGTCTGGTTCCTGGATCCCTCGCTGGACCTGGATCCCTCGCTGGAGCTGGGTCTGGTTCCTGGATCCCTCGCTGGACCTGCGTCTTGTTCCTGGATCGCTCGCTGGACCTGTGTCTGGTTCCTGGATCCCTCGCTGGACCTGCGTCTGGTTCCTGGATCCCTTGCTGGACCAGCGTCTGGTTCATGGATCCCTTGCTGGACCTGCGTCTGGTTCCTGGATCCCTCAATGGACCTGCATCTGATTCCTCGATCCCTCGCTGGACCTGCATCTGGTTCCTGGATCCCTCACTGGACCTGCATCTGTGGCCTGGAGTGGGATGTGGAGTAGCTGTGGAGTCGATGAGCCGTGGCGGGAGATATTGATGTGCGACGATCGCCCGTACCTGGTGGTGAAGTTTTTTCAAGGTCGCATGGAGACACGTTCCTGACCTGTGTGAGAAGCCCTCCTTGAGCACCTTGGTGCAGTCAATGGTAGAGGTGATCCTCCGCACCAACGTAGTGAGGTCCACGTTGCCTACTATGATCCACCACTACACTGGGGTGCACGGAGGGGTTTACCAACAGTGGGTGCTGTCTCCCTGCATCACAGGATGGATGATGTTGGGCTGGCCGGAGGCTCTGGAGGGTGAGGCCCCTGTGCTATGCCGAACTTGTGTGGTCTGAGCGCTGCAACTACACGCCTAAGGGAGTCCTGCTGCATCAACTGCATCGGGTGGTTCACCAGCGGACTACGCAGTGACTGCTGTACCCAGCCCAGTGAAAGCACACCTGGCTCAGGCTCCTGCTGGCTGAGTCACAGATTTGGAGAGAGTGCAGTGGATTGGGCCACAGGGTCAATGTCCAGGTAAAGAGAAGGTGGGACGAGTAGCGAAGATGGGCCGGGGCGGTGTCACTCAGGCCTATCACACGTAGATGACGCACCCCCAGTGGCGGCTCTACCGCTATGTTGGAAGAGTGTTGCCCACCACCTCAAGCAGTGCAGAAGAGGAACAATCATCACATGATGATAACTTAATCAATCAATCACTCAGGGGAATTGTAAGCGTGCCACTCACCCGTGAGGGTCTCAAGGCACTGAGGTGTGGAGGGCCACAGTTCTGTTAGCCAAAGAGCCAGGTCTTGAGGGTCTTCCTGAAGGTGTTCAGGGAGGGGGCACCTCTGATGTCTACCGGTAGCTCGTACCAGGTATTGGATGCAATGTGGAAGAAGGATCTTCCTCCTGCTCTGACTCTGTGGATGCGCCGGGTTTCGGGCCGAGTGCGAAGATGGAAGATGGGAGGTCTCATTTGTGTACGTGGAAGTTGATTCTGTCATTGAGGTATTTGGCTATGTTGTTGTGTAGGCATTTGTAGGCGTGAGTGATGATTTTGAAGGTGACTCTTTTCACCACGAGAAGACAGTAGAGTCTGCATAGCTGTTAGCTAATGTGTTAGTGCCGGGGGATGAATCACTGACAGAATATCGACCTAGAAAAATATCGGCACGAAAATAGCGATGTCAAGAATATCGAAGTCCTATCTACATAATGGTAAGTACAAAAATATAGAAAACAAACATATCGTTGTTAAAAATATCGATGTCAAAAATATTGGTTTTTTTAATGTTTAAAAAATAATGTAAAATAAAGTAAATAATGCATATAATTAAAAGAAACATAGTTAAAAATATTTTAAAATGTTTAAAATTATAACTAATACAGTTTGGTGCCGATTCCGACCCGTTAAAAATATTTACCGTCCGACTCGTATCCGTATTTTTTTACGTACGAATCGTACAAGTCCCGTACAAACGGCGAAGTACGATTCGTACGTGAAAAATACATACGAATGACCACGGGAAAAGTCTACGAGACGTCCCCGGACAGTTTTACGTACGAGTCGTAAAACTGAAGTCCGAGCGCACAAGTACGATCCGTACCGGCGTCCCGAATACACAAGCGTATGGAAAATGTCCCGTACGGAGCAAACTTTGTACGACCCCTACCCCGGGTACACTTGTGCCCGTGGTACGAGTCGTACGGCCCCCCCCAGCCTCCCACACCTCCCGCGTACGTCCACACCGTACCCCCAGCCCCCCCTGAATGTACGTGCCATACCCCCAGCCCCCCGTATGTACGCACCGTACCCCCAGCCCCCCGTATGTACGCGCCATACCCCCAGCCCCCCGTATGTACGCGCCGTACCCCCAGTGCCCCCGTATGTACGCGCCATCCCCCACCCCTGTATGTACGTGCCGCACCCCCGGCGCGTACATACGGGGGGGGGCTGGGGGTACAGCCCGTACATACGGGGGGCTGGGGGTACAGCCTGTACATATGGGGGGGTTGGGGGTAAGGCCCGTACATACGGGGGGCTGGGGGTACGGCGCGTACATACGGGGGCTTGGGGTATGGCGCGTACATATGGGGGTGGGGGTACGGCACATACATACGGGGGGCTGGGGGTATGGCGCGTACATACGGGGGGGCTGGGGGTACGGCGCGTACATACGGGGGGCTGGGATTACGGCGTGTACATACGGGGGGCTGGTGGTACGGCGCGTACATATGGTGGTGGGGGTACGGCACGTACATACGGGGGGCTGTGGGTACGGCACGTACATACGGGGGGCTGGGGGTACGGCGCGTACATACAGGGGGCTGGGGGTACGACACGTACATATGGGGGGGCTGGGGGTATGGTGCATACATACGGGGGCTGGGGGTACGGCGCGTACATACGGGGGTGGGGGTACGGTGCGTACATACGGGGGGCTGGGGGTACGGCGCATACATACGGGGGGGCTGGGGGTACGGCACGTACATACGGGGGGCTAGGGGTGCGGCGCATGCATACGGGGCTGGGGTACGGCGCGTACATACGGGGGTGGGGGTAAGGCGCGTACATACGGGGGTGGGGGTACGGTGCATACATACAGGGGGGTTGGGGGTACGGCACGTACATACGGGGGTGGGGGTACGGCGCGTACATACAGGGGTGGGGGTACAGCGCATACATACGGGGGTGGGGGTACGGTACATACATACAGGGGTCTGGGGGTACGGCGCGTACATACGGGGCTGGGGGTACGGCGCGTACATACGGGGGTGGGGGTACGGCACATACATACGGGGGGGCTGGGGGTACGGTGCGTACATATGGGGGGATGGGGGTACGGCACGTACATACGGGGTGGGGGTACGGCGCGTACATACGGGGGGGCTGGGGGTACGGCGCCCTTTTCCTCGTGCACGCGGCGTACTTAGCTTTTCCGGCACTTTTTGGCTCCCGTATAAATATAGCCGTGCGTAGTGCTGTGGGTACGAATCGTACTTGCTGTGCCGTAAAACGCTGCCTGACTCCGTGTGGACGTCGCGTACGCGCTGTCCAGGATCTGAATTGTATGTCTTTTTCAGCCGCACGGTGTTTTTTACGATTCGTACGGAAATGGTATTTCTGTACGAATCGTACTTGCTGGTTTGTACGGTGGATTTCCCGTGTACGAGTCATATGGAGAAAACGCTCCGTACGACCATTTGTACCCGGGTTTTACAGGATCGGAATCGGCACCTTAACCCTTTCGATGCTTGTGACGGAGTGGTTCCGTCATGCGCGTCGGTCGCGCTGTGCGGATGACGGAACCGCTCCGTCACGGCCCCGCCCACGCACGAACCCTTCAGCACAGCGCGGTAATCCGCGCCGCGCTGAAGGGGTTAATGTAAAAATAAATTAAACATATATATGTATAAAAATATAATATATATACCTTATACATTGTTAAAAATCTTTTTTAAAAGTATAAATACATATATATACACATATACCAATAATATAAATAAAAAGATAAGAAATATACATAACAAATAAAAAAATTACATTTTTTAAAATCTTTTTAAAATACATTTTACACTACATTAACTAAAACAGTAGAGAACATATGATAGCAGAGAGGATACAATTACTATTCTCACTCCAGAGAGTCCAACAGTAGGGAAACTGTTGGCTAGCGTAGGAGTAAAAATTACTATTCCCACTCCAGTGAGTGCAACAGTAGGGAAAGTGTTGGATAGGGTAGGGGTAAAACATTACTATTCCCACTCCAGTGAGTGCAACAGTAGGGAAAGTGTTGGATAGTGTAGTGGTAAAAAATACTATTCCCACTCTAGAGAGTGCAACAGTAGGGAAAGTGTTGGATAGTGAAGGGGTTAAAATTACTATTCCCACTCCAGAAAGTGCAACAGTAGGGCAAGTGTTGGATAGCAGTAAAATAAAAGTATCTCTGTCTTTACATGCTAACATGCATATAGTCATTTCACAAAAGTGAAAATGAAACTTTAGCAAGCAGTGAGAGAGGTGATGATTTTGGGATCCTCCCTAACCTAGGGAGAGAACCAAGCAGATACCTCGAAAACAAAGAGCACATCTTGCTGAACGATTCGGTGGTGGTCCCATCCTCTTAGGACCAGCCCAAGCACAGTTATGGGCAAAAATACAATTCCAACCAAAGGCCCTGTAAAGCATTATGGGACAAGATTAGCAGTGGGCAGTGAATATTATAGTATCCAATATCAAAATAATTCTACAATAGCTGCAGTTCAACTAGTCATTACTAGGTGTCCCTCACGAGTCAAATGCAAACGCATTGAAATTATTACATCAAGCTGCAGTTCCACTAGTTGTCAAGGCCACCGAAAAACATCTTTTCAACTCCCACCACACCAACACTCCACCAATGCTTCCAAACAATGACAACCCAGCACGCAACCACCACCGATGGATTTCCAAAGCGCTACATTCAGGCACCACTCATGGACAGCACTGCGTCAGTAACTTCCGCCTGCCTTATGGCAGGTGTGAGGGTGAGGCAGTGCCACAGGGATAGGCTGGCCCCATGCATTGCTGGAGTTGTGTCATGGTTGTGACATGACTGCAGCAATGCGTGATTTTAGCGCAGGCAGATACGTCAGGATTCCTGATGTATCTGTCATTAGTTGCCTCATGGAGCGCTGTCCAGTGATTACAGCGCATCCATGCTGTCGCAAGAAGGGCGTAGTGAGAAATGTTGTAACACTGTCTTGTCGCAGCAGAGCAACACTTTTCATGACTGTGGCACAGGAATGTGCACTATCTTTTTGATTGTGCTTATTCCTGCACTGTAGTTTTGTCACAGGGCAGCGCTGCAACATTGCTTGCAGAGATATGGGCCCTAGTTTTATCACCAATTTTTAAGACCAGCTATTTTCTGGTCTTAAGTAACTGGCTCTAACTGCAGTAAGAGACAGTTTTTGGCTCTTCAGAATTTCAAGGAGCACCTTGATAATATGGTGTAGTGGTGATTTCGTGCATTTTTGCACGGGAACGCCTACTTTGCATGTCATAAGTGATAAATATCGCTGACCTGCTTGGCATTAAAAAACGGGCTGCTATCGCAATAAAACTCACGCTAAGACCCGTTCGCTGCAGCTTGCTAATACTGTAATAATGATATTGCTGCGTTAGCGGCTTAAAAGTGCCGATAACGTGGCGATAATGGGCTTGATAATATGCCCCTGAGTTTGTTGCAGAGGTGTTGGGAGGAAGGGACTCTGGTTGCTTTGCTGTTGGATTTGGCGAAATCCTGTATGATCGCGAAGAGTTCCTTGGAGTTGTGGGCGTTGACGAGGATTCTGTCTTGGATGAAATTTGTCTTTGTTGATTTGATGAGTTGGTGCTGTGCTGTGATGTCTGTTTGTAGGCGGAGCATGCTTCCTGGTTTTTGCTGTTTCTCCACATCTTCTCCAGTCGTCGGCAGGTGCCATCTCGTGGTGGTCTGGAGGGGGGCGAGAGTGGTGGCACAGTTGGCGATCCATTGGTGGAGGTTGCTTGCCGCTGTGTTGGCATCTGTCATAGTAGGGAGTGGAGTGCAGGTGAGGGCAGAGGTGAGATGTTTTTCAGAGACTTTGTTCCAGCTTCTGTGAGGCAGGCGGCAAGTGTGCTTGTGTGCTTGTGTGCAGTGAGCTTTGTGAAGGAGAAATGGATGCAGTGGTGGTAGGTCCAGAGCACTTCTGTGATGTGGCTGAAGCCAATGTTGTTTCCTCCAGCGAAGATGCGAAGATAGAGTTCTGCTGTGTGTCCTGCTGTGTGAATGGGGGTGGATACAAGTTGCTTCCGTCCTATGCTGGTGAGGGTCTCCAGGAGGGCAGTTTTGTTGGGATCGCTGTGGTTGTCCAGCTGGAAGTTGGTGTTGTGTCTGGGGTTGAATGTGTGGAGAGTGCTGGGGTTGTAGTGGCGGGGGGTCAGTGGACCAGGGTCCTTGGCACTGGTCATGATCGGGTCACGGTCGGGTCATCGACGGGCACAGATGGGCTTGCCTTTGGCATGACGCTGCGCAGCCATGCAGTAGCTGCAATTAAGTAGGGGTCGGGAAAAGGGTGAACAGCTGGGAGTCGGGAGCAATGCGATGGGGGAGGGGGCACGGGGGCAGCAGCGGCAGGGAGCGTGGGAAAGTTAGCGAGGGTCAAAAGAGGAAAAGGCAAAAAGAGTGGTAAAAGAGAAAAGGAAGAGAGGGGCAAAATGAGAGAAACAGCAAAGAATAGAGAAAAGGAAGAGAGAGGCAAAGAGAGAGAAACAGCAAAGAAAGAGAGGCAAAAGAGAAAAGGACTCAGAGAAGGACAGAATAGCAGGCTGCTCTTCCACTAGATCACCAGGAATGAGGCACAGGCAGGAGCCTGCGGGTGGAGAAGGACCTCAAAAACCAACCTGGAATGGACTCAAGGTTGGAGCCTTAACGGTTGAGCTGCCCGGGGAAGAGCAGTGGCATTGACCACTTGAGTTGGACAGCAGGGGTTGAGCATGTGGTAAGCCAGTAAATTAGCACATTTTGAATATAGTGAAGGTGTGGGAAAATTTCTGGCTTGGAAACGAAAACGGTAGCTATAAGAAATGAGATAAATGAGATAACATGTAGGAAAGGGGAAATAGTCTAAGGGAAAGACATGAGATAGAGCAGGCCTTTGTTGAGTGTTTTGGGGAGCTATAGACAGAGGATTTGTGTGTTTTGGAGTCTCAGGTCAATAGTTGGCTAGAGGATCAGGCAGTGGAGAAACTTTCAAATAAGGGAAATGAAACTCTAGAAGAAGTTATTAATCAGAATGAGCTTCACCTAGGGGGGGAAATACATTGGCTGGTCCAGATGGGCTTTCAAATGAATTAAATCTAAAACTTTGTGATGCCCTATATAACCAGTATTGACCCAACTTTTTGCAGAAATCTGGGAAGATGGAGCACTTCTACTAAAATCTTGGGAGGAAGCAGTAGTTACATTAATTTTAAAACCAGGGAAGGACTCAAAGTCCTGTTAAGCTTATAGACCAATATCACTTTTAAATTGCGATTACAAGTTTTATGCCAGTATTTTAGCCTATCGTTTGAGTAAGGTGATAGGGATGTTGGTAACTGAAGACCAGAAAGGTTTTATGAAAGGCAGATATATGCACCAATTAAGCCATGAGCTTATTGGCACAATCAATCTGGCTATGGAAATTAAAGCACCCCTAGCAATCATCACTCTTGATGCTGCTAAGGCATTTGATAGGGTGAATTGGCAATTTCTGTATTTCATGTTGAATCATTATAACATAGGTGATAAGTTCTGTAGGGCCATACAGGGGATATATAAAGCCTCCATGGCAAAAATTATGCTGAATGGAAGCTTAACTTTGAGTTTTAAAATAACAAGAGGGACTAGACAGGGTTGTCCCCTCTCTCTGCTCCTATTTAATTTATGTATCGAACCTTTTGCAGAAAAGATCAGGATGGAACAACAAATCACCCCTTTTGAGTACGGTTCTTGGCAGAAACAAATCTCCCTATACGCCGATGACATAATGGTCTATACACAAAATCTGGTGCCAACTCTAGAGAGTCTAGACCGACTGGTGGTAGAGTTTGGGAAGGTAATGGGGTATAAGGCAAAACCCGTCAAGACAGAGGTAATGGTTTGGAACATGGAGGAGAGGCACAGTTTGATAAAAACCGAGATAAAATATTTAGATATAAAAGTGGGCATTCATTAGAAAAATTGGCAGAACTACATTTTCATAAAACAATGGTGGAAATGAATAGGCTACTAATTAGTTGGTCACATCTCCCATTAACAATTTTTGGGATGGCTAACTTAGTAAAATGTCAATTCTCTCCAAATTTACTTTTCTTTTTAATATGATACCTCTCCGTTTTTAGAAGATATGGCTCCAGCAATTTCATAGCAGAGTAGATTATTTTATATGGGCAGCTAAGGGAGCAAGAATTGCAAGAAAGATTCTGCGGGAAAAGTATGACAAAGGGGTATTGCATTACCAGATTTTCAATTATATACATGGGCCTTTCAGTTAAAAACTTTAAATTTCTTTTATCTGATAAAGAGGGGTCAGGAACTGAGAAGCTTTGGGAGACCTTGCTGAAGGAAGTGGGAAATGGAGTGCCCCAAATTTATGTTCAAGTTCAGACCCCAGAAATACTTTTAAAAAATCAGATTACAGGCGTTGCAGCTGGCAGCGCAATTGTGAGTACAGATCCGACATACAACAAACTTACAGTAAGTACGCCCCATTGTGCGACTCTCCGGCCCCCAGAATGTTTGAAGGACAGGCTGGCAGTGAGCCTAATAGAAGTCGGTATCACCGAATGGGACCAGATTTTTCAAGAGGGGCAATTCTGTTCTTGGGATCTGTTCCAAAAAGTAACCAAGATGAGGGTGTTCAAGTTTAAATTTTTACAACTACAGAGCTGTGGCCAACCATGGAAGAGTATAAAGGTGGAACAAACTATCTGGAAGAGCACCTGATTACATGCAAGCTACAAAAGAAGGTGTGTCAACCTGGCATGAGTGATAATGGATATCCAAGGTATAAAGAGAAGTTTACCAGCTCAGCTATGGGGAGAAATAATTGTGTCCACAAACCCCAAACATTAGTGGCAAGTAACTTTTTGGCTAAGTTAGTTAAACAAGCATATCTTAGACAAATCCATTTATTCTCCCTGCATAGAGCTTACTGGTCACAGAGAAGTCTAATAAAACTAAAAGGAGCAAAGGAGATGTATTGTAAGAAGTGTGGTTTAATGAACGCTGATGATACCCACATGTTTGTTAGCTGCCCCTCCACCCAGAATTTTTAGAAGTATGTATGTAAGTTCATGACAGACCTCTTGCACACACAAAGTGAGGTAAGTTTTGAATTAATTATTTTTGGGTTACTCCCAGAGGCGGGAGTCAAACTGGACTTTGGCAACAAATTGATATTCTATCTAATGCTACTGGGAAGAAGGTTGATCTGTAAACATTGTATTCACTTGACACCACCTTCAAGATCTGAATGGCTTGAATCAGTTCTTATTTTATATGGGTTGGAGTTAAATCACTCGCCTTCAAAAAAGTGGCTAAGTTGTGGAAGCCATTGACACGGTGGCTGGAAAGAAGGGTGGATAACATGTGAGAACTGTATTATGCAGATGTCATATGCTTGTTATAGTCCGATGATTATGGCCACATGGGGAAATGACGTGGTAGTCAATAGCCCCCTTTGCATTACCCATTATACTGTCATCTCTGATTTTTCCAAACAGGGCAGGATATTGTTTAATAAGAGGGAAGCTCAGAGGTTTCAGTTGGAAATAAAGAAGGCATATGAGGAAACAAAACAAAAAAACAGTCTGAATGACCTCCTCGAAGTTTTGCATGGATTAAATCTTGACCATTCACAATTGTGGCATACAGGGGCATATTTACAAGGACATGGCGGAGCGCACCGCTGTGGCAAATTATGCAGTGTCGCACTCCACCATTTCCAAAACGCAGAGATGTGCCGTATTTACAACAATACGGCACACTCGTTTTCCTTAGCTCTAGCGCTACAAATAGCTTCCAACCGCCAACACAGACACCCTTGGGCCATAGTGCCAGGGTGCCCAAGTTGCAGGGAATGAATGTTGATGTGCAGAAAGATCTTCCTTCCTGCACATAAACAATCAATAATGACGATTTGTTACTTCTATGTGCTGCGTTTTGCAGCACACATAGAAGTAACAAATCATCATTATTTGATGATTGGTATGTACAGGAAGGGATTTATAAAGAATAATTAATTGTTGTTTTGCTCTTTCTATGTGTGTTACAGAATGCAGCATACATAGAAAATGCAAAAATGAGAAGAAATAAAGGTATTTCTCCTTATTGCACCATTCTAACGCCTGCTATTGCTTGGCATTAGTTTTTGGCGCTGCCTCAGATTTACAGATCTTTGTAAATCTGGGGCAGCGTAAAAAAGCAATGGGTGTTGCGGTGGAGCACCCATAGCAACACCTATTGTATGCCACTTTCAGCCAGATACCTGTGTGAAAGAGTTAGATATTTACAAAGCTGCGTTAAGCCACAATAAGTAGCTTAACACCACTTTGTTAACATGCTACAGGGCATTGCGCCACCAGAACATCGGTAAAAGTGACGTTACGGTGAAACAATCCCTTTGTAAATCTGCCCCATAGTCCACAACAACAGCAGTTTTCAAAGAGGACGTCTTTTTGAACGGTAATTCTTCATGTGAAAGGTTTTTTTTTGAGCTCTTGTATAGGTTTGTGTTTCACTGGTTTGGTTGCAGCATCTCCATCAAATAATGCATTTGTTGGAAGAAGATCATACAATAGAATGTCCTTGTTAGATTCACCTCTTTCTTTTGCTACATCCATCTCTCTTCATGCTTGCGAAGGTTGTTTTTTTGTAACCCGTTTTGTTGTGGCTGGTTGGGCGTATCTCTTACTATGGCAATTAAAGCGTGGCCATTTAGCTTTAGTGATTGTGTCAGACAGCTCTTTTTCTTTCAATACAAATCTCTCCTGCTTCATTTCTGCATATAGTTTTGATCCACGTTCCAGGACATCTAGTAGACGTGTCTTTATATCATTATTAATGTATTGTTTGGTCACAAATCTGGCTCAGTCACTTCAAAGGGGTTTCCTTGCTGCTAAATGAAATGAAGAAGGCTGTCAACATGTTTATTCAAATGTTCCATACTCTTTCTCACAAGGTTATGGTGAGGAACAGTTTAACAATGATCCATTCATTTTAGATTTGTCATCTCTCTGAAAGCATTGCAGATTGAAAAAGCTTCATGATAAACTAGCTGCCATTGAGCAACATATTCCATTTTAAGTGTCTGACCAACATTTCCCTTAGAGCTTTTTTGTTATCTCTGGATTGTCTGTTCCAGTTTCATATCTGGAGCCACAGCATTGAACCTTACCTCTCTGACTTTCACCACAAAATGTCTTCGGATCAATTTTCTGTAACGGTATGGTTTTTCCACCCCTAGCTTCTTCACTCTTTCTAAATACTTGAACCCATATTTAAGGTAGTTTATGCAATCGAATTCACAAAACACAGTAATCAGTGACTCCACAGTCTTCCCTTGCAGCTCCCAATCACCTTCCCAATCAGCATGTACCAATTTTTTCACTGGAGCTATCATGTGTAAAAATGTTGTCAGTACTTGCAAAGTTCTAATTTTTCTTCACATTGTTGGACATAATCTACAAACTTGTTTTTCAAGTTTTCTGAGTGTATTGAACATTACCTGGCTTTGCATTATGTCTTTTCAATGAAGTGCACCCTGATCCTTGTTCGCTTCTGAGATAAGATATGCAAAACCTAATTTTTCATTCTTGTTCCAGAGAGCTTTCCAATGCAACGTTTTTATGGCCTCAGATATGATGAGCATACTGTGTAACAAACAAACATAATGAGTTCCACTCAAAACTGACTGGACAGTTTTGCTTCCAAAGATTTCTGCCTCAATAAGTGCATGGTCTATGACACATCCACTGAGATAACTTGCTTCACACTGCAACACAACTTTTGTCATGTGGAAAATGCCCATCATTGGATAAAGATCATCACATCTACTGAATTGCTCATAAAAATATCAGTTACAATACAGAAAACACCTTCATTGGCAGGATAGGGTGGTCTTCAAGCTGAGCATGCACATTTTAAAAATGTTTTAGAGCTGTATATACTGTTGTGTAGTTTGTGACTGCAGATGGTATTACTGGTAAAAATTAAACCTTCTTCAGTGGGACGGTATTCTGAGAGATCATAAATTCCAGCTCATGGAGGAATTTGATTTTCCTTATCCTTCAGTCCGCACTGAATAGGCAATATGATACATTTAGTTAAATCTGCTTTGAGGATCACAGCATCAGGTAGAAGAAGAAACATGCCCTCAGCCACTTTAAAACTTTCTGGTAGACTGGGACGTGTTTTTAGCTTGTAGTGATTTTGCACACATTGGCAAGGAAGTTGGGTTATTAGTTTGCAGCTTTGTTATTTTATGCCTATAGCTGACACAGCTTGTTTTCCAGCAACTACTTCATTGGTACAGTCTTAAAAAATCACCATGGCAGCATCATATGTCCTGGATGTTCCATACAAAGGAGAGCGGTCTTAAAAATCAAAATAAATTATTAAGAGACTCAATTGTAAATCCTTTCCTGGTAAAGTGACTTGGAAGTGGTGTGCTGTCCGATTCACAAGATTTTACAGCATGAGATGCTAACAAGTTCCTGCTCGATGCTATGTCATTATAACTTGTTGATAAACCAATCATATTCATTGAAATGATTAGCTCTCTACATTTACACTTGTCATAGATTGCATGAGCAGTCATCATGTATAGCGTAGTTTTCTTTTGCCGTGATGTAATTCCTAAAAATTGATAACTGCAAAGCCATCATCAATGTTGTCGGCTTCTGTTCCAAACTCAAGTATTTTAGTTTGCAACAGTTTTCCTTTGCTGATATTAAACAGTGAGGTAAAAAATGTTAGGACAACACCAGGCATTCTTGTTGACTCACCATGAATTGCGGAGCTCTGGGCAGCACACAATTTGTCATATAGTCCAAAATCTAAATCTTTCAGGTTGTTTCTTAAAATGATTCATGTTGATTTTACTGCATCCCGAGATCTTGTTTTGGCAGCAAGAACTTGAGGAGTCAAATCAGCTGAGAACACCATAAGTCACTTATTATTTTTGTTACATTCTCACCAGAAAAATCTTAGTTTCATTATAATGGATCAATTTCTCTGATCTGTGAACCCATATACAGCACTCAAGAGTGGCTTCAAACCTTAATTTGCTTTTTCAACGAGTGCACACTTAACTGAAGCCTGGAGGTTACGTTACTGCTGGGAGCTCATTGTTCATTCATATTTTTAGAGGTATGCACACATGCAGTTCAGGTGGGCATACAAATCCCCTGCAAATACATTCGCCTCACGGTTTAGATCAGCGACTTGGCTGAAAACTTCATCTTGGAAGAAACAAGCTTTGTTCTTTCATCAATACCTTTGCCCCCGTGTTCTGGCTAAACCACAGATAACATATGAAGATCCTCTGCTTTCTGATCAGTTGTTGGAGGTGGACAAGGGGTAGCCATCGATCTTCTAAGTGGAGAGGCATTGGGATTGGTTGTTGTCGCTTTCTCAGAAGACTCGGATTCTTGTTGTGATTCACTAGTTTCTGCTATTTTTTGCCAATTTTATTTCTGGGTTATTTCCATTCTATACAACTTGTAGCACTTGTTACAATGATAAAATATGTGATCCTCTTCACCCATAAGTTTCAATCTTTTGTGAACTTCATCTTGCCGTATTTCTGCAGCATCTCAAACTCTCTTCTGTTCAGCCGCAGTTGATGTTAGCTTTTCTTCTGGATTAGTTTGGCATATGACAAATTTCTCTTTGTTGAAGGAGTCCTCTGATTTTGTAGTTAGAAACACTCTCCCAGGAGGTAAAGATCCTCTGCAATCACCTGCTTCGCTCATATTTACTGTTAGAATTGGGGTTTAAAGTTGGCAGTGGTATACACCCTGTCCAAGTGGGGACCCTTCCTTCTAGTCTGGATGAGTAAAGCGCACACATAAGTTTGCCTGTGCTCTCCCTCTGGTAGCTTGGCACAGAGCAGTCAGGCTAAACTACAGAGGCAATGTGCAAAGTATTTGTATATAACCCACAGTAATACAGTGAAAGCGCCACAAATGAACACCACACCAGTTTAGAAAAATTGAATATCTTTATCTAAACCAAACAAGACCAAAACAACAGAAATCCAACATACACAACTCAAAATACCACTTGTAGAAGGTTTCTTGCAAAAATATAGCTCCTAGGTGACAACTGGGGCTATCTTGGAGTAGTGAGAGGTAGAAAGTGTGGCGTCGAACGCAAAGTATGTGTAGCCGGCCACAGAGTCACACGGACCCAGGTGATGTGGTGCCTGACCCAGGCAGCGCCAGATCCTTATTGCCACAGGGGATGTGAGGCATCGGGTTCTTACTGCCACAAGGAGGTGAGGCGTTGTTTCCTTGCTGTTGCAGGGGAGGTGAGGCGTCAATTCCTTACTGTGCAGGGGAGGTGACGCGATGTCGGCGGCAGTGTAGTGGTTCCATATGACAGTGCAGCATCAGGCAGTAGCCCATGTTGGCTATCAGGTCCGCAATGCTGTACGGGAGGTGTTGTTGTTGGTCGGGCGGTGCTTTGTGGGCTCTCCGAGTGCTGCCTTTAGCACAGGTGCTGGCAATGGCATTGATAATGGTGTCAGAGTCGATGTAGGAATGGCGTCTACAGACATCGTGGCTGCTATGTTGTTGTGGTCTGTGCTGCGCTCACCCAGCGAGTAGTGACCACGGTGTCAGTGCAGGCGGTGGCATTGGAGATAGCACCGGTAATCTTCATGGGGGTTGCAGCCCAGCAAACACCTCTAGTGGCCCAGAATTAGGAGTGGCACCACTAGCAGATCAGAACTCCCAGAAGGAGTTCAGGGATCCTTGAAGTGAAGTATTTGTGTCCCTGAGACTTCAGAACAGGAGGCAAGCTCTACTTCAAACCCTTGGAAATCTTCTCAAGCAGGATTTACACCAACATTCAGTCTTTGTCCTCTTTCAGGTAGAAACAGGCAACTGTAGTCCAACGCAGCAAAGCAACACACAGCAAAGGGGCAGTACTCCTCCTCACAGCTCTTCAGCCCTTCTCCTTAGCAGAGGGTTCTCTTGATCCAAAAGTTATCTAAAGTTCCTGGGTTTTAGGTCTACTACTTATACCCCCTTTTCCCTTTGAAGTCTTTGTTCAGAAAGTCTATCTTGCTCAGTAAAATCAGTTCTGCTATACCTGGTCCAGCTTCACTACAGGAGGTGGAGACATCATTGTGCAGATCAGACAGAGCCTATTCAGGTGCTAGTGAAAACTCCTACTACCCCTCTAAATGCTGAAAGATCTATGCATCGCTCCTGCCACTCCAAAACCAGACAGTAAATACACAAAGAGGCAGAGGCACACAGAATGGTAAAGTAAGAAAATGCCCACTTTCTAAAAGTGGCTTTTTCAAACACACAATTTGAAAACCACCTTTTCTAAAAGGTGGGCTATTAAACTCTAAGTTCTGAAAGCCTAAACTCCAAATCTCTATCTGGTTGCCGTTGAAAACTACACCTTTCATGATGCTGGTGCTGGTTCCATGGGGTCAGCAGCCTGACCCTTGAGTCACTTCTTTGGAGGTGTGACTTTGATATGACTTTTTCCCAATACAGGAGCCACAGACACAGTAATCTCTTCACTTGGCCAAGGTGGGTCAGGTGCAATCCAGCAGATGGTTCAGACTCTCTTAACCAAGTCAAGAAGTCAGCAGGGCAGTCCCTCTTCAATCCTTGTTCCAGTTCCAGCATGATCTGAGGTTCATGGTGCCAGGGGTATTATGTGCATGAATATGGGGGGATAATGCCGTCTCTAGCCAGTGGGCTACCAGGTCCCATCCCTCTTGATGATGACTTTCCAGCTATCTGTCTCATCTAGCAATCCCAGAGTGCACTATTCTACCCACTCTCAAGATGTTGGGACTCTTCCTCGGATGTTAGAAGCTTAGTAGCACTCATAGAGATGTGGCTACCTGTGGGCTATATGCCCATGGGAAAACCGGTTTGGGCACTGGTCTCCCTACCTGTCCCCACCACCAGCCTGTTAACCTGAAAAGAGGGTAAGCCCTCCAGAGTGTGATAGCCTATTATTCACCAAAGGCGGCTTCGCCTTTGAAGCTCGCCGGGTTTAACACCCTGAGTGGCTTACTGCGAAGAGGAGATTACACCTTGCTCTGTAGCTTGATGCTATTGTTCCTAAGCTTAGGAGTTGTTCACACTACTCAGCATGAGGGCAGAAAGCTGTCTGGTGGCCAATGGCAGTGTGAGGGTACTGGACAGGAACTGTGTCACAGTGGCAACTTTCTAAAAGTTACATTTCTTTAAAGGTGACATTACATTCAACCTGGGTTTTAAGTCGTTTAATGGCATGATTAGTTTGATATGTTACAGTACCCGTCTCAGTAGTCCCATTCACAGGTTTTCAGGAATGAGTGGTCAGCCTGTTACCCAATGGAGCTAACAACTCTCCCACAGCAAAATGACAATTTGGAAGATTTGCTGTCAGGAGGTATATATATAGAATATACATTTGTCACTTGATAATATACAATTCCCTGGCCTTAGGGTTGGATAGGCCATCCTTATGGGAGACATACATATATTGTCTAGGGAAGGGGGGCTTTGCCATTGGTTTGAATGGCAAAGTCAAACTCGTAGTGTTACCAGTGCCCTTGCAATCTTCAGCAGCAGGCTGGGAGCCATTTTTGTACTTTATCACATGGAAGGTGGAATAATCAGTGCTGCAGCCCTGGGTGGACTCTCTGCCTTACATGCTCAGGGTACCCTGGGTTCAATATACATGGGGCAGATTTACAAGGAACTAACGCATCTGTATCATATGTGTCAGTTTCCCTACACCTCCATACGAAACCCTTGCGCCACCATGGATGCGCCATATTTACAATACGGTGCACCATGATGCAAGGATTGACAGATGCGTCAGAAATTCTGATGCATCTGTTGACCCAAAAGTGACGCATTGCTGGAGTTGCTCATGAAAGTGATGCAACTTTAGCAATGCGCCACAACAGATTGGTGAGTCCCATTTAAAAAGTCTTTCATTATTCCTTACGCCTGGTCTGAGCAGGCGTAGGGATTTTGACGCAGTGACGGTGTAGAGTGACGCAGTGAAATATTGTAAATTTCACAGCATTAGTTCTACATGGCTTTTTGCGTGGGAACACCCACCCTGCATACATTATACCTGACGCAGGAAAATGTGATGCAGGGCTTTACAAAGTGACGCATTTCCCTAGATGCATCACGTTGTAAATTGACCGCATTGTTTGCGCCGCTGTTGCATCAAAAAAAGTGATGCAATGGCGGCGCAAGAAGGCGCAAGGGGCTTGTAAATCTGGCCCTAGGAACTTAAAAGTAAGCCAGTCTCTGCCGATTGGGGGTAGCCAATTTGACGTACACTTTGTAAGGGAATAGAACACTGAGGTCTGGTTAGCAGGCTTCAATGGGCACTCTCAGAGTCGAAAAACCAGCAGCAGTCTGAAAATTAATTATATTTTAATACAAAATAATGTTATCATAATTTTTATGTTCAAGAACTTGGTTATTGAAACATAATAACATTAAATTAAAACTGTTTTGCTTTTCAACTATTATAAATAATTTCAGTTACATTCATTTTATTTATTATGGGTTTTACTTTTTACCTCCATTAGTTTCTATGGGAGAGTTCTACAGTGTACCTATGGGTGGCCAATAGCCATGTCTGGTGCTGGACTTACTTCAGCTCTGAGCTGGAGTACATGTATAACTGTTTTGGGTCATTCATGGCTGTAGAGACTTTAGAAGTTCAGTTAGTAAATAAGAATGGCCTTACTCATTTGAGGGTGGGTGCACACCACTCCCTAAACTCCTCTCTAACCTTCCTTTAATCCTATCTTCATGGTTACCTATCCCGCACCATTTAGAAGTAAGTAATCCCCATTTTCTATCCACTCCTTCCTGCCCCTCCACAATTACTTGAAAAATGAATGTTTACGTGTGCGGAAGCCCCACAGTTGGTGTTGAGATCGCGGCGCAGAGGGCCCTAAAAGCCAAAGTCTGTGCATCTCAGTTTCAGTCTGCCCTGTTCATGTGTGAAACAACTATGTGCCAGAGCCCTGAGCTTTACTAATGCAGGGTGTCAATTACAAATATAACAGAGTGTTACTTTTGGCTCCTATATTGCTGCTTACAGCCCCTGCTCCTTGCTCTGCAACTAATGTGATTTAATGATCAGGCTATTGATCATTTAGTATACGACTTATTGCAGCTATTACCCATTTAGTAGCTGTCTGTAAGAACTCATCATCAATCATTGTTCAATAATGTGCTGCAGAGTTCTCAGTAGGGATTTATAAACAAGCATTAGCAACACCATTAGGTTTGGCTGTTGAATAGCGAAAGCACACTGTTAGACCTGACATCCTTGGCGTGGGTTTTTCCCCTATCTTTTGCCTCTGCTACATGGATTTTTGAGGCTGTGCTGGATTTCGTTTTGCTGGTTTAGATGCTTTGGACACTCTGCCACTGCTAATCAGTGCCAGAGTGTAAGTGCTCCCTGTGTAAAATATCGTATCGATTGGATATACCTGATTGGCATATCTGTATCACCATGAAGTCCCTAGTAAAGTGCACTGTGTGTGCCAGGGCTGGTGATGACGGATGCTACTAGTGGGTCTGCAGCGCTGATTGCGCCACCCACCTGTGTAGCCCTAAAACAGTGTCTCAGGCCTGCCGCCGCAGGCCTGCCTGCAGTCCCCTGACTGCCATGTCCCCCTGGCCAGTGTCCACCCTGGCCGGGCCTAACCCTTCCCTTTTCATACACGTCAGTCATCCCTATGGAAGGCCCAAGGTACCCCCCTGGGCAGGGTGCAGTGTGTGTAGAAGGTAGAGCATGTACTAGTGCAGGTAACATGTTCTGGTAGTGAACACCGGCCATTTTGTGTGTTCACTACTGCAAGGCTATCTTGTTCCATAGGCTAACATGAGGGAGGCGGGTGCCAATGGCTATCCGCCTATCTTCTCATACGAACAAGATAAGACATGAGTGTTTGATATCCCTGAGCTCAGCATTTAATAACACATCTTTTAGGAGAGATTGTTTTTAAATCCTGAGTTGGAGAACAGTACTTTTTAGAGAGTAGCTGTTCTCTTGTCTGACCCTTCTGTGTGCCTGGGCGCGCTTGTGGATTGACTGTCTGGTTTGAGAGTGACAGGGGCTGGGGATCCCCCGGGAGGTTGGCTGAGTCAGCCCTCTGCTGAATGGCGACAATCGCAAGGAGAGTGGAGGGAGGAGATAGCACCTGGGATTGAATAGGGCTGTGCCTGCCTGCCACTCTGCTGGCTCCACCTCCTGCTGGGCGGCTGACGACCTTGCCCCTCGCTCTGAAAAGAATGTAGGAGCCAGGAAAACAAAGTGCTCCAGCAACACCCAGAACTGGATCAGACCGGGCTCAGGACCCACTTGCACAAAGACTTCAAAGACTTCTAGGGGTATAAGTACAAGACCCCTGACAACAGATTTTTAGATTCGACCATCGAGAGGAACCTCTGCTGAAAGACGGACCGCTGAAGAACTAAAGGAAGATTGCCGTGCTGTGTGCTCTAAAGGCTGACCTGTTCTGGCGTACAACTGAAGCTAAGGAGAAGAAGGGGTCCTGCTGTGTGCTGACCCTATCCACTTGACCAAACAAGACTTTGCTGTGTGCTGTGTCTTCAACTGAATCTCCAAGGGCCTGAGAAGAGCTGGCCTCCTGTTTCGCAACCCAGGGATAGAAAGGTTGCCAAGTACTCAAGACTCTGCTGTGTCCCACCTGCGCTGCGGTGTGCCGCAGGGACCGTGGACTGTTCTACCAAGCTTCTCAACATCTGCCTGTGAGGTGGGCTGGCTGCTCTCTGTCTTGCTAGAGAGTACCACACCGAGCCGGGCCCGACATCGGTTGCCGCATCAAGAAGATCGACGTGCTCATCGGCACGTGCCTTGCCGCGACCCGGAGGCCTGAAGCAGATCGAGAGTCGTATTTCCCTGCTCTACGAAGCCGCGCTGTGAGTGGCTGACTCCGGTGACGTCGACATCGTCACTGGGGGCTCGTCGAGGGAGTTGTGGAATCCTTGCACCGAACAGCCCGAGGAGCGCTTGTATAACGAGCGCAGTGACACCGCCGGAGCAACGTAGCTGTCTAAAACATCGAGAGCCTACAAACTGATTCATTCTCAGTGAGTATCGAATCACTCAAGAGACTAGAGACTATCGTCTGACGGTCCCGACCAACTAAGAAAGCGACTATTGTGTAAACCTGTGATGCTTGATTTCAACTGCGGAAACTAGATAAAGATATATTATTTTTGATATAACTCACCTGTGTGGTCTAAGTTTGTGGTGTGCGGAGGAGGGGTCATTGTGGTGTCTACGTGCAAATACCTTACACATTGCCTTGGGGATAAGCCTGTCTGCTCGAGCCAAGCTACCTAGAGGGTGAGCAGGGGTTATCTACCGTGTGTGTCCCTGTACCCTGACTAGAAGCAAGGGTCCCTATTTGGTCTAAGGTGAATACCTCTGCCAACTAGAGACCCCCAGATCTAACATTGGTGGTCAGCGGTGCGGATTAGAACCAGTATTTGCACTTGACCTGCAGTGATTCTTCGGACATCACTAATCTAGTAAGCAGTTGCATCGCACGAAGTTTTTGCGAAGACTATTCTTGGAGGATCGACGAAGCATCATGTCCCTGAACGGAGTAGGCGAGGAGCTGGAGTTGCAATTCGAGGTGAAAAAGTTGCTCGAGTATAAGAAGGAGCAACTAAAGCAATTCTGCAAGCAGCTTGGATGCCCAGCGAAGGGCAGCGCCAACAAGACGGAGCTACAGAAAGCTCTAAGGGCCTGGTGGGAGGCCAAGAATGGCGCAACCGAGGAAACTACGGAAGGGGATGGCACACCGGAGCACGGATTTGGATCCGATGATCTGCCAGTGAATAGGCCAGCGTCTAGGGCTGGCAGCGCCCATTCCAGTAGGAGCCTCTCTCCAGAGGAGTTGGAGGAAAACCAAAGGGTCAGAGCCCATGAGATTGAACTTTTTAAGCTCAAAGCTCAAGCGGAAGAGAGGAAACTGCGCCTTGACAGTGAGAAAGAGGCGGAGGAGAGGAGGAATGCTCTTGCGTTAGAAGAGAAGAAACTCCAGTTGGCTCATGAGTTGAGCATGAGGGAGCTGGACATTAAAGCCAAACAGGTGGCGTCCAGTCCGAATGGTGGCAGCGCACAACCAGTACAGGCGGGTAAAGTATACATACCGAAAGATTTGGTGCAGAATTATCAGAGGGGTGAGGATATCTATGCGTGGTTTAGATCCTATGAGCTTGCCTTGAAGATGAATGAAGTGCCTGAGAAAAGTTGGGGAGCGGGTTTGTGGAAGCATTTTGAGGCCTCTGGGAGGGATGTCTTAGCACCCTTAGAAGCAGCAGGGACCTTAACCTACCCCACGATGAAGGAGGCCTTATGCCTCAGGTATGGGCTTACACCAGAACAGTACCGACAGAAGTTTAGGAACTTCAAGAAACTTGATTCGAGTACGTGGGTGGAGTGTGTGAGTATGTACACGCGTGCACTGGAAGGTTGGATAAAGGGCAGCAAAGTTACTGATTATGTGGGGTTGTGTCACTTGATTAGTTGGGAGCACTTGAGTAGTCTATGTGTTCCAGAGCTGCGCCAGCATCTTTTAGACAGCAAGTTAACTGATCCCAGCGAGCTTGCTAAAGAGGCAGACCGCTGGACTAGCACCAGGGTCAACAAAGGGGTGGTAAGTATGCCAGCCAAGGGTGGACAGGGTCCCCAGCAGAAAGGTGGGGAGGACAAGGGTAACAGTAAGGAGTTCTCTAAAGGGCCCCAAAACAGTTCCCAGGAGAAGGAGTCCCAAGCCCCCAAGCCGAAGAGGTCTTGGCCCCCTAAGGGCAACAGACCACCGCCTACTTGCTATGCTTGTAGGGAAGTGGGGCACATCGCCCCTAAATGTCCCAATAAACCCCCAGCACCAGCTGCTGCTCCAGTCCCAGGGTTAGCTAGTGTAGCTTTGGGAGGGGATTAGATTTCCAGTGGGGAAGCGGGATTAGCTATGATGACCCTTGTCTCTTTAGGAGACCAAGAGATGGTCCAGGATACCTTGATACCCGCTAACACTAAGAAATACGGGCAAAAGGTGACCATCAATGGGAGGGAGATAGAGGCTCTGAGAGACACCGGGGCTAGTGTGACATCTGTCAGGTGTCAGTGGGTGTCTGAAGAGCAAGTAATTCCCAATGTGCTCCGCCCAGTAGTGGCAGCTGACACTTCAGTTCGCCTCTGCAAGATGGCGCGTGTTCCCTTTACATGGGGGGGAGTCTCTGGTACCTTGGAAGTCTGTGTCAGTGATGCCTTGCCGGTAGATTGTCTGTTGGGTAACGACCTGGAGAGTTCTCCATGGAAGGACGTAGAGCACAGAACTCACTTGGAGATGTTAGGACTGCCAGCGTGGATCTGTGTATCCACACGTGCCATGACAGCCAGTAAGGGTGGATTGGTAGAACTGGAGCCTGGAACAATGGCCCAGGAACCTGCCAGGAGGGGAAGGGGCAGAGGGCGCGGGAAACCGGCCCCCACTGTTCCCACGGTCCAGGAGGAAGCGGAACCTGAGGGGGATGCCCTGGAACCTACAGGGGAGCAGGTGGCCGAACTGGGGGAGTTGCCTGAGCTGACCCATTGGCAGCAAGAGGGTGGCCCCTCCAGGGAGGAATTCTGCCAGGCTCAGAAAGAGTGCCCTTCTCTCATTGGTGTGCGGCAGCAGGCTGCAGACCAGGCAGCAGGCCTAGGGTCCAAGGAACATTTGATTTACTGGGAAGATGACTTACTGTATAGTGAGCCTAAGTTCGCTGAGCCCGGTGCAGCCCGTGTGCTGGTGGTACCCGAGCGCTTCAGGAACTTCTTACTGGGTCTGGCTCACGACGTGCCTCTCGCAGGACATCTGGGGCAAGACAAGACCTATCACAGGCTTGTCACCCACTTCTACTGGCCCCGGATGAAGAAGCACGTCGGTACCTTTTGTAAGTCATGCCAAACCTGTCAAGCCAGTGGCAAGAGCGGAGGGAAGTGCGTGGCGCCCCTCCAGCCGTTTCCTGTAGTGAGCACCCCTTTCGAGCGGGTGGGCATTGATATCGTAGGGCCCCTGGATCCCAAGACCGCCTTAGGCAACAGGTTTATCCTGGTCTTGGTGGATCACGCCACTCGGTACCCGGAAGCAGTCCCTCTCAGGACAATCACAGCCCCCGTGGTGGGCCGTGCATTGATGGGGATCTTTTCCCGTGTAGGGTTCCCTCGAGAGGTGGTCTCCGACCGGGGTACCAACTTCATCTCTAGGTATATGAAGTCTCTGTGGGAAGAGTGTGGAGTAACGTATAAGTTCACCACTCCTTACCACCCTCAAGGAAATGGGTTGGTTGAAAGGTTCAACCGCACCCTGAAAGGTATGATTATGGGCCTAGCGGAGCCCATGAGACGGAAGTGGGACGTCTTGTTACCATGCCTGTTGTTTGCCTACAGGGAGGTGCCTCAGAAGTCCTTAGGGTTCAGCCCCTTTGAACTGCTGTATGGCCACCCTGTTAGAGGACCTCTCACACTGGTGAAGGAGGGGTGGGAGAAATCCCGTGGGAAAACCCCCCAGGATGTGTTCAGCTATGTGCTGGCCATCCGCAACCAAACGCAGCGCTTCAGGAAGCTCGCTCAGGAGAACCTAGAAGCCAGCCAGGAGGAGATGAAAAGATGGTACGACCAGAATACCACTCTGGTAGAATTTCATCCTGGGCAGAAAGTGTGGGTGATGGCGCCGGTGGAGCCTTGTGCGCTCCGCGACAAATGGACCGGGCCATATGAGGTGGTAGAGCGCAAGAGTGAGGTGACCTACCTGATCAACATGAAGACCCCTAGGCAGCCCCTTAGAGTCTTGCATGTGAACCGCCTCAAACCCCACTTCGAGAGGTCTGAAGTGACGATGCTCATGGCTACAGATGACGGTGGGGAAGAGGATAGTGATCCACTCCCTGACCTCCTGGCAGCGAAGGAGCAAGACGGGTCAGTAGATGGTGTGGTCCTCTCGCCCACACTGACCCCGGAGCAGCAGAGCGACTGTCGCCAGGTGTTGGGTCAGTTTGCCTCCCTGTTCTCCCTGACACCAGGTGTCACCAATTGGTGCGTCCATGATGTGGACACTGGAGATAGCCTGCCTGTGAAACAGAAGTTTTACAGAGTAGCTGACAAGGTCAGGGCCAGCATCAAGGAAGAAGTTTCCAAGATGTTGGCGTTAGGGGTAATTGAGCCCTCCAGCAGTCCCTGGGCTAGCCCAGTGGTCCTCGTTCCAAAGAAATCTGCTACACCCGGTGGCCCGTCAGAACTTCGGTTTTGCGTGGACTACCGCGGGCTCAATGCGGTCACCAAGACTGACGCGCACCCCATCCCCAGAGCTGATGAGCTCGTGGATCGGTTAGGAGCTGCCCGGTACCTCAGCACCTTCGATTTGACTTCGGGGTACTGGCAGATTGCCTTAACTGACGGGGCAAAGGAGAGGTCGGCATTTTCAACACCAGAGGGGCACTTCCAGTTTCGAGTCATGCCCTTTGGATTGAAGAATGCCCCTGCCACCTTCCAGAGACTGGTCAACCGGGTACTGACCGGGCTGGAGCAATTCAGCGCCGCATACCTGGATGACATTGCTGTGTTCAGCTCCACTTGGGACGAACACTTGCAACACCTCTGTGAAGTGTTGAGGGCGCTGCAGAAGGCAGGCCTCACTATCAAGGCTAGTAAGTGCCAGATAGGGCAGGGATCAGTGGTGTATTTGGGACACCAGGTGGGGAGCGGCCAGGTGGCGCCCCTACAGGCGAAGATCGATACCATTCTGGCTTGGGAACCCCCCAAGACGCAGACAGAGGTGAGAGCCTTTCTAGGACTCACCGGGTACTACAGACGGTTCATCAAGGGATACGGCACCATTGTTGCCCCCTTGACGGAACTAACCTCTAGAAATCAGCCCAGGAAAGTGAATTGGACCGAGGCCTGTCAAACTGCTTTTGATGCCCTGAAAACTGCAATGTGCACAGCACCGGTGCTTAAGGCGCCTGACTTTTCGAGTGAGTTCGTAGTGCAGACAGACGCTTCAGAGCAAGGCGTGGGAGCAGTACTCTCACAGATGGACGACGAGGGCGGGGACCAACCCGTAGCTTTCATTAGTAGGAGGCTACTTCCCAGGGAACAGAGGTGGAGCGCTATTGAAAGGGAAGCATTTGCTGTGGTCTGGGCCCTGAAGAAGCTGAGGCCCTACCTGTTTGGGACTCACTTCCGTGTTCAGACCGACCACAGGCCCCTCAGATGGCTAATGCAGATGAGGGGTGAGAATCCAAAACTGTTGAGGTGGTCCATCTCCCTACAGGGAATGGACTTTACGGTGGAACACCGTCCCGGTACAGAGCACGCCAATGCTGATGGCCTGTCCAGGTTTTTCCGCCTTAGCGATGAGAACTCCCAAGAGGGTGGGTAGTTCTCCCCGCTTTCAGCTGGAGGGGACACGTGTTAGACCTGACATCCTTGGCGTGGGTTTTTCCCCTATCTTTTGCCTCTGCTACATGGATTTTTGAGGCTGTGCTGGATTTCGTTTTGCTGGTTTAGATGCTTTGGACACTCTGCCACTGCTAATCAGTGCCAGAGTGTAAGTGCTCCCTGTGTAAAATATCGTATCGATTGGATATACCTGATTGGCATATCTGTATCACCATGAAGTCCCTAGTAAAGTGCACTGTGTGTGCCAGGGCTGGTGATGACGGATGCTACTAGTGGGTCTGCAGCGCTGATTGCGCCACCCACCTGTGTAGCCCTAAAACAGTGTCTCAGGCCTGCCGCCGCAGGCCTGCCTGCAGTCCCCTGACTGCCATGTCCCCCTGGCCAGTGTCCACCCTGGCCGGGCCTAACCCTTCCCTTTTCATACACGTCAGTCATCCCTATGGAAGGCCCAAGGTACCCCCCTGGGCAGGGTGCAGTGTGTGTAGAAGGTAGAGCATGTACTAGTGCAGGTAACATGTTCTGGTAGTGAACACCGGCCATTTTGTGTGTTCACTACTGCAAGGCTATCTTGTTCCATAGGCTAACATGAGGGAGGCGGGTGCCAATGGCTATCCGCCTATCTTCTCATACGAACAAGATAAGACATGAGTGTTTGATATCCCTGAGCTCAGCATTTAATAACACATCTTTTAGGAGAGATTGTTTTTAAATCCTGAGTTGGAGAACAGTACTTTTTAGAGAGTAGCTGTTCTCTTGTCTGACCCTTCTGTGTGCCTGGGCGCGCTTGTGGATTGACTGTCTGGTTTGAGAGTGACAGGGGCTGGGGATCCCCCGGGAGGTTGGCTGAGTCAGCCCTCTGCTGAATGGCGACAATCGCAAGGAGAGTGGAGGGAGGAGATAGCACCTGGGATTGAATAGAGCTGTGCCTGCCTGCCACTCTGCTGGCTCCACCTCCTGCTGGGCGGCTGACGACCTTGCCCCTCGCTCTGAAAAGAATGTAGGAGCCAGGAAAACAAAGTGCTCCAGCAACACCCAGAACTGGATCAGACCGGGCTCAGGACCCACTTGCACAAAGACTTCAAAGACTTCTAGGGGTATAAGTACAAGACCCCTGACAACAGATTTTTAGATTCGACCATCGAGAGGAACCTCTGCTGAAAGACGGACCGCTGAAGAACTAAAGGAAGATTGCCGTGCTGTGTGCTCTAAAGGCTGACCTGTTCTGGCGTACAACTGAAGCTAAGGAGAAGAAGGGGTCCTGCTGTGTGCTGACCCTATCCACTTGACCAAACAAGACTTTGCTGTGTGCTGTGTCTTCAACTGAATCTCCAAGGGCCTGAGAAGAGCTGGCCTCCTGTTTCGCAACCCAGGGATAGAAAGGTTGCCAAGTACTCAAGACTCTGCTGTGTCCCACCTGCGCTGCTGTGTGCCGCAGGGACCGTGGACTGTTCTACCAAGCTTCTCAACATCTGCCTGTGAGGTGGGCTGGCTGCTCTCTGTCTTGCTAGAGAGTACCACACCGAGCCGGGCCCGACATCGGTTGCCGCATCAAGAAGATCGACGTGCTCATCGGCACGTGCCTTGCCGCGACCCGGAGGCCTGAAGCAGATCGAGAGTCGTATTTCCCTGCTCTACGAAGCCGCGCTGTGAGTGGCTGACTCCGGTGACGTCGACATCGTCACTGGGGGCTCGTCGAGGGAGTTGTGGAATCCTTGCACCGAACAGCCCGAGGAGCGCTTGTATAACGAGCGCAGTGACACCGCCGGAGCAACGTAGCTGTCTAAAACATCGAGAGCCTACAAACTGATTCATTCTCAGTGAGTATCGAATCACTCAAGAGACTAGAGACTATCGTCTGACGGTCCCGACCAACTAAGAAAGCGACTATTGTGTAAACCTGTGATGCTTGATTTCAACTGCGGAAACTAGATAAAGATATATTATTTTTGATATAACTCACCTGTGTGGTCTAAGTTTGTGGTGTGCGGAGGAGGGGTCATTGTGGTGTCTACGTGCAAATACCTTACACATTGCCTTGGGGATAAGCCTGTCTGCTCGAGCCAAGCTACCTAGAGGGTGAGCAGGGGTTATCTACCGTGTGTGTCCCTGTACCCTGACTAGAAGCAAGGGTCCCTATTTGGTCTAAGGTGAATACCTCTGCCAACTAGAGACCCCCAGATCTAACACACACAAAGACAACATTTATTCTTTGAAGATTTTTTACTAAGTTATGGAACAGCGAGCTGTTGCAATGTCGCTTGATTGCTTTAATTAGGTATGCGACCTTTACATTGCAGGTAATGCATCGAGAATCGTTACATAGTAATCTGTACAATGGGAGTCATTATAATGCAGGTAAAGTTTGCTACATTTCCAGTAGAAGTCAGTACTTCCAAGTAATTTCTAAGTACCTAAGTACTAGTAAGTATTACATTTTTTTAATGTGCTTAACAATTTCCTTTATAAATATAATGTGTGTGGTGTGTGTGTGTGGGCGTGTGCAACCTACCACACCATGGCACCAAAACCCTTCCTGCCTATGCCCTTTCACCGTGCACAGAGGGCTTGCTGGATTTTGTCAACCCAGCTGCAGGTGCCCAAGCCCTCACTGTTCATGGCCTTTGGCCGTCATCATCAGCGGTTTGCTTGCAGAGCTCGGCCTCCTGCCAGGTTGTACACCCAACCCTGCAGTAGACCCAAAATCCAGCTAAGTATGGTACTTAGCTATGCTCAGTGGGCGAATGGCGGCAGTACCTGTGGCCAGGCTCCCATGCGTAACCCTCAGTGGAAGCCCAAATCCCCAATGGCACCCTCCGCGCATTTTATTTCGCTTTTTAAAAAATATATCAAGGAAGCTGAAGAAGTTTGCCCGGTGCTGCTGTACCATGGTGTGGACACCTGCACAGCAGCTCCTAAGTGAGTACTGTAGTACATCATGGGAGCTGTGCTGGGCCCCCTCAGGAGAATTGGCAGCCCACAATTAGTTGTTTAATATTTTGGCCAATGGGATAGCTCTCCCTGTTTCCCATCCACAAGTGCCAGGGGAACAGGATGACTCTACCCTTTATATACATTTTATTAATTATTTCTGGACACCGGGACAAAGTCTCGAGTCCTGTAATGGCAGCCACAATTCTTCTTCTGAGTTGTTGCCATGTGATAAGATCACTTGTATCTTAAATTACACCATTGATGACATCAACAATGACATCTGAAATTACATCATTGATTAAATCACTTATGACATCTGAAATTACATCATCCATGATATTGCTATCTGTATTACTCCATAAGTCCATACATCATTTAAAAAAGAAAGCTGTTAGCAAAGGGCCTATACTTACACAGAGCATTGTGTTACTCTGTGTACACATGGGGCTGCATAGAATAGAAACAGCATAAATCCTGGAGGCAAATGTGACCGGGCATGTTAAAAGGTATATGGTACACTGTCCATTTTCAAATGGTAATCTTTGGAATCCAAGTTGAAATGGCATTGGGGATGTCATCAATGATGTAATTTAACGTTTTATGTGATATGTGAGGTCATGGCAGTGCAGTATGGGAGCACAAGTTATAGTTAGTTCACCACATTTTCACTGGCTAATTTCAATGATTTTTCACTTTTTAAAACAGGTTCTTAACTTATTTCTAGAACTAACTAGAACATTACCTTGACATTAGGTTTTCCCACAGCTCAGATCCTATTACCATACCCAACTATAACATAAGTGTAACCTTTTGTTTTTCAATGAATTTCAGTTTTTTAAAAATCATATTCAAAGTTGAGCATTTGCCCAATCCTCTCGGACAACCTGTACCCAACTCCACCAATCAATAATAACTTTATTAGGAGGCAATTAGTTATCCATAAAAGCAACATATAATACAGTTCAGATATAAAAAGCATAAAAAATACAATTCATAGAACCAGCTCAAAGTGTATGCGTAATTATACAAAAAACACAGAAGTAAAAGGGAATTTTAAAATCAGACAGCAATACTACAATATGACTATATTAAAAGGACAGGTGTGCAACAGCTAATAGTTAAAAATAGGAAAAAAGTACAATCATATCTAGGAGAATTATTTCGCAGCATTCGGGCAAACCTTCTTCTGTAACACAATTGGCTGAGATACAGCAGAGCTAGAGCGGAGAAGGAGAACAAAAACCTCATATTTGGTTCGCCATGTGCTCCCCACCTCCTAGCAAACACGCATACATCTTTTTAATTATAGGAGCATGAGAATACAATAAATGATTTGCACTTAAAACATATGTTACCACCCAGTATAACACCATAAAAAATCAACCTATATCTTATTACTAGAGCTAAGGAAATTTACTTTCTGGCATTCAAAACAGCCCAGAAGAAAGATGCCATAATGCAGCAAATCTCTAAGGAAGGCAGAGATTGTAGGTATAAATACGCAGCCCGACATTGCATAAAGTGTGCGTGTCTTATAATTGGTACAATGTAGCGCTTCCTCTGATAATCATAAAGTTGACATAAAAGCACCACGTGCATCATAAAAGTGCCATTGCATCATTACAAGGACAGTTAGTTAAAGTTGTAGACCAGTCATTCATATTTGGAAAACTGACCAATCGATGAAAGGTGCCCAATCTTAAACGAGTCAAGACAAACCTATGCCTTGCATTTAAAACTGCTTTAAGAGAGGGTTGTATATTAAAAGTTTTAAAAATCATTTGATTTTTCAAAACACTAGGTTTACACATTTCAGATGTAAGTCAAAGATTCCCCAGATTTGTCCTGGCTTAATTTTTTAAAGAATCCCTACTGGTGAGGTATAGTGTTTCAGGGTTCTCAAAATACTCAGGGTGGCTCAAATCATTACAGAAGCATTGAATGTAAACAAGCCTCAGTATATGCTAGTATGAGCTTGAATTAAGACAATTCCTAATTATAACACAAGTTAAGTCGGTATGTTCAGAAGTCCATACTTTGTGCCAAAGTAGGATGGGCTTTAACATGATCAGATCTGTGATGAATGGGGCTCCAAGCTCGGCATGGCATACGTTTACTGGAGCAGTTTTAGGGGTGGCAAGAAGATACCTGAAAACCCATTCGCTACCAGTTGTATGTCACTACATTTCTTGTGTCCGCACCCCCCCCCCTGTAGAGTGCAACACTAAGACATTTAACTTTATAAATTTACATCATCAGCTCTGGTGGATTAGAACCTAGTCGTCTGGCAAACCCTCTGAGTACCATATAGGCTTTACTAAATTGTAGTTTCCTATTGGTAATGCATATAGTTGTGCCTTGTATTTTTAGATCTCGTCATTTAGCGGTGTTCCTCTCACATTTCATGATAAAGGTTTTTGATTGATTTACTAGAAGACCAAGGTCCTGCATATAGTCAGAAAAGTTTTTAAGCAGGGTCTGACGAACAAGTGGAGTACGTGCCATGAGGATGGCATCGTGGGCATAGAGGAGGGCCGGTACAGGGCAAGTTCCTACTTGCGGGAGATCTTTAGAAGATGCAGTATGTACCGCACCAATGCTATTTATATATAGGGAGAACAGGAAGAGGGCCAGTACACAGCCCTGTCTCACCCATCTCTCCACCCTAAAGGCATCAGTACATTCCCTGCTAATGCCATGTTTAACCTTTGCTTTACATCCCGAGTATAGATCCCTCAGAAAACTGATAATCAACGTCTTTATCTCCAGGTCTTTCATGGTTGTCTACACAGTTTAGCATGTATAACGCAGTCAAAAGCTGAAGTGAGGTCAACGAAGGCTAGATACATGTCCCCCTCTTTAATTTTGACATACTTCCCAAGTAACATACATAAGTTGAGACTCTGCTGTGTTGTTCCAACCCCAGGATGAAATCCATACTGTAGATCTGATAGGATATTATGTGTGTCCTCCCAGTCTTGCAATCTGTTAAAAATAATACGACCTACAATCTTCACCAAGGAATCAAGTAGAGAAATTAGCCTATAACAAGCCGGGTTTCATCGATCTTGCTTTTGATAAATAAGGACAATAATTGATTCGGCCCATGTTGGTAGAAACCCAACTATGCAGCATGCCCAGAGTACTAAAGTCAATAGGGGCCCCATATAGGAATGTTAGCTTTATACAGAGCTACAGGGATTGCATCTGGACCTGACGCTTTACCACCTTTGCTAGCCAATACTGCATTGTTAACTTCCTCCATACTAAAGGGGACCATGGTGGTAGTCTGTGAGGAATCTGCTATTGACGTATGACTATATGTCCTTGCTCCAATACATGTGCCACATTAGATAAAGAATAAATGCTATTAAAATGCTTTATCCAGTCTTCTTCCATAATGGTCATCTCGATCCTGGGAACCTCATCTGCTGTCAATGGTGCGGAGTTAATTACTCTCCAGAAAGCTCTATTGTCCATACTAGCACATGCTTCACATAAGGATTCCCAAGCCATCTCCCTTAACTGTAACTTCCTTAGCGTCACTGCCTTCTTATAGTCAATTCTACAAGACTTAACCTCATGGTCGCATCTAGGGCGTTTATGTAGAGCCACCTTTAACCATTTATGGGCCCTTGTACATGTCGTGTCAAACCAACCCTTTTTCTCCTGTCTTAGTTTTCTGTTTACAACTGAGAGATTCTCCTTCTCCCCCGCGCGATAAACAAAAAACAGTTGATGGTGTTGTTAGGTGCTATTGAGTCATTTAAACAGGTTTTAAAGGCCTCTCTGTTACTAGCTATCAGTTGCTTAAGAAACCCCTCTGGAACAATCTGTGTCCATCGCAGGGTATACCCATTGAGACTTGCTAACTCGATTTCCTCTGCTTGTGAAATAATAAAATTGTGCAGCTGATTAAAGAATGGAGTTGACAAAAATTCAATACTCAGAGGGTAATGATCACTTAATGAAATTGAGTGGATGAGAAAGTTAAATGCCTGAACAGCGCACCTATTCAATAATAAAATATGGTCAATAATGCTATGTGCATGGCTCCTTTTAAATTACACTTGCATTGGGAATAAGGGGAGGAGATCTCATAAGCATAAGCAAGGTCAAATTTAAATAGTAGTTCATTAATCCTATCCCCAGAAACATTAAGGTTAAACTGGGTTTGGTCATCATCTTCTGCATTTATCATACCACACATCTTTCCTGACTGTACATTACAAAAGCATAAATTAAAAATCTCCTCCCCATAAAAAACAGTAAGCTTACTAATATTCACTTCAATATAGTCCAAGCCATAATTCAATTTCTGCAGCGTATCTATGATGGTTCGCATCGGGGCGTTAGTATAAAAATTAATCATACCTAGCATGGCTTGACCAGATGAGTCACATAGTATTAATTGATTGTGAGGATTGTGTTTTAGCAAGGAGATGTTGGTAAATTGTAAACTATTAGATACCTATGTACACAATCCACCATTTGATCTACCGTGTATAGATGGAATGGCAGGGGTGAAATATGTTCTATACCCATTCATGTGGAAGAGCTCTGTGAGCCAAGTCTCTTGTGTGCATATATACTGAAAGCCAGCTACAAACTCTAGCAATTCCAGATTTTGTCCCTTACTCCGCAAACCTGCAACATTCCAGAATACAAAGCCTAAATGTTCATAGGTAGTTTATGCAGGCTTGGAATTAATATTATTATCCAAAACAGTGAGCATGTTACTACTAGGAGATTGAATGGTGTTGTCATGTCTTAATGTGGATCCCTCTCTAACTAGATTGGGCATAGTAGTTAAATCTTCCTCTCTGTCTCTGGAAACCTCGCCATCAAGTAAATCCTGCCCATCCAGATTTGTCAAACTTTACAAGTGATTGTTAGTTGATACCAGAAAGTTAAAATTATGTATGCGCCCTGGGATAGTAGTGAACCACAGTTTGTCCCTTTCAATCCGTTTAATAACCCAACGGGAGAGATGAAATAGAAGTTGGGGAAATATTAGGGGCCCTTGTCATGACTAAAGGAGTATCCACCAGCCATGGGGTTTTAAATGACAGGACTATGCAATCCCCACGCAGAGTTTTTTGACCTCTCCCCACCCATTTAACCCTCTTTGCCATTTTGATGTCATTAAATAGCTGGTCAGTTAAACCAGTTCTTACACTCAATTCAGGGACTTATTTCTTAGTGCAGACCAATTCTCGGTCCCATTTGTAGGTAAAGGGGGAGCATTTGCCAAAACGATCACATATGGAGTGGCAGCAGGTGGGAGATCAAGGCGATCAGCTGTCTGTTCTGTAGTTCTCGAAAATGATCATCTATGGTTGGGGTTACTGCAGTGAAGCCCCTGGATCTGCTGCCATCCTCCCCAGAGCGGGACACTTCCTGGGTTAAAGTCCCTATCACATGTTCTACCTTTATGGGTGCTTAAATTGGTACTTATGCGAATTGCAGGACACAAGTTAGAGCTATCAGATACAATTTTATTAGTTGCGAGCTTAGCCGGAGCCTCATTAGGGGGTGAGCCAATCATAGTATGTTTTACGTTTGGCATTTCCCCATTTATACGTGAAGTCAGCAAGTCCAGACAAGTATTAGTTTTAGTTTCTCCTTTTGTTAAACAAGTGTATATAGCATCCAATGCCTCATTAAAAAGATGCTCCAAAAGTTTAAGTGCTTCACCTAGAGCATCCAGTTTGCTACTTATTAAATTATTAGAAGACACATTGATATTTTCAGGGGGAGCTTTTTCTATCTGCTGACTGCCCCTTCTTTAGGTAGTTGTTTGTTTGTTTCTTGGAGGCTTCTTTATAACACAAATTCTTATAGGATGATTTGGGGGGTATCTTACTCGTTTAGGTGATGGTGGTGAATTGGATTCGGATAAGGAGATTGAATCAGAAATAAGTTGGATACACCCATTATCCCCTATACTCCCTCCCACCTCATTCCCTCTTCCTTCATTATTAATTATAAAACTCTCTGAGGAGTCTTTTGGGACATTAGGAGTGGCATGTGTCGAAATTGCTGAGGTTGCTGAAGTTGTTATAGATTCCCCACAGGTTGACAGTGATATTTCTATCGAGGATATTTGTCTGTCTATGGCCCCCATAGCTCCTGTAATATATTTTAATAATGACAATTTTGTTTTGCCTGTGAACTGGATCTGAGGCTTGCTCATGGTAATAGGGTGCTTTCTCTTTCCCATGTTCAATAAATACTTTGGGGTAAAGGGTGACGTCAAATAATGTCAGGAGATCATCGTGCTTCAAAACAAAGAGTTAGAAAGGGAATACAGGATAGTTACAGAAATAATTATCAGAGTGTTAATGCACCCCCACCCGCCTCCAGAGTCACAATTGAATTGCACGTCCCCCTGGTGATCAGTAATCAATGATCCAGCAAGGCCCAATAATTGGTTGTAAGTTCCCTCTTCTGCAGAACAGGATTTCATGTCTTGGCTCTAACAAGATCAAAAACAACTCCCAGTTACACGACCATAGAGTTCATATGCAAAGAGTCTTCAGAGTCTTCAGCAAATGCAAAAAGTATTTTTTATGAAAGTCACAAACAAAAGGGTAGGGAATTAGACATGTGGGAAGCAAGAGCATAGAAAGTACCTTGCGTTGCAGTGCGCATAGATTGATAGTACTTCCCTGCTAATTAGACTTGACTTGACTTGACTTGACTTCCCTCAGAGTCAGAGCAAAAAAATGCAAATGCGGACTAATATACCTCTTCTGCGATAAAATACCAGATATAACATAAGAGATTGCCTCCCTTCACTCAAACCTGCTGATGAAGGGTCTAGTTGAGGGCAGGTCAGACGTAGTAAAATAACCTCCAGGTAAGATTTTACAATCAAGGGAAGTGACCATGCCTCCTCCTGTTGCGAACAGGCACAGGATGGGCCTGCCTTTGGCCCGGGCTTTGCATGGGCGCAGCCGGCGCGTGCCCCGTGGGACCCCCAAAGTGAATTTAAGTGCTTCAGGGTGCAAAGATAGTGCTGCGAGACAGAGGGAGTCTGGGGAGTGTAGTCCTTCTCCCCGGTGCAGGCTCACGAATTCGGGCTTCCCGCGCTGCACGACCCGCAAAGTCAATTTAAGCACCTCTGGGCGCAAGGATAGTGTGGCGTGACAAAGGGAGTCTGGGGAGTGTAGTCCTACTCCCCAGTGCAGGCTCACAAATGCGGCCTTCCAACTCCACCATTGAGCACAGACTTCGGCCACGTGCAGGGGGGAGTTGTGTACATAATATGCAGCATTTTGTGTACATCGGCTCTTGGGGAGATGGCACCCACAGGAGAAAAGTATGTGGCTCCATGCATTCTCCCTCTCATCCTCTATATTATTTTTAAATCTTCTTATGTCGACCCCTTGGGGGTTGTCCTTCCCTGTGGGTTCAGGAGGCTCCAGAATTAGATTGCTAGTCAAGCCCATTCTGATCTAGATCCAGTTGGTGTTTTCTGGGTCCAGGTAGATCCCTTTTGGATCCTTTTATGTCCCTTTGCTCCTAGTGGCCCTCTAAAACCATCAGGGGGTTTCTTTAGCCCTCCTGAACCTAAAACGGCACTGGGGGTTAGGATGTGCCCATCCTCATCCCTTACGTGGCCTTTCATGTATTTTCCAGGAGTCCTATAATGGCTGCAACAACATATTCTCCGTGTGGGGTTCAGCTGATCAGGAAACACCAATCCACTATAAATAGGCAAATCAGAGCATATATGAGCATCAGTTATCCAAACATCTCTAATTTCTTCCAGTGTTAACCCCTTCACATCCACCGAGCACCTTTTAAAACACAAATTTCATAAAAATGACAAACTGAATTTACCCCAACCAACAAAAGAATGTTTTTTCTATTATGGAGACCAAGGTTTCCCTTGGGAATTAACATTGGAAATCACACTTTTTGGATCCCCCCCAGTTTTTCTTGGCCACCGCTTGACAGATTCAGTGCAAAATCTTTTATGAATGAGCCAAAGTGGTGGAACTTTTTGCTTTGAAAGTTTCATACAATTGGTAGCACAGGTATTAAAGAAACCGAAAATGCCTTTCCTACAGAAACTCTGACCTAACTAAAACTACACAGTCACCACTGAAGGCCGTGAGTAGTGAGTAGTGGGGCTTTGATTCACTCCCTCTATGGTGTTGGTTTCAGGGCTGCAGGCCAAGCCCTGTGCACAACTTCCACGGCTGCCTGTAGTCGAAGGCTATGTGCTGTGAGGAGCTTTAATTTCTCAACTGGATGTGACCATAATTGGTATCCCAATGCAAAATAGATAAGAAGCCTACATCAGAATGACAAGTATTCAGGAGGAAAATGAAATTTGATGAGGAAAAACAAGTCATTTAGAATCTTAGCATTAGCACTGCAATAGGTTGGTGTTAGTGTGGTGTAACAGTAGGTTAGGTATCAAGTAAGCCGTTTCTTTTCAGAATTGTGATAGGAAAAGAAGATATGAGGACTATGGGGCTGATTCACAGAACTAGTCTGAGATAAAATCCTAAACTTTCTAACTTTTGTTATTCTCAGAAGGCATTTAGTAGTAGTAAAGTTAGGACTCCTAACTTTACTACTACTAAACTGAGATAAAATCCTAAACTTACTACTTTTGGTATTCACCGAAGAAATTTAGTAGTAGTAAAGTCAAGACTCCTAACGTTACCACTGCTAAATGCCTTTTTTGAATACCGAAAGTTGTAAAGTTAGGATTTTGTCTCAGTTTAGTAGCAGTAAAGTTAGGAGTCCTAACTTTACTACTACTAAATGCCCTCTGTGAATACCAAAAGCAGTAAGTTTAGGATTTTGTCTTAGATTAGTTCTGTGAATCGGCCCCACAGAGAGCTACCTATGAAGGTTCCTGCTATTGTTGTGAACTTTTGAACTGGAGACAAGCTACTGCCTTGGTCTTATTAGGATGCCTAGAAGCCAGGTATACTGTAGTGGGGGGGGGGGGGTTCACTGTTGATTGAACATGAAACATTCACTGCAGTTTAGTAAGTACTAGAATTAGAATGTTGACTGTTTTTAAATATGTCTTGATAATTAAACTTGGCAAATAACATGAAACTACTGCAAAGAGTGAAAATGACACTTGAAGTGAGTGATGTCAAAAGCTACGAAAATAAATGCTAATCTAAAGGCACCTACCGTAACTTTTTTACAAGTTTATCCAGTTTGTAAGGTCCAGAAGTGCAGTAGATGGTGAATGTGGTATTATACTGTGCTATTGTCACATGACGGAAAAAGTGCAACAAGTCTTGCTGTAATAGTGGTACCATGTAAATAGGGATAGTTGGGTATGTTTACGGATAGTTGTGTTGCTGAAAAGTGCTGATGACCATGTAGCTACACACTGTTGTTTTTTGCATAACTACAGAAGGCTTTCATCTGAAAGCAGGTCTATAGGCTTAGCTTATGGTATGCCTGATGGCTGGAGTTATACAAACTTAGACAAAGACTTAGACAAAGTTAAACAAAAGCCAAGCTCCAGGTGAAGTAATTTGCACCTGCTTCCTAACACAGCCGTCTTCAAAAAGTGAAAATCATTGTTTGCTAGTTATTGTTATTTTACTCATGTTAACATTTTATGGGCAAAGGTTTCATCTTATTAGTACCAGTATATCAACCAATCATCATATCAATAAGCAATTGAAAAGTGACCAGTCAATCTTTGTGAAGGGTCTTCCACTGTGCAGCAACACATGTTGCTACTATTTTAGTGACTTATAACTCATTTGATCCAGAAACAGGATTTTGCTAAATCCTCCAGATTATTCAGCAGATGGTGGATTATGTGGCAAATGCATCAAAATCCATAATAAGGGTGGGTGGAACTTGCAGAGTTTCACTCCACGAAATTCAGAGGAGTTACATAAAAATTCTGCAGAGTTTCGCCAGTTGGTGGAAATATGCATGTTGCATTGCTCACACTGCAATTTGGCGCTAGTAGTGAGCAGCACCGTAAAATCAGCGTGAACGGCACCATGCGGTGCACAAGAGCATGCCTCCATTTTAGTTGATTTTTTCTGCTGCTCGAAAATGTACTTGAGCAGCAGCAAATCTACTTGAGAAGCAACCCTCTAACTGCCAGTGTTAGAAAATGGTGCCAGGGGAGGCCAAATCTCACTAATACTTGCATTTCTGGAGTCTCACAGGAAAACAAATTCGCCATACGGCGATTGACAGAATTGGCCCGGAACGCTGCGTTACTCACCAAATTTCACCAATTCTATATGCAAAACAAAACATTCTGCCCACCTTTAAACTTATACAGAAAACACCGTGGCCACAGAATTGCATATCCAGTGACCCTGAATATGTGCACTACTGAGATTAAGAGCTAAAACAAGGAGGAAGCTCCGCAAAGGAACTCTAATGTCGCTCCTGTACCAAAATGCGACTGAAAAAATAAAACACCTGAAGTGACTTGATACATGTCACAAGATAATAAAACACCACAGTCAAATTAAAAAGCACTCAAGTAGAGGTAGATCAGCTTTTGCCAAGTATAACCCATCCTCTCAGGTCAAGGTGGCTTGTTTGTGCCCAACATGGTACCACAGACTGCCGCCCTGACACAATCCTGCTACTGAACATGTCTTGCTATGGGTAGCAGAGTACTGGCATCATGTATATAGGTATACCAGGGTAGGTTTGTGAAGAGTTGTGCCTCTGAAAGACACCCATTATTTGACCACATAGCAAAGATCATTGTGGTATGTGAAAAGGGAGAAGGCATTCATGTGTAAAGGGGTATAGAGGCTTAATTTCTTGTGATTATTGTTATGAAGGGAGCAGATGACCAAACAAAACTCAAACTGAAAGTGAACTAACTCATGCCTGCTGAGAAAATACATTGATCTGAAAGCCCATAAGCAAACACTTTACATAACATAGGCCTCGAGGTTTGAAACTACACAATCTGCAAAGGCATCATTCTTTGGAGTTTGCTGGGAGGCAGGGGGGAAATTTCACACCTGAAAACATCTTCACGTTCCTCTGTTATATCCTGAGAATGAAATAGGAGTGCGACCCATATGGATTCCTTAGACACCTCCTTCCCAAGCACCCAATAAGTAGGCTGCACCTAGGCCTACCAAATGATTGACAATTGCCTTTTGAATGTTGACTGAAAGCTCACTTTTCACTGTGCTCTTTGACTGCACATGGCTTTACTGTATACAAATATTGTATCTCAAGAAGTAGAAAAAGCAGTTTAACCCAGGGAAAAGTCCATGGAACAGTTCATTAGAAACCAGGGAAAAAATGCAAAATTAAGTCTGAACTGAGGCCTGAAAAAGTACTGAAAATAACAGTTTGCACTTAGCACTGAAGATAGACGGTTCTGTTCAATAAAGCTGCACTGGTGCTCCTGACTGCAAGTTTAAAGTTTACTACTGAGATCAAGAGCTATGACTAGGATGAAGGTACACAAATAAACTCCTATTATACTCCTATACGACCATAGCACGAACACTGAAAGAAAAACAGCTGGAGCAGAATGATGCCACAAAACACAAAAACACACTACAGTCGAACCAAAGAGCGCTTAAGTACAGCTAATGCAACCTTTTCCCAATCATATCCTACTATGTCAGGTTGAGGTGGGCTCTAGGCGATCAATGTGGTATTACACTGTGTCATCGTCAAAAGTTTGAAAAACTGCAAAAGCTCTTACTTTTAGTCATGGAGCACCTGCATCATGTGCACAGGTATAGCAAGATAGGTTTTAGGAGATGTCTGTCTCTGAAAAGTGGAGATCAAATTATTATGTCGCTACAGACTGTTGTAGTTTAGCAAAAGTTAGATAGTTGTAATCTACAAACAGGTCTAAAGGATTACCTTCTTCTAGTCTGCAGGATGGCTGGAGTAGGTGATTGAGCAAAAAACAAAATCACAATGTAGTAAACTCATACCTACTTCCTAACACATCCGTCGGAAAACGAATAACTAATCAGCTAACACCAGAATGAACCTTAAGGGATATCTATGCGTTCTACAAAGGTGGTCTGCTTTGGCTGCATGGCAGTTCCAAATTTTCACACCTAGAGATATGTCCACTTTCCTCGGTTTGATCCAGAGTAATTTAGCTCAGCCCATATGAAAACCATTAAAAAACTCTTTTTAAAGTGACCTAAAAGTAAGCTGCTCCTAAGATAATTCTTTCCCAAGCATATCCTACCATGTGAGGTGAGATGGCTTTATGTGGTCAGTTTGGTACTACACTGTGCCATCCTGAAATGGTGTCAGAAGTTTGGCAATTCATGCTTTTGGCAGTGGAGTACTGATACTATGGGCCTGGTTATGATTTCGGACATCGCAGGAGTCTCAGGACCGAACGACCTCCGGTAAGCGGTCCCAATACTACCATTACAATGCGACCGCACATGGTGCTGTCGCATACTCCCATTACTCTATGGGAGCTTGTGCTGCGGCCGTAAACTGGCCGTAGTGCTGCAGATCAGAGCTTATAAATTCTCCCTACTTCCACGGACAGAGTAATTTCACAGTCATGCGCACATACACTCATCATACGCTGGTGGGGCCCATTACACCAACATTCATTCTATTACTCTATCCACACTGAATATAAGAAATAACTCCTTAATCAATCTGCACCTAATTTGAGGTCAATGCAACCTAATTGATTTATCTTGAGTCTTGATAAAAACAATTTAAACACATTTGAGATCTCAATAACATGACAAAGAAATAACCACCCGACACTGTGATTCAAACAAGAATTATTTATCTAAATTAGTTCATATGAAAAATCATTCAATTGCAAGATCATTATTCTCATATTTACCTATTCTGGCTAAATGTCGTTCTCTAAGTCAAGACAGGTCTCTCAGCAAAGAATTAAAGTCTTTCGGGCTGTAATGTAGAGTCACCGTCCTTTCAGTCAGCATCGGTCTTCTGAGCATAAGTTCAGGAAGAAGTGGCCACAGACCCTCTCTAGTCTAGTAATATTTATACTAAAATGTACATACTAAAAGTTACAAACAAACTCTAAAACGTCCGTTGAGCAGGAAAGGATGTTAGCTTGCAACATTAGAAAAATCTCCGCTCTCGGATATCTCGAAATTCAAAACAAGGAAATAGGAAGTCCAAAACTAATTTGTAACATCCATGGATGCTCTTCTCCGGAATTGTATCACTCGCAGTGAAGCCACCACAAGTTTATCAAAAATGTTCATTTGTGACAAATGTTCTCTACCAAGGATAACTGTCGGTCATCCCAAAGTTGTCATCTTTTTTTCATAACTTTTAGTTCAGGCAGAGGCCGAGGTCACAATCAGCGAAGCCTCTCTTCATATTCCATCTACTCAAATGCAGGCTGTAGATGTTGGCCATTTTCTTAGTAGGCCATAATGGACAACTTAATTAAAAAGAAACATAAAACAACGTTACTACATTGTATTGATTAAACAGTGTTAATTCCCACTAATACCCTTATGTGTATGTATTTATCTAGCCGTTTGCGACATAAAGAAGCATTAAAGCATATGATTTTAAAGCGCAATCACATAACAAATAGCACATAAGCCACACTTATTTAATTAATTTGCTCACCAACTTAGTTCACTTATTAATTTAGCCATGCAATTGCATTCCCACGTATAGTTCTTTCATTAATAAGGTTGGTTAATAAAAAACTCGACAAAACTTAGTACTTAATAATTAATCATTAGTAATTTTAATTATAACATACAAAAATATAAACTGATGTTTGGGTTTTAGTAGAAAACCCTGCTCCAGCAATCCCCCCTTTGGTGATATATCATCACCACAAAAATCCAACCCAAAAAATTTAGTTCCCCCCTTTTTAGGAAAAATCCAAATGTCTTTTTGTTCTTACATTAAACTCCAGTTTCTCTTTCATCATCTCTTTTTGTTTCTAAGTACATGCTCTCCCTAAATTCTTCCAATTCTATTTCTTGTGGGTCTCTTTTTGACCTCTTTTGTCTCTTTTCAACATTTTCTTTTATTATTTTCTTTTTTATTCCTCCTATATCTACAGCATAAACACCCTAATCTAAGAATCAATAAAGCAACAATCACACATGTCAAAGGAAATAATATCTTACCAAAAATAGTACTACCTATTTTAGCAATAACATTCTTAACAGCAATCATCTTATTAGCCATTTTAGTCCAGATATTTTCAGCTTCCAGTGGTACTAATTCTTCATGCAAATCAGTAATTTTTTTGATATAGACTTTTAAATCTTTGCTTTCATCAGGAATGTAAGTGCAACAATGTTGAACTTTCAGCATTCCACAGACTCCACCCTCTTTTGCCAATAGAATATCAAGTCGATTTTGCATAGACATGGCGCGTAAGGCAACCATCTCTGTATTTACCAATAGAAACCCTCCAGCGGTGCTTGTCGATAAGCGATCCACCACTGTTGACAACTTCCGAATTCCATATGCATTTAATGAAATTCCCACTGCTGGTATCAAAGCTCCAAAAATATCTCCTACAATTTCTGTCCAAGTTTCTCTTTTAAAACGTGTTAGTAGATTAATTTGTTCTGCATCTTCTATTCTATCCATATGGAAAATCTTTGGAAAGACCAGGCCATCATAACATGTGCCATACCAATGGTCAGGCAACCTGTAATAAGCTTTATTCCCACAAATATAATACACTCCCGGGAAAATTGGATCTTCTCCTCCTTTGAATCCCCATCCTGTTGCAATAAAGTATGTATCATGGCACTCACTAGTCCCAACAAAATAATAATCATATTGGGATTTCCTTCTGGTAATGCATAGTTTACCCTTCTGTGATGCATCTAAAGCCAAAGTTGGACTGGCCCCATTCTTCAACTCCTTTCCCATCTCAATGTCCCACATTGTCTCACTCATTTTATATCCTTCTGCCTTTTCATGCATACCCATTCTCCTTTTCTCTAACATGTCTAGAAAAGCTTCTTCCTCTTCCTTCAAACTACAAGTTAAATTGTTTCTAAAAATGTAATCTAGTGTTAATTCTTCTGTTTCAATAAAAATCTCACCAAAAATGTTAGCTTCTTTCGCAGGATTCAGTTTTTTATTTATAGGCAATTGCCCAAAAATGTTATCCTTATTAGACATATCATAATCTATTTTCCCTAATAAATAAAAAATACTAATCAACACACTACATGAAATTCCATACGTAGCTGGAAGATGATGATAAGTAACTCCCTCTGAAACGGATGCAGGTAATTGCATACAGACGTAGCAATCCCTTACCTCCATTGTCTTTACGTATTCATACAACAATTTTGAAAAAACATTGCTAGAAAAATCATTAATTGACCTATCCTTGTGTATGTATATATTACTAATTCTAGTTGGTACTACTTTTTGCGAACTTTTCCCTATGTTAGTCATATTCTCAGTATGTATTCCCAAAGTGTCTACTGTAACTCTAAAAGTAACTAATAAAGCAAGCACACTCCATAGTAGCATTAATAGTCCTGTACAGCAGCAACACATTTTGCACCATCTTTTCAAGAAGGTACATCTACTGTGATTATTTTATGTGTTAGCCATCTTATTACTTTGACTGTGTCTTTTGATTTAGCCTCTACTACTCCACTACTGAATCTCTTAAGACAGATCGTTACAATCTGTTAATTTTTCTTTTAGATTTCTTTTTCTTCACTCTTCTCCAAGTGACTCCTTTAGTTCACTCAATTTGGGTTTTCATCACTTTTCATTTCTTCTTCATCAACATCAAATTGTATCAGATCCTGAACATCTGTCTCTTCTCCAATGTCAGACAAGATAACTTTCAGGATTCCAACAGTCTCCTCCTCCTCAACCACTTTCAGTAAGGTCCCCTCTGGATTTCCTTGACTCTCTGCCTCTTCTTCTTCTTCAGACAGTGCCACATACGTCCATTCTGGTGACCTATACTTCTGGTTGGGCTTCCTGATTCTTTTGATCGCCTCTGGTTCCTTTGGTTCTTTTGGTTCTTTTGGTTCTTCTTCTTTCGCTGGATTTTGGCTTGACACCTCGTTCACCTGTTCAGCTTTTGATGAGTTAACTCGTGTCAGTCGATATCTCAGCCTCTTTATCTTGTTAGGCCAAAGGTCTCCTTTTACATTTCTTTTCTGTTTTACTTCTCTATTGTTCCTTTCTCCAATCCAAGTTCTCTTTCTCAGAACTCGACCCTCTGGTATCTCATTCTCACTCTCATCCGATTCTGTCTCATTTGCCTCTTGTTCATCAACAATTCTCCCTTTTTCCACAGTCTTCTTCTCCACCGATTGAGATTTCCCTACTACTGTCCCTCCTCGGGTCTCCGACACGCAATCTTCTTGCTGTCTACTTATCCCTTCACCTAGCTTATCATGAATGTTCCCTACACCTCCTCGGGGTTCTTCCGCAATCTGTCCCTCTCTATCTTCTTCTGACCCTACTTCTTCAGAAATTATCTCAGATGGATTCCTCTCAACCTCTTCATTTGACTCAGGTATAGTCTCTGTGGAATCACTCTTTTCTTTTCTTTCTTTCTGTTTATTTTTTCCACTGCTAGTTAGAACTTCAGGCACTTTTCCAGAATCTGAACTCTCTTCTGAGGTTCGCAATGTTCCTCTTGAAACTCTTGAAACTTCTTCTGGTAAGAAAAAAGAATCACCTGACTCTCTTTCTGACTCTCTTTCCCCCTTTCAGGATTCTTTTTTCTTCTCACTGTTTCAGTGTCTGCATCATCACTGGAATCTGACTTTTAAAAGTACTCTTTCCCAGTCCCATCCTTTGGATTTGGAACTCTCAGAGTATGACTTGCATGAATCCAGTTCTTCACTCCAGCACACTTCACAGCAGTCGTAGTAGTCAGAATGACTTGTCTTGGCCTTCCCCACCTTGGAACCAAGCAATTTCTTCTTCTGTGCACTTTTATTCTCACCCAGTCCCCTTGGCTCAGATCATGGGCTGCCTTCTTCTCAAGTGTGGTGGCGTCTTCTCCAACCTGGTGAAACACAGAATGAACTGCGTCAGCCAGGCCTTTACAGTAATCCAAAATCATGTCATTAGTTATAGTCATCAGCTTGTTGACGGGCACGAATGCATGTCTCATTGCTCGTCCCATTATTATTTCATGTGGACTCAACCCCGTAGTTCTGTCTGGAGTAGATCTAATAGTCATCAGCACTAGAGGCAAGACATCAGGCCATTTCATTCCAGTGGCTAAACACATATTGCCAATTCTGTTTTTGATTGTACCGTTCATCTGCTCAACAACGCCAGAAGCCTCTGGTCGGTATGCACAATGTAGCTTCTGCTGTATACTCAATGCTTCACAAATTAAACTCATGAGTTCATTATAGAAGTGTCCTCCTCTGTCTGACTCAATTGTCACTGGGAACCCGTACCTAGGAATCAACTCTCTTAACAGCAACTTGGCCACTGTTATTCCATCATTTCTCCTAGTTGGATATGCTTCCACCCACCTTGAGAACAAACAGACTACCACTAGAACATACCTCAATCTATTGACTTGGGGCATTTCAATGAAATCTATTTGCATTCTGGTAAAGGGACCTCCCTCTCTGCCTATTGTTCCTAGGCTCACCACTGTCTTCTTTCCAGTATTGAATTGCTGACAAATCAAACATCTTTGACAGATGCTTTCCGCTATCAGCCTGAACTTTGCATTGTACCAGGTCTGTTTAAAGGATCTAATCATAGCATCCCTCCCCAGGTGTCCCTGGCCATGATACATTCTTGCCATTGTTGACTGTTGACAACATAGCATTTGGCATGACTGGTCTTCCATCCCTATAGATCCACACATGATCCTTTTCGCTTGGTGCACAACCTGCCTTGATCCAATCTCTCATTTCCTCATCTCCTGCTTCATCCTGCAACTGCCTCACCTCTTCCCATGTTTCCATCACATTAGTAAACATCACAGAACAAAAAGACATTTCTTTCTCTTTTCCCCTGTTAATGGAATGATTGTTCTTTGCACAATACTGTGCTATGTCATTTGCAAACCGATTTCCAAGAGTAACAATATCATCACCCTGTCCATGAGCAGCACATTTTACAACTGCTAGCTCTTTAGGCAGCTGTATCGCCTCAAGCAATTTCCCAATCACTTCAGCATTCTTTATAGGAGTTCCACTCGAGGTCAGGAAACCTCTCTGTAGCCAAAGCTGGCCAAAATCATGAACAACTCCGAATCCATACTGACTATCAGTCATTGCAGTCACTCTCACATTTCTTCCAATCTTGCAAGCTTTTGTCAGTGCCACCAATTCCGCTACTTGAGCAGATTTAACTCCTTTCAAAGGTGAAGCTTCCATAATTTCTGAAATTTTATACACCACATAGGCAGCAGTCAGCACACCTTCTTCTGTTCTCAGACATGATCCATCCACAAACAACACATGATCACTCTCAGGCAGTGGCAGATCTCTTATGTCTGGTCTCGGTTTTGTACAGTAATCAAGCACATCCAAGCAATCATGATCAACATCATCTCTCAAACTCACATTTTCAGCATCTGGCAACAGTGTTGCTGGATTCACATTCACACATCTCTCAAGATTCACATTTGATGCTCCCAGAATGATTTTCTCATATTTAGTCAGCCGACTATGTGACATTAATTGAGTTCTGCTTCTTGTCAAAAGAATTGCCACATCATGAGGTACGAACACCCGTACAGGATATCCCATTATTATACCCTCACTCTGTTCCAAGCTTCTGCATGTAGCAGCTACTGCTTTCAGGCAACCTGGTAAACCCACAGCTACTGGGACAAGTGTTGATGAGAAGTACGCAATTGGCCTCCTCAGACGTCCATGTTTCTGGATTAACACTGAAAGTGCACATCCATTCCTCTCACTACAGTACAGCTCAAACTCCTTCTCATAGTCTGGCATTCCCAGAGCAGGAGCTTCACATAATCTGTTCTTTAATTCTTCGAATGCTGCCATTTGTTCTGCATTCAATTCCAATGGGCCTCTTATTTCACTTTTGGTCAATTTAATCAGTGGCTTTGCTATCAGGGAAAAATTACTTATCCACTGACGACAATAACCCACCATTCCCAGAAACATTCTCACTTCTCTCTGGGTCATTGGGGCTCTCATTCCTCTAATAATTTTGATCCTGTCAATGGTCTCCTTTATTAGACCTTTTTCAATATTGTGTCCAAGATAATGTACTTCTTTCTTGCAAAATTGCAATTTAGCTGGAGATACCTTTAATCCTCCATCAGCCAGATGATTCAATAAAGCTATGGTATCTACTTCACATGCTTCACGTGTCTTCAATGCCACAAGTAGGTCATCAATATATTGTACTAGTACTGAGCTTTCAGGCATGATCAGACTTTCCAAAGATTTCTTCAGCAACTGATTGAATATTGAAGGGCTCTCTGTATACCCCTGTGGGATTCGGCACCATGCCAAAATACACTGTCCAAACCGAAATGCAAAAATCGGCTGGCTGTCATGATGCAATGGAATTGAAAAGAAAGCATGGCACAAATCAATTACTGTGTACCATTCAGCATCATGGGGAATCTGATACAAAATCACTGATGGATTTGGCACAATGGGACAGCATGATACCACCATTTTGTTAACCTTTCTCAAATCTTGTACTATTCTGAACTTCCCATTAGGTTTCTTCAGTCCCATTATGGGTGAATTACATGGGCTACTCAGTAACTCTCTCAAGAAACCTTGCTGAATCATTTTGTCAATTATAGGTGTTATTCCTTCAATTATCTCTGGTGTCAATCTGTATTGTGGGATATTGGGATAAGAGATTCCCTCTTTCACTGTAATCTTTACTGGATCTACATTATTCATCAATCCCACATCCTCTCCAGTAAAATCCCAAACTGCTGCTTTTACTGTATGTCTCAATTCTTGAGGCAAGTCATCTGGATTAAATACAGCATATGTTCCAACAATCTCATTTTCTCTATTATCTAGAGTTACTCTGTATAAGACATCCTCATCCGGTGTCTCAAAGGCTATTCCATCCGGAGTACAAAAAATTGTGCAATTCATTTTACACAACAAATCCCTACCTAACAAGTTCACTGGACTAGTGTCACACACTACAAACCTGTGCATGTCTGAAAATTTCCCTATCCTTACCCTTACTGGTTCAGTAAGACGAGTCCTAATCTGTGTATTAGACACACCAACCAATTGGATTGCTTCGTCCGAGAGAGGAAGATTTCTTATATCTGCTGACCTGACAGTTGATCTCATTGCTCCTGTGTCTACTAAAAAAGTAACACTTTCTCCATTTATTTTCCCATCTACAAATGGTCCTGCCTGGTCTATTTCTAGAGTTGCTCCAAGTATGCACTCTTCCTCCTCTCTTCGGCACCGTCAGAAGTCCCCTTCAGACTCACTCCCCTCATTCTTTAGCCAGTATTGTTGTACTGGATTTGTACGTCTCGGTTTGTTTACCTGTTCCTCATTGTAGAATCCCGAGTCTTGATTGTATTTCTGGGATCCTCTGTTCTGTGGCAAAGGCGGTTTTGGCTCTTGATTCTGCTGCTTGACAACCTTCTGCTGTTGCTGCGGATGATTACACCCCTCGTTCTGCACCTGTTGATTCAAGGATTGATTGTCATTATTCACTAATGGTGGATTCGTACACTCGGATCTCCAGTGCCCTAATTTTCCGCAGTTGTGGCACAGAAATTTTTTCTTCGCCTCCTCAATGTTCCCCTTTCCTTTTCCTGTACCATATCTGGGCCTATTTCCTGGATTATTTGCTTGTTCAACCAGCTTCTTGTCTTTCTGCAACCTTCACCTGTGCCCACATCGCTTTTTCCTTCAGCTTTCTTTGTTTCGCCTCAATTTCATCACTGAAGTACTTTGCATGTCTCAAGGTCTCATCAATCTTCTTACTCTGCCAATTAACTGTGTGCTCACGTATCATTTCACTGATTTCGGGTCGCAAACCATATACAAATCTGTATACAAAATGACTCAAATCCTTATCACCCAGATGTTCATCTCCACTGAACTGTTTAAAAGCCAGTATCAACCTTTCATAAAAGGCATGAACTGATTCTTTTACTTCCTGATGTGTTCGATCTATCTTAACCCAATCTGTCTCTTTAGGAGGTACCTTATTCTTCAGGAACACTATGACCTGTTCATATTTCTTCATAACCTGCGGGTCTGGAGCTCCTGTTCTTTGATCTCTCGGGTATTCTTTGGTGGGCCAATCTATTTTACATTCTGCCCACAAGTCTGCTGGAACAATTATATCAAACAGACTATTCAGGTCAATCCACAGCACTTTTGACAATTTCACAAACCTATCAACCTGCCTATACCACTCGACAGGCTTCTCTCTCAGTCGAGGGAAATCATTCGTAAATGACAAAATATCCTGCCTAGTCCATGGGACATGTACATATCCTCCTCCAGGAATCTCTCTCATAGGATAAGCATCCACTGTTTTTTCCTTTTCTCTCATGGGAAATGCTGAGTAAGTCCTGTCCACTGTATCTTCTCTTTTCTTATACCATCTATCCTTCCACTTTTCCACATCACCCCATTTTCGCAATAATCCAATCATTTCCTTAACCTGCCGTGTTCGGCCAACATCATTTAGATTCTCAATATCCTTATCCGTAAAATCCACTCGGTAAGGCTTCTGTAAAGCTTTCACTTTATCCATGTCAATTCCCATTTCACTCGCTATTGCTTTTAACCTGTCATGTGTATTCCTAGCCCTCCATGTGATGCTCTTGCACATGAATAACAACTCTCCATCATGATGATTTTTTAACGTTTCTGTAGGAATTGTTCCTGCTATAAGCTCCTCCAGTTCTATACGCAACCTGGCTACATCAATTGCCTGAGAATCTTTGTCCTTCCTTTGGAGAACTTTCAACCAATCATTCAAATCCTCAGCCGTTATTTCTGTAGATTTTTTTGTACTCACTTGTTCTGCCATCCTCTGTGGTTCCAAAATTGATCCTCCCATCATAACATTTCTTTCCACACAACCAGTATTCAATCCTGAGTTAGGCTGTACATTTACCTCTCCACCACATGTGGCATGTCTCAACTGTCTCAACTGATTCTTTCCCGTCCTCATTCCTGACTGTTCTGGAGAACTAACTAATCCATTTCCTACATATGGAACTGTTAAACCACTTTCACCCAATCTTTGCTTATCAAAAATAGGCATAACCGGACCTATGGTTACAGGCACTGTAACAGCTTCTAGATTCTTGGTTAATTCCCTGATTTTCTCTGTCAATTCAAATGTGGTTCTTGCTAATTCTCTTGTTTTTTCATCCTCGATTTCATTCTCTCTTTCTCTCTCTCGCTCTCTCTCTCTCTCCCTTTCCGCAAAAGAGCTATCACTTTTCAGATCAGCTGTCACAACTTCTGTTTTTATGATTTGCAAAGTATCTCTCATTGGGGTAACAACTGGTGTTCTCACTTCTGGTTCCGGTCTATATGGAGGTGGTAAATCATGTCATCCAAGACTTCATCCTCATACCTTCTCAATTCTGCATCTTGTACCTTTTCCGTACCTTTCCTCCCTTCTGCTTCCTCAACAGTTCTCACAGGATATAGTCCCTCAGTCATACATCTCGCCATCTCCTCATTCGATCATGATGAGTTTCACGATCATATTTCCTCCCAAACATATACCTATAATTACCTCCACTCCTCTGCTTTTCTCGCTCATGCACCTCATCTTCCCATTCTACCAATGCATCGAACTAGGTCGGCATTGGTCTGGGCTCTAGACTCATCATTCTCTCCCGTAAATTTCTCAACACGGCCAGATTAAATGAACCATGTTCCGGGAATGCTAAAACTCCATCTTCTCTAGTATATTTAGCCCAATTTTCTAACCAAACACAGGTATGATACCCATATTTCGCAACCATGAAGGATGCAGGGATTCTTGTCGGAGGTAGTAACTCCCCTTCTCTAGTTACTATATCCTTATCCTTGTCAAACCATTTTTTATTTTACTGAACAAGGATTTCTTTTTCTTTTCCTCTGTTTGGTAATACATTTTTGCGTTTACCACAACCCTCTAGTCCTTTCTACAACTGTACGATCTTTTGTCTAATAACAGCGCGACCTACACTAACGCACCAATCCTGGAGCGTCTACGTCACCCTGTACCTCTTCCAATCCCTGCGCGGCTCACACCAACGCACCAATCACAGTGCTTTCACTGTTCTAACCCACTGTCCAATCACAGCGCGGTCTTTTCTGACGTCAGGAGTCGCTGCAGTCGCTTCGACTCCTGTCTCCTGTCACTCGTCTACCCCTCCTTTACAAAACCTTCTCAGTAGACTTTGTTTCAGATTCTACAAATCTATTAGTTACAACATATAAACATCTCCATTGTCTGCTCCGCTAGCCACAGAATAGTAAAGACCTTTCCCACGAGAATCCCGCTTCTCTTTAGAACAGCGCTTACCTCTGCTCTACCACGGAATTATTACTTTCGTTGACACAGTAGCACATCCCTCTACTCTGCCCTTCTAACATGCATCCATTAACTGTTTCCTCCCGGAATGTTCCTAAGAGCTTCACAATCAACTAAATGCTCATACATTCACGCACTTTCACACCAGAAAATGTAGCACATTTACATAGAATCCTGTCTTTCCCGAGAACAGCGAACAATCTGCCCTACTACAGAATCATAACATACGTTAACCAAGCAGCGCTTACCTCTGCTCTGTCCTTCAAACAAGCTCAGAGAATACCTATTACCTTCCCAGTGATAAGCGTTAACGGCAATCCTAAAAAAGGATCCCTGATACCTAAAACCAGAACTTCACAGATAACCTTCGCAACCATACACACCTCTCTTATACAGAAAATATGTCTCTAGTAGTAACACACGACGATGTCACTGAATCGAACCCAGACAATGTGACGCGCAACTTCAATTGTCACACGCTTTTTCCTGCATTCGTACAGGGCCAACAATCCCGCCTTTCCCGAGAGCAGCACTCACTTCCCTCTGCCCTACTACGGAACTGTCACAGACTCCCTACATCCCAGAAGCCGTACACACTACATATAACTCAATACGACGACTTCAACATTTAGTGTTAGTACATGTATCAACATCAATCAATAAATCCAAAAGCCAATGTACAAGCAATCTATCAGATCAAGATAATAATCAAAACCATCATACTGCTAGCAGGAAACTGCTGCAGATCAGAGCTTATAAATTCTCCCTACTTCCACGGACAGAGTAATTTCACAGTCATGCGCACATACACTCATCATACGCTGGTGGGGCCCATTACACCAACATTCATTCTATTACTCTATCCACACTGAATATAAGAAAGAACTCCTTAATCAATCTGCACCTAATTTGAGGTCAATGCAACCTAATTGATTTATCTTGAGTCTTGATAAAAACAATTTAAACACATTTGAGATCTCAATAACATGACAAAGAAATAACCACCCGACACTGTGATTCAAACAAGAATTATTTATCTAAATTAGTTCATATGAAAAATCATTCAATTGCAAGATCATTATTCTCATATTTACCTATTCTGGCTAAATGTCGTTCTCTAAGTCAAGACAGGTCTCTCAGCAAAGAATTAAAGTTTCTCAGGCTGTAATGTAGAGTCACCGTCCTTTCAGTCAGCATCGGTCTTCTGAGCATAAGTTCAGGAAGAAGTGGCCACAGACCCTCTCTAGTCTAGTAATATTTATACTAAAATTTACATGCTAAAAGTTACAAACAAACTCTAAAACGTCCGTTGAGCAGGAAAGGATGTTAGCTTGCAACATTAGAAAAATCTCCGCTCTCGGATATCTCGAAATTCAAAACAAGGAAATAGGAAGTCCAAAACTAATTTGTAACATCCATGGATGCTCTTCTCCGGAATTGTATCACTCGCAGTGAAGCCACCACAAGTTTATCAAAAATGTTCATTTGTGACAAATGTTCTCTACCAAGGATAACTGTCGGTCATCCCAAAGTTGTCATCTTTTTTTCATTACTTTTAGTTCAGGCAGAGGCCGAGGTCACAATCAGCGAAGCCTCTCTTCATATTCCATCTACTCAAATGCAGGCTGTAGATGTCGGCCATTTTCTTAGTAGGCCATAATGGACAACTTAATTAAAAAGAAACATAAAACAACGTTACTACATTGTATTGATTAAACAATGTTAATTCCCACTAATACCCTTATGTGTATGTATTTATCTAGCCATTTGCGACATAAAGAAGCATTAAAGCATATTATTTTAAAGCGCAATCACATAACGAATAGCACATAAGCCACACTTATTTAATTAATTTGCTCACAACTTAGTTCACTTATTAATTTAGCCATGCAATTGCATTCCCACGTATAGTTCTTTCATTAATAAGGTTGGTTAATAAAAACTCGACAAAACTTAGTACTTAATAATTAATCATTAGTAATTTTAATTATAACATACAAAAATATTAACTGATGTTTGGGTTTTAGTAGAAAACCCTGCTCCAGCAGTAGCACAAGCTCCCATGGAGAAATAGGAGATTCTGTGAATCCCTGCACTGCCTGACTGGCACCTCAAGGTGCCTGCCACATGGTGCAGGGATTAAAAGGGGGACACCTTGGGTGCCCCCTCAGCTACCAACCGGAGGCTGTGGAGGAATGCTAAGGGCTTCCTAAAGTCACTTTCCGACAGGCTTTCCATTTTGGAAAGCCCAACATGAAAAGCCTGTCGGAAACGGACATTGTAATCCCGACGGTGGAAACACCATCCTTAGGGATTACATGGGGGCCTCCAACTTGCCAACTGGCTCCTTGAGCCCATCGGAATACAGCCAGAATGACCAGTCGATTTCAATTCCGACTGTCTACATTGATATTAGGCGGTCAGAATTGAAACCAGAGATGTCGGTCGTGAAGCCTCCGACCTGTGGTCGGAGGCTTTCCGACCAACATCATAATCGCCCCTAAGTGTATAGATGTGGCGGGGCAGGCACATAGAAAGTTGCGTCTCTGAAAAGCAGAAATCAAGCGATCATATACCTATGGACTGTCATGATTTACAAAAAGGAGGAAGAGTTTAAAGTAGAGACACACCAAGAGAATTAAGTTGTTGAAGTATGCATAATTAGTATGGTGGATCGGTAAATAAACTGAAAGTCAAACTGAAGAAAGTAAGTTAAAATAATAATGCAAGTTAAAGAAGAGAAGCAGTAGTGTTTATTTTTTATGTAAGATGAGCAACTGTAGTGATTTTTTTTATATATTAGATGATGCAGTACCATGGTAGTAACACAGATCCATCAAGCTAGCTACCTAGGAAAACATTTGGAGAAATGGGGTTTTGCATTAGTACTGGGAAAATACAGTATAATTGTTAAAGTAAAAATTAAAATAATGAACTGGTCTGTTTTTGAGGAAATAGTCATGTTTTCATATGGTAACTGCACCAGAGCCATACAACAATAAAGAAATAATATATGTCTTACCTCCTTTGAAAGTGACATGCAGGATGATTATATATGACTTCATTTATCCAATGTAAAGAAAAATGTTTTGTGTGTTAAAAATATGAGACTTTAACAAAGTTGTTTAATACTATTATATTAAAGTGTTAGTCTCATAGAGAATGCAATTAAAATGCTATGCATTTTTAAGTTGCAGCATAAAGGGAACAGCTAGTGCTATCATTCCCTCACCCGACTACAGAATAAAAGAGAAAATTCTGTCGAAAGCTATTCACCAACGGCAGTTTTCAATAAAAGAGACTCAGAAATGTCGAATCTTCTCTGACATGACTGCGGTGGCGGCTCGCAGAAGAAAAGAGTTTGTTAAGATGTTGCATTTATTCAAGGCGCATGGTGCCCAGGCTTCGATTTCCCAACAGTCCAAGCTACGGGTCCTGGTGAAGGGGAAGTTCTTTATGTTTTCGGACCTTGAGGAGGCCCAGATATTTTTGAAGGAGCTGTCTAGACCCTCTACAGAATCATAGTGGTGAAATTCCTAGGTCTGCTGAGTAAAGATGCTGTAGAGGGCCTAGTTCACTTTTCTCTTTCTTTTTTTTTTTTTGTATAGAAGGTTCTTGTTTTCTTTATTGGTTTTTATTGCTTTTTGTTTTTTGTATTTTTTCTCCTGCTAGGGGAGGGGCCGGCCCATTTTGGCCGCTACACAGGGTGCACAACATGCCACCCAGGATTGATGATGGAGGGGGGGAATGTGGACAGCGTGGTCGCAGGAGAGGGGGGTTCACATTTCCAAGGGGGGGTGGGTGTTTAGGGTTTTCGGGGTTAGGGGAAGGGTCATCACAGAGAAAAAAAGAGCAGAGAAAAAGGTTTATGAAATGCTATTTCTGATTATTACACATGGCAAGCACTAGACTACAGATTTTGTCGTTAAATACCAATGGTCTACTGAATAAAAAGAAATATGGCGCACTTATTAGATGGGCTTCATCATTGGATCCTTATGTTCTTTTTCTGCAGGAAACACATTTAAAAACGAATTCCCCAAATTTATACATCCCTAAAAAATTCTCTAAAGCTTTCTTTGCCTCGGCCGGGGTAGCAATGAGAGGGGTTGCAATCTATTTTTCTAGCAAAATAGATTGGGAGTTTTTGCAGGTTCATAGAGACACTCTCGGGAGATGGATTTGGGTAGCAACTGTAGTCAAGGGTATAAGACTAAACTTTATAAACTATTATGGCCCAATTACTGATAATGTTATACCCCTGAACCAGATATATGAAATGCTGATTGTCTCTCCCGGTCAAACTATTTTTGGAGGAGACTTCAACTTTATCTTAGACACAAGGAAGGATACTACTAATAAAAACAAGAAACAACTAAAACCAAATACAAAAAAAATAATGAGAGCAATTCAAGAGGAATTTTTGTTGGTAGACTCTTGGCGGCAACTCCACCAAGATACAGACTTTTTTACTTTCTACTTCCATCGGTTCCACTCAGCCTCCCGGATAGATTATTTTTTAATATCTAGGTCATTACAAGTCCCGAATGCATGGATCTGTGCTAATCCCTTTTCAGACCATGCATTTGTTGGGATATCTCTAGTCTTGGGGCAGGGGGTCAGGCAACGACCCAGATGGCAGATGGATCGCCTTCTCCTCCAGAACACAGAATGGATTTTGGGGTTTAGAGAATGGATCCAGCAATATTTTATGCTTAATGATAATACTGCTCCCCCATTTGCCATCTGGGGCGGCTTCAAGGCTGCAGCTCGGGGCCAAATAATAGCTATGATGGCCAGCCAGTCGAAAACACGGAGACTGAAAATAGCAGATCTACAGAATAAGGTTAATCAAGAGTATGCCTTAATGATTCAGCTTCAGGCTAACCATTATAATGAGGCTAGTGCAGCATTAAGGGAATTTTTTATTCTAGAGGAAATTTCTAATTCTAAAATCTTCCAACAAAAAATTTATGAGGAGAGCCAGCTGATTGGAAAGCTACTAGCTAGCTCCACAAGAAAAAAAACAGAATCCTCTTTGATTCTCGCTCTTAAGGATCCGGCCTCTGATGATGTTACAGTAGATAGAGATAATATTGCACGGATATTTCTTCAACATTATGGCCAGCTGTATTCAACAGAATATCCCACTAGTAACGAACAAATCCGGATCTATCTCTCAGATATAGATCCTCCCAGGCTTCCGGAGAATAAAGTTAGAGAGTTGGACGCAGATATAGGGGAGGTAGAAATAATAAAAGCAATTAAATCAATGGCTGGGGGTAAGGCGTGTGGTCAGGATGGGTTTCCTCTGGAATTTTATAAGGCTTTTATGAAAGAACTGGCACCCCCATTAAAGAGACTTTTTAACAATATTAGAAAGGGTGGAACGGTACCAAGCGAGTTTAAAGAGTCCATTATAATATCATTTGTAAAAAAAGATAAAAACCCGGAAGATGTTAATTCGTTCAGACCAATAAGCCTACTAAACTCCGATTATAAGATTCTGATGAAGCTGTGGGCCTTGCGTTTTCTCCCTATGGGTCAAGAAATAATTCACAGGGATCAAACAGGATTTATCGCAGGTCGATCTATGGCTATGAATACGCAATTTTTAATACACGCCCTAGATTTTTTTAGTACCAATAAAATTCCCGCGGCAGTTATAATGGTCGACGCGGAAAAAGCCTTTGACCTTGTGAATTGGCAAACATTATTTCTTACTTTAGATCACTTTGGCGTTCCACAACAAGTAATTAATATGCTTCGAAATATATATCATAACGCGAGTTCCAAGGTGGTCATTAACCAAGAACAGATAGGGGAGGTGGCAATAAAACGGGGAACGAGGCAGGGATGCCCACTGTCCCCCCTACTGTTCACTTTTTTTATCGAACCTTTGGTTTTAAAAATTCGAAATAATGCTGCTATTATTCCTCCAGTACCTGCTATGTCAAAAGTTAAGCTATTTGCTGATGATATTATTTTATATCTAACCCCGGAGAAAGAGAATCTAGATCAAGTTTTTTTTTAATTTTCTCGGTTCCAACAGATCGGTGGCTACAAAATAAATGAAAAAAAAACTGAGATACTCGTTTTTAATTCGGACCCTAACTTGTTTCCTATCAAGTTCAGGGCTCAAGCTAAGAATCTAGAGCCCATAAGATATTTGGGTATCTATGTTACGAATCAGTATCATAAATTATTTGAATTGATTTATCTGAGGACTAAGCAGAAGATAAAAAGTCTACTAGAACAATGGTCTGTCCTCCCACTCACCATTATAGGGAGAGTCTCTATGATCAAGATGTCTATCCTTCCCCTTTTAATATTTTTATTTTTAAATGTCCCTATACGTATCAATCAAGTATATTTTAATGAATTAGATACCTTGTTTAGGGAATTTATCTGGGCCAAAAAAGCCCCCAGAGTTAAATTATCTATCCTCCAATTTCCCATAATTCAAAGGGGGCTAGCGCTTCCGCAGGTACAAATCTATTACGAGGCTGCTTTGTTAAATTTTGTCGTCGATACATTATTGTACAAGCATAATATTGATTGTTTTTTTTGGGATAAAATGATCTTAGAAGCAGGAGTTCAATCTTCTTTTTTTCTAAAAACATCTAAATTACCTAAAAGGACCCGCTATAAGTCTCTTCGAGATTTATCTTTTAGGCTGCAGGCAGCTTTCAAGAAAGCTAGTTCTTCTGGCTTTCAATATGTTACATTGAGGGAGTGTAATAACATTGGTTTGCACCTTCAATCTAGACATATTGATATATGGGAGGAATCTGGTTTCTTTCTACTTAAGCACTTTATTGTTCAAAATAGAGTCTTGTCCTGGCAGGAAATCACCTCAAGAGCTGAAGGCCACAGAAAACCCACGTTTCTTGAGTATCTTCGGATAGTCCATGTTATTTTGAATACAGCAGGCATTTTAAATACTCCACACAAAATCATGATTGATTTATATGCCTCTAATTGTTGTGGGTTGGGTAAGGGGTACTCTTTATTGAGGAATCAGGTCCAGGACAGGGCTGTATTAAACCATTTGGAAAAAATAGCTCGGGAGACGGACTGTAGGATTAATCTCCAGGAGTGGGAGAAAATCTGTCTCTTGGGCTATAGATCCCTACGTGCTGCCAACTTTAAAAGAATGTCCTTTCTATCAAGGTGGCTTGTTTATTGGACACCCTCCAGAATACAGAAAAAATTCCCCGAATCTCCAAATAGGTGTTTTCGGTGTCAGCAGGAGGATGAAGGTGGCTGGCATCATATTTTTGAATCTTGTCCTTTATTGGACCAGTTTTGGGGAAAAATCTTTAGCAATTTGGGTACTGCCTTGGGCAAGTGTTTCTCTCCTCAAGGTGAAATCGCACTATTTGGAGGTGTGAGGGGTGTGAGGGAGGAAGCTACTTTATCCAGCGCGGATAAAGCTCTTATAGCAATCTCCTGTATGGTGGCCCGCTCTCTGATACTCCAAAATTGGAAATCAAAGGAGATACCAAATCATCTAGCTTGGTTCAATAAAATGAAAAAGACCTTTAAATTTGAAGAGGCCTATGCTAGGAGAGTTGGGGGAATAATGAAATTTGATAAAAATTGGAAGGCGTTTAGAGAACTACTCGTAATTAAGGATAGCTTTGGATCTATTGGTTCTCGATAACTTTTTTAAAAGAGTAGGGGGGAAAAAAAAAAAAAAAAATTCTCCCGGGAGTGAGCCATGGGGGGGGGGGGGAAAGGTAGTATTCCCTTACGGGGAATCTATAATGTATTTATTGATTGTCAGCTGCACTTGCACTTTAACTATTTCACTCTTTGCACTATAGGACCCAGGTATGGCTTTTTTCATTGATAGAATTACTTGTTGATACTGCATCTGCACTTTATGTGGAATTAATCTTCTTGAGCATTATCAGTTGCATTTTATTCCATGAAGCCATGTCTTGCATTCCCTGGACGTGAATCTATAATGTATTTATTGGTTGTTATCTGCTCTTGTACTTTAATCTTTTTACTCTTTACACTATAGGACCCAAAAATGGTTCATTTCATCGATAGAATTTTTGCGTTGATATTGCATTTGCACTTTAGGTGAAATTAATCTTCATTGCATTCGTACTCTATTTTATGAAGTCATGATTTGCTGTTATTGCATTTGCACTTTATCCTGAGATTTTAAAAGATGAATGGAGTGGCTCTATAGTTTGCCATGGATTTGAATTTTGATGCACTGTATGATATAATAGAATTAATCTTCTTTTCCTTTTTCTCCTGTTTTGCATATATTCCGTTGCTATTTAAAATGTAATGCTTGAAACCATGTATAATGTATCTTCCTTTCTCTGCTCAATTAAAAAAAAAAAAAAAATTCCCTCAGCAACCATGCTGCAGTGGACAGGGCTTTGATATTACTGGAACACTGAACAGAGGTTAGATTATAGTCAACCAATTGTTGGTATTCCCACTAAATCTTTGAAAAAGGCGTTACTATCATTGGGTTTTGAGTCCTAAGTCTTAAGATAAATATATCACTTACATAACGTAAATATGTTTTCAGTGTGACTTTTATGATTCACATTAGTACTGTATCTATTTATAAATGACAGTTTCTCTTACCGTGCCTGGGTTTTTCATATTAATGAGTAACTGTTTCTCAGGAAAAAAAAAGTATTTTATATGACTATTTAAGAAATGTGGAAATCAATATGATATTGAAATTACATTACGTATTACTTTTTTTACTAAGCATTTACACGAGAGGAATTATTTAAAAGTGGTTGCCTGTTTTAAATGTAATTTTGCACATTATATGCTTTATTTATTTAACTTGGTGTTTAGATGGAAAATAGGGTGCAGTCTTTATATTCCCATGTATTTGTAGCACTACCACATTTATTTTAAAGTAATGTGGCATTTATTATTCTTGGTGTGGGAATACAGTGCTTAGTCTAATGTATAGTTGGATGATATTACTTAAAATAGTGTAATGAAGCACCAGATTTGAAAATTACAGAGCTGCTTTAGTATATCTGAAAGACAAGTGGTAGCAAGCTGGTGCCGAGTACTTGCGCAAACGTGGAAAAAGGAACGCAGTTTTAAATAGTATGCACTCTTCATTATTTATTTATAATATTATTTATAATATGGAATGATTCTAATTATTTTAGAATGTCTTGTACAGTAAAGAGGTCACAGAAAATGAAGATGCTAAAAAGGATAGTGAGGTAGATGGTGTCAAATGTATGTTCATATTTTTTCGGTCTTCTTTTCTCTTCCTCACACTTTCCTATTCCCTTCCACGTGCAATCAATGACTTTTTATGTGCTCTCTTTTCCTCTCATCCTATGTCCTTTCTTTCCCAAATAACTTTCCCTTGCATTCTCGTACTGTGTCCCCTTGCTTTCTCGTACTGTGCCCATACTTCTTCCTCTCTTTTGCTTTTCTTTGCCTCTTTTATGTGGCCTAACGGCTAGAGGGCTGACTTTCAAGCTGGGGAACCAGGGGAATATTTACAAGTAAGTCCCTATTGCCAAAGGACCGTCACTTTTTCCGACGCTACTGTGGCGATAGGGCTTCGCCTTATTCACAAGGCGGCGATGACTTAAAGCCTCCATGTGAATAAGGTCCCCTTTCACAGTACACTTAGCGTGAAAGGGTGGGCAATGGGTGTTGTGGTGGGCGTTCCACAGCAACACCCATTGATTTTGACACTGCCCCATATTTGAGAGGGTGGCAGCGTCACAATTAATACTAGGGACAACCTTGTCTTAACATGGAGAAACGAGACAAAATACTTTGGGGTATATGTACAAACCCCTATCGCCACGGGAATGTCACTTTTTGTGACATTCCCGTGGAAATCGGGGTCCTTGCCTAATGTACAAGGCAGCGTTAAGCCACTTAACGTGGCTTAACACTGCCTTATACATAAGGCACTCTTTCACGCTATGGTTAGTGTGAAAGGGGTGTGCAGTGGGTGTTGCGGTGGGCGTTCCACCGCAACACCCATTGTATTTGACGCTGCCCCCTATGTACAAGGATGGCGTACATAGGAGCCTGCACCAAAATTAAGAGCAGGAAAAATCCTGGTCTTAAATTGGCGAAATGAGGAGAAAGGCATTATTTCTCCTTGTTTTTACTTTTTCAATGTGTGCTGCGCAGCACACATGGAAAAAACAAAATGCCATAGTTTGTTCATGGACAGGAAGGTGTCCCTGTACATAAACAAACCTTTTTAAAAAATGGCACTTTGTAACTTTCATGTGTGCTTCATGAAGCAGCATACATGAAAGTTACAAAATGGCATTTTAGGATTGTTTATGTGAAGGGACACCTTCCTACGAATATGACTCATTACATCGCATAGCAATACCACGCATGCCATTACAACACGGGTATTACAACGACTACCATTACAACGCAAAATTTTACCACGACTTTGCCTTTACCACGCATTCCATTTCAACGCAAAGGCATGCGTGGTAAAGGTATACTCATGGTAAACGTTTGCAAGGTAAGTGACTCCACCCTACCTAACCCTAAACCCTAATGTAGTACCACTGCATGACCCTCCCCGACCCTCAGTCCTCTCCCTACAATATCACTACACTTCCCTGCATGACCCCCTGACATTACCCTAAATCCTAAAACACTACCATACACTTCACAAACACCCTAACACTACCCTAAACCTTAAAACACTACCCCCAGCACCACCCTACCCCTACCCCCAGTCCGGTCCCTAAACTCAAACACTGCCCTGCACAACCCCCCGACACTACCCTAAAACCTAAAACACTACCCTAAACTACACAAACACAACACTAGCCTAAACCACTACCCCCAGAACGACCCTTCCCCTACCCCAGTACGGTCCGTACACTCAAACACTACCCTGCACGACCCCCTGACACTACCCTAAATCCTAAAACACTACCCTACACTACACAAACACCACAATACTTCCCTAAACCCTAAAACACTACCCCCGGGAGGACCCTCCCCCTTCCCCCAGTCCGGTCCCTACACTCTAACCCTACCCTGCACGACCTCCGACACTACTCTGAACCCTAAAACACTACCCTACACTACACAAACACCACAACACTACCCTAAAACGCTAACCCCAGCACGACCCTCCCCCTACCCCCAGTCCGGTCCCTACACTCAAACACTACCCTAAACCCTAAAACACTACCCTACACTACACAAACACCACAACACTACCCTAAACCCTAAAACACTTCCCCCAGCACGACCCTCTCCCTACCCCCAGTCCGGTCCCTACCCTCAAACACTACCCTTGTCCCTAAAACACTACCCCCAGCACGACCCTCCCCTAGTGCGGTCCCTACACTCTAACACTACCCTGCCCAACCCCTCAACATTACCCTAAACAATAAAACAGTACCTTACACTACACAAACATCACAACACTACCCTAAACCCTAAAACACTACCCCCCGCACGACCCCCAGTACGGCCCCTACACTATAACACTACCCTGCATGCCCCCTGACACTACCCTAAACCTAAAAACACCACCCTACACTACACAAACACAACAACACTACCCTAAACCCTAAAACACTACCCCCAGCACAAACCACCCCTTACAGTCCAGTCCCTACACTCTAACACTACCCTGCACAACCCCCCTGACACTACTTCGGCACTATCCTAAACCCTAAAAAAGTAACCCCACACCAAGCACAATCTCCCTTACCTCTCTCTCCTCATGGATCCTCTCTCCTGGTTCCAGAGTCGTTTGAGGGGCGGTGCACTTCATTGTGAGGAAACTGAACAGCCTCAGTTTTCTCACAACGATGTGGATAGCCATTACATCGCATGCGTTGTAAAAGCACATGCGGTGTAATGGTATGTGTAGTAATGGCTACGCATTGTTACATCGCATGCGTTGTAACGCATGCGATGTAATGACTTGCGGAGTAACGGCCTCGTTGTAATGACTGTTTAACCTTCCCTACACATAACCAATCCACCCCTGCACACAGACACCCTTAGGCCTGCGTTGGCGCTAAGGGCCCGATTCCGATCTCGTTAGGAAGGACTCCGAACGGGATCTGTCGCGTGCAAGTCCGATTCGTAGCCCTTTTTTTCGACCAAATCATTTCCCAACCCGATCCTATCTGTATGACTCGGTTGTAGCCAAATCGTGCCATGCAAAGGAGCCGGATTCCGAGCGACCAAGTTCGATGCACAATTCTGACACCCACACGGACTCGGTCTCAGATAGACGAAACAGCTGTTGGAAGCATACTTCAGGGGGCCGTAGCAGGCCCCCCTTCACCAGGGGTTCTCCGAATCTGTCATGGGGGTGCCCATGGATCCCCCAATCCAAGCATGCACAGTGTGGTGGGAACAATCGGGTGCCCACCCACCCCATTTTGCTATGGGAGCCTGTGTACGCGTCTAGTATACAGGCTCCCATAGAGTTTAATGGGAGTCGGAGCGAACAGAGTCTGTACGCATGCAGATGCCTCGTACTCACTAGTCCGGACTCCAGGTGCACGATTCGTTCATAAAGCCCTCCGGATCTGAGTCGTACAGAGGGCTTTACTAGCGAGATCAGAATCAGGCCCTAAATTGTTAAACTTTGCACCATCGCAGGGGGAAACGCAAGGCTGCAGCACATTCTTGTGGATATGGTGCAGCCTTGCGTTTCCAAAGTGGCAGGAGCCCAGGAGGCTAACGACATGCTCCGCCACTTCATTGTACATATCCCCCTTTATTTCTCCTTGTTTTTGCTATTTATATATGTACTGCATAGAGCAAAACTACATTGATTGTTAATGTGCAGGAAGGTGAACCTCCCTGCACATAAACAATCATTAAGAAAAATGGGAAGTTGCAACGTCTATGTGTGATCCATTCCGCAGTTACAAAACGCCATTACTGATTTTTATGTACAGGAAGGGACACCTTCCTGCACATAAACAATCTCCAAGGCAGGGGTGTACCGTATTCTTGTGAATACGTGCATCCCTGTGTTTGGAAACTGTCAGATCGTTGCTCTAGCCTTTTTGGCTTAACGCCACACTGACAGTTTTGTAGTAAATATGCCCACAGGTTCTACCATCCTGTTATTCTGGGCAAATCACTTAATCTACCCCTGCCTATTAAAAAAATGAATGCGTCCATCCGTAATGCAACTGGTGCTCCTGTAAAGCGCTCTAATACCTTCGGATCGAGTTTGCGCTATAATAAACTGCAACAAAAAAACTCATTTTTTTTCTCATTTCATAGAAAGCATTTAGTAGAAAGGTGCTGCTCAGCATTAGTGTAGAAGAAGTTTGTGAAACATAACTTCACTAGTCAAAACAACATGCTTGTTTGACGCTGTGAGGCACATCTATGATCCCAAACTAGTGTGCAGTACCAAGACACTAGCCAAGCGTTTTAAAGTATATGAGCTGGTTAAAGGCTACAAAATGACACATTAATAACTCATAATGTAACTTATATTATGGAACCTTTCTGATTAGCTTAGTGTGGATTATGCAGCTAGAAAACCATTGATTGTGATGATGCCACTAATAAAATGTGAAAGAAGATGTATGTATTTGGCTGCTTTATGGGGTGTGTCTTCTAATCTATCATACACTGTGTCACTTATGCTTGCAATCTATAAGTTTACCTTCCTTCATCTCCCATTTTGTATCTATTCTGTCCTATTCCCTTCATTTCCAAAAAGTTTGCGTTTCCTTTTAGAAACCTATGCTTTTTATTTAATGTGTTTCTATAAAAAAAAATCATAACATCTAATAATTATTTTGTTTAAATTATATTGTTAAAAATATGCTTCTTCTTAATATCGCATCTTTTTGCTGCAGGTTCTCAACTTTCCCAGACAAAATGCCAAGTAGACTGCGTTAAAAGATGTCATCATCATGAAGTGAATATTCACTCTAGAACAGAAAAAGATTCAGCTAAAAGCGTGGATTTGAAAAGGAATGTTGGCAAGAGAACTCGAGGATATAATACAAATTTAAAAGGAAAACCAAAAATAAGGAATGAAGCTGATGGTGAGACACAACTAGCGAGAAAATCAAGAACAGTTCAAGGTAGATTAGGAAAACCCAATGATGTGTCGTCCAAAGCAAGAAATATGATAAACAGTGTAAGGAGCAAGAAATTCAGAGAGCTTCCTGAAACTTTTTCTGCAACAAAATACTAATGACAATTCTAAAGTCAAGCAAGCAGGTAAAGAAAAGAATTGCTGAAAATAGGCAGAAGCAGTTTGTAGAAAATCTTGTAGAAAATGAATTTGCTCTAAATAGGAAATCGTTTGTTCTCATTCTCAACAGAATGAAAAATTATTTAGGCGTGCGAGTTCATTATTAAAGAAGGGCAGATAAAAGAAAAATATAAACAAGTCCACCTTTTTGCATGTTTGAGGGAGACTGGAAAAATACAGAGCTATTTTTGAACAGCATAGTTTAATATTTGTTCGTGACAGAGATGCAATACATAATCAATCAATCAATCAAGGATTTTTGAAGCACACTACTCACCCCCGAGGGTCTGAGGGCACTGGGGGAGGGGGGTTTCGCACAGCTTCACTCACTGGAAGAGCCAGGTCTTGAGACACTTCGTGAAAGCTTGCAGTGTGGGGGTTTGTCTGATGCTGAGTGGGAGTTCGTTCCAGGTCTTAGCTGTGTTGTAGGAGAAGGAACGTGAGGAGTCGAGTATGATGCCAAAGTTGCGTGTGTGCAACCAGGTGTTGTCCCACGCTGAGGGTGTGGATCCGAGGACGAGGTCTTCTGTCTTCTCTGTGTTGAGCTTAAGCAGCTGTTACTCATCCAGGAGGCGACGTCTTTCATACCTTCTTGGAAGCTGTGTCTGGTGCTGTCGGGTTTGATGGTGAGGGAGAGGATGAGCTGGGTGTTGTCGGCATAGGATACTATGCTGAGTCCGTGTTTTCTGACGATGGTGGCGAGAGGGGCCATGTAGATGTTAAGGAGTCAGGATCCTTGGGGTACTCTGCAACTGATCTCTGTGAGTTCAGAGGGGTAGGGTGGGAGTCTGATTATTTAGGTTCGCTGGTGAAGAAGAAGCGGATCCAGTTGAGGGCGGTTCCCCAGACGCCTGCTTCGTGGAGTCTGGTGGTGAGTGTGCAGTGGGTGACGGTGACGGTGTCGAAGACGGCTGAGAGGTCAAGTAGGATGAGGGCTGTTGTGCAGCCCTGGTCGAGGAGGGTATGGATGTCATCCACAGCAGCTAGGAGGGCGGTCTTTGGGCTGTGGTTGCTGCGGAATCCGGACTGGGAAGAGTCAGGGATAGAGTTAGCTTCTATAAGGTTAGTTAGCTGGTTGTTGACGATCTTCTCGGTGATGTTTGGCTGCGAAGGGGAGGAGAGAGGTGGGTCTTAGTTCTTGAGGTCCGTCGGATCTGCTAAGGGCTTCTTGAGTAGGGGCTTGACCTCTGCGCATTTCCAGTCATCTGGGAAAGTTCCTGTTACAAAGGATCAGTTAATGGTGTGTCGTGGTTCGTGTGCGATGGTGGAGGCAGCTCTGTGGGAAGATGTGGGAGGGCAGGGGTTAGTGGGTGCTCTTGAGTGTATGCTTCTAATGGTCTCATTGCGGCGTATTCTATGGTGACCAGGATCCAGGCAGTGATGGTATGCTGGGTAGCACTGTCGTTGGAGGTGTGGGGTAGGTGTCTTGGTTCTGCTCGTCGAAGTTGCTGTGGAGATTTCTGATCTTGAGATGGAAGTAGGAGCCAAGTTTGTTGCAGAGGTCCTGGGATGGGGGACATCAGAGGATTCGCTGTGGGGTTTGGTGAATTCTTGCATGATGCCGAAGAGCTCCTTGGAGTTGCGGGAGTTGGTGGGTATTCTGTTCTGGATGAAGTTCTTCTTTGTGGTTCTTCTTTGTGGTTTCTTCCGATGAGTTGGTGGTGTTCTGTCAAGGCAGTCTTGTAGGCAGAGCAGCGCGGTGCAGCAAGCCATTTGGTGACGCGCTGTGTTACTTTGGAAACAAAGGGATGCGTCATATCTACAACGATATGACGAATCCCTTTGTTCTCCCCTGTGCTGGCACACAATGGGCTGCCATGCACCAATGCAGGCACCCTTGCACCATGTAGCAAGGGTGCTTGCATTATGGGGAGGATTGTTTTTGTACAGAAAGGGACACCTTCCTGCACAAAATCAATCACAAGAGGTGATTTCCTCTTTCTATGCGTGCTGCAGAATGCAGCACATATAGAAAAAGGGAAAAACAAGGAGAAATTAAAAGATCTCTCCTCGTTGCGCCACCCTACACTTCCCATGGGGAGGTGCAGCATTCTGATACATTTCCAGGTTTAAGATTTATCGTAAACCTAGAAATGCAGCAGAAGTCATGGGTGCTGCGTGGGAACACCCACAGCAACACCCATGGCACTCCCCTTTCACGCATAGTGCTGCATGTAAAGGGGCCGTATTTACAAGGACACCAAAAGACACCCAGGGTGGCTTAACGTGGCCTTGTAAATATGGGGCAGCAAGATGCACCTCCGGTGTGTCACAAAAAGTGACATGCCGCCGGCGCAAGGGTCCTGTATATAAGCCCCTGAATTGTTAGACTGTAAAAAAAGAGTTTGTTTACATGACTCTCCTGCAACTATCTAAACTTTGGCATAGTAAGGAAGAACTTTTAGGTTAATACGAGTGTTCTGAGGATGGTTTTAATGCAGTGAGAGGCAATATTCAGTTTCAGTCTATCTGATCTACACGGAAATGTTCAATCGTGAAACAATTGCAGCTGCAGCTTCCAAAGACAGTATCAAGGAAGTCAGAGTTCAGGGGCAGGTAGTCAAGATCTGCTTGGTTAATCTTTTTTTTAATTAAATCTTTTTATTTAACCTTCACTCAGTGTACATCGAAAAACTACAAACAGCTTCTATCAATGTCACATTACAAGACAGTAGGGTATAGCTTTGCTGCCATTAGGGTAACAATAATCTGGGCAAAAAGCATAATTATGATTACATACTGATTACATTATCATTGAGTACCTGGATAACCGTCAACCCCTCCTCTTCCCCTACAGCGTCCCTTCTGAGACCCTCATATTGTAGCGCCATTTGCCCCACACTTTATCAAATATCCTTGGGCCGCCCGAACGGGTGATAGACCACCCATTCCACCTGTAGGCACTAGTCCAAGTTGTTCTTCCACTCCTACACAATTGGGGTCTACCCTCCCTCCATGCATTTGCAATATTTCTTTTGTCCACCACGCTGCCAATCGTAGCCAAATTGCAGTATATCTGGGCCAGGTTTCCGCCCCCGTTTTACATAATAGCAGCCATCTGGCCTCTAGCGGGACTGTAACGCTAGTAACTTTGGCCATAACCTGTACAACTCCCTCCTAATAACGTTGGATTATGTGGCATTACCAGAGTATGTGAAAAACAGAGCCCACCATGTCGCATCCCCTAACACAAAGGGCTGAATCACAATGGTCCAAACAGTGTACTAAAGACCTAGAGTAATAGGATCTTTACAATATCCACAATTGAATCATACGGAAATGAGCCCTTATGGCTATTTCCCTGGGGCTCTGATTTGCCTTCGCCTAGTCATCATCCTTAATAAGTCCTATGTCTACCTTCTATGCCTCTCGCAATGACCGCAATAGGTCAGGAGAGTTGTTTATTTTCTTATATGTCCGCTCACATTGGTTTTGGATCCTTTAGTAATAAGTCCTCCAATGGAGTGGACTCTAGCAGTTGTTCTCCCTCCTGTATATGCATTGTATCGCGTGTCCTCTCTGCAGGTATTTAAACTCTTCTGTTTCTCCCGTTTCATTTTTCTCTGTAACTCCACAATGAGTAATAATTTGCCCCCTCTCCAGATGTCACCGAGATTCTCAATACCACTCAGTTCCCACTTATGGAAGCCTTGCAAATTCCTGACTTCCAGTAGGAGATCACTGTCCCATAATGGGGTCCTATTTGTCAGTTTGCCTACCCAGCCCAAATATTAAGCAGCCTTTCTCCACACCCTAACCACTGCCTGAATGTGAGGCGGCAACAGTCTTGCTAGTTTTTTTTATCATACAGAACCGATGGGTAACCTCTTTCCCCCATCACACCCCAATCCACTAAGGTGGCCAGATCCTCCATGTCCCCAAACACCCACTCATTCACTGTTCTCAATTGTGCTGCCTAATAATATACTTGAATGTCTGGAATCGCCAGCCACCCTTCATACACTCCTCATTGAACCTTACCTAAAGAGACACGAGAACTGCTCCCATTCTACAATAGTTTTAGAAATTCACTATTTACCTTATGAAAGAAATCAAGTGGCTCCCTATAGGGTTTTTTTCGCAGGGTGTACAACATTTGGGGAAGGGTCATCATCTTTAAGACCACTGCCCTCTCAATGAGGGATACCAGAAGTGCCCTCCAATGAGTCACGTCCTCTCTAAGACGCCTCAACTGAGAAATCAGGTTCCTCTCTATAAAGTCTGCATTGTTCCTGGTCACATACACACTAAAAATTGAAACCCTAGAGTTACCAAAGGAGCCCTGCACCCAGACGGCAAAGCCGATCACCCCCAGCCAGGCAAAAAATGAGAGACTTGCTGCAGTTAATCTGATACCAGGAGTAAAAAGTTGGAAAATATGAAGAATTCTATCTATTGAAAGGAGTGGCGGTGTTATATACAACAGAGTGTCATTGGCATAGAGAGAGATTCAGTCCTCCCAGGCGCTGTTCCCCCGGAACCCCCACAGTTGCTATATCTAAGCCACCAATGACTCCAGAGCAAGGCAAAAATCATTGGAGAATTTGGCAACCTCACATTGTGCCCCTATGAAGAGTGATAGGGCAAGAATATACTCCATTAACCCAAATGCTTGTCATGGGACCTTGATATAAGAGTGTAACCCAGGAGTAAAACGCGGGCCCAAATCCACGTCTGGATAGGACAGCAAATAAGTATGTCCACGCTATGCTATCAAAAGTCATTCGTATATCTAAAGAGAGCAGAACAGCATCCTCGGCCTGAGGAGTCACTGTCATATAGAGAATCCCATAAAGGCACATCAAGTTTAATCTAGGGCCCCTGTGCGACATGAATCCGGATTGATCTGGGTGAACCACTGTGGTGAGTAACTTCACCAATCTATTGGCCAGGGCTTTTGGCTTCTAAATTTAAGAGCGATATTGGCCTGTAAGAGTTGCAGGCCATAGTCAGTTTATTTTTCTTGGGTAAGACCATAATAGTAGCCAGTCTCTGACCTGCCGACAGGGCATCCGATAGTAAAGCATATGTGGTGCAACTTTATCTGCTATGCATTGGTTCTACAGGTAGGCCATTGGTCCCCGGAGCCTTTCCGGACTGTAATACCCGAATTGCGACTTCTATCTCAGCAGCTTGTTATTCCTGTTCTAATTCTTCCCTGTTCTCTAGGGAGAGAGTTCAGAGGGAGAGATCCTTCAATAAGTCAGTACAGTCCTGACCAAAGAGGGTGGTCCTGGAAGCGTATATTTTCTCATAATACTCCACAAAGACTTCCACCATGACTGTTCATACGTTGTGAGACACGTCTGCCAAATCTTGAATTTCTAACACCCAGTTCCTACCCCTATCTCTCCTGTCCAGCCAAGCGATAAGATTACCGGCCTTATTGCCCACATTATAGAGTCGGCCAATATATGCGCCCAAACACTGTCCTCCGCTAAATCTCTCAATTCATGTTGTTTTAACTGCAGACGATGACCCAGGTGAGTGTCAGGCCACACCCCCTCACTATTTCTAATTCTAAGGAGATGATCCCCTTTTTATATGTACTCATACTTAATGATCCGTTCTTTCATTTTAACCCCTATGAGTGCGTGAGCTTGGCTACACAGCACTGTTTTAAAGGCCTTTCATAAAGGACATGAGGAGTCCACCGATCCCACATTTTCTTGCTGTCTTTCACGTGCCAGGAGGCAATCCTTGGAGGCAGTACGATCTCCCTAAACAAAAGCGACACCACCACCTGGGAGTGGTCAGAGATGCCCTATGCTAGGTGATCTATACCATGAAAGTGGTCCACATTAAAATGATGGGTGAATATATAATCTAGACGTGCTAAACTACAGTATCCCACTGACTGTTGGGAAATTTGGTACAAGGTTGAATATTGCTACTCGCGTCATAGGTCCACCATCCCCCTTGGCCTTCGTGAAGGATTTAAGTGGGCTCTCTTTGTTGCCTGTTTCCCTACTAGTCAACCTATCCTTCACAGGGTCCATCACGTCATTCATGTTCCCCCGAGTAGGAGGGAACCCATTTGCATCTCTAATAGTGAGGCCCCTAGGGCCAAAAGATTGTCCACCTGCAGTGTGTAAACTGAGCATATGTTTAGGGTATTACCCTCTCACGTTTCCGTCTGCATGACAAACCTTCCCAAAGCATCATGCCATGTCTGGATATTTGTATATGGTGTGGATGACCTAAGAAGGATGATCATTGCACTGGAACTGGAGGTAAGTCCTGCATATACTAATACAGAGTAGCCCCATTGGTCCAGGGCTTTATAATAATTCCCTTTCAAGTGGGTTTCCTGTAATAGAACGAGATCTGGTGCGTTCTTTTGGATGTATTTTGCTACCCAGGCCATTGATATTCCACATCACGACCTTCAAATCCTATCGATCGTGAAACCCTATAGTGTGTTGGAATGTACAGTTTCCTGGTCTGCTACTGGATCGTGCCCATGAACCACCCTCCTCCCCCTGTTTGATCTAAACCCCACCCCTTGCCTTCCATGTGTCTGAGCAAATAAACATATCACTGTACGAAACTTTGGAAACAAAACATAACTGGAAATACCCCTCAAACTCCCCCTCCCTGCTTCCCTGCACAGTAGACTTTGAAACGCCCACCACCCCAATATGCAGAGCGACTGTCACCCTTAACTAAACAACTAACGTTTCAGCCGTTTAGAGCTGGTGTCAGCAAAATGCCCTGGGCTACCAGTAAGCTAATTGCATTACCTGCATGATTTCTTAGACTTGTCCCACTCACACCAAGATCCCGAGGTTGTGTAAAGGCCTCACACTCCTAAATGCTGTTGAGCAATAATTGAATGTGATCATGCACCAATCTAATCCTGGTATCGCATAGGCAAGTCTCCAGAAACATGAATGTAACCTCTCATTCCCCAGAGCCATTCAAGTGTACATTATATTTACAATAACATTAACTCACAGCAAAAATTTACACTTGGACATTCTCTACAATAGACTGTCTCGTTTTATGAGAACAATAACTCATAGCAAAGTTTAACTTGTCTTCCGGCCAGTTGCACTGTTCAGGAAACCACTACCTCTGCATTTTCTTGAGATTGACCTACTTGACAATCAGCAGAATCTTCTCCTTGTCTGTCCAGGGGGCTTCTCCTCCCACTTGCTCAAGTGTTTCACCATGCCGGGGAGGTGTCATACCTCCAGCCAATCGCAAGCCTCAGCCGGCATTTCAAAGTACCAGGATTTAACTTACGCCACCACTCGAAGTAAGTCAGGGAGCAGCATCATGCATTTAAGAACTTTGGCACACAGCGCTCTTTTAACTTCGTCAAAACTGTGGCGTTGGCACTGTAACTGCAGTGTAAACTTTGGGAAGAACTGCAGTGTGGTATTCTCCTATTTCAAATCCCCATGAGAGTGTGCGGCTTGAAGTATGGCATACATATCTCTATGATTAAAATTCTATCGATAATCGTTCGTGGGGGGCGCATGGTTTCGGCAGCAGCACAGGTGCCCTATGTGCTCGCTCTACTGAAAAGAAGTTTGAGAGGCACTTGTGGTGGAGGGTGTTGACTATCAAATCTTCAATGAACAGGTCAATGCTAGGCCCCTCTGCCATTTTGGGGCCCCAATCACTCTGATGTTTTTGCATCAGGCCCTGCTTTCCAGATCTTTGAGCTGGGCCGCTATAAGTTCTTGTTGTTTGGTAAGATTTCGAACTTGAGATTCCAGTTTCTGAAAAGTAACCTGTAATTTATGAATGTCTGCCTCCATTGCAGTGACTTTCTCTGACATTTCCTTAAAGTCCCCCCAAAATAAGAATAACATCCACTGTCACTGCATCAATTTTGGGATCTAGAGTACCTTTAAGGTCACGGATCTCTGCCATTATATCACCTAAGGAAGGTTCCGCTGAGACTGGTGACTGCACCCAGCCCAGCCCCCTCCAATGACTGCTTGGGCACAGCACATTTGTCCATCTTAGTTGATTACATCTGTAGCTGTCCCTCCAGTGTAACCATCTCCCGGTGTATACAGATGTGAGTTTTCAAAGTGTGAGGAAAAGAGGGGAGTGGAGGGGGGAAGGGACAAAAAGGACCTCTGTGCCCGGTCCCAGTACAACTCCCTCCTCGACAGTTTATGCCAATTCAGACTACGAAATATCCAGGGTATAATAAGTCGTCATCCTCTCACTGTAAGCTGAAGTTCCCCAGCACTCCACTACCACTTTGTTCACCAGCCCATACTCCTTCTTAGTCTTATGGCATCTCTTAGGCCCAGTCGGCCATCCAAGTCCAGAGAGCAGTACCCTTGTATGCACTGCACCCCCCTCCCACAGTGCAGAGCCAAGATCCAGTGGAGTTGCACCCTCTCACACTGAAGAGTTTCATTTATATTCAAATGTGCAAGATCCCATGGGGGCCCACCACTGATGTTCTGACTGATCTGCCGTGTGGGCGGTCAATTTCACAGTCCATACTGTGGTCCCCCGGGCCCAACCCACAGCCTTCCCATCATGCCAAGAAGGCCAAACGCGACCCCTCTGAGTCGTCCCCCACTGCCAAGAGTAATATTTCTCACCACCACACCGGAGGTCCGTTGTTGCATGACACCTCTCATCTCCAGGCAGCGGCTCCCTTGCAGTGTGCTACAGGCCCACCTCACTGGCCGTTACCAGGCCCGGGCCTGCCACACCTCAGGTCCTGGACATGGGCGTCTCTTCTTCATCGGAGCGCTCCGGCACAGGCAGGAACAATGCCGCCATTTCCTACCCTGGAGGGGGTGCCCACTGCTGCCACTGTCACACACCACTGGCTCCTTTCTTCTCCCCAGGGTTGGTGCACACTCCCCTACGCAGGCCGACCCAGGTCAGTGCGGACCAACACGGGCATTGACGGCCGGTTCCCATAGCATTCAAACTGGATCTGTCAGAGTGTGGCTTGTTTCAAGTGCCTTCAATGGTGCAGGGTGTCCCAGAGAAGTGAGATAAGTCCCCAGGTGCGAATGGGGGTGGATGATTGTGCAGATGGTAGGGTTTCTTCCAGCTAGTGCCCAGAGCTCTTCTTGAATGCTGCCATATTGGTTAACACCAGGCCACGCCATTCTGATTAGTCAATCTTTTATAGAAAATTAGGCAGGCATGGCTATGAATGTAGTAGAAAATTCTAAGGATCTGGGAGAACTAAATCCATTGATTTAGCTAGTCTTAAATCATAAATTAATGAAGAACAGTTAAAGATTTTCAGGGACATTACGGCATCATTTTACCATGAAATTCTGCATGAGAAATCCGAATTACCAACAACACACTGAAGCCTACTCTTCTCTGTGTTCATTGTCAAGCAAGCGATGAGAAATATTTCCTTAAACAAGTGCTTACAACATTAATACAGAAAAAGAAAGTTTGCAACGTTTCATGTGATGCAACAGCAGGGAGTGGTCTGGCTGCACTCAACATAAAAGGCAAAGCTTTTGCATTGTCTGCTAATGTTGCTAGTGCAACACAACAACACACTGGAGTGCCTTAAGATATCTGGTGATGTCTGCCATGAAGTTCACATAGTTCTTAAATCACTGTAGGTCCCTATTATTGATTAGGTTAGCATGGTTTTAAATTTGATACTTACCTTCATTCACCTAAGAATGCAGGACGTTATCAGAACAAATTGTGACTGTACTATTTGGAGGAACACCTGTCAAAGTGTTTGATGACCTTCTTGAGCTTACTCCAGTGAAGAGTAACCAGTATTCAATAAGCTGCAGCTTAAGCAAACACAGAAGTCATTGGGCAGCATTGGAAATATCAATATATGGCAACATTTACCATATGCTGAATTAACTAGGAATAAGAGACTGGCTGCAGTTGAGAAGTATACGATGGATTAAACCCAGATCTGTGACTGGGGGTGAATGTTTTGCCAATGTGCAACATTCCGTCCATCATCTTATGTGTTTTGCAGTAGAGAAGTATAACACGATGCTGAGAGACATTAGAGCAGGTGTAGTTAACAAAAAGCTAAAATAGCAAATTATCTCTTCTCTGTCAGAAATCCACCTTTAACTGTAATGGAGGAGCTACAGAAAACTCACAAACAAATTGTGTGCCACATGCACACATTGGATGAGAGAGCCCACTTTGGCAGGGGAATGTTACAATTCTAGAACCAGGAACATATTCAGCTTAGCTCAATTGACGACATGGAGCATCAAGGATTACAATTAGTCACTATATAACAAATGGTGGTTAAGAAACGTGCCTAAATAGAATTCACTTGCGGATGGTTTAGAAAATAATCTATGCCTGTGCAAAAATTCAAGGATAACTCCATGTTCTAATTTGAATGGAGGGCAAGGTCTAGTAAATACTGTGATGGGGTTTGTGGTAGACTCCATCATATATGCCAACACAACTGACTTTGAGTTTTATCCAGGCTTGACCATACAGAGGACCCCAATCATACAGGTAGATGAAGTGTATTATTTCTATAAATGAAAAACCACTGCGTGAGCAGAGAACAATTTCGCTGTCACTATGTACAGATTTAAGGATTAAGTCTGGATGCAACAATGGTAAATATAAGCCAAAAAGTATTTAAGGAACTGATGTCTTATGTTGCACTGTTGCGAGTACCTCTTAGGTCACTTTCTGGACTTTACCTTTTTAATTTTGATGACAGCAAGGTAAATGCAGACATATCATATGTTAAAGAATACAATCAATTGAGAAGTTTGCATGTTCCTCATTTTGGTCAATACCTCAATGTAGGAAAGTGGCTCTTTTGACATGGTTAGCCCCCACTTTTTAGTTGGTTCATGATGTGATGTCGAATTGAAAGTGCATTGGGTCTCTGCTAAACAGGTTCCCGGTTCCAGATCTCTTTCCTAAAACTGTACCACGATTGGCACAACTTCAGCAAACCCTCTAAGTCCCTGAAGAGGGTCCACTAAGGATGCAGCACAAATTGTGCAACCACAGAGATCCCTCACCGAGACCATGAAACTGCCATTGAAGGCTGCATATCTTGGTGCAGAGAAAACTGGGAGAGTCAACATGTCACACAGACCTGCTTGCCATGCCCTGATACATTGTATGAGATATAGGTAAGTCAACCATTCTACAGGCCTTACAGCCTTAAGGCAGGCTGCACTATATTCCACGTGTGGACATATATGTATGAGCAGATATGACCCTATAATATCTAAATCCATCCTTGAATATTGTAAGTGCACAGGGAAGCCATACAGAGTACATGGGCTGGATACTTGTCATCAAGAGTTTCCTAGGTCCATGATGGCTTCACTGTACCTTAAGATGTTTGGTATCAAACATCTCATCTTAATACATCCTCACTCATGCCAGTGTTGGATTTAATAATAAATGCACACAAGGGACTCCTTATAGGATCCCCTGAAAACCTACAAAGCACAGGTGTGGTCTCTGACAAGTCGTAGTCAGCCTGCCACCACCAGACATGTTTGTGACCTCATGGGTTGAGTCCCAGCACTCCCAGAGGCCAGGAACAAAGAGTGCTCTGGGCGGAGATGCTTCAATCTTTCATTCAATCAATCAATCAATCAATCAGGGAATGTTTAGGTATAGTTTAATTGGATCTCAGTTAAGATGCGACTTAAGAGGAGGGGGGGTTGATGTTTAAAATATCCTGCAAAGTGCATAGGTTAGGCTAAGCTAAGTTAAGGTAGTGTTAAGTTTAGATAGGATAATGTTGTGTAGGATAGGTTAGGATAGGTATTTAGCATAGGATAGATTGGTATAGAAATAGTTACTTTTATATTGCCATTAAATCTACTAGTTTGCTAAATATAGGTGTATGTCATGATTTAGGGATTCCTGCATTTGTGTACGTCTGCTATATGTGCCACTGCGCATGCAGTTACTACAGGAATGCGCCGTATCTTGTTGACACAACACATTGCTGCTCTTACAATGTAATTTAGGATAGCCCAGCTGTGTCACATGCAATACTGTCCTATGCAAACATTTTATCAAAATGCACATGAAACTTCAATTAATGTAATATCTAAGCATAGAGTAGGCAGGTGGCTACCATTTGACCAACAGACAGTGGAGCAGAACACTGAGACATAGGTGCCAGAACTGCAAAACATTCAGTTTTTCCCCCATTCTCCTTTGTTGGTACTTACTCTGTTGCTGATATTGTTGATCAAAGCCAGCACTGACCTTTCCCCCCACTCCAGCCCTGACTGCTCACAGATAACTGTGAATACCTGGTCCTCCAAGGGATCAAGCTCCTCCTGGGGCGCTGGACCACCACCTCTGGTCTGCAATGCTGCCTGTCAATTGGTTGCCAGTTTCTGCTTAGTTTTGCACTTGACATCATGCCAGCCCTTCTTGCAGTCCATCACTGTCCTCTTGACTTTAGCTATGCAGTTCACCTTGTTCACTATGGGCTGCCATATCGCCTTTTTGGTCCCTAATGACACTTTAGAGCTGACGAAGAGCTGGTGCTGATACTCCGTCACTTCCGCAATCAGGACCTCAATCTCCTCCTGACTGCACCTGCATTTCCTCTTCCTCTTCCCCTTGAACTCTAGCTGTTCATCCTGGCTGTTAGTGGGGTTGGGGGGGGGGGGGGTGTTGTTGTGTACTGTGCTGATTCCTGGCTGCTCCATTCTGCATTCAGGTTTTTTTCTTCTCCTGAGCAGCATTTTTGTATTTTTTTTCACGCTATGCGCAGAAGTGTGAAGCTTGGGTGGCTAGCGCAATTTTTCTTGGCGCTAATTAGCAGAGCGTCACTTTTTTTCAGCCGCTAGCTTTTCTTAACACCATGTAGCGCCTTATTGTAAATACCGCACTGCATGGAGTTAGGAATTGCCGGAATTGGCGTACAGCAGCGGTAATAGATTTGCCGCTGCACTGCGGGAAAACTGCAGAGCACCATTTCTTGTAAATATACCTGAGTGTATCAAGTTCAGCAGCACGAGCTAACTCTGCCTGAGCTAGCTTCCTTTTAAAAAACTGTGCACATGAGAAACTTTGCTGAGACTTTTTTGATAGCGGCCTCAAAACAAAAAAACTGCCATACCAAAGACTCTTTGCCAGGCTGAGTTGTTGCAACTACACCAGGTTGCTCATCATAATGTGTTGAAGACATTATAAATAAGTAAAGTTAATAATTTTATATGTTTTAACGCTGTTAATATAGTTTGTAATTATAACTGTTGTAGTTTTGTTATGTTTTTAAACAGTTTTTGTAATAAAAAGGTTTAAAGTTATTACTTAATTGTTTGTTTAATAGTTGTTATAGATTTGCATATTATTGCAGTAGTATAATGTTGAATAAAACTGGCAGTTACATCTTCAGAGAATGCAGAAGTGCTCCTGCATGTGTATGCATATATATATTCACTGAAAAAACCATAGGTTTCAGGCACGTTATAGTTAGAAATTAGCATTTAAAAAATCTTAAAAATTCACTGAAAAAACCATAAGTTTCAGGGACGTTATAGTTAGTTGGACATTTCACTCGTACAAAACCATAGAAATTCCCCCGTTATAGTTAGTTCAGCTACCAATAACTCGCGCCCCCGCAATGCATTGCTGATGATGTCACATATTACATCACTCATGACATGGTCAGTGACATCACTCATGGGCTAGTTGGCCTCCAGGGCCCCTCAGGATTGAAGGGGAATTAATTCCCGAACTTGAAACGCGCCACAGGGCGTGTTTGCACATGTCACCTCAGGCCCCGCCCCCTCCATTTCCACTGTGCAAACACGCCCAGTGGCGCGTTTTAAGTTGGGGGATTAAGTCTCCTTGAATCCTGAGAGTCCCTAGGTCCAACTAGCCCACGAGATACCTCCAGTAAGCGCCACAGAGCTGCGTTGCAGAGAGGTGTAAAAAGGGGCATGGCCTGGACCACCTCTCTGCAACGCAGGCCTGTTGCGCGTACTGGAGGTACCTGGTGGGCTAGATGGCCCCCAGGGGCCCTCAGGATTCAAGGGGAATTAATTCCCCAACTTAAAACGCACCTCAGGGTGTGTTTGCACACATGTGAACTGAGGCACCGCCCCCTCCCTTCACCACTGTGCAACCGCGCCCCGTGGCATGTTTTAAGTTGGTGGAAAAAGTCCCTTTGAATCCTGAGGGTCCCTGGGGTCCAACTAGCCCACCAGGTACCTCCAGTAAGTGCCACAAAGCTGCATTGCAGAGAGGTGTAAAAAGGGGCGTGGCCGGGACCAACTCTCTGCAACACAGACCTGTGGTGCTTACTGGAGGTACCTAGCATTCTAGTTGGCCCCCAGGGGCCCTCAGGATTGAAGAGGAATTAATTCCCCAACTTAAAACGTGCTACAAGGCGTGTTTGCACACATGTCACCTTAGGCCCCGTCCCCTCACTTCACCACTGTGCAAACGCGCCCTGTGGCACGTTTTAAGTTGGGGGATAAAGTCCCCTTGAATCCTGAGGGTCCCTGGGGTCCAACTAACCCACGAGGTACCTCCAGTAAACGCCACAGGGCTGCGCTGCAGAGAAGTGTAAAAAGGGGCATGGCCTGGACCACCTCTCTGTGGCGCTTTCTGAACTTACCTGGTGGGCTAGTTGTCCCGCAGGGACCCCCAGTATTAAAGTGGAATTAATTCCCCAACTTAAAACGCGCCAAAGGGAGTGTTTGCAGAGGGTTGCTCGGCACGATCACGGTCCTTTTTTTAATTTTGTTTAGAAGGGGGGCTGTGTGGCCCCCCTTCTTTTCCCTTTTTGTGGGCCCTGGGGACCCCTTCCCCAGGGCCTGACCCCTTTAAAAAAAAAAAAAAAAATGAACAGGAAGGGGGCTGCGTGTCCCCCCTCCTTAGGACTCCATTGGCCCCGGGGACCCCATCCCCTTGGGGCCGGCCTTTTTTTTGTTTGTTTGTTTTTATAATTTGTTTTTATTTTTGGGAGGGGGCCGTGCTGCCCCCCTACCTGGCCCCTTCTGGTCCCGCGGACCCCATCCCCAAAGGCCTGGCCACTTGGGGACCGTGGAGGGAGCCCCAATACCCCATGGTACCTGCCGGCTCCCCGTGTCCTGCAGGAGCCAGCATTGCTTTTCCACATGGGGAGCTGTTAACATGCAGCTCCCTGTGTGGAAAAGCATTCTGGTTTGGATTTTGGAAGAGAGAGCAGGTTTCCTGCTCTCTTTCCCAAAATCCAAACCAGTGTTTGCTATGACAGGACGAGAGCCGCGAGGCTACCGCCCTGTCATGGCAAACAGCAGTGTCCTGGGGGTGGGCACCCCGGGACACTGCAAGAGCCGGCCCTGGGGGGTGGCGGTCCCCAGGGCCATCACAGGCTCCAGGAGGGGGGCCGTGCAGCCCCCCTCCCAATCTGTACACAGCCCCGGGGAGGTGGTGGTCCCCGGGGCTCGGGGGTCCTTAACGGACCCCCTAATTTACATATTAGTGCCCCGGGGAGGTGGCGGTCCCGGGGCGTGTGGGGGGGCTCGAGCCCCCCCACAGGTATTTTTTTTTTTAAAAGAAGCCCTGGGGGTCGTGGTCCCTGGGGCTGCGGGGGGCAGTTTTTCCCCCTGCAAATAATTAATCAAAGCCCTGGGGGGTGGCGGTCCCTGGGGCTTGGGGGGGCCTTTGAGGCCCCCAAAGAAGCCCTGAGGGTGGCGGTACCTGGGGCTGCAGGGGGGCTGTGTGCCCCCCACAAATATTTATAGAAAACCCCGGGGGTGGCGGTCCCCAGGGCTGTGGGGGTCCCCCTGGGCCCCCACAATTCTTTTTTTTGCTGTGCCCCAGGACTTGACCCACCCAGGGGCTAATTAATAACAAAGCGTGGGAGCCTGCGCTTTCGTATATATTACCTACTGGCGGCCGCCAGTAGGTAGTTATAGTTAGGACCTATTATCCATAGGAAATTCGTAACATTCTATTCCCAATAACTTTGGCGCCGGATGACGAATCTTCGCAAATGTTTCCAAACTGGTGGGGCGCTCCAGTCAACTCCTATCCTGAAAGTTTAGGGGTGATTCGTCAAGTGAGGACCGAGAAAAAAGGTGGTCCCAAAACGTGTTTTCTCCATGTTATTTCCCATAGGAAATTTTGGAACAGGCTACAGCCCGAACTGCTGAACGGAATTACACCAAATTTTGCAAAAAGGTAGCCCTTGGCTCAGAAAGCGACCTTTTTTTAAATGGTGTAAATCCGTTCAGTAGTTCCTGAGAAAATCAAAAAATAGAGGTCAAAAATTAATTTCCCATAGGAAAGTTTAGACACGGTTATAGCAAAAACTGCTGAACGGAATTACACCAAATTTGGCAAAAAGGTACTGCTTGGCTCAGAAAGCGACCTTTTTAAAAATGGTGTAAATCCGTTCAGTAGTATTTGAGAAATTAAGAAATAAATATAGTGATATCTTTGGTTGCGGTGGATCCACGCACCCTCCCGATCACGAGCTTCATGCTAATTGGCTGTCAACACTCCAAACCAGGAAGTGTTGGCAGCCATTTTGTGCCTCGGTAGAACCGAGAGGCACAAGAAAACAGAAAAACAAATGCGCAAAACAGGAAAAGGGGGCAGGGTAGAAACACCCTGACCCACTAGGCCTGCTCAGGGGTCCCACAAGGACCCCCAGGGCCCAACATTTGTTTTAAAAATCGCAGGATGCCCGGAGGATCCGGTTTTTAAAAAACGAAGCACAGGCTCCCGCGCTTTCTTATTAATTAGCCCCCGGGTGGGCCAAGTCCCGGGGCACTGCAAAAAAAAGGATTGCGGGGCCCAGGGGGACCCCCGCAGCCCTTTTTTAATGTATGGGGGGCCCACCCAAGACCCGGGGACCGCCACCCCCGGGGGTTTGCTTAATTATTTGCGGGGGGGGTACACTGCCCCCCGGCAGCCCAGAGGACCTCCACCCCCTGGGGCTTCTTTTTAAAAAAAAGAAATACCTGTGTGGGGGGGCTCGTGCACCCCAACACGCCCCGGGGACCGCCAGCTCCCTGGGGCACTAATATGTAAACTAGGGGTTCCGTTAAGGAGCCCTGAGCCCCGGGGACCACCACCTCCCCGGGGCTGTGTACAGATTGGGAGGGGGGCTGCACGGATCCCCTCCTGGGGCCTGTGATGGCCCTGGGGACCGCCACCCCCAGGGCCGGCTCCTGCAGTGTCCCGGGGTACACAGCGCCACCAGCCTGCATTGCAGAGAGGTGGTCCAGGCCACGCCCCTTTTTACACCTCCGTGCAACGGAGCTCTGTGGCGCTTACTAGAGGTACCTAGTGGTCTAGTTGGACCCCAGGGACCCTCAGGAGTCAAGGGGACTTAATCTCCCAACTTAAAACGGCCACAGGGCATGTTTACATAGTGGTGAAGGGAGGGGACGGGCCTGAGGTGACGTGTGCAAACACGCCCTGTGGCGCATTTTAAGTTGGGGAATTAATTCCCCTTCAATCCTGAGGGCCCCTGGGGGCCATCTAGCCCACCAGATACCTCCAGTAAGCGCCACAGGCCTGCGTTGCAGAGAGGTGGTTCAGGCCATGCCCCTTTTTACACCTCTCTGCAACGCAGCTCTGTGGCGCTTACTGAAGGTATCTCGTGGGCTAGTTGGACTCAGGGACTTTCAGGATTCAAGGAGACTTAATCCCCCAACTTAAAACGCGCCACTGGGCGTGTTTGCACAGTGGAAATGGAGGGGGCGGGGCCTGAGGTGACGTGTGCAAACACGCCCTGTGGCGCGTTTTAAGTTCGGGAATCAATTCCTCTTCAATCCTGATGGGCCCTGGAGGCCAACTAGCCCATGAGTGATGTCACTGACCATGTCATGAGTGATGTAATATGTGACATCATCAGCAATGCATTGCGGGGGCGCGAGTTATTGGTAGCTGAACTAACTATAACGGGGGAATTTCTATGTTTTTGTACAGACGTCTCACCCTCAGTGGCTTGTATGACATTTTCCATATACAGGTAGCTGTCACAAAGATCCACCACTGTTCACCGGTGTACTGCACTACCTTATCAGTTACCAAAGCCAATATGTGGCACTGGTTTGTCAGATTATGTGTGGGGACAGCAAAAGGCTAGACTCACAATGTAGCTAAAGAAATAGCCCAGACCCTATGTGGATGTGTGACCCACATTCGGCATTTGTCTTGTCCCATACAATGCTCCAAAGCAGATGACACTTGTCCAGACGTTAAATAGCTGCGACTCCATATCAATGGCCAAATTCAATTAAATCTGGACTCTTCATGTTCTCCTTTGGTGGACTGGTTTTGGAACCTGCACATGTAGCAGTGACAGGTCAGACAGATCACAAAAATGCCAAGGTTGAGGGTTGGCCAATACAGTTGTGTAAGCCACAAACATTCACGTTAGATGTCCATGTCAGACTCAATTCAGTAAATACAGTGAACATACACGTAATATAAGCTCATAAACACCGACAACTGTAGAGTGTGGTCAGAGGAAAACAAAGTCTGACCGTGGCTCATCTATGTATGTGTCTCGTCCTGCATGAAACAACCAGCACATCAGGATTTTGCTTACATTTCAGCAGGTACAGCTGGCCAAATGGAAGAAAAGCAGGACCAGGTCCGGAGAGGGAGGCCATCAGTGCGTGGCGGCTACACCCTCTTTCCACCAGCAAGGAAGAAGAGGATGAGGAGGGACCCTCAACATCAGGAGGGAAGGGGATTGCGCCCACCTGGACTGACAAGGAACACAACTCTGGTGCTACGTCCCGGGTGGAGGCTGTGGACATTGAAGGTGGGGGGGAAGAACCCGACACCTCTGCCCATGATGTGGTAGAGAGCTACTCTCCCCCAGACCTTTCACCTGTTGGTCCTGAAGAGGTGTCCCCGGGGCATACCAATACCCAATCTGGGCCTGCCATCAGCCCCTCCCTACATCTAGAGTCCCCCATCCCATCGGGGGCTTCAGCTGCATCCTCTGCAACCAGTCCCCGTCCTCGTAGCTGCCAGCTAAACCACAACATCGACTCCGGACCTGAGGCACCACATCCCTCATGTGTCCCCCCAGGCCCCTCCCTGTGTTGTTCCTCCTGTGGCTGTGCCAGGGGACTTGAGGTGGATGTGTGAGGGTCAGCCAGACATGTCCGCTCGCATCATACTACAAGTGTGTCTGGAGATACGCATGATGCGAGAGGACATTGTCTGATCTCTGGCCACCCTCACCACAAGCATCAATTCCATGGTCACAGCCATGTCGTCTGTTGTCTCCCAAATTCCTTCCCATACCACCGTCAATGTCTCCCCCTGTCCGTTGCCCCACACTGTTTCCCCCATACTCCTCGTGTGTCACAAACCCATGCAGTGACTGTTCCTGTACCAGCCAGCCGTGTGCCTGCATCGGACTCTGAGGATCTGGACATTGTGGTAGTAAAGGATGACCAGAAGGACACTTGACATTTTGACTGAGACGTCGTCGTGAACAATTATTTCAATTTCCCCTTGTAAATCGACTGGTTTCCCTGACGCTCCCTGGCGTGTTATATTTTTGTTGCCCCACCCCAATCTAAGTTCCCTTCTCCATCTGCATTAAGATCATCATTTGTTTTCCTTTCTCCCTTCCAAACGGACGGTTGTTCTTCTGTTTATACATAAATATCTTTGAGGATTTCTACTTACTTTAACTTGTTTGACTTAATTTTGAATGTCTGGTTCAGAATATGGACACGCATTTGGTGAGTCATCTGCTATGCACATAATGGCTTCGTGCAATGATGGGTTACACTTGTGACTGTGTCACAAACACACATACCTCCTCACATCTCTAGGCCACCTACATCGTTATACAGGACATGATACACAACAGAATTTTACTTATGTAGATCTTTATATTTTCTATACACATATTCACGTGGTCAATTTGTCTTGGGGTTCTTGTCACTGGCGATCGTGCTTGCGACATCGCAATTTTGGAGGTGATGATCGCTGTGAGGAGTCAGGTTGGGCTTGTCGACTACGTGTAGGTGGGTGTTGTCCATGTGCCTGTACAGGGTGATCTACATGTGCAGGGGCAGATGGTGTATGCACATTTGGCGTTTGTGCCTGGACAAGGGCTGGCTGTGCAGGTGGTGGGAGTGCCTGTACAGGGGTTGGTGGTGGTTGTGCAGGTGGTAGGAGTGCCTGTACAGGGGTTGGTGGTGGTTGTGCAGGTGGTGGCAGTGTCTGTACAGGGGTTGGTGCTGGTTGTGCAGGTGGTTGCAGTGCCTGTACAGGGGTTGGTAGTGGTTGTGCAGGTGGTGGCAGTGTCTGTACAGGGGTTGGTGATGGTTGTGCAGGTAGCGGGAGTGCCTGTATATGGGTTGGTGGTGGTTGTGCATGTGGTAGGAGTGCCTGTACAGGGGTTGGTGGTGGTTGTGCAGGTAGTGGGAGTGCCTGTATAGGGGTTGGTGGTGGTTGTGCAGGTGGTGGGAGTGCCTGTTCAGGGTGCTGGTGTGGATGTATACCTTTGCTGTGGTGCTGTGCAGTTGGTGGTACAGGTGTGTGGATGTGCTGCCCTGCAGGCAGATATGATGGCTTCCCTCCCTGTGTTGACCATGAAGGGAGACTTTAGATCACTTTCAGCATGCCCTCCATCATCTTCATTGCCAAGGCATGGTGTCTTGCACTCTCTTCCCTTTGGATGGATATCATGTCTCTCATATTCCTGGACATGTCCTGCCAAGTTCTATCCATCCTATCCAAAACTTGGCTCAGCCTGTCCACCACCTGAGGGAATTGGACCATGTCCTGCAGGGACTCAGACATGTCTGACAGGGTAGCCCCTATGGCACGAAGGTCCTGCCTCACATCTGTCTGCTGTTGGAAGAAGTCCTGCTCCCACTGGCCACCATAGCCAGGTGCAGGCCCTCTCTGCATGTGTCTGCCATGGATGGGACGAGTAGATCCAACAGCAGGGGAGGGGGTGGCAGGTAGAAGCCTGTGTGCAGGAGAATGGTGCCTAGGGGATACCTGTACCACAACAGGGCTGGTACTTCCCCCAGATGGTGGAGAGGATGGCAGGGATACACTATATAGGGAAGAGTGGGTAGGGGAACCACCATGTTGGTCCTGGACGTGAGGGCTGTGAGGGAGTGATGTCTGTGTTGGGATGCGTGGGAGCTGTGGCTGGTTTGCTGTATGCTGGGGACAGGCAATTGTTTGTTTGGGAGGAGGCTGACGAACGTTGCTTGGCGGAGGATGTGACGCTGTGACTGATTTTGGCAATGTGGCAAGATAGCTCTCATTGATTTAGAATTACATGAGGAGTAATTATCTAATGTAGTACAATGTTAAGTTTTACCAGCATTCGAGTTGCATGATTAAGTGAAATATGTACTTATGTGCAGTTGTCAAAGGAGTAATTTTGTTGTTGTTATTTATAGTGACCCCCGAAGAAGGGCTTTTTACAGCCCGAAATGCGTTGGGTTTTTACTGAATAAAAACTGCTTGTGATGAACCCCGCATCAGTCGTATTCTTACAAGAGGTCCGGATGGGAACAGTTGGAATATAAGAAACTTGAAAAATTGCAATATGCTCCGCATGTGGATTCATATGAAAGAATGAAGAAAAGATGGTTTAAAGTGGAATACTGAACAGTGTACTATGAATACCGGGTTTAAATTGAAGGCATACATGCCCGTCAGAATGGTGGCATAGAGCAGTGCGTTTGGCTTTGGGGCAGGAAGATGCCCTACCCTACAGAGAAGATAGCTCTCATTGGCATCAGAATTGTCATCCCCGGAGTGGATGGACATGTAGTCATCATCATCCACCAAGTCCACGTCCTCAGGAACTTTCTCCTCCTCCTCTTGAGCAGTACTTGCTGCCGACATAACTGCCTGGAGGATCAGTGGATTCTCCCCTCTGATTCCCCGTTGACCCGCACTGGTCGTAGGTCTGTCATCCTCATCCTCAGCATCCCCTGGAACACAGAGGTTGCAACCGTATTAGTGATTGACCTGGTATTACATGTGGTGCAACACAAGGGTTGTATTAACTGTACTTTGCATCAACAGATGAGGATCATGTGACCTGGTTAGGTACCACCACAAATGAAAGCTCACACCATAGCACTGAGGTGTTACACGGAGATGTACATAATACAAACAAACTCACCAGCTCCAGCCACAACTTTCTGTCCCTTCGCGTTCCACCCTGGTGTCAACTGCTGAACCTGTCTCCTTCTAGATATTGCAGACATAGCTGTCTGCGATCCAGCAGCTGTAGAGGTAAGTGACAACATTTTCAATGATCTGCATCACTAATTGGCAGACAGGCACATGTGACACTCCTGATTTGTATTTCACTTTGTAAACAACAACTGCTGATTCCATGCAGAAGGGGATCTTGATCTCTGTCATGGCTTAGTAATCTAAGCTAGTGACACACCTCATGCCAGAATTACCTGAAGGACAGGGGCGCAAGGGTTTCACTGCTGCAGCCAGGATGTTATGCATTCCCTGGGATGGTGTCCGCTGCAGTGGTGTCATCCTGTCAGCAGCTGTGATGAGACATAGATGTCCATATTTTAGTACAACAGATGGTAGCTATGAGCCAACATGTCATTCTCAATAACCATTTGCGGATAATCCAGGACAATGTGCAGCATGTTTACCTCATGGACTTTACATGTGGGCACCTGCTCACATGCAGCATTTGCCAGCTGTTGCCTCCACGCAGCACTGACATCAATAAGATGACACATCAACAGACAAACTTGTATGAGAAGGTTACTGATATTACAAGGAAGGTGATAAATGACCTGGACTCCTCCGCATTACACTGATTTCACCTTGACCATTAAGACTAACATTTTTCATAAGTGTAATGTTGTCTGTTGACAAGTCAGAAAGGAGTTCATGTGTGAGATGTGGAGCAGTCAGGGACATGATGTTGCTCATTTGTGCTTCCCTACCCATGAAGTCACAAAGCTCATTTTTGAATGAGAGAACACAGATTTCTCAAGTCCATCCTTTGAGTGTCCTCTCTTTGCATACTCTATTTCCAACATCATGGTACTATTTAGCTGACAACGGATGGTGTCTTGTACAGCAGACATCCAAACCTCATATGTCAAACACTCACCTATACATGTGAATATGGTAGAAGAGGAGGCAAGCAGAATGCAACATTTGGTTATGATCATACATTGCGGATAAGCTGAGAAGCTTTGATGCTTTCCACCTGCACTGGATTAGCGTGTTGCTTTTCAGCCAAGTTATTTTGCAGGTGTAACTGCATGAAGATTCACCTTTGCAGCCCCTACACCCATCTCAAAGGTACACAACTGGCATCAGTGTGGGCCTCAGCCATACCAATTTCATTATGATTTAACCATATGTATTTTGCTTGGGATTTTTCCTATCATTGAATTCCAAGCCTGTTGTGTTTTGGTCACCTCATATATGACACATTGTACTATTGTATGTTCATTCTGCACTCACTTGGCATACATTTTGTGTGATCCTTTCATTAGCCACCAGGGTCTGATCTGGTATGTGTTCAAATGCCATATGTGAGCATATTGTGATGCAGGACAACAGTGTTGTACAACACATACAACATACGGTGGAGGTGAAAGGCACATTTAATGAGCATTCAGCCTGAATTATTCTTGGGTTTACTTACCTTGGCCCAGCACTGGAACAGTGTGTGGTCCCTGAACAGATGTCACAGCCAACCTTGTAGCAGAAGTCAGTGTGTGTCTTTGATTCTGGGAGGACCTCATTGTACCTACAATGATTAGTGTGTTTTGCAACTTTACATTTCTGCTGCCACATGTGATGCACTCAATTTCTGGCACAAAGGATGAGCACAAACAGTTGTGGGCACCACTGTTGCAGAGGTGTGTTATACTTAATATCATAAGTGATCCCACATATAACTTAGAATGGGCCCACTACCTAGATGCAACCTATATCACAATGACATGACTACGAATCCTGAGGTAAGGTCCACTATCGTGTTTTGTTGATGGCCAACAAAAAAGCCAGCCAATGTAAGAAGTACATGACCAGCTGTGTGGACTGGGCAATTTAATGTATATTGGAAACATTCGAAGTTGGACAGTGGATGCATTGTCAATACTACTGACACTGGTATCTCACTTCTTGTTCATCATTATCATATTTGTGCAAATTGGATTTCTGATTAGGTCTACAGACACTATTACAATATAGTGGGGAGACCCTTTTGACTAGTTGTGGCACTCAATTACAGGATTGGATTCCCAGGTCTGGGACTGGCGGTGAAATACATGTTATGTTCCACAATTACAAAGGTATGATGAGCCAAGACATGTTATATTTTGTCTTTCGCTGTTCACAAATGTAATTTGCTAAAGGTGAATGTCCATTGACAACTCCAATAGTAATGAAGCTAGTTTTCCATCTCTGGTTGACTTTCATATGTGGGCACTATATGTCCCCCTGTTGTCTCCTGACAATGGATGAATTTTGCCCATCTCATGGCCAGTTTGACTTACCAATTAGTGAGGGTGGTATGCCTTTCTCTGTACGATGTCGAATCCTCCCAGTAGATGCAGGGACCTCTGCTACTGCAGTTGTCTGTGCTCTGGCTGAATGTGTCAATGGGTGAGAAGAGAGAAAAGTAACCAAATGGGAAATGTGCATGTAGAACGTTTCAGGGATTTCCCCATATCTTCGGCATGCTAACAGTGTTGTCAAGTACTGCTGCAGACGGGGCAGGTAGGAGCAGTTGTGTGTTGGGGATGTAATGGCGTGGCAGGGTGGGAAATGAACAACAGAATATGTGTATGACATATTTTGATATGATGATGTCTCACCTTCTGCTTTGTGATTTAGGCTGGCACAGGGTGATTTACTTCTTGGATAATTTGTGGCAGGTTTACAAGCCCCTTGAAAAACATTTGTTTTCTGTAAATTTGGTGTAATTCCGTTCAGAAGTTCAGGCTGTAGTCATGTTCAAAAATTAAAAATCCTCAAAGATGTAACATGGGGAAAACATGTATTGGAACTCCCTTTTTTCTCAGCTACCGCTTTACAGAGCGCCCCGAAACTTTCAACACAGCAGCTGAACCAAAAAGGGGAAGTTTTGTGAAACTTTCGTGCCTAGAACGAAAATGGAAATAGCTTTCTTTAAAGAATCGAAGGAAGCTTATAGAACAGCACAAAACAAGTACCACTCACTTCTCAAAAAAGAGGTGCTCTATGTATTACAAAGAGAAAATCGACATGGCAGAAAACTCATCCAAAGAACTGTATGCCACTCTTGAGAGAACACTCACAACACCGACCAGCTCTGAAGAATGGTGCAATATGATTGCAGATTTCTTCCTTTAAAAAAGATCTAGTTTATATAACTCCTTCCCTGAGAAAGCCTGTAACTGCCCTATTGAACTGAAAGAGAAATCTACTGAGCTGGGCTTGCCATCCGTGAGGGAGTTTCTTACCCCCCTGCGATGGAGCTCATGGAAGTGGCTTTAAAATCAAATCAGGCTCCCCTGCCGATTCAGCTGCACCTAACAGAATAAAAGAGGGCAATGAATTGATAACACCTAAGATACAGCAACTAATAGACACATCCATTAAGTGCAGAGAGGTTCCTAGGTTATGGAAACATGCGACTGTTATACCTCTAAAGAAAAAACCCTCAGTCAACCCCGAGCTACTGTATAATCTCCGCCCCATCTCTCTGCTCCCCTACATATCAAAACTCACAGAAAAGGTTGTGAATAAGCAATTAGTGGAACATATCAACTCATACAACCTTCTACATCCAACTCAATCAGGTTTCAGAGCATCCTTTTCAACCGAATTCGCTCTCCTTTTTGCAACAGAGACTATACAGAGACGGGTGGATGCCGGTCAGATTGTTGATTGTTGGATCTAAGTGCCATCTTCGACTCGTTATCCCATAAGCTACTTCTTCAGCGTCTACAGGTGTGCGGACTAGATGAGGTAGCACTACAGTGGATGCGGTCCTTCTTGGAAGATCGTGGTTTCCAAATTGTACAACACCCCCATCGATCAAAAATCCTGCCACTCTGTCAAGGGGTCCCACAGGGATCTATCCTGAGTCCCAGACTTTTTAATCTGTATATTGGTCCGCTGGCTAAGATTATGGACAATTACAAGATCCCTATGGTGTCGTATGCTGACAACACACAGCTTGTGGTGACCCTGGCACAAGACTCCGGTGAGTCAGCATTAGAGTTTTCTTCCTGTCTCAATGATCTGGCCTCATGGATGTCTAACAACTACCTTAAATTGAATGGTAGCAAGACAGTGGTCATGATCATCGGGAAATTCCCCTCTATCTGTGGTGCAGCCTCCCTGGGCCCAAAACATAGGTAAAGAACCTAGGATTACATCCTAAACTCTCGTTTGAGTCTCAAACTAGAAAGGTGACAGGGAGATGCTTTAGCACCCTTAAGATGCTAAAAAAACATTAGACATCCTTCCCGTATCAGCAAGGATAACCATAGTCCACACTCTGTGGTGACCTCGCAACTTGATTACGAAAATGTTCTATATCTGTGTGTGCCTAAAGACTGTCTGAAATTCAAAATGCAGCGGCATGCCTTGTTCTTAATCTACCTAGTCGTGCTACAATGACAAAAGCTCTTTATTCAATCGGGAAGAGCCAAGTGCTTCTGTCATGAGAGCTTACAGGGAAAAGGCCCCAGCTACCTGCACGATTTCCTCACCCCGCACAATTCTAGCCGACAGTTAAGAGTTAAGATCGTCAGGAGCGCATTTACTCAAGATTCCCAGGATAGGAAAGGCTAGGATGGGCGCTCGATCATTTGGCTACCTAGCGGCCAAAAACTGGAACACACTCCCTTTCTGGTTACGCATAAAGAAATCAGAACCAACCTTTCATAGAGGACTGAAAACCTGGCTATACAAACTTGTCCGGTTATCCTCCCACTCCTGCTGATGTGCTTCTATCGCGGGGACCCACCTTTTGGGGTAGCCAGGTGCTCTATAAATGAACTATTATTATTATTATTAAGATTCGTCAAGCGGCGCCAAAGTTATTGGCAAAACAAAAAATGCTTTTCCTATGGAAACTTTGGTCCTAACTATAACTACCTAATGGCAGTTTATATATATATCTCTAACATAGGAACTTCCTTGCTCATGAACTTTAATAATGATTTCAGAATTTCAGATGCTGTTGAGAATATTTAAAGGCTGTCTTTATTTCCCCTTTTATACCTCCCTAAAACCATATTGTTTGACAGTGGTATAATGCTATAAAATGCTCTAAGATGGTCCATTTAATACATGCTCTTGGGGCCCAAATACTCAACACACACCCTCAAATAGCTAAGTATAACTATTGTTTTGTATTGTGATTGCACTGATAAAGCACTTCATACCGTGTTAAATCCAGAAAACAAGTTGGTGGGCAAGAAATATACAATACCTTACGGTGACCTTGGTTGGATGGCCATTGGATTGCAGAGTGATTATATAGGAATGCTTTTGGTATCATTGATGATGACAAAAGTAGTGGTCATACCTAGTCATATGTAATCATGCGTGAACATGTAGTGAAGATAAGAGGTGTGAGGGATAGAATGATTGCATTTTATAGCATTGTTTTGTTATATCTGATTGGAAATATGTGATTTGCAAGTGTGGGCTATGTGGGTTGCATTTCAGGGACTTGGAAAATGACAAGTGTTGTGCCTTTATTATTGAATGTCACTGCACAAAGGAGTGTAGTGGACTAAAATTATGCATTATTTAGGATGATTACATTTATAAATTGTTGTCCCTAATAAGAAACATGTGGGAACACAAATGTTGACTCTACGAGAAGTGTTTTGTGTTGTGCATGATTGGTAATGGCTGCTTTTATTGCATTGCTCTAAATATGTAACTGCTCCTTTGTGTGGAATGGAGAGAAGGACAGCAATAGTTGTCTACACATGGAATCATGCCAACAGTCCTTGTGAGAGATTTGATTTTGATCCTGGGTTTGTTCTATACCTTCTGCTATTGCTACTTCATCCTGTCTGTTGATTGGTGTGGTCCTCATCTGTTAGAGAAGAATCTGATTTTTACTGCATTCCTGAATTGCAGGTGGCATTGGATGTTTTGTTTCTAAGAGGATGGGCAGTCCATTATTTTCTATAATTTAGTGACCTTTATGGAAATGGTGATTCCACTTCTCTGCTTCTTCTTTTGAGGCATTATCTAGAGTTTCTTTCAAGAGTATCATGTAGTGTGAGATTTTGCACTTTGATTTGGATGAAGGCTGGGGCCTTGTTAGTTGGTGTACCCCTACTGCCGGGTGGCAAATTGAATATCTTTTCAGCCAGTCAATTCAGACTTTAAGAACCAAAGAGCAGAAATAAACAAAAGAATAACCATTTCAAGCTGGATTTTTGGTGGTTTAACAATAACAACGATATCAAAAAGTTGAACAGATTTACAACAAATTAGAAAATAATCAATGCTGGCACAAGTGATGCCTTCATGCCAAGATTCTTTCAAGTTTGTCCAGTAGGTTGGGGTTATCACAGATCAAAAATAAAAAGTGGAAATTTATTTATGCACCACAAATGTGATTTTTTGCTGTTTGTCAAATCTGTGCCAAACTTGAAATGAAGAGCCATGTTTTTTGGAACCAGGACACCGCCAAATGTGGTGAAAATTCATCAAATGATTGGAATTATATTAGTCATCTAGAAAATGTTTTCACCAGTTTGCTGACTAAGTCAAACATAACCACAAATGAACTAAAGCTCCTCTGTAATATACATACATAAATAATGCATCCATACATAATTTCACATATACAGCCAAGCCTAAATGTTTTGACATGGCTGCTGTGTTGCATGATTTCAAATAAACATGTTGGGTGAGTAACCTCCAGATTCCTCAGTTGTTCCCTCTATGATGAAAGTTGGTGTAGGATATACAAGCAGCTTTCACCAGCTGCTCCTGGTCGGACAAATCTTTCTTATTTAAGACTTTGCACAATTTCTGTGGCGGTGACTAATTCACATATATGTATATGTGTGTGTGTGTGTGTGTGTGCGTTTGTGTGTGTATTCTTACAAATATATAGACACCAAACAACTTTAAACTTACCTACAAAGTTGTGATGTAAAGGTACTCCCAATGTAGTGACTCCCAATATAATTGGTTCAATGTAATGACTCCTGTTGTACTTACCTGTGCTGTAATGACCTGTAACCGCCTTTCACAAAGGTGCAGTAACTCAAGCTGTTACTAGATGTTCATCTTGAATCAGACAGAAGCCCTCACTTTTCCAGGCAGTAATACCTTATGTAAATACTTTGAATGTCTCCTTTGATTGAAGGAGGAATATAACAATGGAAGAATAACAAGTGTGCTTTTGTTTCAAACTATGAAGATTATAGGGCACAGATTAAAGATTAAATGTGCATACTCACTTTCGATATTCTATTGACTTATGCTTTTTTTCTATGGGCTAAATACATAGGCCAATGGGGGGTTGTCATGGTGATAGCAATTGTCATAGCCCTGGGTGCATCTCTTGTATATTCCGGGAGAAGAAAACCAAGACTGATATTACCAATCACAGTGTTTTTACTCATACAATGCCTTTATTCTGTATGTTGAACAGCTCTTTAGTTGGTGTTTTGAATCAAATTATTTTTTGAATAGGAGCTATCTCAAACTGAATTCGGATGAGACCAAAGTCCTCATCCTAAGACCCTCACCCTCAGCTTGGAACAACTCATGATGGCCCCCCACACTAGGAACCCCGCCCACCCCTTACTGACCATGAACGAGACATCGGCATCATACTGGACTTCGCACTCACAATGAACCATCAGATCAACGCAATCGCCTCATCCTGCTTCCACACGCTCCATCTGCTTCGAATGACATTCAGTTGGATCCCCACCAAATCCAGAATAACAGTCACCCACACACTCATCAGCAGCAGACTAAACTACGGCAACGCACTCTACCTTGGCATCACCCAGAAACTCATCAGAAAACTTCAGAACGTTCAAAACTCTGCAGCCAGACTGGTCCTTGACTTTCCTCCCTGCAGCCACATCTCTGAACACCTCCGAGAACTCCACTGGCTCCCAGCCAACAAAAGGATCACCTTCAAGCTCCTCACACATGCCTACAAAGCCCTCCACGATGCAGGACCAGCATACCTGAATCATCGCCTGTCATTCCATGTCCCCACCAGATACCTCCGCTCTGCCCAGCTGGCCCTGGCCACCGTCCCTCGGATCCGAGAGACAAGAACCGGAGGAAAATCCTTCTCCTACCTTGCTGCCAAGTCCTGGAACACCCTACCGACCCACCTCAGACAATCCTTGTTGCTGACCCAATGCAGGAAGGACTCCAAGACCTGGCTCTTCGACTGAACACCATAGTTTAGACGGACCAGCAGCCCTCCCCCCCAGCTCTTTGAGAACTTTACTGGTGAGTAGCCCCACTTTACAAACCCTGATTGATTGATTGAATCCCTGATTGATTGATTTGTTATTATTGTTTTGTAGTTCTGGTACATAATATCAAAAGCACAGTTGGGAATCCAAATAAAGGTATTACAACAATGTCATGTCCAATATAATTCAGATTCCTCTACAACAGTGAGGAGCATTGTATAAGAGGTGGTGAGCCCTACTAGTCCATGGCTCTGGTGTATTTAGATCATCATAATTGAAGATAATATGGTAAGTAAACAAGAAATACAAACTAACATTAAAACTCAAGCCAAGCGAGTCTGGGAAGTATTGTGAAAAGGTAAATACAGCAAGGCACAAAGGGATATTGGTATACAATTCAAGCTTCTGTTTTGATAACCGTTGAACCCCTATGTAATGTCAGAGTTCTGTGAGGTGTGTTCCCCATGTGTGAGGCCCTTAGGGGTAGATAAGGTGGAATGTATGGAGGGGAGTATGCTCATCACAGCATGTATGAGGGGGAGGGACCCCATAGATATGCCCCGTCTCTCAGCCATTCAGTGGGGTCAATTGTCATCTCTAACGTGTTGCTGGAAGACAGTTGTCAGTACAACCCAATGTGTTGCAATAGGGAATTTACATAGTCTTTGGCCTCCTCTCTTCGCAGGGCCACAGACTCCATCTCAGCCCAATGCAGGACAGCTGCACACTATTGTGAGATTGGACCCAGAGAAAAGGATTTCTACTTCATGGTGATCGATCCCCTAGCTAATCGGAGAGCCAGGTCTAGGAACCTGCTAACTATCTTTCTCGCCTTGAGGCATTTGAATAAACCTAAAAGGCAGCTTTTCATTGTGAAGAGGTTTTGTCAGGCAGTTACGGAAGTCAGTATGGTTCAAACCTCCTCCCAGTCAGTGAATATGACTAGGCAGGACCAGAACACTTGTGCCATTCCAGTATTCGGGTTGTGGTAATAGGGGCATGTAGCATTAGTAGTGTTGTAAATAGGTTTGAGCCATTTAGCTGTTAAATATGCTCTGTGTTATAGTTTGTGGGGTAGTGAGAAATGACTTTAACCCATTCTTTTTGATGCATAAAGCCCATGTCACTTTTAGTACAGAGTTATGATAAGAGGGTAGTAGTAGGGTTCGGAATAGCATGAGCAAGCCAGGAGAGCAGCCCTTTTTCAGAACCAATAGTGAAAAGTGTTTGGAGTAGGGAGTAAGGGGCTTGTTCTGTATCGGTGATGTTCCAGGTGATATTCAGCATCATCAGGATGCATCAATGTGTCAAGAATCGGCCCATTGGTACTTCATTTTGTTCGGTGAGTGTGTCAAACCCTTGAACCTGTCACCAGGCAGGTCGCTCCCCTCGCCGCACAGCACCACCTGTCTGACGCTGCCCTGAGCCTGCTGCTGCCGCTCGTTATGGTTTGTGCCCTTGCTTAGCCTTCTTTGTTTAGCTTATCCCTCTGTATTTCTTGTATTTTATTATATTTTGCCTATTCCTCTGTGACTGCTTATCCTCCCCGTGATTGTGCCCTTCTTGTGATTGTGTCCCCGTGATTGTGGCCTTCTTGCCTTCTGTACCCCCGCCCACTCCCCCCTATGTTTTTCCTGCCGCTGCGTCCCCTGCGGCCTGCCCCGCTGTTCACCCATTCGCCACCCCACTCCCGCCTCCCAGCTGCTCCTCCCTCCCACCTCTCCTCATATGGTGGCCGATGTGTGCTGCGTAGCGGATGCGCTGCTGGCGTGCCGCAGGCGCGCCTGAGGGAAGCCAGTCTGCGCCTGTCCGCACCTGGACTGCACCCAGCGCCAGAACCCCTAGCCCCCACGAACGCCACGACACCCAACACCACTACGACACCAGCACCCTCCATGCACTCAACACCGGACGATCACGCACCTGCTGCCTGGCCGCCCCGAAGCGCACCCAAGGACCCTTCTCCTGCCGGAACTGCAGCTTCACCAGCATCCGACCCGCCAACCCAACGACCAGGAAAGAACCCAACTACCTCAGATGCATCCTTCTAAACACCAGCTCCGCCCGCAAACACGCCGTTGAACTCTGGGACCTACTCGACTCAACCTCCCCAGACGTCGCCTTCCTGACGGAGACCTGGCTGAACTCCTCCTTGGCACCCGACATCGCCATAGCCATCCCAGAAGGCTACAAGATCACGCGCAGGGACTGTACCAATGGAGTAAGAGGAGGAATTGCCATCGTCCACAGGAACACTCTCAGAGTCTTGACCAACACCGACAACACCCTCAGCACAGCCGAACACCTGTACTTCCAGAACCTCGTCTACAGACCCCCCGGACCCCGACCACAGTTCAGCGACTCCATCGTCGACTTTGTCAGCACACACGCCCTCGCCTCCACAGACTACATCCTCCTCGGGGACCTGAACTTCCACCTCGAGAACAACAACGACACGCACTCCACCACCCTTATCGACAACCTCGCCAAACCCGGACTCAGACAACTCGTCCCAACTCTCACCCACTCTGCAGGCCACACGCTCGACCCCATCATCTCTGTGAACCCCCACGTCTCCTTCAACCACACCACCGAACTCCAGTGGACCGACCATCGCTGCATCCACTTCACCTTCTGGAAACCCACCATGCACCACCGCACCCAACAGATGCCTCGCCACTGCTAGAGCAAAGTCACCGAAGACCAGCTCTCCACCACCCTCGCCTGGAACCCACCAGCAGACCCGACTGACCCCGACACTGCCGCTCGCAACCTCAGACAGTGGATCAACGACTGCGCCAACACCCTCACCCCGTTCAAGAAACCCTCCTACAGCCACACCAGCAAGAAAGCCAGCTGGTTCACTGAAGATCTCCAGGCCTCCAAGCACACCTGCCAAAAGCTAGAGAAGAACTGGCACCGTGAATGAACACCGGACAGCTACGTAGCCCACAAGAACGCCACACGCAGACACCACCACCTCATCAGATCCACCAATAGGGCATCCTTCAAAGACCACCAAGATAACAATGCACACAACAGCAAAGAGCTCTTCACCATTGTGAATGAACTCTCCAACCCCAGCTCCAACACCAATGACATCCCACCTTCGCAAGACCTGTGCGACTCGCTGGCCACCTTCTTACATCGCAAGATCGCAGACATCCATGACAGCTTCAACGTCACGACCGCCCCGACAACCACTTAGACCTCTGCCCCCACGACCACCACCCGCACCAACCGCCTGCTCTCCTGGACCAACATAAACGACGATGACACCATCAAGATCATGAACAGCGTTCACTCTGGATCTCCGCCAGACCCATGCCCACACCACATTTTCAACAAAGCCAGCACTGCCATCGCACCCCATCTCTGGAAGGCCATCAACATTTCCTTCGAGACTGCAACCTTCCCGGTGAGATGGCAGCATGCTGAGATCAACGTCTTACTCACGAAACCCAAGGCAGACCCCAAGGATTTCAAGAACTTCTGGCCCATCTCCCTGCTACCGTTCCCGGCAAAGGTCATTGAGAAAACCGTCAACATACAACTGACCCGCTACCTTGAGGAGAACAGCATCCTGGACCCGTCCCAGTCCGGGTACCGCAGAAACCACAGCACCAAAACAGCCCTCATCGCCGCCACTGATGACATCAGGACCCTGCTAGACAACGGAGAAACCGCGGCCCTCATCCTCCTGGACCTGTCAGCCGCCTTCGTCACGGTCTGCCACCACACACTAAGCACATGCCTCCACGATGCCGGGATCCAAGAGAAGGCCCTAGACTGGACCACCTCCTTCCTCTCCGTCAGAACACAGAGCGCCCACCTCCCCCCCTTCCGCTCCGAAGCCACCAAGATCATCTGCGGCATACCCCAGGGCAGTTTAACATCTACATGGCACCGCTCGCCCACGTCGCCCGACTGCACGACCTTAACATCGTCTCTTACGCCGCTGACACCCAGCTGATCCTCTCCCTCACCAAGGACCCCCACACCGCCAAAACCAACCTCCATGAAGGAATGAAGGCCATCGCCGAATGGATGAGGAACAGCCGACTGAAGCTGAACTCGGACAAGACGGAGGTCCTCATCCTCGGATCCACACCCTCGGCCTGGGATGACTCCTGGTGGCCGACTGCAATGGGAAAAGCTCCAACACCCACCGACCACGAACGCAACCTAGGGGTCATCCTCGACTCCACCCTCTCCATGACCAAGCAGGTCAATGACATCTCTTCCTCCTGGTTCAACACCCCCCGCATGCTCCGCAAGATCTACAAGTGGATCCCCACCGAAACGAGCAGAACGGTCACTCAGGCCCTTGTCAGCAGCAGGTTGGACTACGGAAACGCCCTCTACGTAGGAGCCTCGGCCAAACTCCTGAAACGGCTTCAACGCATCCAGAACGCCTCTGCATGCCTGATCCTCGACATCCCTTGCCGCAGCCACATCACACCCCACCTGAGAGACCTACACTGGCTCCCCGTCAACAAAAGGATAGCCTTCAAGCTCCTCACCCACGCACACAAGGCACTCCACAACACCGGACCAGTGTACCTCAACAGACGACTCAGCTTCTACACCCCCACCCGCCAGCTCCGCTCCGCCGACCTCACCCTCACCATGGTCCCCTGCATCCGAAGAGCGACCTTTGGCAGCAGATTGTTCTCCCACCTCACTGTCAAGACCTGGAACATCCTCCCCCTCCACCTACGGCAGACCCAAGACCTGCTGACCTTCAGAAGACTCCTCAAGACCTGGCTCTTTGAACAGTAGCAGCATTCCCCCACCCCCCAGTGCCTTGAGACCCTCACAGGTAAGTAGTGCGCTTTACAAATGCCATGATTGCTTGATTGATTGATTGATCAAAAGTAATCAGGACTTTATCCTAGAAGAAATCCCCCAAGCAGAGTATCCTGGAGTTATCCCATTGTGATGCAAGACTAGACTCAGTGCCCCCCCTCTAAGCAGCGAAGGCTGGCTTCTCAGGGGGATTGCCAATTCATATGGCACCAGATCTGGTGTAACTGCCAATGCTCTGTTGTAGCTTGTGAGTGCTATGCAGAGTAGCTTGCTGCTTGCCGTTGGTTTGGGGCTGTAGAAACAAAGGTTTGCATATCATATCTAATGCTGTATGATCATTGCGGAGTCCTATTTCCTGTAAACATTGACCAGCTAACCAGTGAGTCGTCCATTGTAATTGTGCAGCCAAGTAATATTGTTCAAAGCCTGGAAAACCTAGGCCCTCTTGTTCAATATGGAGTTTGAGTTTTTGAAGCGCAACACTCCGTCTCCCATTGCTCCAAAATCAAGTCCCTGAACATCCCATCCAGTGCGCAAAATACGGATCCAGGAATTTGGAGCCGCAGGTTGGAAAGTAGTACAGCACGCGGGCAGGATTACCATTTTTGTAAGCGCAACCCTTCTTGGGACCGCTATGGGTAATGTCTTCCAAAAATTAATCTGGGCCTTTACAGCGGAAATTGCATGCAGAAGGTTGCCATCTGGTAGGTCTTTGATGGTATGGTAGATGTTTATTCTGAGACAGAGGTATAACTTGTTCTCCCAATGTACTTAGTGTGTATCTAATACAAAAATAATTGTGTGGAGCATATGGGATTTAATGGAAATATATAAGATCTGTCTCAGTTCAACCCAAATTCCGGCACTGAGTGTCTCCGCAATGTCTGTTCCCACTATGTGGATATATCTCAGGTACATAAGGACATTATCCGCATATAGCGAGACCATTCTTGCCCACTCCCAGAGGAATACCACAATACAGACCCATCTAGCGGAGCTATAGGGCCAGAGATTGGACTACTAGCACAAATAGGAGCGGTAAGTGGGGATAACCCTGCTGGTCCTGCATCTTGAGTTTGGATATCAGTTGACCAGTTTTGACTCTGATGGTGGAAGTGGTATACAGGAGCCATATCAGCTTAGTCATTCTGGGATCCATGCCCAGCTTCGGAAGTATCAATAGCATGTAATCCCAGCTGAATGTGTCGAATGCTTTTTCTAGATTCAATACAAGTTATTTGGAGAAGGGCCATTCAACCGGAGCTTCCTCCAGCAAACTGTGCAGGCACCTGATATTAGAAGGGTAGATCTACCTGGTATCCACCCATTTTGATCCGAGTGTACCAGAGCAAGGATCACTGACAGTAGTCTGATCACTAGTACCTTGCTTAGAATGTTATAAACATTGCTAAGAATAGGTAAAGGCCTGTATGAGGAGATCATCACATGATCTTGGCCCAGTTTGGGAAGGGAGACCAGGAGGGCCTTGTGCTTAGAGAGTGGCGCAAAAGACCTAATTCAGAGCAGTGGTATATACTTGAGCCGGTTTTGGGATTAGGAGGAATGTGTAACTGCTGTCTGATTGGTTCTCCATGATTGGCAAATTTGATTTACTGGTAAGTCCCTGGTAAAGTGCACTATGTTTGCCCAGGGCCTGTAAATCAAATGCTACTAGTGGGCCTGCAGCACTGGTTATCCCACCCACATAAGTAGCCCTGTAAAGTTGTCTCAGACCTGTAATTGCAGTGTCTGTGAGTGCATGTCGACCTGGCAAGTGCACCGACTTTCCAGGCCCAAACCTTCCCTTTTACTACATGTAAGGCACCCCTAAGTTAGGCCCAAGGTACTGCCATTGGCAGGGTGCAGTGTATCTGAAAAGGTAGGACATCTACTGGTGTGCTGCATATGTCCTGATAGGGAAATACTGCCAATTTCATTTTCCATTATTACAAGGACTAGCTCTCCCAAAGGTTATCGTTGGAGCTGCCTTGTAACATTTTACAAGTGTAACTTTCAATTTGGAACAGCTAGAGATTTGGAGTTTGGGCTCTCAGAGCTCAAACTTTAAAAACACATCTTTTAGTAAAGGTGGTTTTTAAATTGTGAAATTTTAGAAAGTGGGCATTTGCTTGTTTAACCATCCTGTGCCTCCACCTACCTGTGGAATCAACGTCTCTTTAGACTGACAGGGGCCTGTTTGTGCATTTACTCTAGATAGTCACACAAAGGGAGTTTGGTGTGCCCTGCATATCCTGATGACTCATCACCAGACTGATGAGTCTTCCCAGATAGAGAGGTGAGAGGAGCTGTCACCTGCACCTGAATAAGTCTGTGCCTGTCCTCTCACAATGCTGTCGCCACCCCTCTGGAGTGTGTCTGGAGCCAAGGCCAGACAAGGCAAGAACTTGTAAACTGAAACAACTTCAAAGGCTAAAAGTAGTGTAAGTAAGGGGGCTCTGACCCCAGAACTTTAGAACACTTCTGGAACTGAGGACTCTGCCAAGAAGAAGAGTTGAAGAACTGTCAGGAGGAGTACTGACCCTTTGCTGTGTGTTTCTTTGCTGGGTTAGCCTGCATTTGCTGCTTCTGTCTGTGGGCAGTGAAAGGACTGGACTTTTCTTTGTATCCTGCTTTTCCAAGTTTCTCCAAGGGCTTGGAAGTCTCAGGGTCATCAAAGACTTCACCTGCAGTGTCCCTGCGCTTCACTGGTCAGAGGTTTGACCTGCCAAGTGGTGCCAAATCAGTTCTGGGCCACTGGAGGTGTTTGCTTGGCTGCAAACCTCAAGAAAAGGATTCCTAATGTCGCTTCTGATGCCGCTACCTGCACCGATGCTGTTGTCACTGATCGCTGGGTGAGCGCAGCACTGACTTCGATGACACCGCATCCCCGACTCTGGCCCATGCCATCTCCGCATCAACTCCGACTTCATCACTGAGGCAGCTGCCTGCAGCTGGGCAGAGGGCACGGCTTCTGGAGAGCACAACGCACTGCCCCAATGCCGACCGATGCCAGCATCTCCCTTGCCCCATCGTGAAGTTGATAACCGACATGGGTGACTGCCCGATGCCGCACCATCGTAAGGAACCGACGCACCACCGCCAATGCCGTGTCATCTCAGGTGCACAATAAGGAACCAACGCCACCCCTCCCCTACAACAGCATGGAACTAACGCATCCCCTCCCCTGCATAACAATAAAGAATGACAGCCTTACCTCCTCTGTGGCAGTAATAAATCAATGCCTCACCTCCCCTGTGGCAGTAAGAAACTTACGCCACCCAGGCACAGGCACTGCATCACCTCCCTGACACCGTCTGACACCGTTGTTTGTATCATCACCAAAGGTGCTGTTTCTCTGTGGGTCCGTGTGATTCTGTTGCCGCCCCGCGGTCAGTGCAGTACTTTGGATTTGTACCTGTCACAATGTCAAGATAGCCTCGGTTGGAGTTATTGTCTTCTAAGAGCTATATTTTTATAGTAATCATTCTAAAAGTGATATTTTAAGTTGTTTATGTTGGCTTTTTGTCGTTTTGGTCTTGTTATGATTCGATAAGTATTGGTCATTTTTCTAAACTGGGCTGGTGTCCATTTTGTAGTGTTGTCACTGTGTTACTGTGTGTTTAGATACAAATGCTTTACTGATTGCCTCAGTAGTTTAGCCTGACTGCTCTGTGCCATGCTACGAAAGGGTGAGCACAGGCAAATTTAGGTGTGTACTTTTCTCATCCTGGCTAGAAGGAAGGGTCCCTACTTGGACAAGGAGTAAACCACTGGCAACTAGAGACCCCCATTTTAAAAAATGTGGGTATTGTCCGGGAAATGGTCTGCACTGTATAACTTACTGTAGTGAGAGGAAAAGGCAGAGTGTATAGGTGATTACGAGTAGATTAGTTGGTTGGGCGAAAATGGATCTCAGTGATCAGGGTCCTGTCCTTTTCATGTCCGATCAACCAGGCCAAGAGCCTCTGTAATTTATCAGCATTTATGTGGGTTTTAGTTTTATAGGTTCTGCAATCAAGACACCAATGTAATTCCATTAGTTGGGCATGAGCAGTGTGTCTTTTAGAGCTGTGTTAGTCAGTGTGGATGTTTCTAAGGTCATGAGAGAGTTGTCTGTCCTTTCCAGGTCCACTATTAAGGATTAGCGCATGAAGTGTCTTTGTATCACTGTTTTGAATGTAAAATAATTGGCTACTTTGCTGAAAATTTGGTCATGGATATCGTGGTCTCTAAGGTGAAATAGATTGGAGTTGGCTTGTTGGCGTTTAAGATAGGCATGTATATTGCATCGTACTTTAGCTGTGGATATTCCCCCGATGTTCCAGGAGATGAACGTTAGGTTGGTCATAGTATATCTTTGGAAAGGGAGAGGGGTGTGTGGCCATGAAGGAAAGTGGGGGAGAGTGAAGCAGGTGTGGATGGGGTGTGGTGTTACCAGAGGTCTTCCCTCTGCCTCTTAAGTATATAGTGAACATCAGACTGCCAGACTTGTGTGTATATACTACCCAACTCCCCACCCGAGGGCATTCGTGTAACATATAACTGCCTACAAAAACAACTGGTAACCATAAAGGGCTCTGTCCTCTGCAGAAGTGAGGTGAGACCAGTTAGGAGAGGTGGCCTGACGACAAGGAAGCTGAAATGTGAGAAGTTGGGTTTGTTAAACCCGGTCTGTAGTCAGGAGACCTAGTGGATTGTGTGTTTGTGCAGTAACCTTCCACGTGTCAAGTTGGGAGAGAGGACAAATGAGGTTAGGATGAAAAGTAATGACAGGATACATGAAATCAAACAGAACAGCATAATGCAGCGGTATGCAGCGAATATAGAGCATTATCATGTGTGGTTACCAAGATCGCCAGTAAAAATTATTGTGGATAGTATCACTTTTGAGCACATTTAAGCATCAGCAGTCTGGAGCATAATCATCCGAGGAATTATTGAATTAGTGCTAATGAGGGAGCAGCTGAAGGCCTTGGAGGATAATAGGAGAGCAGAGTCATCCAAACCATCATTGGTATCTGGGATCCACAATTGTGCATCTGCAGATAGTACTAAATCTTGCTCAAGTTGGGACTGTGCTGGGTTTGGTGCTTCCTAGATCGAGGCCCCCACAGAGGAGGCCCTGGGATCAGCAATAATGTCACAGGGCCCCTTCACAATGCTGAGTCAGGGAAGCACTGTGCGATCCCAGGGTGGGTTGTCTTATGCCTCCTCTGGCTCAGTGAAGAAATTAGAGGTCTGACCGGAGATCATTTTTAATTTTGCTCGGAACAGTAAAGAATATTTGAGGCCCAGATCCCCCTGTAGTTTGCATTTGACTGCAAGGAAGGAGGTCAGGCGGTGATGGACCGCCAGGTTGTAATCTGGAAAAATCATAGCTTGTATCCTGTCCACTAGCACTTGGCCAGACTGTCTGGTAGCGTTAAGGATAGTCTTTTTGTCAATGTAGTTAATCGTTTTTGCTACTGTTGTATGTGGTGGGATTCCCAGAGGGGGCTTGACTTCCAGTACACGATGGACCCGTTCAACTGTAAAGGAAGGCGAGAGGCCTACTAATGCCACATGTTGTTGCAATCAGTTCTATTCTATGTATTCCATGGACCTGCGCCCCTCTGATCCCTCAGGCAAACCAACAATTTGAATGCTATTGTGGTGGGAGTGACCCTCTGCATCTTCCACTCTGTGTTCCAGTATTTGAATCCTGCTCAACAATTCAGTGAGTTGTTTGTGATGGTCTGATGTTTGGGACACCAGAGTACAGAGTGAGGCCTCTGTTTTTGTCACTCGATCCGCAAGTTTACGCTGATCGTCAAGGAGGACGCCGACCTCCACTGCCGCCACGTTGATCTTTAAGTGTGTCTGGTTTGGGTAGGTAACTACTCTGGTAGGTCCCAGAGATACCAGAGGAGCATCAGGATACCAGTGGGGGCCCGCATGGAGGGGGCACAATTGAATCCAGTCGCTCAGGTGTTAAGGCAATGCTCATTACTCAATGTGGCTAGCGGGCCCACGTCCCATGTCAAGGTCACATGTTAGCGGCCAGTCCAGCAGGGTGGGGTCCATCAGTGGACGCAGGCTCTTGGCAAGCAGGTCCTCCCCTGTGCCACAGCACAGCACAATGGGCTCAGGGTGTCAGTCAGGGCAGAGTCCGTCCAAGAGTCTGCACCCTTGCAGATGCCCGCAACAGCAGCTAAAAGAACAAAGGGCTGCACCACTGCAGGCCTAGTTGTCAGGCCCTCAGGGCTCCTGAATTGTGCAACTGCACCTTAGCAATATTTTGCGACTCTAGGAGGGAGGAGCCTGCACTGTCGCAAGTAGAAATGTCCACACCGAGGGACCGGCAAGCTACGATGTGCCTCAGCCCACCCAACTCCAGACTGTAGGCTGCAGACAAGGACCAGGCAAGGCAGTCTCAAGGTGCCACACAGGCCGCTCCTCAAAGGTCATCTCCCCCCATCTCAGGGATGTTAGAGATGGCCTGAGGTGGTATGGGTGCAAATAGCAGATTGATAGTCCCTGATTGTGGCAGCATTCTGCGGATTGGGTGGGAGCCTCCATTAAAGCACATCCACTATGTTGAGGACTGATGCAACACCCCCCATTAGTTGCTTTTACTGAGGTTCTGTTTTTCAAGGAGGACTGACATACAGGTAGAGAAGCTGTTTCTTCCTGGTGTGTTATGCTTGCGGTGCCAGGATACAATGAGCAAGGTGTGTAGGGACAGATGGATATTGAACACATTCAATTTCTTCAGGGTGATAGTCATCATGTCTCTTAGTGTGCATGTTCTAGAACACTGTTCTTAACCTGTGGTCCTGGGACTTTGGGGAATCCGCAGCTCCTGCTCAGGGGGTCAGTTACTGTTTTGAACCTTGAATATCTGTACATCAATAAAGTGTATACACATAACTGATCAAAATGTAAAATGTCACATTTTAAAAAACAATATAAATGTGAAGACATTTGAAACTGGAGGCTAAAAATTAGGGGCCTTATTTATGAGCCCCTTGCAACACTTTTGCACCATATTTACAAAGTGACGCACTTAGGCAGATGCGTCACCTTGTAAACCCCTTTGCCACATTATACCTGCGTCAGGTATAATGTATGCAGGGTGGGCATTCCCCTGCAAGAAAGCCTTGCACAAGTGGTGCAGTGAAATCTATCAGATTTCACTGCGCCACCTCTAGGATCCTACTGCATAAAAACCTTACGCCTACCTCATACCAGGCGTTAGGGTGATGCAGTGCAAGATGTATAGGCCTCCCCCATGCATTGCTGGAGTTGCATCATGCTTCTGACACAACTCCAGCAATGCGTGAGTTTTGCACCGACAGATACTTCAGGAATCTTGACGCATCTGTCAGTCCTTGCGACATTGAGCGCCGTACAGTAAATACGGCGCATCCATGGTGTCGCACGGAGGGCACAGTGAAAAGTGTTGAATTGCAGTTTTATAGCAGCGATGCAACACTTTTAATAAATGAGGCCCTAAGTTGCAATGCTTTACTTGAGCTGTGGGAACAGCGCAAGTGCAGTAAACAGTGGTATGGACAATTGGTGGTCTCAATTGAAGCACTACCATGCTCCGACTAAAAGAAAGAATGCATTAGTAGCAACAAAAAAAGAAAAAAGTGATATGGTGGACCCTACCATATTGCTTTTTCTTTTAGAAATAAACCCAAATTCTGAAAAGCTCCAACATTCCCATTAAAATTTTGATTTTTGTTTGTGCATTAAAGAAAAGATTTGATGATTTCTTTGATTTTTACTTGTTTTCTGTATATTTTTAGCTTCCCAGATGAAATTGCTTAGGCGTAGTCCCCAGCTTCCAGTAATGTTTCAGGCATCCACAGAAGTCAATAGGTTAAGAGTCGCTGCTTTGGAAGAAGCAGCTGAACATACCCTGATATTTATAGAATATACCTTTATTTTCTACATTTTATAGTTTTTTAAAGGGGTGTGCGACGCTGCTTTTTTTTTTGGGCTGCAAAATGTCAGGAAAATTCGACAGTTACAGATGCATTTTATGAAATGGACTTTGGGCATCTTGAGTGAATTTCGAATGCGAGGCTTAACCTTACGTTCAGGTTTCAAACAATTTACCAGCAAGCAGTAGCGGTCCGTTGAGGGAGTTCGGTGGCGCAGAGAGGCGGGACGGGGAAATGTAAACACCGGAATATGGATGAATGGAGGTATGTACACATTTAAATAAAAAAAACAAATTCCTAGGCGCGCGCTGCATCGCAAAATGCGTTTTATTTATTTACACGTGTACTTACCTCCGTTCATCCATATTCCGGTGTTTACATTTCCCCACCCTGCCCCTCCTCCACCCCGCCTCTCTGCCCCACCGAACTCCCTCCACGAACCGCTACTGCCAGCAAGGTAATTGGTTTGAGGAGAGAATGTCTCCCAAAACATTCTCTCCTCAAGCCTTCTCCCAGACAATTTATGCTTTGAACGAGTCCACTGTGACACAATAATGTACACAAATGTTTACATATTTTCAGAAATTTGAGGTCATTTGCGCACTACAAAATTTCATTCATTATGCAAATTATGCAAACGTGATCAAAACTTTTCAAAGCCTAGTTTATGGTCGCACCGCCATGAAAAGTGTGGATGTGAGGAAACTTGTAATATGCTTGGCGGGGCTGCAGCGGTTTCGCCAAGTATATTTTGGCCTCAATACCGCCATGCCACCACCAGGGATCTCTAATCCCTTGCGGTTGCAGTGGTCCTTGTCGAAATAGGACGGTCGGAAGACCACGACGACTGCGCCCCTACGAGTCTGGCAGTTCGTGGACTGCCAGACTCATAATAAATGCCCTAAAACTATAGGGTCTTGTAAAGTATAAATAAAAACATAGTCATCCTTCGGTTAGGTCATAGCTCTTTGTTTTTCCAAATGGTTGCAGATCGACTATAAATTTACAGGTCTAGTAAATATAGGTGTAACCACTCCCTGCTTTACTGGTGTGAGGTAAAGGAAATGATACGAGAAATATAGAGGACTGGTTGGAGTCTGAAAATAACACAGAGAGAAATGGGGATGAAATTTGTAATATTCACAGGTGCAGAATTTCACACAAGGTTTTCGTGTGGTGGGCTGGCTCAAACAGAAAATGTCTGTGGAAGATCAGCTTGAGCAGAAAATGACAATTTCTCCTGAAGCCAGCTCACTTCCAAGATCTTGCATGACTTTGGAACGCGAGATAGACCCTCATGTTTAAGTTTCCGGTTGAATTTTCTCAAAATTTTGTAAAACATTTAGTAATTTTGCACAACCTTAGTCATGTGGTTCTGATGAGAAAAACAGATATTGCAACACAAGATTATACCCATGAAGGGATGGGATAGGAGAAACACCCATAGGCACCTTGCAGGTCATAGTTCTTTAAGAAAGTGACTGTTGGCAAGGACCCTCTCTCGCATGTGCAATTCTTCGTATAAAAATATTTGCAAGACCCAACTCCTTTATTGGCATTTTGCTTGGTAACCCGTACTGTATTTACTTTGCACAGAGAAAGCGAGAGACGACCCACCGAGGTACAATCACCTGAATTTAAATCTAAACACACCAAGATAGCTAGGGACTGTGGACAGAAAGCAAAAGAAAATAGACAAGGGAATCACATGGAGACACATCTGGGAAATGTAAAGATTTTGGATTAGACACCTCACCCACTAAATAGTGGCATGCTTCATCTACGGCGCCTATCCACACCCTGATAGGGTAATACATCTGGGTGGACTAAACCATGAATGGGAGTTCTTATATAAAATATTTATCTGGACAAAGCAGGGATCCAGTTTAAGAAGAGAAAAAGAGTTTAAAATAACCTCAAGGTATACCCTTTCAGAATTACCTTTATTAGTAGAGTACCGCGGGTTAGTTAAAAATCCAGAACAGGGTTCTGAATGAGTGTTGATCTCTCAATCACCCCTGATTTATTGTCAATATGTTTCAGCCCTCACAAAGAGCCCAATTGGGTATGGGGCCTTCCTCAGGGCTAAGTCTATGTGCCCCTGCCTGTTTTTGCATGAGTTCCATGCTATTTTAATGACAAGCAAGGGTCCTACTGTATTTCAGGGGTACTCTGTCTTGTCCTTTTTCAAGGATAATGCATGTCTGGTGGTGGGGACCATCCTATTCTTACACATACTCCAAGGACCTGGTCCCACACATTCACCTAGATGGTCTGCCTAGATAACAGCAACATATTGTACTATATAATGGTTGTATACTTACCAGTAGTCTTCATTAGTCTGATTCTTCTCTTGTTCCTATAGTTGTTATCTTCTCTTTCTCTTCCTTCAGAAGCCCTCCCCTTTGAGTGGAAGGGTTGAGTGTGATTCTGAGTCTTATATGATTTATCAAGCATGTCTTCTAACTCTTCTCCAAAGATGGCATTTACATAAAACTTTACATTAAACATGCTTTGTGTGCAGCGTCAGCCTTATCCTGAGATAATGGTGACATCTAGCAGCCACCCGCAAAGGCAGAAGCCATCGCTGAAGCCTTTAAGTTGTCGATTGTGAGGTCTGATAAGTATCTGGCTTGGATTTCCATTCTGCCCAAAAGTTGTGAGAAATTTTGATCTTCAAGAATAGCTGAGAAGAGAGATTAAAACACATTTACTAGCGATTGGGAGGTGTAGAAAGCTTACCTATTTGGTTTAACTGCAAAACTGAGACCTTTAAGATAACTCATTAGGGCATTGTCAACCTTCTTATTGATCAGGTGTGGAAATGAGTTTGAGTTTGACACTTCCTTGGAAAAATTAGACAGCTTTACAGTGATACTTACCAGTAGAGGATCGACTGTGAAAGCATGCAGAAGTTTGATATCTCCCTTAGCTAAGGGGTAGATTTATTCCATGAATCTCAGTACCAAGACCCTATGAAGTTCCTTTCACTCTCTTTCCAAAAGGTTCATAACCGCAAGTACTACGAGATTCAGTGATTTGTGAAATTGACGAAACCAATCTGAGCTGGTGCTAGACGGATCATGCACAATAGGTAGCTGAAGCTTAGAGGATAAATATGCAATTATCTGTTGAAGATCCTCTTTCTGAAAATGCTTCCCCAACAGTGGGAGAGCCCATGGAGAAACTCATTTCTTCCTCGTCTTCATATGGGGATGCCCAGGAACAGACTGAAGAAGGGGAGGAGAGCAACAACTGGGATCCTTCCAAGGACAATGGTGAGGAAGGAGGAGTCTTGCCTCACTGATGGTTGTATGCCTCAAAAAAAGATTTAACCATTTTATGGAGGTCCTTGTCAGAAAACATGGGGGCCTCAATCTGCTATTTTTACAGTCCAGCTTATGAAAATATCTCTCAGGAAGAGACTCTGGAAAGTCATGATACTTCTTAGGAAAACGGTTTCCCACAGTAGAAATACACACGAGCAACAGCACAAACACAAGTCTCGAAACTCAGCCCTTACATAGAGGATCAGTTCTAAATAGGGAGGCTGTAAAACTGACTTACAAAGGTGAATAATGGTTACAAAAGATAAACAAATTACATCATATCCTTTGTAAATGACTGACGTAATAAAGAAACCTCACAAAAAAGAATATTATCTGCTTCTGTAATCTGTGGCCAAGTAGGCAAGACTTGCACACTAATTGTTTATAAAAAGGTTTCTTGCCCAAGGCTCTGTAACCTAACAGGTGAGAGGACAGAACACAGTGGTAAGAAGAGGCTGATGAATTTCATCTTAAATGCAAGCATCGGCGATGAGTGGACTCAGCAAAAGAGACTAAGAATGGTCATGGGTATGTCGCTGCCCTCCAAGTCGTTCCTCAACATGGGTCCTCTACTCCCTAGGTTAACCATTCTAAAAAACCCACATAGCACAGAATTAATACACACTAATATAGGAGAGGCACTCCGTAAGTAATAACCAACTCCCAATGTGTCCAAGAAGAGTACAATCTGAATGAACAAAGCCAATGTGTTTCATCCCATTGACAATGAGACTTCGTTCGTCATTCATATTGCAAGAAAGAAATAAGGAATATCACTTTAAGTACAAACAAGTGTTCTTTTTTTTGTGTTTCGGAATTTAGATATGGAATATTAATTCTCTTCTTGGACAAATTAAGGGGCATATTATCAGAAAACTGCCGCCAGAGCGGCGATAATGGGCTTGATAATATGCTCTTGAGAATTCCCATAGAAGCCCATGTTCTGGTGTCAACCTGGGCTTCTATGGGAATTCTCAAGGGCATATTATCAAGCCCATTATCGCCGCTTTAGCGGCAGTTTTCTGCCGCTAAAGCGGCGATAATTTTAACGCCGTGCTTGATACTATGTCTCCACGAATTGGTTTATTACTTAAGGAGATTGGTAACAGGTGAAATCAGCCATAATGTCACTGCTGGATGCTCTCAAGCACCGTTAAAAAACCCAGGAATACGCTCTTCTTATCAGAACCAGCACAGAAAGTGGGTGAAATAACCAAAATAGCCCCTGAGGTAAATGAATAAATACAAATGGGCCAAAGCATACCAATGGTTTACAAAGATGGACACTATCTATGCTAATTGAAAGACACTAATAAATTCAGAAGGGAAACATGCATTCTTACCTTAAAAGAAACACTAACTTGAAGTAGGGGGCCCCCGCACCCATTAAAGAAAAAGGAAAGACTGTCAGTAGCCTTTCTGAAAAGCCCTGAAAGGATGAAGTGGGTACAGATGGGCTTTATGGGACAGCTCTTTGGAGTATGAAAAGAAAAGAAAGCTTTGAAAGAGGTGTCCAACTGGCAGTAATACTGTCACATAACTCAGAGAAGTAAGTAATGGGACGAGTGAGATGAAGAGGAGGTCATTTATTTTTCATAGTTGCCAGTGGACTTTCAACAAATAGCATTTTCACACACATAAATACTATGAACAGCTTTTTCCACCAACACATTCAAATACCTCATGCACAATTCTGTTAACCAAATATGTAGTGTACCTCCAATACCCCAATACCGTTTGACGCCACTCTTGTCTCAATTGGGTGTTCAGAACTTGTCAAGCACCAGCAAAGGGCTTAAGGGGCTTAAGTAATGAATTAACAGCTGCCAAGCTGGTTTGTTTTATACAAGCCAGATTCAGTCAGCCCTAGTTTTGTAAACTTTACAAGTCAGCATTTTTATTGGGTCTGGCATTAGAGAAGACCTGTTGGAAAGGGAACCACATTTAAACTTTTAATGACATGAGAAACCAATTATGACACTTCTGAGAGAAAAATAATAAACGTGCACCAACTACGCATTCAAGAAAACATGACAAGACAAGGGAATCTTTAGTTACTGCATTGTAAAAGCGTGCAGAAAAGATGTAGCCGAGATAATATAATTTGTGTAAATGATATAGACTGTGATTTACTAATTGACAAAGTACTAAATTTCATTAACACATGCTAGAAATGTGTAAATGGTGAGCTCTCACGTTATAGAGTTTACCTCCAATCATTCTTTCTTATCATCAATCAATCAATCAATCACCAAAATTTGTATAGCGCGCTACTCACCCGTGAGGATCTCAAGGCGCTGGGGGTGGGGAGGGAATCGCTACTGCCCGAACAGCCAGGTCTTGAGTTGTTTCCTGAAGGAGAGATGGTCCTGGGTCATCCGTAGGTGAGTGGGGAGGGAGTTCCATGTCTTGGCTGCCAGGTAGGAGAAGGATCTTCCTCCGACGGTGGATTTCCGAAATCGTGGGACGGAGGCGAGGGCGAGGCTGGCGGATCGGAGCTGGCGGGTGGGTGTGTAGAATGCGAGGCGGCTGTTGAGGTACTTCAGGCCCATGTCGTGGAGAGCCTTGTGTGCGTGGGTGAGGAGTCTGAACGTGATCCTCTTGTTGACGGGGAGCCAGTGAAGGTCTTTCAGGTGGGCAGAGATGTGGCTACGGCGAGGGATGTCCAGGATGAGTCGTGCTGAGGCGTTCTGAATGCGCTGGAGCCTTTTCTGGAGTTTGGCTGTGGTTCCAGCATAGAGGGTGTTTCCGTAGTCCAGACGGCTGGTGACGAGGGCCTGGGTGACCGTCTTCCTGGTTCTGGTGGGGATCCATCGGAAGATCTTTCGGAGCATGCGCAGGGTGTTGAAACAGGATGATGAGACGGCGTTCACTTGCTTGGTCATCGTGAGGGAGGAGTCCAGGATGAAGCCCAGGTTGCGTGCGTGGTCCGTTGGTTTGGGTGCACTGCCCAGGGCAGGGGGCCACCAGGAGTCGTCCCAGGCGGAGGGAGATGGTCCGAGGATGAGGACTTCCGTCTTGTCTGAGTTCAGTTTCAGACGGCTGATCTTCATCCATTCTGCGACGTCTCTCATTCCTTCCTGGAGGTTGGCTTTGGCGGTGGCAGGGTTGTTGGTGAGGGAGAGGATTAGCTGTGTGTTGTCGGCGTAGGAGATGATGTTGAGGTTCTGTTGGCGGGCGATGGCTGCAAGAGGGCTCATGTAGATGTTGAAGAGGGTGGGGCTGAGTGAGGATCCTTGCGGGACGCCGCAGATGACTTCGGTGGCCGCGGATCGGAACGGGGGAGGCGGACTCTCTGGGTTCTTCCGGTGAGGAACGAGATGATCCACTCCAGTGCCGCTCCTTGGATTCCGGTGTTGCTGAGGCGTTGTCTCAGGGTGCGGTGGCATATGGTGTCGAAGGCTGCTGAGAGGTCCAGGAGGATGAGGGCAGCTGTTTCCCCGTTGTCGAGCAGGGTCCTGATGTCGTCGGTGGCTGCGATGAGGGCGGTCTCGGTGCTGTGGTTTGCTTGGAAGCCGGACTGCGAGGGGTCGAGGGATCCGTTGGTCTCGAGGAAGGCCGAGAGTTGTCTGTTGTGTGTATATCACTAATGATTGTGAATTGAGAATTAATCAAATGTGTTCACTGAAATGACAAAAAGAAAAGTAGGTGTTGCACATTCTGAATTATCGATGCATCCGTGAATCTTTCAGGGATTGTATTTCACATCTGTACTAATGTTATACACCTACAATGATAGTCTAAATTTATGTTTTGACATATATTTCCATGTTGGTTCATTTGAAAAGTAGTAGTGTACCATGCTGACACACGTTATTTGTAACTATACTAAATGATTTCAAGTGCAATAGAATTATACGAGACTCATGAAGTCTTTATATTCCTTATGACTGTATGTTTAATAATTATATATATTTTGTTATATTAGCTCAAATTAATGTGATACTGATTGCATACATAAAGTTTCTTCACTTGCTGAATCCACTACTCATAAGAGAATTTCTCAATATAACCAATAATGCGATACAGAGTTTTCTTTCCTGAGTTCTCATGTACTGTACAAGATAATTTGCTGCATTTTTCATTGCAGTCTGGAACATCTGTCTGAGAAACTGTCTGTCCTCGTGAACTCACTTATGTGCTCTTTCTTAAGGAGCTTTGTTCTGACTTTTCACACATTGCATTGCTTAAAGACTTCGTAATTGTTCCACCTATTTCTCCACTTTTGGTGTCTTCTTTATGTCACCTGAGACTCACGCCATACAAACTGACCAATGAACTGAGTGGTGTGATCAGATTAGGTGACTCCAAGGTGTCACCCGCATAGCTTTAAGAATATAATATTGCCCAATTTAACTGACAGTGGCGCTGGATAGTGACGGATGGGCTGCTGTCTATATCCTTACTTTCTGTATTCTGCTGGAACAAACGAATCCTGTGGAGGAGACTTTGCGGAGTTTTCCTGGCAACCTTGACTTTCCAGATGCGGACTCACCTGGCTTCCTTTTAGAACTGACGGATACGCTATATGCGCTTAATAGTCTCTTCCTTCTTGGGAGACTGCTTGAACTTGCATGTTTCATGTCCCTTCCGGAACTCTTGAGCTTTGGTATCTTGTTGGATTTTGACCAGATCGACTTATAACCTGCTGCAAATTTACTGATGCATTTGTCTTTCCTTAAATTTTGAAAAACTAAACTAAATTATCATATTGGCTCAGCTATCATTATTTATTTCCATCCAAATGAATGTGCATTCTTAATTTGGATGTACCAATGATCAGGAGAGATCATATTAGAGAGATCTCAGAGCATCAAATTCTAAAGCTATTATTTTGTATAGCTTTAACTGAGCTCTTGGTGTGTATGATTTTGGCTCGCCTACTTTTCTTTAGGAGATTTTGGCTTGCAGTGATAATCCTATACCTTTATAGCATTGTTCTGAGAGTAATTTACATGAATCTGTTTTCTAGCTTGTAGTCCAATTATCAAATTGCTGGTCCTCATTGGATGACTGTTGGGACCCTTTATATTCAACCCCTCTCGACGCAAACCTAGGTCCATCGGAGGACCAAGAGAGTGGTACAAATAAAAGAAAGGAAAAATGTATGGGCCTAGTAATGCTAAAAGAGACCCTTTGCTTTTACTAAAATTATATTTGTAATATTCCTACATATAGGGGCTTTCTGCCAGCCATTCTCAATCATTTGTCTGTCATTCTATCATTCACATTTTTCTTCTGCCCACTACAGCATGGGGAATTGGGGAGCCCACTTCAGCCAGAGCTAACATCCCTCCGAGGGACGCCATTTTGAGGATTCACAAGGAGCGCATTCAAATATGACGTAAGTCTCATAAGTGCCTGGAACTACTCAGGTACACCCTCGCACTTTGTATTATTATGTAAATTTTATTCATTGCCAAGAAAACGATTTCTCTGACCTCTTTTAAAGAACTTGAAGTTTAGGCAGGCTAAAGTGGCACTTCTGCACTTACAGTTCTTGCTAAACCCTTACACCCTGTGTACAGTGTTAAGTTTTTGGCGGGCCACTTACAGATCTAGGTTCTCTAGAATTGATTGATCATGGTGTCGCCTGCACTCATGTGGTTCCTTCTAGTATGATGTGTGTACAGCTTATGACCCTCAGTGTTTTACCAAATTGTTTTATGTTTAAATCTGGTGATAATTTAGTAGTGTGAAATGTTTTTATACTATGCTTTGTACTTTACTTTTTGCTGTGCGATTCTTGGACTGTATCTTTTATGGACGCTTTTGCATCCGAATAAAGAATGGGTTATTATTACTACGGTAATGTGTGCTTTTTTAAACCAGAAATGGTTTTGCACTTCAACTTTTATTTTTGTTTAGATCGATGAGTGTTTGACAGCTTCATCAACAATATAGATTTGCGAAAGCCATAACAAAAGAAGCATCGACACATGCTAAAATGCTCACAGACAACGCCAGCCCTATTTGCTTTGCCAGTGCTAGTTTTAATTCTGGAGGGATCCGATAGAGCCGCCGCATGCATGCTACTGTTGGCACCAAGGCCAGGATTGGCTGGAGATGTCACGCTTAACATGTGGCCTCGTGGCAGCTGTGCCTTTAAAAAAAGCATCTCTGGTCGTGAATAGCAAGACAGGCAGCCATACCGCACATATCACTGGACTTAACTAGCCGAGAAGGACAGAGATCCAATACCTTCGAAAAGCCCTGCACCAAAAAGGTGACAAACTAAGACAGACAGCCAGTGCGAGTGCTGCCTTCAGATATGCGCTGGTTGGGAAAGAAGAACAGATGACAGCTGGGCACGAAATTGATCCATTTTAGCAGCGGGGAATAGAAAGACACGCTCTAATGATCACACTGCCATGGAGGTGAGCCAGCTGGGGTCCGCTGCGCAATCTGAAGCTCTGAACACTTCCGTTCATCGATCTGCCGCTCTCGGCCCGGCAGGTGCAATGTGACTCCATTGTTTCTACAGCTCCCCTCAAACCTGCTTAATTTAAATCCGCGTGACTTTATTAATTACAAACAAAAAGCCACCCCCCTTCTAATATGGCATGGGTTTTGAAAAATGACTTTCCTTGCCACAAAAGAAATGCTGCCCTCGTAAAGAATGCATTCTTTTGAACAGGAAATGGGCCTGCTGAAACTAACTTGTCAGTGGATACCGAAAGGTAGCTGTGGCGACCCTTCTGTTTTCCATCAAGATTCTTGTACTGCCTTGCTGTGCACTGCAAAAGATTGTACTAAATAGCTCTGGCATCCCGCCAGGTGGGCACTTCACATCCTTATAATAGAGCCTTGTTGGAATGCAATATCATGGAATCCATAAGAATGCTCTGATTACTTACAGGTCATTTTCGTTACTCTGACTTAATATTTCTTGGCTCGTATCTGGTTCGATTGTGATGTCAAAAAATCAAAACACCAAAATACCTCTAAAGGGATCAAGAATACCACAAATTCTGAAGTTGCCTTGTGTGAACACAACCAGGCCTTCTCTTCAGTGCATCCAAACTGGCCTGCTGCCCGTGACATCTTTGCTTCTAGAACTATGGAGTGCCCCAGGCCTTCAAAATATGTGCTATGACAACATTTTGCGTATTTCCGTGCCCCTATTGCAGCACCTAGTACACTGGGAGAGACCTGGGCCCATATTTACTATTTGTAGCACAGCCCGATGCAAAATAATTTTTTGTATTTACTAAGCCACAGAAAGCCACCATGTGTGGTTAAGTAAATACAAAGTAATGCAAAGAAGCAAATAGCACGGCCTCTTTTTAAGTGTGTTTGTTTAAATTCATTGATTTCGTCTGATTGACACACGTGATAAATGTTTGGTAACACTATTCCCATATAACAGCATCCATACCCTTGTTTTGGCAGCCTGTAATAGCCATTTTCCCCACAAATTTAGTAAATGCCTGGGGAAACAGGATCTACACCTCCAAGGTACAAACCCCACACATATACAATTTGGGAGGTGTGGTCACATTCACTAGAACCAACTAATTTATTGTTATATTCAGTTTTATGACACAATATACCAAGCTTTCCTTTATGTTGCCAATCGAGAGCTATTGCAGCTTACATCAGTCTTTTTAAGCTCATTGTCCTTATGTACCCAAGGTGGAGTGCTAGAATGACCCTCAGCCTTTTTCTTTAATTTTCCTTGTCTATCTTCAACTGGATTAATGAATTATTTCTCTACACTATGCAAGAGGCAGGTTACATTGTGTTGCTGTGCATAAGCAATATCTAGGTTTTGAGTGGGTTGGAAAAATTCACCCATCATCTCACCTGTTTGAATATCATGAACAACATTCATTTGTTTTCTAACAGGCACTTCAGAAAAGACTAAATCATATTTAGAATGGTAGTGCTGAAGCTGTCCTTTGCAATAAAAGAAACTGGTTTTCACACTGCAAGAAATTCCATAAGTAACAGGTTAATGATGATATGTTGCCCCTTCTGAAACATTAGTTGGAAACCGCATGCACACATAACAGTTTTGAGTCTCCACATACTCATAAAGCAATTTAGTAAAAACATTTAAGGAAAAATCTGTAGTGGATTCATCTACATGAAGAGTTTTGTCATCTAGCCTGTTTAGTTCAATGTAATTATTTCTTCCTTCCGTCAGTTTAGGAATATACGTATATGTAAGCCTTTCTATATAGATATGAAGAGGTAGATTTAAAACAACAAGAAATACAGCAATAATGATAGTAGATGCGGTAAGCAGACATGCACATATGCGTTTGCATTTCACTGATATGGATTCATGACTTCTCCAGAACTAGACTTCATGACTCTGTTAAAATTAGTATTAGATGTTAATTGGCGTTTTCCTGCAAGAATTAAGTTAAGACATATACGTGCTTTTGCTTTTCTGGTTGTCACAGTTCACTGGTACTCACAACTTTGCAGGTTAGTATGTATATGGAACGGATAAGTGTATTTTTTGTCTGTTGAATTGTTGACCGTCGTTCTATAAATTGTTTTGGTAATTCAGTCTGCTTATGACAGTTCCTCAAGGTAGTTCATGTGATCTTCGATTGCTGAAACAAAAAGCGTGATATGCTTTCTCCCAGTCATTCCAATTTGATACCTTGGCTCTTTTAGACCTTCTTACTGATGGTCCATCATCATCAGTATGGATTTGTTCAGACTGACTAGAGTACTCTGCCTTCAGCTAGAATCCGCCTCAATTTGTCTGTTCTCCTGGGCCAACGGTCTCCGTTCATCACTTACATTTCAGCTGCACTCTTCTTGTTGATTGGGTCAGTTACTTGCCTTGTCTGCTCTTCCTCTCTTTGACCCTCATTACCGACAATAGCTGACTCCCTTAGATCCTTTCTAGATCCAGTGCTTCAAGACCCAGTAGCTGGAGCCCCCTCTACTATTTGATTGACCTGAGTTGGGTAACTCAATTGATCAGTAGTTCTGCAAGTCCTCGTCAAGGCAATCAGTTCCGCCACCTGTGCAGTATACACTCCGTGCAACAAGAAAGCTTCCACCACACCCACAACCGTACAGGTGGCATACACAGATTTCAGGTTTCCTCCAGCATCTTGCAAGCTTGATCCATCCACAAACAAGACATGATCTGATTCAGGCAAAGGAACATCCAAGATATCTGGACAAGGCTTAGTGCATAATTTAGTGACATCCAAACAATCATGATCCGCCTCATCAATTACAATGTAAATTCCAGGCAAAAGCATCATAGAAGAAGGATTCAAACTTGTGTACTGCACCAAAATCACATTATCAGCACCCAAAATGAACTGCCCATAATTAGTCAATCGACTCCTAGTGAGATGTTGCGTTTGAGTACGTGTAAGCAATATCTCAATTGAGTGAGGCATATGCACTTTCAAAGGATGACCCAACACAATACTTTTGCACTGTTGCAAACTCATACACATTTCAGCAGCAGCTTTAAGACATCCCGGTAAAACAGCAGCTACGGATTCTAGCTGCTGTTTTACCGGATGTTACTAATAATTTGTCAATCTACTGAACCAAGACTGAGTGATTAGGCATCACTAATGACTCCAGACTCTTTTTCAAAATCTGATCAAAGATTGAGGGACTTTCTGTATACCCTTGTGGAACTTGCCACCATACCAAGACACTCTTTCCAAACCAAAAAGCAAATAAAAATTGAGTTTCCGGGTGCAAGGAAATGGAAAAGAAGGCTTGACACGAATCAATGACAGAAAACCATTTAGCTTCACATAGAATCTGGTAAATTATCACAGCTGGATTTGGCACCATTGCACAACAAGGGATTACAATCTGATTGATCTGACGCAAATCGTGCACAATTCAATACTTGCCTTTGGGCTTCTGAATTCCCATAATACAAGAATTACATAGGCTACCCATGATTTCTTTCAAAATTCCTTATTCAATCAGTGAATCAATTAATGGTGCAATTCCTGCAATAGTTTCTGGACTCAGATTGTATGGAGGAATATGAGAAAACTCTTCATTTGCTTTTAAATGTAAATGTGGGTGTACTCGTAAAGCGCACTGTGACTCCATGGAGTATCCTGGCGCTGAAGACCGCTGGGGAACCCATCCTGGTTTTCCCTGTGAGATGGTCCCTTTCTGGGTATCTCCAAGGTGAAACCAGGCATCCCCGGCATCTGTGGGGGGCCGTTGTAGAGATGAGGCAAGCTTAATGCCCAGAGTTGCCGAGTGTGTTCCTGGTTAGAGTAGGTACCGAGGCGAGAATTATCGAGTCCGTTTTGACCCTGGTGCACGACCCTGCCACGTCGGGAATTGAAAAGAGAGAAGCAAGATGGCGGCTGCGTAACGGCCGTAGTGGTGCAGCGATGGAGACAGAGGAGACGAGCCCGATTTAATAAACTTACCGTGTACGGAGAGAGCCCGATGCCGATGCCGTGATGCCGGAATGATGCTACTTCTAGTGATCCCTATCGTCCAAGGTTTTCATCGATCGGCAGAGGCAGCAGCAGCGGCGGTCGTGTCCGCGCTCATACCTTCCCCGTGTCAAGCCTGCGGAAGCACTGGAAGCGCTGGAAGGCAGAGCCTAGACAGAGGAGCCCGGAGCTGGGTCAACCGAGCGAGACGGAGCGGAATTACGTGCGGAGTCGGCACTCGCTGGGAGTTGAGCGCTGCTAGCGTCCCGGGTATTTCTTACTGGCCAGCCCGTAGGCGAAGAAGGGAAATGCCTCCGAAAACGGCAGCAGCGGGAGCAAGGGCCGGGACGCAAAGGAGGAAAGGGACTAAGGAGGATGGCGGTGGAGTCAACAGTAGTACTGAGATCGAGGGAAAAGAAGTTCCTCTTGAGAGAGGAAGGAAACTGCAACAGAGCATGGTTAAGGTCCGGCCACCTCCTACCTCCATCGCAGACATCTTCCCGAAAGCCGGTAAGGAGGTGGGGAAGGAGAAAGAGAAAAGGCTGGCAGAGCAGGAGGGGCAGGAGGTCGGAAGCACCTTACAGCTGAACGGAGGTGTAACTGGGGGTTTGGAAACTGGACTTCTCACAAAAGAATCACCCCCCACCGTAAATCGGGAAGAGGATATGGTGTTGATCACCGACCAAACCCTGGGAACTAAAACTGTACAGGAAGAGAGCTTCGTGTGGAAAGAAGTAGATAAAACTGGCCCTGAGGCTTTCTCTGCAGGTGCAATGGTATCCGCACTGCCTCTAGTAGAAGACGCACCAGGCATGAGCATGAGATCCTGTAGAGCTGAGTTCGATCCTGACCAGGGGGGCGAATGTAGTGAGAAAGAGAAAGAGAAGGCCCCCAGTGAGTGTTTCTTTTCAACTTCCGAAGGGGCTGGGTGCTCCGAGGATGACGAAGTCAGTATAAGTTCGGAATCTGAGGTCGACTCAGGCAGCAATCTGGAATCAGATGTCCCTGTAACAGCGGTCAGGCCTCCTTTGGCGACAAGAGCTTTGACGCAGAGCCTCAACACTAGATGTGATCTATCCTATGCTCTACCTCCCCAGGGGAGCCCAGGAGAAGAAAACAATAACCGGATACTCCTAGAGACAATCCATCAAGAAATCATAGCGCACAGAGAAGAGACTCGCCAGGACAATAGAAAAGCCCAGGCGGCAATGAGAAAGATGCAGGGCGTTGTGAGGAAACTTTCTAAGGCTTGCGCAAATACGGGGGACAGAGTTTCAAATCTGGAAGAGAGACTGGTAACAACAGAAGCGGAGGCCGCTGAAGCTATACGCAAGGCCGATGCCCATTGTGACCAGTTGGTCGATCTTCAATGAAAGACTGAGGAGTTAGAAAATAGGCTCCGCAGAAATAACCTGAGGGTTTCAGGGATTCCCGAGGGGGCCGAGGGATTGGATATAAGGGCCTATATTATCAAGCTATTCCAGCAAGCGTTCCCAGAACTTTCTAGCTGGAACTGGGCCACTGAGATCCAGCGGGTTCATCGTACCCCCTTTAAAATCCGAAAGAACGCGAGGGAAGGAGACAAACCCAGAGCGGTACTTGTATTTTTTGGTAACTTCATCTTAAGGCAGGCTATCGCTGATAAAGCGAGGCCGGGCGTTAAGAGAGCTGGAGAAGGAATTTCGTTTTTCGTCCGCCCAGACTATTGTCATTCGACTGTTGAGCGAAGGTGGAGATTAAGGGAGATGATCAAACCGTTCCGGGACAAGAAAATGCAGGCCTTCTTGATAAACCCGGCACAGTTAAAAGTAATTAATGATGGCAAGACTCTCTACTTTAGCTCGGAAATTAAAGCTAAGGAGTATTTGGACTCTGTTAGTAATTAGTCTTTAGACCATAAGCCACTCTCTGGCTAGGTGTAAAAATGTATCTGCACCTTCGGGAGCAAGGTAGTGGGAATTTAATTGGAACATAATTTGCAAAGTTTAAAATGGGTCTCTTTCTCCTTTTTTTTTTTTCTCATTGTTTCTTTTTTATCTTTATTTTTCTTATACTTGTTGGATATGTCTATTCCTTAGATTAAAAGGGCTCTAGTAGGTACTAGCTTTTCTCAAGCTGTCTCCATCGCAGGCACCGCTGCCCATCATGTGCACAGACTAGGTCTGAGCGCTTCACAGACGGCGGTAGGTAGGGGATGGAAGGGGGGGGGATTTAGTCAGGGGTTGGAAGGGGAGGGCTTGGGAGTGGGGTGGGGGTCAGGAAAAGGGGGAAAAATTTGCAGTTTGGTACACTATGGGTCTAATAGGTGGGGTAAGGTTTTTGGGATTAAGTATCAGTTGAAGCTTCAGACAGTTTTAGCCGTTCAAGTAGACTCTCAGGATGGCGAACATTAGGATTTGTACAGTTAATATTGGTGGACTGAACGATTGGAGGAAACGCCAAAATTTAGCCCATTTCCTCAAGTTCAATAGATTGGATGTCTTGTGTATGCAAGAAACGCACCTCCCATGGGCCAAAAGGAATCTCATGTCTGTGAGAGGTTATCAGTTAGTGGCATGCACGACGCAATCATCTACTATCAGGGGGGTCGCAGTTTTGGTTAGAGCTTCTTTGGGAGGAGTCAGACGGATTAAAGTGGACGGAAATGGGAGATGGGTTTTAGCTGAGCTGGAAAAGGGCTTCACAATTTGTGTAGTCTATGGATCAAACAATGATGACCCAGAGATTTTCGATTTTCTGGAAACAGAGTTAGCTACTTGGTCAACTCCCATAATTTTTTGTGGTGACCTTAATATTTCAGCAGACTGGGGTCCGAATGCAATCTATAAAGGGCGAAAACCCAAAGTTTTTAGGGCAGTCTCATCTTTAATCAGGTCACATGGGTTGCTAGATGTTTGGGGGACAAAGGAACCTAAAGATCCAGGGTATACATACTTTTCAAATCCCCACCAGAGGTATTTTAGGTTGGATTATTTCTTAATGTCAGATTCCGTAATAAGCAGGATAACAATCTCTAAATCCCCAAAGATATTATCGGATCACAACCCTTTGGTTTTAACTTATAATTTGGACGGGCTAGAAAGGGCACGAACAAGGTGGACATTGGAAAGGAGATTACTATTCGACGACAGATTTGTAGAACATGTTAGGAAATGGGTCGAGGAATACTTTGCAGCCAACAGATATAGTGCCTCACGCAATTGCGTATGGGAGGCATTCAAGGCCGCCTTAAGAGGTGAATTAATAAGCTGTGCGGCAAGATTGAGAAGGGAAGACAGGAGCGAGATAGAAAGATTAATGCGGGAACTCGCAATAGCCGAGGTTCAACATACCACCGATATAGTACAAGGCAGGGATAGCTCAGAGAGCCAAAGGAAATTAGTAGCAGCCAAAGCAGATTTACAGAAGGCCTATACATTCAAGGCAACAAATGAATTCAAAACTACTAGGATTCAACGTTACGAAACTGGAGAGCAAGCTGGTAGGTTATTGGCACTACAAATTAAACAGGAAAGAGTTAAAAATAGCATTATTAAGATAGAAGATAATGGGAAAGAGTACACGGAAGCTAAAGATATCCTCCAGGTGTTTAAGAATTTTTACCAAGATCTCTATAGGGAGGAAAATGTTAAAGGTCAACGAGGCCATGAGTATATAGATATCGGCCCACGCCTTGACAATATCGCCAGGGAGGAATTGGAGGACGATATTAGTGAGAGTGAGTTAGTAAATGCCTTGCAGGAGCTTCCCACTGGCAAAGCTGCGGGCCCGGACGGGATCCCGCTCGAGGTATATAAATGCTTTGCTTCTGCTATTACCCCTTACCTGCTTGATTTATTTAATGGTATAGTTTATACAGGGGTGGTTCCAGATTCTTGGAGGGAAACTAATATAGTGGTGTTTCACAAGAAAGGGAAGCCTAAGGAAAAACCTGGATCCTATCGTCCCATTTCGTTAATAAACGCTGATACCAAACTGTATTCTAAAATTCTGGCCAAAAGGTTGGGCAGGGTCATAGGTGATCTCGTCTCCCCTTGGCAACACGGGTTTGTTCCTGGACGGGGCACCACGGACCACATCAGGAGGGCCATAACACTGTTTGATGCCCAGTCCACTGTGGGAGACGGGATGGCCATGATCCTGCTCGACGCAGAGAAGGCCTTCGATAGAGTGGTCTGGGACTTTCTCTGGGGGATTTTGGCAGGAAGGGGATTTGGTGAGAAACTTATGAGAGCGTTAAGAGCAATGTATATCAACCCAGTCGCCAGAGTAGTGGTTATGGGTGAGAGATCTGATCTGATAACAATAAATCGTGGTACACGCCAAGGTTGTCCTTGTTCCCCCATCCTCTTTGCGTTATATATCGACCCGTTTATCCAAAAGATTCTCGGCTGCCCGGGAATTAGTCCGGTGATATGTGAGGGATTCGAAACTAAGGTTATGGCATATGCGGATGACCTGGCGGTGACCACAGTGGACCCGCATCAGGCACTCCCTGAGCTGGTACAAATGGCAAAGGACTTCGGTGTAGATTCAGGATACTTACTGAATGAATCCAAAACACAAATAATCTGTACTGAAAATATTAGCAAAATTGATGAAAGATTTGTTGACTCGGCGACATACTTGGGGGTCAGAATTAATGCGGCAACAGTGAAAACTGTCGCTGAGAATTTTGGATCATTGAGCAAATCTATAGAAACAGAGCTAAAAAGAATTGATGTTCTACACCTTTCACTGATTGGAAGAGTCAACGTACTAAAAATGACTATGTTCCCCAAAGTTCTTTATTTATTTCGTGCCATACCCCTCTTAATAGATGAAACAGTAATTAAAGGTCTGGAATCAATCTTCATAAAATTTGTTTGGCAATATGGGCGAGTCAGGCGTTCTACTAATTTATTATCTCTCCCCAGGGATAGGGGGGGTCTGGCATTACCGAATTTGAGGCTTTATCATTGGTCATGTTTGCTGGTACATATGTCTATCCTCTTTCAGACTGAGGCTAAACCCGCCCAGGGGAATCTTGGTACTCAGATGCCTCCCTCAATATTCGAATTGTTAATTGGCCGTAAAGCGGTAGGTTTACTTATGCGGGAAGTAGATCGAAGGTATTATAGAAAGGCCCGCTTTAAGGTATTGGAAGGGGCTTGGGGGGCCTGGAGGGCAGTGTCAAAGTTTTTTGGAATCCCTAAAGTAAATCGATATCTTCACCTCCATAATTCTAGGATATTCCCTCAGATGGCAGATGATAGAAATCTGCAGGCATGGGGAAATTTAGGAATTAGGACAGTTAGGGATTTAATGAGCGGGGAGGAGATTTTGGATTTTGAGGCACTACAATACAGTGTTGGCATTTCTAGTAAACACTGGCTGTTGTATTTAAGATTGACTAGCTGGATGAAGGCCGTAAGACCTAGGACTCTACTGGAAGATGAATTTCCCATTATGGACCAGTTAGTCAAGGGGTGTGAGAAGATTAAGGCTTTATATACCTTATTTATTGGCTCAATACAAGATGATTTGGAAAAAATAGAATCCTCTTTGGCTATGAAACTGGGGAATCCTGACGTAGATTTAGACTATGCCCTTCTCTTACAAAAGAAAATATTCCGCTCCTCTAATTTGAAGGCGCAACATTATAAAACCTTGTTCAATTTATACCATACGCCTGCGAAACTATATTCTTGGGGGATAAGGGAAGATGATTGTTGTCCCAGATGCAAGACAGGCCAGGCTGATTTGCTCCATATGTTTAATGATTGTAAGGCCTTGGAGGGAATACAGAGGGAAATAGAAAAATTTTGGGAGGGGCTGTTAGGCCAAAAAATCCTATTGTCAACCACCCTTATGATACTAGGCACCGATAATAGGCTAAGGCTGGGGGAAACGGAGGAGGCCCTGGTGTTTATCTCCGTTGCAGTACTTAGGTTATTAATTTCTGCAGGCTGGAAAGACGCTGTTGCTCCTTCTTTTCAAATGTGGCTTACTAGACTACTTGGCCTACATAACATAGAGATCTTGCTGTACGCTCAGAAGGGAAAAAAATAGGTGATTTTGGGAAAGGTATCTGGGCTCCCATCACAAGGTGGAGGAAGGCAAGATCAAGAGAATGAGTGAGGAGGAGAGCAGGTCATAGTGAATAGAAAAAAGGAATTTAATTTGTTATTTGTTGTTCCTGAGGGGGCAAAAGACTTTTGAAGATGATGCTACAACTGTAAGTTTAAAATTTGTGTACTGGTTTGTTTCTTGATTTATTATGATGTCATTATGTACCTACTGCAAATAAAAAAAAAAAAATAAAAAAAAATAAAAAAAAAAAAAAGGGAATTGAACCCTGGTCCCTGGCCAATTCTCTGCTTACGGGTCTGCCGCCTCTAACCAGCGAGCCACACCTCTCCACAACTTAGAATAATTTGTATTAGGGCAACACCTTTAATTAGGCTGATATCTTTCCCTATGAAATCCCAAACCTCAGGGGACACTGTGTCCCTCAATTCCATAGGTAAATCATCACTTCTCAATAACGGAAATAAACCTTCAGAATTTTGTTTAGTCAATTTAAATTCAACATCCTCAGAGTTAGTGTAAAATTCAATTCCCTTTGGTGTACAATACATGGAACAGTTAAGTTTGCACTGCCAGTCTCATCCTAGTAGATTTACTCGACTAGAGTCACACACTACAAACTTGTGCAAGACTTCAAATGACCCAATCTGTACAGAGACAGGTCTGGTCACTGGTTTAGACATTAGTTGATTTGAAACTTCTTCAACTTGAATTCTTTCTCTTGAGAGGGGTAGTTCAGAACATCCGCTGTTCTTACAGCGGAAAGAGTAGAACCAGTGTCAACAAGAAACAAGACAGGAGTTCCATTTACCTTGCAAACCACATTAGGACCACTCTGGTCTACGTATAAGGATGTGAAAAGTACGCATTCCTCCTCCCTCATTGGCACCGCCATTGTGACAAATCTGAGTCTGTGTCATCAACGTGAATCAAATATTGCTGGGGAACATAGGGATTTGAATCAACCTGAGCATTTGTGTGGAATCATTTATTTACATTATACCTCTGATCCTGACCATTTATGTGAGGCATCGGGGCTTGAGGCTTATTTAGGTTTTGATTTTTCTGTCTTTGAGTCAGTTGATTCTGCATCATATCATCCCCTTGTGACTGTGCATTCCCACCTTGTGATAGCTGTCCATTCATTTGAGTAAGAGGATTAAATTGACATTCACACTTCCAACGCCCGAACTTGCCACAAATGTGATATAGATGTGTCATTTTCAACATCTCAATAGAAACACCTATACCTCTGCCTTGCATCTGCACACCCTGTTGCTGTCCACCTCCTACTCCTCGCATTCCAGAATTCGCGTGACCATTTCCCTGTACTGCATTTGGGCAATCTCTACCAGCACCAATGTAACCTCTCCTAACAACCTTCATCTGAGGCAACATCAACTTTTCTTTGAGTCTCTTATGTTTGGTTTCTAATTTATCTCCACAATATTTGTCATATCAGTGAATTTCATCTATTGGTTTGCTCTGCCAGCAGATTAAATGTTGTTGTATCATAGCTCTACATTCAGGTCTCAGACCATATACAAACTGATATACAAAATTTTCCATATTCTTTCCGGTCACATTCTCCATTCCACTGTGCTACATAAATGCCTGCAAAAGTCGTTCGTAATACGCATGCACTGTTTCCTTCAACTCCTGTGTTGTCCTGTCGAACTTTACCCAATCTATTTCCTTATGAGAGATTTTTCCTTTCAGATAGGTAATGGCTTGATTAAATGTTTTCATTATCACAGGTGATGGTGCATCAGTTAATGAATGCCTAGCAGGTTCGGACTCAGGCCAATCAATAGCAATTTTACACTCAGCCCACAAATTACTCAGAACTACAATATCAAATGAAGTATCTAAATCCTTCAATAAGACCTTCAAAACCTTCACAAACCTCTCAACTTGCTTGTACAATTCAACAGATTTCTCTCTCAATTTTGGGAAATCATTTGTAAAAGACAATATATCTGATCTTGTCCATGGAGCATGTACATACCGTCCTCCGGGTACCTCTCTCATAGGGAGCATTTTAACCCCTGATCCTTCATCATCTTCAAAAACTAGGTACATCGGCATACCCATTTCTTTACTTCCTACTTTTTAGCCCATCTGCCTTCCCATTTTTCCAACTCACCCCACTTTCTGAGAGTGGTTAACAATTCCTTGATTTGTAATCTCTTCCTTGAAGGCTTCATGTTTTCAATCCCCTTATCACTAAAATCTAGTCAGTACGTTTTCTGTAGTGATTTTGATTTTTGCATATTCGCCTCATATTTTTGTGCCAATTCAGACAACTTATCATGGGTATTTCTAGCTCGTCGAGTAATGTCCTTGCATACAAATAACAATTAATTATCCTGATAGTTCATAATTCTAGTGGAACTTATAGTCCCCATAATCATTTCTTCCAATTCTTCTTTAAGTTTGGCTACATAAAGTGACTTATCCAGTTGATCTCTTGGAACAGTAGTTCCCTCAGCACCTGCATTTTTATCAAGTGTAGATGGAGCTATTTCCCTAATCTAGTCATCGAGTTCTTTTGGTGTGGGACCTATCTGTCTTTCGGGTGTATTCATATGCAAACCTTCACCTGGTCTGTCTAAACAAGGAGTAGAAGACAATTCAGAACTGAGAAACAACATTTACCTCGCATGCAGTACAACGCATGCAATTACAACGCAGTTGTTACAATGACCACTTTGTTACAACGCAAGCTATTACATCGCAAGTCGTTTCTACGACTTGCTGTAGGGGGCGCGCTAAACTAAGGAATAGTATAATTTACTATTCCAACACCTTCCCGACTGTTGTACATGCTGGAGTTGGAATAGTAAATTATACTATTCCTAAGTCCAGCATGCCCACTGCAGCAAGTCGTAGAAACGACTTGCAATGTAATGGTTTGCATTGTAACAACACAGTCATTGTAATGACGGCGTTGTAATCGCATGCATTGTAGAGCATGCTATGTAACATCACATATTATTCAGAACCTCGTGTACCTAACTGTAGAGTTCTCATAACTTGTGTTCCTCTGATTGGGATTTCTATATTTCTTTCAACCAAATCTGAAATTGGTGTTGGTCCTAATTGACCATTTGATATATTTGGGTGAACCAAATTCGCACTTGATCCTATTTCCATTTCTCCAAGAACATTATCAGAATTGGGAATCCTCAGTGTTGGATTTATTTGTCCTACACTTGAGTCTCTAGGAATGGTTCCTGTTTCACTTATCCCAGTAGGGATGATCAAAGAATGTATATGCTGTCCTCTATTCCCAGCTTGATAAAGTATGACTACAGGTCCTATCATTACTGGGACTGAAAGAGCATCACTGGCTAACTGTCAACACAAGAATCACCTTCAAGCTTCTCATGCACACATACAAAGCCCTCCACAACTCCGGACCTGCATTCCTCAACCACCGCCTCTCCTTACACACTCCCACAAGACATCTCCAATCCGCCCTGCTGGCCACCATCCCACGGAGCCGCAAGACCACGGCTGAAGGAAGATCATTCTCCTACCTCGCTGCGAAGACCAGTAACTCTCTTTCTCTGCACCTCAAGCAATCACCATTGCTGCTGCAACTCAGGAAGGACCTCAATACCTAGCTCTTTGACTGAACCATAGACGCACCCCCCACTCAACGCCTTGAGACACTTACGGGTGAGTAGTCGTGCTTAATAAGAGTACTGATTGATTGATCAGGAGTACTCAGTGTGATAGGATTGTTGGGTTCTTCCCCTCTTAGAGTCTCCATTCCGAATAAAAAAGGATTTTGTGGATTGGGACTCATAGGCATAGTAGCTGCATCTGGTACTATTCGTGTAAATGAAACCGGTATGCTCTGAGGTTGGTCCTCATTAAATGGAGGGGAACAATTTAATAATAATTCATTTAAAAATTGATCATCTATTTCATTCTTACTCACATCAGTAAATGTCAATGCTTGAGAGTCCCCAAGATGTTTTTTTTCCTTACACCTTTCTCCTTCTCCCTTCTCTGCAACCAATACAGGATATATTTGTGTTCCTTCTGCAATGTCTGTTCTCCAAGATTTCTGTTGTGCATCCTGTCTAGCCTCAACATACCAATTTAAAGTGTTCTTGTACATTCCCTGATATTTCTGTCTTTCATTTTGATGGGCAACATATTCCCATTCTCTGAGAGCTTCAAATTGCATAGGTCTTGGGGGTGGTTTAATATCATATAGCTGCCTCCTTACATTTTCAAGAATTCAAATGTTAAATGTTTCATACTGTGGGAAAGCTAAAGGTCCGTCTTTCTCTGTGTATTTCATCTAATTCTCTAGCCATGTACATGTACGATAACCTCTCTTTTGAGTCATATATAAAGCTGGTGTACCCTGGGGTGGTATCAGTACACCTTCTCGAGTGGGAACGGGCACATCTCCTGTATTTAAGTTTTTATATTTTTTCCAAATGGTCATTTTCCCCCAAAGAATACTTGATATTGTCCTTTACAAATATATCTCTCAACAATTCTATAGTGCACTTCCTTGTTTTCGTTTAAACAACCAATACCTGCGCGGCTCTCTATGAAGTTTTCAACCTATCGCAGCGCGGCTTCACACCAACCAACCAATAGTAGCGCGACACTCTGTGTATAGACTTTCATTCACTCAAAGTTTCTTCATCTACCACACACTCTAAGCTGCAAAGACTGTTATTCCTCACCCTCATAAAAGTTGCTTTCTCTAGTGGTACTGCCGATGAGGTCTCATGCACATCAACTTCAAACCACAGCAGACAATCTTACTCAGCATATGCTACATTGAGACCACGCTTAGGTGTGTATCCCAGGATCTTAAGACACTTCAGACCCGATAACAACTTTAACTTAGCAACAGAACATACTTTGCTCGAGCATAAGCACTAAAACGTCACATGATCATATTATCGCAATCTAAGCTTTAAGCAACAGCAATGTGCAAACCCCACTAATACTTACACAACTGTTTGCATTTTCTCATCGTACTTCGTCTAGACTGGCATTTGATCACCTTTACTAAACTTGAGCATGGGACAGCCCTATGTGAACCTCAATAGACATCCCCCTTTTATCCTAACTTCGCCAGGCAGTAAAACATCCGACACTCTACCAGAATTAGTGCTGTAGCATTTACTTACTAACTTACTTTCCAATTTTTTTTTTTTTTTTTTTAAAGACCTTTATTGTTATGTTTGCGATACACAGCTTTGGCCTACAACCCTTCGGGCCGGCCGCATATTGCATTCATGCACTTTGTCTTAACTAACACAGCCCAGTGCCGTCAACCCGGGGGTACGGCGGCGCTAGAAAGTGCATTCGTATCACAGTGAAAGAGGGATAATGCAGGCCTCATTTTTCCTATGTAAACCATAAACAAACGGAGAGCTCCCAACGGCGCCGGCGCCGAACGAGCAACTACTCCCCCCCCCTCCCCCCCAAACTTCCCTAGAACCAGTCACCCCTCGTACCGTAGATATACTCTGTACCCATGGGCGGCTGCGGCACCCCACCTCAGCCCCGGGAGCCACTGAAACGTGGGAGTCCTATATAGCCCCTGCATCATCACTTTCCAATTTTTTGGTCCTGCGATGGACCTTGCTCTGGGCTGAGAGGAGTTGGCTATTTGGGGAAACTGACAGTTGCCCAATGAGGACCAGGAATAGGATAACTGTACCTACAAACTTGAAATTAAACTCATATAGATAAATCTCAGGTGAATACCATAGATATAAAATATGATCACTGCATACCCAAATCTCCTAAAGAAACGTAGACGGGCAAGGACCATAGAGAACAGTAGTTCCGTTATAGCAAAAAAGAAGAATAACATCAAGATTTGATGATCAGAAAATTCACTCTTGCATTTCTGTTTAGTCATAGGAGAACCCAGAATAAATGCATATTTACAAAGGATCAAGGAATAAGAATAACAGAGTTAGATTAAATTAGTTAATTTGGTTTATCACTTAAATGGAAGGGGTTTACGTTTTTTAAATTTAGCATTCAGATTGAATTCAGATTATATTAATTTAATCAAATTCCAAAGCTCGGGAAATCAGGAAAGTAAGTAGCTTCAAAAGGGTGTTTCAGCCGAGGTAGACCCCCGGGTACACACGTGTTATGTTTGTGCACCCGGCACGTTACTAAAGGTGTTGTTCAACATTTGCCTTCTTTTCCTTCTTTTTGCCTCCTTTTGTAGGTTCTGATATTCCAGAGTCCCCCGAAATGGATAAAGGATGAGAAGACACCCTACACTCCAAACGCTGCCAAAAAGGATCCGAGAAGCCAGAAAACCCTTGAGGATGCCAACGATCCAGGGAGGATACCAGGAATACAGAAGTGATGACATGACATCAGGTAAGCTAAAAACAGGAAGCCACAGGCATAGAAAGGCTGGAGCGGCAAGTAGCTTCCTATGGTGGAAAGCACAACTTTATTGGCTATGTGCTCCACCCAGCAACCCCCAGCAGTGCTCCAGGCCCGCTCTCGGGCAGGCCCAACAATACTGATGTAATTCCATCATCCAGCTACTGATTCTTGCTGAGATAGAATCCAAGCCTTTCACAGTAAAAGTATCTTTTAATGGCTTATGATCAGCTTCAACAGTGAATGTGCAACCCACAACAAATGCCCAAACTTCACTTAACTGTTGGTGTCTCCTTTTCAATCACAGAATAGTTGTGCTCCACTTCACTCAAAGTCCTTGAAATACAATTTCTATAACTAACTCAGCATCATCTTTGAAAAGCAAACAAATGCTGCCCAAACCCTTGAAGCTGACATCTGTGACCAGAGTGGTTTCCTCATCAGGGACAAACATCCGCAAGGAAGGAGCCTTCACAAGATCTTCCTTAATGCCACAGAACTCCCTCCCATACCGCTCGCTTTATGTAAACTCATCTTTCCTCTCAAGCAACTCACTCATATGTTTTCCCGGACAATGGCAAACCAGATCCGGTGGTTGAGCCTTCTCCTACATTGCTTATAAAGCATGGAACAAACTCCCACTACACATAAGAGCCTCCTTCTCACTTCTTGAATTACACAAGAATCTGAAATCCAGGTTTATTAGTAGGCCCACTAGGCCAGAGGACTTCAAAGTGTGCGGCTTACCCCCCCTGGGGGTCTGTGGATGTGTTCCCAGAGGGGCGCAAATGAGTGTGCAATCACTAATCACTTATAAATGAAGCTAGCCTCCTGGAAGAGCGACAGGAGTATTTCCAGGCTGTCATCATTAACATGCAGCAGTTAAAGTGCATAAAAAGAGAGTGGTAACTGTACTATCGAGTGGCATGGGGCAGTGAGTGTGGAGACATGGGTGCAAAACATGGCTAAAAAGAAGAAAATATTCTGCATTTTATTATTTTTTTCACCTTCAGGTAACTACAGAAAAAACAACACACACACATCTGAAATTCAAAATAAATGCAAGTTAAACAAATCAAATGCACATATACTGTTTTACCATATGAATCTCCAGTAGGCTAATGCTACAATTCCAGATGTCTGTGTGTCGGGTGATCAGAGGCTCACAGAATTAAGGGGCCTATTACGATGGCGGATCCTCACGGTGTTGGGATGGGCCACCAGACATGCGGTGGTCCCGCACCGTGAATTAGGTGGCGGTCACATTCTGTAATGTTAAAATGTAAAAATGTAAAAATCGCATGCCTAGCACTTCCGTGCACCACGTGGCAGGCACCATGTGGTGCCTGCCTCTTGGTGCAGGGAACTGCAGGGGGGTACCATGGGTACCCCCAAGTGCACCCCCCACCCCACCGGGGGCCCGCAATGGGCCCCCAAAGCCAATCCCCACCAGCCTTACCATGGCGGCATCGGAACGATTGCAGACCGGCGGAAAAGCAGCGGACGGACTTTGCGTCCGCCACGAAGCCACCCCGCCATCATAATATGGCGGGGGTATTTCAGGTTATGATGGCGTAACGGCCGCCACCGCCAGCTCGGTAATGAGTCCCTGAGTACTGATCGGTGCAGTGAGGAATAGTGACTTTTTTATTTATTGTGCTGCAAGTTACCAGGCGGTGGCAAAAAGCACTGTGAATGGCCTTATGTTAAAATTATATTACACAGTATAAAACAGGCTGCTACAAAATAGTGTTCAATATAAAACAAGTGCTTTGAAATTTAAATTTTGGTAAGAAGCATTCAGGCTATATCTTACGCAAATATGTTTATTTCTGCCCACTCCTTTTAATTGACATATACATACATTACCTCTCAAAAGAAATAAGTATTTGTCCTCATGAAAGGTCAAGTGACTCCATTAATTAAAATCTATACAGGCTCCAAAGCAGCGTTTATTTTTGGAGGTTAATCACTTGCATGCATTTATATTTCTTTAAGGTAGTAGACACCTTGGTGAGAAGGCATGTTTCTTCTTTGGTTCAGTATCCCTCTCTCTGCTTCACAACTCAGGAGCCTTTCCACCCTACCCGCAGTGAATGGCCACTAGCCCCATCTGTGGCAGTTTTACTATGTAAAAAGGATATGACGTGCATTCTCCTTGCTAGCATTAGGGGTTAGGTCACCATTGTTGTGCACAGAACATGGCCCAAGCAACAGGAGGGATCTAGTTGTGTTTTCTTTTTGTTTTTTACACAAAGCAGCACAAAGTTTGCATAGGGCATCTGGCCTAGAAGTAAAGGTCCCGTTGAGTGGGCAGACTAGACAGCCAGCTTCACAGAGCTGTAGGTATCATTGGTGCCGCAGGTGAATTTGAGGCCCAAGGTATACTGGATGTACAAGTGTTTCTTTAAGCCTTGGAGCAATGCATAAGGGAGGGTAAAGTGAACAAAGAGACAACTTGATTTGGGCATCAGAGAGATGAGGGGGATGATGAAGGATGGGAGGGAGAGGGCTGGTGTGAGATGTTAATAAAGTAGATGTTAAAAAAATAGTGATATTTGGATGATGGGTGCGACATTTAAATCCACATCCCACCCATTCACCCAAATATACACTATTAATGCCTACAATAATCACACTGTAATTCCTTTAGTGTACAGTTTACTCCCTAATAAGCAAACCTCAAAATACACTGAATTTTTAACAGTGGTAAAATCTAAAACCCTGAACAAAAGCCCTAGAAAAGTGTTAATTGACTTTGAATTACCCATGATTAGCACCATCACCAAAATGTATCCAGATATCCAAATTCAAGGATTTTTTTTCACTCTTCACAGGCATATTAGAGAAAAATTCAAAAACCATCCTTTGTTGAGGATTACATATCAGATAGTAAACTGCAATTCGAGTTAAAAAACACTAACTGCCCTTTGCCGTGTTCCTCCTGACTGTGTGGATGAATACTACACATCAATTACTGAATCAGGCTATTTTACTAAAAACGAAGAAAAATTGACACCCCTTTTAAATTACTTTGAGGACAAATGGATTGGCCATCTAAGCAGGTCAGGTCGCAGAAGGAAGCCACATTTTCATGTGAAGTGGTGGAACTGTTGTTACATCACCTGCTTAGAGAGAGGAGCAAAGCAAATAATGCCATAGAAGGATGGCAAAACTCCTTCAACAAATTAATCGGAAGACCTCACCCTAACTTATATCATTTTTTTAAAATTTTGAAGAAGGAGCAAAGTTTTCACGAAATGAGAATAGCGCAATCATTGACTGGTAATCTGAACCCACAAATTTGAAAATGAACAAAAGAAATGTCGGAGTGACTATTGGGTCAAATTCTACAATTTTCATTGATGGTGGCTTTAGACTACCTTGACAATATTGCACACATACTACATTTCTAACCTACACTAACACCTATTCAACCTTACATGCCTGTTTTGTATTTCAATTTTAGTAATTCAATTGGCATTGTTCAATTCTTTTTTTTAATTAAAAAAGTTGTTGGGTTTCCTACCTTTAGTTGTCTTCTTTCTTTGGCTCTTGGACTTGCGTACAATCCCACATTTTACCAAGAGTCTTGTGCAATCCAAAAATTCATAGAAACAAATCCATAATCTTAGATGGAATCCAATTCCCAAGTCAAACTATCAAAATGGTACACAGTTTGGCATAGCCATTTTTAACAGTGAATATAGTGCTGTAAACTGTACTGTGTAAAAAAAAACGCATCCCCAAAAAATCTCGAAAAACAAAGCTTTTCTGCCAAAAATCGCAACAAGAAATCCATCGTTGCATTCCACTATCCACAGATATTGTGCATAAAGTAAAGAACCATTAAGAAAAAATTCCAAATTGTAAAAACATCGATTCATCCATCCATGCCATCTGTGTTCTTGAACCTTCCACTTGGCCGAAAATCCGCAACTACGCGATACTAAAGCCTGATTACGATGGCCGTAAACCTGTCACTGGCAGCCTGCCGGTGGCGGGTTCACTGCCATTGTGCAGCTATCTCTGCCCGCCAGAGAAGGATGGCGGGCAGTGTGCTGGTGGACGGAAAGCCCGTCCACCACGGGTCTGTCACAGGCAATTGTTACGATTGCCTGTCGGACCCAACACGCAAACCTAGAATGGTGGCGGTGCCTAGCAGGCACCGTCTGCCACATTAGGATGCTGCATTCCGCCAGCCTTTCCATGGCAGTTCCTCTGCAATTCAAAGGTTGGCGGAGATTGACTTTGGGGGCCCGTTGTGGGCCTCCCTTGTGCAGGAGCACTTGCGTTTTGTACTTGGGGCACCATAGGTACCCCCTACATTTCCCTGCATCAGGTGGCAGGCACCGCGTGGTACCTACCATGTAGTGCAGGGAAATGCACAACATGCATTTTTATCATTGCGGTGGGTGCTTCAGCCAATGGTAAAAATGCACAATGCGAGCGCCATAGTGGCGGTCGCATTGTAATTACATGTGTGGGACCGCCCCCATGTAAGCGGCCGGTCCCAATTCCCGGGACGATGGTGGACGGACTTAACTCCATCCACCATTGTATCCACCATTGTATATAAAAACGGGCATGGCGCCGACGCGCAGTGGACGTGTGCAGCGGGTGCCCAGCCGGCATGCCTGAGGCACACCAAAAGCAAGCCCGTCTGCGCCCGTCCGCGCCCGACCGGAACCAAGGGCCACGACCCCTGGTCCAAACAGGGCACATAGAATATGTTACTCTACCAACCAACTAATGTCCTGCTTCAATCCACTGCTCCCCGATTGTACGCTACTGCACCCCGAGGATCAGGAAATTTTTTAGCTTAGCCCCGGGGCATGAACCTTTTCCTGTGATTACTAAACAAAAAAATCCTCCCCGTAACTGCGTCCCCATAGATAATAAGGAATTTTGTTTCCTTGGTGTTAATTGCCGCTTTCTTTCCAAACATAAAGCTGATATCTTCAACCTTTCAGTCAGTAAACAACCTGATGCCATGTTTCTTTCAGAAACATGGCTGCACGAGAACTCTGGCCCTGACATTGCGGAAGCCTTGCCGCCTAACTACGCCATAGTCAGGAAAGACAGGGTCTCTAATATAGGTGGGGGCATTGCTATTATTTTTAAAAAAGATTATCAGTGTAAATTTGAAGACTTACCTTTTAGGAATTGTGAGGCAGCTGTATTCAAGCTGGCCTGGACCCCTAAGTTCACCTTTCTGGGGTACTGGTGTATTGTCCTCCTGAGCTGCCTGGTCCAGGGGCCTCATCTTTCCCTGGTCTGGTAACTCCTTTTCTTATGAATACTACTAATTTTTCTATTCTGGGCGATTTTAATTTGCATCTGGAGGATCCCACATGCAATATCAGTGCTACTTTCATTTTCGATTTTGCAGCTATGAACATTGTATTACACAATTCTGGCACCACACATGTGGCTGGCCACTTACTAGACCCTATCTTTTCCAGTCTATCCAACATTCATTGCTCTCCGGCTCTTCCGCTATGCTGGTCAGATCATTTTGCCACAGGCTTCCATTTGGAATCTTCATTATGTCCTTCTTCTGCTAATCCTATTCTTAGGAAACTTACTAGAAACTGGAAAAAATTAGAAATGGTAATTCTAAATAAAATCTTGTCCTCCAATACTCCCATCTCCAAACAAATGCTCTCGGGTACTGTACAAAAGTGACTACTTAATGCTATTGACACCTGTCTCCCCCTTCCTTAAATAAGGTTAACAACCATCATCCTCCAGCGCCTTGGTTTACTGAAAAACTAAAAATAGAGAAGACCAAATGTAAGACGCTGGAAAGATGCTGGAGGAGGAACTATGCGTCTGACTCCAAAATTGCTTATAAGATGGCAAAAAAAGAATAGCATAATCTTTGCAAGTCTGCTCATGCATATCAGCAACCATTTTTGGTGCTTTGAATTGTTCAAAAACATTATTTAACATGGTCAAGGAGCTTTCTGGCTCTGAAACTCAATCTAGACCCCCTTCGCTTAACAATCGGCAATGTGAAGATTTGGCCAATTTCTTTCTCCAGAAAGTAGAGAAAATATACTCTGAAATAGAGAGACTGCAGCTTAATAGTTCCTCTTCATTACAAACTGATAATTCCACCAACCAGCTTTTAACTGACAGTACCTACCTGGCTCAAGATAGGATGCCTTCTGCATCCACAAACAGACTGGACACATGGCCTATAATAGACATGGAATCTTTTAAATGTATTTTAGACCGTGTCAAATCAGGTCCTCCCAGGGATCCTCTTCCTATCTCTGTGCTCAAACAGCTTGAGCCGTCATCTTTGCTGGTAATTATGGACCTCCTGAATGCCTCCTTACAGGAAGCAATGGTTCCATCAGAGTGGAAGCATGCTATGGTGTTTCCCCTTTTGAAGAAGGCTAAAGCAGACCCTGATTTGCCCTCCAATTACCAGCCTACTTCTCTGTTACCAGCATTTTCACAGCTTTTAGAGAAACACATTTATTCACAGATGTCTGATTTTGGAAAATCACAAAAATGTCTTAATCCATTCCAATCGGGCTTCCGAGACGGTTTTTCAACTGAAACAACTCTTCTCGGAGTCACGGAAAGACTGCGTTGCCACCTAGATTCTGGAGATACGGTGGCTCTTATACTGCTAGCTTTAAGCGCAGCATTCGACATGGTGTCTCACACCGTGTTAGTGAAAACTTTAAGATCATTAGGTGTTTGTGGTTCAGCTCTTAACTGGCTTATTTCATTTCTTGCCAATCGGACCTTCCAAGTCTTTTCTCCAGTAGCTAGCTCTGATATCCATCCTTCGCCTTACGGAGTACCTCAGGGCTCCATTCTCAGCCCTCTATTATTCAAACTTTATGTTAGAACTTTGGCGGATGTTGCCGAAGAAGCTGGGCTGTCTTTGTTCTCTTACGCGGACGGCACCCAGATTATCTTCTTGCTGTCAATGGAGAGGGTGGCTGAGACATCCCCCCTCCTGTTGGGCTTGGGTAAAATTGCCTCATGGCTGCAGGCTAATTACCTCAAGCTCAACAGAGAGAAGACCGAGGTCTTGGTTTGTTGGGAAAAACAAAGATCTCTGGGACCCCCAGCACTGGCCTAGTGAGTTGGGTACTCTTCCTCAGCCCTCCTGCCAAGCTCGCAACTTGGGTGTCATCATAGACGACTCACTAACTATGCAACATCAAGCTTTTAAGGTAGCTGCCACATGCTTCACCATCCTGAAATGGCTAAAAAAGATTATTTGGATGTTGTCAGAACATACCCAGAGAACAGTAGTCCAGGTGCTTGACACCTCTAGACTGGACTACGGTAACACTCTTTATTTGGGGGCAAACAAAGAAGTGACTCGTGGGCTACAGATGGTTCAGAATTCTGCTGCAAGACTGCTTTGCCAGGTTCCTAGAGCTACCTCTTTTTCTGGTCACCTGCGTGACCTCCACTGGCTCAGGGTGGAGAACCAAATTAAGTTCAAAGCCCTGTGCTACATGTTCAGAATCAAAGCAGGTGTTCCCCCCCAATATCTGCAGTCCTTAGTTCATCCCTATGTGCCTTCTCGTTGTCTCCACTCGTCCACCCAAGGGAAATTCTCTGTGCCTAGAGTCAGACTATCACGGATGGGCTGCCGATCGTTTGCATATCTTGGCCCCTCTTTATTCTTTATGGAATTCCCTCCCTACATCTATTCGGAATCTATTCGGAATGAAACGGTGTATGTCCAATTCCGGATATCCTTAAAAACTTGGCTTTTTAATCAATAATCATTAAGCTGGTATCTGTTACGTGGCCTGGTCGGCGCCGGGAAACCCTTTTTGGGTAGCTATTACGCCTTATAAATTAAATATTAATAATAATAATAATAATAATAAATAATAATCGTAATCACCCCCTATGTTTTGAAAACGCGACGCATTAACAATTGAAAAAAAAATGCTTTCTTTACACCTTGGTTTAAAAGAAATAAAAATCGGTCTTTTAAAAAAAAAATCTTAAACTAAATGTGTCAAAAAAGCAATCCACTTGATGTGGGCCTTAAACCGCTACCTGCATAGGAATGAAAAAGATGGTTAAGACATTCAAAACATGCATAAAAGTATTATCCTAGTTCTAACTACCTCCTTCCTCTCTCCTTACAATAAACTATGCCAATCACAATCTATCTTTTTAAATTTAAATTTGCCTTACCTGAGCGCAGCTCTAACTTGCTTTCGATCTTGACCGTGACGATCCACAGACTGTAGAAACTTACGTACAACCGGCAACGTCATCTGTATTAGTAAAAAGGAAAAAAGGACAATTCCTCTCATTCATTTCAATGTAAAAGTGTGGGAAAACCACAAAAACATTTAAAAAAATGTTACTGTACAGTTAAGATACAATGTTTATTTTGAATGAATAAGCTATTTTAATAACTTGAATTTTTATCATTTAATTGTCATATGTTTTTGTGTGAAATTACCTATTAAAAAATACATTGTAGGTGTTCTTTTTTATTTATCCTCTAATACAATCTATTATATCAATATTATTTACATTTGCTCTTTATATATTATCTTAGTTAAAATGTACATATATTCATGTGTAAGTGGTAAAAGAAAATATCTTTTTTTAATTGTTTTATTGCAAATATTATTAATTTTAAATATAAAATAATTCCCAATTATTTATAATCACTCCTCCACCTAAAACCCTTATTTTCCTTACAGCCCATCCCAGAGGATGAGTGTCGGAACCTCATAATTAATATTTTTATATTGTAATTAAAAATGATAAAAGTCAATTTTAATATTATGATTAATTAATACCTGAGTTTTAAAAGTAATACCTGGGTATTAATACCCTCCCCACCAAAAACCCCTGTTTCCCTTGCATCCCATCCCAGGAGATGGTTGTCAATCCCTCATAAATATTATTTATAATTTGTATTCATAAATTAAAATTTAAAATAGAAATCACTATAAATAATACACAAGTATTAACTGTGCATTAATACATTTCAACAACTCAAAACTCCTAAGTCCCTTCGATCCTAGCCCAGAGGAAGGGTAAGACACCCTGTAAGCAATTTTTGAATTAACTTTTTTAACATGACTGAAAATAAAATTTCAAATTAATACCCATGTATAAAAATGAATACCTGGGTATTAATACACCTCCACCCATCCAAAACCCCTGTTTCCCTTGGATCCCATCCCAGGGGATGGGTGTCAGGCCCTCTCAAATATTATATATATATATATATATATATATATATATATATATATATATATATATATATATTTCTTTTTTTTAAAATTAATACCTGGGTATTAATACACTCCCCCACCCTAAACCCCTCTTTCTTTTGCATCCCGTCCCAGAGAATGGATGTCAGACACTCATAAATATTATTTATAATTCTTTTAATTACAATTTTAAATAGAAAACACTATTAATCAACACACAAGTATTAACTGTGATTTAATAAGTTCCCACAAACCCAAAACTCCTAAGTCCCTTCCAATCACAACCCAAAGGATGGGTGAGACACCCTCCTTATATTGATTTGTTTAAAAGAATGATAACAACTATTTTTAAATTAATAATAATTAATACCCAAGTATAAAAAATAATGCCTGGGTATCAATACACTAAACCACCCAAAACCCCTGTTTCCCTTGCATCCTGTCCCAGTGGATGGGTGTCAGACCCTATTAAAAATTATTTTTAATTGTTTTTACATTAAAAATAAATACAATTTAAATCAATATTAATTAAAAAAAATAGTTTTAAAGCACAAGCATAATCAATATTATATAATACTCAAGTAATAAGCACTTACCATCAACACTTACCTTAATTTTCGTTGTAATAGCATGCTTTGTAATGGCACATGCATTGTAATGGTATACTTGTAATGGCATGCGTTGTAATGGCATATGCGTAGTAAAGGATGCGTTGTAAAGGCATTACGATGTAATGTCTGCATTGTAATGGATGTTTTCCGCTGGAAAAGCCTGACCATTCTTTATAAAACACCCTTCCTGGTGAGTCTCAGATACTTAACAGAGATTGCATCTGCTAACATAATGTGCAATCAGCCAGAGCTGGTGTTAAATCAAAGACCTTTGCAAACTGCTGCCTTTTGGCACAACCACAATGACAACATGAATGTGCCACATAATGAACCATACTATTTTCAAAAAAGGTCTTGTTCCCAGAAAGGGTAACATTCAAATGGCAAAATGTCATTTTGCCTTAGGCCGTGCAAATCCTGACACCATGTTTGCATGCAAGGACCAGGTAATGTCCTACTCTTAATTATATCCATAAAAGAAATATGATACTAACATTCTGGCTATCACTAGATGGGACCTGTCAGGAATAATCTACCCTGGCCCATTCATTGTGGACCGTGATGCTACTCTGAAAGAATCTGAAACCAATCTGTTAACTCTATTCATGATGGAAGACCAATCTCGTCCCTGGATTGAAGGCCTCCCTTTTCCATGATGCTGTTCTCATTCTCGCACAACTGCTCAGCCTCTGTCCTTAAACTCTTTGCTTGCTGTCTTTTCAGACTATAATCTTATTTTTCAGGGTGTCCTCTTGGTATGAAGCGTGGTTTCCACCCTATTAAGCTAAATATGAATAGGTCTTGGAAAAAACAATGCCTCAGGGACTAGTAGGGCAGTGGTACTGAATAGCTTCAATATATCCCAGTTAATGCATTTAATGTAACATGTCTATTGGTGTACAGTGTTTACCTAGAGATGTCATAATAATATTGTTACCTCGACTCCTAGATAGGAGCCAACCTAATATATTTTCGATACTTACATTTTTATTTAAATAATTTGTTATGTCCAGACATACCTTGAAGGAGGCGCAGAGCCATTTGTGGAGACTTTCTTTAAGCGGCGTATTCCAACTTGTAGAAGTCATTGACACCTTGTGATCACTGAGTGACTCATCTTTGTTTTTCACCCGAAATGAATTACACATGATGTGATCCGTAGATCTTTTTCTTATTACAACTGTGCTTGCAAATTACAGCATTTTAGTGTTGTTGATTAAAAAAGGGGCTATGCTTAAAAATTAAGTCCCACGTATACCAGAAAAGTCACGCAATGCAGCGACAACTTGCTGAGTTGCGTGACAAGGAAAGGTCAGGAATGTGCCATATCTACTAAGATATGGTGCGTTTCTGCTCTCTCCTGAGCTGGCACACTGTGGGCTGCCTAGTGCAAATGCAGGCACCCTTACGTTGTGGTGCAAGGGTGCCAGTGTTACAGCCAGGATTGGTTTTGCAAAGGGACAACTTCCTGCACAAAAACAATCCTTAGCGGCACATTCCTCTTTTTACATGTGCTGCCGAATGCAGCATGCATACAAAGAGGAAGTGACAAGGAGAAAGAAATATATTTCTCCTTGTTACGCCTCTACTGAAAAGGGGTAGCATTTTGGCGCATTCACAGATTTACTAGTCGTAGTAAATCTGCGAATGCATTAAAAATCATATGTGGATGTTTGGGAACCCCTTCACTCCAAACATGAAACGCCTTCTGAACTCAGAGTAACGCGAGGCAGTGACTTCTGCTGCCTTGTGTTACTCCAGATTTACTAAGCCACGCAGAGCCAGGCAAGGTGACTTTGTGTGGTATAGTACATCTGACTTAAGGACTTGTGTCGCCATGCACTGCCTTGCTTGATGCAAGGGCAGCGCAAGCTGTTAGAAATTGGCAGCATACTTACAAACCTCTATCACCACAGGAACATCACTCATAGTGACGTTCCTGTGGCGATAAACCCTTCGCCTAATATACAAGGCGGCGTTAAGCCACTTAATGTGGCATAGCGCTGCCTTGTAAATAAGACCCCCTTTCACGCTACACTTAGCATATAAGGGGCATGCAATGGGTGTTGTGGTGGGCGTTCTGCCGCAACACCCATTGATTTTGATGCTGCCCCCTATTTACAAGGGTAAATAGGAGGCAGCGCCAACATTAAGACCAGGGAAAACCTGGTCTTAACATGCGGAAACAAGGAGAAATGCTTTATTTCTTCTCATTTTTGCTGTTTCTACGTGTGCTGCATTGTGCAGCACACATTGAGACAGCAAATTGCCATGAATAATTGTTTATGTGCAGGAAGGTGTCCCTTCCTGCACATAAACAATCATTTAAAAAATGACGATTTGCAACTTCTATGTGTTCTGCACAATGCAGCACACATGGATGTTACAAATTGCCATTCTAGATTGTTTATGTGCAGGAAGGAAAACCTTCCTGCACATAAACAATCATTACCTCAACACAGGCACCCATACACTATGGTTCAAGGGTGCCTGCGTTGGCGCTAGGCAGCTCAATTTAGCACCAGCGCAGGGAGTATCACAGGGGTGCACCGTATTATTGTAAAGGGGAGGGGCCATTAGCAAGTTTGTAGCTAACTCGCACTCCGACACTTTCTTATACATATGCCAATGGGCTTTGGTTGACTGGGATGTGAGCTCTCGTCAAGCACCATCCACAATCCTAGTTAGGGCAAGGCACAAGCAAACACAAAATTAATCTGTGCTCACCCACTGATAGTTTGGCATAGAGCAGTTGGGCTTAATTTAGAGGCAATGCGTAAAGTATTTGTGCAACAGTTCAAACAGTAAAACAGTGAAAGCATCACACAAAAAGATCCACACCAGGTTAGACAAATGGAGGAGAATTTAATAAATAATACAAGACCAAAACGACAAAAACACAATCAGTAGAACCAGAGTTTTGAAATATTAAAGAATAAGCTGTAAAATAGCACCTAAAGTATGATGCACCAACAGGGTATATCTAGTCATGCTGGACCAGTCAAAGTCAAACGTTCAGGCTGACCACGATGGACCAGGGGTCTGATACAATCCCAGATTAGTCCTACTGTTTTTTTTACCTTCTCAAGTTTTGGGCCAGAGTCCCTCTCATGTTGCTGAGGGACACCAAGAGCAAGGAGAGCGTCGCGTGCGGGCTAGAGCTTTACGTGTCGATGCTTGCTGTATGAGAAGGGCCGGCAGTGGCTCGCACTGAATTCCCATGCATGCAGAGCAGTTCCTGTGTGAACAGGCCCATTCACATTTGAGAAAAGCCAAAAAGCTTGATTTGTGAGCCTGCATAGCATACTGAGCAACACCAAGGGTGCAGGAACTGAGGGCATCATTTGGGGGTCAGGAACTCACTGAAGACAGGTTCAGTTGTTGGAGAGCCTGTTAAATCCCTGAGGCTCAGACCAGGAGGCCAGCAGACTAGCCCTTTGAGTTACTCTGGGGTCCTTTGCTCAAGATGGGTTGAAGGTCCTGTTCTTTTTCCCCAGGCAAGAGGGCAGCAGGTCAGCACAACTGGGCAGCAGCTCCATCAGAGTAGCAGTCCAGCAGAGTGGTGGTCCTTGTAGCAGGACAGCAGTGCTTTTTCCTGACACAGTGTCCACAGGTCCAGAATTGTACTAAAGTGGTTCTGTCTGAGTCACTTCTGTTATACACAGTTGTCCTTTGAAGTATTGAGAAGCTTCCTTTGCCTTTGAAGTGCACAGATGCCCTGCCTTCTCTTTCCTGGATCCGCATTAACTACAGGGGGTATGCAGCCCTTTGTGTGGAGACATTACACCGCCTATTCAGGTGGAAGTGAGGCTTGGCCCAGCCCCTCCCTCCCTTCATGCCAGTGATGACCTATCCAGTCAACTCCAATTGTGTATGTGTGTCTAGGAGGTATTCACAAAGCCCAACTGCCAACTACATCCAGTCATGTGACCAGAGACAGTCTGCAGCCACAATATGGCTAAGGCAAGAACATGTTAACTATCTAAAAGTGGCATTTACAGAATTGCAATTTAATATGTAAGTTCACCATAAGTTAGGATTTTAATTTAGGATTCCGGAGACACTAAACGTGGACCAATCATCTCTTCTCATTTGAAAATTACACTTATTGTGGAAACCGTCCTGCGCAAAAACAATCCTAAGAGGCATTTTCCTCTTTCGAAGTATGCTGCAGAATGCAGCACACTTCGAATGAGGAAACAAGTAAATATTTTATATATATAAATACATTCACTGAAAAAACCAAAGGTTATAGGGACCTAATAGTTAGGCTCAGATTTCACTTGTAAAATACCAGTGAAATCCAGCATTTATAGTTACCTGAGTTAGCTAAAACTTACACCCCCACAATGCACTGCTTATAAACTCACATATTACATCACTCTTGACATGGTCAGTGTTAGAATTGGGAATCTCTAGTTGGCACAGGTATGCACTTGCGACAAGCAGGGACTCTCAGTTCCAAGTCAGAGTAAGGGGATCACCCTTTTAAATAACCCCTGCTCACCCTCTAGGTAGTGTGGCGCAAGCAGTCAAGACTATTCTCAGGGCATCATAGGTTAAGCATTTGTGAACACATACAGTAATACAATGACACACCACAAATGGACACCAGTCAAGGTTATTTCAACAATAGGTTTCTTTATCTATTAGCAGAATAACGATTAAAATGACCACAGTATTATTTTAAAGTTCCATGTTCTTGTAAAAAGGCTTAAAATGCAAAAATAGGCTTCTTTTAGTCAATTCTGCTTCTTTTCAGGCTTTGTACGGTTCGTACCTGGGTGTGCGACTCGTCCGCATTAAAAACAAGGAAAGTACGAGTCAAACAATCGGTGTGGACTCCGGGGTCCGTAACATGCACGCTGCGGTGCGAACAGAACAAAGTACCTTAAGTTCGTGGGGTCCGCGATGGACTATGCGGGACAAGTTGATGGGTCCGGGTCGTAGTTCGGCAGTGTATTCAGATGCTGGTCGGGTCGCGGCGTTGGGACGCGGCGTTGGGATGCGGCGTTGGTACGGGACCTTCAGGGATACGTGCGGATGGCCGGGATCAGCTTGCAGAGTCCGTGGCGTTCGGCGTTCGAGCCGTACCTTCGGTGCGGATAGGCGGCGACACTTCTGGGCGCCGTACAGCGTACGGGGAGGATTGGTGCGATGCGGCGTTTCGGCTCTGAGCACGGCACGGTGCAGTACATTAGCAGCATACGGACCGTACCTGCGGGACAGCGAAGCTTGAGTCCGGCGTACAGGGTTCGGCAGCCAGGGCTGTACGACTCGAATTGGCGGGGAAGGTTAGGTGCGATGCGGACGGGAGGGATACGGTGCGTACCAACGCTTTTGGATCAGCGTAGACACACGGTGCCGGGCGGCAAAGACACGGCTTCGCGGCGGATGGGATACGAGTCGTACTGGGGCCAAATCCAGCGGGAAACAAGCAAAAATTGTCCAGGCAACTCAGTTTTGGAAGGCAGATGAGTCCAATGGTCCTGGGACTCAGTTCAGGGGGCAAGCTCTTCTTCCAAGCCCTTGGAGATTGTTGAAAAACAAAGTGCAAAGTCTCTCTTAGTCTTTTCCTCTCCTTTCTCAGCAAGGCACCAACTGCAGGCCAATCCCCCAGGTCAGGGAAAGTTACTCCTCCTTCAGCTTCTTCCAGGTCCTTCTGGTCAGGAAGAGTTCCTTTGTGGTTCAATCAGGATCTGATTTCTTAGGAGCAGGGCTCCTACATTTATACCAAGTTTCTTTTGTCTTTACAGGCCAGGGGGGCCTTTGCATAATCCCAGTCCAGTTCTTTTCAGTGAAGAGCACTTTGTTGTTGGGACTCTGGCTTCTTCTTTCAGCAGGCAGGGCAGAGACATCAGACGCTCCCCAGGGGGTGGAGCCAGCATTGTGGTGGCAGAGCACTGCCCTATTCAGAGTCAAGGTGCACTCCTCCCACCCATCCTGGTGTAATCTCTCTATTCACCACCTGGCAGCCCCAGCCTGTCTCCTGGAACTTCCCAGCCCTGTCACTCAAGCTACACACAAAGAAGATAGCCCTCCCCTCCAGAGGTGGACTGAGATGGTTAGGCATGCAAAGGCTAACTTTCTAAAAGTAGCATTTGCAAACCCAGGATATTAGAAATAACCTTTGCTAAAAGATGTATTTCATTATTCTGAGTTCAGGCATACTAAACATGAATTTCTACCATGCTTCCTGAGCCTGCTAGGATTATAGAGTGTTATAATCTAGCAGCCCATTCTGGCCTATGGAGAGCAGGTAGCCTTACAATAGTGAAAAACAAAAATGGCTGTAATTCACTATTAGGACATGCCACACACTTCAGGGCATGTCCTACCTTATACTTACAATGCACCCTGCCCTCGGGCCTACAATAGGGGTGACTAATATGAAGGTAAGGGAAGGTTTAGGGACTGGCAAGTGGGGACACTTGCCCAGTCAGCATGACAGTACCAGACTGCATGCAGGTTCTGCAATGGCAGACCTTAGACACATTTTACCAGGCTGCTTCTGTGGGTGGCACAACCAGTGCTGCAAGCCCACTAGCAGCATTTGGATATACAAGCCCTTGGCACCCCTGGTGCACTCTACTAGGGAATGATAGTAAACCAAATAAGCCAAACATGGAAGTCAATTCACATAATACATTTTACCATAGGGAGAGCATATGCACCTTAGCACTGGTCAGCAGTGGTAAGGTGCCCAGAGTCATAAAACAGCCAACACCAGGTCAGAAAAAATACAGGAGAAGGCAAAAAGTTTAGGGATGACCCTGCAAAAAGGGCCAAGTCCAACACAACCCCCTTCCAGCCAAAACGCAGGGTAGACCAATCACCACCGTGATGGTCTTCCCTGCTTGGGGCGATAGAACAAGGACCTGGCCCGCAACTGCAGGGGCAGACTCCAGTTCTATGCCAATCTGAACCTATTGGACTCCCTCTGTCCATATTCTCAGGGCCCACCAAGCCAATCTATGGGGAACCCTTCTCCTCACCTGTGGACACCACCTGTGCAACACCTAACCTTAACTGGCCCACAGGTGTGTCCCAACAGATAGACAGCAAAATGTTACAGTGGCCACTGACAGTAGTCCGGGATGAGACCCAGGCCGTATGCCTCTCAGGGCTCTCAAACCTATGTGGTACCAGGGAGCGGGGGGCAGTAGCCCCAGGTGCTTGGCACCCTTTGTCCATTCTCCCTCCTGTCAGGTCAGGTATGACATCCTGGCACGGACCCACCAGCCCCAGGCCTGTACCCGGTGGCTGGACCAAAGACTGGGGTGGCCTCTCCCACACCCGGTCCTCCTCCTTGGGGCTCTGTACCCTCCCACCTGGAGTGGTACCCCCTTCCAGAATTGCCAGGGCACCTGGAGCAGGTATCCTGCGCAATTCGCCCACCAGTTCAGGGGTTCTATCCTGCAACTGGGCGTCTAGGTCAGGGGGGACACCCTGAACCTGGCCCTCCAACATAGGGTCTAAACCCTTCAGTAGAGCCGGGGTCAGAGGCGAGGACTCCCTCCCTCTGCACCCCCTTCCAGAGTACTGGCCACTCCCAACTGGCGTGGTACCCCTAGAAGCAACATGGGTCAGGACACTGCTTACAGTGGTCCCACCCTCCAGGTCAGACAACACCTGAACCTGGCTTCCCAACCCTGGGTCCAACGCATGCGGTTGAACGCTTGCCTGGCACACCAGGACTTCCCGGGGAGCACGCATGCCCCCCTGAGGGTGACACATAACTCATGTGTCGTGTGACAGTCTGCCTGGTGCTGATCTCCTGACCCCTGTCCATCTGACAGTGCCTGAAGATCCCCCAGGACAGAAGTGGTGTCACCATGGTCATTCACTGGTGACGCAGCCCTTCTGGCTGGCCCCTGACCCACTGGTTCTTCCACTGGGGACTCTTTCCTCCTCTCACCCCTCACTCTGGACTTCTGCACCCTCCCAACTGGAGCGGTACTGCCAGACACCAGAACCGAGGGAGGCCTGCTTACAGACACCCCCCGTCCACTAGACACTAGAGGATCCCCCTCAACGGGCGGACCATCAGGACAGCCTAGGCTCCCCGCCTGGTGTTCCCTTAAAGAACCATCCAGGCTCTGAGACTGGGTTTCGGGCACCTGGGGGCACGCAGCCCCACACTCACTCCTTCTCCACTGAGACAGGACGTGAGCCCCTACACCCCTCCCACTACCACAGGACCTAGCTGGGCTACTCTGCACCACTTCCACCACTCTGGGTTGGAGGATACCTGAGCCACTCCCCACGGGGTCACTCCCCAATGCCTCTCCAGACCCTATGTAATCCACCAAAAGGTCTGCCTCCAATGTGGGCTCTCTGCGGTCAGAGAACTCACCCTCACACAGGTGTTGGCATAGCTCTGGAAAACAGGTACTTACAATATGCTCTCCCACAATTGGATCACACAGCCCCCTAGCAGGGTTAACCAAACTATCCTTCACCTTACCATCCAGTACCTCACACACGTACTCCACACCACTCTCCTGAGACTGGCTAGACAGTATCTGACTGTCTCTGTCACACAACCCACACTCTTCTGGGCGGTCTTCACACTCACCCACCAGGACTTCAATTTTGGGGGAACCCCTCTCCCTGTACCTCTCAGCTAGAGTCAGTAGAGTGTCCCTCCCTCCACTAGGACTATGAAGCCCTGAGCCAGTTACCCTATTCCCTTCAGGGATACTGCGCACTACTGGAGCTACCTCATGCCCTTGAACCTCCTGGTGTATGTTAACCCCCTCCTTCAAGTCAGGCGCCACATCTCTGGGTGTGCGTACTACTCTCTCAGCACTATAAAATTCAATATTGCTGCCACCAGAGGGAGAGCGGTCTAAACTCTTGGCCTCGAGATCCAACTCCCTCATTTTTACCTCATGCTCCATGGCCAGCCTTTGTCTTTCCATTTCCATTCGAAGTTTTGCCATCTCCACTTCATGGGCTCTTGCAGCAATCCTGTCAGCCATCTCCTCTGGCGACAGGCCTCTGCCAGGCTTAGAAGCACCTTCTGGGGGTATCACCTCCAGCACATTCTCTGGGAACTTGGATTCGTACCAGGCCCTCAGCGCCTTTGTATACTGCTCCTTGTTTTTCAATCCAGTTTGGTTAATTCTGTACTTGGAGAGGTATCCTTTCAAGACTTTATTTGTGCACTTCAGCAGTGCCCTCTCCTCCCAATCTGTGTCATCAACCCCATAGAATATAGAGGCCGTCCTGCCTCCATTGACTGAGCTAGGCATGGTTTCTTAAAGTGGAGATTCTTCAGCAAAACAAAAATCAATACTGTGTGGCTGCTTTATCGGTCTGAACTCACTACGTGGCGTTCACTCAATCACTGTACATGAATCACAAATGCAAATTCAAATCCTCACCGCTGACCACCAATGTTAGAATTGGGAATCTCTAGTTGGCACAGGTATGCACTTGCCACAAGCAGGGACTCTCAATTCCAAGTCAGAGTAAGGGGATCACCCTTTTAAATAACCCCTGCTCACCCTCTAGGTAGTGTGGCGCAAGCAGTCAAGACTATTCTCAGGGCGTCATAGGTTAAGCATTTGTGAACACATACAGTAATACAATGACACACCACAAATGGACACCAGTCAAGGTTATATCAAAAATAGGTTTCTTTATATAAGGCTTAGCACAAGACCAGAATAACGATTAAAATGACCACAGTATTATTTTAAAGTTCCATGTTCTTGTAAAAAGGCTTAAAATGCAAAAATAGGCTTCTTTTAGTTCTTTTCAAGCTTTGTACGGTTCGTACCTGGGTGTGCGACTCGTCCGCATTAAAAACAAGGAAAGTACGAGTCAAACAATCGGTGTGGACTCCGGGGTCCGTAACACGCACGCTGCGGTGCGAACAGAACAAAGTACCTTAAGTTCGTGGGGTCCGCGACGGACAGTGCGGGACAAGTTGATGGGTCCGGGTCATAGTTCGGCAGCGTATTCAGATGCTGGTCGGGTCGCGGCGTCGGGACGCGGCGTTGGTACGAGACCTTCAGGGATACGTGTGGATGGCCCGGATCAGCTTGCAGAGTCCGTGACGTTCGGCGTTCGAGCCGTACTTTCGGTGCGGATAGGCGGCGACACTTCTCGGTGCCGTACAGCGTATGGGGAGGATCGGTGCGATGCGGCGTCTCGGCTCTGAGCACGGCACGGTGCAGTACGTTAGCAGCGTATGAACCGTACCTGCAGGACAGCGAAGCTTGAGTCCGGCGTACAGGGTTCGGCAGCCAGGGCTGTACGACTCGAATCGGCGGGGAAGGTTAGGTGCGATGCGGCCGGGAGGGATACGGCGCGTACCAACGCTTTTGGATCAGCATAGACACACGGTGCCCGGCGGCAAAGACACGGCTTCGCGGCGGATGGGGTACGAGTCGTACTGGGGCCAAATCCAGCGGGAAACAAGCAAAAATTGTCCAGGCAACTCAGTTTTGGAAGGCAGATGAGTTCAATGGTCCTGGGACTCAGTTCAGGGGGCAAGCTCTTCTTCCAAGCCCTTGGAGATTGTTGAAAAACAAAGTGCAAAGTCATCTTAGTCTTTTCCTCTCCTTTCTCAGCAAGGCACCAACTGCAGGCCAATCCCCCAGGTTAGGGAAAGTTACTCCTCCTTCAGCTTCTTCCAGGTCCTTCTGGTCAGGCAGAGTTCCTTCGTGGTTCAATCAGGATCTGATTTCTGAGGAGCAGGGCTCCTACATTTATACCAAGTTTCTTTTGTCTTTACAGGCCAGGGGGGCCTTTGCATAATCCCAGTCCAGTTCTTTTAAGTGAGGAGCACTTTGTTGTTGGGACTCTGGCTTCTTCTTTCAGCAGGCAGGGCAGAGACATCAGACTCTCCCCAGGGGGTGGAGCCAGCATTGTGGTGGCAGAGCACTGCCCTATTCAGAGTCAAGGTGCACTCCTCCCACCCATCCTGGTGTAATCTCTCTATTCACCACCTGGCATCCCCAGCCTGTCTCCTGGAACTTCCCAGCCCTGTCACTCAAGCTACACACAAAGAAGATAGCCCTCGCCTCCAGAGGCGGACTGAGATGGTTAGGCATGCAAAGGCTAACTTTCTAAAAGTAGCATTTGCAAACCCAGGATATTAAAATAACCTTTGCTAAAATATGTATTTCATTATTCTGAGTTCAGGCATACTAAACATGAATTTCTACCATGCTTCCTGAGCCTGCTAGGATTATAGAGTGTTATAATCTAGCAGCCCATTCTGGCCTATGGAGAGCAGGTAGCCTTACAATAGTGAAAAACAAAAATGGTTGTAATTCACTATTAGGACATGCCACACACTTCAGGGCATGTCCTACCTTATACTTACAATGCACCCTGCCCTGGGGCCTACCATAGGGGTGACTAATATGAAGGTAAGGGAAGGTTTAGGGACTGGCAAGTGGGGACACTTGCCCAGTCAGCATGACAGTACCAGACTGCATGCAGGTTCTGCAATGGCAGACCTTAGACACATTTTACCAGGCTGCTTCTATGGGTGGCACAACCAGTGCTGCAAGCCCACTAGCAGCATTTGGATATACAAGCCCTTGGCACCCCTGGTGCACTCTACTAGGGACTGATAGTAAACCAAATAAGCCAATCATGGAAGTCAATTCACATTATACATTTTACCATAGGGAGAGCATATGCACCTTAGCACTGGTCAGCAGTGGTAAGGTGCCCAGAGTCATAAAACAGCCAACACCAGGTCAGAAAAAATACAGGAGGAAGGCAAAAAGTTTAGGGAAGACCCTGCAAAAAGGGCCAAGTCCAACAGTCAGTGACATCACTGATGACATCTCAGTGATGTCATTTGAGATGTCATCAGTGATGTTATCAGTGATGTCACTGATCATGTCATGAGTGATGTAATATGTGACGTCATCAGCAGTGCATTGCGGGGGCGCGAGTTATAGTTAGCTGAACTAACTATAACGGGGGAATTTCTATGGTTTTGTACGAGTAAAATGTCCAGCTAACTATAACACCCCTGAAACCTATGTTTTTTCTGTGAATTTCTAAGGTTTTTTAAATGCCAATTCCTAACTATAACGTGCCTGAAACCTATGGTTTTTTAAGTGAATATAGATATATATAGATACATATATCTATATCTAATATACAACTATAACTACCTACTGGCAACCACTATGTATATATGAAGCTATTGCTCCTTGTTGCACGTCTGGTGGGAAGGTGTGCATTCCTAACACTACCAATGTTGTTAAATCTCTGAACATGTCAGAATCCATAGGTGGAGGCATGCAAACACCCACACTGCACCCATGGCACACCTACCTGCAATACAAGGCAGTGGTTTTTATGCCGTACATTTGTCTAGATTTATCAAGCCCCACAGGGCCACATATGGTAGCCTTGTGTGCTGCAAGCGTGATGCTAAACCTAGATAGAAGTTTATAACAATTGAATTCCTTACAGAAGTTTACAAATTCACGATAGTGTGATTTAGGTCAAGTATATTCTGATGTTTCTGTCCTTGTCAGAGACATCATTACATGCAGCGGAAAAAAAAAAATATTCATTTTTCATGGTGTCTCTGAAAATTAAATAACAACAACTGTGTTGTACACTATTGGTAATGACTTTAGCAACTCGCATTAGTATTACCGTTGTGCAATAAAATTAAATCCAAATTTTGTGAGTCTGAGATATACTTTTTTTTGTATGTTTGTTTACAAAAGCTTGGGTTATCTTCATGAACTGTTCCTTGTCATTTCTCTCTCCGGCTCAGGGATATTGGTTGTTTTCACTGTTCAACTATAATGATGCCCTGTAAGAAGTGAGGAAGTTTCTAAATGTATTCGTCGTTAATGATGATATTGTGTGCCCATGTAAGTGAATTTGCAAATTTGAATACGCAGTAACATTGCTTTACATTAAGCAATAACGATGTTTTAAATCGATTTAAAGGTGTGTTCGGTGTTCTCACACTGCTGAGAGTGTCTGATAGGGTAGGAGTTGAATACAGTTCTCAGACCTAACACAGGGCTTTGGGCATGTGAAAGAAGATCAAGTCCTGTCCTTCACTCCCTCCTTCAAGATTCATTTTCTCAATATGTCATGCTCTGGGTCAAGGTCTGATGGTTAAAATTAAGTCCCTGCCCCAAAAAATAACTTTCGGTGCCGAAGACCCGCAAACACCAAGAAAAATTAAGCGAAGAAATATGAGGAGTAAAGATTATGTCTGATGTGATGAAATTGCAGATGTTTGTATCAAAATGTTTATTTCATTCCTCCTACAGCCTAAAGGATTGAAAGATTGTCAGATACCCTTAAATTTACAGATTATCACTAATGAAAGCAGGTCATCGTTGCCATATTGGAAATCTTTAATCTTGCACAAATGGGTGCATGGGAGACCTACAACTTTGAAGCACCAATCGTTTTCTCTCAATTAATCTGTTATGCATACTACGTTGTACATTTCTTTTTTTTTATTTTGTTCCAAAAATAATGCACAGCTAGTCTTTAATCTAATTGTTTTTTCTAATTTTTCAACGGGAATGTTCTTTTACATTTGATCCCAAAAGCTGGACAATTTAGGACGTGATAACAAGGCACAAGTGTATTCGCCCATGTTGATCAACGTTTAAAACATTTAGGGCCATATGAATGAAAATAGAGTTTTGCGATTCTCAAATTGCGATTTTCGGTGAATTGCAATTTGAGAATCGCAAAATGCAATGTATGTGGGATTTGCTAATAATTTTGCGAATCTCACATATTCCTTATTTGCGAATTGCAAATTGAGATTCGCAAATAAGGAATACCTTCCCATTCATTTTTATGGGCTAGTAGGCCCATAGGAATGAATGGGAAGGCATTCTCAATTTGCGATTAGCAATTAGAGAATCCCAAATTGAGAATGCACTTTCAAGGGTGCCAGGGTGTCTAAAGAACACCCTGTTGCACACCTGAAATGTGCATGTGTGCATATGTGGCACACATACATGCCCTAGGGGCATGTATGTGTACCACATGGCACTTTAAAAAATGTTAACTAGTGCATTTTTAAGTGAAATCGCAATTTACCACCAACTTGAAGTTGGTGGTAATTTGCGATTCCTTAAGGCCAAATCACACTTTCTTTTGTGCTTCTTACATTGCATTTAAGGAATCGCAATTTGCAATTCCTTAAATGCAATCGCAAAATAAGGAATCGCAAAATGTGCGATAACTAATATTGCGAGGGGGGTTTTGTGTGCTACATTGCACACTGCGAATTTCAGTATTTGCGATCGCAAATTGTCTTCTTACATATGGACCAAAAGCACATATTTCAAGAACAAACATTGGGCATTGAAAATCTAGCCATCGGGCCATTATGACCAAGGCCTCTTGGTCACAGTCCAGGGGTCTCCAAACAGTAGCTCGTGAGCTACTGCAGCTCTTTACTACCTCTAAGTAGCTCACCTGTGTGCAGCCCAACTTATTAAATGTGAAATCGTTTGCTTGGCTGAATTATTATACATACAATAAAATTGAGATTATTCAACACTAATAATATTTAAAGCTCTCAATGCATTTCATTGAACATAAGTAGTTCTCAGTACAGAAAAGTTTGGAGAGCCATAATTTTGGCCCAACCGTACTATGATTTTGTGTAGGGGTTGTCACTTTTGTGGTGCAGTCCAGATGCAAAATAAGTTTTGGCGCCAGTGCAGGGAGATAATATAATTGCTTCTTATCTTTCCACTCTATGAGGGTCGCAAATCTCATGCCTCTTTGACCTTCAATATTTGTTTTACCCAAGTCCTCTCCCAGTCTTGGTGTATTTTTTCTGTTAAGACAGAGAGCACTTTTGGCCAAGCCTCAAGTGATAGGAGATTAGTTGGGAGAATTAATATGGTGTTTCTTGCAATAATTTCAATTTACTCAAGACAGAGCCATCCCCGTTCCATCTTAGAGCATTATCAAGATTTAGCTTATAATGCCTTAAGGCAGAGTATGGGAGACTGCAGGTCAACGAGTCATTCCTCAATTTTCCGGAACCAGGGCTAGGATGTAGGCTAGCAGGTTTTACAAGAATTCACTGATCAGATTCCGAGAAGCAATGTCTGTTACCATCCAGCTCTGTCCCAAGATCTGGCTGAGATGTAGCAGTACCACAAAGAAGGCCTTGAAAATCTGTAAAAGTAGCTCTTTTCATTGAATTTGAAGCCATGTCTATGTACTACCTTTTTTCAAGGAGATGTTTTGATATGCTGGGAGCTACGACATCAAATAACGTCTGCTGGGTTCAGAAATAAAGAAGCAGGAGCCTTTCATCACTCAAACTTTCTGACAGGGGCGGCTTCTCCTCAGGAAGGGAGGAGCGTCGTCCCACATCCTGGGAGCGCAGAAAGAAAATACAAGTACATAAAATGGCTTGTCAAGGCCATTTTATTTCTTTGCCAGCATGAGGGTGGGTCTGGATCCTACAAATGGAGTATGACAGCACTGGTCTACAGTGCGCATGTTGGATTGGCTGGATGTCTTGCTATGGCCAGCCCGACTTGCGCATTTTACACCCAGCAATCCAAAGGCTGGAAAACAGCCTGTGGATTGCTGGCACAGGCCCCAGCCTCAAAATGAGCGCTGGGTGAGCCTGCTTCCACCAATCCTGGAGCTGCTTCCACAACATTAGAGCAGCTCCAGGATTGGTTGGAGTTGCGTTCCTCAAGCAGGAAGAAAGTCCTTCCTTTTCCTGCTCATGGACAGCAAAAGAGAAGTGCTGAACCGGTTGTGGTCCTGCTCCCGAATTTATGATGCGCCATGCATCTTTGCGCCACACCATTTTTCATTTAAGCTAGCCGCTACTGTTTTCTTAGGGACACTTCCTGCTGCACACTAGACTAGTGGCAGCAGAAGTAAGCACTAAAAACTGCAGACTAAGATTAGGGTCATATATCTTAGTGGCCCTATTATTGAGTCCACTACCTTCATGATGTCGGTCGTCACTCAGCTGCTTACCAAATGTAAATCGACTGACATTTTTAAGGAGGTATAATTTTTTTTAAAACACCTGTTCAGAACTATGAGTCTTTTCACAAGGTCCAAGACAGGCAGTGATCACTGCTCTGTGAGGGACACTTGACTCTCCCAGGGCATCACAGGACAGCAGGTAGGTCTTGAACTACCATTTGATAGAGAGAGCTTGCAATGTATGCTCGATATGATACTGTGTGATGCAATTGTAAAGTGTACATTATTAATATCATGGGGCCAAATGACCAATGTTTTTCTACGGAGAAATGTTCGAGCTTGCTGAGCTACTTTTGGATTGTTGGTGTTTACAAGTTTTAGTCGATAGGTAAAAGTTGAAAGACAGTAAGTTACACTGTACCAAGTTTCCTCTGTTACATCTCTGTCATGGTTCCATGGTGGGACTGGGTGCACTGGTAGACAACCAAGTGAATTTCAGTTTTGGTGTAAATATGTCCCAATAAGCAAGGATATCTAGGTAAGGCAAAAAAAAAAACACTAGCGTAACTTGAACAGGGTTATATCATCCAGGGTAAAGAGTTCGATTTAGGGAGCTAATGCACTAGTTTCAAAAAGTTCTTTAACAGGGCCATCAGGGCTCCCGTATTAGGAGTCTGGGTACTAGACAGAGTGCAGTGGGAATCAAATAATGTCCCTACTGGTCTCTTCAGTCAAAGCTTTCAGGATGTAAGAATCTCTCTGCTGTTGCGGCTCCTTTGCTAAGGCGTAGGAGTATTGCCCCACTGTGCAAAAAGGAAAAATAAAATAACAATAACGTATCGTTATTCTCATTTTATTTTTCCGTTTCAATGCAGTCAGCAGCCTGTGTCGGGTGGGGCGGGGCTGGCCAGAACAGGGGAGGAGTGGTTTGCACTCCCAAAGTGCGCATGAACTGTTTGGCCGACCAAACATTTCATGTGCACTTTTTTTTATTCTTTTTTATTTTTATATACCGTATACAATCACAAATACTGTTGCAGGGTTAGCCACAAGTGGCATAGAGCGCTTGTACAATGCTGCGTTTGTGGTTACCCTCTTGCTGCTTAGCTTTTGACAGTGAAGGAGATGTAAGGAAGAAAGGACAGAACAGTTAGAGATGAAAGAAAAAAAGGGGGATAGGACAGGCATATAGAGAGGTACAATCTCTTGGCTTTACATTAGCGCCAGTTATACAAACTGCGTTACGTCTTACAGCAAATCCGGGTTCTTGAGTCCGTCTGCGAGCCCACCCAGGCTCTGCATTGAGCTGTGCCTTTGGTCCGTGGGTCGGTACAATAGATGTGAGGGCCATTTGATTATGGAGGCTCGTAAGGGTCTAGGAACTTGTCCAGAGCTTCCCACAGCCCCCTCAAGGACGCTTTCCAGGGTGAGTACTGCAGCGCCATGCGGTCCGCTCCTCTGAGGTGTGTGACCCAGTTGATCCATCCTTTGTAGCTAGTTTTGCTTGTGTCTTTCCAGTTGTTTAGTACTAGTTTAACCGCAGCTGTCAGTAATAGGTCCATGAGGTCCTTATCTCTCTCAGAGGCGAGATCCGTTCGCATAAACACTGTGGTGAGGAAGGAAAACTCCCTCGCTAGTTTGCATTTAAACACATTGTCGATGAAAGCAAATACCATTCCCCTGAATACCTTGAGTGCTGGGCATTGGAAGATAAGGTGTGCTAGGTCCCCATTCTCTATGTTGCAGTTCCAGCAAAGGGGGTCCTCCATGAGACCTAGTGTGTGTAGTCGGGCTGGGGTCCAGATAGTTTTATGGAGTAGCCAGAATTTTGTTTGTGCTAGGACTGGGGTGATCTTATTTTGCGTGGCCGAGGCCCACAGGGTTATCCACTCTTGTTAGTTTAGCGGGGTGTGGGTCTGTTTAACCCAGTATGCAATTGTTTTGGCATTAAGTTTGTTGGTTTTTGGGCGTAGTAGCTTGTATATTTGCGAGACTTGGTGTCCTAGTTTATTGATGTTTGCTACATATCGGAAGATCGAGGGTTGGGTGCTAGTTAGATTCCTCTTTGATAAGGCTGTTTTTATCTTTAGGAGACTGTATAGGTCTATGTTTTTTAGGTGGTGGGTTGCTTTTAGGTCGGGGAAGGTAATGGGGAATTCACCATCCTCGAGTTGGTGCAGGTAGCATATATCTTTTTCTATCCATGTCTCGTAGGTAAGAGTTTTCCCCTTGTACTTAATCTTGCTATTCGCCCACAGTGATTCTGACTTAGACCCTTTGATGCTAACCTCCATCTTCTTGTCGAGTTTAGGAGTGTGATTTTTGTATTTTTAAATATAGGTTTGGATGTGTGGCGGTATGAGTTTGCCGTTAGTAGGGCTAGTGGTCTCAGGTTGTTCAGAATAGCCTTCTCTACCTGTAGCCATACTGGTGTGTAGTTGGGCGCCGGGGCCACCCAGCAAGCTCCCTGTTTTGCTAGAAAGGCTAGTTGGAAAACCGTGAAATCTGCTAGGTTCACCCCTCCCTGGGTTTTCGCTAATCTCAGTTTCTTAATGCTAATCCTTGCCTTCTTTCCGTGCCAGGGAGTATGTTATCGATTTTCCGGGGGAAATCGTCTGTGAGTAGGAGTGGGAGCTTGCTTATCAGGGACTTAATCATCGGCGTGATCATCATTTTTATCATTTCAATTTGCCCCCACCATGTTATGAATTTCGGGGACCAGGCCTCTAAAAGGTTCTTAACTTTTTCTAGTAGTGACTTTGTGTGTAGAGTGTTGATTAGGTCGGTACCGAAGTATATTCCTAAGTATTTGATGTGTCTCGTCTGCCAGGTCAAACCCGAGTCCCCTAGAGTGTTTCTCGTGCAGTGGATGTTTAACGGTTTACATTCAGATTAATCATTATTTAGCTTATATCCTGATAGCCTGGAGTATTCTGCTATTGTGGTCATCAGCACTCTTATCAAGGTTTTTGGTTCCTCTGTTATTATCAGAATATCATCTGCGTAAGTGGCTAGTTTTACTAAGGTACTGTTAATATCGACCCTTTTGATGCTAGAGTTTAGTTTTATGTCCTGGATGAGGGGTTCAAGGGCCAGAAGGAAGAGTGCCGGTGACAATGGAAATCCCTGTCTGGTTCCTTGCTGCAGTTTGAAGGGGTCAGAGAGTGTGCCATTAACTGCAATACGGGCTGACGGGGTCTGATAAAGGGCCATGATCATCTGTATATATGACTTCCCTAGGTTGAAGGCCTGCATACATTGCTCTAGGAAGGCCCAGGAGACCTTTTCGAAGGCCTTTTCTGTGTCCAATGCAATAGCTACTGCCGACACCGGTTTGGTGAAGACTTGTTCTAGTATATGGCAGAAAAGCCGTGTATCGCTAGATATACTGTTGCGCATGAATCCAACTTGGGAGTTGCTTATTAATTTGGGGCGGACCGTGTTTAGTCTGAACGCCAAGATTTTGGCGTAGATTTTACAGTCCACATTGATGAGGGATATGGGTCTATAGTTTTTTGGTAGTTGGTGGTCTTTACCCTCCTTTAGGATGACTATTATATTAGCCTCTGTCATGGATTGGGGTACTTTCCCTGTAGTTGAAGCATGGTTAAAGACCCTTTTCATGGTTGGAATTAGTTGGGTTAGAAAGGTCTTATAGAAATCAGCAGTGTACCCGTCCTTATTTTTTTTAGTGACTTGACTGCCATTTCGATTTCCGCGCAGTTGATTTCCTGGCCTAGCTTTACTGTGTCTGCGGTGTCTAACTGTGGGAGCCCTATTCTGTCGAGGTATCTTGTGCATTCTTCTTGATTGAGGGTCTGATCTGTCCTGTAAAGCTCTGAGTAGAACTCCTGGAATGTATTGAGGATCTCCTTGTGTCTTGTGTGTGTTTTGTTGTTTGAGTCAGTGATTGTTGAGATCGCAAACTGGTTACGTTTGTGTTTCAGGTAGGATGCCAGTAGTCTACCTACTCTGTTGGCTTCACAAAGGTTAAGTGCTTTGCATTTGTTGAACCACAGCCCTGCCCTCTTGCTCAGGATGTTGTTATACTCATATTTGTGCTGTGTTAGTGTCGTTAGGAGTGCATTGTCATTTGTGGCTTTTGTGTGGTCTAGTTCTAACCTTTTTATCTCTTCCTCGAGTTGTTTTATTCTCAGGTTAGTCTTTTTGTTTATTCTTGCCTTAATTCCAATTAGTTTACCCCTGATCGTTGCTTTTAGGGCCTCCCAAAGTGTGTTAACACTAGTCTCTGGGGTATCATTGTGGGTTAGGTAGTCTGTTATGGCTTCCTCGATTTCTTTTTTGTTTCCTGGGTCTGCTATAATTTCACAGTTAAACCGCCATCTTCTAGGGACCGCTTTGTTGTGACAGCTGCTTAGTTTTAGACTGATGCATGAGTGGTCGGAAACTAGTCTTGGTGCTATTTTGGAGTGTTCGCTTAGATGTATGTGCACCCCCGAGATTAGTATGTAGTCTATCCTGGTTTAGGAGTTGTGTGGGTTGGAGTAGATGGTGTAGTCTCTAGTATCTGGGTGTTGTAGTCTCCATGCATCTTTGATGTTGAATTTGGTGCAGATGTCTTGGAGTGCGGCGTGCGAATTGGTGGGGTGGTATTGGCAAGAAGACTTTCTGTCTATTATGTGATCTAGTGGGATGTTGAAATCCCCTGCCACAATCGTGAGTTCGTCTTGAGGGAGGTTGTACAGCATGTTTGAAACTTCAGCCCAGAAAGTAGGGTCATCTGTATGGGGGCCATATATGTTCGCTACGTGGAACCTTTCCTCTCCTCTCGTCAGGTGTATTATTAGGAGTCTTCCCTCCTTATCGTGGGAAAGGGAGTCTATTGTAATTTTCGATCTTTTGGAAACTGGGGTCAGGACCCCCCGCTTCTTTTTGTCGGCTGGTGAGCAGGCAGTTTGCGCTATCCAGTTGGCTCTGACTAGCTTAGCATCATCCTTCGCTAATTTGGTTTCCTGTAGTAGAATTATATCGCCTTTGGTCTTTGCTAGGTAATCCACTATCTTTCTTTGTTTAATGGGATGGTTTAGACCCTTGACATTGAGGGATATTATATTGAGGTCAGAAGTCAGGGTGAGTGTTTTGCTAAGAGCCATCAGATGTAGTGTGGTGGAGCGGTTTTGTGTGCCCAACACTCAAGATTCTCTGGTTTCGTCTGTATTTCTGTATCCCTATGTGGCCCCCTTTCATTGTGTGTTGATTTGCAGGCTTTGTCAGGTAACGTATGCAGTGAAAAAGAAGGCGTGAAAAGAAGAAAAGACTGGAAAATAACGTGAACAGAAAACTGAGCGATCCTAGTGGGGCTCTCCCCCCCTTTCCCCCCCCCAAGTTACTTGTATGCCGGAGGTGCGACGGCAGGATCGCCATTCCGCCTCCCGGAGAAATGTTGTCAGGTAAGTAAACTTGCAAACTCCAATGTCAGCATTGTTCATTAACACTGATGAGTACATTTTTGGTCATGTGAACAAAGAGCCAGAAAGAAAAGGATACGCTGCCGTGCCTTGAGTCTTCTTTTTATCTGCTTTATTCTTCCACACTGCATTCTCGTCGAGGCGAGCTTGTTGAAGGTTGTTCTCGACCATTGGCTTGAGGTATTTGTTGTGTCTTTAAGAGGTATCTACTGTTTTGAGGTAGTTCCTGGTATCTATGAAGTAGTTATGTTTGTAGAGGCTTTGATGATTCTTTACTGAGGCCGTTCTTTTCAAGAGCCTGCTCCCCCGGTTTTCGGTTTCGGCGAAGGTCCTCTCTTTGCTGAGCCGTGTTGTGATGTGTCCATGTTCAGAGCTGCTGGGCCATCTAGGAAGTTCACCAGGTCTCTTGGATCGGTGAAAAAGTGATTTTTCCCCTTATCTATTATCTTGAATTTTGCGGATGTTACAAACGAGAATGTAATGTTTTTACTCCTAAGTCTGTGGCGTAGGGCTAGAAAGCCTTTCCTGGTGTCAACCGTGGGTTTAGACTAATCCTGCGTGAGGATGATCTTGTGACCTTTCCAGTTGATCTGATGGTTTTTGCAAGCATAGTTAAAAATGTCTTCCGTGTGTTGCGATCTCAATGGTTCGCATATGATAGGCCGAGCGGTTTGTGATGTTGAGGGTTTGTAAGCGGGGATTCTGTAGGCTTTATCTAGCTTGAATTGGCGGGTGAATTTTAGGTTGGTGAGCTTGGGGATCAGATCTTCGAGGAATGCTGAGCAGGACCCTGTCGTGTCCTCCGCCCCTTCCAGGATCCTGAGTATGCGGATGTTTCCTCTGCGGTTCCTGTACTCCATCCCTGCTGTCTGCTTTTGGAGAGCCCTGCTACCTCCGATATTGACTTCACCTCTTTGCTTGTGTTGTGGGTAAAGTCCTCTACGTCGCTGATCCTTTGCTCCGCCGCTGCGAGTCTAATGTTCACTGAGTTCAGGTCAGCTCTGATTGCCGTGATCTCTAGTTTGATTGTGTCTGTGGTGAGTTTTGTAGTTTTTGCCAGGTCGTGCACCTCCGCTAACTTTTTCAGGATCACTTCCAAAGTGCTGTTTATGCCCGTTTTTTGTTTGATTGGTGAGTCTGATGTTGCTGGTTCCCCTTTGCTCTTCTTTAGTTGTTGTTGCTGCAGTCTCATTTCTCTGTCTGTCATGTTGCTATTCTGCTTTACTTGCCTTCTTTATCTACCTTGCTGTCTTGGTCTCTTGGTGTTTCTCTTTGTGTCTCTCTTTGTGCCCCCTTTTCTGTGTTCTATCTGTTGATTCCTCCGTTGGTTCTCTACTATCCTTGTTCCTCTCTTTATTCCCCCACACTTCATGTGAGCTTCCCTCTCTCTTTAGCTGTCTTCTAGCTCTCCTCAGGTTATTGCGGGGACCTACTCTGTGGAGGGCTGCCTCGATGCTATAGTCAGGGACCCCTACCTGTCCTTGTTGGCATCGCACCTGTGGCAAAGTTTGTCCGTGGCCGGTTCCCCTACTGGGCTTCCCTTGGATTTGGCAGCCACCTTGGGCTGGGGTCTCTTGCCGTTCGTTGGGCCCTCTTTCTTGTGTCAGCCCTCTGTCTTGTTGTTGTGGTGCTACTTGCCCACTCCACCTCTTGTGTTTAGCATGTGGTCGTTGTGGTCCTTGCCTCTTTTCTCCTGTTTGTTAATCCTGAGTCGCCGCTCTCGCCGCCCTTGCTGATGTGCCTTACGGTGGCCGTTCCCGTTTCAGTTTTGTTTTTCCAGGGTGCGGTTGTGTGGCGAGCCCGCGGATCGTTCTTGGGCATTTTTACTCTTGCTGCACTTTGGGAAGTGTATGCTCGCACTCGGTGCACACAACAATGCGGATAACAGCTGGTGCCGGCTCACGCTCACCTCAAAAGTTTAATATTGCTGCTCTCTGCTCAGGCACTGGTTGTTATTGGCTTGGTGCGCGTGTGCTATCTTTGCTCTAAGAGGAGTCCGCTGTGTTCTGCCGCTCTTTGGTCTAAATCAAATGGACTGCTCTCTCGCCCGCTCCTCCTGTTCCTATTGTTGTCTTTTATCACAGACTTGCGGCGGTGGGTGAAGTGTGTTGTCGCTCTCGGTGCTCGCTGCAGTGCAGATAAAAGCTGGCGCTGGCTCACGCTCACCTCATACGGTTAAAATTCTCACTCTCTGTCTGGGTGTTGGTTGTTATTGGCACAGTGACTGTGTGCTGTCCCTTGTGCTAAGAGGTGTCCATTGTGTTTTCGGCGTGAGTTCTATGTAGCCTTGCTCGGTTTCGCCGACGCCATCTTGCTTCCCTTTGTGCTCGCTCAGCTACGCCTCATACTGTACTTTTTCCTCTTTTACCTGCCCCCTCCACCTCATGTGTTTAACGTGCGGATGTTGTAGTCGTTGCCACGTCACTCTAGCTTCTCTCTAGCTTCTTAGACCTGGTTCGTCAGCATTGCCGCCATTTCTGGTGCGCTTTGCGGGAATCTAACCCGTTTCAGTTTTGGTTTTGTTTTATCAGAGAGCAGGTGTGAGGCGAGCCCACGGTTCGGTCTTGAGCGTTTTCTTTCTCTTGGTCTGGTATATGGCCTGCACTCCCACTCCTGTTGTGCCATGTGGGACTGTCTTGCAGCGCAGGGGGAAGTGCTCACTCGCTCCCGCTGTGTACTTCAAAGCAGCTAACGTGCTCACCTTTCCCCGCTTACTGCCTGGGTGTTGGTTATTGTTGGTTCGGCGAGCGTGTGCTGTCTCTGTGCACAGGGGAGTCCGCTGTGGTCTCAGTGTGAATTGTTTGTGATCTTGCTCTGTTTAGTTTTCACCGACTCCATCTTGCTTCCCTTTGTGCTCGCTCTGCATCGCCCCATGATTTTCTTTTTCCTCCTTTCTGGTGGCGTCTTGCTTCTTGGCTAGTGCATTATCTCAAGGCGCTACGTTTCCGATGCCTGGATCTATTTTTAGTATGGCTGTAGTCTTGCTCGTTGCCGGAGTAATTCAGCTTCGTTATCTCCGTTACGGCGCAACGGCAGGATCAGGCAGCCATCAGCTCTGTCGTCCAAGCCACGCCCCACCATTTCATGTGCACTTTGAATGTTCCTACCAAGCTGCATTACACATGGGGGGCGTGGCTTGGACGCCGAACAAGATGGCCGCCTGAGACCGGAGCTCTCCTGCGCCGCGGCGGACTTTTCATATTTTCGCCGCTATCTGCGAGCATTTCGGCTGATTTCTTGCGGCTCCTGTAAGCGGATGACTTCGTGCTGAAGATGTGACCGCCAGACTTCGTTTTTCTGCAGTTTTTGGCCCGTTCTTGCCTCTCGATGTAAGTCCCTCAGCGCGACCGCCATTTTGAAATATGCGCGATGTGTGCGCGACGCTGAGGTGACTGCAGACATGCTCTCCTTGTTCTTCCTCCAGACATTGGACTTTATTGTTAGCAACTAAGGTTCTCTCCTTTGTGTTTTGTGCCCTGCCAGTGCGCTATGCCTGCAAGTTATTCCTCATCTCGATGCTGCTTCCTGAGAGACCCCTGCGTTCTTGTTCCCCTCGCAGGCTGTTACGTATGCTGTGCTCTTTTTTGATGATTTACTTCAGTCTCAAGGCGTAAAACTCATTCCATCCTCATTACGTCTACGTGCTGGATTTTTGTTGCAATTCTCTCACCAAGTCTCAGCGCATATGGCTTTCGCGCCCACTGGTGATCTCCCTGTTACTACTGGAAGCAATCTTTAACTCCTGTTTGCAATACCTCTGAGTCTGGGGTTTCTTCATGGTTTTTGTTGTTGCCCCTTACTGCTCCTGTTGACCGCTGTGTTTCCCGACCAAACATATTGACATTCTTTGCTTTTTGAGTACAAGACATTGCGTTGGATTGCTTCTTTGTCTTCCTGTCACTGGCACGTTCAAGCTTCTATGGGCAAGCTACGTAACCCAAAGTTTGTCTTTGTACCCTCGAAGACCCTACCTTCCTCCGCCTCTTCATCAACGGCAGGTCACTCTTCTCATCCTTCTCCCACAGATCAAATGGCGACGGCATCCTCCGTCCGTTCTTCTCCATCACAGCCTACCTCCAACAAGTCTTCTCCTTCTGCTTCCTTACCTAAGCGCTTGAAGCAGGACTCTTCTCCTCCTCCATCTGAGTCATCTCCATCCCCTATATCTATGGAGCTGATACTAGAGGAGATTCGCGCTTTGCGCCCGTTTGTGGAGGAGACTAATACCAAGATGCAGCTTTTTGAGGCTAAGTGGTCAACTATGGAAGTTCGTGTTTCTTCTGTGGAGCAGCAGGTTACAGAGATTCAGTCAAATTCTCAGCGCATCTCCTCTCTGGAAAAGTCTCTTCTCGCCCTCCAACAGCACACTGAGGATTTGGAAAACAGGAATAGAAGGAACAACCTACGCGTTTATGGCCTGCCGGAGTCCTTGGAAGGAGATGACCCTGTTACATTTTTCTCCTCTTTTCTTCTGAAACTTCTGGACCTTCCTGGTACTACCTCTCTCAGTATCCAACGAGCTCATAGACTTGGCCCTCGCTCCTCCTCCTCAACCAAACCGCGAGGGGTCATCATCCTCTTCCTCAAGTTTACTGATCTTCTTCTGGTCCTCTCTACAGCTCGAGCAAAGCGCCAAGTGTCCTGGATGGGTCAGAGAGTTTTTCTCTCTCAAGATGTCTCTAATGCCACTGCTGCCAGAAGAAAGGAATTCTTGTCTCTTCGAGCTCCTCTGCGCTCTATTGGAGCTAGATATGGTCTCTTTCACCCCTGTACCTTCAAAGTAACTCACCAAAACAACACTTGGACTTTCCAAGATCCAGCTGAACTCAAGAATTTTATTCACATTCAGACCAATGCTGGCATGGATACATCCAATCCCACTACTGGTTGATTATTTATCTTTTTTGTCTCTCTCCTTGCAGGTTTTTGCTGATATATTCTTTTCTTGGTTTGCTTTTTCTCCTGTTGATGTGATTCTATAGTGGTTGTTGGTTTGGGTTCTCTGTTTTACATATAACGTCTGCTTTTGTGTTGTTTTTCTTGACATGACTTTTGTATAACGTGTTTCTTTTTCCCTCCCTTAGATTGCCCGATCCGCTCTTTTGTACTTCTCTTCGTCTCATACGATTCGTCTTTCTCATCTCCCGTCCTGGTGCGGTGTGTTGTTCTCCGGCTTAGGAGGCCGTTCTTGTCGAATCCTCCCATACCCCACCGTCATCTTGTCATCTCCTTTTCCCCCTTCAGGTATGTTTTCCTCAGTCATCCGTTTCGGATATGTACTGTCTCTTCTTGTACTTCTTTTTTCTTCCCTCTTCCCCTCTTTCCTTCTTCTTTGTTCTTCTCTTACTGTATCTCCGGAATTTCTTTTGTCTTGCTCTTTTCTCTCATTCATTTGTTGTTGTCCTTTATGGCGTTCTTATTTCTATGCCTTTTCTGTGTTCCTTGCACATTTTATTGTTTTTAATTCAAGGTTATTTCATGGAATGTGAAAGGTTTCGTTAACCCTATTAAACGACAGAGAGTGCTTTCCCATCTAGCCTCTTATACTCCTGATTTAGTTCTTTTACAGGAGACTCATCTTTCTGAGGCGGAGTCTCTTAAGCTGAAGAGAGGCTGGGTGGGAACGGGTTTATTCTCTCCTACATCTAATAAAAAGAATGGTGTGGCCATTTTGTGTCACAAGAAACTCAAGTGTAAAGTACTTTCTCAAGAGAATGATGCTGATGGCCGTTGGGTCTTAGTTAAGCTGTTAATCAATTCTGTGTCCTTGACTGTTTTTAATGTTTATGGTCCTACTCATCCCGATTGTAATTGTTGGCCTCTAATAACTTCTAAATGTTTTCAATACAGTGATTCCATGTTCATTTTGGGGGGGGATTGTAATCAAATTGTTGACCCGTTTCTTGATCGCAAATCCTCTGCCCGCTTTATCCCTCACAAATCACATACGCAATTTCTTGATAATATTTCTAAATCACACCTTCTTGACTCATGGAGACTGTCCCATCCTGACACTCTAGACTATTCCTTCTTTTCACCTCCTCATGCTTCTTTCTCTCGGATTGACTACATCTTCCTTTCTCAGTCTCTTTCTCAAAATCTTCTGTCCTCGTCTATAGAGCCGATAGTTATCTCAGACCATGCTCCCATTGTCACAGTTCTTGATCTTCTCCCTCCTCATCCCAAATCTTCTCGTTGGCGTTTCAATAATTCTCTTCTCCTGGATCCTCTCTTTTCCTCTTCTTTTCTTTCTTTTGCTACAGAATTCTTTTTATTTAATTCTGATCCCTCTTTAGCCCCTCATGTTATCTGGGACTCTTTTAAGGCTACAGCTCGCGGTTTTGTGATTGATTTTGTCTCAAAGAAAAAGAAATGTTACCTGAAGAAACAGAAAGACCTGCTAGCTCATATTAAATCCCTGGAGCATAAATTCTACACTTCTTCTACTAAAACTATTTTACCAGACCTTATACGCGCCAAAATCGATTTTAACAAAACCACTACTGACAGTGCTTCTTCAATATTACTCCGGAGCAGTGCCCGCTACTACGGAGGTCGCAACAAATCAGGTAAACTTTTGGCCAAGTATCTTAAGTCTCGTAAGGAGCGTAATTCTATTGATTCGATTTATTCCACTGATAATCTTCTCTTACATAAGGAGCAGGATATACTCGCCCAATTTCAAGGTTTCTACCAATCTCTCTATACTCCTGAGTCGCCTCCCTCGGCTTCTCTTATTCAATCCTACTTAGATAAAATTCCTGCCCCCTAAACTTCTCATCTTAACTTCCCTGGTCTTGAACTTGATCTCTCTATTACCGAACTGGATAGCGCCTTAAAGTCTTTCACTAAAGGTAAATCTCCGGGTCCTGATGGTTTCTCTGTGGAATTTTATCTGCATTTTTCAGATCTTCTGCTTCCTAAACTTCTCTCACTTTTCCAATCCTTCTTTACCTCTGGCACAGCTGCTGGTACTTTTCACGAGGCTACGATTTGCCTTATACCTAAGGAGGGTCGCGACCCCCAATTCTGTAAAAACTACCGACCAATATCCCTAGTTAATGTAGACTACAAATTATTTGCTAAGCTTCTTGCCCTACGCTTGGATCCTCTTCTCCCACATCTCATTGGCAAGGAGCAGTGCGGTTTTGTAAAGGGCAGGCTTACCTCGGATAATTCCCGCCTTTTTCTCAACGTCCTAAATAAAGTACCTTCTCTCAACATCTCTTTAGCCGCCATCTCGGTTGATGCTGAGAAAGCTTTTGATAGAGTAGATTGGTCCTTCCTGTTTGCCTCTTTGCGCTGGCACGGTTTTGGCCCTAATTTTATTTCTCTTGTTTCTTTACTTTATTCGGCCCCTAAGGCGTCTGTTTTAGTTAATGGCCATCTATCCCCCTATTTTCCCCTACAGCGCGGTGTCCGTCAAGGTTGCCCTTTGTCCCCTCTACTTTTTGTTCTGGCCTTAGAACCATTCCTCACGTCTATTAGAAATAACATATCTATTTCTGGCTTCCCTTATGACAAGACTCATTTGAAACTCTCTGCGTATGCAGATGACATTCTTTTGTTTATTTCTGACCCTGACCAATCCATTCCGGCCTTACTGCTTGAGTTTAACTCCTTTTCCCAAGTTTCTGGTACAAGATCAACTCTGATAAAACTGAGATCCTCCCTCATACCAAATTTTGTCTCCCTCATCAGTTCTCGACCACTGGCTTTGCATGGAATTCCTCTAAAATTAAGTATCTTGGAATATGGTTCTCTTACTCCATCTCTTCATCTATTCGGTTGAACATGTCTGCTGTATTATCCCGTATTGATAAATTGTTCTCTTCTTGGAACCCTCTCTTTCTTTCATGGTGGGGTCGGCTGGATTCGATCAAAATGATGATATCTCCCATTCTTATATACATCTTTTCCATGCTCCCCATACATATCCCTGATATCTACTTCAAGCGCATCGACTCCTGTCTTTCTAAGTTTCTATGGAACCACAAAAAGTCGAGAGTCGCTCTAGTTGCTCTTCGTAAACCGAAATCCAATGGTGGAGTCAATTTTCCGGACTTCCGTCTCTATCATAAATCTTTTTCTCTCCGTCAGGCTTCTAATTGGCTGGTTCTCGCACCCTCCCCTCTTGCTCCCCTTTGGCTTTCTATTGAACGCTCACTCCTCTCCCCTTTCTCTTTACCTGAGATTGCACATTTCTCTGCTAAGAACTTAACCACTCCTCTACCCCTCTTCAAACACACTTCCTCTCTTTTATATGCTCTGGTCCGTCCTGGTCCTGTTTCTCGTGAATCCTTTTTGGCTTCCCCTATCTGGTGCAATTCGCTTATTCTCCTCAATAATCGTCCTATTTGTTGGAATGTGTGGAGATCAAAGGGTCTGATGTGGGTTAACCAACTTTTCGATGGTCTTCTTCCATGTTCTTTTCCTCGATTCCGACTTTTGTTTCAATGCCCGCAATCCTTTTTCCGCAGATTCACTGTCCTCATGGCCATCATACTTGATGTTTATTATTCCCTTCCCTCGTCATCCTCTCCCGTATCTCATTCCCCACTTCTTCAGATCTTGTCTACTCTCCCTAAAGCCTCTCTTATTTATAAATTCTTCTCCTCCCCCAATCCGACCCGCCCGAAATCTAAATTGGAAAGTGCTTGGGAGCTGGATCTGGGCTATGACTGGCCTATAGCTGTTTGGGACAAAGTTTGGTCCAGGTCTTTAAAAATTTCCCGTTCCGCTTCACTTACTCAATCTATGTTTTTTCTATATCACAGACTATATCTCTCTCCTGTTTCTATTTCTCGCTTTTCTCCTGATAAGGACTCTAACTGTTGGACCTGTGCTGCCCCTAATGCTGATCTTTTTCATCTATTTTTTCTTTGCCCTTCTGTTCTCGTGCTCTGGGATCAGGTGTGGTCTTATGTCTCTCGTCTATTTTCTATCTCTACTCCATACTCTATCCCTCTTCTTTTTTTAGGTAGTATTTCTGACACTCTAGATATTTCTTCACACTCCTCTGGTCTATTAGATCCTATGTTGGCTCTGGCTTTTCAACACATTTCTTCTAACTGGAAGGATCTTTCTAAGCTCTCTATACAATGTTGGTGGAACTCTCTCTGTCATTATCATAGGCTCGATGTACGTTTTGCCGCTGTTTCCACCCCTACCCTAAATAGAGATTTATTCTGGTTGCCTCTCACAACATATCTTGACCGCATGGCTCTGAAACGTGTCTCTCCTTTATCCTCTGAGAATTTTAAACCCCCATGAGTGACTCTTTCTTTGTCCTTCTTCTTCTTCTTCTTCTTTTAGCCTTCTTGTATTTTTTACATTTACATTTGTCTTTCCTGCCTTTAACTATTCCCTATCCTCGGCTTGCTTGCTTTTTCTATTCTACCTAGTCTTTGTATGATCTCACTTTCTATTCTCCTTCTAACGCCTCATACTTACCTCTCTCTTTCTTCTTTCCCTTCCTTCCTTTCTCCTCCTTTTTTCTCTTTTTTCCTCCTTTTTTCCTGGTTGCCTTTAAAACTTTTACAAAATACTTTTTTAAGCTTCCTTTAGGTTTCTTATGTTAACACATGATGATTCACTGTTTTGTTTCTTTTTTGATTCTATATGGACAATGTTCTTTGTATGATCTGTATTTCGTTGTTCTCTCTACTTTTCTTTCAATAAAGCATTTCAAACTGAAAAAAGCTGCATTACACAGCCCGGTCAGGAAAATGCACAGGCTCCCTGTTACAGTCTGAGCACCGATCCACGGCACTTAGACCAATCACAAAGCTGCATTGCAGCGTTGTGATTGACTCAGGGGAGCCTGTGTGCCAGGTGCTTCCTGCTGCCGGCTGGACTGCAGAAAGGAAGAGGATGCAGAGGAGGCAGCGGCTGGCCAGCTGTTCTAAGGTAAGCGTGTTTTTTATTTTGTTAACTTACCCCCCCATCCGGTACCAGCCATTACTGTCTGTGTGGTATGTTTACATCCACAGAGGTAAACAGCTTTAATTGAGTATGATCTTTGGTTCTCCTTAGTTAGTATAATACGAGAGAAAACTTCCATCAGACAAAAGAAAAATCTAGTTAATTTTGAAACTTCAATGGTGAAACTAAGTCTAGGCGCATTACTTCACCAAACTTCACAATGCCAGACTATTTCAAGTAGCCTGATGTCCTTCCTTAGAGAGGGGGAACAACCTTCAGCTTTGATGCGGCTAGAAAGCATTACAGCATGTCAGGGGTGGGACAGGCAAGAGAGGTGGGGATTAGGGAAGCCAAAAGGATATGGAGTGGAGGCCAGGAGCACGGCACGGTGAGAAGAGAGCAAACGGCAGGGAAAGAGAAGTAAGAGACTCTGGGTTATATTCACAAGAACGTGTGATAACTATCGCAAGAGTAGCGTAATGCAACTTTCAATATCGCAGCCTATCGCGGGAAAATAACCCCGTGCCAACGTGGAATTCACAACAAGGCGGTAGCATGCGATAGTCACCATATAACTCGCCATATCTCCGCATGAAAAGCAACGCCATGCCGCATAACTGCGATATGCGAACACAAAAAAACATGCGATGAGGCCAACAGCGGTACAAAAAGTAGCTAAAACCAGTCACAGGCCTGCAAATCCCACGTGTCTGGCAGAACAATGCACCATAAAAACCACAGAAAAATAGACCAAAAACAATCCAAAGCGCGTAGCAACATGGATGCACCCTGACACAACGCAGGGGCCAACTCAAACCCCACAACCCCCACAGACTACCAGCAAGGAACAACGGGGTCGGGGAAGGTAAAGGAGAAGAGGGTGAGGAATACGGGGTGCAGACCGCAGGAAAACAAGACCAGCGTCAAGAGGGTGACAGAACACTACCAGCAACTGACCCACTAGCAGACCACCTGGATTGCAGTCGGAGTGCCCAGGAGGCCAATTCAGGAGGCCAATAGGCGCCGGCATGACGTGACTACCTAAACCAGGCAGGTGGCAGTCCAGCGCCACCGGAGGAGCTGAAGGAAACCCAGGCCACAGTCATCAGTGTGGAGACGGTGCAAGGAGTAGGGAGTACGGACACAGCTTGAGAGGCCCTGACACAACATCAACAGGGAGTGCAATGAACAGGGACTGGGGGGACTGGAGAGTGGGCACAATGGCATGCATGCACAACGAGGTGCAGCACACTGCACACCCACAATCACCCAGGTCCATGGGACCGATCCCCTTGGCACACTGCAGCACACACACATATTACGAACCGCACACCCACATTGATGACAACGACGAACAACGCGCATGGCTGACACCACAGAACAGAGGACACAACTGGCTCCGCACATGCACAGAAACATGCCTACTACATCTGACGGAGTCTGAAACTGTGAAATGGAAATGTACGCGTACGGCATCACATCTGTCATGCAGACTAAATGTACACTGTCCCGCAGAATAATTCAACACCCCCCAAACAGTCACAATGTACATTGCCATACAGTCTGCATGCAAACCTGCACAATGCGCAAATATATATGTCAACGCGAAGTCAATAGGCACCTCCCCTTCACATAGCAGAGGGGCACACAACACCGTCAGCAGAGCACAGAATACAACACATCAGTGATGCCGGAGTGGACCACCACACCGCCAACACGGACAATCTACAACAGCACATGGATATCCCACACAACCCCTCACCAGGACCTGGACAGCCAAGCTACTCAGAGGAGAACACCCAGCCTGCAACAGACCACACAGCAGGAAGCACCCGCAAGCACAGCTGGCTCACGACACTTCACCCACCCACACATCGCACCCCAATGCCATGCTCCTGCATGCCAAAAGGAGGTGGCCCAACAGGTGTGGGTGGGGGCCGAAACCATGGAATATGCACCAGGACACATACATAGGTGTCCATCACCCTTCAGAGGCCACCAACACCCCACTAAGGAGACCCACACTGCCTTAGAGACACATGCAGTTGCATATTCACAGTACAGAACTACGGGCAGGGGCGCTCAAATTGCAGTCACACACCCATGTTGGCTATGCGTACGATGGCCCTGGCCACTCTCCTTACAAATTGAGTGGGTGACGACAAAGTTACATGTCCAAGCTCAAACCTGCTGCCTGCGGTGGCATGTCTGCATCTGATGTACACAGCACAATGTAATGGTGTCGGGCCCAGGGCCCTCATGCATACAACAAGAGCACAGTGACACACGCAGATATCATGTAGAATTGGTTACGGGCAAATGCGCCCGGCCCCTTTATTGGCAGGGCCACATGTACAGTGATGCCTGTGCTGGATGTGTGTGGGGTGAGTGTAAGCCATTCCGCACAAAATGTCTGGTGCTGGCAACCACTTGAACATTAGACACCAGTGCAACGGAAACAGAAAACACATGCATAAAAGAGTCAACTGCTGAGCAGCATGGAGGGAGCCGGAGAAAGTCCAGAGGACAGCCAACATGCAAACAGAAGTGTTCGTGAGCTGCAGTGCACTGGGGATGGGACACTAGAGATGAGCGCGCCCATGTGAAGAAAAAGTCTCGGATTGTGTCCCTCCGACAGACACCTGATGCAGATGCAGTGGCGTGTGTCATACCTGCATCATCTTCCCCATCAGCGTCTCAGGGGCCCCACACTGTTTGAGGTGACATAGCTGCGCAACCTCTCCACAGCTCAAAACTCAATCAGTAACAGACAATGGCTTGCGGTGCACTGAGTCACTGGCACATGGAGTGCTGAGCAGGGTATAAGGCCGATGATGGCATCCACAATAGGTCAGAGCAACTCCGTAAGTCTGTCAGGACCACTGTGTCGACTGTGGCAGATGGATGTTGGAGGTGGTCCCTGCAGTGGTGGCATGTGCCTCCTGTGGTGATGCCACGTCCGGGCCGGTCAGGACTCGATTTGGCGTGTGTGAGCCCTGGTGGGACGCTGTTGGGCCCAGAGGCCGCGGACAGCGCAGGGCCACAGAGAAATGGCGTTGATGACCCCAAAGCCAACGCTTCAGGGGCCATCCAATATCTCAGAAGAAGGGGTCCCGGACCTGACCAGCACAGAGTTAGTGGCTCCGGATGGACAGCAGAAGGCACAGGCATCCAGCCACGGGACAGTGACTTGCGGTGCAGTCAGATGGGCCATGCGACCTGAGCGTGTCACCATCAATGTCCTTGGTATATGTTGCGGAGGGTATCGGGGGACTGTGGAAGGTGTCCTCCAGGGCATGACGCCGAAAGGTTTGATTTAATCCAGAAGCAGCAAATGGAGGAGTTGAATGCGACAGCCTTATTGCCACCACCAATTAGGTATCAGCTACATGAGGATGAAAACTGCCCCCTAGTCCATAGACTCAGACGCCACCAAAGTTCGACCAGAGAGTGTCCATGATTGTCGGGGAACAGACTTAGAGGCAGCGGGGCTGAGAGGGCATGCTGTCTGCGTTGATGTCGGTATGCTGATATGAACTCAGCCATTGCAAAATGAAGAGTCTGTGACCTACTGGACCGCAGTGTAGGCCGGAGGCAGCGGTCAGCAGTGGCCCACAGCCACGTGTAGTTGGCTGGCGAGGCACAGAGTTAGTGACACAAAGGCAGTTGTCGGTAGTGTTCGATCACCTCCGTAACGATGATCTTGCACAGACTTGTTGACACCACATCAAAGTGAGTATAGTGACTTGTCCTACGCCTTAAATGATGTTCACTGCCATGGTGTAATCAGGACTCAGTTCCAAATGTGTGACCTACCTGACCATGGTGTAGGCCTGAGGCAGCAGTCAGCACGTTCCATTCACCGAGTGTCGCTGGCATAGGTTGGATGGCCCCACCGGCCTGCGTAGTTCAGGTTTAGTGGCACCACGTGTTGGTACACCTGCGTGTATGTGACCCGGGTTTCGTCTGGACTGAGCCACATCTTCCTCTTACTCCTCTCAATGCGACCCCTGGTATGGACATTCGTGATTTGCACCTAGGTGCTGGATGTGGGACCTACTGGTCCGCAGGGTAGTCCTGGTCCCTCATCCACATTTTGCCGGCTGGCGTTGAACAGGGTTAGTGGCACCACATGTCGCCGGCTAGCATTGAACAGGGTTAGTGGCACCACATGTCGCAAGAAGCCCATATGGAACTATGCCTCACTGATTGAAGGAAGTCTGGTGCTGCTGCCGGTGGCCCAGATTTGGGGTCACTGCCATTCATGACTCAGGACACAGTTTCACACATGGGACCTACTGGGCGGAGGAGTAGGCCTGAGGCAGCAGTAGAGCACGTCAACGAAGAAGGACTAAAGCGGGCCCGTGTCGTGGAGGCCGTGATGGTCTGAGGAGGCTGCCAAGGTTGCAGGACTCGGGCCTGGTGCTTGAGCCAGAACGTTGTGGGCCCTCCTTGACACACGCCGGTGTTGGCAGGTGATCAGTGAGGCCTGGCTGCGCGGGAGCGGCCCTGACGGGTTCGTGGTCCGGCAGGCGCACGGCGTCGCAGGCAACTCCGCTCTAGAGAACAGCGTCGGCCTCATGGTGGAGTGAGAGGGGCCACCCTGGCAGAGACGTTGGGCTTTCTGGAAGAGGACCAAGCCTAGGGCTACGTGCTACTTATTCACACCCCTATGCTGGCGTGGCGAACGCCGGGCCATCCCACTCCGGTCACGCTTAGGGGGGGCGTAACAGGCTAGATTTCCGCAAGATCCCCCACTGGCTGTGGTGAAATGGTTGCGTCCACTGTCCACTGCACTCCATACACCAGAGGTGTATGTCGCCATGGATATGGGTGTGTGCTGCATACTGCTGTCTTTCCAGCACATCTTCACCACTCTTGGCATTGTGTACTTTCCCAATCATGGTACTACTGCATCCTACACACATGCCTGTTTGCCACCTCCCCCCACATTCGGCTGTTGTGTGGCTGAGTGCCATGCCGTTGACGGCTCATGTTCACGGCTTGGCCAGGTAACCATTGTGAGTTGTTCTGTCATGTCTGGTGGGTGGCCATGTTGTTCTGCATGTTGGTTGTGATTTTGTGACGTGTGCATTGCCAGAGCTGTGATTTGCATGGTTGTGGAGTTGAGGTGAGTGGGGTGTTCATTTGGAACTTGCCAAGGGGTTATGCATTTCCCTTGGTGCCATCCTGGGAACGTTGGTTGCTGATGGACTGTCGGAGGATGGAGGAATCATGCACACTGGCTGTGTATTTGAAGGCGACATTGTTGGAGGTTCCACAGTGTTCTGTTGTTGCCTGCACATTGGGGTGGGACGTGTGCTTTCTGTTGCGGTGATTGTGTGCTGTGTCACCAGGGGGCACAGGTGGGACATGTGTGCTGTGGATTGCCCCCAACACGTGCGTGTATCCTGCTAGGTCGTATGATCCTTGCTTGGACTTCAGTGTGACCAGCACATTGTATTGGACGTATGGGGACTGGGGTACCAGGGTGATGGTGATGTCCAGGACAGGTGTGAGGGACTTGGATGTGGCTGGCAGTGAGACTCCTCCGACTCTGGGGGTTGTTGGTTGGGGGGTTCCAGGGGCCAACAGGTACAGCCAAGCCAGCAACTTGGTGTGGGGTGGGATGTTGGTTGTCTGTTGTGTTGGTGCCATAGGCCTATTGGGCGATGATGGTCAGGATGCGTGGGGTGCTTGTCCCTTTCAGCCTGTGGTGGACGGTGACATTGTCAGAGGTTGGGTCTGTGCAGCTGGTACTCTTCCTGGGGGTCCGCTGTCTTTGTCTGTGCTGCGTCTGTGGTTGTCCGGGAGGGGGGGGGGGGTGTTCCGGGTGTGGGTTGTGGTCCTGGGGTGGTGTCGGTGGGTGTTGTGGCCCTCTTGGGTGTCTGGGCCGCATGATGGGTGGTTCCATGGCATCTGTTGCCCTTCCGATGTGGCCCTGGGCTGGTTTCCCTTTTGTGGTGCAGGCTGCCATCTGACTTTACATCAGGTCAGAGCAAGTGTAGATTTCCTGGTGCTAACGCGCCTTATCGCCTGTTTTGTGTTTTTATCGCAATTCTGTCTTGGCGTTGAGACTGTTGAGGTGTGATGTTGTCACGGCTTTTGGCACGGGAACGCCCACTCTGCATCTCATTAGCGATAGTTGCAGGGGCCTCTGTGGCGATGTTTTTTGTGGCTGCTATCGCAGGTAAACTGGTGCTGTGGGCTGTTTATACCGGCTTGTGAATGGGGAGGTATTTTTATCACGACTTTGGCTGCGATAAAGTGACGTTCGGCGATAGCTCCTTGTGAATATGCCCCTCTGACACTTTAGATAATAAGGTTAAAGTTGAAGAGGTGCCTCTTTGAAAGCTTTGCTCTTAGTAAAACTCTAAATTTAAAAATACACCGAAAAGTAACTAATCACTTAACTTTGTAAATTTGTACGCCTCCAGGCATATGAAAATACTCAGAAAAAGCATGTGCATGCACGAAGCAACCCACCCATTGCAATGGCAAAAAAATAAAAAGTTCAAGGACTGATTCATTAAAATCTCATGCAACACAGCATGGCAGACAAAAAAGCTGTACTGCGTTGCGTGATAAAAAGCCAGCAGTAGAATGTGGGGGCCTATTTACAAGACCCTAGCGCCGCCGGTTCGTCACTTTTATTTGGGGGTTAAAAGTGATGTACTGACAGCGTAAGGGGCTTGTAAATAAGCCGCATGGCACTCTCCTCCCCTCTCTCTAGCGCAGGCGCTGAAATTAGCTGCCGTACATCACGCCAACACATTTGCACCATAGTGCAAGGGTCTTCATGAGTCTAGCATAGGTTTTGTACTGGAAGGATAGCCTTCCAGTAGCAAATACTATGCTCAGACTAACTTTAAACTGTTTCCCACTTTGTATGTACACTGTACAGTGCAGCACACATACAAAGTCGGAAAAGGAAGTATACATAAAAACATTTCTCCTTCATAGCGCCTACTTGAAATGGGTGCAATTTTTTACGCTAAACGCTATCTATGTTTTTTAACTAAGTAGGGCTTAGCATCAGAAAGCTTGGGTGGTTGCATGGGATTACCCATGGGCCACCCATGGTACACCCCCTTGGTGCTAAGTAATGCAAAACAGCGTTACTTTCTAGTGATCTTCCAGCGCTAAACATGTTTTGTGCTGGAAAGTAAATAGGTAAAAAAGATTTTGCACCACTTTTGTGACGCTAATACAGCATAACATCTTAGTAAATAGACCCCCCAGTGTCAATTGCACTCCTTAGGAGAAACTTGCCCAATTAAGGGTAATGAGCCGTTTATAAAACCACGCATCATAGTTGATTTCCTCACGCAGATTTCACCGGATGAAATAGCAAAATAAATTTGACTCGATCAAAATGTGGCAAAGTCACAGGGAGGGAGAGTGACTAGTGGGAAGACCAGAGTGTACCTAGCTGTCTGTTCAATGTAACAATTAAAGGACTTAGCCATGCATGGATCACTGTGTTGCCCCGGGAAAAAGGGGAGTTTACCTGCTCCTAGAGTCTGAAGCAATATGATTGGTTCCCAAGAGTGAGAATAAGCTGACATGTTGCAAACTAGTGTCTTGTTGAATAATACTAGTGTGTGTTCCTTGGACTACAGAAGAGATGCTTGCTGACTTCAAACTGAGAAGATCCTTCTCACCTCTGCTGATCTCCACAGCCGAGTGCGAAGGATTTATGCTTCAACACACTAGTCTTTTATTTGGCTTTCTGTAGCTGACACCTTACCTTATATGCCTAACTAAATACCCTTTACCTGACCTATAACTGCTTAACTTAGATTAGGGGTTTCCTTTATGGAACAGACTATTTGAATATTTTGTAATCCTTATGTAGTATTTGTTAATGTTCTATTTTTCCACATACTGAAATACTGGCTCTTGGACCATTTAAACTTGAAATATTTATGCTGAAATTTGAATACTTACCGAATTAGTGACCTTGACTAAGAATGCTTTTAAAGCGTATTCATATATCTGTGTCATTTCTGGTGGAGTTCAGTTAGTCTTCACTGTTTATGGAAATGTACATAAATATTTGCTCCTAACTCTCCCTCCACATCGACAAATAATGGCCCATAGGACCAGCGGTGGGGTTTGTATAATAATTACACATGACATTTGAGATTCAAGAATCCCTGCTCCATTAGCCCCAAGACTTTGGAAGCTGCTGTTCCACCCAAGGCTGGGAGTAAGCTTTGGACACTACCACCAGCAACAACAACCACTAATGATAGTCATAAAGATGAATGCTCCTCTACGATTCTACGTTGAGTCCCAAGTTGTTTCCCACCACCTGTAGCTCACAAGAATTTTCTTATCTAACCAATTGGTACAGAAATAAGTCTAACTAAATTCTGTTTGTGTTGTCGTATTAATCAGCACCCGTGACTTAAGATGGTGTCAAGTTCGCTCTTTGTCCAAGAGTGGAAGCACCACGGAACCTGTGGTTCTGGAACTGGTTTACATCTGTTTAGTGGGCTATTGGGTTTCAAAGCGATGACACCTACAGCACAGACTCTGATACACTGAGCTACCCAGCTTGAACACAGAGCTGCTGGCGGGGAGAAAAACAGCAATGGACACATTGCACACAAAAATGCAGCCCAGTAATGCAAACATCTGCCTCAATGGAGGTGGGATGCAGTAAAGCAAGAAGTACTTCATAAGTGCTAGTGCTTGCAAGTACTGGTCACCAGCCCTCATTTTGACCAAGGGCAAGAGAAAGTGAAAGGTAGAAAAATGGGAATGAGTGAGGAAGATTAAGGTAATAAAACAGAGACAAAATAAGAAAACAGGGTTCGAAAAATCCCTCAAAAAATGAGAAGTGGAGGGCAAGGGAGGGAAGAGGCGTGAGTTGGTGTCAGTGGTGGACAGCATTGGTATTGAGCATCCACAGCATGTGGCATTGTTGGCAGATAGATGCTTAAAAACATTTTGGATCCCATCTCCTATTTTTTAATAATTAAGCACTGAAGAAGACACTGTACAAGACTTGAACTGACCATGGTCATTGATGATTATTTATAACTCGTAAATGAATTTGTAGTTTTCACTGCAAGGTGTCCTAAGGATTAGAAGACTTTTTGGCTTCATATCACAACCCCAGGAGGTGCTAGAGGCTTCTGGTTACCTTTGGGGTCCTAATTGTATTTGCTTTCTCTGAAAGCCTATTTTTAAGCAATAGTCTTAACAGGACATTGTGTATGTTCTGTGTGATCAGTAGGTGTAAAGTCTTTAGCATGACTGAATGTGAAGGGATTCTGGTAAGATGCTCCCCCAGATACCTACTAAAATATAGAGCACCTCCACACAACGGAAATAAATGTCTTATTTGACGCGGTTCCAGGAACCACATTGTAAAGAAGTACCACTGCAGTACACTGGTATAGGTTGATTGAAGGCTTTATTTGAAGAAAGCAGGAACATACTCATATGACTTCCAATCCACACAGTGCCAGCAGCAGCAACTGACTAACAGTATTCCAGAGCAACTCAAACTAGAAGAAGACTCTAGAAGGAGGAACTCAGGACTTACTGTGAAGCATGGAATGATGGAACATGACAAACAGGTTATCACTTAAAAATAAAAGATAATGATGACAAGCAGGTCATTACACACCTTCCCTCTTTATACTGGAAAATAAGAAAGGAAACTAGCAAAAGTGTGAGGGGAAGGGGAGGAGAAAATGGAAGAGACATAACAAGAGAAAGGAAAGTACTAATGTAAAACAAAATCACGCAATTTTGTTGGAACTTTACCAAAGCGAGAGCTCCTCCGCAAAGCAGGTAACAGATCGTTATTTTTATTTTCAACATTAAATTCGGTTTGAACTTTAGTACGCATAGGAGCAATCCCGTTCAAGTTCCAGATGTGACCATCGTTCAATCTCACAGCATTTTGGAAAAGTTTTTTAACAACAAAAGGTGAGGAGAACTTAGACACACCGCATGATCTTTGAGGAAGACGTACCCTCACTCTGTCACCTACTCGCACCCGAGTGTGAGTGACAGCATGTCTGGCATCAAAATACTTTTTTCTTTTTGCAACTTTTAAAGCTTGACTTTCTCGCCAAGAGACCGCACCAGGATCCACAGTGGGGGTCACTATATTAAAGCCTACACTGAGGATCACTACACCAGAACCTGCATCCAACTTCACGCTCCTGCTCTTGCCCTTGACCCTCATCCACGCCTGAAACATGTGGGTATTGGGACTTCGTCACTGAAACAGCTCAAAGGGAACCTTACCAGTGGTTAATGAGGTGTGAGGTGGTGAATCGTCACACGTTCCACTACCTCGGACTTCCAGTCTTTGTTTTGAGCTTTGGCCAGTTGAATAGATTCTTTTAACAAACGGTTGAATCTCTCTACCATTCCGTTGCTTTCAGGATGGTAGAGAGCGCAACGTTTCTGTCTGATACCCCTTTCAGCTAAATATTCCTCCATCTCCCTCAAGACTAATTGGACCCCATTGTCGGTTAGGAGACAGTCCGGGAGTCCTTCTCGGGAGAAGACTTCATCAAGGAACTTGGTGACGTCTCTAGTTTCAATACTGTGAGTGAATTTAATCTCTGGAAACCTGGAGAATATGTCTATTAGCACTAATACATAGGTTTGACTGGAGCTGCTCGCAAGGGCCCAGGAGATCCATTGCTACTTCCTGCCAACAACGATCCAGAGTCTCTTGCACCACCATGGGTTGAACCCTGGTATTGTAAGCTTTGTCACTGGCCACATACTCTGAGCAATCTCTCACCATACGTTCGACAAGGAGATCAATGCCGGGCCACCAGAAGCGTAACCGAATCCTTTCTTTTGTTTTGGAGATGCCCTGATGGCCCTGATGAGCTTGTTGGGCAATTCTGTGTCTGACAGATAGAGGAGGAACAAGTTTAGTACCCCTCCGTAGCAAACCACAGGAGACAGACAACTCATGACGCAAATTCCAAAACATTCACCTCTCCTCATTAAGATTTTTTATGCCCCCCCCCAACCTTCAGACACCAACTTACAGACCCCGCAAATGGTGGAGTCACATTCCATAGAGGACCTCCACTCTTCTTCGCTTAGCACTCCTGTTATAATCTCACACACTTTATAGTTATCATCCTCCCACAAGTCACCTGAGGTGTCATGTGTGTGATCCTGGCTAGTCAGGACAAGGTGAGAGAGGCAATCTGCAACCTTGTTCTGAGCACCAGGTATATGATTAACAACAAAATCATAGTCCTGAAGTGCAACTATCCACCTAGCAATTCTTGAGGACACAGAATCTAAATTTTGTTTGGGGGAACAAATCTTTCAAAGGTTTGTGATCGGACTGTACTACAAAAGAACTACCCCAAAGACATTTCTTCAGTTTCTTAATTGCCCAAAAAATACACAGTGTTTCCTTCTCTATCACAGAGTACTGCATGTCTGGCCCCACCAACACCCATGAAAGAAACATGACAGTTATCGCCCTCCCATCCTTCACCTGTTTAAGAACGGCACCAAGACTCTTCGAGCTTACATCAGTGATGTGAATTGAATGGGCAGTGGTGTCAAAACTGTGAAGAGAGGGTGCACAACTCAGAACTCCCCTTTATGTCATCAAATTCTACTTGACACTGAGGTGACCAGGTATATCTCACGCCTTTCTTGAGAAGTGTCCTTAAGGTAAAGGTGCGAGAAGCAAAGAGAGGAACAAACTTGTTGTAATATTCTGCCATGCCCAGAAAGCTGACCAACTCATCTCTGGATTGGGGTACGGGAAGTTTCTCGATGGTCTTCACCAAATGATTTCTCGGCTTCACACCTTCCTTAGACAAATTATGACCCAAATAGTCAATTTCAGCAAGGTTAAATTTACATTTGTTTTCACGTAAAGTCAGACCACGTGACTTAAACCGTTCTAGAACAGCCCTGAGTCTTTCATCAATTGTAAAGAGTCAGTTAATGTATAATTCTAGTATGAGCACATCCATCTCTCCCACATAGGGGGATATTTATTAAAAAAATCATGCAGCACAGTAAGTCACCTTGCTGCGCTGCATGATAGGGAAAAGTCAGACATGCGCCGTACTTACCATTATACAGCACATTCCTGACTTTTACTCTGTGCTGGCGTACAATGTGCTGCCTAGCGCCAAAGCAGGCACCCTTGCACCATGGTGCAAGAGTGCCTAAAAGGATTGTTTTTCTGCAGGAAGAGACAACTTCCTGCTCAAAAATAATCCTCCGAGGCATTTTCCTTTTTCTATGTGTGCTGCATTCTGCAGCAGAAATAGAAAGAGGAAGTGACAGGGAGAAATAGCTAGACCTCACTTGGGGAGGCATAGCATTTTGACACATTCCCATGTCTACCAGTAATGGTAAATCTAGGAATGCACCAAATCCATGGGTGGATGCGAGGGAACACCCACGCTCCACCCATGGAATGCCTCCCTAGGGTGCAGCAACGCAATGCAGCGATTTGCTCTGTGTTGTGTTTCTCTAGATTTATCAAGCCCCACAAGGCCACACAAGGTATTCTTATGTGGCTTGATAAATCTAAATTAAGAGCTGTGTTGCCTTTGCACCCCAGCGGTGCGAGGGCATTGCAAGTCTTTAATAAATATGCCCCTTAGTGTTCCAACCAATTGCCAAGTGCTGGGCCCCAAGACAGGATAAGTGCACCCTCTATTCTCACTCACTCACGCATTTCACCAATATTCTTTCTACTTAATTTCGCAGCAAAATACAACAACCCACTAGCTCTCCCCCACACATGGTGTAGCGGGTTCACCATCTTAATAATACACACTGGTTCCCTAAAATGGAGTATAAGCACAATATACATGCTACTACTGTGTTCCCGCACTTCCTGCCGTAGATTTGACTGCAGAACTTCTGAAGAAACCAGAGTAGGAAGGGAGAAATGTGCTTGTCCATGTAGACTGCAATAGCACCTGCAGTCCTTGGAGGCCAGTCGTAAATGAAGGTGCACTTCATTCAATACTGTGCAGTAACTACTGACCACCAGATACCAACATAGATGAGGTCAAACATATTGGAGATATTTTAAATATGTTTTACTGTATTGAGGCTCAGTTATATTACCTTCAGAAACATAAGAACTCATATGACCGCTCAGCCCTCCACAGGGCTTGGTCGCCCCACTCACTGCTGCTGCTCCTGCCTGCCTTTGCCGCCTCCTGCTTGCAGATTCCTTCGCTCGCTGCCCGCTGCTCCTGGGAATTTCCCGCTGCTCCTGGGAATTTCCCGCTGCCTGCTGCTTCTTGGAATTTCCCGCCGCTGCCTCCCTGCGGCCCGCCCCCCTGTGATTCCATTCGCTGCCCCGCTCCCGCCACCCAGCTGCTCCTCCCTCCCGGCTCCGTACTTAAGGGGACCGTAGGGGACCACAGAGTGTGACCGCTCAGCCCTCCACAGGGCTTGGTCGCCCCACTCACTGCTGCCGCTCCTGCCTGCCTTTGCCGCCTCCTGCCTGCAGATTCCTTCGCTCGCTGCCCGCTGCTCCTGGGAATTTCCTGCTGCTCCTGGGAATTTCCCGCTTCCCGCTGCTTCTTGGAATTTCCCGCCGCTGCCTCCCTGCGGCCCCGCCCCCCTGTGATTCCATTCGCCGGCCCGCTCCCGCCACCCAGATGCTCCTCCCTCCCGGCTCCTTACTTAAGGGGACCGTAGGGGACCACAGAGTGTGACCGCTCAGCCCTCCACAGGGCTTGGTCGCCCCACTCACTGCTGCCGCTCCTGCCTGCCTTTGCCGCCTCCTGCCTGCAGATTCCTTTGCTCGCTGCCCGCTGCTCCTGGGAATTTCCCGCTGCTCCTGGGAATTTCCCGCTGCCCGCTGCTTCTTGGAATTTCCCGCCGCTGCCTCCCTACGGCCCCGCCCCCCTGTGATTCCATTCGCCGCCCCGCTCCCGCCACCCAGCTGCTCCTCCCTCCCGGCTCCTTACTTAAGGGTACCGTAGGGGACCACAGAGTGTGACCGCTCAGCCCTCCACAGGGCTTGGTCGCCCCACTCACTGCTGCCGCTCCTGCCTGCCTTTGCCACCTCCTGCCTGCAGATTCCTTCGCTCACTGCCCGCTGCTCCTGGGAATTTCCCGCTGCTCCTGGGAATTTCCCGCTGCCCGCTGCTTCTTGGAATTTCCCGCCGCTGCCTCCCTGCGGCCCCGCCCCCCTGTGATTCCATTCGCCGCCCCGCTCCCGCCACCCAGCTGCTCCTCCCTCCCGGCTCCTTACTTATGATGCCCCCAGAGCGACCGCGCAGCGGACGCGCGCAGCGGGAGCGCCGATTGAGCGCCGAAGGTGCGCCAAAGGTAAGCCCGTCTGCGCCCGTCAGTGCCTGGACCGCGCCCAGCGCCAGACCCCCTGGTCCTCGCCCTCGCCAGCACACCCTGCACATCTACGACGCCAAAACCCTCCACGCACTCAACGCCGGCCGAAACACCGCCTGCTACCGAGCCACCCCGAGACGCACCCACGGACCCTTCACCTGCCTGACCTGCTGCTTCACCGGCCTCCGACACAACACCGCACCTGCTAAACCGAGCCCCAGCAACAAACACCTGATGTGCATCCTGCTCAACACCCGCTCCGTTCACACGCATGCCGTCGAACTCTGGAACCTCCTCGACTCGACAGCACCAGACATCGCCTTCCTGATGGAAACCTGGATGAACGCCTCCTCGGCGCCCGACGTCGCCATCGCCGTCCCAGAAGGCTACAAAATCACCAGGAAGGACCGCGTCAACCAGACAGGAGGAGGCATCGCCATCATCCACAAGAACACCATCCGCATCACGACCAACTCCGATGACACCTTCACCTCCGCCGAACACCTCCACTTCCAGATACACACCGACCCCAAGACCACGCTCAGAGGCACCCTCGTCTACAGACCACCGGGACCACGCACACAGTTCAGCGAAGACATCACAGACTTCATCAGCCCGCACGCCATCAATTCTACCGACTACATCCTCCTGGGGGACCTCAACTTCCACCTGGAGGACAACAAGGACCGCAACACCACTGCTCTGCTGGACAACCTGGCCAACCTCGGACTCAAGCAACTGGTAACCACCCCCACCCACTACGCCGGCCACACGCTTGACCCAGTCTTCTCATCCAGCAAATACGTCACCTTCAGCCACTCCACCAATCTCCAGTGGACTGACCACAGCTGCGTCCACTTCAGCTTCACTAAAACGACGACCCACCACCACCCTCAACAAGCCCCCCGCAGGAGCTGAAACAAGATCACCGGCGACCAGCTCACCACCTTCCTCAGCCAGAACCCCCCCACCAGCTCAACGGACCCCAACGAAGCCGCCAACAACCTCACACAGTGGATCACCAACTGCGCAGACGCCCTCGAACCACTGAAGAAGAACCCCCCCAGCAGACGCGGCAGCAAGAAAGCCTCCTGGATCACCGACAAGCTCATCACCTCCAAGAAGAACTGCCGCTCCCTGGAGAACACCTGGCGCACCAACCAGACCACAGACAACATGACGGCCCTCAATCACGCCACCCGCAAACACCACCAACTGATCCGCGCCACAAAGAAGACAGCCTTCAAGGAACGACTGGACAACAACACCCACAACAGCAAGGAACTCTTCAGCATCGTCAAAGAGCTCTCCAACCCCGACGCCGGAAACAATGACATCACTCCCTCGCAAGACCTCTGCGACTCCCTCGCAGCCTTCTTCCACGACAAGATCGCCAACATTCACAACAGCTTCGGCCCACCAACCATGAACCCCACCACCGAACTGATGCCCCCCACCGCCACCCTCTGCACCTGGACCCCAGTCAGCAGTGAAGACACAACACGCACAATGATCACAATCCACTCTGGATCCCCTACGGACCCCTGCCCACACCACATCTTCAACACGGCCGACCACATCATCGCACCCCACCTCCGCGACATCATCAACGCCTCCTTCAACACCGCCACCTTCCCGGAGTGCTGGAAACACGCCGAGATCAGTGCCCTGCTGAAGAAACCAACTGCAGACCCCTCCGACCTCAAGAACTACCGCCCCATCTCGCTCCTCCCGTTTCCTGCCAAAGTCATCGAGAAGACCGTCAACAGACAGCTAGCCGCCTTCCTCGAGACCAACGGATCCCTCGACCACTCGCAATCCGGCTTCCGAGCCAACCACAGCACGGAGACCGCCCTCATCGCAGCCACAGACGACATCAGATCCCTAATGGACAACGGGGAAACTGCGGCCCTCATCCTCCTGGACCTCTCCGCAGCGTTCGACACTGTCTGCCACCACACCCTGGTACAGCGCCTGAACAACACCGGCATCCAGGAAAAGGCCCGGGAGTGGATCACCTCATTCCTCGCCGGAAGAACCCAGAGAGTCCGCCTCCCCCCGTTCCGGTCAGCGGCCACCGAAGTCATCTGCGGCGTTCCACAAGGGTCATCGCTCAGCCCCACCCTCTTCAACGTCTACATGAGCCCCCTCGCAACCATCGCACGTCAACACAACCTCAAGATCATCACCTACGCCGACGACACCCAGCTGATCCTCTCCCTCACCAGCGACCCGGACGCCGCCAGAGCCAGCCTACACGAAGGGATGAAAGACGTCGCCGAATGGATGAAGAACAGTCGCCTGAAACTGAACTCAGACAAGACGGAGGTCCTCATCCTCGGATCATCACCCTCCGCCTGGGACGACTCCTGTGGCCCCCCGCCCTGGGAGCCAACCCCAAACCAACGGACCACGCACGCAACCTAAGCTTCATCCTGGACTCCTCCCTCTCGATGACCAGACAAGTCAACGCCGTCTCGTCTTCATGCTTCAACACCCTGCGCATGCTTCGAAAGATCTTCCGGTGGATCCCCACCGAGACCAGGAAGATGGTCACCCAGGCCCTCGTCACCAGTCGGCTGGACTACGGGAACGCCATCTACGCCGGCACCGCCGCCAAACTCCAGAAGAAACTCCAACGGATCCAGAACGCCTCAGCATGACTCATCCTGGACATCCCCCGACACAGCCACATCTCCGGACACCTGAGAGACCTGCACTGGCTCCCCGTCAACAAAAGAATCACGTTCCGACTCCTCACCCACGCACACAAGGCCCTCCACTACCTGGGCCCCAAGTTCCTCAACAGCCGCCTGACCTTCCACAAGCCCACCCGCCAGCTCCGCTCTGCCAGCCTCGCTCTCGCCACCGTCCCCCGCATCCGCAGAGCCACCGCCGGAGGAAGATCCTTCTCCTACCTGGCAGCCAAGACATGGAACTCCCTCCCCATCCACCTCCGGACAACGCAAGACCATCTCGCCTTCAGGAAGCAACTCAAGACCTTGCTGTTCGAGCAGTAGCGTTCCCCCCCCCCCCCCAGCGCCTTGAGACCCTCCGGGTGAGCAGTGCGCTATACAAATGCCTATGATTGATTGATTGATTGATATGAAGCATACCTGTGATCGTCATTTTATGGTGCTTTGCAAAGTGGACTATGAGGAGGGGCCACTGAGTATCCCATATCTCACAGATATTATTTGGGCTGAATGGTTAGAGGGGCCACTGAAGGGTAGGCCCCCCCGCACAGCAGGGGATGCAGAGGACTGTTATGTCACTGGAGATACCCTCACTGGGTTCTCTGGTGTGCGATTTGTTAATCAAACCCTCTCCGTTTGCCTTTAGCGCTTGGATACAAAGTGCAAAAAGGAGCTTTTTACCAAACTCCAAAACAGATTAATGTTTTTCGTGCTTGTGTTTGAGAGGATTTCCCTACACTGATCTAATTACTGACTGGCCAGTTATGAGTGTTGACCAAATGAAACTGTGTCTCATTTTATCTTTGTATGGAAAGGTAATAGTTGATGCTAGAACATAACCCTCTTTTTCATAGTTACCGACACCAGTGGCAACACATTGGGGCTTATTTACAAGCCCCTTGCACCGCAGGTGGGTCATTTATTTTGACGCATTGTTGGCACAGTGTGCTGGCCCATATTTACAAGGGCACGGAAAGCCACCCTGCATAGCTTTTCATGGCCTTGTAAATACAGCCCCTTTTCACGCATCACTTGCCGTGAAACGGGCACGTCATGGGTGTTGCTGTGGGTGTTCCCATGCAACCCCCTATGGATTCTACTGCATTCCCAGATTTACATTTCGTAAACCGGGGAATGCGTAAGAATCCTGGGGCATATTATCAAGCACGGCGTTAAAATTATCGCCGCTTTAGTGGCAGAAAACTGCCACTAAAGCGGCGATAATGGGCTTGATAATATGCCGCAGAGAATTCCAATAGAAGCCCATGTTGAGATCATAACATGGGCTTCTATGGGAATTCTCAAGGGCATATTATCAAGCCCATTATCGCCGCTTTAGCGGCAGTTTTCTGGCGCTAAAGCGGCGATAATGTTAACACCGTTTCTTGATAATATGCCCTCCTATGCCTCCCCAGAGAGGTGTAAGGAAGTGCAACAAGGAGAAATACTTTTATTTCTCCTTGTTTTTTCCTCTTTGTATGCTGCTGCATTCTGCAGCACACAAGAAAGAGGAAAACACAGTCAATGATTGTTTTTGTGCAGAAAGGTATCACTTCCTGCACAAAAGCATTCATCCCCGCAACGCCTGCACCCTTGCACCATAGTGCAAGAGTACCTGTGTTGACGCCTGGCAGCCAATTGTGCACCAGCCCTGGGGAAAGCACAGGGATGTATCATATTGTTGTAAATATGAGGCATCCCTGTGTTTTTTAAATGAAGCAGCTCGGGCAGCAAAATGGCTGCATCATTTTTTAGTAAATGAGGCCCATTGTTTTTTTTTATTTTTTAACTAGATAGCCAGCACTATAAACACATCAATTTTAGAAGATTTTGAAGAATTTCAGCATTTCGTAATCAGGTTTTGAAGTTTAATGTCAGAATGACAATTACATGAGAAATAAAATAAACAAATCTCAACAGTTTTGGTAGCTTAAAGAGCGGAGCCTATAGTACTCTTCCTCACTACATGCTGCCTTTTCTTCCTTCTCTCCCCCTGGGTGCTTTCTATCTGCCTGTTACTTCTGGTGTTATATACCCAGTTGGTGAGTAATTACTGTGCTTCTCTGGGCAATTTGCAGCAAAAATCTCGCTGTGCTGATGCGGATCACTTAATCAAACAGCGCCACCTTCCGGAACCGGTGGTTTCTTTCATTTTTACAGAGTTTCATTCCCCCATCCATCCGCGTTGGTATTTCCGTGGGTGTATCATCAGAAGCAAGTGTAGGATAATGTGTTCCAATCTATGTCGAGAGTAGACATTATTGCTGTGATTGTCAAGGTATAAAGTCGAAGGATTCCTGCATTCGTACGACTTAGAGGAGAGCTCGCGTCGCGTGTAGGTTTTTCATTAAATATACTTGTTTTTTCACCCACACAAGTGATGGCTGTGAATGCATAATTTACAGAGCGGTAGTTTAAGCGTTCATGTAGCTTGATGTGTCTCGCCAGCAAAATATTTTGATCCAAGATTTAATCAAAATGTACATAAAATTAATACGGTTTTGTTAGCTCTTCAGCTCTTCGTGGTAGAGATAACTTTGGGGAGCAGGAAAGTAGCCTAAAAGTTTCGTAAAGTAGCACTTTGCGCTAAATTGCTCCTATGGAGCATACAATGGGATGCCTCTGCAACAACAACATGGGTTTTGATGCAAGTCCATGGTCGGATTGGGATCAAAATTAGGCCCGGGCACCAAACAAAAAAATTCCCCCCACTTATGCATACTGACTTTTCCTAAAATGTTGGGGGCATATTTGCAACAGACAGCGATAATTATCGCTGACCTTGTATGCGGCATTTTTTTCTAATCGCTGGAATATTTTGCCAGGCTAGCGTTGTATTAACAACATTTAGCGCCATGGCGATGTATATTCCTGTGATAGCACCCTTTTCCATGGAACGTCGCTGGTTTTCCAGCGATGTTCCATGTAAAACGGCGATATGCTTGATGATACGACCCTGCATTGTAAATATATTGAAGCTGCCTTCGCGATATTTACCCATGTTGTTTCCACAGACAAGCCTACTTTGCATCTCATTAGCGATGCGAAGTTAGGCGTGCTGGAAATGGGAGCAAAATCAGCAAAACACACGATAGCGTGTCTTTGCTGATAAGGCGATAAAATTATCGCCGCTTTTCGGCCGAAAACGGCCGCAAAAGCAGCGAAAATTTTCTATCGCCGCATTGTTAATATGTCCCTTGGTTAGTTAGTATCAGGGGGGTTATTTTCCTCTATCAATTTCCTTTTCTCTTCCCCTTTGTTGTCATTCCTCTCCGCGTCTCACTTTATCTTTTGTTTCCACAATTCGCCTCTCGCTCATTCCATTTTGTTACTCCCTGCCATGTCTATTCTCCTTCCCCTTTGTCATTTTGTCCCAGGATGAATGTTTTTCAAAGTAATGTTGTCAAATAACAACTGTTTTGAGTTGTAAAAAAAGGTTTCTTTTTGCTTGATTTGGTTGTTAGCATTATTTTGTTTTTCCTCTAATTGGAAAACGGGAGCATCCTCGCAGTTTTCAAGATGGCGAGGTGGCAGCTGACACCCAAGGCTCGCCTGTCTGCTGCTGGAAACAAAAGCAGAGGCCCTTAGAAGGCCACCACTTGTAATCTGACTCCTTGTACAACCCCCTTTCATTCCACCCCACGTCACATTAGTGCTAGCTATGATGTTCAAAAACTGCTTTGCTACTACCCCATACCTCATTGTTGAGCTCAGTGACATAGAATAGGAGTAGATCCACCACATGGGTCTGTCCATGGTCATACTGAGATCTGACCTCTGCTCAGGAGCCTTTTGGGTTGTGTATCAGAGGCCAAGGTGGTCCAGGCAAATGTTGGGGTGTTATTTGCAATTGAAAACAAAACGGCCCACCAGCTGGCCTTTGCCACAGGCCCCTCAGGCAATGGCTGATTGCCCGCCTTGCCAATCCGACACTGTGCAAGTCCCTATCTACTAACATTGGTAGACTGGGTTCTGCGTCAAAAATGGAGTGCCTCCTCGAGGCAGGTGTGAGGTAAAAGAAAAGTTTTCTCTTCCAAAGCATTTTTAAGTTTGTATGCATGCTCTACTGTACAGCGTATATACACTCATAAAAGTTTTAAACTAAGGGGCTTATTTACAAGCCCCTTGCGCCACCAGTATGTCCCATTTTGAAAGTGACACACCTGCGGTGCAAGGGGCTTGTAAATAAGCCCCTAAGTATAGAGATAGGGTATTGTATAGGCAGGGTCTCCTTCCTGAACAAAACTTCAGCTTGACATGACAACAAACACAACAAGATGATGGACGTAGTGCTGAAAAATTTCAAACACTCACTCCCAGGCAAGAGATCTGGGATAAATCCATCAGGCTTCATTTACAATCCCATTGCGCAGCTGGCGCGTCACTTTTTTGAAGCCCATATTTACCAGGCCACGTAAGTCACCCTGAGTGACTTTTCATGGCCTTGTATATGTTTATGTTTATAGAATTTATAAAGCGCACGTATACTAACGGTCTCATGGTGCTCTGGGAAGAGGGGAGCTGTCCTCCAGGACTCTAACAATAGGCTTGGGTGAATAACCATGGGCCCGATTCACAGAACTAACTTAAGACAAAATCCTAAACTTACTACCATTTTGGTATTCACAGAAGGCACTTACTCATTTTGGTATTCACAGAAGGCACTTACTCATTTCGGTATTCACAGAAGTTAGGAGTCCTAACTTTAGGACTCCTAAATGCCTTCTGTGAATACCGAAAGTCTTAAAATTAGGATTTTTCTCAGTTTAGTAGTAGTATAGTTAGGACTCCTAACTTTAGGACTCCTAAATGCCTTCTGTGAATACCGAAAGTCTTAAAATTAGGATTTTTCTTTAGTAGAAAAATCCTAATTTTAAGACTTTCGGTATTCACAGAAGGCATTTAGGAGTCCTAAAGTTAGGAGTCCTAACTATACTACTACTAAACTGAGAAAAATCCTAATTTTAAGACTTTCGGTATTCACAGAAGGCATTTAGGAGTCCTAAAGTTAGGACTCCTAACTTCTGTGAATACCGAAATGAGTAAGTGCCTTCTGTGAATACCAAAATGAGTAAGTGCCTTCTGTGAATACCAAAATGGTAGTAAGTTTAGGATTTTGTCTTAAGTTAGTTCTGTGAATAGGGCACCATGTTTTTAGCTTTTTCCTAAAACTGGTATATTCTGAGATTAATCTGATTTCAATTGGTAGGGAACTCCAGAGTGTGGGGCCTACTACCGAAAATATATGGGCCCCTTTCATGCATTACTTTCAGTGAAAGGGGTGTTCAATGGGTGTTGCTCTGGATGTTTTCACACAACATCTATTGAACCTGACACATTCCCAGATTTACAAAGTTATGTAAATCTGGGAATGCGTCAGAATCCTACGCCTCCCCAGTGGAGACCTTCGGATTTCTCCTTGTTTTATCCTTTTTCTATTTGTGCTGCATTCTGCAGCACGCATAGAATGAGGAAAATGCCATTAATTAATGTTTTTGTGCATGAAGGTGTCCCTTCCTGCACAAAAACAATTACCCCTGCAATGCATACACCCTTGCAACATGATGCAAGGGTGCCAGTGCTGGAGCATGGCAGCCAATTGTGAGCTAGTGCAGGGGAAAGCACATGGATGCGTGGTATTGTTGTTAATACAATGCATCCCTGTTCTTTTAAAATGACGCAGCTCAGCGCAGCAAAGTGACTTGCAGCCCTGTGCTGCGTCATTTTGTGGTAAATGAGGTCCATCATTCTTTTGCTCACGATGCACCCCCAGTTTAGACCCAGCCATATGCAAATCAGTCTTGACCCTGCTCCTCATGGGAACAGTCCACAACGAACTGCCAGGCCATGTCCTCCCTGGACCAGAAACAACCATCCTGGGACTGGTTTCAGGGTAGCACCCCTCATCGCCAGGGTAGGTTAAAGCCAGTGACACAGCAAACAAGGGACCCATGTCCGGCCACACCCTTGACCACTTAGGGCGTACATAGCAAAAGCAGCAAGATGATGGATGGAGTGCAAAAACCTTTCAAAATCTGGGCTAAATCCATTGGTCACTTTCTCACCATGCCACCCCAGTTTAGACCCATCCCTATGCAAATCAGTCTTGATTCTGCTCCTCATGGGAACAGTCCAGCCTGAACTGCCAGGCCAGGACACCCTGGAACAGAAACAAGCATCCTGTGACTGGTTTCAGCCTATCACCCCTCATCAGCCAGGCTAGCTTGAATCCAGTGGCACAATGAGCAAGGGACCAAGACTGGGCATACCCTTGGCTACTTAGGGTGAACATAGCAAACACAACAAGATGATGGCTGGAGTGCTGAAACTTTTCAAACACTCACCCACTGTTCGGGCTGGACTGTTCCCATGTGGAGCAGGGTCAAGACTGATTTGCATATGGCTGAGTGAGCAAAAGAATGATGGATTCAACCCATATCTCATAACTGGGATGAGTAGTTGAAAAGGTTCAGCACTCTGTCCATTATCTTGTTGTGTTTGCTATGTCTTCCCATAGTGGCGGTCTGTACTGTTCCTATGAGGAGCAGGATCAAGACTGATTTGCATATGACTGAGTCCAAACTGGAGTGACATAATGAGCAAAAGAATGATGGAATCAACCCAGATCTATTGACTGGGGATGAGTGGTTGAACAGTTGCAGCACTCTGTTCATCATCTTGTTGTGTTTGCAATGTTCATCCTAAGTGGCCAAGGATTTACCCAGACGTGGGTCGCTTGCTCGCTGTGCCACTGGATTCAGGCTAGACTGGGTGATACCATGAAACCGGTGTCAGAATGCTTGTTTCCGGTACAGAGAGGACCTGGTTTGGCAGTTCAGCTTGGGCTGTTCCCATGAGGCCAGGGTCAAGACTGATATGCATATGGCTGGGTCCAAACTGGGGTGGCATAGCGAGCAAAAGAACAATGTATTCAATTCAGAGGTCTTGATTGGGGGTGATTGGTTAAAAAGTTTCAGCACTCTGTTTGTCAGCTTGTTGTGTTTGCTTACATTACTCGCACCCTGCCAGTGTGTATGCATTGGTGCAAGCCTGCCTAAAGTAGCCATTGCAGGTAGAGAAAATAACAGTGTTGCAGCGTGGAACATCAAATTCCCCCTTCGTCACAGACCAAATACAGCAATAGCAAATTCACTCAAATACATTCATTGGTGGGGCCCATAACACCAACACTCATACTTCATGGATCTGCTTCCCTAGAGGAATACGTTTCCAAACGCTGACATGAAAGGAATATCTTTACCTAAACCCTAAATGCATTGAATACTTTATTAACTCCAACCCTGTGATATTCCCCTCATTGGGTGATGAATCAATTTAGTTGTTTTGTAGTTTAGTGATCCAATTCATTTATCTATACTCTTCTCTTATCCTAGTTTTGTTCTTCAAATAATCGACACAACACATTTGTCAATTAATCAAATTTCGTTTATCTAATAAAATTGCAAATTGTTAGAAATCATTATCCAAACCACAGAACATCATATTTACCTAATCTGGCTAATAGTCGTCCTCTATGTCAGTCAAGTTGTGGAAAAAAACCTTTAAATTCTTCAAAGTCAGGCCGCAATTCAGTCTCTCAAAGATTCAGGATAACAGCTGTCCAGCAGTGTCACCGTCCTCTCCGTCAGCATAACGTCAGGAAATCGAGTTCGTCAAAGAAGAGAGAGTTTTTTAGTTCACTTCCCTACCTACTTTTACAATGAAATTAATGTCAAAATGTATCAAGATTGGGTTTAGACTGTTCTCATTGGTGGACATGGGGTCAAGCGGTAACGTTTTCACATAGTCCACAGGATTAAGTCATCGCACTTGCTGGTTCCGGTTTTAAAGACAGTCCATTGTATTATCCTTGGCGAAGCTCCCAGAGTATCCTTTTTAAGAACATCATCTCCTGGGGTCAGGACTAGGCCATTGTTGCTGGCAGTGTCGCATTCGCACTTCACCCAGAACCTCGTGTGTCAGCAGCAGTCACATTATACGTCTCGTTCAGCCATCTTGAAATAGGCCGAAATGGTCAACTTAAGCAAAACAAACACAAAAACGTAATTAAAACAGGGAAATGGCTAATAAAATGTTAAACCCTCACTAATTCCCTTATGTGTAAGTAATTATCTAGCATAATAGCAACATTCAAAGCGTTTATACTCACTCAATGATGCGCAACTTACAATCACATCACAAAAGCAACATATATCATGCAATATTCTAATTTTCTACTATTAGTATGCGTACATATGTTAGTATACAATTAGTTTAGCCATGCAAAGTGCAATTCCCATGTGTAATTCTTTTGTTAATATAATTGGTAAGTCTCCACTTCAAACAAATTAATATTATTACTATTAGTTGATTATTCAGATTAATATAAACATGCATGCAGAATGGGGGGTATACAACATTTTGTACTACCCGCTCCAGCACAGCACCATATTTTAGTAAAATGGCACTGTTCTGCTCTACTCGTGTCACACACGAGGATGTGGTCCATCGCCTACGCTGCCAACTTTGCTGCTGGAAACCAGAGTTCGAGCCTCGAGGTCGTGTCCACATCCTGTGATTCTGGGAAAATCACTTAGGTGCCGATCACGATCCGGTAAAAACCGGGTACGAACCGTCGGACGGAGCATATTCTCCGTCCGACGCGTACCCGGTCGTCAAAATGTACAAACAAGGAATTACGATTCGCACGGAACACCATTTCCGTACGATTCGTAAAAAAGCCCGACCGAACAAAATAAACCTACCAATGCGATCCGGGAAAGGGCCGACCTGACGTCGGGACGCTCGCAGCCTGCCATTCACGAACCAGGAATCACGATTCGCACCGACGTCATCCCGCACGGTGAATATTTTCCGGCTGCCAAAAACTGCCGGGAAATCAGGACGACGCGAACAAGGACCACCAGTACGTGACGGACACACAGGACGCCGCGAACAAGGAGGACCAGTACGCGACAGGACGACGTGAACAAGGAGTACCAGTACGCGACAGACAGACAGCACGACGCGAACAAGGAGGACCAGTACGCGACAGGACGACGCAAACAAGGAGGACCCGTACGCGACGGACAGACATGGACCCGAACCTACGGGTCATCCCGGCCCTCATAGCAGTCCACCTCCTCTACAGGTTACGACGCAGACGCCGCAGAAGGTCAGAACAACTAAGGGAGGGGGGAACGGGGGGGGGTGGGGGTGGCAGGACCAGGGCAGGCCACAAAACCCCCACCAAAGTCACACACCACACATGCCCAGGACATACCTGACACCCATGCCCTGGTCACTACGAGGGGGTGGGGGCGTGTCCAGCTAAGCCAGCGACCGCCACAACGGAAGTCCGTCACCACGCGAACCGGCAACACAACCAGACCGGTACGTCCCGTACCCACGCCTCAAGAGCGTGGGTACAAGACGTACCACGCCCACACCCACGTCACCCCAACAATGGCGGGACGGATCGTACCCACGTGGCAAAGGCCTGTGTACGGCCCGCACAAGCATCACTTAGCGTGGGGATAGAGATGTACGGACCCTACCCCCACCCCCCCTATGCATGGAACGTACCCCCACCCCAACAGTGTAAGTACGACCCGTACCCTCACCCGCGTATGCATGGAGCGTACCCCCACCCCAACCGCGTATGTACGTACCGTACCCCCACCCCAACAGTGTAAGTACGACCCGTACCCTCACCCTCGTATGCATGGAGCGTACCCCCACCCCAACAGTGTAAGTACGACCCGTACCCTCACCCGCGTATGCATGGAGCGTACCCCCACCCCAACCGCGTATATACGTACCGTACCCCCACCCCAACAGTGTAAGTACGACCCGTACCCTCACCCTCGTATGCATGGAGCGTACCCCCACCCCAACAGTGTAAGTACGACCCGTACCCTCACCCGCGTATGCATGGAGCGTACCCCCACCCCAACCGCGTATGTACGTACCGTACCCCCACCCCAACAGTGTAAGTACGACCCGTACCCTCACCCGCGTATGCATGGAGCGTACCCCCACCCCAACCGCGTATGTACGTACCGTACCCCCACCCCAACAGTGTAAGTACGACCCGTACCCTCACCCGCGTATGCATGGAGCGTACCCCCACCCCAACCGCGTATGTACGTACCGTACCCCCACCCCAACAGTGTAAGTACGACCCGTACCCTCACCCGCGTATGCATGGAGCGTACCCCCACCCCAACCACGTATGTACGTACCGTACCCTCGCCCGCGTATGCATGGAGCGTACCCCCACCCCAACCGCGTATGTACGTACCGTACCCTCATCCGCGTATGCATGGAGCGTACCCCCACCCCAACCGCGTATGTACGTACCGTACCCCCACCCCAACAGTGTAAGTACGACCCGTACCCTCACCCTCGTATGCATGGAGCGTACCCCCACCCCAACAGTGTAAGTACGACCCGTACCCTCACCCTCGTATGCATGGAGCGTACCCCCACCCCAACAGTGTAAGTACGACCCGTACCCTCACCCTCGTATGCATGGAGCGTACCCCCACCCCAACAGTGTAAGTACGACCCGTACCCTCACCCTCGTATGCATGGAGCGTACCCCCACCCCAACAGTGTAAGTACGACCCGTACCCTCACCCTCGTATGCATGGAGCGTACCCCCACCCCAACAGTGTAAGTACGACCCGTACCCTCACCCGCGTATGCATGGAACGTACCCCCACCCCAACAGTGTAAGTACGACCCGTACCCTCGCCCGCGTATGCATGGAGCGTACCCCCACCGTGTATGTTCCAAGCGTACATATCCAGAAATAGGAGGGGCCCGATTCACAGAACTAACTTAAGACAAAATCCTAAACTTACTACCATTTTGGTATTCACAGAAGGCACTTACTCATTTTGGTATTCACAGAAGGCACTTACTCATTTCGGTATTCACAGAAGTTAAGAGTTCTAACTTTAGGACTCCTAAATGCCTTCTGTGAATACCGAAAGTCTTAAAATTAGGATTTTTCTCAGTTTAGTAGTAGTATAGTTAGGACTCCTAACTTTAGGACTCCTAAATGCCTTCTGTGAATACCGAAAGTCTTAAAATTAGGATTTTTCTCAATTTAGTAGTCCTAAGTTTAGGACTCCTAACTTTAGGACTCCTAAATGCCTTCTGTGAATACCGAAAGTCTTAAAATTAGGATTTTTCTCAGTTTAGTAGTAGTATAGTTAGGACTCCTAACTTTAGGACTCCTAAATGCCTTCTGTGAATACCGAAAGTCTTTAGGATTTTTCTCAATTTAGTAGTCCTAAATTTAGACTTAGGACTACTAAATTGAGAAAAATCCTAATTTTAAGACTTTCGGTATTCACAGAAGGCATTTAGGAGTCCTAAAGTTAGGAGTCCTAACTATACTACTACTAAACTGAGAAAAATCCTAATTTTAAGACTTTCGGTATTCACAGAAGGCATTTAGGAGTCCTAAAGTTAGGACTCCTAACTTCTGTGAATACCGAAATGAGTAAGTGCCTTCTGTGAATACCAAAATGAGTAAGTGCCTTCTGTGAATACCAAAATGGTAGTAAGTTTAGGATTTTGTCTTAAGTTAGTTCTGTGAATCGGGCCCGAGGTGTGTGTGCAGAGTCCTCCCAGCAGTGCCCTGAGACAGGAGGGGTGGGTGCAGAGTCCTCCCAGCAGTGCCCTGAGACAGGAGGGGTGGGTGCTTAACACTCCCAGCAGTGCCCTGAGACAGGAGGGGTGGGTGCAGAGTCCTCCCAGCAGTGCCCTGAGACAGGAGGGGTGGGTGCCTAACACTCCCAGCAGTGCCCTGAGACAGGAGGGGTGGGTGCCTAACACTCCCAGCAGTGCCCTGAGACAGGAGGGGTGGGTGCTGAGTCCTCCCAGCAGTGCCCTGAGACAGGAGGGGTGTGTGCCTAACACTCCCAGCAGTGCCCTGAGACAGGAGGGGTGGGTGCAGAGTCCTCCCAGCAGTGCCCTGAGACAGGAGGGGTGGGTGCCTAACACTCCCAGCAGTGCCCTGAGACAGGAGGGGTGGGTGCCTAACACTCCCAGCAGTGCCCTGAGACAGGAGGGGTGGGTGCTGAGTCCTCCCAGCAGTGCCCTGAGACAGGAGGGGTGGGTGCCTAACACTCCCAGCAGTGCCCTGAGACAGGAGGGGTGTGTGCCTAACACTCCCAGCAGTGCCCTGAGACAGGAGGGGTGTGTGCCTAACACTCCCAGCAGTGCCCTGAGACAGGAGGGGTGGGTGCAGAGTCCTCCCAGCAGTGCCCTGAGACAGGAGGGGTGGGTGCCTAACACTCCCAGCAGTGCCCTGAGACAGGAGGGGTGGGTGCTGAGTCCTCCCAGCAGTGCCCTGAGACAGGAGGGGTGGGTGCTGAGTCCTCCCAGCAGTGCCCTGAGACAGGAGGGGTGTGTGCCTAACACTCCCAGCAGTGCCCTGAGACAGGAGGGGTGGGTGCAGAGTCCTCCCAGCAGTGCCCTGAGACAGGAGGGGTGGGTGCCTAACACTCCCAGCAGTGCCCTGAGACAGGAGGGGTGTGTGCCTAACACTCCCAGCAGTGCCCTGAGACAGGAGGGGTGTGTGCCTAACACTCCCAGCAGTGCCCTGAGACAGGAGGGTTGGGTGCTGAGTCCTCCCAGCAGTGCCCTGAGACAGGAGGGGTGGGTGCCTAACACTCCCAGCAGTGCCCTGAGACAGGAGGGGTGGGTGCTGAGTCCTCCCAGCAGTGCCCTGAGACAGGAGGGGTGGGTGCTGAGTCCTCCCAGCAGTGCCCTGAGACAGGAGGGGTGTGTGCCTAACACTCCCAGCAGTGCCCTGAGACAGGAGGGGTGGGTGCAGAGTCCTCCCAGCAGTGCCCTGAGACAGGAGGGGTGGGTGCCTAACACTCCCAGCAGTGCCCTGAGACAGGAGGGGTGGGTGCCTAACACTCCCAGCAGTTCCCTGAGACAGGAGGGGTGTGTGCCTAACACTCCCAGCAGTGCCCTGAGACAGGAGGGGTGGGTGCTGAGTCCTCCCAGCAGTGCCCTGAGACAGGAGGGGTGGGTGCCTAACACTCCCAGCAGTGCCCTGAGACAGGAGGGGTGTGTGCCTAACACTCCCAGCAGTGCCCTGAGACAGGAGGGGTGGGTGCCTAACACTCCCAGCAGTGCCCAGACACAGGAGGGGTGGGTGCCTAACACTCCCAGCAATGCCCTGAGACAGGAGGGGTGGGTGCCTAACACTCCCAGCAGTGCCCTGAGACAGGAGGGGTGTGTGCCTAACACTCCCAGCAGTGCCCTGAGACAGGAGGGGTGGGTGCCTAACACTCCCAGCAGTGCCCAGACACAGGAGGGGTGGGTGCCTAACACTCCCAGCAGTGCCCTGAGACAGGAGGGGTGGGTGCCTAACACTCCCAGCAGTGCCCTGAGACAGGAGGGGTGTGTGCCTAACACTCCCAGCAGTGCCCTGAGACAGGAGGGGTGGGTGCCTAACACTCCCAGCAGTGCCCTGAGACAGGAGGGGTGGGTGCTGAGTCCTCCCAGCAGTGCCCTGAGACAGGAGGGGTGGGTGCTGAGTCCTCCCAGCAGTGCCCTGAGACAGGAGGGGTGTGTGCCTAACACTCCCAGCAGTGCCCTGAGACAGGAGGGGTGGGTGCAGAGTCCTCCCAGCAGTGCCCTGAGACAGGAGGGGTGGGTGCCTAACACTCCCAGCAGTGCCCTGAGACAGGAGGGGTGTGTGCCTAACACTCCCAGCAGTGCCCTGAGACAGGAGGGGTGTGTGCCTAACACTCCCAGCAGTGCCCTGAGACAGGAGGGTTGGGTGCTGAGTCCTCCCAGCAGTGCCCTGAGACAGGAGGGGTGTGTGCCTAACACTCCCAGCAGTGCCCTGAGACAGGAGGGGTGGGTGCAGAGTCCTCCCAGCAGTGCCCTGAGACAGGAGGGGTGGGTGCCTAACACTCCCAGCAGTGCCCTGAGACAGGAGGGGTGTGTGCCTAACACTCTCAGCAGTGCCCTGAGACAGGAGGGGTGGGTGCTGAGTCCTCCCAGCAGTGCCCTGAGACAGGAGGGGTGGGTGCTGAGTCCTCCCAGCAGTGCCCTGAGACAGGAGGTGTGCAACACATGTGTGTGAGGCTGGAAGTACCCACATGCATACTGCCTACAAGGGAACATGTCCCCATGAACTCATGTCAACAGACTCCACACACAAGTACAGTGATCACCAAGGATGCCACGAATGTTGCAGGTGGAGACATGGCCCTGCATGCATGGCCAAAGTAGAAGGGCTCCGTCACACACACAGCTCATGTAGACACAGCTCTGCGCTAAACATTGGGAACACCCTGCAGGGAAGATATCAGGGTACACAGAGGGAGGAATACACCATGGGACAATTGCACCATGCAGTAACTGCTGACATGAACAAAGAAAGTTAGCTAACACCTTGTGATGGCACACAGATCCCAGGGTCCCCCCAATGAGCAGCCCACTACTACATTTCCCACACACCCAACACATAAACACCACCCAAAACCATGTAGCAGCCCCACCAACACCAATACCAGCATAGCAGTAGTGTCAGAATGGAAAAAAAATAAAGCTTTATTCAGCATGATCACAGTGTCCGTGGATTGCAGGCAGTTAAATATTCACAAAGCCCATAGGGCAGTCAATAAGTCTCAGCTGGATGGGGGACACAGTGGGATGCGTGTCCCCTAGCTTGCCTGCACAGTTACATGCCGTCGTCTTCCACAGGGGTGAGGCCATCAGGGGGGGGGGAAGCACCAGGCACCGCAGGGACATCAGGGCAAAGGGGAGGCGTTGTGGGTGCAGGGATGGAGGACTCCACCACAGGGGGTGGGGCAGGGCCAAAGGCGGAGGCCAGGATGGCACTACACACCTTTGCAAGGTCCTCCAGGGAGTCCCCTGCACCCGAAGGATCCACCGGCCCCAAGGAGGGGGGGGGGTCAGAGGGATGGGTCGCAGCGCCACCGGGGGAGGGCGTAGACAGGGGGGGAGAATCAACCACCGTGACCGAGGACTTCCTTGACCGCTTGCGGGGTGGTGTCACTGTGGGGCGCAGGGACAGAGCGGCCATGAAGGAGTCCTTGGGGGAGATGTGGCCAGGAGAGCTGAGGGGAGGGGATTTGGAGGGAGTGGACTGGGTGGAATGCGGACTCCCACTATGGCTGCGTGTCACACGTTTGCCCCCCGACCCAGTGGGTGTGCCTACCTCACCCTGTGTGTGCGTGTCAGGAGGAGTGCGGTGGACCTTCCCTGCTGGTGTGGTGCCTGTGTCTGTTGATGTGGGTGCATGCCGACGTCTGGGTGTACGTGGGACAGGCATGGGAGTGGGAAGTGTGGATGGGGCAGGGGTAGGTGGGGGGAGGTCGCGCTGCAGGAGACCCACTGCTGCAGTCAGTGTCGAGTCTATGGACCTCAGCAAGTTGCGTTGGTCAGCCTGCGATGAATGAATGCCCTCCAAGTATGCCTCGATGTTGTTGAGTGTCTGCCTGTGGGCATGGAGGACATTAAGGATCGCAGCCTGACCAACCTGCAGTTGCCGCTGGATGTCCACAGACTCAGCATTGGCGGCAGCAGTCGAGACAGGGGCAGGGGGTGCGGTGCCTGGCATGAAGGAGACATGCGGTGACCGGGCACGCTGGGAAGGGACACGAGCAAGTGGGAGGCGGCTGATGGGAACTGAGGGGGCGGTGCGAGGTGTTGTTCCGCTGTCAGCTGCTGGTGCAGCCTCCGCCCACTCGGAGACATCCTCCTCGGACCTGTCAGCTTCGTATTCTGATGTGCCAGTCGACAGGTCCTCGGCCACACTCTCCTCCGCCTCTGTCCCACTCGATGTGCCAGCCCCGATGTCACGGCTGGCACTGGTGCTCGGTCCCTCCGCCTGGTCCGTGTCCATGTCTCCCTCTGTGTCCCCCGACGATGCTGTGGGCAGGGTGGAGAGACAGAAATTAATCAGACACCTGTACACATCTGTCACATGAGTCCAATCTACATAGGTAACATTGCATAGCCTGAAAAGGAAGATCCCTAACATCTACTAAACAAGGTACCGATGTAGGGCATGAAACACACAGTTGGTTGAGCCACCATGCCACTGAAATACCATGGAGAGCATGAGACAATAGCTAAAGACAGGAAACGGAGTCTGACATAGCACCCAGGCCCTGGGGACAATCCAGCACTGCATCTGCACCACACAGCGTTGGCGAAAATACCGATGACCAGGGACCATATCCATGAACTTGAGACACATGCTGCATAGGTAATGCAGAAAACATGCACAACATGACTCGGTCACTGCACCTTGCGTGTGTGTCCAGACAAACATCACACACTGCCCAGACCCAGCAAGTAGAAATCTGGATTTGACATATAGGCTTTGCCCGCCCCAACCACCCCCTACACGAGGCAAATAGTTGAGACACAGGTGGCACCAACATCTCATAGTCTGGGTGATAAACACAGGGGCAGGCAAAATGCAAGATTGGACGCCAAACAGCCAAGGTGCGCCTGTACAAATAATGAGGCACCAGTGCCCATCCTCAGATGAGTATAACAAGACACACAGGCACTAGCAACTGTGAGTATGAAGAAGGACATTCAGGTCAGGCTGCACAGTGGACACCTGTACAAAATAGCACGTCTATATACATGGTGCCAGGGGACAATGGCACAGAGCACAACCTACGCTGTAGACACTGAGAGTGTCCACGTTTATGATGACACATACAACACCGATGAAAAGGTGCCCCAGGGGACAGTAGTGGCCACGCAACTCCATGCTCCTGAATGGTAATGACTGCAACACACGCCACCATCCCTGCACTATGTGTATCGCACACTCATGCACATCATGTCACAGGCCACTACATAGGACATGCGCGCTGTAAGGCATGACACATGAGAGACCAACTCCCATGCCTGGAGTCAGCATCAGTGCCAACTGACATGGAACCCACATGCAGTGAACTTGACAGGGCACAGCCAAGGTCCCAAAACCTGTTACCCACCACCCCCACACATGATGCTACAGGCATAGTTCTCGTGGACAAAGCGCCAGCCTACATTACCTTGTGAAGGAGTGGCTACACACAGACCAGGGAACACTTTGCAAGGAGGGGAAGGGTGGCAGGGGCGCAGCGCTATACTGGGGCAAAATGGATCTGCACAGCACCTTTAAACCCTGGCAGTGAATTCATGCTACTGTGCCCTTACAAATGCCGGTGACACACAACACACACATGTACCTACCCCCTTCCGGCTGTTGCTTCGCTGTAAGCGCCGATCCAAGTCTGGAAAGACCACCGGCAGCACACGCTTGTGGAGGTGGCTCAGACGGCGGCGCCCGCGGTTCTTGTGGCTCTCAGGTGAGTCCCCCAGCAGGACCCGTGCAATCCTCCGCGTCCAGCACCGGATATCCTGCCAGCGTTTCCTCACCTGGGACATGCTCCGCCTCCGACCATCCACACCCCTCACGGCACTGACGGCGGTCAGCCAGATCTGCTCCTTGGCAGTGGCGCCTACCTGTGAGGAAGTACAAGTGACACCACATCAATACACCAGCCACATGTCACAGAGAGACATTTTATAACAAATTAGCTGGTAACAACAAGGCATGTCATGCAGTCAACGCATTGCACCTTTGTCATAGGGACATGATCCTCTGGTGAGGGAAAAAGCAGTACGTGCCATAGTGGGTACACAGGTGGAATGATGGCAATGTCACAATCAATGATCAAGGCTCAGACTGTGCATCACACCCACCCCTCCTGTCTCAGGGCACTGCTGGGAGCACTCTGTACCCACCCCTCCTGTCTCACGGCACTGCTGGGAGCACTCTGTACCCACCCCTCCTGTCTCAGGGCACTGCTGTTAGTGATAGGCACACACCCCTCCTGTCTCAGGGCACTGCTGTTAGTGATAGGCACACACCCCTCCTGTCTCAGGGCACTGCTGGGAGCACTCTGTACCCACCCCTCCTGTCTCAGGGCACTGCTGGGAGCACTCTGTACCCACCCCTCCTGTCTCAGGGCACTGCTGGGAGCACTCTGTACCCACCCCTCCTGTCTCAGGGCACTGCTGGGAGCACTCTGTACCCACCCCTCCTGTCTCACGGCACTGCTGGGAGCACTCTGTACCCACCCCTCCTGTCTCAGGGCACTGCTGTTAGTGATAGGCACACACCCCTCCTGTCTCAGGGCACTGCTGTTAGTGATAGGCACACACCACTCCTGTCTCAGGGCACTGCTGGGAGCACTCTGTACCCACCCCTCCTGTCTCAGGGCACTGCTGGGAGCACTCTGTACCCACCCCTCCTGTCTCACGGCACTGCTGGGAGCACTCTGTACCCACCCCTCCTGTCTCAGGGCACTGCTGTTAGTGATAGGCACACACCCCTCCTGTCTCAGGGCACTGCTGTTAGTGATAGGCACACACCCCTCCTGTCTCAGGGCACTGCTGGGAGCACTCTGTACCCACCCCTCCTGTCTCAGGGCACTGCTGGGAGCACTCTGTACCCACCCCTCCTGTCTCAGGGCACTGCTGGGAGCACTCTGTACCCACCCCTCCTGTTTCAGGGCACTGCTGGGAGCACTCTGTACCCACCCCTCCTGTCTCAGGGCACTGCTGGGAGCACTCTGTACCCACCCCTCCTGTCTCAGGGCACTGCTGGGAGCCCTCTGTACCCACCCCTCCTGTCTCAGGGCACTGCTGTTAGTGATAGGCACACACCCCTCCTGTCTCAGGGCACTGCTGTTAGTGATAGGCACACACCCCTCCTGTCTCAGGGCACTGCTGTTAGTGATAGGCACACACCCCTCCTGTCTCAGGGCACTGCTGGGAGACATCAGGCATCCCCCCCCCTGGGACCCCCCCAACAGTACATGGCATGTGTGTCACACCAGGACACAATAGCAGAAGTCACAGTCACAACATAGGGACAGTCTGTGCCACTGGCTTATGCACTCACCTGATACCCTGGTCGCCCATACAGCATGGGGTACTGTGGGAGGATCACATCCAGCAATGCCATGTTCTCCTCCAGGGTGAATGGCTGTGACCTCTCCACAGCCCTTGACATGGTTCCAGGGAATCAGTAGCAGCAGCTGGGTCGACGAATTCAAAGATGTGCAGGCAAGTACTCCCTCATGGGACCTGGCTGCCTTATATGTGCCTTTCTGCCCTGTCTCATGCACAGGAGTACAGAGTGATTGGTCACTCACATTTGCATCCTATGTTTCCACCAATCCCTTCAAACCTAGCAGTCTGTGTGTACTCCATCGGTTTCATTCTCCTGCATGATGTCAGCTCCACAAACACATTGCAACAAAGTATTTTTATTCCAACTGACTTCTGCTGTTCACCTTCCAGAAGAAATTCGAATTTTGAACTTGGTCTCCATGACAACCAGCATGCATGTAGGCCTTAATACTTGTCCCTCATGTGTCCCCTATGTAATTCTGAGCTCCACACACAGGTACGGTGCGTTCCAGGGCCCTAGGGCACCCCAAATGCATTGCAACGGCCCGTACACGCGTGACTACGTTCACTATCAGTATGTGTGGCCTCGCGTATGCGTACTCGTAGTGGTACGGGCCGTACACACGCCTGTACGCTCCCTATCACTACAAGTACGCATACGCGAGGCCACACATACTGATGGGGAGCGTACAGGCGTGTGTACGGCCCGTACCACTACGAGTACGCATACGTGAGGCCACACATACTGATGGGGAGCGTACAGGCGTGTGTACGGCCCGTACCACTACGAGTACGCATACGCGAGGCCACACATACTGATAGGGAGCGTACACACGCCTGTGTACGCTCCCTATCAGTATGTGTGGTTCGCGTATGCGTACTCGTAGTGGTACGGGCCGTACACACGCCTGTACGCTCCCTATCACTACGAGTACGCATACGCGAGGCCACACATACTGATGGGGAGCGTACAGGCGTGTGTACGGCCCGTACCACTACGAGTACGCATACGCGAGGCCACACATACTGATAGGGAGCGTACACACGCCTGTGTACGCTCCCTATCAGTATGTGTGGTTCGCGTATGCGTACTCGTAGTGGTACGGGCCGTACACACGCCTGTACGCTCCCTATCACTACGAGTACGCATACGCGAGGCCACACATACTGATGGGGAGCATACAGGCGTGTGTACGGCCCGTACCACTACGAGTACGCATACGCGAGGCCACACATACTGATAGGGAGAGTACACACGCCTGTGTACGCTCCCTATCAGTATGTGTGGTTCGCGTATGCGTACTCGTAGTGGTACGGGCCGTACACATGCCTGTACGCTCGCCATCACGATGGGTACACATACGGGTGCACTCCCATAGTGATATGGGAACGTACACAGGCCCTCTTTGCAGCAGTACAGCGGGATTCACACATCACAGTGGTGACAGGCGGCACACAGGTAGGGATAGGGCGGACATACTTGTCCATGGATGGACATACTTGTCCATTAATTGACATTGAGGCATCGTCTGTGCATCACTACATGTGTGGGGCACAGGTGTGAAAGGCCTGTGATGTGGAACATTACTCCTGAGTCGAGAAGGCACCAGATGTAGGATGAGATGTGTACAGATGTACTGTGTGATGGTGCGATGTGTGCCAGGCATGCCCTTGACTCCTTTGACATGTGTGCATGTCGTACTGCGCACTTGGGGTGAGCGTCACTGGCATGGCACGGACACCAACACACGGAAGTGTCCCCTGATGCCCGGTACAGGGGTTATGACACCTGACTTGTCACTACCCACGGTGCACAATGTGACTATGTCATGTATGTGTGGGGGCTTCACATCAGGTTAATGTGGGAGCACCCTCAAAAGCTGCAGCCGTTGCAGCAACAAACATGTGTCTGTGTGTAGATTGTCATTGCACACTGTTCCGCACCCCATGCCACATGTGGTATCGGATGTGAGGTGCACATGTATGCATGGGACACGGAGTAGCGTGACAAGGACATGTCAGCATCCTCACAAGGTATGTGTGGTGAGTCATGACATGTGCACCTTCATGGCAAGGTGTGTGGGCTGGCCTAGTGTAATGTCATGTGACCTGTGGCTCCAGTGTTCCGCTACCAATCTCTGCAATCGGCATCCTACTGCTGCTGATGTGTGGGCGTATGTCACTCCTGTGTTGCGTCTGGCTGTTCACTTGCACTGGGACACAGCTATTCCCATGGCGTGGCATGGGGAGGTTCTCAATCTCCGTGTGTAGCTGGGTCTTTGAAGGAGTGTCACCTTGCATCCATACGTGTCCTGGCCATGTAGCACATACCTGACTCCCTATGTAGCATGTGTGTATTGCCAGATTAACATGTGCTCAGTACACATGAGTTGTTGTCGTTGTGCACTCACTCTTCCTTGTCACTTCCAAATTACTGCAGAGCGCCGCCTCTTGCCCGAAGAATTCCAGACTTGGCTGCCATGCAGGATAATGACAGCATCCGGCTCTACCGCTTCACCCAACCATTGATTCTGGAGTTGACGGCGAGACTGGCACCACACCTGCAACCGCAGCACAGGTATCCCACGGCACTGACACCCCAGCTGAAGGTAATGGCTGCCCTACATTTTCTTGCCACGGGTACCTTTCAAAATACCATAGCTCATGTTGGTGGCATGTCCCAGAGCACGTTCAGTGGTGAGCTGCATGATTTCTTAGAGGCCATGTTGATTCACCTGGATGACTTCATCAAGTTCCCAACCCCTGAACAGATGACTGAGGTCAAGCGTGGATTCTATGCCCTGGGAGGGATGCCCCATGTCATTGGGTCCAATGATGGGACACATGTAGGTTTGGTACCACCACACGCACGGGAGGTGGCGTACCGCAATCGGAAGCGCTACCACTCCATCAATGCCCTTGTGGTGTGTCTGTCCAACATGGTGATTTCACATGTCTGTGCTCGTTTTCCAGGATCAGCACACGATGCCTACATCATGAGGCGTAGCGGGATGCCTGATATGATGATGCAGCTGCGCAACGAACGGGCATGTGTTGTTGGTGGGTACAGTCTGTCTGTCCTGTATTCAGTATAGCCTACCAGCACGACCGCTTCACCACTTCTAACGATGACCATGTGCTTTCCATGTAGGGGACGCTGGCTATCCCAACATGGCTTGGCTGCTCACACCTCTCCGCAACCCCATCACGCCGGCCCAGCTCCGCTACAACACCGCCCATGGCCGGACAAGGCGAGTGATAGAGAGGACGTTTGGCATGCTGAAGAGCCGATTCAGGTGCCTCCACAAGACCGGCGGCGCACTCCCATATGCCCCGGCAAAGGTCTGCAAGATCTTCATGGTCTGCTGCATGCTGCACAACATGGCAGTTGAAAGAGCTGTGCCACTCATCCTGAATCAACATGACGAGGACCATCCACCCGTGGAGGACGAAGGGCTTGGCAATGGGGCTAGTGATGTTGAGGATGTGGAGCCGCAAGAGGACATCCGGACTCGGCTCATACGCGACTTCTTTGCTTAGTGGTGAGTACCAGTGTCTGAGTGTGCACGCATTGGTCCCCGTGTGGCATGCGTTGTGATGTGTGTCTCCACCTGCATGTATGGCACGTGAGTCAGAGGTGTGTGTGGGTGTGTCACTGGAGTGATGGTGCCAGTGATGGTTGTACTTCCGCAGTCATAATTGTGACCTAGCATGTTGTCATCCATACATGTGTCGAGTAAATGCCAATGCAAGTGGCTGTGCTTTTTGTGGCTGACTTCTTGTGTGTTTCTCTTCCCCAGGTACCTGCGCATGCCGTCTGCTGGTTGGATTGTTGTGGCACTGCTATTCCTCATGGACATGACATCGTGGGCTGACTCAGCGTTACAGGCACGGACACGTTTGGAAGTCTCCATGGGGTAAGGGATGCATCTGGGGTGTATTGGGTGTGGCAGTTGTTCACGATGTGTGCACACTGCCCCTGTCGGTGTTTGGTTCCTCTGCAGCCATGTCGCATCCCCATGGGACACGACATGCAGCTGTGTACACCTGAATAGATGGTCTGCCTGGTTGACAGTCATCAGTGATGGGATAGGGGATTGTGATGATGGCATCAATGTGTGTGACACTGCCCTCGGACACATTCGGTTAGCATTGGCTTGACATGGTGTGGGACTTCGACATCCGCGGATCTATGGTGTATTGCAGGCTCTCCGTGTGCAGCTGTGGGTATTTAGCTGTTAGCCGACGCTTGTGTGCCAGTTCCATGGCGAACACGCATGTGTGCTGCTGAAGGGGGGTGCCAGTGTTGGACCCACATGTTACTCCACATGATGTGTTCATGTGTACTTCGAGTTGCCTCTGCAATCCCGAATACATGACTAATAAAGGTGTCCCTATGCCTCCAAGGTGCCTCTTCTCAGTCAATGCTGGTGTGTTGCCATGGTGCATCCTGCTTGTCTGGCATGGTATTCCCTGATTGTGGCTATGTGTCAATGTGTCGAGTGGCAAGATGCAAGCTGTGTGTGTGGGCTGAGACTGTGTATTGGGCATGATGTCCATGACTGTGTGGGTATTGTGACATGTGCCATCCCCATGCATCCAACGTTGGCCAGGCCCCCATTCTCTGCATCCACCGGACTCAAGCTTGCAGGACATGTTTCTGCCACCTGTCTACACATACCTGGGTGCCCCCCAGGACACTGGACTGGATCCCTGACCTCTGCGCATGACTGTTGCTGTACTCAATGTGTCTGTCAGCACGGTTGTTCGGTAACTCCCTCAGCTGGTTGGGCCCATCACGGGTGTGTATGGTGCTCCATGTCTGTCTTGCCTAATACACTGTGACCCATGTGTCCTGTGCCAGACTCAGGCCCCAGGGTGTGGGTGGTTGAAGACAAAAGATGACTCAGGCATGTTTTGACTTTACATGACACATGTTAGGTAATAATGCTACCAGCAGCCATCTACTCTTCATAGTGTGATTTATTATTGGGGGGGGGGGAACAAAGTGAGTGTCTTTCCGGGTAGTTTGAATCCAAAGTTCAGTAGGGGAGTTGGTGTCCTTGCCATTGGATGTCCTCAGAGTCCATGCCACAGTCTTTGTCAACATTGGTCAGCCAGTGACCAGCAGGGCCATGTGGCAGAGAATGTCTCTTGATGCTGTGATGCTGTTGCTCCAGTGGGCCAGGTGCCAGGCCAGGTGTCCTGGGAGATGGTGATGTAGCGCCGACCCTCACGGTCCTTTCCGTGGACGACCGGGCCTCCTGCGGGGAACCTCACCAGCAGGCCGTGACGACATCTGGGATGCTCCGTCGGATGTTTCCTCCTCCTCCTCCTGATCCCTCCCTGTGGGTGGTGATGTTCTCCGCCTTCTTGCACAGGGAGGGTCGGCCATGTTGTCGGCCATCCGACGGAGTGTAGCGTGAATCCCCTGGAATGCCGTCCCTTGCTCAGCCTGTCTGTCCTCCATCCTCCGTTGGTGTACCAGTAGACAGGCATGTAGCTCCGCATGTTGCTGGGCCTGCTGGGTCTTTATCTCATCGAGGCTCCCCTTGATCTCATTGAGGGTGGACACAACCTGGGCCATGCCCGTGGTGTCCTGCCGGTATGAGTCCAGGATGTTACGGACATGGGAAAATACCGGATCCCCAGCCAACTGGTCAGGCTCGTGCCTCCGCCGTCCTCCACTCCCACCACCCCTGTCCACTTGCGCCTGGCCTGCCCTTGCGGGCACATCGGGTCTCCGGGACCCCTGAGGGGTGGCATTGGTGTTGTCGCCTGCCTCCTCCTGGGTGCCCGGGACACCGTGTCCCTCCTGACCAGCCTGGCTGCATTGTGGTGTTGGGGCAGGGATCCTGGGTGTCTCCTGGGATGTGGCAGGAGTGGGGGTGGTGGTTGGCACAGTTGTACCTGACGCAGGTGCTGCAGGAGGTTGGACACCAGAGGGGCCAGGTTGGTCGGGGTCGTCCACAGAGTGGTGAGAGTGGTCGCTGCCGGTGGGATCGGGCTCCTGCAGATCCGGGTCCTGTGAGTGTTCCCCCCCAGTGTTGGGGGGTGCACCACGACGTTGACCTGTGTGTAAGAGAGACAATGTTAATTTTGGTCCATGCAACATCCATGTTTCATCATTTCATAAGTTGGCACATTTCCTCTTGGAATTAGGATCTGTCTTGCATTCCACTCACAGTGCACTTGTGCATGGGTGTGTCCCTTGGGCACCACTTTGGCACCTTTAACTAAGTGTGGCACAGTCTTACTTGCTGCGTCAAGTGTGACTGCAGTCAGCAGTGGAGTGGGCCGGTGTTGCGAGCCATGCATTGGCGCCTTCCGTGTAGCACTGTACATGTGCACATGGATTTGTTCCACACACTTATGTGATGCAGGTAGCTGTCATTGTGCTCGTGCACAGGTTGTGACATGGCCCTGTGTTTTGCCATGGTGAAGAGGGGGGTTCTGGCACGGGCCACCCTTGGCTACATGCACGCAGTCTACCTGCTGACGAGCAGACATTCCCACACACCACACGGCTGATTTGCTCTCCCTGTGTCTCGCTCCCTCTCTGTCCCCCTCTCCCTCCCTCTCTGTCCCCCTCTCCCTCCCTCCCTGTCACCCTCTCCCTCCCTCTTTGTGTCAGCCTCCTCCCTCTGTCCGTCTCCCTGTGTCTCCCTCCCTCTCTGTCCCCCTCTCCCTCCCTCTCTGTCCCCCTCTCCCTCCCTCTCTGTCCCCCTCTCCCTCCCTCTGTGTGTCAGCCTCCTCCCTCTGTCCGTCTCCCTGTGTCTCCCTCCCTCTCTGTCCCCCTCTCCCTCCCTCTCTGTCCCCCTCTCCCTCCCTCTCTGTCCCCCTCTCCCTCCCTCTGTGTGTCACCCTCTGTCACCTCAGCCCAGCTTCCTGGGCACACACTGTTAGCAGATCTTTGAGTGGCCCTTGGCTTGTTGATGTGAGTTTGTTTCTGATCTCCAGGCACCCATTGGGTGTGATGTGTGTCTGTGCGCTGCTGCTGTGGTGGTGTGTGCTGCCACTCTTTCACAATGTTGGCTGTTCATTAGCTGCTGTCATGTGCAAAACAGTGCCTTCACCCCCATGTGTTGATGCAAGGCGTCCGCCATTTGCTGGCAAGTCATTCCTGTGTTGGGACACACTGTTTGTCTGGCTGTGACCTAGGCCATATGGGCAGAGTGCATAGTTGTCTGCTTCGGAGTCGCACTATGTGATTTTTGGGGTCCAGCCTCCCGCCATCCGGGTTACCGTGTCATGTGTTGTTGTCTTCTGTGACTTGCCATTGTCCAGCTGGGTGCATGGGGCATGGTGGCAGCAGTGGCATGTGCGTGCTCATGGAGTGTGGTTGAGTAATGCGATGGCTTGTGGTGGTTGTGTGCCTGTTAGTGATTTTGGTTGTGGATGCCGTTCCCCCCATGTGAGGTGCGTTGTTTGTGTACTCACCCGGGTCTCGGAGTCCTTCTAATCCTTCGACTGCCTCCACCGGCAGTATGGCCATCACCCTCTCCTCCCAGGGATGGTACTGTACGGGTCTGCGGGAGGGCCCTCCTCCGGTGGCGTTGGCCTGGTCGTGTTCCTCCTGCCTCTTGGCTCTGACCCTCCTCCACAGATCGTACCACCTGTTCTGGCATTCCTGCCTGGTCCTCCTGGTGTCCGCAACAGCATTCACAGCATCGACGATGGTCTGCCACATGGCTGTTTTTGCTGCCTGGCTGGTGTTTCTGACCAATGTTCCAAAGATCTGTGGCTCGACTCTGAGGATTTGATCAACAAGGACCTCCAACTCTCGGTTACTGAACTTTGGATTCTTGGTAGTGGGCATGGTGAGGGGTGTGGGTGGGGATGGTGGGGGGGTGTGTGGATGTTGGGGGGGGTGTGGATGGTTGTGTGTGTGTGTGCGTGAATGTGATGAGGGGGTGTTTGTGAGGGTGGTTGTGTGAAGGTGTGCAAGTGTAAGGTGTGGTGTAGCTTGTTGTATGGTTCTGTGGTGTCTGGCAGCAGTGAGTCTGTTGCAAAGGCTCATGGTTTGTGTGTGTGGGCCCTTTTTATTGGTCCATGGGTGGGTGTGGCAGTGTTTGAAAATTGGGTGGGTGTGTTATAAGTAGTGGTGGTGTTTTGGCCCTCTGTTTGTCTTTGGCAGTTGCAGGTCAGTGAAGGTGTATTTGTAGTGTTTGTTGGCCATGTTTAGTGGCTTTGTGCCACTCGAATAGTGTCTTCTTGTGTTGTTTTGTTTTGTCCTGGTTGTGTACGTGCGTTTTGAGCGTGTCTACGGTGTGTAGATGGGCCATTTGGTTGTACGGTGCTGTCCTTGTGTGTGGGTTGGTACGATTCGTACATGCGGTTGTGCTGTTGGGCCCTGGGGTGCGCTCCGTACTTAGGAGGTTGTGTTGGGGGTAGGACCGGAACGTACTGTGGTGTACATAGACGGTGGTACGATACGTACTGGGGTGGGGGTACGACTGGAACGTACTGGGGTGTAGGTACACGGTGGTACGACACGTACTGGGGTGGGGGTACGACTGGAACGTACTGGGGTGTAGGTACACGGGGGTATGACACGTACTGGGGTGGGGGTGGGGCTCGAACGTACTGGGGTGTACATAGACGGTGGTACGACACGTACTGGGGTGGGGGTACGACTGGAACGTACTGGGGTGTAGGTACACGGGGGGTATGACACGTACTGGGGTGGGGGTGGGGCTCGAACGTACTGGGGTGTAGGTACACGGGGGTATGACACGTACTGGGGTGGGGGTACGACTGGAACGTACTGGGGTGTATGTACACGGGGGGTATGACACGTACTGGGGTGGGGGTACGACTGGAACGTACTGGGGTGTAGGTACACGGTGGTACGACACGTACTGGGGTGGGGGTACGACTGGAACGTACTGGGGTGTAGGTACACGGGGGGTATGACACGTACTGGGGTGGGGGTGGGGCTCGAACGTACTGGGGTGTACATAGACGGTGGTACGACACGTACTGGGGTGGGGGTACGACTGGAACATACTGGGGTGTAGGTACACGGGGGTATGACACGTACTGGGGTGGGGGTACGACTGGAACGTACTGGGGTGTAGGTACATGGGGGTATGACACGTACTGGGGTGGGGGTACGACTGGAACGTACTGGGGTGTAGGTACACGGGGGTATGACACGTACTGGGGTGGGGGTGGGGCTCGAACGTACTGGGGTGTACATAGACGGTGGTACGACACGTACTGGGGTGGGGGTACGACTGGAACGTACTGGGGTGTAGGTACACGGGGGGTATGACACGTACTTGGGTGGGGGTACGACTGGAACGTACTGGGGTGTAGGTACACGGGGGGTATGACACGTACTGGGGTGGGGGTGGGGCTCGAACGTACTGGGGTGTACATAGACGGTGGTACGACACGTACTGGGGTGGGGGTACGACTGGAACGTACTGGGGTGTAGGTACACGGGGGGTATGACACGTACTGGGGTGGGGGTGGGGCTCGAACGTACTGGGGTGTACATAGACGGTGGTACGACACGTACTGGGGTGGGGGTACGACTGGAACGTACTGGGGTGTAGGTACACGGGGGTATGACATGTACTGGGGTGGGGGTACGACTGGAACGTACTGGGGTGTAGGTACACGGGGGGTATGACACGTACTGGGTGGGGGTACGACTGGAACGTACTGGGGTGTAGGTACACGGGGGGTATGACACGTACTGGGGTGGGGGTGGGGCTCGAACGTACTGGGGTGTACATAGACGGTGGTACGACACGTACTGGGGTGGGGGTACGACTGGAACGTACTGGGGTGTAGGTACACGGGGGTACGACACGTACTGGGGTGGGGGTACGACTGGAACGTACTGGGGTGTGGGAACACGGTGGTACGACACGTACTGGGGTGGGGGTACGACTGGAACGTACTGGGGTGTAGGTACACGGGGGTATGACACGTACTGGGGTGGGGGTACGACTGGAACGTACTGGGGTGTAGGTACACGGGGGTATGACACATACTGGGGTGGGGGTACGACTGGAACGTACTGGGGTGTATGTACACGGGGGGTATGACACGTACTGGTGTGGGGGTGGGGCTCGAACGTACTGGGGTGTACATAGACGGTGGTACGACACGTACTGGGGTGGGGGTACGACTGGAACGTACTGGGGTGTAGGTACACGGGGGTATGACACGTACTGGGGTGGGGGTACGACTGGAACGTACTGGGGTGTAGGTACACGGGGGTATGACACGTACTGGGGTGGGGGTACGACTGGAACGTACTGGGGTGTAGGTACACGGGGGGTATGACACGTACTGGGGTGGGGGTGGGGCTCGAACGTACTGGGGTGTACATAGACGGTGGTACGACACGTACTGGGGTGGGGGTACGACTGGAACGTACTGGGGTGTAGGTACACGGGGGTACGACACGTACTGGGGTGGGGGTACGACTGGAACGTACTGGGGTGTGGGAACACGGTGGTACGACACGTACTGGGGTGGGGGTACGACTGGAACGTACTGGGGTGTAGGTACACGGGGTGTATGACACGTACTGGGGTGGGGGTACGACTGGAACGTACTGGGGTGTAGGTACACGGGGGTATGACACGTACTGGGGTGGGGGTACGACTGGAACGTACTGGGGTGTAGGTACACGGGGGGTATGACACGTACTGGTGTGGGGGTGGGGCTCGAACGTACTGGGGTGTACATAGACGGTGGTACGACACGTACTGGGGTGGGGGTACGACTGGAACGTACTGGGGTGTAGGTACACGGGGGTATGACACGTACTGGGGTGGGGGTACGACTGGAACGTACTGGGGTGTAGGTACACGGGGGGTATGACACGTACTGGGGTGGGGGTACGACTGGAACGTACTGGGGTGTAGGTACACGGGGGGTATGACACGTATTGGGGTGGGGGTGGGGCTCGAACGTACTGGGGTGTACATAGACGGTGGTACGACACGTACTGGGGTGGGGGTACGACTGGAACGTACTGGGGTGTAGGTACACGGGGGTATGACACGTACTGGGGAGGGGGTACGACTGGAACGTACTGGGGTGTACCTAGACGGGTGGGGGTATACATACACGGGGGGTACGTGTCGGACGTACGGGGGCTGGGGGGAGTGTTGGGCGCGTATGCGGGCACATGTCTCCATGGTTGCTATAGGAGTTCGGTGCGGACGGTGTTTTTTCCATACGGTTGTAAGCTCGGACGCACGGGATGGATCGTGATTCCTCGGTCGGACTTGGCTTTTCACGTTTGTAAGGTAATTCGTCCGAGGACGTGTCGGACACATTTTCCGACCCGAGGACGTGTGGGGAATGATTCCCAGTGCGGTTCGTATGGACTTTTTACCATGCGAATCGTGATTGCCAGTTCGTACGGCACTTGTACGATTCGTACGGTAAAAAGACCCGATACGAGTCGTACGGGGACATTTTTTACCGGATCGTGATCGGCACCCTAATCTCCCTGTGCCTGAATGTGTAATGTAAATATGGTGCTATGTAAAGCGCTCCAATACCTTCGGGTCGAGTTCGCGCTACATAAATATGCAAAAAAAAAACAAAACACAATGCAGTACAGCATCTTTGGTATCTGAATGAAGTCTTTGTATTAACTTTAAATGAGGAATAATTCACAGAACCTTTTCATTCCGAGAGTATTGCCACATTTAAGGATTCCGTCTGAGCACAGCTACTGGTAATGGGTTTCTTCTGCAGTAATGTCTTATTTCAACAGCCCTATCTGGCAAGGTGGCTGAGTGTGTTCTTTCTGGCATTTGCAGTGATTTGAACGTCACATATTGAAATGGTCAATAAAACGACTATCATTCAATTGGCTAAGATTTTAATCTATTATTAATTAGCAACTACGAGGTCTGGGCACAAAACTCATCCTTATTCTGAGGTAGAGGTTCAAGGATGGTTAGAGGAGGCTAGACTTTAGGAGTCAAGAGACGGGATGTATAGAAGTGTACAAACAATGTGCATCCATGGCTTCCGGGGTAGTGGTGGTTTCATGAGTAGGCTTGAAAGGGGACACCATGGGTTAGTAATTGGGAAAGTCCCAGCAAACTCTGGGGCATATTAACAAGGGCTTTATCTCTGCTTTTTTGGCTTTAAAAGCCAAAGAAGCGGAGATAAAAATATCGCCCTATCAACAACAGGGTGCTAACAGGCAAAATCGCATGTTAGCACCCTTTTTCACTACGCTTCCCTTTGCATCTCTAATGAGATGCAAAGGGGGCGTTCCAGAGCAAAATAATAGGAGAAATGTTGCTAAGCGACATTTCTCCTATTATCAAGCTTCACACTAACCCTGTTTCAGACAAAAAAAGCAGCGCTAACCACGGTTAACGCTGTTTTTTTACGTCTGCTAATTTACAGATTTAGCCATGTAATCCAATGGGAGGTGGATTACATGGCTAAATCCACCATTGGCTATCGACAAGGATATCCCTATCCTTGTAGTTTTATCGCTGCATTAACAGCGATAACCTCCCAAAATGCCGCTATCGCTGGATTTTTTATCGCCTAGGCGGTTAGCGTTGTTAATAACGCGATAACCAGGTGATATTATCCAGCGATAGTGGACGTTAAAAAAATTAACATTAAGCGCCCTTTGCGTTAATTTTCCCTGTTCCTTGTTAATATTCCCCCTAGTTGGCTGATGTGAGTATATATTTGTCCCAATTGTTTTTTTTATTTTATATCTCAAAGGACTTCCGTTGTCAAAGTTGAAATTATGATCCCTGGGGGATTTATAGATATTACATTTTTCACACAACAATTCACCTCACAAAGTCAAATTTGTTCTTGCACAAACGATTACATCAATATTTGAGCTAGACCCATATAAGAACTACACCAACTAGTAGGATTACTACATGCTCATCAGGGTGATTTCACTGTGTTAAATGTAGGCCTATCAGAGATGGATATATTTAGACGGACCAACCGATATACCTAATGGCGCTACTTACAAGACCCACCCCAGAATATGTCCAACTTACCTGGGGGAGGCTACACAACTTACCTTCGTGAATCTTTGACAATTTTGGATAAATTTGGACTTCTAACTGACAAGCACGTTTATGTGCTGGGTCTTTAGGTGATCAGTTTCTTTTACCTTATGTCCTTAAGGAATTGTGTCAAATTAACTCTTGATATGTTTGACACATCCAACATCCTTTTTTTCAGAGCTGGCCCCTTCCCTGAGCTGTCGCCAGGTTGAGGTGAGGCTTCTTTTCCGTACACTATGAGTAAGCAACTATGTAAGACTTTTGAACTGCCAAATACAGTAAACCTTTGATGATAACAGTATCCCACATGGTCCTGGTAAGTGTATTCAAAATATGTTGAGAGTCACATGCTCATTTGATTTCTCTTGTTGCTTGTGTTTTTTCTTTACAGGTACGACCAGTAAAGCAGCCACACAATCAGTAGGATTACTGGTGTTGTATTCAACTTAATTATTATTTCTATCACTTATCACGTGCTATTTCGCAGTAGCATTTCGAGGTCCTGACGAAAGCCGTGAAACCTTCTAGGGGCTTTAAGGCTAAAACATGTAGACCTGTTATTCGTCTGACACATACAGTTATAAATCCATACTGCAGGTGCACTGTTTTTAATCCTGGCACCTAGAATGAGTTAATAAAGTTAGCTTTGTCTCTCTCGGTAGCTAGTTTTAACATCACTACCCACACAGTTTGTATTCTTGTTGCGCTGCGCTTTTGACTCAACCAGTTATCTTTCTTCTCGTCTGCTGGACTTAGTATATCTTAACAGTGTAGGAATAAAACATCCTTCAGCTCCTTTCTCTCAGCGAGGGAGTTGTAGCCCTTGGCGGGGCTAGGCTTTCCCGCCAAGAGGAGAATCCTAGATGATGAAGCATGCCACCTATGGTGGGAGAGGGATTTCGTCTTAAAAGGGGTTCCCCACAAGCGCCTTGAGATAATCTCTAGTGTCTCTTCTTCGTTTGTCCTGGCATTCCAGACCCACGGATTTCTTTGTTGTTTATCAGTAATTATTTGGGGATCTAATCCTTTTTTAAAAAAAATATTTTTTATTGAGCAGAGCTTACAGGGAAGACAATTCATAGTTACATATTACAAAAAGAATTAAATATTTAAACTCTTTCAAAAAAGGTTTAAAACAAATCTTACTTTGATATATCTCATTGTTTAGCTTGTTTAACATCATACCAAAAGTTTCTGAGCCAGAGTTCTAATCTTTAATCAATCGATATTTCTTATGTCATCGATTAACAATAAATTTAAGTTTCGCAGTCAGCAAAATATTTCCACATCGCGGACATTTTTTTAATTGCCCCCACACGTTTAGCATAAGATTCTTCAAACTTTTTAGTACGCCTCATCTTATTAAGCCATTTCTCATACAAAGGTGCTTCCAACAATCTCCAATTTTTGTAAAATGGAGCCACCAACATTGAAATAGCAAAAAAAATATCCCACTGATTTAGACAACGTAACCCCCCGACTCGTTATACCAAATAGGGCGGCCTCCGCTATTGGAGCCTACGGTTTCTTGATTGCCCGACTAAAATCCCCCAAAATATTTTCCCAAAACAATCCTAATGTTGGACAGGTAAAAAATATATGCCTCCATCCTCCTTCAGTTGGGGTGAGACAACGGAAACACCTATTTTCCACCTCAGGATAAATTCTGTTTAAGACCTTTGGAGTGTAGTAAGCCAACCAATGAGATAGAAACGCCATTCTTTTGAAGTTGAAGTTAAGGCCCTATTACCTGTAATAGATATAGTTTGCCATTCTTGATTAGAAAAAGAGCCTTGGGTTTCTAAAGCAACTTTCTCCAGAAACTTTTCCACCAATGGGGATTCGTTTTGGGCTCGCAGCAGGTGGTACCAATTTCCCACCCCTCTAACATTTGCGGAAAATAAGGTGGAAGCTGCCTTGGAAGGGGTACGACTTAGGGGTATATTCACAAGAACGTGTGATAACTACCACAAGAGTAGTGTAACACAACTTTCAATATCGCAGCCTATTGCACGAAAATACCCCGTGACAACGTGGGATTCACAACAAGGCGGTAGCATGCGATAGTCACCAGATAACGCGCATAATGTCTGCGTCAAAATCAACACCACGCCGTAGAAATGCGAGAAGCGAATGCAAAAAATATAAGCAATGAGGCCAACCGCGGTACAAAAAGTTGTGAAAACCAGCCACAGGCCTGCAAATCCCACACGTCTGGCGGAACAATGCACTATAAAAACCAGAGAAAATATACACCAAAAAAGTGTGTAGCACATGGATGCACCCTGACACAGCGCAGGGGCCAACCCAAACCCTACAACCCCCACAGACTACCAGCAAGGAACAATGGGGCCAGGGAAGGCCAAGGAGAAGAAGGAGAGGAAGACGGGGTGCAGACCGCAGGAAAACATGACCAGCATCACGGAGGGGACAGAACACTACCAGCAACTGACCCACTAGCAGAGCACCTGGATTGCAGGCAGAGTGCAGAGGAGGCCAATCCAGAAGGCCTATAGGCGCCGGCATTACGTGACTACCTAAACCAGGCACAAACCCGCTGCCAACAGGAAGGCAGCAACGGCGACAGGAGGTAGCAGTGCAGCGCCACAGGATGAGCTGGAGGAAAGCCAGGCCACAGTCATCAGTGTGGAGAATGTGCAAGGAGCAGGGAGTACGGACACAGCTCGAGAGGACCTGACACAACATCAACAGGGAGTGCAATGAACAGGGACTGGGGGCATGGGGGAGTGGGCACAATGGCACACATGCATCTCCCCTACACATTGCAGAGGGTCACACCACACCTCCAGCAGAGCACAGAAGACAACACTTATGTGATGCCGGAGAGGACCACCACACCTTCGACACCGATGCCCTACAACAGCCCATGGATATCCAACGCAACCCACCACCAGGACCCAGGCAGCCAATCCGCTCAGAGGAGAACACAGAGCCAGCAACAGAACACACAGCAGAAAGCACCTACAAGCACAGCTGGCTCACGACACCTCACCCACCCACACATGGCACCCCAATGCCATGTCTCAGCATGCCAAAAGGAGGTGGCCTAACAGGAGTGGGTGGGGGCCGAACACTTTGAATGATAACCAGAACACATACGTAGGTGTCTATCACCCTCAGGGACCACCCAGACACCACAAAGGAGACTCGTACTGCCATAGAGACACATGCAGATGCACATTCAGAGTACAGAACCACATCCAGGGGTTCGCAAATAGCAGTCACACAGCCATGTTGGCTCTGCGTACAACGGCCCTGGACACTCCCCTTACTATTTGAGTGGGTGACGACATAGCCACATGTCCAAGCTCCAAACCGCTGATTGCGGTGACATGTCTGCATCCAATGTACACAGCACAATGTAATGTCCTAGCGCCCTCATGCATCCAACAAGACCACAGGGTCACACATAGACGTAATGTAGAACAAGCTACGGGCATGTGCGCCCGGCCCCTTTATTGGCAGGGTCACATGTACAGTGACGCCTGTGCTGGATGTGTGTGGGGTGAGTGTAAGCCAGCCCGCACGGAATGCTTGGTGCTGGCAACAACTTGAACATTGGACACCAGTGCAACGGAAACAGCAAACACATGCATAACAGAGTCAATTGTACACCAACATGGAGGAAGCCGGAGTAAGGACAGAGGTCACCCAAAATTCAGTCAGGAGGTTCCATGAGTTGCAGTGCACTGAGGTAGGGGCACTAGAGATGAGCGCGCTCATGTGAAGGAAATGCTAAGTTTGTGTCCCTTTATGTTAGTCCTGACGCAGATGCAGTGGAGTGTGTTACACCTGCATCAACTTCCTCATCAACGTCCCAGGTCTCCCACACTGTCTGAGGTGACTGAGTCATTGTTCCGGGTGTGTGGCTCGACTGCCACCTCCAGTCTGCATTCCTGCCTTGGGGATGTTGCCTCCTGCCCTCCCATTGTCTGTGCCAGCTCCCGTCCGCACACTTGACACATCTTCCTCATCATAGTCCCAGCCCTTCCCCACTGCATGGAGTTCCCCATTGCAGCGCAACACCTCCACAGCACAAATGTCAAACAGTAACGGACAATGGCTTGTGGTGCACTGAGTCACTAGCACCTGGAGTGCTGAGCAGGGTATCAGGCCAATGACTGCATCCACGACAGGTCTGAGCAACTCCGTAAGTCTGTCAGGACCACCGTGTCGACTGTGGCAGATGGCTGTTGGAGGTGGTCCTTGCAGTGGTGGTGGGTGCCTCCTGCAGTGATGACACGTCCAGGCCGGTCTGGACTCGATTTGGTGTATGAGCCCTGCCGGAATGCTCTTGGGCCTGGAGGCTGCGTACAGCGCAGGTCCACAGAGAAATGGTGTTGATGACCCCAAGGCCAACGCTTCAGGGGCCATCAAATATCTCAGAAGAAGGTGTCCCGGACCTGACCAGGACAGAGTTAGTGGCCCCGGATGAACAGCGGCCGGCACAGGCACCCAGCCACGGGACGGTGACTTGCGGTGCAGTCAGATGGGCCATGCGACCTGAGCAGGTCACCTTCAATGTCCGAGGTGTATGTTGCGGAGGGTATCATGGGAGAGGGGAAGGTGTCCTCCAGGGCATGACACCAAAAGGTTTTTTATCCGGAAGCAGCAAATGAAGGAGTGGAGTGCGACAGCCTCGTTGCCACCAATTCGGCATCAGCTACATGGGGATGAAAATTGCCCCCTGGTCCATAGACTCAGACGCCATCAAAGTTCGACCAGAGAGTGTCCATGATTGTTGGGGAACAGACTAAGTGGCACCGGGGCTGAGAGGGGATGCAGTCTGCGATGATGCCAGTACGCTGATATGATTCAGCCAATGCAAAATGAGGAGTCTGTGACCTACTGGACCGCAGTGTAGGCCGGAGGCAGCGGTCAGCACGGGCCATTCACCAAGTGTTGCCGGCATAGGTTGGATGGCCCCACCGGCCTGCGTAGTTCAGGTTCAGTGGCACCATGTGATCGCTCACCTCCATGACTGTGACCCGGCTTTCGTCCGGACTGAGCCGCATCTTCCTCTTACTCCTCTCCGTGCGACCACTGGTGTGGACTCAGCCATTCATGATTTTTGCCAAGATGCTGGATGTGGGACCTACGGGTCCACAGGATAGTCCTGGTACCTCATCCACGTGTCACAGGCTGGCGTTGAACAGGGTTAGTGGCACCACGTGTCACAGGCTCGTGTTGAACAGGGTTAGAGGCACCACGTGTCACAACTAGCCCATATGGAACTATGCCTCACTGATCGGGGTGGGTCTGGTGCTGTGGCCGCTGGCCCAGATTTGGGGTCACTGCCATTCATAAATATGGACACATTTTCGCACATGTCACCAACTGGGCTGAAGAGTAGTCTGAAGGCGGCAGTAGAGTACGTCAACGAGTAAGGACTAAAGCGGGCCTGTGTTGTGGAGGCCGTGATGGACTGAGGAGTCTGCCAAGGTCGCAGCCCTCGGGCTTGGAGCTTGCACTGGCACATGGTGGGCCCTCCTTGACACACGCCGGTGTCGGCAGGTGATCAGTGTAGCCTGGCTGCACAGGGGCAGGCCTGACGAGTTTGTGGTCCAGCGTGCCGGGGTCCGGCAGGCGCACGGCATCGCAGGCAACTCTGCTCACGAGGACGGCGTCGGCCTCATGGCGGGGTGAGAGGCGCGCCCTGGCAGAGATGTTGTGCTTACCGGAAGAGGATCACGCCCAGGACTACGTGCTTTTTATTCACATCCCTACGCTGGCATGGCGTACGCCGGGCCATCCCACTCCAGTGACGCTTGGGGGGTGCATAACAGGCAGCATTTCCGCAAGGTCCCCCACTGGCTGGGTTGAAATGGTTGTGTCCACTGTCCACTAAACTCCATACACCAGAGGTGTGTGTCGCCATGGATATGGTTGTGTTCTGCATACTGCGGTCTGGTCAGCACATCTCCGCCACTCTTGGCATTGTGCACTTTCCCAATCATGGTTCTACTGCATCCTTCACACATGCCTGGTTACCATCTCTCCCCACATTCGGATTTGTGTGGCTGAGGTGCTAGCTCATGTTCACGGCTTGGCCAGGTAACCATTGTGAGTTGTTCTGTCGGGTGGGTGGTCATGTTGTTGTGCATGTTGATTTAGATTTTGTGTTGTGTGCATTGCCAGAGTTGTGAGTTGCATGGTTGTGGAGTTGAGGTGACTAGGGTGTCCATTTGAAACTTGCCATGGGGCTGTGCATTTCCACTATTGCCATCCTGGGTAGGCTGGTTGCTGATGGACTGTCGGAGGGTGAAGGAATCATGCACAGTGGCTGGGTATTTGGAGGCGACATTGTTGGTGGTTCCACTGTGTTCTGTTGTTGCCTGCACATTTTCGTGAGATATGTGCTTCCTGTTGCAGTGATTTTGTGCTGTGTCACCAGGGGGCACAGGGGGAACATGTGTGCTGTGGATTGCCCCCAACACGGGCGCGCATCCTGCTATGGCGTATGGTCCTTGCTTGGTCTCCAGCAGATCCTGCGCATTGTGTTGGTCATATGGGGACTGAGGGACTGGGGTCCCAGGGTGATGGTGATGTCCAGGACAGGTGTGGGGGACTTGGATGTGACTTGCTGTGAGAATCCTCCGACTCTGTTGGGTGTTGTTTGGGGGGTGCCATGGGCCAACAGGTGCAGCCAATCCAGCAGCTATGTGTGGGGTGGGATGTTGATTATCCACTATGTTGGTGCCGTAGGCCTGTTAGGCGATAATGGTCAGGATGTGTAGGATGGTTGTCCCTTTCAGCCTGTAGTGGACGGTGACATTATCAGATGTTGGGTCTGTGAGGCTGGTGCTTTTCCTGGGGGTCCGCTGTCTTTGTCTGCGCTGCCTCTGTGGTTGTCCGGGGGGGTGTTCCGGGTGTGGGGTAGTGTCCTGGGGTGGTGTCGGTGGGTGTTGTGGCCCTCTTGGGTTTCCTGGCCGCATGATGAGTGGCTCCTTGACATCTGTTGCACTTCCGATGTGGCCCTGGGCTGGTCTCCCTTTTGTGGTGCTGGCTGCTGTCCGACTTAACACCAGGTCAGAGCAGGTGTAGATTTCCTGATGCTAACGCGCCTTATCGCCTGTTTTGTGTTTTTCTTGCAAATCTGTCTGGTCATTGAGAATGCCGAGGTGTGGTGTGGTCGCGGCTTTTGGCACGGGAATGCCCACTCTGCATCTCATTAGCGATAGTTGCGCGGGTCCTCTGTCGCGATGTTTTTGCTGCTGCTATCGAGGGTAAACTGGTGCTGTGGGCTGTTAGCACCAGCTTGTGAATGGGGAGGTAAATTTATCACGACTTTGGCTGCAATAAAGTGCCGATAATTCGGCGATAGCTCCTTGTGACTATGCCCCTTAGTTGTAAGTAATATTTGTTTAAAAAATTGACAATTTGTAAGTATTAAAAAAAAAAGTGGTTTATTCCGATCGTAACAGCTGGTCTAAACTTCTTCCCAGGTGATCACCCTTTCCCAAATAAAAAACTGACTCAGTACCCCAAACCACACCCCTGTCAAATTCAAAAGGGAGTGGAATGGATATGGAGGCCCAGGTCTTTACACTCATTTAGTTTTCGAGTGTAAAGCCCAGAAAACCCGCTTTGTTTTAAAAAAAAACTGAAGTCTACTTGACAGACCCAGAAGCGTTTTGTACCTGTTTTTTTGGGAAGTTTAGAACTTTTAAGAAATGTGGGGATTTGGGTTCCCGCTTCTTGGATCATCTTATTAATAAAAAAATTATCTAATTGTCCTGTATTAGACAATAAACAAGCTGCCAAATCTAAAAATGCTGACTCATAATATGTTCACATATGAGGTAATGCTAAACCACCTGAGTTTTTATCCAATTGTAATACCTAGAGTTTAAATCTAGAAACCTTCTTATGCCAAATGAATGATCTTATCATAGAATCGAGCACTTTAAAATAACTAGCATTGATCTTAATAGTGATATTAGATTAAAAAAAATTGAAAGGGGTAGTATGAACATCTTAATATGCGCAACTCGACCTATCAGGGTTAACGGAAGGCTTGCCCATTTTTCCAGTAATTTCTGAATTTTAATACTAGTTGCCATGTAATTCAACTTGGCTAGCTGGCCATATTGACCTGTAACAAAAATCCAGAGATAACGTATAGGATCAGTGTTAAGAGCCTGCTGTTTCAAATTATCTGGCACAAACTTTGCTCCAGTATACAATATTATAATCTCTGTTTTGATTGGATTGATTCTGTATCCCCCAATTAGTTCAAATTGTCTAATTTCGGCCAAAGTCTGGTCTATGTTCGGCTTTTCGGGACTCAGATATAAAATGGCGTCATTGGCAAAAAGCTTTAGTTTTGCCATGCCTAGAATCGAGGCTTGAATATTCATATTAGGTCGTATTTAAATCACTAGGGGTTCTATAAAACAAGGTAAATAATAAGGTCGATTTCTTACCTTTCCTGCAGTTGCTGTAATCATTTGACCTTGGGCCGCCGCTTTAAATCCACCCCAAAATTTCAGCTGTTCCTTCATTGGTATTAAAAAAATCTAGTATCCATTCCTTAAATCTCTCGACCCACAAAAGATCTTGGAGAAGGAGGCGATCCATCTGCCACCTGGACCTCCTCCTCCTCACATCCCCAATTTCTAATTGCACTTGAACATAAGAATGATCCGAAAAAGCATTCGCCCCAATTTCTGCTGCAGTAAGCACCAGAGATCATGATGTTAATAAGAAATCAATGCGTGAGGCGGTGTGAAATTGGCAATAATAGCAAGTATATTCCTGAGCACCCTGATTAACCCTTCGCCAGGCATCAATTAATTGCAGATCCTGGGTCAAAGCAGCAAAAACATTTTTTGTCTTGGGCTTCAACTGTTTCTTATTCTTGTTTGAGGTATCTGTTCTCAAATCTTGTATAAAATTAAAGTCACCCCCTAAAATAATTTGACTGGAAATCCCAATAAGAAGCCTATAAATTGTTGATAATATGGATGTATCATCCGTAATAGGCACACAATAATTAATAAAATTCAGAGTATTCCCATTGATTTTCACCATAACCCAAATCCACCTACCCTGGGGATCTAGCTTTTCTTGTACAAATTCCCAATCCATTTCTCTAGAAAAATAAATTGCCACCCTCCCATCGCCGCCCCAGCCGAAGCAAAAAAGGCTCTAGAAAACATTCCCGGGATAAAAAGTTTTGGTAAGTTAGTTTTCAAATGGGTTTCTTGGATAAACAGAATTTGTGGTTTTAGTGTAGCAAACCATCTTATTAACCCCCCATATTTTTGTCTATTCAGTATGCCATTGACATTCAACGAAATATTACGACATCTGCTAGTTGTATTCATATTTCCGATATTGAAAGAAATTCTTAACTTTCCATTTTCTATTCTGTACTTTTCTCCTCTATTTGCTACTGCTCTTTTTTCTGACTAATTCACCCATCCCCCTTTCCCAACCTCTGTGACCCCCCACCCCCCTAGAAATGTGGTCTTCCCCGCTATCCGCATTTCACACCCCCTACTATGTGGTGCCCTGGTGCTGCACCATGGATGACCTGTCCCCCCTCAGATAATGCTGCACCCGAACATAAACAAAACAATAAAAGGAAGAAAAGAAAATGACTACTGTTTCACTTCACAATAGAAATCACTTTCAGTAGTAACTGCGCTTCCTCAATTCGTGAAAACAAACGAAATTTCCACTGCACTAAGACTTTAAGTTTAGATTGCTGTGCGATAGAGGTTTGCGCTCCTTGAGCTTTGAAAAGATACAGAAGTTTTACGAACTCCTTGCGTCTTCGCGCAGCCGCGACAGACATATCTGCAAAGATTCAGCATTTAGTCCCCTCATTAATATCGAATTATCCCAGCTGAACTGCCTTCGTCAAAAATTTCTCCTTCACAGAGTAGTCCACAAAGTTGATTACAATTGTGCGGGGGAACCTAAAGTTGGGTGGAAGATGAGCTGGAACACGATGTGCCCTTTTCAATGTTTAATCTCCTGAGAATTCTGGGAGCATCTTTTGCTTAATGAATGACTCCACCCATAGCAACGTGTTGGCCCCCTCACTCCCCTCTGGGACCCCCACAATCCACAGATTTGAGCGACGTGAGTGATTTTCTAGTTCTTCAATTGTGTTCTCCAGGGTTATTTTATCTTGTGCCGCTGAATTTACTTGCTGGAGCATAGCATTCATTTGATCCTCTAATTGGGATATCCTTGTTTCGGCTTCTTGGATTCTGATAGGAAAGCTAGCGACTGCTCCTTCAATTTTCCCCAATCGGAGGTGTAATGCTGCAATCTCGATCTCTTGAGATCTCTTCATATCACGAATCTCCTCTAGTATTAAGTTCAGCATGGTCTTGATATCTATCTGGCGCGTATTAGCCACACCGATTTGAGCTTCAGACTCAGATTCTTCAAGTCTTGATTGATTCACAAGTTTATCCTTTTGTGCAAGTAGCTCTAAGCTGCCCTTGTCTTTAATCAAAACCGTTTTCTGAGTCTGCGAACAGTCCTGATGTTGCAATATAGTTTCACTGATGGACGAGTACGGAAGTCGGGCTGCTAAGATCAACTGACTTATTTGAGTGCTGACAGGACAAACTTCTTCAATCAATGTCTCTCCTGCTCCCAAAGCCTGAGCTAAGACACCTGAGGGCAGCGGTGGCGGTGATGGAGACATTAGTGGTGGTAATAGTGTATTGAAGAACAGCGTTGAACCTACTGATGGCTCAAGTATTGCCTTCCCTGCCGAACCTTGACTTGGCTTCGCAAGGACCTGGGCGGTGATAGGTAAGAGATTCTTTTTTACGAAGAGTGGAAAGTCTCTGGGGTTTTTTAACTCTTGTTTTTTCATCCCCGCAAGAGCCCCTGGCATTATTTCCTGCTCCTTGTCCTTCTCCTCAATTTCTGAGCCCTCGATTGGAATTGACTCAGTAGGGTCTTCCATCCCTTGTTGTAATTCAGAGTTCTCGGGAGTAGAGCTCATCTCCACCCGGAGAGTTTTATTCCCCGCTATGGTTGATGCCTGATTAAGTATGACTTGAACTAGGCGTTTTTTAACCTTTGCCGCGACGGCAGTGTCCGTTTTGGCAGCAGGTGATGCGAGTTTTAAGTGCTTCCCCCATCTCCGTTCCGTTCTCTGTTCTGCGGAAAATATATTTTCTACAATCATCAGCCAACAGCCCCTTTGCCACCTCTCTCCTGATTTCCCAGTAACAATGTTGCACCGCTACACCGTTGCACCGTTTCTACTCCACCATTCACCAGTCACTGCTCACCTAATTCTCCCAGTCAGCTTCTGCCGCGCCGCCTCCTCACCTCCTCACCTTCTCTCTTTGTCATGATAGCGGCAGCTTCCTTTGGATTGCTCCGTGCAAAACCTGGAGGTCAGCGTCTGGCATCCGGCGTCCTAGATCCCGCCTCTCACTTTTCCACTCTACTTTAAATCGGGTTGGATGAGCTTGGCTACATCGCGCCTCTGAAACTCGTTGAGTTTTCTCCATAACTCGCCCAGTGCATTACGCCATACACGACCGGACTGCCGGTCACTTTCACACGAGAAAACTTCTCATCATACAAAATTGCGGCGTTAGTGGCCAGCATGTCCGGCGTGCTCCATTACTGAGGGGAGGAGCAACAGTCATCTGAGGCTAGGTAGAGGGAGGGATCTCCAGTGCCATAGCCCCGTAGAAAGGTTTGTCCTTGGGGATCTTATCCTTGCCGGTCTTTAAACTTCCCTTCCCTTTTTTGTGTTAAGCCGTATAATTAGTCAGTCCAAAGTATATTGGCATCAACAATTGAATTGGATTTTATGGGAGTGGCATTTACTTTTAGACACTGGGGCAGATTTCTAAACATTTTGCACTGTGTTTGTCGAACACGTTGCACATACCTTTGGAACACAGTGCAAAGGTGTCAGCCCGAGTCTAGCAGCTGTGAGGTGCTGCACTGCTTTGCGTGAAAGGGAGACAGCAGAAATGTGCCATATCAATTTATGAACACTTGCACTGGGTTTGTATCACAAAAGTAATACAAACCTGGCAAAATGTTTTTTTAAATTTACTTTCCAGCCCAAAATTTGTTTTTTCACTGGAAAGTTGCGTGAAACAAATGCAAAACTTTACTCTGCATCAAGGATGGTGCATGGGCATTCCTGTGCAACCACCTACGTTCCATGGTTTTTGACGCAAAAGCCTATCAATGAACAATAGTAGACAGGGTTATGCACCCACAAAAACACAACTTAAAAGCAGAAATTAAAAGAGGAGAAACATTTGTATTTCTCTAAAAATTTACCACATTGCATTTGTGCAGCACTGTACAGTGCACATCGAATGTGGGACAAGCTTTAAAGTTGATCTAGGCTTAGCATTTTGTAATGGAATGCTAAACTCATGCAGACACCTTTGCAGTATGCACATAGGTATGTGCATGGTGCTTGGCAGCCTATTTGTGCGCCAGCGATAGGGAGAGAGCAGGATAGTGCCATATCTTACTAGACATGGGACTTTCCTGCTCTTTCCCTATCATACAACACAGCTCAGCAACTTTGGGTGATGTGCTGCACTGCGTGACAGTTTTGAAAATCTGGGCCATTGTGTTGTTAATAGGTCCCGAGAAAAAAATTTTATTACAAAAGGATATGGCACTTTTCTGCTGTCTCCTTGCACTGGTCCACTGTGTGCTGCCTAGTGCCAATGCAGGCTCCCTTGCATTGCGAGCATTATTGTTTTTTGTGCAGGAATGGATACCTTCCTGCCCAAGCACAATCCTTTTTTTTATAATTTGTTTACTGCGGGATTACCATGGCATTATGTTACAGTTTGCATTTATGTAACTTATATCCTCTGAATATTACAGCATACATTTGCAGTCCTTTCATTACAACATTCATCATGAAGCATGCAACAAGGCACAACTGATAAAGGTTACCCATCCCTATTTTCTTGTATACAACAAACTGTGCTTACAATTTGTCCTTAAACATAAAAATGAAAAACTATGTAACATAAATATGAAGGCAGACAAGATTAGGCAGCAATTAATTTAAAAAAGTTTAGTACCTCAACCTCACTCGGTATCATATGGAGGTGCAGTGCAGACATTTGTCCAAGGGCAGTTTTTCTTTCTGAATGTCATTCTAGGTTATTTTATGGATATTGATATGTTAGGGACTCCCTCCGTGAAGGAATGGCATGGATGTCTCTTCCCTCTCCCGGGATGGTCACCCCCATCTACAACAATCCTTAAAGGCATTTTCCTCTTTCTATGCTTGCTGCAGAATGCAGCGCACATAAATAGAGGAAGTAATGAGGGGAAATAAAGATATTTTTCCTCTTTACACCTACTTAAGGGTTACTTAGCTTTTTGAGACATTCCCAGGTTTACTAGCCTTAGTAAATCTGGGAATGGGGCAAAATCCATGGGTGCATGCATGGAAATGCCCCACCCATAGAATGCCTCCCTAACCCTAACGCAACGTAACGCAGGGTAGCGCTCTGCACTCTTGCAATACTTTTTAGGAAAAATCCCACTAACGGTAACACAAATATTATTTGCGTAGCTTTGTAAATCACAAATAACAGTTTGCGTCATGGCTGTGCCAATATAGTGGTTCATCCATGATGGAAAATGTTACTAAATCTTCCCCTTTGTTTGGGTAGAATTTTTACCTAGCCCCATGGACTATGCTCAAAACTTTCTCTACATGACTTTAGAGAGTAAATGGGCAATGCACTGAGTGAGACAGGGATCTGTGGTAAAGGATCATCACCTTACGTTCTATCACTCATGCATATCCATAATAAACAAAAGAAAAACACAAGGGCAGTTTTCTATATTTTTTTTTAACTATCGTGCTCTATCATGTAGCAACTGTGCTGCAATTAGAAAAAATATTCAACTGAACAGAGTAATTAACATTACTAATAAACTGTATACAATGGAAAGCCTTATCATTATGAGTGATATATTTGACTAGGCTTAACCTCACTACGTGAGCACAGTGATATATATCAAAGATCTCTGGGATTAAAACCGGCCCCCATAAATGGCATTTGCCGTTAGCTGATTGCACAGGGATGGTGTGCTCTTTGAGGGACCTTTCCTCTGCTAGAAATCCTCCTCTCTATTTTGAAAATAGCATGTTTCGGCTTTTAGCATAAGAAATGGCATGCTAGAAAACAGCAGCTGCGTCTCTCTATTATGTTTATGTGTTAGATTTGTTATTGACCGACCACAGAGAAAAACAGGGCATAATGTTATTTGACCTTGTACTGAAATGTCCAGACTGAGTCCCAGAAAGAAGTGCTGAATAACCAAAAATATGTGCAGCCTGGGAAATAGCCATTCCAACCTGGCTGTTACCACGTGTTAAATTTACCACGCATGTCTTACAACGTGACTACCTTTACCACGCATAGCCTTTACCACACATGATTTTACAATGATTTTCTTTGCAAAGATGGTAAAGGCATATGCTCTAGACTTTGCACAGAACCACCTTGGGAGCGAATTGGCGGGGGTGGGAGGTGTCTGAGGTAAAAGTCGTCAGGACGTCAAAGGAATGGGGATTGGGACGCAACTTGGTGAGTAGTTTTCAGGGCTGGGTTTCAGGTCTCAGGCCAGTTGTGAGTTTTGGGGTCAGGAAGTGTTCAGGGCAGGGGTCTGGATTGTAGAATTCATGTCTGGGGACGGTGTTGGTGGACAAGCACCACACCAAAGCGTTTTAGGGCTCAGGCCGGGATTGGGATCAGCAGTAGGTTTGTGGAGGCTGCCTCAGGGCTGGGATTGGGATAGTTTTCAGGTCTGGGAGCTGAGATTTAGGGCTCAGGGCGGGATGGTTTTTAGGGCTGGGGTTTTTGGTGCGTTTTTAGGGTTTGGGGCTTGGAAGGGGCCATGGCGGGTGCCCGTGGTTTCAACGCGGGTACCGTTAGCTCATACAACCTTTACCACGCATATGCCTTTACCATTCATGCCTTTACAACTAAATTCATTGTAAAGGCATGTGTGGTAAAGGCATATTTATTGTATCATCCTGCATGGAAAAGGTAAGGCATGGTAACAGTATCGCATAGTAAATGCCGCATTGTAAAATCATGTGTGGTAATTGCATGCGTGGTTTCATAATACAACGGTGCAGCCTGTTTATAAACTAAATAGTGTGGCACAAAAACAAATGTGTTACTTCGTAATGTGCAAAGCATACGTGGCCTACAAGTTAGGCTAATAGGGGTGAACTACAGTGGGCCCCACAAGGAACTCACAACAATTTTCATGTATATGCATGGAAAAAAAATCACCCAGGTGTAATCTTTAGACTAGAAGAAGACCAGTAATCTGAGTTTGAATGCATGGAGTACTCCATAGGTAAGCATGTAAACATTCATAGGTAATGCAGATGATGCTACGCTGAGTGCTTCTAACCACAGGATAATATATTAGTTAAAAGAGCGTTTAGGTCCAAGGTACCTCTGCACAATCTGACTACATTGATGCTTTGAGGTAGAGTTTCTAGATTATTCTATGAGCAAACTGCCCTCTACAATTGAAAACATTTCAAATTGTACTTCCTTAAAATACATTAATCTAATTTTCAGTCAATGTGTATGAAACAAAAAACCTTTGCTTACTAGTAGTAGATGTACCAATATACAAGAGGAACAAGTAAAAGAGACTCTGTTTTGGGTAAGCAGCTTGAAGCATTATTCTGAGGGTATGACAACCTAAAATCATGGCATCATTGTTAGGGGCAAGTTTTGAAGGGCAGAGGTGTTTCCAGCAGCCGCTCTTCCACAATGGCGGAGGAGCGTGTCCCCACTGCCTGACTCAGAGTCAGCAAATGAAGAATAAAACGATGTTCTAGCATGGTTTTATTTTTCGTTTGCTCGCTCTGAGCCAGTTTGTGCAGGGAGGGGCAGGGCATGGGAGGTGGAGTGTTAGGTGCATGCCGCGACGCTTGAGGCGGGTAGTGGCTTCAGTTAAGTTTGTGTGGTGCTTCACAACCCAGAAACAACTGTCAAGTGCTCTGATTGTAATTGGTTTCCTGGACGTAGTTTGTGTATATATTATTACAAAAAAAACCCTGCGCGGTCCCCCTCCCGTGTTCCCTACAAGCGACCCACCCCCCTTTATTTGTGGAGTCCGCCATGGGTTTTGCCCTTTCTTGACACAAATGAACAGGCACCCACTTCCCGATTCCCTTTCTATCTGGACAGAGCTAAGTGTTTTGATGTCAGTAATAAATGCATCCATTTAATTTTATTCTTCCGCCAAAGCTTTTTAAAATAAAACTACAGTATACTAGAAGTACATATAGGCAGAGAGGGAGAGAGTTATAAAGGGAACAATCCACAGCCCTCACTTTTACACGGTGGCAGCAGGTGAGCAGTCAGCATGAAAGGGAGCAGCACCCAAGTTCAAGTTAGCAGCATTAGAACAGATTCCTATGCCTTTGAAGCAGTAGAATTATACGTCTGGTTAGTGCATGATCAGAGGAAAGGTGTTCAGAACTGCGCCCTGGGAGGCAGGATCTTGGTGCTTCTGCAGATTATGAGAATCAGTGCAGCTGCATCATATAACCAGGGCCACTGAAATTATGTAAATGTGTGATTGCAGTGTTTCTGCTCAGCTATGGAGCTACCCAGCTTAAAACATGCTGGGATAGAGATGGTGCCTTGAGGGTGTGCAATAGTCCTATTGCTATTTTCTGTTGTTTGTTTTATTTTTTTGCATCAGCACACATGCCAATCATGTGTGTATGCTGAGGGCTCCCTGTGACACATAGTGGGACTCAGATCTAGGCTACACTATGTGCACTCTTCTTTACTAGGCCTCTTTGCCTGCCATCTGCCCAGGAGAATTGTCAACTGTCTTTTGTGTTTTCAATTGATCTGCCAGTTTTCTGCAATTGAGTCTTTAACTCTATCCATGTGGGACATGGGTGTGTCAACAACCTATATAAGGGAGGTAGGCAGTAAATGGATTGTATATGCTACAGGTGACTCTGGTCATCAAGGAATCCATTTTGAACGATTGCAAAGGACAAGTGCATAGGGTGAAGCCGAGAGATCCCAAAACAATGTGGCTTGCAGGGCTTCTACAGGGTACTGCTGAAGATCTCTGAGGTGAACCTGGCTCTAGGGTGTGGAAGGCAGGATTGAGAGGGTCCAATTATAGTTTAGAGAAAACCCTTCTTCCCTTACTATCCTTTCTCACTGATTGATATGTATTTCCCACAACAAGATGAGAAGTAGGTAAGTGTGGAAGCCTCTTCAATTCAAACATTTATTTTAGGTCTCTCATGACAGGAGACTCCAAACTCCACCCTGTGAACTGGCTGACACTTTGAAAGAAAAACTTTGACTAAACCAGTCTGGAAAGATAATCTAAAAGTCCGAAACTGCCTAAAATCAGTCCCAGTTCTGGGTCTGTGAAAAAAGACAAACTCTATCTGCAAACTTGATGTAATTATGGGATATAAAACACCAACTGTGTCCTACGATTTCTCTACCTAAGACCTATGGCCACAACAGTGGGAACCAAGAAACTCCTATGCGCTAGGGTGAGGTCACAGGTTGCCAATTTACCCTTCACCAAGTTCTGGAATCAGAATCTGTAAACTCTGCATTTTGCCAGATGAAGAGCTGCATTCAGCCTGCCATTAAGGTGAGCAGCTGACAGAATGCTGAAGAAATGTGGTGGAAGTACCTTACCATGAAAAAGATGCTACATACAGCAGGAAGACTACAAGGTGAGGCAAGTAGCAATGAAATCCGTCCACTGAAGCCCAGGGAAAGATGGGCAAAGCCAGGCTATGTGGTGAAGCCTTGAGACCCTGGTGTTTGTGTGGCATGACCAAAACTAGGAGAATCTGTGACAGCAGACGCTCAAGGAAACCACAAACACAACATGCATTACCATCTAAGAACACTAAGCCTCTGTAATGACTTGACACCGAGAAAATCACAACCTCGTTCAGTGGTCCTATCTGAAGAACCAAAGTGACTTGAGGGCTTGCTGCTAGGCTGGTTACCAGGCCCTGATTGTTCACCGCAATCTGCAGTAACATTGCCCTCCATTTCTTGATCAATGCTGGAACATTGAGTAGGCTCTGCACTTTGTCTGATTGGCAGGTTTTTGGAGGGTCCAAGGAAGAACTCACATTGAAGATCTAGTAAAGATCCACTGTCCCGTGATTGGAGCGCATAAAGCACGACCACTTCTTCACTAGTGCATGGCAGAAGTTAAAATGATCCCACTAGGTAGGCAGTGTAGAGTGACACAGCACTAGGAGCAAAGCAGCCCCCACCTCCAGCCAACAATCACAGGCCTGGCAGGAAAGGACCGAAGAGTACTGTGCAATGTTGAGAAACCACAGGAGAACTAGAACTTGGGACTTTTCACACTCTGCCTAACCATAATATTTTAGGAGGGGAATATGGGCCAAAGGGATTTACAAAAACATTATGCACCATTTTCCCCAGGACGGATAGTATCCTAATTTGCATTGGTAAGAAGAACATGTTACCCTGCTCTGAGGAGGGCCCACTCATTAGTACCGGCTGTCTCCCACTCACAATGATTATTTCATCTGCAACTGTGTACAATTTGATTGCCCTCTGGTGTTTATGTAGCGTATTGCACTGGGTCTAGAAGTTAAGTCGCTTTCTTTTGGGGGAAAAAGCATCAACGGGACTCTGATTTATTGGCTGGTATTATATGTCTAATTGAGTTCTGAGTTCCGTTCCGCTCAGTATCGGCACTTAATTGTCAAACTGGCACTTATGCCAGTCTGTCATATCTACCAGACCAGGATCCTTACATCCTTATTCAAGGTAACATACCGCCCGCCTCCGCTAATTCCTTGCCATGGGCCTACGGAGTTCTTACTAAATCGCTCTCCCCTAACATTTTTGCCTTTAGGGGGTCCATGTGACACCCATGTGCCTCTTGTATTTGGGCACCCCAAGAGCCTCTATTAAGGTTAGCCGTTATCCACTACACACTCGCATGTTACACCGTCACTGCGCCGTTTTTAATCAACACTTGACATTCCGTAATCACTTTAAGATCGCCGCAACTGGCTATCGCTTAGTAGATCTTCACTTTAACAGCGCCGCAACTGTTTATCGCTGAGTAGATTTCCATCTCCTCACCGCTTGCGCTGCTCTCCTGGCTTCAATGGACATGGTCCCACTTGGCTCACTTGCAACATTAACAGCGCCACTCCGATCTCTTACCATTTCATAAAGTACACACGCGACATGTTAATATTGTGCCAAACCTTCACTGCGCCGTCAATTTTCTCTATATAGACAGCTTGTTATAGCTCTCTGTAACAACAGCGTTTTCTCATTTCACCCTTACTCTGTTCGGCGCGTGATGCATTCGCTGCACCTTATCGCTATCGCATGCATCACTCTGTCCTGCTCACTTCACTTTTTGTCTATGCTACCAATTTCTCAGTCACTTGGTGCACATAGGTTCCTTACAAACGTGCATTGTTGTTGATACGCTACCTTGAAAATCAATGGTGGACCTTATTATGTTTTCTTTTTCCTTTTTCCTTCTTCATTTTTCTCCTGTTTTAATCCCACAGGCGTCTAAATTATAGCAGACAATTGTTTATTATCTAGTCCTGAAGATGATCCCATTGTATTAGGAGCTAGGGATCGAAACGTTGACTTTTCTAACAGCACCGCAATTTATCCATTGTGTAAATTATATTGTGGTCACTGTTGGTTTGAGCTTACTTAAGATTGTTTTGTACTGTAAGCCACCATTTGCTCCCAAATTTCTTGCCTACTATTTTGTCTTCTTTTCATTTTTTCAAATTCCTTTTCAATTCCTTTCCTTTTAAGTTCGGTACAGGATTGTGCCCATGTTTAACCCTTTATTGCTTCCTTTAGTCTGTTTCATCCCTGTGCATTGTTCTGAATAAATGTTCCTCTGTCCGGCTGGACATTGGAAGACTTTCCATAGCGCTCATTGTAGTCTATGTTGAAATGTTTTTCATTATCTATCCTTATGCTAAGGACCTTTGTTCTTCAAAATAAGTAATCACCCGAGGTCCTTAAGCTACCTGATCGGGTTCCCTTGTTAATTATACTGAGTCTGTCATATGGTGGCGCTGTTTATCTAAATTAGAGATGAACACAACAACAGTTGTTTATTAATTAAGTAGACATTAAAAATGACTAATACCTGTTGCCCAAGCCTTTCCTATTGCATTTTGGGCTTGGAATAGTCTGGATGATCACGTTTATAGAGTTTGATAGTTATTGGTTGTTTTGGTTCTGTCATTGGTGGTGCTGGCTGGGGCAATGGGTGGTGCAGGCTGCAGTGGCCTCCTGCAACAGCCCTGGCACTTATTTTTTTATACAAATTTAAGCACAAGTTTCTACCTCACATCACCTCCCTAAGTAAGTCTTGGACTGTTTAACTTCACTGCCCTATGGATCAGGTGCTAAAGCAGAGCGTCTTGTGCTCAATTGTGGGTTTATCAGCAAGATAAAAACCCAGGGCATCAGTGGTAAAAGGGTCTCAGAATTTTAAAGTTTTAATCCAGTAGCCCACGACTGCACAGGGACACCTGAAAACTTCCTATACTACATAATCTACGAACCATTGAGTTCATTGCATATTTGGTCAAAATAAAATATTTCTAGCTCAGTCAAATATAAAGGTAATGAATACGGCCACTTTCAGTGGATAATTGCAATGTATAAGTGCTAAAGTTGACCTAAAGAGGTGAAACCTTTGCTAGACACTATTCATGTGTCTTTAAATGACAAAACAGCAAAATAACGCTGCCGCAATGTGCTGTACTTTACTAATTCATTTTCCATTTGTTCTTCATAATTTATCCAACCCTGCCACATAGCTGAGTTACAATTGTCCATATAATTCCAGTAACACTTCATGGAAGCCTATGGTTTCCCGAACAACCACTCTTTGACTGCCCTTTGTGTTACCAACTGCGGTACTCTACAATCCTGAAGTGGGAAATTACCCATGCAGGGAACTGATTGATTCCTTTATCCTCTGTGTATATATTAAGCTACCAAAAATAGTTATTTCATTGTATTTCCATCATTTATTTTTCAGTTTATACAGCACCATTTTTTAAATTTTGAATGCCTTACCAATTTTGTGTTGTTAGGAATAAAACAAATATGTATTTTTTTTACAAAAGATTTGGAATTGGAATGGTATACATAACCCTTCTGAAGTCAAGCACTTTCCCTGAATTTGATTATGTTGGAGTGGGAATAGTAAATCTAACCCATACGAAGTCCGCAACTTTCCCTTTTGTTGCTTAGACTCGAGTGGGAATAGTAAATTCCAACACCAAGTCCAAGCCCAATACCCTCCCTACTGTTGCAAAGACTTGAGTCTGAATAGGAAATCTAACACCACCGAACTGCAACATTTTTTCTACTGTAGCTTAGATTGAAGAGGCAATAGTAAATCTAGCCACTTCGAAGTCCTACACTTTCCCAGATTTTGGTTGAGTTGTAGTTAGAACAATACATCTAACTCTTGCAAAAACCACCACATTCCCTACTGTTGCTAGATTGGAGTGCAAATAGTAAATCTAACCTCTTTCTTCAAAGTGTAATACTTTTTTGACTTTTGTTTTAAATAAAGTTACATTTTTTATTTTTTCCACTGTTGTTTAGTTTACATATATATGTGCGCATCAGGGTGTGAGAAACCACCATAGTCCAGACTGTACTTCTCAGCATGGGAAGAAGAGCGAGCACTCGTGGTGTTCATTCAAAGTCAGTTTATACTGTTAACTCCACAACTGAGGAATTGCCAAACCCGGCGTTCTTCAGAGAAACAGTCATGTTTTCAGTATTCAGTGAGCAAATCAATAAAATTGTGATATAGAGCCAGATTTATCAAGGGGTTACTAGGCCCTTGCATAAACACAAGGCAGCACAAGCCCTTAAGTCAAATTTGCGTGGCTCTGATGGCATGATAAATCTGGAGTAAAGCAAGGCTGTCTCGCGTTACTCCGCAAGGGGAAAGTATTTGATGAGTTGAGCGTGAATGTTCCCACTCATGCACACTTGGTTTTTGGATGCATTCCCAAATTTCCTAAGACTAGTAAATCTGGGAATGCATCAAAATGCTAGGCCTTCCCTGGGAGGTGTAACGAGGAGAGATAGGTTTATTTCTCGTTATTTCCTCTTTTCAGTATGCCGCATTCTGAAGCACACATAGAAAGAGGAAAATGCCTCTGGTGATTGTTTGTGTGCAGAAAGGTTTCCATTCCTCCATAAAAATAATCCTGGTTGTAACTCAGGCACCCTTGCACCATGGCACAAGGATGCCTGTGTTGGCGTTTGGCAGCCACAAGTGCACCACTACAGAGAGAGAGCAGGAAAGCACCATATGTTAGTAATAATGGCACATTCCTGCTCTTTCCATTAGACGTAGTACAGCAAGCGGTCTTGCTGTGTTGTGTTGCGCCAAATATTAATAAATATGGGTCTTTGTGTGAGCAACGTAAACAAGGGCTTCAATGGGTACACACAAAATCTCAAAGAGGGGCCACCACTTTTGAACATGTTTAAATACTAGAACCATTGTCGAAAAGCAGGATTTGTTCCCTGAAAAAGTAAATAATTAAACAGAATTTGGAAATCGTTGGATATAATGTCAAGAAATTGTCTTGTAGTTCAAAAATTTGAATAGCCTGTGATATGATTACAAATAATGAGGGAACATCTAATGTAATAATTGTAAAAATACTGATCATGCTAATTTATAAAGGTGAATCCCACTCAATGTACCAGCCACAGACAGTTATGCAATCATAAATTCATATGCTTTCATTAATACTTTAAAGACAATATCACTATCATGTATCCCTTCAAACAGCATTTGTTTGTAATGTCCAAGTGGGCTTTAAATACAAAATACCCTAAGATATATACATGGAAGGTACCTTGGTGTAGGTTAATCGTGCAGTATACACTATGCATGTGTGAATGGTATTGTCATATTTAATTTGCTTATGAAACAAAAGAAGTGATGATGTAGATTATAGGTAAATGAGTAGATCATAATTTGGGCAGACATATTGGTTATGGAATACTGCAAAGTGGGGCAGCTATAGGGCCTTAGTGACAATCTGTTAGTGATGGAATAAGGATTTGTTTTGTTCTTGTACATTGTGGAGGCAGTATATCCTTTGTATGTGAGGGGAGATTTAAGAGGGTGGAAAGGTGCATCCAGGGAAGTTGCCAGATAACTGTAGTGGTATACTGCATGATACAAAGTTCCAAAATGGGGTTTTGGTTGTGTTTTTTGACAAAATAAAATTGTATTAAAAAAAGTTTATAGAATACTGCAAGATCATTGCAATCAAATATGCAAAGTATTATAAGCATGTTATAACCTGTTGAGATAACCATAATATAAATGAAATATTACCTAGTGTACAACCAACATAGTACCTAAGTATTGACAAGGACATAAGGCTTTAACAAAGAGAAAGGGCTGTATATAAAACACTTCCATTGCTGAAAGCGGTGTAGCCCCGGTTGCAGGAATTTGCTGAAACGAGTTGGCAACTCACGTTACTGTATGGATAAATAAAGGAGGTATTTACAGCATATACAGATTCCCTGGATGCTTCCTTGCCTTGCGAAGGAAAATGGAGAATTTAACATATATATATATATATATATATATATTCACTGAAAAAACCATAGGTTTCACACATGTTATAGTTAGCGGAAATTTTACTGATAAAAAACCAGTGAAATTCCCCCGTTATAGTTAGTGCAGGCAACTATAACTCACGCGACCGCAATCCTCTGCTGATGCTAATACTGTATTTAGACACTTATTTGCCCATGTCTTCTTCCATACATTTTTAGCTATACATATATTACAAATATTTTTTTTTCATAAAGACACATATGTCATCAGCAGAAGATTGCGGTCGCGTGAGTTATAGTTGCCTGCACTAACTATAACGGGGGAATTTCACTGGTTTTTTATCAGTAAAATTTCCGCTAACTATAACATGTGTGAAACCTATGGTTTTTTCAGTGAATTTGCAAGGTTTTTTAAATGCTAATTCCTAACTATAACGTGTGTGAAACCTATGGTTTTTTCAGTGAATTTGTACGGTTTTTTAAATGCTAAGTTACTTTACGCCATTCGTGGCGTGCGCGCCCACTTAACGCAGTTCGTTCCGTGCGCGCACGGTGCGCTTCGCGCACCGTGCGCGCACAGTAAGCACGCGGTGCTTACTGTGCTTACGGTGCTTATAAGCCATGCACAAATGGTGCCCTTCGGGCACCATTTGCACATGGGGTGGAGAGAGTGTGGATAATTTTTTCTTTTATTATTTTTGTTAAAAATATTGTGGTTTTTCACTGAAATGATAAGCACAGCACATTTGGTGGCCTACGGCCACCAAAAGCACAGGGGGTGGGGAGAGTGTGGATAGTGGTTTTTTTTAAAAATTTTTTACCGTACGCGTACGGTAAGCGTAATCGGCGAAATTAGCGAAAAAATAAAAATGGCATTTTTGGCCTTGGGGGGTCTTGGGGGACTCCCTCATCATGGCTATGTGTGTGTGAGCTGTCAAAACAGCTCCTTTACATGTGTATTGGTTTTATTTAACAACCTAACTCTCAGTGCGAGAGAGAAAATGGCGGCCGCCGCTTCCTGGTTTCGGCCGATTCAAATGTTTACTAAGATCTAAGAGCCAATCAGAATCGCGCTCGCGCACGCCACCGTACGCGTACGGTAAGCTTACGGTAAGCGTACCGTAAGCTGGCTCAGATATATATATTGATTTAAAGGCTATTTTCTCAGAATCTACTGAACAGATTTACACCAAACCTACAAAAGGCACTTCCTTGACCTGAGGACTACCTCTCTGCCAAATTTCAAGTCATTCTGTTCAGCCGTTCGGGCTGTAGCCCTGTCTAAAGGTCCTATGGAAAAATGCATGGGAAAAACGCGTTTTGGGACCCCCCTTTTATCTCAGCCCCCGCTTGACGAATCCTCCCGAGACTTTCAGGGTAGGAGCGGAGCGTAGCGCCCCACCTATTTTGAGAAATTCACGAGGATTCGTCGACCGGCGCCAAAGTTATTCAAAATAGAATGTTGCGGATTTCCTATGGAAAAGGGGTCCTAACTATAACTACCTACTGGCGACCGCCAGTAGGTAATATATTATCTACTGGAGGTCGCCAGTAGATAGTTATAGTTAGGACCGTGTTTCCATAGGAAATCCGCAACATTCTATTTGGAATAACTTTGGCGCCGATTGACGAATCCTGGCGAAATTTTCAAAATAGGTGGGGCGCCCCGCTCCGCTCCTATCCTGAAAGTCTTGGGGGGATTTGTCAAGCGGGGGCTGAGAAAAAGGGGGGGTCCCAAAACATGTTTTCCTCATGCATTTTTCCATAGGACCTTTAGTCCAAGCTACAGCCCGAACGGCTGAACAGAATTACTTGAAATTTGGCAGAGAGGTAGTCCTCAGGTCAGGGATGTGCCTTTTGTAGGTCTGGTGTAAATGTGTTCAGTATTTGCTGAGAAAATAGCATTTAAATCAATATATATATCTATAAGCGCGCTCCGAGCGCGTACGGTAAGCTTACCGTACGCGCACGGTGCCGTGCGCGAGCTAAATTCTGATTGGTGGTTACATGACTGTAAACATTCGAATCGGTCGAAATCAGGAAGTGTCGGCCGCCATTTTGTGTGTCTCACACTGATAAACAAAGGTGGAGAACGTGAAAAGGGGGCAACGAAGAGAGTTGCAGACCCCCTAGCGTTTGTCAGGGGTCCAAGAAGGTCACAAAAGTATGAAAAATACATTTAATTTTTTTTAAAAAAAATCGCGGGGTGCGCGTACGGTAAGCTTACCGTACGCGTACGGCAGAAAAAAATAAATAAAAAAAATAGAAGTAAAAATCAAATTTAAGTGTTTAGATATTAGGGGGCTCTAAAAAGAGCCGTTGTGTTTATGAAGTGTTTTTTTTGTGGTACCTACAAGTAAGTACCGATGCAGAGTCTAAAGTTCAAGAGGAAGACTCTGTTGCCTTCATCAGTGAAATGTACACCGTCTCCTCTATAAATGCCTTGCATGTTGTAACACAAGTTGTTGTGGTATATAGAACCCATACCATAGTCTCTGAGGAAAGCAGAAACAGACTTATTGACGTGCTTTCTAGCTTTGTCAATCTGTGGACAAAATTGGTTGGACCAGTTCCACTTTTGCCTTTGGCATATATTAGAATATACAAAGGCAGATTGAGGAAAAAGCGACATCAATTGCACAAAGGTGTCCTTAATAAGCATTTCCAGACCTACCCAGTTAAAGTGCCTAGGTCATTTCCACCACAGTGCACAATAATAAGGTTAGGCTGTGGGAGATGTAGAAAGGTTTTCACCAAAGGCATTAATTGGTGCCACTTTAACCCTCTCTGACCAATCCATTTAATGTCTACATTTGGCAAAGCAAGGTCTCTCACCATACCTCTTTTTTCTGCATACTTTTCACTCCAGAAGACATAGCTGTGACCTACAATCCACACTGTGAACATCTTTCAAGGAGATCTGGATGCACTCAGGAGGTGTCTTTCAGTAGAATGGCAATATGAAATGAAAGACAGTTGTAAAATGGAGGCATACATACTTTTTTTTTAATAAAAAGAACTCATTGGCTGTTTCAGACCATTCAACACTAAAAACTAGGCTGTATGTGTACATTTTTAGAAGCATGTTTTGTATTGGTTCAGAAAATTGTGTTCCCACAGAAGATTAATTTGGATTTGCTGTTAGGTTTGACAGGTGAAGCACTCTTGCTCTTTGGATTTGAAACATTGTGTGCTGAACTTCTGACCTCTCTGCTCACACCAGTGTTCCATGAGCTGTTGCTATGGTAGCAGGCAGAAGTCAAGTTGGGGGAAGGGTTCATTTGGAAAAGGGTTGAAGTTTTGAACCAATAGAAATGTGTGATTTCATTTGAAAAAATGTTGGAAGCACTGAGATTTGTAATTAACATGTATATGTGTGAAAAAAGGGAGGGAAACATTGCCATTTACTGGTTCTGGTGGGAGGAGAGAGGTGTACAGCTCTGAGATTCTGAGTCTGATAATCTGCTGTTTGAGTGCCACATTTCTTTCTCAACGAACTAATTTTAAAGGTGAGATATGAGTTTGAGGGGGGATGTATGTGGTGAATTTTGATATAAAAAATAGAATTGTGATTCTTCTTTAAAAGTTGTGTTTTACATTTTGTGGTTTGGGAGATATTTAACTGTCTTGAACTTGTAAAATATTATGGAGTATGTTTTCACCATAAGTTAAGGTGTACTGGTATCACTGAGGAATAATGTTTTGTGCCTAGAATCAAACCATGAGTCTGTGTGCACACAGGAATTGTTGTCAGAGATTTTATTTGTGTTGGTCCGGTTCTGTAAGAATGGCATTTGTAGGAAAGGGGCAGCTTTTTTTTTTATAAATATGATGGTTTTATTAATAAATAAGTTATTTTGTTGGTCAGGTAAGTGTGAAATTTCTGTATTTATCACACATTTAGTTTCATGCTCCCTTTTTTCACTTCTCCTCTCTCTGCTTTTCTCATTTCCGTTGTACTCCCTCAAGGACCTTGTAGGGTAAAAAAAAGAAATTGTTCTTTTTAAAAATAAAAAAAAATGCGCGGTAAAAAAAAAAAATAATAATTACAAAAATGTAAAAAAAGTTGTGAGGTAAGGTTGGCTCTTAAAAGAGCCATTATGTCAATACAGGGACAGAGGAAAGAAAGAATGGGAATATTAACAAGGACATTATTGACCACAGGAAGCTGCCCCTAGAGTGATGTGACCCTACTACAGTTGTAAAGTTGTTGTGAGTATGGACATCTCACAAAAAGTGACGGACTGGCCTCACACACCACCTGGTGTCATGCTTCATCATCGGCCAGTCCTCGTCCTCCAAAACCTTTGTTTGATGGAGGGCGGGCATACACCTGGAGACAGGGATGCACTTCTAAGCTAAAGAGTGCTTCTGCCCCCTGGTTCACGGAAGCATTGGCGGCCTCGCGTCGGCAATGCAAGGTAGCGGAAAGAGCCTGGCGCGTGAAATACGACGCGACGGCGAAACTCACTTACAGGTCTCTGGCGAAAGCGTACCATCGGAATATCCTCGCGGAGAAGAAGGCTTACTTTGCTAGAAGAATTGAAGCCGCGTCCAACTCCTGTAAGGAGCTTTTCGCCATTGTGCGAGAGTTTACAGCCTCTCGCACAGCGCCTGCCCAGACCCCCCCTCCTGCGCCTTGGGTCAGGGCGATTGCGGACTTTTTCACCTCTAAGATCCAGCGGATTCAGGATTCCTTCAGTGTGTTGGATCCTGAGGCACCAGGTCGGGTGGAGAACGCCGCTGCTACCCGACTGAGTGCCGGTGTGACTTTGGCGGCTTTCCCCCCTCTTTCGCTGTCAGCTTCTCTTGACCTGATGGGAGGACTAAAGTCCGGTTCCCCTCGGGATGCTTGCCCCGCAAAATTTCTGGCTAAAATGGCAGCTGTCATGAATCCTCTTGTGAACCCCCTGTTGAACTGTTCTCTTGCACAGGGTGTGGTTCCCCAGTCCTGGAAGCAGGCTATGATTATTCCCCTGCTTAAAAAGCCTGGTCTGGATGTAGAGGTTTTAGCGAATTATAGACCTATTTCGCTCCTGCCGGCTCTGGCGAAGGTCATTGAAAAGCACGTGCATAGGGCGCTTGCCGATTACTTGGAGGCCCACCATCTATTGCACCCTACCCAGTCGGGTTTTCGCGCCAATCTGAGCACCGAAACAGCCCTCTTGGAAGTCTCGGAGGCGGTAAAGGAGGTGTTGGATTCGGGTGGGAGAGCGATGCTGGTGTTGTTAGACTTGTCGGCGGCCTTTGACACCGTCCCCCACGAGGGTCTGCTTGCTAGACTCTCAGAGATTGGTCTGTGTGGGACGGTGCTCCAGTGGTTTCGATCTTTTCTGGCTGGTCGTCGACAATCGGTCTGGGCTTCTGATTGCGCCGCCGATATGTCGCCTTTGGGTGTCGGAGTTCCTCAGGGCTCCGTCCTGAGCCCGACTCTTTTTAATATCTTTATGACCCCTCTGGCGGCCCTGGCGGAGTCTTTCGGGGCCCAGATCGTCTCTTATGCTGATGACACCCAGCTCCTCTTCACCTGTGAGAGGGGTGCGGACTTCGATGGAGGTAGGATCCAGGGTTGCCTTGAGGCTGTATTTCAGTGGTTCCATCAACACAGCCTCAAGTGCAACTCGGATAAATCTGAGGTCCTCTTCTTTGGGTGCAGCTCGGACCCGGACTGGAAAGTGTGGTGGCCTGAGAACATGTTTCCACCAGCTAGTTCCTCCCAGGTAGCAAAAAACCTTGGGATTAAGATCGATAATGGCCTCACACTACGTTCGCAGGTAATCGGCCTCACAGGGACCTGCTTTGGCGTACTTCGGATGCTTCGCAAGTTCCTCCCTCTGCTATCGGAGGAACATAGGAAGATCACGGTGCAGGCGATGATAGGCTCGAGAATAGATTATGCCAATGTTCTCTATCTCGGCCTGCCTGAATACCTGCTTCAACGACTACAGGTCGTTCAGAATTCAGCTGCACGTGCTATTTTTGGACTACCTCGTTGTGCCAGAGCTTCGGGCCTTTTGGAATCTCTCCATTGGCTTCCTGTCCGGAAGCGGATAGTTTTTAAATCTCTCACCCTGGCACACAAAGCCTTGTACAGATCTGGAGCAAAATATCTCCAGGACAGGTTGTCTTTTTACCGTCCGGCCAGATCGCTCAGGTCGGAAGCCTTGTTTTTTGCTGTAGTCCCCCGCGCGAAGAGAGCTCGCATTGGCGGCCGCTCCTTCAAATGTTTAGCGCCTCAGCTGTGGAACAAATTGCCTGTGGCCCTGCGTAGCACTCCAAACTTGCTGGCTTTCAGGAAGGGGCTTAAAACCTGGCTTTTTACTTCTTAGTTTCAGGTTCTATTAGGTTTCCTCTTCTTTATTTTCTTTTTGTTTATTTCCGTTGTTGTGTTCCATGATTAGTATGCATTCTAAAGCGTCGGGACACTCCTTGGAGTAGCTGTACGCTATACAAAAACCTGCATAACATAACATAACATAACAGAGTGGGGGCCCATGGGGTGGAACGTGAGGTTAAAAATCATTATAGTTACCAAGATATTTTTAATGTGATCAGTAACTATATGATACTAGAAACAAAGTGGCGGCGGGTGGGGTATTTAGGTGTCCCCTAGCCGTCTAGTATAAGGTCGACATGTTTCTGCCTTGTTGGCCCGAGCGGGTCCAGGGCATTTATCAGGACCTAGAGTTACAAAAAGAGGGCTCCGTTCTTACCAACTGGTAGCAAGAGAATACCACTGCGCGGGTGTGGCGTGGGCCACACTCCACTACCTAGATGGCTTCCAACTGTCAAGCCTATAGGGAAGATTAAACAAACAAATATATACAACTGTAGAGAGAAGGGTCAAAAGTGAAAACATAAATAACATTAATGTCAAGATACACACATACGTAATTACCTTAAGGTGAGTGACTAATCACGTGACATGTGCCACTCTACGTGAGTACACAAACATATTGAGAGTCAAAAAGTGCTCTCATAAGGCTTACCCTAGTTAGACAAACTACTTGCCACATGGGGAGAAGGGAGGAGACACTTCTGTTCAGTCTAAAGGGAGAGAAGGAGAATGTAATAGTCAATGAACTAAAGGTATCAAGAGAATGGACCCTTGCAAGCCTGCAAGCAGGATGAAACCACAATCATTCCACAATTAAACCACCGAAGGGGTTAAAGTAACGAAAAACCAACATTCATACTCTTACTGTCTGAGGCAGAGTGTCCCGTATTCAGCCTAAGGTGTTGCTCCTCGTCCGCCCGAATATGGGAGTGAGGCCGCGAAGACGGGTTTAAATAGTGTGCTTAACGATAAGATTGAAATCAGCCTGGGGTGATTACGGCTGTGAAGCAGTTCCTGGTGCGGTGCATCCGGAGTCCGGAACTATCGTGAAGGCGATGCATGCAGTGCAGTGCCTGGTTGTGCAATGGCCGATGGAGCGGGCCAATCAGAGCGTCCTGGCTGTATCCTGGGCCCAAATAAGGGAAGCGAGTCAGGGGACCCGCCCAAGGTGGAGGTCACGTGTAGGCGTGCGTGTCCTGGGTTGTCATGGGAACGCGGAGGTGGATACTAAAGACACGTACTACGGCGTCCTGGCTGTATCCTGGGCCCAAACAGGGGAAGCGAGTCAAGGGATCCGCCCAAGGTGGAGGTCACGTGTAGGCGTGCGCGTCCTGGGTTGTCAGGGGAACGCGGAGGTGGATACTAAAGACACGTACTACGGGGCCCCGAAGGAGGTTGTGGAAGGTCGGAGTCACGTGTAGGCGTGCGCGTCCTGGGTTGTCAGGGGAACGTGAAGATGGATGCTAAAACCACATACTACTGAGCCCCGAAGGAGGGTATGGGAGTGGGCGAGGGCTAGCATGCAAAGCCCGTGGTGTTCGTTGACACGGAGAGTGCGTGAGGGGTAGTCGAGATAATGTGACGGTTGCTGACGGCAACAGTGAGGATCAACAGCACACCCTCTACATCACTCTGAGCTGAATTAGCATGCAACTAGGACAAAAGGAAAAAAGGCGACTCAAAGAGGGGCCAAGGGGTCACAAAAACGTACGTGGAGTAAAGTGTGCTGCCGAGCCACCCCTGTAACTAAGATCATGTGCTAGAGTGCAGGGGGGGCTTCGGGGCGATGTTTACACAACCCAAAGGGCATGCAGGTGGCGCAAACAGGGGGTTGTGGTGAAAATAGAAGATGTTCAATATTTTTGGGCAAATGGCACAGAGCAGGAAAGCTGTCCAGGTTCTAGTTAAGGACGGTAGATGTACATGGGTCATCTATGCAGATGGAGCCATGGGATATCGTCGTTAAGTCCCTTTTCGTGGGACCGCAGGCGGAACACCCAACGTTGTTCTCTGATATGAAGGGCTTTGGAGAGATCAGCTCTGCTTTTGTTCATGACTTCAAGGACGGTCCATCGGAGATCAGTGTCTTTGTGGTGTTTCTCCAAGAAGTGGCGTGTGAGCTTTGTGTTTGTTTTTTTGCATCTTATGGTGCTGCAGTGTTCATTGATGCGTACCCTGACCTTTCTGGTTGTCATGCCAACGTACTGGAGATTACAGGGGCATGTTAAAAGGTAAACCACATTCTCAGTATTACAATTGCTAAACTTGCGGAGTTGCCACGGTCTACCTGTGCCTATGTCGACTTCTTTGGTGTTGGAAGTGAGCTTGCAGGAAACGCACCCACCGCACGTGAAATGTCCCACCACTCGTGGTTGATCCCAAAGCCTCTGTTGTTCCGTGCCCTCTGTAGTTGGCATAGTGGCGTGAACAAGTTGGTCTTGCAGGTTTTTGTTCCGTTTGAAAGCAAAAAGTGGGGGATCCCACTGCTTTCCCGCGCTGTTTAGAATATTCCATCTTTTCTTGATTATCTTTTGTACTGTGTTTGAAGCAGGGGTGAATGTTGTAACACATACTGTTCTTTTGGTGTTCTCCTTTGTTATATCCTCCAGAAGTGCTTCCCTTGGGTTGTTCCTTGCTCGTTTCCTAGCCTTGCGTATCATTTTTTTGGGGTAGTGGCGAGCAGCAAGTTTTTCTTCAAGGTGGGATGCTTGTTCCTCATAAGTTGAGGTATCAGAGCAGTTCCTCCTCACTCGAAGGAACTGTCCAACCGGGAGGTTCTGTCTCAGGGCCTTAGGGTGGTAGCTCTCGTACAGTAGGAGGCTATTCCTGTCGGTGGGCTTGTTGTGCACTTTTGTTGAAATCCCATCGCTATTCATAGTGATGTCTAGATCGAGGAAGATAGCGTGGTTCTTGCTGATTGTGTGGGTGAACCTAAGGTGTACATCTTTGGTGTTAACCCACTGGACGAAACTCATCGCTTCTTCCTCTGATCCACTCCATATTATCAGCACATCATCTATGTAGCGCTTCCAAAGTCTGAGATTTTGTAGTAATGGATTGTGTGGGTTGTATATGAAGTCGTCCTCAAACTGTTGTACGTACAGACATGCCATACTAGGGGCAAAAGTGCTCCCCATTGAAGTGCCAGAGATCTGGTGGTAGATGACTTTCTCGAATTCAAAGAAGTTCTCCATTAATGCAAGTCCTGCACATTCCATCACAAACTGCTGTGGGGTTAAAAAGTCCCACTCTCTATTCAGGATGATGTTTTCTACCACTTCCAATGTGCGCCTCTGTGGTATGCTCGTATATAGAGCTTCTATATCCATGGTTATCAGCCAATCGTTGGTCGTGTCCACCGTGAGGTCTCTGAGGAGACACAGGACGTCCTTCGTATCCCTGAGGTAGGACGTAGATTCCTGAACGATAGGGCGAAGGAACCAGTCACAGAATTGTGACAATGGTTCTAATGCAGACCCTATCCCGGACACTATTGGTCTCCCCGGAGGAGGCGTCCGGTTTTTGTGGATTTTCGGGAGTGTGTAAAATGTAGGCATTTTTGGTTCTTCATTCACGAGGAAGTCAGCCTCTTGTTTGGTTATCCAGTCGTTGCCGAGCGCTTCTGTGACCATGATTCTGATCTTGGCCATCAATGGACCAGTAGGGTCAGTCCTGTGTATGGTGTAGCTGTTTGAGTCAGAGAGAAGTCTCAGGCATTCCTCTCGGTACATGTCACTGTCCATGATGACAATGGCGCCCCCTTTGTCAGCTGGTTTTATGGTTAAGTCTTTATTACTACTCAATTTCGCAAGGGCCGTGCGCTCTTTTCCCGTAAGGTTGTCAAACCCACGAGTGTTCTGGAAGTCAATTTCTTCAATGTCTTTTAGTACGGCCTGTTCGAAAGCAAGTATGTTACAAGAAATATTCTGATTCGGAGGTTGGAAGGTGGATTTTTTCCTTAACCCCGTAGACTTTTTCCTTCTTTCTTCTGTGCCCTCTTCTGTGTCTCCGAAGTAGTCACGGAGTTTGATTTTCCTGAAGAATTGAGCCAATTCCGTGTGTAAAACAAAGGGGTCATTTCGGGGTGTGGGAACAAATCCCAGCCCTTTAGAAAGGACGGTTGTTTCATCTTGCGAGAGTGTGTATTTACTGATATTCACTATGTTGGTTACTCCCTGCTCGTCGAGGGCATCTCCCCTCTCCCTCTGCTCCTGGTTACTACTCCATGTGGTGGTTGTGGTTGATCTTCCCATTGGACCCTCATATTTCTTCGTTTTTGGCGGCCTCTCCCTCTGCCACGGCCCTGGAACAAAAAAGGCGGTTGGCTTTGCGGAAAACTGGTTGGTAAAATGGTTGTGGCCAAAAGCCAAAGGGTGGAGGTTGAGGTTGTGGACCCTGCATCATCGGATGGTGATAGCCCATAGGTTTTCGGAATTATGGTCCTTGGCTTTCATCGCTGCTACTGTCACTTCTTTCCTCTCCAGAGCTGAACGTCCAGTTCTGGGGTGTGGGTCTGAACTGTTGTTTTCTCCCTGATTGTTGGGGGGCTGGTTTGTCATAGTGTTCGTCTGTGACATACGGATAAACAGTTTCTTTACTGAATTTTTGTACATCTTTCCGGAGTTATGTAAGTTTCGACTGTGTGAGGTACTCTTTGTAATCAGAGTGATCTTTGTTGATCTCCTCAAGTTTTTTTTTAAAGGCTGAAAGCTGTACCGTTGCCTTAAGTTTACCCTCACTCTGTTGAATCTCGATAAGGAGGGCATCTGCCAGCTGTCTGGCGGTGTTAATAATAAGAATGAGCCAGTCCTTCGTGCACTTCCAGGCAATGCTCGACCAGTTAATTCTGAACTCCTTATTATTGAGGAACAGTCGTGGTTCGTTGGTGACGATGAGGCCTCTCGGGGCCGTGTTTTTCCGGAGGTACTCCGTCATAAACGCCCCATGAAGTGCAGTGCGTATTTGTTCTTTTTTCTTAGAAGAAAGGGCTTCCCATTCATCTGAGTTTTTTACCGTGTTGGTGACTATGGTTTCTGCTAGGAGAGATGGTGTGTTAAGGATCTCCGCTAGAATCTCATCCCCGAAGGAGAGTTCGGTATCCATGGTGCAAGGTGGGTAAGAAGAGCGTGACAATTTTTCACACTTTAGGATAAACTGTTTCAGTTCGAAGGGCAGACACAGAAGGGTCTGTCCACTTGTTCTGGTCGTAAGAGTATGCGGCTCAGAACATCACCCTATTTTGAGGGAATGATACCCCTATAGTGTTCCCACAGCCGACAGCTGTACATAAATAGTAATCACTAGAAGAACTCCACAGGGTGTGGAGGGGGGGAAACGGGAGGCACGGGGTGCTAGGAGCTAGCGGCCTCCATTAATAATATTGACCACAGGAAGCTGCCCCTAGAGTGATGTGACCCTACTACAGTTGTAAAGTTGTTGTGAGTATGGACATCTCACAAAAAGTGACGGACTGGCCTCACACACCACCTGGTGTCATGCTTCATCATCGGCCAGTCCTCGTCCTCCAAAACATTCGTTTGATGGAGGGCGGGCATACACCTGGAGACAGGGATGCACTTCTAAGCTAAAGAGTGGGGGCCCATGGGGTGGAACGTGAGGTTAAAAATCATTATAGTTACCAAGATATTTTTAATGTGATCAGTAACTATATGATACTAAAAACAAAGTGGCGGCGGGTGGGGTATTTAGGTGTCCCCTAGCCGTCTAGTATAAGGTCGACATGTTTCTGCCTTGTTGGCCCGAGCGGGTCCAGGGCATTCATCAGGACCTAGAGTTACAAAAAGAGGGCTCCGTTCTTACCAACTGGTAGCAAGAGAATACCACTGCGCGGGTGTGGCGTGGGCCACACTCCACTACCTAGATGGCTTCCAACTGTCAAGCCTATAGGGAAGATTAAACAAACAAATATATACAACTGTAGAGAGAAGGGTCAAAAGTGAAAACATAAATAACATTAATGTCAAGATACACACATGCGTAATTACCTTAAGGTGAGTGACTAATCACGTGACATGTGCCACTCTACGTGAGTACACAAACATATTGAGAGTCAAAAAGTGCTCTCATAAGGCTTACCCTAGTTAGACAAACTACTTGCCACATGGGGGGAAGGGAGGAGACACTTCTGTTCAGTCTAAAGGGAGAGAAGGAGAATGTAATAGTCAATGAACTAAAGGTATCAAGAGAATGGACCCTTGCAAGCCTGCAAGCAGGATGAAACCACAATCATTCCACAATTGAACCACCGAAGGGGTTAAAGTAACGAAAAACCAACATTCATACTCTTACTGTCTGAGGCAGAGTGTCCCGTATTCAGCCTAAGGTGTTGCTCCTCGTCCGCCCGAATATGGGAGTGAGGCCGCGAAGACGGGTTTAAATAGTGTGCTTAACGATAAGATTGAAATCAGCCTGGGGTGATTACGGCTGTGAAGCAGTTCCTGGTGCGGTGCATCCGGAGTCCGGAACTATCGTGAAGGCGATGCATGCAGTGCAGTGCCTGGTTGTGCAATGGCCGATGGAGCGGGCCAATCAGAGCGTCCTGGCTGTATCCTGGGCCTAAATAAGGGAAGCGAGTCAGGGGACCCGCCCAAGGTGGAGGTCACGTGTAGGCGTGCGCGTCCTGGGTTGTCATGGGAACGCGGAGGTGGATACTAAAGACACGTACTACGGCGTCCTGGCTGTATCCTGGGCCCAAACAGGGGAAGCGAGTCAAGGGATCCGCCCAAGGTGGAGGTCACGTGTAGGCGTGCGCGTCCTGGGTTGTCAGGGGAACGCGGAGGTGGATACTAAAGACACGTACTACGGGGCCCCGAAGGAGGTTGTGGAAGGTCGGAGTCACGTGTAGGCGTGCGCGTCCTGGGTTGTCAGGGGAACGTGAAGATGGATGCTAAAACCACATACTACTGAGCCCCGAAGGAGGGTATGGGAGTGGGCGACGGCTAGCATGCAAAGCCCGTGGTGTTCGTTGACACGGAGAGTGCGTGAGGGGTAGTCGAGATAATGTGACGGTTGCTGACGGCAACAGTGAGGATCAACAGCACACCCTGTACATCACTCTGAGCTGAATTAGCATGCAACTAGGACAAAAGGAAAAAAGGCGACTCAAAGAGGGGCCAAGGGGTCACAAAAACGTACGTGGAGTAAAGTGTGCTGCCGAGCCACCCCTGTAACTAAGATCATGTGCTAGAGAGCAGGGGGGGCTTCGGGGCGATGTTTACACAACCCAAAGGGCATGCAGGTGGCGCAAACAGGGGGTTGTGGTGAAAATAGAAGATGTTCAATATTTTTGGGCAAATGGCACAGAGCAGGAAAGCTGTCCAGGTTCTAGTTAAGGACGGTAGATGTACATGGGTCATCTATGCAGATGGAGCCATGGGATATCGTCGTTAAGTCCCTTTTCGTGGGACCGCAGGCAGAACACCCAACGTTGTTCTCTGATATGAAGGGCTTTGGAGAGATCAGCTCTGCTTTTGTTCATGACTTCAAGGACGGTCCATCGGAGATCAGTGTCTTTGTGGTGTTTCTCCAAGAAGTGGCGTGTGAGCTTTGTGTTTGTTTTTTTGCATCTTATGGTGCTGCAGTGTTCATTGATGCGTACCCTGACCTTTCTGGTTGTCATGCCAACGTACTGGAGATTACAGGGGCATGTTAAAAGGTAAACCACATTCTCAGTATTACAATTGCTAAACTTGCGGAGTTGCCACGGTCTACCTGTGCCTCTGTCGACTTCTTTGGTGTTGGAAGTGAGCTTGCAGGAAACGCACCCACCGCACGTGAAATGTCCCACCACTCGTGGTTGATCCCAAAGCCTCTGTTGTTCCGTGCCCTCTGTAGTTGGCATAGTGGCGTGAACAAGTTGGTCTTGCAGGTTTTTGTTCCGTTTGAAAGCAAAAAGTGGGGGATCCCACTGCTTTCCCGCGCTGTTTAGAATATTCCATCTTTTCTTGATTATCTTTTGTACTGTGTTTGAAGCAGGGGTGAATGTTGTAACACATACTGTTCTTTTGGTGTTCTCCTTTGTTATATCCTCCAGAAGTGCTTCCCTTGGGTTGTTCCTTGCTCGTTTCCTAGCCTTGCGTATCATTTTTTTGGGGTAGTGGCGAGCAGCAAGTTTTTCTTCAAGGTGGGATGCTTGTTCCTCATAAGTTGAGGTATCAGAGCAGTTCCTCCTCACTCGAAGGAACTGTCCAACCGGGAGGTTCTGTCTCAGGGCCTTAGGGTGGTAGCTCTCGTACAGTAGGAGGCTATTCCTGTCGGTGGGCTTGTTGTGCACTTTTGTTGAAATCCCATCGCTATTCATAGTGATGTCTAGATCGAGGAAGATAGCGTGGTTCTTGCTGATTGTGTGGGTGAACCTAAGGTGTACATCTTTGGTGTTAACCCACTGGACGAAACTCATCGCTTCTTCCTCTGATCCACTCCATATTATCAGCACATCATCTATGTAGCGCTTCCAAAGTCTGAGATTTTGTAGGAATGGATTGTGTGGGTTGTATATGAAGTCGTCCTCAAACTGTTGTACGTACAGACATGCCATACTAGGGGCAAAAGTGCTCCCCATTGAAGTGCCAGAGATCTGGTGGTAGATGACTTTCTCGAATTCAAAGAAGTTCTCCATTAATGCAAGTCCTGCACATTCCATCACGAACTGCTGTGGGGTTAAAAAGTCCCACTCTCTATTCAGGATGATGTTTTCTACCACTTCCAATGTGCGCCTCTGTGGTATGCTCGTATATAGAGCTTCTATATCCATGGTTATCAGCCAATCGTTGGTCGTGTCCACCGTGAGGTCTCTGAGGAGACACAGGACGTCCTTCGTATCCCTGAGGTAGGACGTAGATTCCTGAACGATAGGGCGAAGGAACCAGTCACAGAATTGTGACAATGGTTCTAATGCAGACCCTATCCCGGACACTATTGGTCTCCCCGGAGGAGGCGTCCGGTTTTTGTGGATTTTCGGGAGTGTGTAAAATGTAGGCATTCTTGGTTCTTCATTCACGAGGAAGTCAGCCTCTTGTTTGGTTATCCAGTCGTTGCCGAGCGCTTCTGTGACCATGATTCTGATCTTGGCCATCAATGGACCAGTAGGGTCAGTCCTGTGTATGGTGTAGCTGTTTGAGTCAGAGAGAAGTCTCAGGCATTCCTCTCGGTACATGTCACTGTCCATGATGACAATGGCGCCCCCTTTGTCAGCTGGTTTTATGGTTAAGTCTTTATTACTACTCAATTTTGCAAGGGCCGTGCGCTCTTTTCCCGTAAGGTTGTCAAACCCACGAGTGTTCTGGAAGTCAATTTCTTCAATGTCTTTTAGTACGGCCTGTTCGAAAGCAAGTATGTTACAATAAATATTCTGATTCGGAGGTTGGAAGGTGGATTTTTTCCTTAACCCCGTAGACTTTTTCCTTCTTTCTTCTGTGCCCTCTTCTGTGTCTCCGAAGTAGTCACGGAGTTTGATTTTCCTGAAGAATTGAGCCAATTCCGTGTGTAAAACAAAGGGGTCATTTCGGGGTGTGGGAACAAATCCCAGCCCTTTAGAAAGGACGGTTGTTTCATCTTGCGAGAGTGTGTATTTACTGATATTCACTATGTTGGTTACTCCCTGCTCGTCGAGGGCATCTCCCCTCTCCCTCTGCTCCTGGTTACTACTCCATGTGGTGGTTGTGGTTGATCTTCCCATTGGACCCTCATATTTCTTCGTTTTTGGCGGCCTCTCCCTCTGCCACGGCCCTGGAACAAAAAAGGCGGTTGGCTTTGCGGAAAACAGAACCCTGGTTGGTAAAACGGTTGTGGCCAAAAGCCAAAGGGTGGAGGTTGAGGTTGTGGACCCTGCATCATCGGATGGTGATAGCCCATAGGTTTTCGGAATTGTGGTCCTTGGCTTTCATCGCTGCTACTGTCACTTCTTTCCTCTCCAGAGCTGAACGTCCAGTTCTGGGGTGTGGGTCTGAACCGTTGTTTTCTCCCTGATTGTTGGGGGGCTGGTTTGTCATAGTGTTCGTCTGTGACATACGGATAAACAGTTTCTTTACTGAATTTTTGTACATCTTTCCGGAGTTTTGTAAGTTTCGACTGTGTGAGGTACTCTTTGTAATCAGAGTGATCTTTGTTGATCTCCTCAAGTTTCTTTTTAAAGGCTGAAAGCTGTACCGTTGTCTTAAGTTTACCCTCACTCTGTTGAATCTCGATAAGGAGGGCATCTGCCAGCTGTCTGGCGGTGGTAATAATAAGAATGAGCCAGTCCTTCGTGCACTTCCAGGCAATGCTCGACCAGTTAATTCTGAACTCCTTATTATTGAGGAACAGTCGTGGTTCGTTGGTGACGATGAGGCCTCTCGGGGCCGTGTTTTTCCGGAGGTACTCCGTCATAAACGCCCCATGAAGTGCAGTGCGTATTTGTTCTTTTTTCTTAGAAGAAAGGGCTTCCCATTCATCTGAGTTTTTTACCGTGTTGGTGACTATGGTTTCTGCTAGGAGAGATGGTGTGTTAAGGATCTCCGCTAGAATCTCATCCCCGAAGGAGAGTTCGGTATCCATGGTGCAAGGTGGGTAAGAAGAGCGTGACAATTTTTCACACTTTAGGATAAACTGTTTCAGTTCGAAGGGCAGACACAGAAGGGTCTTATTAACAAGGACCACAGATGTGCTGCTCTATCTTATTGTTTATTAGGGAAACACTGCTCTCCCCATGAACAATTAGACCATAACATCTGGTGCACCTCATTTGTACCCTCTGAAATCGAGGGTTCATTTCCAGAGGAGCAGAAGAGGGTGATGCTCCCACCGCAGAGGAAGGGCTCGGCTGAGCTGCCGAAGATGTACTCGGCTGAGCTTCTGCGGGTGTGCTCGGGTGACTTTCTGAAGGGTTTGCTTCAGAATGTCGAGCAAAAGTCCTGGGATGTACATCCCTAATGTGTCTCAGCATAGTGTGATTACCAAAGGAATACTTCTTCCTTGGGTTACCTCTAGATAAGACACGCTCACAAAGTGAGCAGGTGACTAATGGAGCATTTAGCTTTTTCTGCCCCTATGGAAAAGTAAAATACTCCCAAACAAAAGAATTCTTTTGTTTCCTCCTTCTCTGCCTGATGATGCTGCTGCCCTGCTCACTCTCAGAAGAGGTCTGCTGCTCTGCCATTGTATCCCAAAGACAATTCAGCTCCTTCTCCTAAGAAATCACAAGCAGTAATGAGGGGAATGGGTGTGGTGTAGGAAGATTCCAGAACTGAAAGTAGTTTAAACCAATCAAAAGTGTTGTTTCTTGATCACATGACCAACCGTACGCGCACGTTAAGCTTACCGAGCGCGTATGGTAAAAGTACGCATGCGCGTACGAAAGACACGCGCACGCGCGCATGCGCATTACAGGCACGCTCGTACACTTCCGCGTAACGTGCGCGCGCGTGTAACGCATGCGCTTACGCATTGCGTAGGAAGTACGGACGCCTACGCAAATTGCGTAAGCATGCGCAAACAGAGTAGAAATATTACGTACGCTCACTGTACATAAAGCGAAGCGTGCGCTTACGGTAAGCTTACCGTGCGCGCACGGTAAAAAATTTTTTTAAAAAAAAGGTTTGTTGAAGATATTAACTATGTTATACAACTATATCTAACCATTTATTTAAAAAAGGTGAATCATTATAACTTGAAGAATGATTTAAAACCATGAATATATACATAGGTAGAATAGTGGTTAAAGGAAAAAAATGATGTAAAAAAAAAAAGAAATTCAATAAAAAACCATAGGTTTCACACACATTATAGTTAGGAATTAGAATTCAAAAAACCATGCAAAAACACAAAAAAATATAGATTTCACACGCGTTATATTTAGAAATTGGCATTTAAAAAACCTTGCAAATTCACTGAAAAAACCATAGGTTTCACACACGTTATAGTTAGGAATTAGCATTTAAAAAACCTTGCAAATTCAATGAAAAAAACATAGGTTTCACAAATGTTATAGTTAGCTGGACATTTCGCTCGTAAAAAAACCAATGAAATTCCCCCGTTATAGTTAGTTCAGCTAACTATAACTCGCGCACCCGCAATCCACTGCTGATGACGTCACATATTACATCACTCATGACATGGTCAGTGACATCACTCATGACATCACTGATGACATCTAAAATGACATCACTGATGACATCACTGATGACGTCATCCATTGAGTCTGTGTTTCTTAACAATTTTAATATGTTAATATGAAAAACTATTTTCTCATGCTTTTCCCACAGAGGTTTAGAAGGTGGTCTATAAGCTAAACTGGGAGCATATTTTCTGTAAATTCACATTATCTTTCTCAGTCATGTGAGAATGAAGTCTGACATTCTCAGTAAATCATGTACATCCAACAAGGGCAGAGACTGTCAGTTGATTCCTTTGTGTTCTACTGGAGCTTCCCAGAGTGTTCTAAAGAACAACTAGAGCGCTAACAGTCCTACTTATGACAAATGTATTGCACACCTGAAGCCATCTTGATTCGAATAAAGTGGTAACTCTTAAAACATTTAATTTAAAAAGGAACAAAATGAGGGGGTTCATTTTGCCATAGAAAGTATTATTAGTGCTGCAGAAAGAAAAATTAGGGCACATTTTGAGTGACTTCTCAAATCGTCTTCTATTTCATTAAAACATTCTGACATGCAGACTGAAACATGCACTTTCAATACCAGCAGCAGACTTCCCTGGTGAGCAGTAGCTTTACTACAGTGATCTAATGAGCAACTAGTGTGCTAACATCCTGAATTTATGGCAAATGTGTGACACATCTGAGTGCCTTCTTGATGGAACCAAAGTAAAAAACTGAAAGTATTTCCTACTGAGGACACTGCAGTAAATGAGGAAATTAGGAAACTTCATAACAAATAAGTCTCCCAAGATGGCCACCAGAGACAAAAGAGACCAAATGTAGCATAAATATCACCCAGATGTAGCCCAAGTATAGCCCAATGACAGAATGTCCCAGAGTGTTCTTAAGAATAACTAGAGCGCTTACTGTCTTACTTATGACAAAAGTATGGCACACCTGAAGCTATCTTGATTGGAATAAACTGGTAACACTTAAAACATTTAATTTAAAAAGGAACACTATGAGGGGGTTCATTTTGCCATAGAAATTATGATTAGTGCTGAAGAAAGAAAAATGAGGGCACATTTTGAGTGACTTCTCAAATCCTCTTCTATTTCATTAAAAAATTCTGACATGCAGACTGAAACATGAACTTTTAATACCAGCAGCAGACTTCCGTGGTGAGCATTAGCTTTACTACAGTGATCTGATGAGCAACTAGAGTGCTAACATTCAGATTTAATGGCAAATGTGTGACATATCTGAATACTTTCTTGATGGAATCAAAGTAAAAAACTGAAAGCATTTCCTACTGAGGAGACTGCAGTAAATGAGGAAATTAGGAAACTTCATAACAAATAAATCTCCCAAGATGGCCACCAGAGACAAAAGAGCCCAAATGTAGCACAAATATCACCCAGATGTAGCCCACATGTAGCCCAATGTCAGAAGTGTGCAAAACACTTTTTATTTTTTGTGTGTTTGCAGTGTTATATAGTGCAGACTTGTCAGGTATTGGAGTGCTTTACATGAGCATTGGTTACATCACACAAGAACAAATTCATTTTGGTTGTAGACATGGGGAGATTAAGTGATTTGACAAGAATCACAGAATGTCGAGCTGAAGCAGAAACTCCAAACTGGTTCCCCAGTTGCAAAGTCTGCAGCTCTGGAAGTAACACCACATCCACTCCCTTATGTGCAACATTTAATCAAGTGGTCAACTGGATAAAAAAACATAAAGATAACACATAATTTAAAAGTGCTTTGTGCTATTTGAAAACTCAGAAAATATGTCCTCATTTTAGTTTTTTTAGAGCACTAACCATAATTTTGATGCAAATAAGACCTTCTCATATATGTAATTTCTAAAGGAAATGCTCTAGGTATTACAGTTTTGATTACATCAAGATGACGTCAGGCGTTCCACACTTTTGTAAGAAATATAGAATGTTAGCAATCTAGTTGTTCATTAGGATACTGTTGAGAGGCAGAGGCCAGGGGCACGGACTCTGAAAATTGAAGGCAGGTAGGAGGGTGCAGAGGCAATTATTTGACCACACTGGGCAGGCAGGAAGGGCAGTGGCAGCACAACAGACCATGGAGGGCAGTGGAAAGGGGGGCAGGGGCAACAATCCAACAATACAGAACTGGCAAGAGAGGCTGTGGCAATATAATAGACCATTGTGGGCAGAAGGAAGAGGCAGTGGTAGTACAACAATACATGCCAACAGACCCAATTCATCCAGGAAACTTCCAATGTTTTTAATCCCAAATGGGCTTTATTTGATCTGTCTCCTGTCTACAATCTCCTCTTTTTCAATGTAAGTCAAAGGGGAAAATCAATACCCCAGTTTTTTTTCAAAATCTCCCTCTTACCAAGTTCAAAATGTTAGCAAGTATGGTACATTGGATCATGGAAGGCAGGAGGAATTGGGGTAGGGACATGGACTCGGTTAACAGAGGACAGGAGGGACATGGAAAGGTGCACCAAACTGACCCTACAGGGCAGGCATCAGGGTTTGCAGCAGCACAATACACCACACAGGGCATGTGGGACGGGAGTGCAGCACAACAATCCATAGAAAGCAATAGGACAGGACCATGCACATGGACAACAGAGAACAGAGGGGAAAATGATAGCTAGCTGACCATAATGGACAGACAGGAGAGAAAGCTGCAGCATGACAGACCAAAAAGGGCAGGAGGGATGGATCAGGGGCATTACAATGGAACAGACAAGCCAGGAGGGAGGGAATAGGGGACTGCACATGGAAACAGAGGGCTGGGGGCAAGGGGGCAGGGCAGGAGCAGCAAGATGACCATGGAGGTCAGGCAGGATGGGCACTAGAAGCAAGACACACCATGGAGAGTAACAGTGAGGCTATGATGGCATACACACAGACCATGGAGGGAAGGTGGGAGGGGGTCAGGGGCAGTTATCTGACCACACAGGGAAGGTGGGAGGGGCCGTGGCAGCACAGAAGACCATGCATGGCAAGCGGGAGGGTTAGTGGCAGCACAATGGCTATGATGGGCAAGAAGGAGGGTGCAGGGGCATGCACAAAGGACCATGGAGGATAAAAGGGAGGGTCAGGACCTGGGTACAGAAAGGAGAGTTCAGTGGAAGGGGCCTCACAACAGACCACACGGGGAAGGCAGGAGGAACTGTTGCAGCACAACAGACCAGGGAGTGCAGAAGGCTGTGGCAGTAAAATGGACCATGGAGGTCAGGAGGAAGGGGATAGGGGCATGGAATGTGGACAGGCAGGGTGGAGGTGGCAGGGACACGTTATAGTCATCTGACAATGCTAGGCGGGTGGGAGGGGAGTGGCAGCTCAACAGAACACTCAGAGTAGATAGGATTGGCAGGTCCATGGAACATGGTGGGCAAAAAGGATGGAGCAGGGGCATGCACAAAGACATCGGAGGGCAGGGAGAAGGAGAATAGGGGCAGCAAGCTAAGCACAGGGGCTAAGCAGGAGGTCAATGATGGGGCATAGAATTGGTCAATGGAGGGCAGGAGGAGTGGACTGGTACATCATGCTAAATGGAGAGCAGTGGCAGCACATCAGACCATGCATGGCAGGAGGGAGGAGGCTAGTCCATGGATTCAGACAACAGAGGATAGGTAGGAGGTGGATGGGGCAGCAAGTAAGCTGTTCAGAGAAGGCGGAAAGGCCAGTGGCAGAACAACGGCCACACAGGGCTGTAATAAGGGAGCAGAAACATGGACTTGGACAATGGATGGCTAGGAGGAGGGAAGGCAGGAGCAGCAAGCTTGGGTGGGGGCAGCACAATGCCAGGCCCTGCTTCCAACCCCCCACCATTCATTGTGATATGCATCTTACTTAACGTTAAAAAAAACTAGAAATTTTCTGAAAAAAACAAAGATTACAGGGACAGTATAGTTAGACTCAGATTTCACTCATACACAACCAGTAAAATTCAGCAGATATAGTTACCTGAGCTAACTATAGCTTACAAGATGGCTTTCTAAAAGCTAACGTGCTTATGCTAACATAGCAATGCATGCATCTAAATCGCTACCTTCACTACACCGCAATGTACTGCTAATGACCTCAGACATTACATCTTTCATGACATGGTCAGTTACATCACTCATGACATCACTCATGACATCTCAAATGAGCTGTGAATGGAATGGAACTATAATCCCTAGAACTTTATTTAGGGATAGTGTGTGTATATTATCACCCCTTTTTTTCCTTTTCTTTCGTGTAAGAACCATTATAATACGCAACGTGCCCAGATTAATATGGACGATAGCCTTTCACTTTAAAGTAATGTGTAGTCCATTGTTTATGTTGATGTTTGCAATTCTAAGTATGTTTATTATGAATAAGTCACGTTGACGAACATACAGGTATGGCGGTCAAGGGGCAAGATATGCTGAAATGACATTGTGTGCATATTAACTCTTGTTTTCTTTTCTTTATCAATTCCTGAATTTTCACATCGTGACCAGGTCAATATGGCCTCCAGCTTTTTGGATTAAAGTAATGCACTGCTGATGACGTCACATATTACATCACTCATGACATGGTCAGTGACATCACTGATGACATCACTGATGACATCTCAAATGACATCACTAATGACATCATCTACATGATCATCTGATGCACCTCCTCACACCCTAAAATACAGACTACCATTCTCGAAACCATAGACACACCAATACTAGTACAGCTACAATATTCTGTGCACTATGCATGCAGACCTCTAATCAGCTATATAGCTTTGATACAGTCTTTTAAATACTCAGTTAGTACCTATGTAGTCTAGACATCCTTCTGTCTGTCCCATGCACTTCTCCATTCAACCACCCAGCACTATCTACGTATCCTATCACTCTGCCAATACCTAAGCACTACTAAATTTAGCATGCACTCTCTTTGCAGCACTGAAATTACTCCAGTTATTAGTCATATACTTAAGGAATGGCCTAGCCACTAACACAAGTGCACGTACAATATTTTGTACACTATGCATGCAGACCTCTAACCAGCTACATACTATTGATACGCTCTACTAAATATCCAGTTAGTACCTATGCAGTCTAGGAATCCATCTGTCTGTCCCATGCACTTCTTCTTTCGCCCATCCAGCACTATCTACGTATCCTATCACTCCACCAATACCTAAGCACTTATAAATTCAGTACGCACTTTCTTTGCAGCACTGAAATTACTCCAGTTATTAATCGTATACTTAAGGAATGGCGTAGTCAAAAACACAAGTGCAGGTACAATATTTTTACACTATGCATGCACACCTCTAACCAGCTACAAACTATTGATACGCTCTTCTAAATACCCAGTTAGTACCTATGCAGTGTCGGAATCCTCCTGTCTGTCCCATGCATTTCTCCAATCACCCATCCAGCACTATCTACTTATCCTATTACTCCACCAATACCTAAGCACTTATAAATTCACTACACACTCTGTTTGTAATACTGTAATTATTCTAGTTACTAGTCATGAATTTATGGAATGGCCTATCTACTAACACAAGTACATCTATAATATTTTGTGCACTATCCAAGCAGACCTCTAACTAGCTACATGCTATTGATATACTCTTCTAAAAACCCACTTAGTACTCATGCAGTGTAGGAATCGTCCAGTCTGTCCCATGCACTTCTTTAATCACTTATCTCCCACTATCTACTCATCCTATCACTCCACCAATACGTAGGCACTTATAAATTAAGTGTTCACTCTGTTTGCAGCACTGTCATCATTCCAGGTACTAGTGGTATTCTTATAAAATGACCTAGGCACCAACACAAGTACAGATAAAATATTCTGTGCATAATCCCTACAAATCTCTAAGCAGATACATACTATTGGTCCACTCCATTCATTACTGAAGTAGTACCCATGCAGCGTAGGATACCTCCTGTCAGTCTCATGCAATTCTTCAATCACCCATCCAGCACTATGTTCTTATTGTATCAGTCTGACAATACCTAAGCACTTATGGGGCAGATTTACATGCACCCTGCGCCACCAGTACATCACTTTTTGTAACGTAATGATGGCGCCAGGCACTCCTTCATATTTACAAGGAGAGGAAATGCCACCCTGCATGGTTTTTCCTCTCCTTGTAAATATGACCCCTTCCTATACAGAACTTTGCATTGAAGGGGCATCCCATAGGTGTTGCTGTGGGTGTTCCCACGCATCACCAATAAAACAAGACACATCTCCAGATTTATGAGAAATCGTAATTCTGGAGATGTGTGTGAATGCTGCGCCATCCTAGAGTTGGTGTAGCAAGGCGCAACAAGGAGAATTGTTTTCATTTCTCCTCATTCTTTCCTCTTTCAATGCATGCTGCATTCCAAAGCATACATTGAAAGAGGAAAATGCCTTTACTGATTGTTTTTGTGCAGGAAGGGGTCCCTTCCTGCACAAAAACAATCTCCACACAACACAGACATCCTTGCACCATGGTGCAAGGGTGCCTGTGTCACAGCATTGCTGCAGTTTGTGCAGCAGTGCAGAGGGAAGCACAGAGTTGCAACATATTCATGTATATATGTCACATCCCTGTGCTTCTGAAGTTCCACAGTGCAGTGCAGCTAAAGAGCTTGCAGTGTCATGCTGCAGTACTTCCTCATAAATCTTCACCTATAAATTCACCATACACTACTAATGCATTCTTTCAGTCAATCATGCTGTATTAATATATTCAGCCAAACTTTCACACATTACCTTGCAATTATAGTTCTTTCTTTAACCAGATAAGGTAGTTCTGATAAGAACTTTTTTTTTCTTCTGTATTTTTTTTAATTTTTTTTAACAATTTTGTATTTCTTTAGGTGTTTTTTTAAAAAAATGAACAAAAAAAGACTGAATAAAACAGGAAGCATTTGGAATTACTTATCATTCCAAAAACAAAAAAACAAAAAAATTAACAATAATGGTTGTGTTGTGCAGCACAAACTGCATCCACCGACTGCTCACCGAAGCATATAAGTTTCTTACACTTCACACAGTGTTGCTCGAGAAAGGCGAATTCTGGCCTAATGTCCATTGCAGGTGTTCCTAAGGACGGTCTAGATGTACTTGCCACAGCAGGTGAGGGGTTCAAAGCAGCTCGCCTCATTTCCTCCCGAGCAAGATTGAAAGGATGTGTGGTCCGGAGATGCTTGTACATAGAAGCAGTGCCACAAGAGTATTTTTTTTTCACTGCCTCTTGACAGGACTCGTCACAAATTTTGAACGTCACCTTTCTCGCATTTACTTTCTTCTCTCCAGGTGGAAAAGTGAAGAATTTTCACATGACAGATTCCGGCCTCTGTGGACGTGGTGCCTCCTGCAAGAATTCTTCTTCAGAAGATACTTGCTCTTGCTGCTGCTGCTGTCCAGATGCCATTTTGTTTAATATTTTTTTAAAACACCAAACAAAACAAGCAAAAAGGGTTCTTGTAGGAAAATAGATGTCTCTCTAAAGATGCTCCAAGAAGAATGATTAAAATGGGTGGGGTCCTTCAATAGTTACAGTGGGAAATGTTATGAATCAATGAAATCTTTTTTTTTGAGGTCACATGGGATCCGCTCACTCTTCGCTCATGAAGCACGTACCCAACGCGACTTTGCAAAAATATATTTAAAAATAATATAAGTTTATTATAAGTACAAATATATTATTTTTATGAATATCTTAGATAGTCTCTTGCCTTAATATGTATATTAAACACACATACATATCATTTTAGAACATAACATTTTTTTGCGGGAGTTGCGCACCCAGCGCTCCCCAGCACGCATATGACGTCACGCGGGACCCGCCACCAAGCAAGCGTTGTGCACCGTAATGCGCATGTGTTGCGAATGCGCGGGATCAGGAGTCACGGACTGCTAGCATACCAATCGCGCACATCACGTAATATTAACTGTATATGATGTAACTGAAAAACACGCAGCCGTAGCACACCATTTTTTTGCAATTTTCAGAAAAATATATAATGTTATTTAATGAATAAAATATTTATAAATAAACAGTTAAAAAACTGTAGAAAATCAGTACAAAAAAAAGGTATAACTTCTATTACACTTAAAAATTTGCATTTAAAAAACCTTTGAAATTCACTGAAAAAACCATAGGTTTCAGAGACGTTATAGTTAGAAATTAGCATTTAAAAAACCTTAGAAATTCACAGAAAAAACCATAGGTTTCAGGGGTGTTATAGTTAGCTGGACATTTCACTCGTACAAAACCATAGAAATTCCTCTGTTATAGTTAGTTCTGCTAACTATAACTTGCGCGCCTGCAATGCACTGCTGATGATGTCACATATTACATCATTCATGACATGGTCAGTGACATCACTGATGACATCACTGATGACATCTCAAATGACATCACTGATGACATCATCCACGTGACAATCTGATACACCTCATCATACACTAGTATAACCTTTCACCACTCACTGTAAAATACAGAGTACCATATTTGAAACCATTGACACACCAATACCAGTTATTACATACCCACTCACTGATTCATAAGTCTACACACACAACTACCCATTCAACAACAGAATCACTTATACATGCAGTCACTAATTATTAGAACACTATCAAATGCGCTTATACACATATGTAGACATTGACACATCAGCAGTCATCTTAGTCGGTTATGCAGTCATCCTACTCACTCATGAAAAAAATTAATCACACTTACATTTACTCACTTACACAATTATACACACAACAGCTCATTTATTCAAACACATAGTGACTTATAGTTAATATGTTAAAAAATCACCATTACAATTATACACCCATTCATATAGTTACTCTCACAATCACTGACTCTTATATATACTTATTTATATACACCAACTCTCACATACAATGCCTTTTATTTTTTTACTTTTTTGAAGATGTACAACTAAAACATATATTTGCTTACCAACACACAAATAAATACACTCAGTCACCCAAACAACTGTTTCGTCATGCACTCCTAAACCTATACACCTAGTCAATCAACCATTCACACATCTATGCATAGAGTTACACACACCCCATCCAACCACACACAAACTCAGTGTCCCATACAAATACTCACCCAACTAATCAATAACTAATATACACACTCATGTAGTTAGTGACTAACTGATGCAGCATGTTATACAACAACAGAGACAGTGATGCACACATTCACATAGTTTAGTTACTAATCCATGTATTAAGTGAGACACTTTTAATTACTCACTTAAACAAACTGTCAGACAGCTACTAAATCCTCCATCCAGACAGTTATATATCCACTCAATCTTCAATACAGATTGGTATATATATATATTACATATTTAAATTTCAAACTAAACTACGTTCACTGGATGATGTCATCAGTGATGTCATTTGAGATGTCATCAGTGATGTCATCAGTGATGTCACTGACCATGTCATGAAGGATGTAATATGTGACATCATCAGCAGTGCATTGCGGGTGCGCGAGTTATAGTTAGTAGAACTAACTATAGCGGAGGAATTTCGATGGTTTTGTACGAGTGAAATGTCCAGCTAATTATAACACCCCTGAAACCTACATTTTTTTCTGTGAATATATGTATATATATGTATTACCTACTGGCGGTCACCAGTAGGTAGTTATAGTTAGGACCTATTTTCCATAGTAAATCTGCAACATTCTATTCCCAATAACTTTGGCGCCGGTTGACGAATCATCGTGAAATTTTCAAAACTTTTGGCCAGCTCTGGTCCGCTCCTATCCTGAAAGTCTTGGGGTGATTCATCAAGCGGGGGCTGAGAAAAAAGGGGGGTCCCAAAACGTGTTTTCCACATGCAATTTTCCATAGGAAACTTTAGTCGCAGCTATAGAACTGCTGAACGGAATTACACCAAATTTGGCAAAAGGGTAGCCCTTGGTTCAGAGTTGTGCCTTTTGGTTAAATGGTGTAAATACGTTCAGTAGTTTCTGAGAAAATCAAAAGTAAAATCACATATATATCTGGGCAGAGTCTAACCACACATCTCATCGTGAGATCTGATTGGCTGTCAGCACTTCATCCAAGAAGTGTTGGCAGCCATCTTGGGACCAATATACATGATAGCACCTCATTAAAAAGCATTGCAGTTAATAGAAGATTTTAAGACTTTAGTTACATTATAAATCATTTGTTGATGGTACCATACTCATTTTAGGAATTGTGATGTGTTCTAAGGTGATTTTACCATGTGAAAAAGCCTTCTGCTGGGATATCATGAATCATGTTTGAGACGAAACTATTTTCTCATGCTTTTCCCACAGAGGTTTGGAAGGTTATCTATAAGCTAAACTGAGAGCATATTTTCTGTAAATTCACATTATCTTTCTCAGTCATGAGAGAATGAAGTCTGACATTCTCAGTAAAACATGTACATCCAACAAGGGCAGAGACTGTCAGTTGACTCCTTTGTGTTCTACTGCAGCTTCCCAGAGTGTTCTAAAGAACAACTAGAGTGCTAACAGTCCTACTTATGACAAACGTATTGCACACCTGAAGCCATCTTGATTCGAATAAAGTGGTAATTCTTAAAACATTTAATTTAAAAAGGAACAAAATGAGGGGGTTCATTTTGCCACAGAAAGTATGATTAGTGGTGAAGAAAGAAAAATTAGGGCACATTTTGAGTGACTTCTCAAATCCTCTTCTATTTCATTAAAAAATCTAACATGCAGACTGAAACATGCACTTTCAATACCAGCAGCAGACTTCCCTGGTGAGCAGTAGCTTTACTACAGTGATCTAATGAGCAACTAGAGTTCTAACATTCTGAATTTATGGCAAATGTGTGACACATCTGAATGCCTTCTTGATGGAATCAAAGTAAAAAACTGAAAGTATTTCCTACAGAGAAGACTGTAGTAAATGAGAAAATTAGGAAATTTCATAACAAATAAGTCTCCCAAGATGGCCACCAGAGACAAAAGAGCCCAAATGTAGCACAAATATCACCCAGATGTAGCCCAAGTATAGCCCAATGACAGAATGTCCCAGAGTGTTCTAAAAGAACAACTAGAGCGCTAACAGTCTTACTTATGACAAAAGTATGGCACACCTGAAGCCATCTTGATTGAAATAAAGTGGTAACACTTAAAACATTTAATTTGCAAAGGAACACAATGAGGGGGGTTCATTTTGCCATAGAAATTATGATTAGTACTTCAGAAATACAAATTGGGGCACATTTTGACTTCTCAAACCCTCTTCTATTTCATTAAAAAATTCTGACATGCAGAATGAAACATGCACTTTGAATACCAGCCGCAGGCTTCCCTGGTGAGCAGTAGCTTTATTACAGTGATCTAATGAGCAACTAGAGTTCAAACATTCAGAATTTATGGCAAATGTGTGACACATCTGAATGCCTTCTTGATGGAACCAAAGTAAAAAATAGAAAGTATTGCCTACTGAGGAGACTGCAGTCAATGAGGAAATTAGGAAACTTCATAACAAATAAATCTTCCAAGATGGCCACCAGAGACAAAAGAGCCCAAATGCAAAACAAATATCACCCAGATGTAGCCCACATGTTGCCCAATGACAGAAGTGTGCAAAACACTTTTTATTTCTTGTGTTTTTGCAGTTTTATATAGTGCAGACTTGTCAGGTATTGGCGTGCTTTACATGAGCATTGGTTACATCACACAAGAACAAATTCATTTTGGTTGTAGACATGGGGAGATTAAGTGATTTGACCAGAATTACAGAATGTCGAGCTGAAGCAGAAACTCCAACCTGGTTCCCCAGTTGCAAAGTCTGCAGCTCTGTGAGTAACACCACACCCACTCCCCTAAGTACAACATTTAATCAAGTGGTCAACTGGATAAAAAAACATAGAGATAACAAATAATTGAAAAGTGCTTTGTCGATATTTGAAAACTCAGAAAATATGTCCTCATTTTAGTTTTTTAGAGCACTTACCATAATTTTGATGCAAATAAGACCCTCTCATATATGTAATTTCTAAAGGAAATGCTCTAGGTATTACAGTTTTGATTACATCAAGATGACGTCAGGTGTTCCACACTTTTGTAAGAAATATAGAATGTTAGCAATCTAGTTGTTCATTAGGATACTGTTGAGAGGCAGAGGCCAGGGGCACGGACTCTGAAAATTGAAGGCAGGTAGGAGGGTGCAGAGGCAACAATTTGACCACACTGGGCAGGCAGGAAGGGCAGTGGCAGCACAACAGACTATGGAGGGCAGTGGAAAGGGTGGCAGGGGCAACAAACCAACAATACAGGACTGGCAAGAGAGGCTGTGGCAATATAATAGACCATTGTGGGCAGAAGGAAGAGGCAGTGGTAGTACAACCATACATGCCAACAGACCTGATTCAGCCAGGAAACGTCCAATGTTTTTAAGCTCAAATGGGCTTTATTTGATCTGTCTCCTGTCTACAATCTCCTCTTTTTCAATGTAACTCAAAGGGGAAAATCAATCCCCCAGTTTTTTTTCGAAATCTCCCTCTTACTAAGTTCAAAATGTTAGCAAGTATGGTACATTGGATCATGGAAGGCAGGAGGAATTGAGGTAGAGACATGGACTCGGATATCCGAGGACAGGAGGGACATGGAGAGGTGCACCAAACTGACCCTGCAGGGCAGGCATCACGGTTTGCATCAGCACAATACACCACACAGGGCATGCGGCACGGGAGTGCAGCACAACAATCCATAGAAAGCAATAGGGAGGGGACAGGACCATGCACATGGACAACAGAGAACAGAGGGGAAAGAGGCAATGGTAGCTAGCTGACCATAATGGACAGACAGGAGGGAAAGCTACAGCATAACAGACCATAAAGGGCAGGAGGAACGGATCAGGGGCATTACAATGGAACAGACAAGCCAGGAGGGAGGGAATAGGGGTCTGCACATGGAAACAGAGGGCTGGGGGCAAGGGGGCAGGGCAGGAGCAGCAAGATGACCATGGAGGTCAGGCAGGATGGGCACTAGAAGCAAGACACACCATGGAGAGTAACAGTGAGGCTATGATGGCATACACACAGACCATGGAGGGAAGGTGGGAGGGGGTCAGGGGCAGTTATCTGACCACACAGGGAAGGTGGGAGGGGCCGTGGCAGCACAGAAGACCATGCATGGCAAGCGGGAGGGTTAGTGGCAGCACAATGGCAATGATGGGCAAGGAGGAGGGTGCAGGGGCATGCACAAAGGACCATGGAGGATAGAAGGGACGGTCAGGACCTGGGCACAGACAAGAAAGTTCAGGGGAAGGGGCCTCACAACAGACCACGTGGGGCAGGCAGGAGGAGCAGTTGCGGCACAACAGACCAGGGAGGGCAGAAGGGTGTGGCAGTAAAATGGACCATGGAGGACAGGAGGAAGGGGATAGGGGCATGGAATGTGGATGGGCAGGGTGGAGGTGGCAGGGACAGGTTACAGTCATCTGACAATGCTAGGAAGGTGGGAGGGGAGTGGCAGCTCAACAGAACACTCAGAGTAGATAGGAGTGGCAGGTCCATGGAACATGGTGGGCAAAAAGGATGGAGCAGGGGCATGCACAAAGACATCGGAGGACAGTGGGAAGGAGAATAGGGGAAGCAAGCTAAGCACAGAGGCTAAGCAGGAGGTCAATGATGGGGCATACAACTGGGCAATGGAGGGCAGGAGGAGTGGACTGGTACATCATGCTAAATGGAGGTTAGTGGCAGCACTTCAGACCATGCATGGCAGGAGGGAGGAGGCTAGTCCATGGATTCAGACAACAGAGGATAGGGAGGAGGTGGATGGGGCAGCAAGCTAACTGTTCAGAGAAGGCGGGAAGGCCAGTGGCAGAACAACGGCCACACAGGGCTGTAATAAGGGAGCAGAAACATGGACTTGGACAATGGATGGCTAGGAGGAGGGAAGGCAGGAGCAGCAAGCTTGGGTGGGGGCAGCACAATGCCAGGCCCTGCTTCCAACCCCCCACCATTCATTGTGATATGCATCTTACTTAACGTTAAAAAAAACTAGAAATTTTCTGAAAAAAACAAAGATTACAAGGACAGTATAGTTAGACTCAGATTTCACTCATACACAACCAGTGAAATTCAGCAGTTATAGTTACCTGAGCTAACTATAGCTTACAAGATGGCTTTCTAAAAGCTAACGTGCTTATGCTAACATAGCAATGCATGCATCTAAATCGCTACCTTCACTACACCGCAATATACTGCTAATGACCTCAGACATTACATCTTTCATGACATGGTCAGTTACATCACTCATGACATCACTCATGACATCTCAAATGAGCTGTGAATGGAATGGAACTATAATCCCTAGAACTTTATTTAGGGATAGTGTGGGTATATTAACACCCCTTTTTTTCCTTTTCTTTCGTGTAAGAACCATTATAATACGCAACATGCCCAGATTAATATGGCAGATAGCCTTTAACTTTAAAGTAATGGGTAGTCTATTGTTTATGTTGATATTTGCAATTCTAAGTATGTTTATTATGAATAAGTCAAGTTGATGAACATACAGGTATGGCGGTCACTGGGCAAAATATGCTGAAATGACATTGTGTGCATATTAACTCTTGTTTTCTTTTCTTTATGTATCAATTCCTGAATTTTCACATCGTGACCAGGCCAATATGGCCGCCAGCTTTTTGGATTAAAGTAATGCACTGCTGATGACGTCATATATTACATCACTCATGACATGGTCAGTGACATCACTAATGACATCACTGATGACATCATCTATGTGATCATCTGATGTACCTCCTCACACCCTAAAATACAGACCACCGTTCTCGACACCATAGACACACAAATACTAGTACAGCTACAATATTCTGTGCACTATGCATGCAGACCTCTAATCAGCTACATAGCTTTGATACAGTCTTTCAAATACTCAGTTAGTACCTTTGCAGTCTAGGAATCCTTCTGTCATGCACTTCTCCATTCAACCATGCAGCACTATCTACGTATCCTATCACTCTGCCAATACCTAAGCACTAATAAATTTAGCATGCACTTTCTTTGCAGCACTGAAATTACTCCAGTTATTAGTCATATACCTAACCCCTTCGATGCTCATGATGGAACGGTTCTGTCATGAGCATCGGTTGGGCTGTGCTTATGACGGAACCACTCCGTCATGAGCACAGCCCCTGGGGGAAGCGCTGGGGCTCCCCCCGGGGCATCAATGTTGGCACCTTAGAGGGGGATGGCAGCGGAAGAGTTTCCGCTGCCACCCCGACCCCCCACGCTTCCCCATGATGTCAGTGCGCACAGTGCGTGCCGACGTCATCAGGAAGCGCTGGACACGCTGGAAACCATTGTTTCCAGCACGTCCAAGAGGAGGGTGAGTTTTTGCTGCTCCGGTGGGGTGGGGGGGCCAAATGTAGATGCTTTGAGGCATCGGGGAGAGAAAACAGTGTTTCCTCTCCCCTGATGTCTCAATGCAGGGCATTCCTGGTGCACGATCGCGCACAGCTTTGCGATTGTGCACCAGGAATGCCCCCCTAGACACCAGGGATGTGTTTTTGAGTGCAAAGGAAGCGACCCCTTGGGCAAGGGTCTCTTCCTAGGGGGGATATTTTAATTCAGACTTTTCTGCCCCCCCTGGGGACAGATCAGCCGTTTTTTGGCCGATTCTGGACCTAGGGCAGAAAATCCCACTAGACCCATGGAATTGTTATTTTCAAAAATCGGAAGTGACCCCTTGGGCAAGGGTCGCTTCCAGGGGTCAAATCTATTTAAAAATTAAATTCTGCCCCCCTGGGGACAAATAGCCCGATTTTGTGGGCATTTCTGGCCTCAGGGGGGGCAGAAAAGCCCACTAGAGCCAGGGAATTTGATTTTTTTTAAATTGGAAGCGACACCTTGGGCAAGGGTCACTTCCAAGGGCCCTATTTTAAAAAAAAAGTATAATCTGCCCCCCCCGGGGCAGATCGGTTTGTTTAATTGGCCTTTCTGCCCCCGAGAGTAAGGGATTTAAACATAAATTAATTGGTTGCTTCCAGGGGACATATATTTGTTTATGTGTATTCTGCCCCTTCCCCGGGGACAGATCAGCCCATTTATTTGGCCTTTTTGCCCCCATTTGGGCAGTGACATAGCGTGTTATAATGTGAATTGTTTTTATTTCTTGTGAATTGTAATTGTAATGCTTTATTTCTCCCTTTTTATTCTAGTTCAAGGCTTTTGCTCATTAGACTGTTGCAGGTTGCGGTTTCGTCACTGGTGGTTCTGCTGTTTGTGTAGTTGCATGTGTTTGGTAAGAGACTTTTTTTTGCACAATGTAAATGAGTTTCATTTTTCTGCACAAATGTGTTTTTTGCAAATTGTGTAATAATACCAGTATGTTTGCCTTCTGTTTTTTGAGTGTCTAAAACATTTTGCATTTGCGCTTGATGTGTATTTTGTTGTCTTTTGAGTAATTGTTTTTTTTCTTTCTAGTGGGATATCTTTGATTTTTGCTGTGTCTTTGCAGAGTAAGTGCTGGTGAGTGTAGCTGTCTCTTGTAAGTGAATCGTATAGTTTTTGAGTATATAGATCTTAGTGATAAAGGCACACATTGTTTTACTTACTTATTTTGCACAGTGTTGGTTGTTGACTTGTTTGTGCAGTCTCCTTTCTTAGTAAGGATAATGGCTAGCCGCAGGATTACTGCTCAGCACGTTCTTGGTATGCTTTTTGATTCTTCCTCTGACCATGGTCCAGAAACTGACTCTTATTCTGAGACAGAGGTGGGAGGGAAAGACTCAGGCAGTAAGTTTTCTCTCCACATGGCATCATCCGATGATGATGCTACTCTCAGTGCGGATGAAGCTACTCTTAGTGCGGATGAAGTGCCTGTGGTAGAGGAGGACATTGATGTGCCGATAGTGCGGCAAGAGGCATCTGGGTTGCAGCCTGGGGCTGCAAGACTTCCCGTTGGTATAGTGAGGCAAGAGGCATCTGGGCTGCAGCCTGGGGCCGCAAGGCTTCCCGTTGGTATAGTGCGGCAAGAGGCATCTGGGCTGCAGCCTGGGGCTGCAAGGCTTCCCGTTGAAAGTGCTGACATCTGGGTTGCCCCAGGCATGGTGCAGCTGGCATTGCCAGACTTTACTGGTGTTCCGTGGTGTAGAGTGAATACTGAAAACTTTTTGCTGATACATTTTTTTCAGTTGTTTATGGACGATGTGTTTTTGGCAGAGCAGACTAATTTGTATGCCGAACAGTTTTTGAGGGACAACAGTGCCAGCCTTAAGCCCCACTCTAGAGCTACCCGGTGGACTCCCACAAATCTGGAAGAGATGAAGAAGTTCTTGGGTTTAACTTTTTTGATGGGCTTGCTAAGGAAGCCATCAATGTCTTCATATTGGTCTACTAGTCCCTTGATGGCAACTGCTATATTTCCGGCAGTCATGTATCGTGATAGGTATTTGCTTCTGCTTCGGATGTTGCATTTTGTCGATAATGGTTTAGCTTTGGCACGAGATCACCCTGATTGTGACCGTCTTTTTAAGATTCGGCCTGTCATTGATCACTTTGTTGATCGATTTTCTGAGATCTATGCTCCAGGGAAAGAAATTGCAGTGGATGAGTCTTTGATGTTGTTCAAGGGCCGCTTGGTTTTTAGGCAATACATTCCTAGTAAGAGGGCATGCTATGAAATTAAGCTGTATATACTGTGTGACAGTAGGACTGGATATGTCTCTAATTTCAGGGTGTACACTGGTAAGGAATCCAGGATTAACCCCCCCTCGTTGTCCGTCCACTTTTGGAGTGACTGAGAAAATTGTGTGGGAACTTGGTAGAGGATTTTTTAATAAAGGCCACCATTTATATGTAGATAACTTCTACACTGGTGTGCGGTTGTTCAGGGAATTGGCCAAAGTGGACACTGTTGCTTGTGGCACAATCCGATCTAACCGTAAAGGTTTCCCAAAAGAACTTGTTTGTCAAAAGCTTGGCGGGGACAGTGCAGTGTGTTGCGTTGCGAGAAGCTTCTAACTGTGAAGTTTTCAGACAGGAGAGATGTCTACATGCTGACTACCATCCATGATGAAAGTACTGCACATGTAACTGTTCAGGGTTAGGTTGCTGAAGCGCGCAAACCTGTGTGCATTTTAGACTATAATTGGCACATGGGTGGTGTTGACAGAGTAGATCAGAGGTTGGAACCTTAAGCTGCTCTTCGTAAGGCTTACATTTGGTACAAGAAGTTGGCTATCCATCTTTTCCACTTGGCAACCTTTAGTGCTTTTGTTGTGTTCCAGGATTCTTGTCCTGAGTCAAAGATGACTTTTGCTAAGTTTTAGGAGTCTGTAATAGGCAGCCTTGTTTTAGTGGAACAGGCAAGTGTTCCTAGAGTTGGAGTGGTGGAGGATATTGCTAGATTGAAAGATCGCCCGTTTCCTGATCACATTCCTCCCACACCCTCAAAAGACTTTCCCAGTAGGAGATGTAGAGTCTGTTGGGGAAGCGGTATGCGGAAGGAGACTCGTATGTACTGCCCCGCGTGTCCTTGTAACCCTGGGCTGTGTGTGCCTGCTTGTTTTAGAATGTACCACACGCAAAATAATTTTTGGGAGTATCCATGAGTAGTAAAGTGAACTGCCTGGCCTCTATTGTTTAATATTTTTTGTTCAGTTTCAAGGTTGGCATTTGTGTAGTGTATTTAGTTTTAGTTTTTGTGTTAGTAGATTTGTATCTATTTGCAATTTGTTTGTGTTTTCTTATTTATATAAAAAAAGTTCCTAAATGTTATGGCAGTGTGCGTGGAGTGGCGCTTGTCTGGCGGTGTGTGTGGTCTGGCGCTTAGCTGGCGGTGTGTTTGCACTGGCGCTTGGCTGGTGGTGTGTTTGTACTGGCGCTTGGCTGGCGGTGTGCGTGGACTGGCGCTTGGCTGGCGGTGTGGTGTGCGTGGACTGGCGCATGGATGACGGTGTGGTTTCAACCATTTCTAAAAACTAGACACCCGGGGGCTTCCAGGGAGGTATGGCTTGTGTGGATCCCCCAACGTTTCCTTACCCAGAATCCCCTGCAAACCTCATTTTTAGCTGAAAGAATCACTTTTTTCACACATTTTTGTGTGGGAAAGTTGTGGCATCACCGTGCTCACACAAATTTCCCACCACCCAGCGTTCCCCCAGGTCTCCCGGTAAAAATGGTGCCTCACTTGTGTGGGAGGCCCAAGTACCCGCGGCAGGCAAGGGCCCAAAACATTTTTTGATAGGCAATGTTGATGTCGCCTTACTAGGTTTTGGGCCCTTGCGATGTTAAAACACGTTAGATTTTGCAACAATTAACCCCTTGACAGTCCAGGGAAGATGAGTTCTTACTCTATATTGCAGTGTCTGACCACAGGGCGGTGTCCCCACGACGGTCCCGTGTTTGGAGATTTGAATATAAAACTTGGGTAAGATAACCTGAGGGCAACCTCACTGCGAGGAATTGTGCGTTTTAGCCACTAGTGTGCAAAAGATGATCAAGCCATACCTCCACTGGGTGTTTGGGAGTTGAGAGAGTGTGTTTTTTAATATGTGTGTTTTTAAGGCAATACTTGGATCGGGGGGGGCATTGCACAGTTGTGCTCCCTACAATGGAGAATATAATGATTTTCTTTGCATATGTTTAGGGGTATAGAGGGGATCATTTGTGATTTTTATCTTTCTTTTCACAGACACTAAGGACAACAGTGTTACAGAGATACAAGTAATATTGATTTAACCACCTTGTACTTATTGGTCACATTGTGAAATAGACCAACAATAAAAGGGATCTTTTACCCCGAAGGATGCTAGTGACCCAAAGGGGCATTCAATATTGGCTGAAACATGTTGGTATGCAGCAGAGGATAAGGAGTGGTAACTCCTCCTACATACCCCGCATTTTGAACTTTTAATACTGTCAAGGGAGACTACCAATAAAGAAATATAGGTGGTACTTCCTTAGGTATTTTTTTTTTTTTTTTTTTTTTAAGTTTTTATTGAGCAATAATTCGGTTACAAGTACGGGCCTACAACCACCCGGGCCGGCCGCTAGGTACAGAAGGAAATCTACACATATCAAGGCTACAATCAGTTCCCAGGGCACTGCCCCGCAGTGGCTCCAGATAGTTCTCGAGGAACAGGAAGCGTAAGTCCAACAATCACAAAAACAAAAAGACAAACAACAAAAACAAAAGGCGAGTTATGAGGGAAACCAGTGCGGGTCAGGCTCCCCCCGGGAAACTCCAGTCAGGACAATTGAGCAAACCGCTAAAGAGAGGAGTACCGGGAGGCCGGGGACGGAGGGGGGGGGAGGGGGTCAAGGGAGATGAACGTCAATATGTAGTTGTCTCAAAAGGCGCCAGGAGCCATCAAGGGTCAGGGGGACATGGCTCTTAGGTATTTTTAATTCACTTTTTTGCACCAGTGATTCCTCATGGGAAAACTTTTCCTTTCTTTATCTTGCCTCACCTGTCTTCTCACTTAATTTCTAAAACAATCAGAGCTCCGCCCAGTGTGTTGTCCTGCACCTGAGCGTCCTAAGCGGCCCCTATGTTGATGAAGCATGCCGCTGCATAGTGGGTAAAGGCAGTATTTAAAAATCTATTGATTTTCCTCTTTATTTCCTTTCCGCCTCAAAAATTCTTGGATAATTTGATTAAGGCAGAGACATTGACAAAACCGCCTGAAGCGGAATCTCTTCTCTTCGGTTTTTCTAGTGCTTCTCTTCTGTGAGTTTAGGTGCTTATACAATGTCATTGTACTCCATCCGAGACGGCTGAAGCCAATTTCATTGTAAATCAAACACACCAGCTACCATTTCGTTAGCTCAGATTGTCACTGCCACGAGCCATTATAGTGACTTGCTAAAGTTGAAAGACAGAATTACATTTCAGTCATGGAACCAACACCCTCGACCCTACACCAGTGATGGTGAATATCAAAAATACACAAATGTCAAAGATCAATTGACCATAACTCAGGAAGGAGTTATACTGTGGGGGTCAAGAATCCTGATTCCAGAGAGTCTGCGGCAGAAAATGATTGAATTGGTCCATGAAGGACATCGTGGAATCGTTGCAACAAAACAAGCTCTCCGATACCGCGTCTGGTTTCCGCATCTCAATGAGTGGGCTGAAAAAGAATTAAAGGCCTGCCATCTATGCATCTGCCTTTCTACAAAAGATACTCAACACACTTTAAACATGGTAGAACTTCCGAAGCATGCCTATGAGAGAGTAGCCATTGACTTTTTCGGTCCACTTCAAAATGGACATCGCCTGATGGTGATTGTGGATGAATACTCACGATTTCCATTAATTGAGGATCTGTCATCTACCTCTCAAGACCGAGTTACTGAGAGGTTAGATTACATCTTTGTGACATGCGGTGTTCCAGACATATTGAAATCTGATAGTGGTCTGCCTTTTAACAGTTGAGAGTTCAAAGATTTCTTAGAGCATCTGAATATAAAGCATGAGAAGAGCACACCTCTGTGGCCACAAGCCAATGGACGTTTTGTGCACGTTAAGAGTACATTAAAGAAAGCAGTGCAGTGTGCTACCCTTGAGAAACTCAATTTAAAAACTTTGTTAAACTCTACCCTAAGAGCTTATCGTTCGACACCTCACTCAATCACAGGTGAAAGTCCTGCAACATTGATGTTCGGGAGAGCAATGCCATCCAAGATACCTCAGTGGACCAATCATAGAGAGAAAAACAAGAACGCAACTTGTGAGAAGGACTAGGTTCATAACCAAAAGATGGAAGTGTATGTTCACAAAAGACGACATTCAAAGAACATCTTCATTTAGAAAGGAGATCAAGTGTTTGCACACCAAATGCGTAAAAGAAAATCTGATGCTCCATTTGATGCAGAATCTTTTCAAGTAGTGTCTACCACAGGACACATGGTGACTGCCCAACGCCCCGGTACGTACACTACCTGTGACTTTTCTCGTTTTTGGCATTTAACTCATCGTTCATCAGATGTACATGTTGAAATAGAGACTGGTTCTGAAGCATCAATGACTGTTGTGGTCTCTCCACTGTCAATGACGATACTAATCACTGATGGTGACAGTTCCCAGTTTCCAGTGATAAGGTAAAGGCGAACAATTAAAGCATCAAAAAAAATTATTGATGAGATATAATTGTACATGTGTATTTATTTTGTAAAAATGTTTAATTTTTTATTTAAAAGAGGGGGAAATGTAGTGTCTTGTGAGTTAGCAATGACGGAACCCTTTTGGCTCCTGATGGACTCCGTTGAGCTGTGAGGTAAGTCTTAGAGCGGTATGCAATGAAGGCTGGTTTAGAATGTTGAGTTCACAGTTAAACGCACACGAATAAAGGCATGTAATACTAAGCTCTGTGTGTGGCGTAGTAATTGGTGGCTACCCATGCCAGGGAGGACACTATAATACCCAATTTGCAAAGGCTATAATAGTAATACGAAACAATTACCCGACAAATACAGAATCTGGGGTATCAAATTTTATTGAGCCCAATTATTATTTCTAAAGCATTTGTACTCAGTATTTATGTGTGCTCTTGAGCAATCCCATCAGTGCAATCACAAAGTCCACTGAGCAATTTCAGACATGCCTTTTACGTACGCATGCGCTTATGGATGCAAACAGGCACCAATATGCCCTCTGCGCTCTCTCTCTCTCTCTCTCTCTCTCTTTATCTCTCTCTCTATCTCTCACTCTGCCCTCTACCTCTTTCTCTCTTTTTTTCATACGTCTGTCTAGTAGCATTTTGCTTGTGGTATTTTTCTTAAACTGATACAACACCGTGCCTATACGAACATTAGGTTGGTAACAATCAGTTAAGAATGCGCTTGAAACTCATCTTTACTTCTGTTTCATACACATATTTTCCTAGGACACTGTTCCGGTCACATACATCTGATTCCTCTTAATTGATGCCCGGGTATTCTCCCAGATCTCGATAGGCGGAGCAGACCGCCTCATTATATGAGCCGTTGGAAGCAAAGGATTGTTCGGCTTACAAAGCTAACACGTTGCGCTCCCTCAGAGCACAGAAGCCTGATCTAGGTAGGATTAGAGCTATCTGGAGCAATAACATTAAAATAAACACCACGGGCAGGAGACGGGCTTCTTTCTAGCACCAGCTGATGTAAAAATAAATCAACAGTTCTTTAACGTGGCAAAAAGTACATTAACATATATTTGATGTGCGGTGGTTCCCAGGCCTCCAGATAGTGGCCTTAACTTCCTGTGGGGGTTGTCGTGTCGTGGGCCCTAGGCCCCCATGCTCACTTGACGTGACACGGACACTGCAGGCATGCTTAGTGAACTGGCCTCGAGCACGTGCACCCGGGCCCTTTTATTAGCAGGGTCACGTCACTTGTGACGCCTGTGATGGATGGGTGTGGAGTGCATGTGTGTCCACTCCCCCAAGGGAGTGGCTAACCAACTCAGTGTCTGCTGAGACACTAAAATGTGTCCAGCAGGACACTACAGGGGTCATACTGATGTCCGAGGATCTGGACAATAGGGGGTTAGTACACTTGGCATGTGTAGCGTCTCCCTTATTAGTATCTGCTTCACCCCAAGGATTGGCAGTTTTTGCATGCAGGGGATTTAAGAGGGGCTGGGGCCAAACATCAGAGCATCAATCTGACAAGCTTGTTTAATTGATTTCCTTAGCAATGCAGCCTTCTTGCAATGATAGCATCAAGACAGGAGTGTTATATACGTGTAAATGAATGTATTTTTATTTTAGTGTTAAGTATGAATGATATCCTTTGCTAGGGCGTCATTTTATATTTGTCTCCTCTAATAGTGAAGGGCTGGCTCGATGTCTGCAACCTACTTGAGTTTCTGCATAAACCACCTCATGTCTGGTGTGATTTAAACGTGAAGTGCATTCAGGTGTTGAAACCCTCTGCCCCTTTTCTTCCACTGGCTGGTGAGTTCCAGAGAGACTTGGGTGACTCAGGCAGGTTTACAATGATTTTGCATTGGGGTTTTGTCAATTTTGTGACGTTGCCCCAGCACAAAATCATTTATGATATTACTGAGCCATGCTAAGCCACTTTGCATGGCTTTGCATTGTTTAGTAAATGCAACGTAATGCATGGCAGCGCATTGCTATGGTTGTGCACTGCCACTTGCTTTGGGAAAGCGTTCCATGGGTGGATCCATCCATGGATTTTGGCACATTCCCAGATTTACTATAGCCAGTAAACCTATGAAATTATGCCTCGAAATTCTACACCTTTTCAAGTGAGGCGTAACGAGGAGAAATATCTTTATTTCTCCTCATTATTTCTTCTTTTCGCACATGCTGTATCCTGGAGCACACATATAAAGAGTAGTACGCCTCAAAGGATTGTTTTTGTGTAGGTAGGTATCGTTTCCTGCACAAAAACAATCCTTCCCGTAACGAAGGCACCCTTGCACAATGGTGCATGGCTGTCTGAGTTGGTGCTAGGCAACCTCAAGTGCACCAGTGCAGGGAGAGAGACGAAGAGTGCAATATTTTCAGCTCTCTCACATTCACACAATACCTTGTTGCACTGCGTTGTGTGAATTCAAAGTAAATCTGCTCCCAAAGACACACCTTTATAACATTGTGCAAAGGCCTGTGAGTGGCACTAGGCTGCCTGTTTGTGCTACAGGGGAAGAGAACAGAGGCAGACGATATTTAGGAAATATGGATCTGCGCTCGCTGTGTGCAATGCAATGCAGCAACTTTTGTTGTTGCACTATAGTTTAGTAAATCGGCTTCTTACTATCTTGAAAAGGGCCTGTTTGAATATGGATGATTCCCAAAAGTAAACGTTCTGATTTTATTAACATAGTGAATATAGAGAATTATTTCAGAGGAAACATTCAATCTAGATGATGTGAGAGGCTGCCAAGCAGTAGATAAGGTGATGTGAGTGTTCAAGTCATGAACTCGACTAAGCTTGAGTGTGTAAGTCATGATCTCATGTGATGTTAGATACCCAGTGAGAGTGTGGGAGGTTTCTATTCGATATATCAAGTTATGCGAGAAGGTTCTTGTCGAGCCCTCAGGTGACGTTACATTCATGAATTAATAACGGGGTTTGATGATTTTGCTCTTATTGCATTATTTTCTAAGTCTTCAGTTGGGCAAAAAAAGGTGGAATTGCTCTGGGATGCTTGTCCCATATACTCATGCAGTATGTGCCAATTTTCACTTGGCAGGAGATGAAGGCTGCATGCAGGGCAGCTTTAGGCCAGGGCGACTGTTGCTGACGCACTGGACACTGACCTGGGGAGGGGGGCACTGACCTCAGGGGGGCTATTAGGTTTAGCAATAACGTATGATTTAAAAACACCTGCTGCAGTTACTTGTGCTTCCAGTTTTTAGGCAGCATTACAATGTCATGATAACTCTTATGATATTGTTCCTGCTGGAGAGAAAGATCAAAGATTTGTCTAGTGGCACTTTTCACTGGCCATAAAGCAGTGCAGAGGTTTAATATTCCTGCTGCAAAGAACTCTTACAGTGCAGATCACAGATCTGTATTTTATTTGGATAGCTGGGTAGATTGCTGCTTTTGCCAGAGATCCTTTTGTCACCCCAGTTCATAAGATACAACCCAAAGGTGTGGTCAATAGACCTAAAATGGCGGATGCGTAGCTCTGAGGCTCCGCTCCGGCACATCTGAAATCCTGCATCATCTCATGACCCTGGCCTCGTGTGCCCCCCGTTGCTGTAGGGGTCGAGATATTCGGGTCTCTTGAATCACCTGCTGCCAATCTGGGGGGGCGAGAGTGACAGATGGTGGCTGTCAATAGCGAAATACTCTTGACCCTGAGACAAGATGGCGGATCCGTCCCTGGAGCCCTGAAGCACTGTGGGCTGGCCGCCTGCTGCCTATGGCTCGGGACTGGGGTGTGTGACCTCACTGGGGCGGAGTGCTTGGCCCTGAACCAGGGACTGCTGAGGTGAGCTGGAGCCGGAAGCTGATGGTGACATGAGGCGGAGCAAGTAGGACCCATACGGGGGTCCGGGGGTGCGGCTAGAGAGAGGCAGATTCGAGGGCCGCCCAGGCAGTGTGCTGGAGCAGGCGGCTAATGGTGGAAAGCGGCAAAGTGATCAGGACCTATACTGGGGTCCAGAGGGGCAACTGGAGCACAGCGGGCCCAGGGGGCTGCCCAGAGGTCACGGGAGGCCCCGGGCTTGCCTAGAGAAAGGCCCCAGCCGAGTAGGCCTGTTAGTTTCGTTCTCCAGCAAAGTACTGGCAGCTGTCCCAGCATGGAAGAGAGACGCAGTGAGTCCCATCTCTTGCGGGACCTTCCCTGTCGGCCGCGGGGACAATGTCGACTGTCTGATACGCCCAGTGGGGTGCGGCTCAACTCTTATTCACCTCCTCTTGCCGTGCTGCATGGCCTGCACGGGACTGTGCCAGCTTGGAGGCGAGACAGTGATGTGATATTGTGTGGCCCCGTGCATGATTGGCCCCCTCTGGACCTGCTAAGTCAGGTGTCAACAGTTGCAGCCCCGGTGTGGACTCTGTGGGTGGCTGCCTATCCTATCTGCAGAGTCCTGTGGGGGCGGAAAAGGCCCCCCACCTGGTCTGGAGGTGGCTAATAGGTTTTGGGGGCCTCCTTCTCTGGCGGGTATTGGTGGCTTGAATGCCTGTCTGGGGCACCGGTCACCTGGCACTGCCACGGGGTGGATCCTCTGTAGTAAAGGGGGAGAGGCCGGGAAAAGATAGATCTGGGCCACTTTATTGTGGTGATCGCCCCAAGACCGGTGGCTGCTGCTGACAGGAGCCCTAACATTTGGGCCTGATCCCTCCCTGGAAGTGGCAACATACCATACCTTTTAGGAGGCGATTTTAATTGTGTGGCAGACGTCAACCTAGTCAGGTCCACCCCCACGTGTGACAGCTGTTAAAAAGACATTGAATGGCTTCTGTGGATAAGCTGCACATTGGGACATTATGGACATTTGGAGGGTACACCACGTTAATGAACACACACCTTGACATGTTTATATATTCAGCAGGGGTATGCCCCGGGGTCACCCACACTGAATACCTGGGGCGTACATTGTCTAATCACAACCCTCTGTTGCTTACCCTTTGTCTGAATGCCAAGCCCCAGGTGATCCCACTATAGTGCCTCCCTCCGTCACTCTTTGAGAATGCATGCTTTAGAGACACCCTCCATACAGCGGTTTCGGACAATTTCCGGATTAACCAGAGTATTGCCAGGGACCCCTTCATCGAATGGGATGCTTTTAAAGTACTGGCGAGAGGCTAGTGCATGGGACACATGGTGGGGGTGAAGAGAGAACTGAATAGGGAACTCACGGTCCTGGAACGGCGTCCACACGACCTGGGTAACAGACTCGGCACAGATGATACTGTAAGGGTGGCTAGAAGTGAAAGACGAGTATAATTCTATCTTAGAGTGACACCGTTGCATTGACGTACGAGAATACCAAGAGCGAGTGCACGAGGAAGGGGTTGTTCATCCAGAGTCCTGGCACGGTTGCTGTGTCCAGAAACTAGAGGCTCATCTATAGCGCAGAACCTCAGCAGTGAGGGGATACCGCTGTATGTCCCAAGGGCCATTAATGCAGCTTTCCAAAATTATTATGAAACTCTCTACGCCCAACCGGAATATATTTTTATCAGTGACAATGGACGATTCCTTACATCATTAGACCTGGAGCTCCGTGGTGACCTCGAAGGGCCTATGACTGTGCTGGAGATTCGACAAGCCATCAAAGAGATGACTTAAGAGAAAACACCTGGCCTTGATGCCAGCCTGCAGGATTTTATTCTGCATTTGTCCCAATTCTGATCCCTAAGCTTCTAACCGTATTTGCTGAGTCCCTGCGACTGCGCTTCTTACCAATGTTGTCCAGAGAAGCAATGGTGGTCCCCCTTCCTAAATCTAAATCCGCTGCTGTGGGTCATTCAGGTTATCACCCCATGTCTATGTTGAACGTAGATTTTAACATTCTTAGTAAAATACTGGCGATGAGTCTACTTCTCATATAAAGGAACTCATCCATAAGGACCAGAACGGCTTCATACCCACTAGATCTACCTCAGGGAACCTTTGTAGACTGTTCCACATTCTCCACCACTCGGATACCTCCCGATATCCAGATGCCTTGATTATGTCCATTGATTTGGAGAAGGCATTCGATTCCTTACAATGGGTCTTTCTACACATGGCCATGAAGCGGATGGGATCGGGAGAAGGCTGGGTTCGCTGGGTATGCCTGTTATATACCAATCTGATGGTGAGGGTTAAAACTGGGGGGGTGGTCTCAGCGGCATCCGTGTCCATTGCGGTACTAGACAGGGGTGCCCACTGTCGCCCCTGTTGTTTGTCTCAGCTATTGAGGCCCTACCATTGCACTTCCAGCAATGGGGAGGGGAGGATGGACTGGCCGTAGGGGGTAGAGAGGATGTTACATCACTATATACTGACGACTTGTTGCTCTATCTGGGAAACGGTCATGTGAGCATGGTGAATGTCATCAAGTTGTTGTAGGAGTTTTCTGCACCCTCGGGCTTGCAAGTCAACAGGGCCTAGACCCACCTGTTCTCCATGAGGGCAGGCATTACATGACCATTTGGCGTGCCAGTGGGTATGAAGTGGTCACCCCAGTCTTTCCAATATTTTGGTTTACAAGTGTTCCATACCCTAAACGATCTTAGGGATGGCAACCTGGTTCCGGTGGTTCAATCCCTCAAAACTAGTATACAATTTTGGCGTTCCTTGAAGCTTTCGTTGATGGCAAGTATCTCTCTTTTAAAATGATAATGCTCCCCAGACTTTTATATTACTTTGTGAATCTCTCAGTCTTGTTGCTCCGCTCCTGGTTTAAGGACCTGGATACTTTGGTCAGGGACCTGATCTGGGATGGGATAGAGTCTGCCTGATGGTCCTGTGGAGAGCTTCGGAGATGGGTAGATTGGGTGCACCGGATTTTGAATTGTATTATTTGGCCACCCAGCTTCCATGGCTGGCTCACTGGCTAGATGGTAAAGACCTCAAATTAGTAGGACCTATTGGATTGACAGCTCACCAGGGACTACTGCTGGTGAAGCTACTTAACCTGAAAGTGATTACACCCACCCCTGGGGTATTGCTGCGAGTGGCACTGCGGTGCTGGAGGAGATGTGTGGGGCATACACCCAGGGCACCTCTTTATGCCCTGGACCTGCCACTCATAGGCCTACTGCATGGAGACCCCCTCTCCATTTACAGGTTCCCAACTGGCTGACTGGATGATGGTGGGACTGGTGACAGTGGGAGACTGTTTCCAACTGGGGGCCATCTACCACTCAACAACCTTATGGAACAGTGTGGATTGCCTTCTGGTCAGTTCCTGACATACCACACTATGGTCAGGACTTACATACCTCTATTGCCTGGGAATCAGGGAGAACCAGACACCCATGCAGTTTTGCAGGCACTGGTGATGCTGGGATGAGCGTGACATCTTGTAAAATGGCTACACAGAGCTTAATAGTCACAGGGCCGGTGTGGAAAACATGTGACACATGAACATTATTGCTGGGCGGGGACTTGATGGATGCAGAATGGAGTAGAATTGTCGGAAGCCCTACGTGTGTCTCTAGGAACACTAGCTTTAAGAATGTCCAATTCAATTATCTACACATGACATATTTGATCCCCACTGACTCCGGTTTATGCATGAAGGGGAACCCAGGGCCTGTCCAAGATGTGAGATACCTGATGTGGGATTTGCTCACATCACATGGGACTGCCCAGGCCTGATCGATTTCTGGAAGGCTGTTATTGCTACAATTAATGGGGTTCTGGAGGACTCTCTCCCATGTACGGCAGAGGTTTGCCTACTCGGCCTGTTCCCTAGACCGAAATCACACAAGATTGGCACCAGATTCATAGACTTAGCATTGATTCCAGCGAAACATCGCATAGCCCTGAGGCGAACCCCAGAGTCATTGCCTGGGAAAGAGATGTAGAGGCATGGTCCAGGGCAGAAGATTGTGCACTTATTAGGGAGGATGCCCAGGAACTCCTGCGCCGCCCATTGGCGGAGCTTCGGACGGAGGTGCTCCGAGCCTGGGATACATGACACACTACTAAGTCAGATGAAACACTGATGAACACATCATTGGAAGAGGCTCCAGTGGGATCCCGCCCTGAGTGGCCATATGGGTCTGAGTGGAAGATGCCTGAGTTGGTCAGCTAGATTTTTCCCCTTACTGCCCCTGCTCTCACCGGCTCAACACTTTACATTTTTGTTGATTCTCCTGCCATGTATTTCCTCGTCCTCTGGCCTTATTTGCCCAATGGGTAATTTTGTGTTTTTTTGTAATTTATTTGTAATAACAGAATGCATGTTTTTATATATTGCTGGCATTATCAATATGTCTGTATCAGCAATTTTGGCTCCCGGAGAATCAGGATGTTATGGACAGTTGAGGTACGGGTGTAATATCAGGGAATATGGCAATTAATAACACAGTACCTCCTTTACTGCACAAACCAATATTGTAGTTTTGTTACTGACTGCCTGTACAGAGATGATATAATTCAACCTCTAAGTCAATATTTGTCTAGCAGAATGCTGATAGTCCATTAGTGCAGTAATGTCTCTCGTATGAATCTACACCTGTGGTGTGCATGGAGGTGTGCTCCTGTTAACATTTACATAATTGCATTGTCTCATCATAAATGCCAATAAAAATCTGTTGAAAAAAAAGATACAACTCTGCAATTCAATATAGAACAGTGACAGTTACAAACTGTAATCAAAGAGGTGCATACCAATTGCATAAAATTGGTTAGGACTTTATGTTTTTCCCCCAGTCTTTCATTTTCTATTCCTAATGTTGCTGAAAAGGTTTTTTTCGGATAGAAATACATTTTTATTAGAAAAGTCACCCTTTACAAGTGCTTTAAAACAAATCAAATTAACTGTATGTGAGAGAGTGTCTATGGAGAGATGAGTGGCACTGTTGCCCGGTGGTTAGAGGGAATCTGAGTAGGAGGTCATGGGGGCAGGCACCAAAAATTATTGTTGCACTGGGTGCCAACAGAGCTAAAGCCAGCCCTGGCTGCATGCATGTGTACGAGCTGATTCACAAAAGCATGTACGAGTATGGGAAGTAGTACTATAGGAGTACTCATTTAATACTCTTACATGCAATTGTGAAGTGGCCTGAAACATCCAACTCTTTATTTGTAAAAGTGCAAAGAGGGCATGGTCCTTTCTATTTGTACATGAATATTACCTGAATATTCCCTATTATTTCCATTCTCATGTAAGAGCAAGTAAAAGGGCACTACAGCAATACTGCTTTATCCCCAAGATTAGTAGTACACAGGCCTCACCTGCAAGGCAGGTTGGGTGATATTGATTGACTGTGCATAATTGCCACTAGGGTAAAGCCTGCAGACAATCTACCCAGTGGGTCTGGAGTTACAGAAATAGAGCCCACGGAAGCTGTTGGTTCCTTGATGGCTGGCAATTGCTGCAATATAATTAGATCAAGAGTATCCTACTTTCCAAAGGACAGTGGGGGGTAGCCCCCAGTTGATCTCTGATAGGCTGAATAGAAGCTGTAAGTCTGAGGAGGCATTTGTTCTATGTGACCAGGAAGTACCTTTAGATTGTACCAATAATATGATTAAAGTCTTAGAATGTGGCTGGGATCGGGCCCAAGCTGGGTGATATGACTTGGGCGCATTCATAGATTGATACAATATTTGTATCTTCCAGGAGACCTAGAGCAGAACCCCAGTCATTTGAAATGGATATTCCTCATTTTCATTCAGCACTCATGCAATTCATTCACCTAGGGCAGACTCTCTAGGGGTTTAGAGATATGGCTAAGGACAGAACTCCAATGTAAAATAAGGGTCCAACCAGTTAACTCCTTAAATGTGTTGGCAGTCAGGATGGATTTGTATAATTGGGTAAATATTCAAAATGAGCAACCAAAGCCATAAGTATACTAAAGGAGTTCCTCCTAGAGTATAATGGCAAATGAGTGGTAATAGTACCTGATGACCTTAACTCCACGTTTGAAGCCCTTGTGTCCTCTTACCTAAACCTATCATCTGAACAGGATGTAAAATGGAGAATCCACCCTTTAGATCTCACTAAAGTGAAATGGTCTCCAAGGGAGGCACAGCTATTTAAAGATGACCATAAAATTTGATCTTGGGCAGCAAATGGGAAAACTTTGTCAGACACCAAGGGCAGACAAACATATAATAGATCAAGTCACTCTAGTCGTATTGACTATTTTTTAATTAGTCTGAATGGTTGGTCATTTGTGCATGATATGACAGTTATTGAACGGACCGACAGTGACCACAATGCTAGTAGTCTGTTGCTGTTCTGTATGCTAGCTAATGCCCCAGAGTTTAAGATTGTGCTCTAGTTGGGGACATTGTACTTACTAACAATTGGAAAGATATCAAGTTGGGACGGGTTGAAAAGCACCCTGAGGCCCTGGAGTTTGTGGTCAAGAACGTTAAGGAGAAGCTAGAGATACTGGACAGCCTCCCCCCAGGAGAGAGAGGTTTTGTTCTGGAAAAAGTCTATTAAGAGCATTTGTTTTAATTATAAGAGACCTTCTGATGCAGGACAATAACTGTGTTCCTAAGATCCAGAAGGAAGTCCAGTGGTACACCAAAGCCTGTAGAGTGGCTAAGACATGGCTGTTGCCAGCAGCCAAAGCCAATGATAGGCTCTAGCTTGTGCTGTGTAGGAAACGTTACGAAAGAGAATTGGCAAAAGAGAAGAGGATTTGGGAAAATGCACTCTGAGAAGACTTGTCACTTGCTATGAGAATCAAGGACAATGTAAGATTTGGGGATATTTTGACAGTGAGAGAAAAAGGTGGCAGGAAGGCAGTGAAAACTTTGCAAACCCCAGAATTGGATTTCGCATTTTAGTAATCTGTATTCCTTTAGTGAGGATCCAGCATGGGTTGAGATCGATCCCTTACTACCAGTCAAGCTAAGGAACCACAATACTTTGGAAATTGAGAGCAGGGAGCTGATAGAGGCAATAGATCTAGTTTACCAGCAAAAGCCCCAGGACCTGATAGACTCACAGATTAGCTATTTATGTCACATCTGGAAGTTTGGGGCCCCTATATTAATTATCTCTCAAACTTTATTTTAAAGGGTATGGAGATCCATGCCTGTTGGCTTTCTGTGGAGATTATTCCAATTTATAAGAAATGCCAGCACAGTGTCCTGCCCTCCACTTTATTTTCACTATATATTAATGATGTAGTGGAATGGCTGGTTAAAGAAGGTTGTGATTCAAGGGGTGGACAGGAGAGTGCCCGCTCAACTTTTTGCAATTATAATCTCCTGATCTCCAGATCCCTCAAAGGTCTACAGCAGCTCCTGAATGACTTTAACAATTTTTTTAATGAACCGTGAGCTTGAGCGTAACAGCTCTAAAACAAAATTTATGACTTTTAATCCTGCAAAAAGTAAAAACTATATACATCTAAGCTATATGTCAGTAACGACCCTATAGAACAGGGTTCTAACTTCTACTATTTGGGGTTAAGACTAACATCAAACCTGGAGTGGTCCATGCAGGTGCAAAAATCACCCTGCTCTCTACTATATTATAGCTCAAGATTGTTAAAGATCCAAAAGAAAACCAATTCAAAGAGAGCTAACCCAGCCATAGAGATTTACAATGTGAAGGCACTGGGAGCCTTCTTGTATGGCTCAGAGATATGGAGACATGCAAATTGTAATATATTAACTACACAGAAAAATATCTTTATTAGCTCTCTTTTCGCTCTTCGGTAGAGTTTACCCCTGATCCGTTTGCAACTTGACATGGCATTTAGAAAAATCTCTCTGAAAGCTGAATATAGTTTACTGCTATATTGGCACAGACTATGGTCTTCTACTACTTTGGGTGCCTATCGCGTAACCCCTAAGGGAAATTTTGGCCTCACCAGGTGACCATAAAATACAATGGTTAATGTATGTTAGAACTGCACTTAGGAATTTGGGGTTAGAGAGGCTTTGGTTGTGTCAGTAGGAGTTCAATTCAATCTCCAAAATGGACATCAATTCACTATACTGGGAGCACGTATCTGTAGTCAGTATTCATAGTAGTGGAGGTACTCTAACTACAGAATTTACTAATTCTATATTGCTCCCTGTGTGAGAAAAAGTGATTGATGAAATTACACCACCTCTGGCTCGAAAATTGTATTTACAATGTAGGTATCAGTCTTTCCCCAAGAAAGCCTTCTGTATTAAGTGGGCTCACACAAACATTGTGGGAGATGAGTGTACAGCCTGTGGAGGGCCTTCGGAGACCATACCTCCCATTGTATTTTATTTGTCCAGGCTATATAGTCCTCAGAGGAAAAAATGGATATTACTCCTGTGTAGAAATCTGAGCACCAGGAGGCAGTTGGAGACACATAGGGGGAAATTTTCAAGAATGTGTGTTAATCATCGCAAAATTAGCTTAACGCAACTTTGCACATCGCAGTCTATTGCGGGAAAATAACACCGTTTTAACGTTGTATTCTCAACACGGCGGCACCATGCGATAGTCTCACGATAACGCGCCAAATGACCGCATCTAAAAACAGCGTGACGCTGAAAAAATGCGAAACACCAACGCGAAAAAAGTTGCGATGTCCTAAATCGCGATACAAAAATCAGCGCTAACCAGCGACAGCCCTGCAATTCCCATGCCTCATGTGAGAAAATGCACTATAAAAGCAGATAACATTTTTTTGTATATATTAAACTGCGCAGCACCATGGATGCACCTGGACCCAGTGCAGGGACAACGTGAACCCCACAAGCCCCACAGACGACCAGCAAGGAACTTTGGGGTAGGGGAAGGCCAAGAGGAAGAGGAAGACGCGGTTTAGTCCGCAGGAAAACAGGATAATTATTACGAAGGTGACAGAACACTACCAACAACTGTTCATCACCTCCAACGTGTTAATGGCAACAAAGACGCACATATGGCAGACTATCTTGGACCATGTGAATGCAGATGCAACATTGAGGAGGACAATGGAAGAGGTCAAGAGGCGCTGGAAGGATTTGAAGGGCAAAACCAAGAAGAAACTCGATGCCAACATGAAAGCAGCAATGCAGATTGGAGGTTGGGGTCCAGCGGCACACCAGGAGCTGGATGACATGGAGAAAATGGTGGCCACAGTCAGCAGATGGGATACAGTGCCAGGAGTTGGGGATCTGGACACTGCTCAACATGACCTGGCACAACATCAACAGGGTGAGTACCGACCAGGGCCTGGGGGGAGAGGGGGAGATGGGCACAATGGCACACATGCACAATTAAGCAGAGCACACTGCACACCCACAATGACTCTGGATCATGTCCCTGACCCCCGTGGCACACTGCAGCACACATGCAAACACCAAGTAGGCCCCCATCCACCATGTGCCCAAAGGGGTCCCACCCCACACATCACCAACATCACAACCAACACATGCACACGTGCAAAACCCAGATAAGATTTGTATTTGTGATCCACACCGACAATGCAAGTGACACCACACGATGATTAGCATGGCTGCAATCCAATTATCATGACATTCTGCACACCATGACACTGAGGTGGCTGTGTGTGGACCACATCTAGAAAGGATCAGGCCACACTCTGACACATCCACGTGCACAAACCACCCCTGATGTCAACAACACATCTGCGGACAAACCATGCCCAAGAGTCACAACCCGAACAAGAGCCCTAAATACCCAAGTCCGAAACATCAGAGCACTGTCGAAGCACAGAAGTCAAAGGCACACTGCCTGAAAGGGATAAGGGGCAGCCAAATCAGAGCAGCAGGGGTGACTCACCCACAATGCAGCACACACATAGCAATAACAGCACATCAACATTGAGGACAATGTGGTACAAAGTGCAACACTTTCACTACAGAACAGAGGACACAACTGGTTCCGCCTGTGCGTGGAAACTGGCCAATCACATCTGGCATAGCAGGAAACTGTCAGATGAAAATGTACGTGTACAACCTCACATCCTTCATGTAGTTCAAATGTCCACTGTCCCTCATCCAACAGTGAGCTCCTCCCAAACAGTCACAATGTACATTGTCATGCAGTCCCGATGCAAACATGAACAATGCGTCAACATACATGTCAACACAATGTTAAAATGTATCTCCCCTTCACATAGCAGAGAAACAATCAACAACTTATGCAGAGCAGAGCAGACAACTCATCAGTGATGATGAAGAGGACCTCCACACCTTCAACACCGACGCCCAACAACAGCTAATGGACATCTTAGGCAAACCACCTCCAGGAACAGTGCAGCCCATCTGCATCCAGGAGACCCCACCCCCTGCACAGACCACACGGCAGGAAGTACCCCACCACAACGGCTGGCTCCCAGCACCTCACCGAAGCACACATCGCATTCTACGAACAGGTGTTAGACTGCCAGAAGGAGGTGGCTGAAGAGGTGTGGGTGTTGTTCAAAATCATGGCAGCTGAACTCGATCACATACGTTGTTGTCTAATTCCCATCAGGGACCACTTACACTTACCAACGGACACACACACACAGCAACATAGACCCACGCATTTGCACATTTCCAGTACAGAACCATGCCCAGAGCCCCGGGACAATTATTCACACACCTACGCTGGACTTGCATATGCGGGCCCAGTCCACTCCTCTTACGTATGAAGGGGGTGACAACAGAGCTACATGTCGAAGGTCTTACACACTGCCTGGAGTGACATGGTTGCATCCGCTGTACACAGCACAATGTGATGTGGGAGGGCCTGGGGCCATCATGCATACGTAATGAGCACACGGGCACACTTTGATAGTCAGTTGAACTGGCTACGGGCACATGCCCCGACCACTTTTTATTACCAGGGTCACCTGACCAGTGACGCATTTGCTGGATGGGTGTGGGGTGAGTGTGAGCCAGCCCTCATGGAGTGGTTGGTGCTGGCAACAACTTGAACAGTGATCACTATTAAAGCGGAAACAGAAAACACCAACATAACACAAACATCTGCGTTGCATCATGTTGGTAGCCGGAGCAAGTACAGAGGTCACCCAATATTCAATCTGAAGGGTCAGCGAGTCGCAGTGCACTGAGGCAGGGGCACCAGAGCTGATCGTGCTCATGTGAAGAAATTGTCCAAGATTGTGTCCCTTCGGGATATTCCTGCTGCAGTAGGGTGTGTTACATCTGCCACATCTTCCCCATCATCATCCCAGGTCTTACCCACTGCCTGAGGTGACATAGTTGTGTACGCAGTCCACAGCACGTACCTCAGTTATAGCTCCTGGTGTGTAGCTGGACTACCACCTCCAGTTTGCATTGCTGCTTTCTGATTGTTGCCTCCTGCCCTCCCATTGTCTGTGCCTTCACCCCTCCGCACAGCTGCCTCCTCTTCCACATCATCGTCCCAGGTCTTTCCCACTGCCTGAGGTGACATTGTTGCGTGAGCTGTCCACAGCAAAATAATCTATCGGAAAGGGTCCATGAGTTGTGGTGCACTGAGTTGGTGGCACTTGAAGAGCTGAGCAGGGTACCAAGCTGATGATGGCATCCAAGACATGTGTGATGAACTCTGATAGTCTGGCTGTAAGACTCTTTTGACTCTGGCAGTTGTTGGTTGGAGGTGGTCCTGGCGGTGGTGGCGTGTGCATCCTGCGGTGATCTGTCGTATGGGAAGGTCAGGACTCGATTTGATGTGTGAACCCTGGTCGACCGCAGTTGAGGCTGGAGGCAGCGGTGGGCACAGGGCCACAGACACATGGCGTTGATGGTCCCCAGGCCATCGACTCAGAGGCCAACCAATATTGATTTAGAAAGGGTCCATGACTTGAGCTACACAGAGTTAGTGGCCCCAGATGCACTACGGCTGGCACAGGCACACCTCCACGGGACGGTGACTTGCGGTGCATGGAGATAGGGCCCCGAGAGCTGAGCGGATCCTCGTCGATGTCCAAGGTGAATGTCGCGGAGTGTTTCGGGGGACAGTGGAAGGTGTTCTGCCAGGGCCTGATGCAGAGGGCAGAACCAAGCAGACACAGGCAATATGGAAGAGATGAATGCTACAGACTAATTTCTGACACCAAGTCAGTATCAGCTACATGATGATGAAGGCAACAACCAGGCCATAGACTCAGACGCCAACAAAGGTCAACCAGAGAGTGTCCATGAATTTCAGAGTTAGTGGCACCAGAGCTGGAAGGGGGTGCAGACTGCAATGATGCCTGTACAATGTTATCAACTCTGCCATACACAAATCAGGACTGAGTGCCAAATGTGTGATCCTAAAGGACCGCAGTGTAGGCCGGAGGCAGCGATCAGCAGTGGCCCACAGCCACGTGTCGTTGGCTTGCGATACACAGAGTAAGTGGCACCAGAGCAGTTGTTGGTTGTGTTCGATCACCTCCATAACAAGGATCCATTTTCCCCCAGACTAAACCGTGTCTTCCTCTTACTCCTCACCTTGCGTACAATTATATGAACTCGGACATTGAACAATCAAGACTCAGTTCCAAATGTGTGACCTACTTGACTGCAGTGTATGCCGGAGGCAGCAGTCAGCAGGGGCCCACAGGCACGGGTCGTTGGAATGCTATGCTCAGAGTTGGTGGTACCACGTCGAAGGGAGTACAGTGTTATAAACTCAGCCATAAATATAGGTACTCTGCCATTGAATGATCAAGACTCAGTTCCAAATGTGTGACCTACTTGATAGCAGTGTAGGCAGGAGGCAGCAGTGGAGTACGCCAACGAGAAAGGAGTAATGGTGGCCTGTGTCGCGGAGGCCAGTGATGGTCTGAGGAGGATGCCAAGGTCGCGGGCCTCGGGTGTGGAGCTTGCACCGGCACGTGGTGGGCCCTCTTTGACCCACGCCGGTGTCAGCAGGTGAGCTGTGAGGCCTGGGTTTGCAGGGGCAGGCAAGACGTGTCTGGGGACCAGCTGCCTGGGGTGCAGCAGGTGCACAGGATCGCAGGCACCACGGCTCATGGAGTTGGCCTCATTGCGGGGTGAGAGGCGCCGCCCTGGCAGACATGTTGGCAATTCCGGAAGAGAACCACGCCCAGAGCAACAGGCTTTTTATTCACACCCCTACGCTGCCCTGGCATACGCTGGACCAGCCCACTACGCTCACGCTTACGGGGGGAAATTAACATGCTACTCTTCTGTGATCTTCCCCACTGGCTGAGGTGACATGGTTGCATCCACTGTCCAGTTCACTACGAACACGAGCAGTGCATGGCGACATGGAAATGTCCGTGGTCTGCATACTGTAGTCTGTCCAGCACATCCACGCCACACTTGTCATTTTGTACATTCACATTCTTGGGTCACTTACCTCCTTCGCACATGCCTGGTTCCCACCTCTACCCACATTCTGCTATTGTGTGGCGGAGGTGCCATGCCGTTGATGGCTTGTGTATATGGCTAGGCAAATTTGCCACAATAAGTTGTGTTGCCGTGTCTGGTATGTGGGCATGTTGGTTGTCATGTTGTATGTGATTTTGTAACATGTGCATTCTCAGAGTTGTGAGTTGTATGTTGGTGGAGTTGAGGTGTGTTGTGTGTGCAGTTGTTACTTAACGACGAGCAGTGCACATCCATAGGTGCCATCCTGAAAGCGCTGGTGGATGATGGACTATCCGAAGATGAAGGTATCATGCACACTGCCTGGCTAGTTGGTGGCGACATTGGTGGAGAGTCCCCGGTGGTCCACCATTGCCTGCACATTGATGAAATGCATGTGCTTCCTGTTGCGCTAATTGTTTGCAGTGGCGGCAGAGGGCATAGGGAGTACATGTGTGCAGTCGATTGCCCCAACACGTGCGGGAAGCCGGCGATGGCGTAGAGGCCTTGCTTGGTCTCTGCGCCTTATCGCATGTTTTGGGAGCTTATCGTTGATCTGGTTTGTCGTGATGAATATTGCGAAGTGGTGTTTTCACGGCTTTTTGCACGGGAACACCTACTCTGCATATCATTAGCGTTAGTTGCCATTATCATCCGTGGCGATATTTTTTGCGGCAGCTATCACAGGGAAACTGGTGTTATCGGCTGTTAGCACCAGCTTGAGAATGGTGTGATACATTTATCACCACTTTGGCTGCGATAAAGTGCTGCTAACTCAGTGATTGTCCTTGAGAATATCCCCCTTAGTATTCTAAAGACAGACAACTCTATGTTTGTTGTTTTTACTGCTGCAAGAGACCTCATAGTTGACAGATTCGGGTGCTTTAAGTGCATCGGAACAAGGGAATAGGAACTGTTATATTATCTCTATGGGAGGAAATGATTAACTCCCCAGTAGTTCGATCAAATTCGTAGCTGTAAGCTAATGTTGCTTTAGAGCGACATACAATAATTGGTATGTTAGGTATTCATTGGGGGGCCCAAGCAGAATATGTGCACTTTACTGCCTAGTGGTTCATTGCTATTTTGCACATGCCTCGAAGGTATATAAGGCCTAAAAATTTGGGACTTTTGTGGTCTATGAGACGAATTTTCACTTTACCCCAATATTTGTAAAGGCCTTGCAAAGTTTTCTTGGGGGCCAGTAGAATCTCCTGCCTGTATTGAATTTTGATTGCACAGAATATTACCTTTTTTCCTGATGGGTGGCCATCAGGGTTCCTACGCAGAATAGTTGGGGATGGGCATGAAGTTTTATATGAAATTACCTTGACTTCAGTGTATAATGTTTTTATCTTTGATGCCCTTGATTTGTATGGCTGCTATGTATAATGGATTGTTGGATTTAATATGTTTTTATCTGCACTTTTATGATCATTTGAGATTGAAATAAACTTATGAAGATACTACTTTATGTACTCCAAAATGTCTTTGTGAATAAACTCTATAGTTTGGATATTTGTTTTAATTGTTGCTGCTCATGGTTATGGCAATTAAAGAAGAAATGTATGTTGTTTCTGATTTCTGTCTAATAAACACATTTCTCTTCATAGTAAGTTGTTGACACTGAGACCCAAACACTATCCACAGCAAAGCTTATAATTCATCCCTAAACTATGAATGTCTGTCATAAAGGTAACTATATTGGAGAAGGTCATGATAGAAATCAAACAGGAAATTTGAAATAACTTGGAAGTTCAAAGCAGAGCAAAATGTGGATTTTAAACTCTCTATAAGATGAGGAAGGATGTGATAAGAACGAAGTGGTTTACATATAAATAATAGATTAACAACAATGACTGCAATTAATTATATTTGATGTAAACTACATGAAAGCCACTGCTATGTTTTGTAAGAACAAGATCCCAAAATATTTACCCAGAATATGTCAGAATGAAAACGAATCTCACTGAAACAAAATGCAATAACAATCTATGATTAAAAACATCTGCAAACACCTTTTAAATAAATCTCAAGTTCTATCACCTGATACACAGACTGCATTATATGAAAATCCTATTTGGTATTTATTAACATGTAGGACTATATATATTCAGAAGAAAAAATATCAAACTATTTTAATATCTTTTAGTTCAGATTTTGGCTGATAAGTCTTAAGCAATATAAGACACTGAAAAACAAAGGACAGACCCCGTGAAAATAGTATAAACGGTCAGATGTACTAAGGTTTTGCGTAGGATTTGCGTCACTTTTGCAAAATCCGTTTAGGCATTTTACTAAGTCATGCAAAGCCACTTTGCAGGGCTTTCCGTGGTTTAGTAAATAGAATAGAATGTGTGCTGCCTTACATTACCGTGCACTAGAAAGGCGTTGCATGGATGGAACACTGCCGTTCCTGTGCATTCACCCATGGATCTTGGTGCATTCCCAGATTTACTAAAGCTAGTAAGCCTGGGAATGCATCAAAATGGTACGCCTTCCCCAGTGAGGCGTATCGATAAGAAATATGTTTATTTCTCCTCATTACATCCTCTTTCTGTGTGTCCTGCATTCTGAAGGACATGTAGAAATAGGAATATGCCTCTAAGGTATTCCTTCTTACAATAAACAATCTTACCTGTAACATCGGCAGCCTTAAATGCGCCAGCGCAGGGAGAAAGCGGATGACTGCTATATCTTAATAGATAAAGCAATTTTCAGCTCTCTTCCATTCACGCAGCGCAGATCAGCGACTTGCCTTTCTGCACTGCGTTGTGTGAATTCTTAGTAAATCTGCCCCAAAATGCTTGTGCTGAACAGATTTTCTGAGATTTCCTCAAAAGAATTGCCAGAGCTTGACCCCGATGTTTAGCCCCACTCTGAGCCCTATAGTACTTTAAGGGGCATATTCACAAGGAGCCATCACAGAGTTAACGGCACATTATTGCAGCTAAAGTTGCGATGTATCGCCCCAATCACAAGCTGGTGTAAACAGCCCACAGCACCAGTTTTTCCCGCAATAGCAGCCGCAAAAAACATCACCACAGACGACCCCCGCAACTATCGCTAATGAGATGCAGAGTAGGTGTTCCCGTGCCAAAAGCAGCGACAAGACCACACCTCAACATTCTCAACGACCAGCCAGATCAGTGATAAGAACACAAAACAAGCGAAAAGGCATGTTAGCATCAGGAAACTAACACCTGCTCTGACCTGGTGCTCGGACGGCATCCTGCACCACAAAAGGGAGCACAGCCCACAGCCACACCTGAAGAACAACAGATGCACCCGGGCAACTGAACATGGAGCCCGGAGGGCTGAAAGGGCAACAACACCCGCCGCCACCATCCCCAGGACCCCCCCTACCCGGCACCCCCCGACCAAAGACATGCCACATCAGCAACACCTAAACATGTACAAAATAATCCGCATGATGTCACACAATCACAACTGGTGACATGCATGTGTCATCAGAAAAATGAGCATCACTCATTCACTTCCAAAGCGACAAATGAAACTTTATTAAAAGGAACAATTAACTGAAATTCTAAGCAGTATAAATGCCGGCATATATGAAACATTTTTGACGCGGTTTTCTTGGTCCTAGCAAGAAATCCCTAAGGTCTGCGTCTTCTTTAAGTAAAGATAAGTGATGTTTCACATCCTCAAGTGTATATTTTTGTAACCGGTCGAGGCACAATTTTCCTACACTGTATGTTGTCACTACCCCCGGATGCTGTCGTTGAACATAACGTGGGTCTGGCCTATGGATAGTAAAGCCCTGTATTCTATTCAGGAATTTTTCTTGACAGATGTTTGTGTCTGTGGGCCAGAGCAATCAATTTTTTTCCAATCAGGATCTGATCTGTTGTTTTGTAGTATTGTGTCTACTGTGACCGCTCCCTGTGTAGTGCTATTACTTGCAGGTGTTGGTACAGAAGGTGTGTTCATGTCTTTGATTTTGGCTAATGAAATGAAATGGGTTTTATAAAGCGCACGTAGCTGCCCTGGGGCGTCCAAGCGCTGAGAAAACCGACTGGGCTAAGGTTGCTTAGAAAGAGTATCTAACCTACTACTGATTCATGAACAAAAGCGTTTTCAGCTGTTTGCTGAAGGAACTGAGGTCGGGATTGGACCTTAGATGTTGGGGAAGATCATTCCACAGCTTGGCCACATTAAAGGAAAAGGAGCGGCCTCCCGATCTTGACTTCTTTATTTTCGGCACAATGGCTAAGTTGGCAAAAGTTGAACGCAGATGTCTAACGGGCTGATAGGGTGTGATAAGGGGAAAATTAATTGCTGGGCCTGAGGACCAAAAGGCTTGATGTGCAATACAAAGTGATTTGAAATTGACTCTTTCCCTAACGGGAAGCCAGTGCAGTCTCCTTAGGCCGGACTTTACTGATGATCTGCGGGGGATTTCTAAGAGAGTCCGTGCGGCGCAGTTCTGTATCAACTGCAGTTTGCGTAGAGTGGAGTCGGGAGCTCCTAGGTATAAAGCATTCCCGAAATCCAACCGTGACTGGATCAGGCCCAGAACCACGGTCTTTTTCTCGCTTCGAAGGGGAGTAGAGGAAGGACCTTCCTGATGACTCTAAGGATGCCGAAACAGACAGCAGATAATCTTATTGCCTGCTGGTCAAATGACAGGGACCTGTCCAGCCAGACACCAAGGCTCTTAATGGTATCTTTAGGTACCGGGGCAGGTCCCAAACTGGATGGCCAGAGAGTATCGATAGAAGAAGGTACGAGACGACCTAAGAGCATGAGCTCAGTCTTGTCTCCGTTGAGTTTGAGGCAAGACTTGGTCATCCAGCTCTTAACCATCTCCAGACAGCCTGCTAGATCTGCGCATGCTGAGAATCCCCCTTCCTGTGCCAGAGAAACCACCAGCTGTGTATCGTCCGCGTAGGTAATGATCTTAATACCATACGGAAGGACAATCTCAGCTAGTGGCCTCATGTAGACGTTAAATAACATCGGGCTCAACGATGATCCCTGCGGGACTCCACACCCCAGAGTCTTACTGATGGAGGTGACATTGCCCTCATATACCTGAAAAGATCTGTCATTCAGGTAGGACTTGAGCCACTCCAAGGCCCTGTCAGATATTCCGGTGTCCAGGAGACGCTGCACAAGGATGTCGTGATTGACGGTATCAAATGCAGCGCTCAGATCGAGGAGGATGACTGCCACCGACCCTCCCCGATCTAAGATCCTCCTGGACTCCTCTGTCACGGCCAATAGTGCAGTCTCGGTCCCATGCTTGGGGCGGAAGCCTGTCTGGGAGGGATCGAGCAGCTGGTTTTGTTCGAGAAAAGTTGTTAATAGGCCGTTTATATATTTCTCCAAGATTTTAGCTGCCCAAGGCAGCAAGGAGATCGGACGAAAGTTGTTAAGATTCTTGGTGTCCAGATTGGGTTTTTTAACAAGGGCCCTCACCATGGCCTGTTTCCAGGCCACTGGGACTGTGCTGGTAGAGATCGAGGTGTTTAGTACAGCTAACAGTGTAGGAAGAATGGTCTGAGTGGCAGAGAGTAGAATGTGAGGGGGTGCTGGGTCCCTAGGGGACCCTGATTTCACCTGATGCATGAGGGAGGCGAGCTGGTCTGCATCCATCTGGGGAAATTCCGCCAATACTGGAAGGCAGTTGGATATGTTTTCTTGTAAGGGACATAAAGGTGACTCCTTCAGAGTAGTCTGCTCTGAGGATGGAAAGGAAGAGTAGATGAGATTTATTTTCTGGAAGAAAAAATTGGCCAAATCTTCACAGCGGAGCCGAGGGTTTTCGTTAGTAAGTGGAGGCGTTGGGAGGTTAATAAGACTTTTTACAATTTTATAGATCTCCTTAGAGCTGGAGCTGGCCTCTGCAATTTTGTGTGCGTAATATAGAGATTGTGCGCTCTTTATGTCTTTTTTGTATACTCTGATAGCCTCTCTATAGATGGTTTTGTCAGCTCCAGCAGATCCTAATCGCCATTTACGTTCCAGTCTCTTACAGTGGCACTTTTTCATTCGTAGATCATTCGAGTACCAAGGAGCTGAAATCCTAGATCTTTTTAAGGCAGTTTTCTTCATAGGGAGCGTAGCATTTAGAGAGTTGTTTATCCATTCGTTGAACATTTCATTGGCCAGTGATGGAGTCTGACCAACTAGGGGAATTGAATTTTGTAATTCCTGAGTCCACTGAGCCAGCGGGATTTTTGACCAATTGCGTGTTTCTCGCACTATAGGTGCGAGGAGCAGAGATTTGTCAGTTTTCCATAAAAGCGGGATTAATGTATGGTCTGTCCAGGGGAGTGCTATAGGGAGGCATGCTTTCAGGTTGGGACAGTTGCTAAACACCGGATCCAGCAAATGACCTTTGGTGTGCGTAGGGGATGGAACCAACTGAGATAACTGTAAAGCAGAAAGGTCCCCAATTAATTTATTGGCGATGGAGTCATCAGGTCTCTCAATAACGTGAAGTTGGAGGGTGAGACGGCTAGGTCAGCGACCAGCGAGGGCAGCGATTCGTGTAACTGTTTGGCTGGGCCCGGAGGGCGATATATAAGTGCACCAGAAAAACTTATATTAGGAGAGAGTTCCAAGGAGAAGGACAAGCTTTCGCAGTCCGAGAAGGGACTAGGGGTGCAGCGACAGGTGAAACAGTCTCTGAAAATAATTGGCAAACCACCCCCTCTTCCCTTCACATGGTCCTGTCTGACAATTTGGTAACCCTGCCCTAGGGTTTGAACCAACTCCGGGTCGGATTGCGAAGTTAGCCATGTCTCGGTGAGAAAAAGAACATCAGGTTTTCTCTCCTCGAGTAGCAATGATAGTTCTGTGCAGTGTCTAGGCAGAGACCTACAGTTTAGAAGGAACATTCTAAACAATTGTTGCCTGTGTGTGTGGGGCTAAGTAGTGAAAAGTGTATTACAGTCACTACATTGAATGGGTAGGTCAAGCGGAGAGTACTTATGTACACAAGACAGATTTACCTGTGAGTTAATCATTCGTAGATCTGTAGAGGTATATCTCCTGATATTTTTAATAGAAATAAAGGTGGTGGCCCCTAGTCCCGGCCCGTCGCGGACGGGCGCAGACGGGCTTGCCTTAGGTGCGCCTTCGGCGCGCCATCGGCGCGTCCGCTGCGCTCGTCCGCTGCGCCTCCTGAAATGACACATTTTTATATGTGCTGGATGACGGCAAGGGGGGGCGTGGCCTCAAAAGGGGGCGTGGCCAGCGATCTCGCCGGTGATGGCGGCGGGATGTTTGCCTCTGCCCAGGGTCCCGTGTCAGCGCTAGATCTGCTGCACGGCAAGAGGAAAGCGTGAAACCCCAAGAGGAGCAATCAAGCGGTAAGTGAAGTAAAAGCAAACAATAGATATTAAAATCAGTATCAAGTAATAGCCTACTCCCGGCTTCCGCCTCAGGAGGTATAGTTTTCTAGCGTCGCTTGCCGATAGTAGTGTTTAAGTAAGGTGGGCGGGGGGCGTGGCCTCAAAAGGGGGCGTGGCCAGCGATCTCGCCGGTGATGGCGGCGGGATGTTTGCCTCTGCCCAGGGTCCCGTGTCAGCGCTAGATCCGCTGCACGGCAAGAGGAAAGTGTGAAACCCCAAGAGGAGCAATCAAGCGGTAAGTGAAGTAAAAGCAAACAATAGATATTAAAATCAGTATCAAGTAATAGCCTACTCCCGGCTTCCGCCAATCCAAGGCAAGATGTTTGTTGCACAGTGTCATTCAAAAACATTATTTGCTGAGGGATGTGACAGGCTCTAAACAAAGCTTCTATCCCCTGCACTTGCCAATCTTTAGAACCCCAGACAGATTTTGTGTTGATTGTGTCTTTCCAAAAGTCAAATCCTTGTCTAGACAGTTGGGCAATAAAGGCTGCAGAATAAATCTGTTTTGTAGTAGTTAACATATTTTTCTGTCCTGTTGTGTTCACATATCTATAGAAAAATGTTTCTGGATCAGATGTATTGTACCCTGAAAAATATGGAAACTTATTTGCAAACGTTTTTGAACTACCCTTTGGTGGTGTAGGACAATGGCCCCATTGGTTAAACATAAATACATTTCTAGGTGTTGTAGATCTATGCAAGAAATGATGACCATAGTGGGTGTAACAATAAAGCTGTTCGTGGTCTGATGAACCCTCTAAGTTTTCATTCACAGCAGACTTTTCTAGATCAGACATCATGTTATTAACAGTCTCAAAGTCCCAATCATCAGAATAGGTACTGGAATTAATAAAGTTACTTAATGAAATTTTAAATAAATGTGGAATCTTCAAAAGTTCCGTCGGGCCGAATATGTCAAAATCGGTTTTGTCCCAAACTATCCTGTATAGGAACGGCAGTGATGTTCACTGCTGACAAATCTCTTGCTTCATGATGGGAAGATTGGTGTGGTTTTAAAAGTAAGTTCACATTTTTACTTTCAGTGTCCAAACGAATGTATCTGCCATTCATAAGCACGCTAAGAGTCATTACCAAAGCTAGCCAAAGCAGAAAGAAAAATATTTCAGAAATAATCCATAGTTCAATCCATGGTGAAACCAGATAAGTGTTTTTCAGAAAACGAAAAAATTCTGAAGTAGCCAGAAGCAGTTTGGTCAATTGTTGGAATTGAATCAGGATTCGTTGAAATTGCTGGAACCAGTTGATCACGTGTTACGTTTGTGTAGACAGGTGTATCTAAATGAACTTGAGTTTCAAGAGGGATGAGTTCCATAGCATTGTTACTTAGTCCTTCATCTCTTACTGCTGAATTCTCAATGGTTATGAGTCTTTCAGTCTGAACCTCTTGGATAGTAGCGAGAGGTGGGCGTCTGCTACTAGGTCGGAGTCCACGAGGCCTACTATTTAGTATCGGCCACATAGTGTGGTTTGATGAGGTCGATTGACACAAATCTTTTCTCCTTTTTTCCAGCAAGGGGCGGCAGAAGTACTGTTCTTGTTCCGTGGACGGTTAGAACAGGTACTGGTTGTCTGTAAGAAGGTCCAAATTCCTTCTTGTCTGCAATCTTCTCTCTGACTAGATCCCCAACTTTTGGGATCCAGACAGGCCTTGCTGGGACTGCCGGTTTTTCCCCAGTGGTGGTTGGCTTCAGGAACACGTTGCTTTGTTTCGATCTTAGTTCATTTAGATCCTGTAAAACAGCCAAACGATCTTTGATATCAAAAGGTTTATTTTCCACCACTGTGCCTTTACATTCGAGATCTGGAACCCGCATTCTTGTCCCAAATAGGACCTCATATGGAGTGATGCCCCCCCCCCCCAAGAGAACTTCTTGGCAAATTATTTAATGAGCATTGGCCCCATAAAGATGTTTGACCCAACCCTCACCCGAACCTAATACTCTAGCTGTTATAGACTGCTTTATGTCCTGGTTTTTCCTTTCCACAACAGAATTTCTCTCAGGTTAAACGGAGAGGAGTACCACAATGCTATACTCAAACTGGCCATGTCTTCTTCGTAAGCCAGAGAGCTAAACGCAGGGCCCTTGTCAGAATGTAGTGTGTCAGTTGCGTATGTGCCGATAAAGACTTGCAAATCTTTTATAACAGTTCGAGCGTCAGCCAAGCGCTGAGGCCACATCAATAGGAACCTTGAGCACGAATCCACTGCGACCATTATGTATTTATAGTTACCGTGCCTTTGCAAGGGACCGCAGTGGTCAAGGTAAACACAAGCTAATGGTTTGTCTGAAATCAACAGGGGTGTCTGCGCAGGACGTTTCACTGTGGAGACTTTCATCTGTTGGCATATTTCACTTTCCAAAGCATAGTTTTTGGTCTGTTTCCTAATGCCAGGCCACCAATATCTTTGTTTTAGCAATGATACTGTTGCAGAAACACCTGCATGGGCAGAGGCTATCCCTTCATGTGCTGCTAGGATCAGTCCTAATCTACGTTCCATGTTTGGAATTACCCTATCCCCCACTCCAGGGATTCGAGCAAAAGGAACGTTGTTCTCATCAATTACATATGAGTACTTGAGTGGAAATTTCTTTGGAAATGCTTCACCACTGCCTTTGCTTGAAGCACTGACAGCCAACAATATCTCTCTGTCTATTCTCATTTTTGAATGAGTGATCGCAGCTATGGAAGCCGTCTGAACAGCCCCCTTTGCAGCTTCATCAGGCAATGAAATCCCTGCAACTTGAACACCATCACGATGATGACTCAGCGTGTTTATCACGTGAGCTTTTGGTAGTTCGTTTTCTCAACTGAACTACATGTTCCCAAAGCATTTTATGCTTTATTGTGCCACCTTTTGCATCTTTGAATCTGTTTTGAAGCCAATTCTGTAAATATTCATCATATGACTGGACACAGTAAAAGGAATCGCACACTATAAGTGTGGGGAATTTGCGATCTGTATTCTCAAGTGCAAGTTTGAATGCTTGTAGTTCAGCTCGCTGAGCTGTGCAATCTCCTAGAGATTGAGTTTTAGTGACCATTGGTCGGAAATTACCATTGCACATGCGACCTTTAACGTTTGCGCACGCTGCACTGTAAGCTTGCTTACTCCCTGTAGCAGGTTGTGCTGATCCATCAGTATAAATCATAGATTCGTACTGATCGAGAGGCAGAATTTCAGTGGGCAGAGGACATTCATGTTCATATTGTAGGAACGCTTGTGTTTTTAAATCAGGATCAAAAACATATTTAACATCTGTTGCAGCAAGAGAATGAACCCATTGTATCCATCTAGGATGTAAAACTTTTGCATTTGGAATGCTCGCTTTTGTAACCGCCTCTAAGGCTGGTACTGGAGTCACGACAATAATGCGTTTCCCCTGGGCTAGAGCTCTTTCTTTTGCTAAAGCGGTTTCAACTACTGTCAGTATCTTTTCTGTTGTAGTGAAGCACATTTCTGCTTGTGTATACAAATGTGATGGTACTTTTTCACCCTCATTAAATGCTAAATAGGTGAATCCGCATTGACCCGAAATTATTCGGATCACTAAATTGCGTTTATTTACGCATGTTTGTAAGTGATTTGTTGCTAACATGTTAGCTTGGAGTGAACGCAGAATGTCTGTGTGTTCCTGTGTCCAATGTGTTGTCGAAAAATCAGGTTTGATTAATTCGTAGAGAGGTTTAACCCTTTCTGCGTAATTTAGAATGTAAGTTCTTCCAAAATTTAAGAAACCCAAGATGGATTGTAAGTTTTTCAGAGTTTTTGGAGGTTGGAGCAGCACACACTTTTCTAAAAAGTTAGTTGCCAGGCTTTTGCCTTCACTTGAAAGCTCATATCCTAGGAAAAGAACATTGAGATGAGCAATTCTCTATTTTTTAAAGTTGAATTTATAGCCCTCAGAGGCGAAGACCAGTATAATGATATTCACTCTTTTCAAGTGCCTATCTAGGTCATCGTCTGTCAGATAGATGTCATTGACGTATGACAATGCCTCGTTATCATAAATTTGTAGTAACTCTGTTACCCTTGCTGAAAATAACCCTGGGCTGTTTTTGAACCCTTGTGGGAGTCGACAAAATTGACCATGTGTCCCCATTATTGAGAAAGCTGTTAAGTACCTGCTTTCAGGTGCTCTGTTTTGACAAAAGAAACCATTTGAAATGTCCAATGTGGTTTTATATTTTTTACGCACAATGTTATTTATTAATGCTGTACTATGTGCATTTTGCACTGCAAATGTTTTGGAACAAGTGTTCAAGTGTCTGTAATCCAAAACTAGATGGTTTGGATACAGGAAACAAAGGATTGTTCATTGAGGAGGTGCATGTTTCAATCACCCCTTGGTATTCAAGTTGATCTAAGATCTCCCTGACCTGTTTTTTAGCTTCTTGCTTTATTGGGTACTGTCTTTGTGCAGTAGGTTGATTTTTTAGGTGTAGCTTGTGGTGAGGTGAGTCCTCATCCCATCCTACATGATTTTTGTATAATGCTGGGGCCTGGGCTATTGCCCATTTCCTGGCATAAGTATATTTTAGGTGAATTGGAATATGGTTGGAGAAGGCTGGCATAATGATGTCCTCGCCATGTGGGCACTCCATGACAAAATTTGGTGGCCAGTCCTGTTCTGCTAGAAGTATATCATAACCCCTTAAAAGTTTCTCCCAAAAGAGTGCGTTCACTTTTCTTGGTATGTCTCCCTCCATCTGGAGTGTTATTTCATATAACTTTTGTGGAATATTAACCCTGGTGTCTACAGTCTCTACTGTGATGTACTCATTCAAGTCCACTATCTCCAGAAGTTCCTTCAGGTTCTGGCTAGCTATTGTTACTTCTGCTGCACTGTCCAGCATTGTCTGAGACCATTCTCCGTTCTTGAGCTGTGTTCTCATTATTCTCGGCATGTCTGATCTTCAGACCTGCTACCTTCTTTTTGGTGAATTGAGGTTTTGATTTATTTTTCAAAATGTGTTGATCGTCTTTTGACTTCACATGTTCTTCTATGTGATCTGACCGTCCTCTTCTTTCTGATGTCTATGACGATATCTGAAAGGTACGAGGGGATCGTGTATCAGTATCTTGATACCTGTCAGGTTTTCTTCAAGTATCCCTATTCCTGAGGTTAATCCTCCTTTCAGAGGGCTCCTTTTGAGGAGACCTACCTCGGGATTGAGAACGTGTCTCTTTTGGATTTTGTTTATTAGTTTCCCACTTCTTTTTAGAAGATGTAGGATTTTGAATATTAGAGTCCTTGTCAGTACGTTCAGATAGTTTTGGCTTCAAAGGTTTTCCATCCAAACTGTCTCTGCCTAATTCTGCATAAGATTTTTCTATTATTCTGGGTAGTTCATGTTGATGTCCTTTTACATCAAATTCCCTTAAGCGTTGGCGGATCGCCACTGATGCTGCCTCCCCTTTAATGTTAGATAATATTATTGTTGAGACCTGGTCGAAGTTTTTCAGTAATTTCATACCTAAATTCAGAGCAGGCTCTGCCCGTATTCATTTTGAATTTGTTTCAGGACATCTCGTATTACTGCAATTGAAGGAACACCATGTGTTTTAGTATAGATGGCAGCAAAGACTGTACCCCAAATGGTGCAGTCTTCCAGTTGTGGTGTGATCCCGTTGGCAAACAGATTGTTAGGATTCTGTGTTTCTCATATGGGCTAGTATTTGGAAATACTGCTTCGATTTGAGTAATTTTTTGCGCTATCCAGAATGGAATTTGTTCACGTTTTGTGGGCATTTTACCCATGACTGCGTGTAAAGTCTGTGGAGTAATTTTTAGTGTATACCCTTGTTGAGGGGTTTGATTTGGAATGGTTATTGGTGGTTGGACTGTGAAAGTCCGCATGACATATTGGACTAATTGTCTGTAAATTTTTATTAACTCTTGTAGTTGAGTGAGTAATTCTTTGTCTGACATCTCTTCGATGTCAGGATGAGGTGTGTAGCCGGCTAGAATCAGCCATGTTGCTCCTGGTCTACCTAGTGGGCCGAGCCTGGTAATGTTTTTGTGATGTTTTAGGGCGCCTTTAAACCAGAGATTATGCTCCTGGTATGTGAGTGGAATTTCAATATCCATGAAAGGAATATATTCCTCAGGTGGCTCATCTTCTTTAAAAATGTGAAATACTTATGTTACTGGATTTGATTCTGGGAATACAATCCACGAATAGAATACCTCTGTCTGAAAGGATTTGTGTGCCTCTATCACAAAAACTGCTCTACCACCTCTTGGTGTTGGGCTGTGTTTTATAAGTCTTAGAGTGATGAATCTCCTTAAGTTTAGAGGGATGTTTATAACACCCTCATCGGTTTCATTTAAACCTGTAAAGTTAATAGCTGTCTCAACTGGATCAGCCGCAGGTACACTGTTGTCAGTGTAAGTATCCCCATTCAGGGACATTGTTTTTGATAAATGTAGAACAAGTTTCAAGGAAACAAAGATAAGGTGCACAATATTTTGGAACACTGTATCTTTCAACGTTGAACAAACAGCTAATATATAGGATTTTTGTCCTATTCAGTTTTGGCGGATACTTAACCCTACCCACTGCAGACGTCTTATGGAGTATGTGAGTAAGGATCTCTGAGAAAAGCACGACTGAGTTACTTAGTATCTAGCATTAAATTAGTGCCTTACCAAACGTTGGACGCCATGTAGTGTAGTTCCTTTTTCCCTAATAGGCTCTGCGCATTGGAATATTATACCCTAAAGATTTGGCATAGGACTGAGGTCAGTTTGCCCCTATCGAGTATATTAAACTTAATTAATTTGTACCAGCTAACTCAGAGGCCACTAGAAACTCCTTGTAAACAAGAAGGGATTAGTTTCCAGCAACTGCATAAACATGACAGCTTTGTTTCCCTTTAGAATCGTAACACTCAGAATCGTGGACACAACAGATAACAGTTTCACCCAGCTAGTCGTGCTTGCTTAGTTTCTTCAGAGTTACACAGAAAGAATAGACGGGCGTTTCAATAAAAGAATTTATTGAACTGTCTTGTTTCTCGTGTAAGAGATATGAGCTGTTACAATCACAAGACAGTATGCGAGATAGATTATGTACAGCGTAGGCAGTAGAAAGAAATAATACTGCGCTGGCATTTTCTTTTAACTATGACACATATATTCATATACATAAATAAAATGAGCTAAAAATGCGAGTACTCATAAGATGCTTCTCTAACTAGTTCCACCTCAGTGTACCTAACCTAAGTGTAGTACAAGGTAAGAAGTAGGTGATGTATTCTATAGTATGGTATGCTAAGTTTTAGAATGTCAAGTCTGGTATGCCAAGAGTCCCTCTAGGTTCTAGTCAGCTCCATACCTTGAGAATGAGAGAGGTGGGAATCTCTTTCCGGGTCTCGAACTCTAACACCCCGCGAAGGGAGTCAGAACACTGGAAGCTGGATTCTCTGCGAGCAGGGATGACAGCGTCTCTTGTCAGTCAATCAATCAATCAATCAGTTAATTTGTAAACTGCACTACTTACCTGTACGGGTTTCAAGGCGCTGGGGGGGGGGGGGGTGCTGCTGCTACTGGTCGAAAAGCCAGGTCTTGAGTCATCTCCTGAAAGTCAGCAGGTCTTCGGTTTGTCGTAGGTTGAGGGGGAGGGTCTTGGCGGCGTGGTGGGAAAAGGACATGCCTACGGAGGTGGTTCTACGGATGCGCAGGACTGTGGCAAGGGCATGGTCAGCGGAGCTGAGTTTCCTGTTGGGTACGTAGAAGGAGAGTCGACTGTTGAGATAGGCTGGGCTGGTTTTGTGGAGTGCCTTGTGTGCGTGGATCAGGAGCTTGAAGGAGATTCTTCTGTCGATGGGGAGCCAGTGCAGGTTCCTCAGGTGGAGGGTGATTTGGTCGCGGCGTGGGACGTCGAGGATCAGGCGTGCAGAGACGTTCTGGATTCTTTGCAGTCTGTTGATTAGCTTGGACGGGGCTCCGGCGTAGAGGGCGTTTCCGTAGTCGAGTCGGCTGCTGACTAGGGCCTGGGTGACTGTTTTCCTCGTGTCTGTCGGGATCTCTCTGTAGATCTTGTGGAGCATATGGAGGGTGTTGAAGCAGGTAGAGGAGACTGCGTTGACTTGTTTGGTCATGGTGAGTTTCGATTCGAGGATGACTCCCAGGTTGCGTGCGTGGTTGGTAGGAGCCGGGGGTGTCCCCAGTGATGCGGGCCACCAGGATTCATCCCATGCTGAGGGGTTGGGCCCGAGGATGAGGATCTCAGTGCGTCAGGCCGGGACACAGGCTCCTCTAAAGTCGAAGTCTCCTCGCACTTGTTTGGGCAAGGGAACGTATATTTATACCCGGTAGGTGCCTTGGAATGTTAGCATTGACGTAAAGTCGGGCAGAAGAAGACGTCAGGAATGAACCCTTAAGGAATAGCGGTTCATGCATAATAAATGAGTTCTTGGAGAAATCAATAATCCTGTGCTAGGGGAACTCCCGAGAGCTTAAGGGTCTGGTTTCTAAGAACTCATTGTGATGTTGGGGTGGACGGATGTAGGTGACCATGCCTGTATTTTGATAGCATGGCTAATGCCTCAATAAGGACTGGGATCTTATGCCTATATAAGGGCAATGCGAATTGTGCCTATATAAGGACATGTATCATGAAAAACTATATACGGACACCTAAAGCGGAATACAACACTGTGAGAGCCATGCTCCTCCTGGAACATGGCTGGCTTCAGCATGGTGTCTTTTTGGGGTCTTGTCTCCTCTTCCAGCAGCTACCATATACGTGGTCATCTGCTCAGGAGTCGGTTCAGGCGCTCCTTTGCTACCGTCGTCCTCTTGGTTCGGGCTGTAGTGTCCTTCAGGGCTATGCGTCTCCATCCGTAAAAGGCTTGGCGTCCTCTCGAGCTCACTCGCACATCACTGTCATGGTGAAGTTCCGGGTTTTTACGTCATCGTCAGCAGGGTAGTCGGCATCACTGATTAGAGGGCTTCGATGATGTAGCCCTTGGGGGCTGGGCTGGGCTCCTGCAATACGTCTTCCTTAAAGGGCCCACCGCTGTCCTCGTTATACGTGGAGAAAGCCATGTATGGACGAAACGGCTGTAAAAGAAGATAGGGCAGAGCATGAGGAGGTAAATGATCATCGTCAGGGTCACTTTTGCTAGCGTTCAGGGGGGAACCCTCAACTCCATGACACTGAACATTTAACAATTACGCATAATGAGGAACCTTTGCTTGTATATAATAACCTAAACAATGAGAAACAAATCCCAATATTCTCTACAGCAAATAACGTACTAAAAATAAGCCACTGTCAAACTTGGATGATGGATGGGACCTTCAAAATGTGTCCCAAACCATTCACTCAGATATACACCATACATGGTGAATATCAAAATACAAATATCCCTTTTACATGTGCCTACTACCAATATAAAAATATAAAAAATAACTACTACCCCACAAAAAAGAATCATAGACTATGAATTTGAATTTGAATTTGAAGGTTTATTTATAAAGCGCAACTATCACTCCGCGAGGAGTATCTTGGCACTAGCGTCACAAGGTGAGAAAAAAGAAACCAGACCAGGAGATTAAATCAGAGTAAAACAACATTCATCAGTGGTGCCGTAAATCCATGTTTTTAGGGCTTTCCTAAATGAAAATTCGGTGTTACATGATTTAATCTGTACAGGGAGCTTGTTCCAGGCTATGGCACCCAAAAAGGCCAAAGTTTTAGCACCTTTTAGTTTATATCTAAAATTGGGCAGTTTAAGGAGATTCGCTGAAGAGGACCTAAGCAGTCTAGTAGTTGTATATGGAACAAAATGTGCTGACAAGAATTTAGGACCCGTATTCATTTTTGCTCTAAAGGTGATCAGGAGAATCTTAAAAAGAATTCTCTTGTGAACCGGGAGCCAATGAAGGCTCTTCAGAGCAGCAGAGGCTGAGGCTCTTCTAGGGAGGTTGAGCACCAAGCGTGCAGCTGCATGTTGTACCACCTGCAGCTTCTTTAAAACAGCCTTGTAAGCTCCAGCCAGGAGGCCATTGCAATAATCAATGCGTGAGAGTATTAAAGCCACCGCCACAGATTTTCTTGCTGGCAGAGGGAGAAACTTGAAAAAAAACTGTTAAAGTTTTTATTAAGCTAAAACACATACCCGCCACAGCATTAATATGCGGTAGGAAGGAGAGGGAATTTTCAAATAGTACTCCAAGATTCCTAGCAACCTTCACTACCTCCGGCGGTGGTATTGCGCCATCAGGCCACCATTTGGACGGCTGGAAAAGGACGTCAGCCCCTATCGGGAGAATCTCCGTTTTATCCGTGTTGCATTTTAACTGGTTGTTTATCATCCATTGAAGAACCGCGATCAGACAACGTTTGAAGTTTGTTTCAGCCTCTACAGAATCATTCTCTATAGAGAGAATAATTTGAGTGTCATCTGCATATGACATAACCTCTATCCCAAATGTTCTAATCAAAGCGATAAGAGGGGTCATATACACATTGAGCACGCCATGATTTAAACCATTTTAAACATTTACCCCTATACAGCCATGCAAGGCTGTTACTATCATTTCAATAAAAGAATATGGAGACATCTCTAACAATTTGTGTAGAATATTCTACAGAGTCAATTTGCCTTTGAAATAAAGAAAATGATACCACTAGCCTATGTCCCTGTCACAGAAGTAGCTAAGCACTACGATTTACTAATAGAAAGTTATTTCTAACAACACAATGAAGATAACCTAAGCCCACTAATGGATTATTTTGAAGAAACTTGGGTTGGCAGACTGCATTGCTCCTGACACAGACACAAACCCAAATTCCAAATACTGTGGTGAAATGTCTATTGGAGCACCTTGGCTCAGGAAACTACAACAAATAATGCCGTTGAAGGATGGCTCAATGCCTTCCAATCCTCACTAGGCAGAACCCAACCTACACTCTCTAAATTTATAAAAGCATTACAAAAAGAGCAAAGCTACCAACAACTATGAATGGAGGAATCTGTTCCTAAACTTAGCAAACAAACCAAAAGAATGTACGACATGCTACAATTTAATGTCAAACTCTTGATAAATAACAAATGATAGCCAGACGCATGCTATAAAATAATAGAAACCTACCAAAGTCCCAAGCAATCATCACAAAATCTGAACCAACATGACAAATACTTTTTTTTTATAAATAATAAATATAATATTATATTACATCAGTCTAAAAATTAAATAATAGTTCACTGTTAATGAAGACTGAGATAATAGGTTATGCCTGCGCTGTCACAGGGACAGAGGACCGGAAACCTGCCCATAGAGACACCTAACTGACAGACAGAGTTTGTCACAATGACTGGGAATGTGTCCCCCCCACCTCCGGAAGTCCTGGACTGCAATGTATATTTTCAGACTCAGTGTGCCATCCATCAGCTGGCAGTAGAAAGCGTGTAAGCAGGAAGTCTGTCACCTGAGGATGGTAGCCCCCACTCTGAGAAATCTACAAGTTCAGAGAGATCTCAGAAGCTGGTGGGCAGCTTCTTTCCAGCCCCACAACTGGAAATGAGATGTGGCCCAGACCCCAGACTGGAGGCTCCACCTGGTTTCTGGTTTCCAACCCGCAGTCCATCATGGTCAGCTTCAAATCACTCCTAGGTCCCTGTCTATGGTGATCTGTTGACCTCAGTAGGCCTTAACATTTTTGGTTAAACGTTTAAAAATTCATATCTCTGTTTCCCCTTATTAGATTTTTGTCATTTGGTGTCATTTAATTTATTAAAATGAAGTCTGTATTTTTGTAAGTATGTTTGGGATTTTTCTTGTGCTGTGGTGTAGCTACATTACTGTTTGGGTACTGCATAAATACTTTAAACATTGACTCTAAGTTAACCCAGTCTGCTCTGTGCAATAGCTACCAGGGGGTTGAGGTCAGGTTAATTTAGTACTTTAGTGATTATACACAAAAGCACACAATGGCTGACCGAAGGTTCAGCACCTCAATCCCTGTCGCATTTGAAATCAAGTCCTTTGAATCTACTTCTGGCACTCACCGTCGTTGAGCTCCACTGTAATCCAGAGACAAAAAGATATTTTTGAATGGAAGGTTCACCAGAAAAGCAATCAGCATAATGTATTTAATCCATCAATCTTCTTTATTCAAACTTTAGTTAAAATCGGCACTCAGCCAAAGTGTTTCATTGCATTTGCATAAGGAACTTCATCAGGGCTTGATAAATAATGTAGAATATTCACAAGAGGTCCTCATGTTATGCCATAGTAATGCCTGGTTATTCAAACCACAATAGGGGGTAAGTCAAGTAAATCCCAACTTGAAATCTCACAGAGACAGCAATCCTGGTTATGGAATGGTTGCCAGCAGCAGTAAAGTTTACCATATCTTAAGGACCTTTGGTGAATACTCTACATTATTAATCAAGCCCTGATGAAGTTCCTTATGCAAATGAAATGAAACGCATTGGCTGAGTGCCGATTTTAACTAAAGTTTGAATAAAGAAGATTGATGGACTAAATACGTTATCCTGACTGCTTTTCTGGTGCACCTTCCATTCAAAAGTATCTTTTAGTGACTTTAGTGGTTCACCCAGACAAATATTGTGTTTATTACTTAAGGAGGGTCACCACCCGTTGAGCAGGACTAGTCCTGCTCAACTGATTTAAGCATTGAGAGTGGGCGAGCCACGGGAGCTGGTACAGAACTATCTACTAAGGCTCCTGAGGTTATATCTTTAACACTGATCTATCAAACTATGGTCACTCATAGAGAAGAGGCCCGAGTAGAGAACCAGAGAGTACAGGGCTCATCTCGCAAATTACAGAACTCTGTACGACGTATAGCCAAGACCTGTACAGAGTTCACAACAAGATTGTGAAGCAGAAGCAAGAATATCCTCTCTCGAAGACGAACTGGTTGTAAAGAAGGCTTTAACCGAATCTCTACGATCCCTAAAAGATAGCACACAATGGAAGCTAGCTGACATTGAAAATCGCTCTCGAAGGAACAATCTTAGAGTTTTGCAAATTCCAGAGGGGGTCGAAGGTCAAGACCCTCGCAAATTTATCATCGATTTATTTACGGAAGCTTTTCCTGAGTTGAGCAATTGGGACTGGGCAAGAGAAGTAGAGAGACCGTATCGCTTCCCATTTAATCCTCGCCCAAGACGCGGCCAATCTTTGGATAGACCCAGAGTGATTTTGATCTCTCTTAATAGCTTCTTGACTAGGGAAGATGTGTATTCTTTGGCACACCCTGATAGAAAAAGGGCAGGGAAAGGGCTGGAATTTTTTGTAAGGCCTGACTTTTGCCTTTTAACAGTGGAAAGGCGCTGGCATTTACGTCAGTTTATTGCACCATTTCAGGCCAAAGGAGCGCAAGTCTTTTTGTTAAACCCGGCCAAGCTTAGAGTTATTGTTAAGGATCAAACCCGGTTCTTTTCCTCTGAGATATTAGCAAAAGAATTTTTACAATCTTTGTGAAATGTGCTTAAATGGGGGATTTTAGCATGAATTTGGTAGATTGAAAATCTGGGTAGGAATTTAGGTCTCGATTTGTAACTATATCCATTGTTTTTGTGGTTATACTTTTTTTTCTTCCCTTTTCTCTCTCTCCTCTCTCTCGTGTGTTGTCTCACCCTATGTGAAAATTTGGTGTTATAATTAAGGATGAGTTGGCATCAGCAACAGGTCTATGGTCTAAGGATGTTTCAAATTTAACATGATCTATATGATGTCTTGTCTGGTTCATAGGGTGACGGGCATGGTGCGGGGGCATTCTACTGGGTGTTGGGAGCTTGGCTTCACAGGGACTATTGGTCCCGAAGCCTCATGGAAAGGTAGGGGTAAGGCGGGGTGGGGAGGGTTCCGGAGTGAGCAGTGGGGGTTGGGGGGTCTGGGTGGGGTAAAATAAAGAAAATTATCCACAATATCGATATAATTTTGAGTATGAGTTTGAGTCTAAGTTTAATTGATTTAATGTCTGTTTACAGAGAATTTAATATTGGATTGCCCCTCTATTTATCTAATGGCTTGGTTTGGGTTCCGAATATGTTCACTGAATGTATGTAGCCTACATAGCTATAATAAAAGACAAAGGGTAGCCGCTGAACTTCGGGTGATCCAACCAGATGTGGTAGGTCTACAAAAAACCCAAACGGAAAATTTTAGCGGAAATGGGTTTTGTGCTTCTGGCAGCTTCTCAGCAATCTACATCAACCCGGGGAGTGGCGGTGTTAGCCAAACCTGCTATACAAAGCACGGGACGGGTATTGGCTGACAAGCTGGGGTGGTGGCTTACTTTAGAATGTTGGATAGGGGAAAACATTTTTACACTTTGTACTGTTTACGACTCCAATTTCGATGAAGCCATGGTGTTGCAACAACTTAATGTGGAGCTCGCATTATGGCTCACCGCTTTGGTGCTATGTGGAGATTTTAATATCAGCATGACTAACAAGGAACTTCAGTTGGGCACGCAAAATTACAATGGTAGGAAACTTAGGGTTTTCAAGGTGCTATTTCATTTACTTATGGATCATGGTTTGGTCGATGTATGGGATTATCTATGTCCACTTGATCCTGGCTTTACATTCTATTCCCATCCCCATCAAAAGCTAGTACGACTGGATTATTTTTTTGCTTCGCCGGCATTAATCATAGAAGCTAAAATCCTAGTTTTCCCAAGAATTATATCTGAGCAAGCACCAGTAGTCCTGGATATACCTGCATTAGGTTCTTATGTAAATTCACAAATTTTTACTTTTAATAGTAAAATGCTTCTGGAAAAACGCTTTATGGATCATATTAAGAACTGGATCAAGGGTTCTCTTCAAGATAATCGGCATTCAACCTCTGCTGGAGTCCTATGGGATGCCTGTAAAGTCTGTCTTAGAGGGGAGGTCCTGAGTTATGGATTGTACCAGCAAAAGAAAGTTAAGCTTGCAATGCAGGAACTTAAGGCTGCGGAAGAAAATTTGGCACAGGGGATTTGGGCCAAGAATGATATTATTTATCTCCAGACTAAGGTGGCTAGATGTAGGGCTAACGTTAATTTATCCTGGAGCAAGGAAATTGCAGCAAAATATCTGGTATACAGAAAGGAATGCTATGACTATGGAGAAGTGGTCGTGCGCTGCCTGGCTAATAGATTACGCTCTAAGGAAGCCACTTATAGAATAGCCGGTATGAAGAACCAGTCAGGTGATATGGTCTATGATCCCCAGGAAATTGTTCAGATCTTTTTTGAATTCTATGAAAATCTCTGGGAAAAGAGACAGGGGCATATACAGGGGACTCAGCAATACAACAGCTCATGGAACAAATCGGTCAGGAGGAGGCAGAGATTTTGGAAAGCCCTAATACTATGGCAGAGTTAGAACTAGCCATAAATAGTATGGCAATTGGTAAGGCAGCGGGCTCCGATAGGCTCCCTTCGGAGGTGTATAGGACTTTTTTTCAGGAGATTAAAATAGATTTGTTGGCCGTCCTCCAAGCCGCTCAAATGGGAAATGCACCGCAATCTTGGGATGAGGCCAACATTGTCATCTTTAGGAAAAAAGATAAGCCACCGGATTTGCCAGGGTCATATCGCCCGATCTCTCTCATCAATTGTGATGGGAAGATTTATGCTAAAATCCTTGTGAATAGGTTAGCAAAGGTTATCTCGCCCTTGGTCTCCCCCAAAACAACACAGAGTTATTCCTGGCCGGGGGACTGTGAATCACATTAGCAGAATTGTGACGCTCTTTGACATTGCACAGGTCGAGGCTCGGGATTTAGGGCTGATCCTACTAGACGCCGAGAAGGCATTTGATCGTGTGGCGTGGGATTTCCTCTGGGTCTTATGCAGCGGATGGGGTTTGGTCAGGGTTTTATCCAGGCTGTAAAAGTATTATATCGATCGCCCTCGGCAAGGATCTGTTCTATGGGTCTGGTATCAGACCCTATAAAAATTTCAAGAGGCACACGGCAGGGCTGTCCCTGCTCTCCCCTGCTGTTTGCCCTTTATATTAACCCTTTTTTAACAATGTTAGAGAGAAATACTCAGATTAAACCTTTTCGCGTTCTGGAAAACCAGCTCCGTGTATTCGCCTACATGGATGATGTTGCCATTATAACATCTGACCCTCATACTGCTATATCTGAAGTAGAACGCCTAACATTTGAGTTTGGCGCGGTTTCGGGCTACAAGTTGAACACATCTAAAACCCAGATTCTGTGTACTAAATAGATCATGGCCAGCGATCCCAGAGTGGTTAAGAAGGTTACTTATCTGGGATCAAGATCCGAGAAAACTTGAAAGATCTGGTCGATATTAAATTGATTGGGGGGATATTACTCGCAAAGTGAAGAAATCGCTAGATAGTTGGGAATGTCTGCATCTCACTTTGGTGGGTAGAGCTAACATCCTTAAAATGAATATACTCCCGAAGGTGTTGTATTTCTTTAGGTCAGTACCGTTGGAGGTATCCCGCGCCCAGTTACAACATCTGCAAGCACTTTGTGTTATTTCTTGTGGGCTCCAGGGAAACCCCGGAGAGCAATGCATCTCATGACTCTTCCCAGAGAGAGGGGGGGGTGGTCAGCCCCTGACTTTACACTCTATTATTATTCTTGCCTTCTATTGAATATGCAGATAATGCTGACTGGAGAAGACGTCACAAATTTGACAGAGGCTCCTTCAATTTATCAGATGGTTTTGGGTTCACAAGTCAAGAACTGTCTGTTTAAGAAACTAGATAGAGTTATTACAAAAGAACATGTTTTAAAATTCTAGGGGCTGCATTCAAAGTCTGGAACGTAGTTCAAAAATTATTACAAATTCAGGGATTAAACTTCTATGCTCCAACCACGGCCGCAGGCATTTTGCCATCAATATTTCATGATCAAGTTGCTAGTAGTTGGAGGCGGAATGGCATCTCTCAAATCGGGGACTTTTATGAGGCTGGGGGGCTTTATACTACTTTTTCAGATTTAGCGGAAAGATTCTCTCTCCGCAAAAATCTATTTTTTAAATTCTTACAAATACGTGATTTCCTGAGTAAAGTACCCACGGCGATGGTACCACTCAAAATAGATGAAGCTATTAGGGGTCAAGAAAAAATAGGGGTTCTTTATAAAATCCTATTAGCTTCAAGGAGGGATGATTTGGAAAAACATAATTGTAAGTGGGCAGCAAAAGTTGGAGAGCCTGGTGTGTCTATGGAAAAGGCTATTGCCATTGCCGGGGAAATTTCTTTATCGGCGAATCTTAAAGCTCAGTGTTTTAAAACCGCATTTAATCTTTATCATACTCCGGCTAAGACGATGAAATGGGGGAAGGGCAATGATGGCAAATGTTTCCGATGCAGCGCGGATAACGCTGGTAGTCTCCATATTTTCTATGACTGTGTTAAACTAGGGCCATATATACTACACTTAGAGAAATTCATGACAGTAATTGTGGGGGTTAGGGTCAAAATCTCTGCCTCTATGATGTTGCTGGGGGTTGGTGAGGATATCGGGCAAGGGAGACCCATGCATAAATGTCGTTTTTTGCTTTTTAACGCTTTGGCGGTTGCTCGACTATGCCTAGCGTCTTTTTAGCTCTAGCCGAAAGTACCATCTTTTGAAAGGTGGTGAGCCCAGATCTATAGTATATATTGGAGCATAGTCTGTATTCTGTGAAAGGATCAAGGAAACGCAAATTAGGTCTATATATAAGGGGGGCAATGATTGATCATATGAAATGTTGAAAGATAACCAATCCAAAGTAACTTAATTCTTGTTTTGTGGTGTAATGGAATGAAATCAATTGTTTTTTTTGCCATGATATTTGATTCTGTATGTATTTTATTGATGTTTTTGATACTGTGGATATTAATAATAAAAAAAAAAAAAAAAGAAAAGGAGGGTCACCACCCAATTTAACAAATACATTCTTACAGATCTGATACTTAATTTTGAATATAGTGGTCCATTTAAAATGAATATTGTTCAATTATAAGTAAGCCTCAAGTAATTTCGTCTTAGAAGGTTAGAAGTCTGATGACATCATATCTCATGTTTTGAAGTAAGGGGAATTGCATGATCAGTGTGAAAGATAAATGTGGCCAGGTTGTAGTGTAAGGCACTGTAATTATTAACAGCTGTGTAGATTATTATGACACATATGATACCAAGACTGCCCTTTTGTTAAGTGAATTTAGTCAGCTTTTTAATCAAACTCCTAATCTTGCCAGATACACAATCAATTTACAAGTACACGAAACATTCATGGCAATTAAAACACAGCTGATGATAGAATTATGATCTTGAGTTTGAAAAGTTCCTTCTCAGGTTACTAAATAATAATTCTTATGAAAGACCGGTGTGAAACATCTTGGACATAGCCAACAAAGCTGAAAAAGAGTGGTGTGTAACAGTCCTGAATGTCAAAATACATTTGATTGGTTAGAGTGGCATTTTATTACCAAAGCTCTAGGATGGCATGGTGGTAATCACTAGTTTACTGACTAAGTTAAAATGTGGTTTCCATACTAAAAGGAATTAATATATTTCAATGGCGCATCACTGCCTTACATTTAATTATCGGAGGGGAACATGTCATGGATGATCTTAATCCCCCACATTCAGCGCGCTAGCACTTAAACCTTTTCTTGGAACAATGTGATGAAGCTCATTGTTCAAAGGTGTGCCTGACACATTGTTTGTGACTAAGCAAGGACTTTTTGTCAAAGATGCTTATTGAGAGCTCCTCACACTAAAAATGGTTTTGGTGACCTAACTCCATGCTCTGTGTAACCTTTGCAGTGAACGCCTGTAAGGCCCTGAACAGACAGCTTTGACAAAGTCCATGCTAGACAAAACTATCCTCACCAAGGCTCATATCTGAGGGGCATAATATCAAGCACGGCGTTCAAATTATCGCCGCTTTAGCGGCAGAAAACTGCCGCTAAATCGGCGATAATGGGCTTGATAATATGCCGCAGAGAATTCCAATAGAAGCCCATGTTGACACCAGAACATGGGATTCAATGGGAATTCTCAAGGGCATATTATCAAGCCCATTATCGCAGCTTTAGCGGCAGTTTTCTGCCGCTAAAGCGGCGATAATGTTAACGCCTTTTCTTGATAATATGCCCCCAAGTTGTTTACAAAAACAGCAGCAAGTCTCATTTAAATATATTGAAAGTAATATCTAAAATAATAACAAACCTGGTGACACCAGTAAGTGGTGTTTTCTGTATGTAGTAGCTCTGTTGCGCATAGCAGTAAGACATCATTTCCAAATGGCAAATGCTATGCAACTTTGAACTATTTTCAGTTACAGTAATATTTGTGGTCATTTTGTCATCGGCACTAACCATATTATGCGTTGAGTCTCTTCGGACATATTGGTTTTGAGGAGTTGTAGTAGGTTTCCCGTGGCGTAATCTCAAATTGTTTATAGGGAGGAAGAATGTACAGCTTATAATGGGCACAAGCTTGTATTTTCAACTGTAGAGTAGTGATATTTCTAGAGAGTTGTAGGTCTTGAAGCACTGGACTAGTTCAAGAGCTCTCATTCAGAGCTTGCTCTAACACCTGTGACTTTATAACCTCCACACCTTGAAAATGTTAGTCCTTCACAGAGACCTTCTAAACGGCTGTGTCACTTGGATGCTTCGCTCAGAGACAGGAACCTTGTTGAATCCATACAAAGGTGATGTTACTACCTAATTTGTAGTTGTAAATCTGTTTTGATGCAAGGCAAGATGGCCACTCTTTTCTTGAAAGCAATTCTTGATAATTCATTACAGCATGAAATTGAACAGTGTTATTACAAGTAATTGTGTAGAGGAGGCTGACCTTAACGTTTATCATGGATGTACGTTAGGGGTTATCAGAGTAACAGCTACTCCCCCTGAGTTGCCCTTTGGTTCCCTAGAACTTTCATTGATACCCACTGCCTCAGAGGTTGTGAAGGCAGGAGCAGAAATTTAGCATAGCTCCAAAAGCCAACTTCACATAGTGTGGTTTTAGCGCCTTAACCTTCACTAAACTCCTCAGGAGGAAACTGAAAGTTGAGAGGCTAAGAGTGCGCAGGTGAGTCAACCCTGTCATGCCATCAATGGGTCAAAAATAGGCGTGAAGTCACTTTTGCTAGCCATGAGCCTTTGGTGAATCAGTATTTAATGCTTCCATTAGGTTGGTACTCCACACAAGCAATAACTTCCCAAACCCCAGAAGAGCAACTTTTGCCACTAAGTGCCAATTTACCTGAAGTTGTATAGTGTCAATTTAATGGGCTCTTCCAGTGAATGATGTCAGAATACACCTTAAACCGAAGCAGAAATGTCAAACCAAACAACATTCTAAAACGATTATTGTTGGTGATTGTTAGTGCAGTAAAATGGGTAAAAACGACTGTTTTCTTCAACACTGAAAACCCCTTTAAAGGTTTCTAATATCTGGCTCCCATAAAGGCCTTAAAAAAAACCAAAATAGAAACCACTGGTATTTGATTCAGGTCACACTTACTGTGGTGAGCACTTTTCCTCTAACACTGGAACAAATATTGCGTGTTCATAATATTCTTTATATTAATACATATAATCTTATCATACATTCTTTCTAAAGAAAATAAAATTCTGAATTGGGACGCGCAAGCAAGGAAAGGGCGAGAAAAGCACAGAGGTACAGTAACACGAAACACCTTCTGGTAATATCTCTCATCCCCTTATCTCCAAGGATATTAAAAGTATTGAAATGCTAAATAGACCTTAAATGTCTGGCTATCATTTTCATTAAACCAGCTGGGAAGAAGCAGGGGAAGAAAAGGAGGTGGACTCTGCGCTTTTAGATTTGTTTTAAAAATCTTGATTGCTCTATATTAAAAGAGCTAATGTCACTAATCCACTAAAGTACAAGGTTGTGCTTTTTCAAAATTCCCTGCCGATTTACAGAAAGAAAAATACAGTGCGTTTATTTTTCTCCGTAGGCAGCCGCAATATTATTAAGATGCTATGACAAGATCCCAGGCTCCCTGTTTTATTATTGTGCTGACAGAGTACCAGGAAACATAGGACTGATTTCATCTCATTAAATCAATATGGCTCCTTTCCTATTGGTTTCAGTGCTAAATGATGCTCAGTGAGATGAAGATAGATTTTTAAATATCTTTAAAAACTAAATGATCCTGTTTATTGATTTTTTTCCTATGCTTTATCAAATAGAGAAACAAAGCAACCAAGTAACGAAACCTCAGGCGCAGACTCCACACGCACGGCCATAACATCCCCTTCTAACCGATACACCAGACACTAGAAAACAATGCACCACATTCATTATCAATGAAAGTAATGTTGTGTAGAACTTCACAAGAACTGTACGTGAACCCCCTCCACCTCCTCCCCTTTTCAAGGCTCGCGGCTAGCACGCATTATGCCGTTAACTTTGCCTATAGACCAGCCAACCAGGGTTCCGCTCTTTATTCCTGGAAGAAGTTTAAATGAAGCACCTTTGAAACCAAGCCGCTACAGGGCCATGAGGAAAAAAATCACACAGAATTAAAAAATGCAATGCATTATAAACCGAAGGGAACACAAGCTTAGCTACAAAGGGAGGGCTGATTCAAGCTCGAGGTAAAGGCGAACTGGAATGACAAGAGGGGTAAAGGAATTAAAACAGACAGGAAAATGGGGCTTGCCAATTGGGGTCTATCATCCAGGACCGGAAAGGACTTTTATTCCACTGGGCATTCCCAAGGTGGGCTGAAGCCCCTGGAGGCCGTTTTGAAAGCCCATGGCTGCAGTTGGGCCCTTTGCCACTTTCCCGAGCTCCTAGAGGTTAACTAGAGCAGGCACAGCGAGGCTTCAAGAGAGAAAGACGGTGAGAGGGAGGAATGAAGGAGGTAGATATCAATCTATAAGAGAGGGGAGAAAGACAGAGGAGAGAAGAAAAGAGTGAGAATGGATGGACAATGTTATAAAGGCTAAAAAGGCAACAAGCTGTTTAAGCAGATTTATCAAGGCACCATCAGCTCTTTAGTCAAAGCACTGTTCAGAATGAAATGTCAACAGTACTCACAGCAATTACAGCAGTAAGGAAGGTTCCATTGTGACAGATGGAGCAGCGGCAGGGGCAGGGGAATGAAGAAATGGTACCAGGAAAGAAAGGTTATGCATTGGTATGATCCAAACCTATGGTAGCTAAACACAATTCATCTTCTCATCAACATTTTGAAAGGCATAGGACTACCTACAATATTAACACTAAGGAGTATGATGAAAAATAAAATTCTATAATACATTTTGGTGAAAATAGGATCGTGTATTACATTAGATGTTACTGCATCGTATGAAATTGAATCAGATAAATGTATCAGAACAATAAAATTACAGTTGTCACAAAACCCTTGTACAGATTAAATACATTTTGAACTCCTTGTGCCATTCGGCTACCCTTCATTCCCTTCTTGTTCTAGGTGTTTCCTGAATGTTGTTGTTGTGTTAGCTTGTTCTTAGTTAGGTTGCAAAGAGTTGGAATTATGAGTTGTGTTCCTAAATTTGGAAAGTTTTTTTATTCCCCAGGACTGACCATTCTCTAACTTGACAACATTCTTTCCCACCCATGTTACTCTCAAAGGTTTCGAGGACTGACTACTCCTTTTTACTCTGTTTCCAGGTACTTTGATCTTCACCCAATCTCCTTTCTTGAAACTGGGACCCACGGTAAGTTTTTCTCATCATATCTCGTTTTATATGCGCCTTGATGTCTTTGAATTGTTTCCATTATTTGTTCCCTGTAGACAACAACATGTTTTGCTCCGCTAAGCCACTTAGCGTATAGCTTGGTTTTGGGTTGTCTTCCTTTAAGAGAAAGGAAAGGTGACACACCAGTAACAGTGTTAGGGTTGGTGTGGTATGCCCATATCGTTTCTTGAAGAGCTATGGCAATGGCAACATGGTTTATTTCTGCTCTCTGCATGCACTCTTTGATCATGTATTTCAAAGGTTATACCAAACCCTTTGCTCTAGGATAGTAAAGGACTGTTTTCATGTGCTTTATGGATACATTTTCTAAACATTCCTGCATCTGGTGTGACATGAATTGTACCCCATTGTCTGTTATTAGAAGATCTGGGATACCTTCTTTAAAAAACATATCTTTCAGCAACTTTATTAGTATACTAGTAGTAATGTGGTACAACCCATTACCCCCAGGTCCCTCCGTCCTCGTCCCATTCCTAACAAGTGGAGATTACTATCTCCGCGACAGAAAAAAAGAACAGGAGCATGCTGGGATACCTAACCCACTCCCTCCCGCTGGGAGTACAGAAGCGGTACCAGCCCAGCATGCAACCTGTTCTTTTTTTCTGTCTTCCGACAGACTGGGACATGTTGCTGACTTACCTGTATGTTTCTTCAATGGATGTCTCGTCGGGCTGCTGGGCTGTCCTCGACGTCCTATTCCGCGTCTCCTGGCCTGCCAGGCTTGCTGGGAGTCGCGTTGATTGGCGCCCGACCCTTTGCGGCTGGGGCGCCGGATCTCCGGATTTCTTCCGGGTTACAGCGTGCGTCTTCCTACGGCTTTGTCAGGCTGGAAGACGCGCTGATGTGGCTGTTATGGGGGTCCAGGGGCTGCGCTAGGCGGTGCTCCTGGTCTCCCTGCCTGGCTCGTTGGTGTACTGCTTGCCTTCTTTCCTCCCTGTTGCCCCTGCTGTTCCTGAGGTTGGTGCAGGGGCGGACCTTGATGGGGGTCGGTGTCTGGCCGGTTGCTGCAGCACTCTTCCTCGCCCGGCGCTGGTGTCTTGGAGGGCGCCTGGGCTGGATCTTGGGGGCAGGGTGCTTTTGGTGTGCTCTTCCTGCCCCTGTGGTGAGTACCGCATAGCGGTTCCGCTTTTCTTCGCTACATGTTCCTCTGGCTCTGTGCTTTGCTTGCTGGGTCTGGCTGTGCGCGGTGGGCTGCTTCGGCGGTCTTGGCTGGGGGACCTGCTTGGCTGCTTCGGTGGTATTCTCGCCTTGCTTGCTGCTGGTGCTTTCTACTCTGGGACCTGGCATCCTCTGGTCTCTCCGTCTGCTGGTTGATTCCTGTTGGGGGTTGTCTGTGCTGGCTTGTGGCGCTCCCTGTTCCTGCTTGCTGGGTTGGGGGCGTTGCGTGGCTTTCTGCGCTGTGTCTCTGCCTTGCTTCCCGGTGCTGCGGGGGGGGGGCTTCCTCCTCTGGTTGTGGGTTCCCTGTCCTCCTTGTTTTTCGCTTGCTCGGCGCTTGTTTCTGGTTGGCGTCTGGGCGGGTGGTTGGGGGACGGTCTCTGTTTGGTGGTGTTGGCCTGTCCCCCTGGTGGGTGCCGCATTTCTTTCTACCCTGTGCTGCGCTCTTCTGCTGTGCTGGCCTGCGGCATTGGCTCCCTGTTTTCAGCTGCTGGGGGTGTGCCGGGGCTGTCGGGTGCTGTGGCCGTCCGCCCGTTCCCCTGTGCACGCTTCTGCTCTCCTGGGCTTTTTCATTTTTGGGTGGGGTTCGGCATGGTTCGTTCCTCTGGCCTGTGGGCTTCCGGCCTTCCTGCCCTGCGTGCTTCTGTTCCCCCTGGTTGGTGCCTGGTTGGATGTCTGCCTTGGATGCCTGTTGCCCGGCTTCTTCCGCCTACTGCCTGTCCGCCCTGTTGGTTCCTGCCTGTTCTTGTGGATTCGGGCCTGGTGCGTGCCTGTCTGGGTGCCTGCCTGGGGCTTCCGGGGGTGTTGGTGTGGCCCGTGCTCGGGGTGCCTGGTTTCTTTCTGCCCCCCTGTGCCTGGCCGGTGCTCTGGGCTTCGCTGTGTGGGGTTTCCTGGCCTGTGGCCTTTCCTCCCTGCTGGCGCCTGGTCATGTCTTGGTGTTGCGGCTGGGCGCGCCGGTGCCCTTGAGTTCGCTCCTCTCCTGCCCTCTGGCGTGCCCTCTTGCCTGGGTTGGTGGGCTCCTTCCCCGGCGGGTTCCCTGTGGGTGAGGTTCGTGCTGGTTGTGGGTTGGGGAGGTGGGCCTGCGGCCCCCCGGTATTCCCCCGTCTGCGGTTCCTCTGCTCTTGCGCTTGGCCCCTGCTTGTGTTTGGCTGGGTTGCTTCTTGCGTCCTGCGTCGGGTTCCTTGGTGCTTCCGGACTCCCTGTTTCTTGGGTTCCCGGGGGGGGGAGGGGCTGTTGTGCCCTCCCTCTGTCCCGGTAGGTCTTGGCCTTGGTTGGCTGTTGGCTCCGGGGCTGTCCTGGTGGGGCCCCTGGTGGGCTTTCTGAATGGTGTTGCTGCTTGCCTCTTACCTCTTGCCTGGTGCTGTGTTGTGTTGTGCTGGGTTGGCTGGTGGGGTTTGGTTTCCTGTTGTGGTTTCCTTTTCCCCTCATGTCTCTTCTTTGTGGCTTGGGGTCGTTTGCCTCTCGCTGCCGCTCCTTTTGCCTCCTGTGGTGGCTGGGTGTTGTGGGTCTTCCTTGGCTTCAGCCTGGGTGGATCCTTGGTTTCTTGGGTGCGCTGCTTCTGTGCCCCTCCTTGTTTGTGGGTTCGGGCTGCCCTGTGCCCTTCTTTCCTGCTTGTGGGTACCGCTCCCGGTGTCCTCCTCGCCGTGCCTTCTCTTGGGCTTGGCAGTTGGATTTGTTGGTGGGGCTGCCGGTTGTGGTCTGGTGTCGACCTCCCCTGGTGTGTGTGCCGCGTTGCTGCATCCCCGCTCCCCTTTTTTGGCCTTGTGCTGGTGGTTGGTTTTGCCTGGGCCCTGGGGCTGTGGTTTTCCCCTTGTGGGCCTGTCCTTGGGCTTGTGCGTTTCCCGCTCCCGTGGGCTTCTCCCTTGGTGGTTTTTCTCCCGGGTTGTTTTCCCTTCCTGGCTGGGTTGCTCCATTGGGGCGCTTCAGCTTCTCCGGGGCTCCCTTTCCCTGGTGGTTCGGGGGGGTGGTTTCTCTTTCTGCCCCTCTGGGGGTTCCCTTGGGCCTTGCTTCTGGGTGCGGGGCCTCCTTCGGGCTTGCCCGGGGGGGTCTTGTGTTCGTTTGCGGTCCTTTCTTGATTGTCCCCTGCTTGTTTTGGGGTCTCGGCTCTCTCGGCTTGGTTGGGGGCGTGGCTGGTTGTGTGCTCCTGCCTGCGTTTTCTTGTGGGCTCCCTTCTGCTTCTGTTGGGTGCCGTTTTTCTCGGTCTGGTGCCCCTGGCGTTGGTGGGGTTCCGGAAGGCCGGGTTCTCGGCTTTGGTATTCTCCACTTGTTAGGAATGGGACGAGGACGGAGGGACCTGGGGGTAATGTCCTATTACTTACCTGTAATCTTCATTACTCCTGGTCCTGTAGTCTTCGTCCCATTCCTTACTTCCCTCCCTCCCTCCCTGGCGGCCGGCCTTCCGGTTGTTGGCTTGGTATTTTCAGGCTGCATGCTGGGCTGGTACCGCTTATGTACTCCCAGTGGGAGGGAGTGGGTTAGGTATCCTAGCATGCTCCTGTTCTTTTTTTCTGTCGCGGAGATAGTAATCTCCACTTGTTAGGAATGGGACGAGGACTACGGGACCAGGAGTAATGAAGATTACCCGCAAGTAATAGGATATTGTGTGTGATAGTCTACTAGTACCAGTGTGACCGTTCACTGAGTGATTTGTAGTTCAGTGGTCCAATAATATCAAGGGGTATTTGTGACTATTGTTTGTTTGGAATCTCAACTGGAAAGAGTGGGGGTTTGCGTGTGCTCAGGATCTTGTCACTGTTGGCACAGTCTCTGCAATTTTTCACCTAATCTTTTACTGTTGCATTCTTTTGAGGACACCAATATTTGCATCTAATTTTGTTTTTAGTAAGGCTGTGTCCTAAGTGTCCCTTGTGGGCTAGCTGAGTTATCTTTTCTCTCATAGCTCTGGGTGGTAAAATCTTTTCTTACCTATAAATATATTTACCTATATTGCTTAATTCCATCCTTACTTCCCAGTATTTACTTATATGGTCAGGAAATTTGTTCTTATTTGTAGGCCAACCTTCATGGATGTAGGAATGAAGAGAATTTAATTCTCTATCAGTATTCATACTTTGTTCCCATTCATTATATCCCAAACTGGACAAGGTTATTTCTAACAGAGTATCCTCAGGAGGTTCTTCCACCTCATCACTTGGTTCTAAGAGGGGATTCCTGGAGAGATAGTCAGCTACACTGTTCTTTGATCTCGGTTGGTATTGTACCCTGAAATTGTATCCTTCTAATTCTAGCACCCACTGAGAGATTCTGGGTGTCATTCTTTCTGACCCTCTAGTAGTGAAAGCCTAGACTAATGGTTTATGGTCTGATTTTATCGGAAATGGGATCCCCTGCAAAAAATGTTTTAAATGTTTGACCACCCGGTAGCAGGCCAACGCTTGATTTTCCACTACTGAGTATTTGTGTTCAACTCCTTTGAGAACCCTTGATGCAAATGCTATTATATGTTCCATTCCATTTTCTTTTTGTGTAAGCATAGCTCATAGCCCTTTGTTACTGGCATCCGTGGCCAAGTGGGAGGTGTGTTGGGATCAAACTTTCCCCGTGCTAGGGAATTGTTAATAGCAGTCTATATTTTGTGGAAGGCTACTTTACTATTCTCATGTCACATAAATTTCGAATTATTTTTTAGGAGGTTTCATAAGGGATCAGATATGTTAGCAAAGCCTACCACTAATTTTAAATAAAACTCAGCAAGTGCTAGGAAGAACTTCAACTCATCTTTTCTAGTGGGTATAGGTGCCTTTCTGACTGATTCCACCAAATCACGTGTAGGTTTGATGCATTTTTGTGATATTGTGTGACTCAAATATTCCACAGAGGTTACAGCTCTGCAACATTTTTCTCTTTTTATGGTTAATCCTAATTCTTTGAGTTTGCTCAACATTGAGTGTGCCGTCATGTTCCTCGATGCTCTTTCCAAAAATCAGGATACCATTTTGAAAACAGATGGTTTTGGGAATGTTCTGCAATAAATGTTGCATTATTCTTTCAAATGCGGCTGCAGCCAAAGCTAATCCAAAAGCCATTCTTTTATATTGGAATGTTAGTAAAGGAGTTATGAAGGAAGTTACTTGTCTTGAGGTATTGTCTAGCTCTTAGTGGTAGGCCGAGGACAAATCTAGAACACTAAATTAAGGTGTTCCGTCAATTAGCGTTAGGATTTTGTGGATTTGGGGTAATGGATAGTGATCCACCAAAATGTTGTCATTTAAATCTCCGAGATTCACAGATAATCTAATTTGGCCTTTTATTTTTGGGCAATTACAATTGGGGCTACCATACTGAGTATTCAATTGGTTCAATAACATCCAGTGTGAGTAGTTTATCTAATTCTTCCTTAAGTGGGGCGTGAAGTAAGTGGGAAATGGGCCTAACCTTATGTACGATTGGTGTTACTTAGACTTAAGTTTACTGTGATGTTGATAGTTTTTCAGTAGCTCTAATTTGTCTGAAAATACTTCCGGATAATCATTACAAATTTCTTTCCCACACATACAAGGATTTATCACAAGTAAAGGATCAGCACTGTTAGGATCTAATTTGATACCTAAATCCTTCCGGTGTATCCACCCTATAAGACTCAACCCTTTTTTATGATATTTAAAACTGTGCTTCTGTCTTTGAATAGATTCTCATCTTCACTCTGGCCTTCAATGGTATTGCATCCCCATTGTATCCACCAGGTCTGATGTCTGCTGGTTCTATTAACTTACTTTGATTAGAAAACATAGCATCACATTTTTCTTTATCCAATAAAGTGTATGGGGAGCAGGAATCTACGAAGAATTTTACTGGTTCATTATGTAAAAATATCTCATAAGAAGGAAAATTCACCTTATAGTTTTCTTCAATCACTTGAAACACAAACTTATTTTCTTCTTCAGTGTTGTATTTAATCACGTTTGCTTGTTTGCTTTGTAAGTTCCTACATACTGTGGCAAACTGTCCTTTCTTGGTGCTTGGCGGTGTATGTAATTAGCAAGGTGACCAACTTTACCTCAACAAAAACATTTAGTTTTTTTCACTTCTTGAAGCTTGTTTTAGGACATCATCATTTTTGCTAGTGTAGGGTCTATGAGAGTCCTCAGTTTTGTGTGGAGCTGGACTCCCTAATTGTTTCAAAAAATTTACTTCAGTAGAAGGTGCTTTTCCTTTTTCCGTATTCACTCTTATCTCTTTCATGCATTCTGTCATGTGTTCAATCCCACCTGCTATGGCAATTGATTGGTTCAAATGAAGGCCTGGGCAGTAAACTTCACCCGTACGCGGAGTTTGAAGAGTTTTCTGCACGCCGCACTCTGTGGAGCTCGCGGAATGCAGAAAACTCAGCTTTGTGATGTAAAGCGGAGTTTTTTCCCTGCTCGTGATCGCGAATGGTAATTTCGCGAGCGCAAGCTGCTGCTCGGGTAGAATTTCTACCCGAGCAGCAGGAATACCAGCACAAACTGCACTTCGCACTGTACTCCGCCATTTGCGGAACTTCACAGAGTTTTTGTAACTTTGCGGAGTTCCACGTAGCAAACCTCTCCGAACTACGCCCAGGCCTATTCAAATGTAGGTCCTGCGTAAGACGTTTTACTTGTATTTTGAGATTGTTGGTGCATCTGACCAACTGATCCTGAATTAGAGATTCTGTAAGGGAACCAAATTCACAGATATTCAATAAACCTCTTAAAGTAGCATTGTGTTACTTATTCTGCTTTGCTTCAAACTCTTGTAAAAATTGTGTCTTTCAAGGACTATGTTTATTGTATTGCCAAAATGAGTTTGTAATTTATTGAAAGTAGCTTGATACACATCTAATTTGTCATCCTCCTCCTCCTCTCCTTCATCATCTTCAGTTAAATCATCCTATACTTTTCTTCCTTCTATCCACAGGTTGTGTAGCAGAATGTACTGTTTCCTTAACAATGTAAACTGCCCACCCCAATTGCAATTAAATACACTTCAAATAGTTTAGTACATTGTTTACAGGGTAGAATAGGATCTCTCTCTTCATTCAGAAAAGGTGGGGGCTGAGACAAGCTTGCTGCTGCCTTTGTATGTAGATGAATAGTCACAATATCACAAAACAACTTTTTCACTTATACAACAGAAGTTCCACATATAATATGACCTTTATGTACGTTACATATAATACACAGTGCAAACTATCTAGATAATCATGCTCTAAATCTGCTTGCATTAACACCTGTAATATGAACTTTATGTTTGGTATAGATAATTCACAGTAAATTCTAAATATTTAGACACTAATGCTCTGAAATAATTATTCGACAGTCTTTGTCAGTGAGCACACTTTGCTCCAGACAGATCATGGTGTGGAGAGATGTAGGAAAGGGGTTTAAGCTTGGCTTTAAACCATCCCTCACAGTGCTCCTGCATGCATCTCTCCAACCCAATGTACTTGAACATTCAGTTGGAGAGATGCATGCAGGAGCACTGCGTAGGATGGTTTAAAGCCAAGCTTAAACTCCTGTCCTACATTTCTCCACACCATGATGCAAATGAAAGGCATATTTAAGGAATAGGCCTAAAGACTGTACCTATAACCACATTCCGTCTGGAGGAAAGTGCGCTCATGGATGAAGACGGGTGAGTGCTTCCACTCACTAATAACACACTACCCAGGAAGCCCTGAAGTATAAGGCCTCCATCTATATTTCTTTGGTCCTGAAGAAGGGCATAGACCTGTAGGGGCTGTTCAAGGCCCAAGTATATCGACCTGACTACTAGGTGTTGTGGACCAGTGACTCATCCACTAAACACAGCTTTGTGTTTAGACTTATCCCTATCCTACTCATTTACCCCAGTAAAGATTCACCTACAGTATAGGAGATAATTTTCAACCACTCACCACTGTCAAAATCCAGACAGTCTCCCTCCTGGTGGAGGCTTTGATGTCACTTGTAGAAAGGGACACTCAAGTGACAAAACCTGATGATGTCGTTAACCACCGAACCACACTAAGCGGAGATTACTTATACCGCAGTCAGTGAACATGTAGTTGAGGGTCTCTGAGACAAAAAGTTCTGAGACTCTGATATTGCGACTTATGTGGTATATCCCCCCCCCCCCCTTTTCTGGCAGATAACCAGTACCTCTTGGAAGCTGAATGAACCACTGCTTCTTCCTCCCTCCAATTTTTTGATATGTACTGTTTCTACTTCATGGCAGTACAGAGCTTTGCAAGGAATTTAGGCGCGGGTGTAACCTCAGTGGATTTGTTATCTGACTGAAGAGGCAACTTTACTCTCTCTCCACCACAGTTTAAGACAACAAAATGTAATTAATACATTTTTTCTAAACAAACCTAACCACTGGCATTCCTTTCAGTAGCATTTATTTAAACTGCTTTCAGCTATTCTGTGCCATTTACTAAATGATCTAGAATATGTAGATTAGCCCTGGTCCGACCAAAAAAGAAGAATATAAGTGATATTGCTAGTCCACATTCCAAAAAGCAAAGCAACTCTAGAAAAGTGTTTTCCTTTTTATACCTCATCAGTGATAAGCAGCTTAACTTCAAATAGCACAACAACCGATTGACATGAGTGTGCGCATACCCCTCTCACTTAAGAAGTCTCCGTTTCAAAGTTGAAAATAGTTTTTTGAAATATTTGACACAGTCCTAACCAATGGCATATCCTGTTGCTTATTACTCAATTACACTCTTTTTTCCCTTCCCTTCCCAACTGAGGGTTCATAGTAGAAAACATGCAAGCCCACGCTGAATTTAGTAGTCCTGAGTAAGTGTTTGGGTAGGGTGTCAAAACCAATATCTACATTGATTATGGATTTGCAGGTTAAAACATATGACAATGACTATCTTACAGGTATGAGGAAGTGAAATCAATGCATTTATCACACCCTCCTCAATAAGAAGTCATATTATAGGTTTCTGGTAAAAACATCTTAAAAGAAAGAGTCAGATAAGCAGACCACATATGCCAGCATCCATTTCCACAGCAAGAGCCACCACTGCTGTTTAATTTAATTTAATTTAATTTAATTTAATTTAATTTAAAAAACATTTATAAAGCGCAGCGTGCACCGAACGGTTTCTTGGCGCTAATAGAGGGTAATGGCTACAGAGACAAAAGCGAGAACCGGTGGTAGAGCCGGGAAGGGAAGATTACGCATGGAAAGCCTGTTTAAAAAGGAACGTTTTTAGATCCTTACGGAAGGATACATAATGGGTAGCCGCACGGAGGTGGTCTGGGAGGGAGTTCCAAAAAGTGGGGGCCAAGGTGGAAAAGTTGGACCCACCCCACTTTTTGCATCTGAAGCGTGGGATTTGAAGGAGGGACTTGGTGGAGGAACGAAGTTCTCTGAGGGGAACATATTCTTTTAATAATGAGGAAATGAAGGCGGGGGCGGTGCCTTGACGGGCCTGGAATACCATGCAGGCGGTTTTAAACAGAGAACGTTCCTTAACAGGGAGCCAGTGGAGCTCCCTGAGGAGGGGTGTGGAGTGATGATAGCGAGGGAGACCAAAGACCAGCCGGGCGGCTTGGTTTTGAACCAACTGTAGCCTCCTAAGACTGTATGCTGGTATGCCATTGTAAAGAGCGTTGGCATAATCCAGCCGTGATATCACTAAAGCGGCCATGATCATTTTGAGTGCCTGAGGGGAAAAGAAACGGGCGACAGTGCGAATAGTACGGAGGGTGAGGAAGCAGGAAGAAACTACAGAACTAATTTGAGAGTGAAGGGTGAGCTGATTATTCATTTTGACCCCCAGTGTTTTGACCGTGGTAGAAGGGGTGGGGGCGGGACCAAGGGTTGAGGGCCAGAAGAGAGAGTTCCAGGGACTGGAAGAGCCTCCGGTAAGAACCAACTCGGTTTTATCCGGGTTCAACTTGAGATGGTTATGGTTCATCCAGTTCCTGATGAATGTCATAGTGTGCTGGAAGCTGGAGACAGAGAGGGGAGAAGAAGATAGGTCAAAGATGAGCTGGAGGTCATCCGCGTAATTATACACGGTGACCTCCAGCTGCTGAAGAGCAAAGATGAGGGGGAAGATATAAAGATTAAATAGTAGGGGAGACAAGGAAGAACCCTGGGGGACACCACACGTGACGGGGAGTGGGGTGGTTGTGAAGTCTCCTAGTCGGACCGCCTGGGTGCGGTCCCTCAGGAAGGAGGAAAGCCACACCAGGGCTGATCCCTCAATTCCAGCCGCCTTGACACGGGACAATAAGATGGTATGGTCTACCGTGTCAAATGCGGCGGAGAGATCGAGGAGTACCAGCACCTGGTGTTTGTTGTTATCCATACCCTTCCTGAGGTTGTCTAGGACTGATACCACGACTGATTCAGTCGAGTGCCTAGGTCGAAAGCCAGCCTGGCGGGAAGCCAGTCCCCCATTGGCCTCTACGTGGGTGCTGAATACCGCGGTGACATAGCGCTCCAGCACCTTGTCCAGGTAGGGCAGCAGGGAAATGGGGCGGTAATTTGCTGAGATGGATGGGTCAGCGCCAGGCTTCTTTAGAGTGGGCACTATGGTGGCTGATTTGAGCGTAGGGGTCACTACTCCCTGCGCTAGGGAGCTGTTAAGGAAGGTGATGGGAGGTTCAGGACAAGAGGAATAGATTTGTTGGAGGACTCGCGCCGGACAGATGTCAGCCGGAGAGCCTGATTTTACTTTGGGAAGTATCTCCAGGAATACCTCTTCAGTGAGGGGAGGGATGGAAGTAAGACGGTTTTGAATAGTGGGAGAAGAAGGGTCAACAAAAGCAGGGGATGGGGGGGGAATGTTGGCCTTAATGGTAACAATCTTATCAAGAAAGTAGGTGTTTAGTTGGTTACATAGAGGCTGGGATGGGGGGATTTGAGGTGAAGCCCTATCGGAGTAGGCTAGGTCCTGCACTATGCCGAAGATCTCCCTAGATTTATTTTCAGCAGACAAAATTCTTGTAGAAAAATAAGAAGTTTTGGCAGCAAGGATTGCGGTCTTGTAGTGGGCGAGTGATGTCAGGTAAAGGGTTTTAAGTGAGGGACAGTAATTTTTCCTCCAGTGCCTTTCTGCCTGACGAGCGGACAGTTTTAATTCTTTTAGGTGGTCATTGAACCACCTGTTAGACTCCTTGGGTCGCCGAGCGGAGATGCGACGCAGGGGAGCCACTGAGTCACAACCCATAGTCATCCAGGTGTTGATGGTGTTGGCTTGAGAGTCGGACGGAAGACCAGAGAGGGATGGGATAGTATTCCGAAGGTGGGACGTCAGGGTAGGAAAGTCAACTCTGTTCCAATTTCGCGCCCAGGTATTTTTGGCGTGGGGAACTTTGGGCACCGAGTTGGGAGAGATAGAGAAGGAGATAAGGGCATGATCGGACCAAGGACAGGGGGAAACCGTCACCGGGGAGACTGGAAGGTTAAGGGACCAGACCTGGTCAAGTATGTGACCGTGAGAGTGAGTGGAGACAGAGATGTGCGACATAAAATTTAAAGATGTGAGGGACTCAGTAAATTCTTTCGAGGCTGTGCACTCAGAAGGGTCCGAGGGCCAGTAATTGAAATCCCCTAGTACCAAGACCGATGCATAGTTGACCACCATGTTGGCTAGTAGGTCTTGAAAAGCCGGCAAAAATAGGGGCGAAGGCTTGGGAGGACGGTACATTAGGAGACAGGTGATGGGGGGGGAAAAGGCGAGGGAGCGAGCTGTAAGGAATTCAGTGGAAGGAATGGGGGGAGAGGGAATGGTTTGAAACTTTAGTTCCGATCGAGCGATTATCGCCACTCTGCCACCAGCCCTGCCTGCCGAACGATCAGCACGTAAGGCCACATAGGAGGGGGGGAGGGTAGCCAAGAGAACGGGGAGGGAGGAGTCGCAAAACCAGGTTTCGGTCAAGAGCAATAAGTCAGGCTTCTCAGAGTCGAGCAAGACAAAGAGCTCATGATGGTGCTTGACCGCTGACCTGGTGTTAAGTAAAAGAATAGATAGTGACGGAGTCAGAGGGAGAGGGTCGGGTGGGAGAGGGCATTGTGGGGGAGAGGCGGGCAAAGAAAACGGCAGAGTAGGAGTGGAAGAAGGTACAAGACCTAATGAGATAATGTGCCTACAGACACAATCCGAGAGTGGCCAGTGGCCTTGGAGGGAGGTAAGCTCCTCAGAGGAGTAAGAGATGAATTTGGCATGGAGTCGTGCCCCTAGCCCCGTCCGGCCGCGGACGGGCGCAGACGGGCTTGCCTTAGGCGCGCCTTCGGCGCGCAAACGGCGCGCCCGCTGCGCACGTCCGCTGCGCGTTCTGTAGTTGCACATTTAATATAGGAGGTCTCAAGGGCGGGAAGGGGGCGTGGCCTAGCGGAGGGCGTGGCCAGCGGCGAAGGACGCCGGTGTAAGGGGTCACGTGAGCGCTAGATCTGCTCCGTGATGCCCTAAAGTGCAAGAGTGCTATACAAAGTTAAAATACAGTTTTAAAAGGTGAGCAAGTCTGAATTATAGCAGCAACAGCGTCTACTCCCGGCTTTTCGCCTCAGGAGACAACCCAACCGAGCGCTCGTCAATCAGCGCTTAAGTAGGGCGGGAAGGGGGCGTGGCCTAGCGGTGGGCGTGGCCAGCGGCGAAGGACGCCGGTGTAAGGGGTCACGTGAGCGCTAGATCTGCTCCGTGATGCCCTAAAGTGCAAGAGTGCTATACAAAGTTAAAATACAGTTTTAAAAGGTGAGCAAGTCTGAATTATAGCAGCAAAAGCGTCTACTCCCGGCTTTTCGCCTCAGGAGACAACCCAACCGAGCGCTCGTCAATCAGCGCTTAAGTAGGGCGGGAAGGGGGCGTGGCCTAGCGGTGGGCGTGGCCAGCGGCGAAGGACGCCGGTGTAAGGGGTCACGTGAGCGCTAGATCTGCTCCGTGATGCCCTAAAGTGCAAGAGTGCTATACAAAGTTAAAATACAGTTTTAAAAGGTGAGCAAGTCTGAATTATAGCAGCAACAACGTCTACTCCCGGCTTTTCGCCTCAGGAGACAACCCACATGTTGCCAGCATTAATCTCAACAGGAAGTGCCAAACCTTGGTTTCCCATTTGAAACTTTGGTATTAAACACTTGGAAAGGGAATGAGGGAAAATCATCTAGGGTGCATCCTCGACATTTATACAATGTCAAAAAATAATATCCTATGTGTGTGTAGCACACCATTACACTTGTAATAATAGTAAGACTACAAACTGCAATTCAGACATGCACCTACAACAATTAAAGTTGTGTAAAACACTGGAATGCAGTTGTGAGAGAAACATCTATTCAGATGAACAGAATCAGTTGAGGTCACTCAAGATGAGAAAATACCTCGTAGAAACAACAAGTTGGGTGATAACTTAAAAGCACATTCCAGTCTTCTCATTATTGGTGTTCTCCACAGAAAAACAGATGCAGGTTGGGAGTCAGTGTTAAGCCTCTTGCAGTTGGTAACTCTTATCACTTGCCTAAAGGAGTCTATAATCGTGATGGTGTGCCACCTTAACACCCATGTTCCTGATTTACATAGCTCAATATTGTGATATGTCTAAACAGAAAAGAGAGAAGAAAGAGTTGTAAATATTAAAATATTCATCTGGTTTAACTCAACTTCCAATTTCAATCAACTCCTCAAGGCATCTCACTGTCAGTGCGTATCCACCTAAAGTCAGACTCAAACAAGGGCATGTTTGGATCAGAAAGGTAAGAATTCCTCATGTGCCTTGCCTAATACATCAAGGCACCCAACCTCATAATCATACCCAGACCGTAACTACACAAACACTCACACTGTATAGTCACAATACATTGACCCAAACTTGACCCAAACTTATGCATAGGCCACAAACTCAACACTCCCTCAGATTGCCAACACATGCTCACTAATGCACACTCTGCAGTACTCCACACTCCGGAGCTTTCAGACCTGATCACCTTTCACAACCTTCATGAATTCCTAATTGCAGAAACATGGCTCATTCCCCACATCATATATGGCCTTTTCCTCACAGATTACAGCATCAGGTATGTCAGACACACACATAAAGCAGGAGGAGGTATTACCATCACCGATAACTCCTTATCCAGGATCCTCAAGCAATACTCAAGACTATAGGGTAACTCACATGTCACTTCCCACTCTCTACATATCAGTCACCTTTCACCACATATACAAGCCACTTGGGTGTAAGAAGAGCTTCATTAGTGAATTGTTATACTTCATCCCCTTGTTATCTATCAGACACACTCACAGTAGCCTTCTTGGCATCTCCAACATCCCAGGTAACTCCAGCACAAAAATACAAGTAACACCATTCCCAACCTCATTGACACACTTAACATAGAACAGCACACCACCAAATAAACACACTCCAAAGGCCACATACTCAACCTTGTCTTCGCAACATCAACAACCATCGAATGTATACTTCACAAACTCTGTAAATGGGCCGTTCACTTTGCCAATCTTTTCATACTGCTCAGCACACTGTAGTCGACCCCATAGAGAGCCACAAATGTTCAGATCCTTCAACAGCTTCTCATTTAACAACCCATTGTAACAATTTATCACTCTCCCTGCCACCTCCCCGTCCAACATGAAAACCCTTCTAATTTCTTCATCACATTTCTGGAATACCATCCAACCATAACACAAAATTGCAAGCCAAATCTTAAAGTACACTGGGACTCCAGAGACCTCACTCACAACAAATGATCCACTGGTAGACAGGAGATAAAGTGTAAGAAAACTAGAACCCCCCTATGACCTCCAAGTAAAACAGAGACATCTCATTCCTTCACAAAAGTCATATACTATACCAACTCCTTCAATGAAACTGCCAACAGAAGCAGAATGCTCCTCAATACAATTAGCAGCAAAAGGACAATGTCTCAACTGGTAAATCATGTAAGGGAACTGTTAAGCACGAGAATAAATGTGTGATTTTTTCTTGTGCTTAACAGTTCCCTTATATGATTTACCAGTTGAGACATTGTCCTTTTGCTGCTATACTTACCCGGTCTCAGCTGGGCTAACGGGTTCACTCCTGTTTCTGTTCCCTCAATACAATTAAGCACTGTATCGGCCCTCTACCTAAATCTCCAATCTTATACTCCATATACTAGAGCAATGCTATCAAGGACTTCTACAGTGAAAAATTAAAGATACGAAAACAAGTTGACAACACCAAACTTGCTTCCCCCTTTAACCTCACCTCTATGTAGAATCCCACAACGGTATTATTCCAGAACCCTGTCTGTTGTAACTTGCTCTGACATCCTCAACTCCCTGAAATACATGTGCTTCATCAATCCCTCTCAGGTGAAACTTTTTCACCACTGAACATCTCTCTAACTTTGGATATCTTTCTAAAGACAAGTCAGATCCTCCCACTCCTAAAGAAACCTCCACTGTACCTTGATGACTTTTCCATCTTCTGAACCATTTCTCACATAACCTTCATTGTCAAGACCATCAAAAAAGCAGTTAAGGCTCAACTATACAATCATAAGAATGCAATTAACTGCTGCATGATTACCAATCTGGCCCCAGATCACTCTGTAGCAAGGAGACAGCTACCTTAATAATCAGGTAATGGCCCCTGATGAAAATTCACCGCGCCTTCTAAAATTGCTAGACTTGTTAAGTGCATTCAACACCATGGATGGTGCAACATCTCTCACTCGTCCTTCTATCACATATATTAACAATAATAGTTTGCTAACATGAGCACCTTCAGGTCCCTAAACCTCCTTATCAATGATTGAGGCCCCCAGCGCTCCATCTCCTCCCTGTCATCTTCAAACTGGACATGGAGCCCCCAGGGTCTTCATTTACCTATAACAATAACAATTCACCAGTACACCATTCATGCACAGCTCTGCTTGAAAGTCTCCTCTACTGCAGATATTCAGTACTTCACACACTGCCTAAACCTCATCCACACCTGGAATTCCAGCATCTGTCTGAAGCTCAACCCAGCAAGAACAGAATTATTGCTAATTATCAGAAATAGCAAGCCACAACTAGTCCTAACCTGGCCCAACAACAAGAACCTGGACGCATTTAAACCACAACTTTCACACAATGTCAAGCAAATTGGACTCACCTTGGACACCAACTTCAACCTCAAGGTACACATTGTAAAGAAAACCAAGACAGCCTGGTACAAGCTCTCTACTAAAGGAAAGGAAACCATTCCTCTGCAGGAAAAAACTTTTTCAATACTCAAGCCCTCTTACTATTGTATATGAATATACAGTGCCCAGCTCCAAGGCTTCTCGGCATCCACAAAGGCCACCCCTTAAAGGCATCCTATGCCCTGTGCATGAATCATCTATAAATCTGTCTGCATCACTTACAAAGCCATTACGATAAGCAGCATTGCCTATCCAGTTGATAAGCTTACTGTCTCTAGTGGTTCTCTGCATACCAACAACCAGGTCACCATCAGACTGGAGATTAAGAAGTGCAAAAAAGAAAGAACAAGCCTACACACCTTCTTCATCTATGCACCCAGGATGTCAAAGGACAACCAGGTATCCATCAGGACCACCTCAATCCTGCTTTAATTTAGAAAAGATCTGGAAAAAGAGCTCTTAATCAACACCACATCACAACACACAAAGAGTCCACTTCCATTCACAAAACCCAGCTGTCATTTTAATTACACTTTGACAGTATCTTTGCTTTTGACACTGTACATTACTTTGCCGCCTTTTGATTAGGTTTTTGCTGTACAAATACCTAAACTTGTAGTTATAGTTACCCTTACTGGCCATTGACTAACACAAAAATGGTTTCATTCTCAGCACCCAGTCTTTATTCAATGTGTTGAATCTAATTGCTTTAAAAAAAACTGTATTTCCTTTTAACAGCATAAGAACTACCAAAACATTAAAAAGATCAGAACGACTTGTAACACTTATATTCATATACATCTTTACATTTTCGCCATCCAGAAAGAAAAGACTTCAGTTATGTGAACTTGCTATACAAACAAGGTTAGTACCATAATTTTGAAAAAAAAAATCCTGAGTTCCTGGCAATCTGTAAATCGGTTTCAAAACTGTAATCATGGTATTTGCCTCAACTAGTTATCACCAATTCCTTCCCAACTGACACAACACTCAATGCAGGCCCATATAAGGGCAAGTTTCAATTGCCAGGATGTATGTTCAGTTCTCAATTAATGTTTCTTGTAAAAAAACAGTTGTCCAAGTAGTGTGCAGCTGCTCCTCCAATATATTCCTATGTGTTTCAGCCTCTCCAAATGGGGATACATAGAGTTTGGAAGAGAAGTTACTCTGTAACAATGTAACGGGTATTCCATCTACCTTATTACAAGCGTCATATGATATAATGAACATGTAATGAAATGAAAGAATATCTGCCACATGTGCTAAACTTAAATGAGGTACAAGGTTCATAGAGATCTTCAGGAGGACCAAGAATGTGTTTCTCTGTAAAGTAACTGTGTGCGAGAAAGCATCATAAGTACTATATAGTGTCAGCTATTGTTGAATATAACATATGAAAATGATTAAATACCATAACAAATTCAAATGCTCATAAATGTTCACTGCAAGAAAATAGATGGAGGATGTGTTATAAAAAACTGTTCGTTACTTCTGAAAATGCACCATAAGCCGAGTACGTTGGAAGAATCACCTCAGTGATCTCACCTGTACAAATATTATGCACATGTTGATGGCAATTTGTAATAGTGAGGAAAGAATGTTTAGGGAATTTGTGAATCACAAACCTTACCCAAAGATGGCTGTCATTGGTCAACTAGGGCCAAATTTGTCATTAAAGTATACAGCTCTCAGTCCTGCACTTAAGATGGCCGCCATCGCATCTGTACTCACAAAGATTTGCATGCAGGCTTGGAGCAAACTACAGGCTGTGTTGCGGATCCCTCACCAGACAATGCAGTTAATTGCTGCTTGGCAGAGTAGTGGTCACACCAACATTAGAAACAGCATCTAGGAGGATAGCAAGTCATCACATTTTGGCGCAAAAATACTGGATGATACAGAAATATAAAGCATACAAAGGCATAGGTGTTCCAGAATACACTAATACATAGATCTCAATTATGGATTGTACATTTCAGACAGCGATCAGAGTGTGAAATGGCAGGGCACAGGAGGTTATGAACTGCCCTGGCCATTGGCCATCAGCAGTTTGACCCTCTGACATAGTACCAAAAATTACTCCAGGCATAGTAACACATTGCAAAATGTATTTGAATGTCTTTGGCTTACATCACTCCTACTGCTGAACATTGCTAGTCTCCGGATATGTTATGATTTTCCTTTCCTATGTGTGAATCTCATTTGCCTGCCGTCCCCTTCTTCCTCATCTTCCACAGTGGGTGTCCTACTTACTTCACAGTGTCACTTACAATGGGATGGATCTGATACGTTGGGCTTGTTCTGTGTTGTTCGTTGTCATCAGATTATCTTGGGTATTGAAGAGATGTAATGTGCCGTTCTGTTTGAGGGTCTGTGTGTGTTTCAATATGTGTGTATGTGTGTTTAAATGCTCCATATTCCTTGCTGGTTCTAGATATGGAACAACCTAGCAGGACTCATGTCATCTGCTTTCTAACTTGTCAGCTATCAAGTTGGATGGGTTCAAAAAGGATAAGTTGGGGGAAATGGAAGACATGGTGGGCATTCTTTGTTCTTCTTGAACTTGCAGCCAGGGTCAATTGATTTGTGTGATCTGCAAGCAGACCAATTATTTTACTACTGCCCAGGAGAAACAATTGCTAATCCAGAAGCCCCATCTCAAGCACCAATGACACCAACCCCGGTGAAATTAGGCGATTGTTTGCCTCCAGACCTTGCCTGAACTCTCAAAAGACCCATAATTCCTTCCCTGAGAGAAGCCTTCCCATGAGAGTTACTTCTTGAGTGAGCCATAGATGGTCCTTTTTGCAGAGTTAGTGTACCTAAATTACAACTCCTAACTGCTGATGCTTCAAATAGCTTGCAGTAGTACAAGAAACCATAGACAGCACTCTGGCTCCCAAGAAGAGAAACTCACGGAAAGACTGGTGTAGTAATCTCAGAAAAGACACCTTCATCAGTGACATTTGGACTACGTTATCGGTACCCAGAATAGCACAATGTTCAGCAACATAACCTTTCTAACACATATCTTGTTGGGCCAATGCAAGACTATATTTAGAGGCACTTACATTTGGGTAGACTCAATGAACTTCTACATTGAAATGCTCAGCATGCGTTACTACAGAGTGTGGGAGATATTCACCCTATGGACCTGTGAGCTAAAGAAAACAGTTTCATAGACAAAGTCTACAAGGTTCAAGTTCCTGAAGGACCTGAGAACAACAGACACCTAATTTTAACTGAGTGGTGAAAACAGAGAACTGTGTAACCAGGGCATATGATTCCACATGTGGAGCATGCCCAGGGGAAGACTGATAAGAGTGGTGCATTGGTGGATGAACACTGTTCCACACCTCTTGTTTTCATCACCTTGTCCTTTGTAAATGCAACACCTGTGATCAGTGGTGACAGACAAGCTGATCTTTGCGGTGTGTTTTTTGTGTGACATTTCTAATGTGAAAGTTAACTTTCATTCAAAACCAGTTATTGTATGATGGGTAATGTGATGTTGCTTTAGAAGCTGTGTATGTAGGAATATACCCCTAGCAGAGAAGATTTATGTCAGATAATTTGAATATGCGCTGTCATTTTAATACATGGTAGGCAAACAGCAGTGAGCTGCACATCATTTGATATTGCTTTCTAATACTTAATCACTTATTCAAAGATGAATTCCAGGCTCCCTGAAAGGCTTTAGGGGATTTCAAACCTTATAATATTAAAGATTGAAACTTGGATGATAAGCATTGTTGAAGAGATATAAAATGATATTCATTTCATTAAATGCAAAGTAGAGGGTGGTAAAGCATCTTTGCTTGTTGAATTTCACTCCATAATAGAAAGTAAAAACTGCCCTGGTTCGGCTGAGATTGAAATTCGTCAAGAGGTGCCTTGCCTGGGAATGTGCAGAAAACACATTTGGCCTGACTTTTGCAGGAATCAGTATGGATTTTGTGGCATTGAGACTTTCCAAAAGTAAAAGGCTAAAGATAAGTAACATTTTCCTTCATTTAACAACATGAGATGGTAGCAGACTCGTCCCCAATTAGCCTACACCTCGAGACATTTTACCAGACTGCACCCTTTGTTAGTACCTCTGCTGAAAATTGAGTATTTTGATGGTTGTATAGAGATTGGCTGGTGTGGTGGAGGCAGAGTCACAACCAACCAGCTGAAGTTGGATTTGTCACTCTTGGCTTAAAAGACATCTTGAATACATGGTAGATAAGTGCTTTTGGAGAAATCTCTGGCAGCATTTCTGCCATGCCATGGAGTCGTGGCAGTGCTATCGTCCTTTATGTCATTTCTGAAGATAGAGCTCACAGTGGGTGCCATCATCAGAAATGGCAACTGATACTAAGCAATTATTGGAACACTTGGAAGATTAAGTTAAAAAAACAAAGGGACAAACTTATCAAATCTTTGCGGTAGTGCAAAGTCATAATAAGTGGTGCAATCTGGTGTAAAGTATTATTTTGGAATTTACTTTCAAGCACAAACCTTGGGTTGGGTTGAAAATTAGCCCTGAGTTAACTTAAAGTAGTGCTCTATGCTGCTTTGCATTAAGGGGCATCCTAGGGTGCTACATGGGCGTTCAGATGCAACCACCCATGGTCTTGAGACATGAGTAATGTCTATTACCAATGGGTGATGGGGCTTTTAGAAAACAATTTATGCTTCTCTGAGGCAGGTGCAACATACAGAGAAAGTTTTATTTTCTTAAAGATTTTAAAATTTTGCATGTGTGTTACACTTTCCAGCACACATACAAAGTGGGAAAATATTTCAAGGTAGTGGAAACATAGGGGCATATCAACAAGGGCTTTAAAACTAGCCCCCTATCAACAACAGGGTGCTAACATGCAAATTTGCATGTTAGCACCCTTTTACTCTACGCTTCCCCTTGCATCTCTAATGAGATGCAAAGGGGGCGTTCCAGAGTACAATAATAGGAGAAATGTTGCTAAGCGACATTTCTCCTATTATCAAGAATGTCGCTAACCCTGTTAGAGACAAAAAAAGCAGCGCTAACCGCGGTTAACGCTGCTTTTTTACGTCTGGTATTTTTCTGACTTAGCCATGATATCCTATGGAAGGAGGATATCATGGCTAAGTTTGCCTGTCCCTATCAACAAGGTAACGTGAGATTATCGCTGGGTTTCCAGCGATAATCTCACGTTAGCCTGTTAGCGTGAGGATTTTTACCGCTATTGAGATAAGCGTTGCTAATAGCTAATCTCAGTGATAAAAATTCACGCTAGCCGGCGATAATTATCCTAGCGCTAAGTGCGCTTAGAGATAATTATCGCCAGTTGTTGTTGATATGCCCCATAGTATTTTGTAATGAAAAGTTACCCTCTGTAAGAATTTGGGTTATTGGTTGCGGATGTGGGATAAACCCCATTCAGGCAACAAGAACAACACTACTCAGGTTGAACCACAAAAGTAGCTACATTTACTTGTTCTTAACCCTGTAGTAGCTTGGCACAAAAGCGGTCAGGTTGAACTTAGATGCAATGTGTAAAGTAGTTTTGAAGCACACAAACAGTAATAAAGTGAAAACACAACACAAGAAAAGTCCCAAACCAATTTAGAAAAATGTGATAAATAAAATAACACCAAATCAAAATAAATGCCAATCAGCAAAACTGGAGTTATGATTTTTTAAAGTATTTAGTGCAAAATAGCACCTAAAAGATCAAAACCCCACCCATGGGAATCTGTTTGCCCGAGACCAGAGCAAAGTCTAAAGGTAAAGCCAGCAATGGAGCGCGGGCCATATACACGAGGTGGATTGGGCCCGATCTCCGCTTACCTTCAAAAGTTTAAAGAAAAATTACTTTTTCACCCTTTTTAACTCCTTCCTTGACCGCCGTAAAATCTTTCCAGAGTCTCGATTGGTTCGTCCTCTACTACTGGGTCCTTTTCTCTTCACTCTTACTCAGCAGAAGCCCGAACCATGGAAGTCATTTTTAAGTGAATTCCACACCAAGAATGTCAGGTCTAACACACTGCAATTACAACACCTATGCCAGACTTATGCACACACCATAACACCATGGTGCAAAGGTGTGTGCATGGTGCTAGGCAGCCAGAAAGTATGTGAGTTCTAGGGTTCAGAACAGCAGCATCATATCTTATTAGATATGGCACTGGCCTGGTCACTCTCACACCCGACGGTGCAGCAATTTGATTTCTGCACTGTGTACCTGAAAGAGCGCTATATTTGCCCCTATATGTGTACTAAAATTCTTTTAGATTGTTTCTGAAGTGAGTTTTAACGAGTTTTCAGCCACTACATTGTCAGTTGTTTTGTTTAGCTCCGTGGGAAATTGAAGCTAACTGCACAGCAGACATTCACAGTAATTTCAAGTGAGCAATCTTTTGTTAAACACAAGTCAGTGTTGTTACATCTAAGTGATGGAACATGGGTATAGGTGGTTCCAGTCTCACCAGACCTGGCAACAACACAGTGGCAGTGCATCCCTGCTGCCTGGCACTTACATGTGTGGCAGAAACTGTGTAGTAGGTCAAAGGGGTTATGAAAATGGAGATAATTATTTTTACAGCTAGTTTAGCAAAAGCTTTTTAAAAGTGAAGGGTGTTTTTTACGGGGATTAGAAAGGCAAACTGCTAGCTTCCATGGAGGGAATTTATCTTGCTTCACTGCTTAAAGGGTTATGTGGACACCCAGGAAAGAAAATACAAGATTGTTTAACTTGGCGAATTGAACTACTCACTCAATCAAGATTTGTTAGGCAATTCCAGTTTCAGTATGTTTGCTTCCCTCCAAGCCAAGCAAAAATGTTGGTATGTCTGGCATGTTTTCAAAACTATGACAACATTGTATGGCTCTGCTTGTGATGCTCATATGCTGGTTTCGAGTGATGTCGAATCCGGATAGGAATATCATGCTTCAGGCTCCACTAGGGATTGTATTCTACCCTCAGAACCTTAGGTTTAATAAAGCGCCACAGATGATCCTGGGAAGGAATGATAGTCTGCAATCAAAATCTCTTGAGAGAAAAAAACTTGTTTCTCATAATGTCTTTAACTTGGTGAACGTTAGTCAGAAAAAGGAAGATCTCCCTTGGATCTATATATGCCAACAATCATTCAAACACATAAAACTTTCAATAAAATTTTTTTCAACAAATGGCAGGGCAAGAATCGGCTTCAATGAAACAAACAAACTGTACAAAAATTCATTTATTAAAATAATTCACAATAGTATCCCACCTAGCAAGCAGTTGTACATATCAGTTAAAAAACAGTTGGAAAATAGTTTCACAAACATATAAACAAATTAAAATCAATTGGAATTTTACATATGAAAAGGTGGCACACAATAAAACAAAGTACCAACAGTGAAAATCAATATCAATACATGATTGAATAATTCATAAAAACAAAAGAATTGGGAAAAAGAAGAACGAAGAGGGAAATTATTCCCGCTCAACAAAGAAAATCACTAAATCAAAGATTCATCGGTTGTGATCCCAATAGAAATATGATTACATTACATATATGACACAACCCATATTGTCATAGATTTTATCCGATTTTCTTTTTTTGTTAAAGCATCGACGCGTTTCGGTAGGCCACAGGTTAAAGCCAACACCTTCCTCAGGATATATTGCTGATCCCAATTAAGTTCTGAAAAACATGTACAACAAACCAGCATAAGTGTCTCCCCTTATTGTGGCATAAATCGACATGTTTCAATGAACCCGACCCTGCCCATGCTCTAGGCGTTTAAGTGAAAACACACATATACTCATTCATACAACAATCTACACATCTACTGTGTTATCTTTCGATATAGAAACCTTTGGGTTTAGGAAAAATCTTTTCTCCCCCAAGAACAAATTATTTTTAAAAAAAGTTTTTTTTGTGTATATAAATATTCATTCAGCTACTCGTTCATGATAGTGTAAGTTAGGTAGCTTGTGAGAGAATATTTCCTTTCTCCTAAATACGTCTTTCATATAAGACAGCATAGCTTTCAATGTATCACTTTTTATTCCGTGATCACTGTGGCAAACTTCTTTTCATTAATATATATATATTACTCCTCAGCACAAAAGTGCTTTATTTTGCTATTTACAGATAATAGATTCGAGTGTTCTTTATATATCTAGAACTTTAGAAATATTACTGGGTATTACCTTAAAGGTTCCTTTTTCTTTTATGAGTTCTTTTAAGCTTGCATAAATAGTGGTGCCATAGGGCTAGTATTCCATCGGTTGACTCATGGACAATATTCTCATAGAAGTCTGTAACCTATTAAAGATACCAATAACAGACAGATGTATGTTTAAAATTGACACCCACCCATAGGCTAAGTACTATCTCTAATTAATCTGATCACAGTTGTTGCAGTCATACGGTTCTATATTTACCGATATATCCTTGGTGCAGCCAGGTTGTATAAATACACTTCCTTGACCAAGGTTTTCTAAGTTAGAAGGAATCGTAGGTCGTTGTCCTATCAAATATCTAAAACAAATGAAGACACAAAGGTCTGTAACTCATCATAGTGTCACAGAGCTTTCAGGTGTTTATTCGTCAGCCACTGTCATGAAAGACTAAAAATTGTTTTCTTTAAACATCTAGAGTAGTATGAAATAGATTTACTTGACAGGGCTATGTATTCACAAGTATTATAAGCATCACTGCCATAGGAGGTGACCATGAGGTGCGCGAAGACCTTGATTTACGTAAATGTTCGTAAAGAGCGAATCCAACCTTATAGTCAAGCATTCCGGGCATATTGATTACTGCTATAGCCCTCAGAGGAACCCAGATTACAGACTACTCCCTCACTATATTAATAGATAGCCTCCGTATTTGTAGGTACCTTTGAGACTACTAACACACTTCCGACGTGGAGTGGATGGAACCTCCGATATAGAGCGTCCCTACAGGGAAAAGAACACAAGTGCCTCGATTACTCCTATGACTCCCAGCGATTACATCTACACTAGTAGATACCCTCAGTATAAGTAAGTACCTTTGATTAATTCAAAAGCCCTTCCAGCGTGGTTAAGATAGACACTTAGATCCAGTGCGTCCCTACAAAGGAAAGATACAAAGCATGAGTGACCATACCGACCCCTTATTCAACGAGAATGCGAGATATTTTCTAATGCTATCTATATTCACATACCTTAGCAGGGCTCAATGCGGTCCACAAGATGGATTCCTTCAAATATATTGAACAAGGAAATCGTCCTTTCTCCGGCTTAAATATCACCTGGGAGATACAGACCGCGGAACTGAAAGAATCCACTTCCGGGTCACAAAAAGTAGAGATAGAAATAGAAAATGCCAGCTCATATGTCAGCTTGTATGTCTGTGATCGGAGACGCCATCTTAGTACTGTATTGATACTCTTAAAATCATGTATTAAAGCCCGTTCTTTCTAATATATTGAAGATATTGATGTCTCACCCAGTTCTATAGCTTAGAAAGGCATCGATCTTCTCCACTACCTCCATTACCCTGGTGAAGCAAGACATTCTCGCAAAACACTTGTTGGCATAGACATGGACATAAATATTAATGTAACATGCACTGTTAGAGGCATGCATGTTATTTTCAGTTTGATTAAGTATATTATAAGAGGTGTAAACACATTATAAAAAAAAGACAATACATGAGAACTGATGCTAAAGTGTTTTGGGATCCTAGTTTTGTGGCATGCCCATACTGATTTGGACACAGGCCTGCATGTATCCCTACTAGACTAAGTAATGCTTCCAGGACAAACAGTGTGACTTCTATGTGGGATTTTCTAGTCCTGCAATTGCTTTGTGTAATAGCACGTGATTGCAATTCCTGAAAAGCTGGACTTGGTACTGTGGTGCAAGCCCCTTTAAACCATGATGGAGCCAGAGTCAGCAACACAACCCTGCTTGTCTCTTTGTGAAAGCAAGTCAAACAGTTACATAGTAGAAGTCATTTTGAAGGTGAGTGCCATTCTCTTGTAGTGCTCTGCCAAAGAAGAGTAGGCTTTGGACCTTGGCAATTAATTTGACGGTGATAATACACATTTTGTGGAAAACAGTCCCAAAAATGTCAAATGACTAATTCCTGGCGCTTAGTACAAAGAACTGTGTTAATTAAAATCAACAAAAGCCAGAAAAGCCAGAAAAGCAGTGAGAAAATCTTTAGAAAAACCCAAGCGGGTGATTAAATCTCCACCGACCTTATCAGGGGAAACTATAGCCATGGATCTCAAGCAGTTTCTGCCACAACTCAGAGAATTTTATCTTATGTGGTATAAGGGTGAAGAACCACTATCAAGCTTTGCCAGAGATCTGCATACACTGAAGATGTATGTCCTCTGAGAAACCCATAATAGTAAAATGTACTTGATGAAGCGGATCTGTGGGGATCAGTGATGTAGGTGGGGGCGCCCCAGGCTACACATTTTTTGGGGTGTCGGAGGTGGGCAAGTCATGTCTGTTGACTATCACCATTCCCCTGCAAACAAGTCGTCCGTCATCCCCCACCCCCTCTCTTAACTGCACCAGGCGGCGAATGTAGGGGCCGCCCTGAGTGGCAGTAGGTCTAGCTACACCACTGGTGGGGAGGAACCATTTTTATAATTTCCTTCTGATCCTTTCTCACAAAAAAGTTCTGAGCGCCGAGAAGCATGCATTTTCTTGGTTGGATTGCACCTGAAACTCTATTAAACCAAATGCCAAGATGACTTCCAAGTCAGTAACTTTTTCCACCCAGCCCAATGTTATCCTTACATGATTCTGCACCATTTAGCACTTTTTAAATATATTTGAAAGGGTGCTCCGGTTTGTAAATATAACAGTGGACCAGTGGATGATGCCATCAGTGATGCCATTTGAGATGTCAAGATTGATGTCATCAATGATGTCACTGAAAATGCCATGAGTGATGTAATATGTTAAGTCATGCAGAACTTCACAAGAAATCTTACATTTACAAATGGTAGAAGTGATCCCTTTATAGTAAGAAATCCATAAGGCAAAATTATTCATGTTGCAGAAAAAGAATAAAAATATGCAAGTACACATTTCCGCTAACCCTGCCAATCAGCCAACCCCTTTTATCCACTCACTATTTTATGCACTCCAATAAAACAGAGAAACCTTTTTCGTAGCCCATTAATAAACAACATGAGTTGCCTGCTATGTGAAATGTAAGCCTGGGCAAATTATTGTTTCCACCAGCATAATCTTGTGTAACTTCTGGCATTCCGTGTTACAATTGTTACATGAAAATATTCAACATTAGTGCTTCTATATGCAAAACCCCCTGTTTGCAGTGTTCTTGTATAAGGCACAAATGACAAAAATAAAGCTGGTAGATGATGAAAATCCAAGCAAATTGCAATGCTTCCAAGGTCACTGCAGCAAAACTGTGCCAGAGTTGAGAATACTCATAGCTTCTATTTTATGGCTCTAAGCACAAAAGTTGGAAAGAAAGGCAAACATCAGTACAGATCAAACTGTAACTGTGATATGATTAGACATATTCAAATAATAGTCAAGAAAATATTGGGCGATAACCTTTTTCAACTGATTGGCAATAGAAAATTATTGACATTAGCCCAAATGCATCTCTCACTAGGACTCACAAGTTGAATAACTCAGCCACAATGTAGGTGAAAAAATTGCAAGCACCAGATTTTTTCCCTAAAAAAGAGAAAAACCTATGCCCTTATCATGAGTGGGAGAAAGATAATGGGAGTTGTGAGCTTTTGGGGAATACCAGGTGAAAGTCAGAGTTGCCATACCGATCTCTGCATGTTTTTCTTGGTGTTTCAGGCATAAATGTTTTGTGCTTGCAACAGGTAAAATCTCTCTGCAGATTATCACTCAGCAGCAGTTCTCTGCTGAAATCACAATTCCGATGAGCACCATTAACTTTTGTTACTGGGCCCATTGCAATGAGGGCCCTTAGTGGGGATAATCTTATGTTCTTTAAGAACCTGTGTAACAAATATTGGCAAATGTCAGTTAAGTTGAAATGATTTTATTGATAAGGATCCTTATGTACCTTTTCATCAAAGTGTCAGGATGCACTAATATTGCACTAGGAATTCAACAGGAGTGATTAATTTGTCTGTCCCTCACCACCTCTGCCATTGACCACATACATAGGTATATGAGGGCCAGTAGTAGAAACATGAAAAGGGGAATGACACTGGAATCTACCACCCTGACTCACCACTTCTGCTGTTCAATTATGTCTGCAGGATGTAGTGGTTATCCAAAAGTAAAGCGGTGCCTTTTGTAATTTGCAATTCAGTTTCTGCACTTAACTGTAACAGTGAATGTATATAGCAACAACTCTTTGTACTTTGATGTGGAACTTGTATTTCCTGAAACTAAACATACAATAAATACCTTCAATATATGTTCACTGATGCTTCTCCCTATATATAAAATAAATGTGTCGCTGTGCACTGTCTGTGAATGATGAGTTATAGTTTTTACTTGAGTATTTCATCTCTCACCACTCCTGCTAATGACATACAGAGGGATGTGAGGGACAATTGTAGAATCATGGAAAGGAGGTTGGGATAAAGGAGAAAACAGGGACACTGAACCGCATTACTCTAGCTCGTCACTTCTGATGGTCACTGATATCTGCAGGAAATAGTTGGTGTCTAAAGGCAAAGTGATCACTTAAGTATCTTGCTCTGAAAGTCCTACATCTAAGAGGCATATATATCAAGCCCTTTTCCCGTTCGCAAACTGGCCGATTCTCAGAATCGTCCCGTTTGTGAACGGGAAAAGGCCTTTTGGGATGTATCATCCCAAAAGGGCATCTCAAATTAGAGAATCGCAAAATTTGGGATCCCCTATTTTGCGATTGCATTTAAGGAATCACAAATTGCGATTTCTTAAATGCGATGTAGAAAGCACCTAAGTTGTGCGAATTTGGCAAATTACCACCAACTTACAGCTGGTGATTATTTGTGAATTCTTTGAAAAAAGCCCTTTTTGGGCTTTTTTAAAAGTGCCATGTGGCACACATACATGCCCTTAGGGCATGTATGTGTGCCAAATGTACACACATACACATTTCAGGGGTGCAATGAACATTAACCTTCCATTGAGCATATTGAATACGATGTAGCCTACAGAGGAATGACAGGCTTTCAAACACAGGTCTACAGTATGAAAGAAAGTCCAAAGTTTGACTGATAATCACTATAATGTATGAATGGTATTAACATATGCATGTATTTTAACTTATTGTGTGACTACTTCAGAGATATTTGATAAGGTCTCCACCTAAATATTGACTCATGAATGTAATGTGATAAAAAATCATTGATCACAAATTATGACTCCCAAATATAGTGGACAAGCATATTGAAGGATAAGTATATCTTCTTTAACTTTGTTTACAATAATATGAGTTTAAAATGTTGTTTAATATAATATATTTTAGTATGTTAAATGTATTTCATTATGTTTTCAGTTCATATTTTTGTTACTGTCAAATGTATTTTTAAATAATATTATAATAATGTATATATAATGTTTTAGATTGTTGGGTGCATTTGGGGATTATGTGGGATTAGGTGGGTAGTGTTGTTTTCAAAGTATATATTCATTACTTTGAATTGATGTATTTGTTGTTCTAATTGTTGTTTATTTATTTACATGTTTAATAAAGCTTTATCCTGTTTATTACATTTTAATTGTAGGTCTGTGAGGTTTATTTGGATATTGGATTGGAAGTATTTTTGTAAAAATATATATTTTAGTTAATGTTACTTGATTAATGTGTTAATTATTATTTGCTATTTATTTTACATGTTTAAATGTGTTTCCATATTTAATACATTTTAATTTTGTGTTGCATGGTTTATTGGAGGGATTGTGTAGATAGCAATTAAATAAAAATTAAAAAATTGATAATAATTGAATGATGTAATATTTATGAAAATCGTTATATGCAAATATTTTTATATATGTGTAAATAATTTAAATCCATAAAATAATAATAAATATTATATATTTTTCAAACAATTCTTTTATTTTTATTGATGGTGGGGTGCACTGAGGGTGGGTGGGTATTGTTTTCTCAATGCATTTATAAATAGTTTTTATAATATGTTACACTTGTAAGTTTTACATTGTTAGTTTGTATATGTTTAATATTTTATAATAATGTCTTTATCATCATTTTGGGTAGGTTAAATAGTAAAACTATAATGAAATAAAAAAATAGATATCATATTCGATTTTGATACCTTTGTGCAGTTTCTGAGGTGCAGTGAGGGATATATTATATGTATAAATTAATTTTCATTAAAATGAAATAATGTTTTGATAAATTTCTATTTTTTCTAAATTTTTAAAATCATTTTATAAGATCGGGCAATTTCAGAGATCAAAGGCAATTACATAACCTATAGTGGCTAAAAAATGTATTTTATTTTTGCAAGGTCTGTTTCTCCACTATTGCATTATATAACAGTCAACAAATGTGGATGGCTTGGCTCAAATGCTCTCACAGGAGGATTGTTTTTGCTTCAAACATGCCTTTAAACGATTCAAAATACCTCTGTTGAAATCTTTCATATTGTATCCAGGAGTGCTGTTACTTTGTACCTTACCGATCTTCACAATGTTCTCGTTTATAGATGGAAATAGTTAAGCTGCTTCTATAGGCCATTGGCACAAGTTAGAAATTGCATTATAAATGTGTTCCTATGTATTCACCAATGAGTCAGTATTGCTTTGAATGCTAGCTATTAGGATCAATAATATTAGGAGCTATATCATGTTTTAGAACTTCAATTCCAATCTCATTAGGAGATGGTTGAATATTTATTGGATATGTAAAACCTTTTTGTCACACTCAATCAATCACTCACTCAATCAAGGAATTGTAAGCACGCTACTCACCCGTGAGGGTCTCAAGGTGCGGGGGGGGGGGTCCGCAGATATGTTTAGCCGAAGAGCCAGGTCTTGAGGGTCTTCCTGAAGGTGTTCAGGGAGGGGGCTCATCTGATGTCTGCCGGTATCTCGTTCCAGGTCTTGGCTGCAATGTGAGAGAAGGATCTTCTGCCTGCTCTGGCTGTGTGGATGCGCAGGGTTTCTGCCAGTGCGAGGTTGGAAGATCGGAGGTTTCTTTTGGGCACGTGGAAGTTGATTCTGTCATTGAGGTATTTGGGTCCGTTGTTGTGTAGGCATTTGAAGGTGTGGGTGAGGATTTTGAAAGTGACTCTTTTCTCCATGGGCAGCCAGTGGAGAATTCATAGGTGTTGGCTGATGTATTGGTGTCGGGGGATGCCGAGGACAAGTCTGGTGGCGGTGTTCTATATTGTCTGGAGTTTGCGGAGTAGGGACTTGTTGATGCTGATGTAGAGTGCGTTTCCATAGTCCAGTCTGCTGGTGATTAGTGCATGGGTGACTGTCTTCCTTGACTCAGGGGGGATCCACTTGAAGGTCTTGCGGAGGATGCAGAGGGTGTTGAAGCAGCTGGAGGTGACGGCGTTGACCTGTCTGTTCATGGTGAGTACGATGCAGATGTTCTTGGCATGGTCTGAGGGGGAAAGGTGGGTATCCGAGGGTGTTCGGCCACCAGGTGCTGTCCCATGCAGAAAGCGTGGTACCGAGGACGAGGACTTCTGTCTTCTCGGCATTGAGCTTCAGGCAGCTGTTGGTCATCCAGACTGTGACATCTTGCATTCCTTTCTGGAAGTTGAGTTTGGCAGTGGTGGGGTCTTTGGTGAGGGAGAGGATGAGCTGGGTGTCGTCGGCGTAGGATACGATGTTGAGGCCGTGTTGTCGGACGATGGCTGCGAGGGGTGCCATGTAGATGTTGAAGAGGGTGGGTCTCAGGGATGAACCCTGTGGGACTCCGCAGGTGATTTGTGTGAGGTCGGAGAGAAAGGGTGGGAGTCAGATCCTTTGGCTTCTTCTGGTGAGGAATGATCGGATCCAGTCCAGGGCTGTTCCTTGTATGCCTGCGTCGTGTAGTCTGGTGACTACAATGCGGTGGGAGACGGTGTCGATGGCCGCTGATAGGTCGAGTAGGATGAGGGCTGCAGAGTGGCCTTGGTCCAGATGTCGTCTGTGGTGGCGAGTAGGGCGGTCTCTGTGCTGTGGTTGCTTCGGAATCCTGATTGGGATGGGTCGAGGACGGTGTTCTCTTCAATAAATCATGTCAGTTTCCTGTTGACTGTTTTCTCTACAACTTTGGCTGCGAAGGGAAGGAGCGAGATGGGCCGATAGTTCTTGAGGTCGGTGGGGTCAGCTGTAGGCTTCTGGAGAAGGGGTCTGACTTCTGCCTGTTTTGAACGTGGTGTTGATGCTGCGTTGTAGTTCATGTGTGATGGTGGCTGCGGCTCTGTGGTAGATGTGAGGGGGCAGGGGTCGGTGGATGCTTTTCATGGTCGAGGCGGTGTCTTCGTCCGTGATTGGTGTCCAGTTGGAGATGGTGGGCTGGCTGGTGTTTCTGGGGGCGGGGATCTTGAGGTGGAAATAGGTTCCAAGATTGCCGCAGAGGTCTTGGGAGGGGGTGATGTCTGTGGCTTCGCTGCGTGGGTTGGTGAATTCTTGAATGACACTAAAAAGTTCCTTGTGGTTGATGGAGTTGGCCAGGATTTTATTGTGGATGAAGTTCCTCTTGGTGGCTTTCATCTGGTTGTGGTAGTCCATAATGGCGCCCTTGTAGGTGGTGTGGTTTTCGGTTGTCTTGGTGTTTCTCCAGTTCTTCTCCAGGTGTCTGCAGGTGTGTCTTGCTTCTTGGAGAGAGGTGGTGAACTAGGCGGCTTTCCTGGGGCATTGTCTGTCGGGGTTGCGTAGCAGGCAAGCTCGTCTGTGCAGTTGGAGATCCAGGTTGGGAGTTCTCTGGCTGCGTCATTTGCGTTGGGTGCCCAGGTGTGATTGTCTCGGGTGTGGGTGGAGTTAAGTTGCTCGTCAGTAACCTTGCTCCAGTTTCTTCGTGGTGGGCATGGTGCTGGTTTGAGTGCCCTGGGTTTGTTGATGGCGAAGTATACGCAGTGGTGGTTGGTCCATGGTGGCTGCGTTGTGTGGATGAATTGGACGCTGTTTCCTGCCGCGAAGATGGGGTCGAGGGTGTGTCCTGCTCTGTGGGTCTGTGTGTTGACGAGTTGTTTAAGTTCGATGCTGGCCAGGTTGTCATGAAGGATAGTGGATTTGGGGTCGCTGGGGTTGTCAAGATGGAAGTTCAGGTCTCCAATGAGTATGTAGTTTGTTGAGGAGATGGCGTGGGGTATGATGGAGTCGGTGATGGTGGTGGCAAAGGGTGTTCGGGGGCCGGGGGTCTGTAGACGAGGGTTCCTCGGAGTGTGGCTTTGGGGGTGTACTGGATCTGAAAGTGTAGGTGTTCGGCGGAGGGGAAGGTAGCGCTGGAGGTGGTGAGGTGGAGGGTGCTCTTGTGGGCTAGGCCCCCTCCTGGGTGGTTGAGGCGGTTTTTCCTATGGATCTTGTATCCGTCTGGGATGGCGGTGGTGATGTCGTGGGCAGAGGATGCATTGGTCCAGGTCTCTGTGAAGAAGGCGATGTCGGGTGAGAGAGAGTCGAGTAGGTTCCAGATTTCCATGGCGTGTTTGTGTACGGAGTGTACATTGAGGAGGATGCATTTTAGGGTGTCGCCGGTGCTGACGTCAGCGGTGTTGGAGGCCGGGGTGGCAGTGAGGGTCTGGCGGCAGTGGAGGCAGGAGAACTGGTCGTGGGTAGTGTTCGGCAAGGCCTGTTGGCATTCTCTAAGTCTTCCAGGGTTGAGTCCGAGGAGGGCGGTGGTGTCCTAGAGATGGGTAGTGGGAGGTCCAGGGTTCCTGGCACTGGCCGCGGTCGGGTCACCAACGGGCGCAGACGGGCTTGGATTTGGCGCTCCAGAGGCACACCAGTGGCGCACCCTCTGCGTGCGACCTCACAATGGCTGACATTAAGTAGGGGAGGTCGGAGGGAGGAGAGGCTGGGAGGTGGGAGCGGGGGAATTCTGGGAGGGGGAATTCTAGGGGGGGCCGCAGGGGCAGCAGCGGTGAAAGGCGAAAGGAGCAGGCAGGCACGAGAAAATTGAAACAGTGGTGGATTTAGAGCAAGACGCAGATCGGCACAATAACAGTGGCACAACAGGGAAAAATTAAGAAAAAAAACAGCTGAGAAAAGTTACGGTGGTTGCAGGCAATCTGATCCCAGTTGGAGCGGGCAGCAGGCGTAGGAGGGGGCAGCAGCCTCGAACCTCCCAAGGAGGAGGTCGGGGTCTGGAGGTGAGAGAAGGCCCAGCGGAGCTGTGGGGAGAGAGTGGACCTAGACCGAGGGCACAATATTATTAGGAATTATGTTTTTGTTATACAATGTAGATATGTTGTCCACTAGGATAAAGCCACAGAATATCTAATTTATTCACATATTTCAAGCTTTTTTTTATACTACTTGTTTTAACTGCTTTTTTAGCGTGTACCATTGTTTGCCTTTTCCTTGTAATATCATTTTACTATATATTCCCTGTTGTGAGGAGGACCGGGACATCACCCCGCCCGTGGCCCCTACTAACCCCCCTAGGGTAATGGGAATGCCTTTCGCTAACCCGATTCCAGCCCAGAAAGAGTTAACCTCATTCGGCTCCTCTCACATGCAGGACAAAGAATGCCCTCTCCAGTGCAACAGCCAGTGGCAGGACACTTCGTGGACTCAAGGGGCGGAGCTTTTTGCTGAAAGGAGAAACCCGGAAGACGCCAGGGAGAGCGTGAATGGAAGGAAAGTGTTGGAAGAAGAAGCGTGGAGTACAACGGAAAAGACGGGACTGAGTCATACAGAGCCAGGACGAGAAGCAGACGAGGATCCCCAGTAGAACGAAGACAGTGGTGACGCTGAACGGGAGGAGTGTTCCGAAGAGTGGTGGACACCCCCGGCAGATGCCTCAATGCCGCCGTAGCTCCGGAGAGTTGCGGCCCCTGTGGTATGTGAAACGGGGCAAGGGACATTGCAATACGGGAAGGGGGAGGCGAGTCTAAGGGACTCAGGGTACACGGGATAGTGTGGTCGTCACGGTTTTCACCCTGTTTTCACCAATTCCCCCCCCCTTTTCACTCCCGCTCACATCCTGATAGCATCCCGTACAGCACTCGAACCAGTATAATAGAATACCCTATGTAAAACGGCTTTAACCCCGCATGTCCTTAGGGGTTCGTTTAGAAACCGGCAACTCCTGACAAACAAAGAGTCCCGTGGATGAAAAAGACCTGAGTAAAAGAGGTTGAATCATTATGTTTGCTCTGTGGTTATTTTTTTCCCCTGCCGTAAGCTTCACCCAGTTCTCTGCCTATTTCTCCCTGCACACCCTCCGTGGTTTCCTTGATATTAAGGTGGTGGAACGTGACTTACCTCACGTTAGCCTTCTCTTACGGGACAGCTGCATTGACCGTCTTCTCTCCTTTATTTTTGCACCCCGGGGTTGTGTCACCATCGTCCTGCGAAGAGGAGAAGATCAGCTACCACCAGCCTAACAGAAGAAGACGACGTCCGAAGCACATCCTGATGGATTCTCCTGTTGGATTGTTTTCTGTCTTTGGGTTTTGTTAATAAATGAAGCCATCATTCAGCCACACATAAGACCTCATTGTTTTACTTTCCGTCCATCCCTCTCACATATGTTTATTGAGCTATACAGTGTACAATATGCCAATAATTGATAGTGTTCAAGAAATTAAGGCTAAAGAGTAAACCTCACAAACAATTTTAAGAATGCGGAGAGGAGGCAGGTGATTTATAGTAGAGGAGGAATGAATTTCGTTGTTACCAATGCCCACTAAGAAGGAATGAAAGACATTAATGCACACATTTCAAGGCAATTGACCCATAATGTAGTAAAAATCTCTACGTTTACTGTTAGCATGAAAGTATTTTTCGCCTATGAGGCTTGTGTGTTTATGTAATTGAGATTATCTTTGATGTATACCTTATTGCTGCTAGTCGACAGACCCATGTTAGATTTACATGTGTTAAATTAGTCAATGTGAAAGAACTTGATGCAATGTTTGTCTGTCTTCCACATATTATTTCCATGCAGTTTTGCACGTAATACAATTATCCATCATCAAACACTGAACAAACATGTAAAAGCCAGCTTCATGTTCACCTCATCTAGAAAATTTGTGGTCATTTTTTAGGCTTAGCTTGAACATTTCTGTGAAAAGCAGTGAATTCTTAAAAATGTTAAAAGAACAGTTAATCTTTTTAAGATTTATACATTTCTTTGAAAAATATTTTATTGGAGTTTCAACAAATAAAGCAAGCACATATGTTTACAGGATAGATGCTAGCTTTCAAAATGCAGTGTAAATAGATACAGAAATACTCTCACTGTTACAATCTACTGCTAGAGGCAGAGACCCACACTTACAGTGGATTTGTCCAATATGTCATCCCCAGCCATCCCACAATTCGACTCCATATCCTTCCAGTAGTTTTCGATGTGTATGCTATTGTTTGGTTTATCATAACCCTGCATCAAGCTGTGTTGCCCCTACTGGATATTCAGTGCAGGAAGTGCCATCATGGATGAGCCCATGACGGCTTAACCTACTGAAAGTTAGCTGTCCCACCAACCTCCCCAGTTTTTCTGTACTTTTTGGTACAACTTCTAGCTCTGTAGACCACTTCTTCTACATGAGAGCAGTACAACATACCCTGCATCTGCTACCACACTGGGTGGGAGGGGACTTGTTTCATCCACTGTCTATAGCAATCAAGAGACGGGTGCCACGTGAGCGACCAATTTCCTCCAATATCCCCAGGATTCCTCCTTAGGTGTCAGAGAAATTGGTCGCCGCATTTCTGCTGACAAAGACCATTGCATACAAGCCCAATATTAACAGAATACTGGGCTCTCCCACATTATGAGCATGAAAGTGTCAAAAGTATTGTGACACATGGGGCAATTCGGGGATGCACTCATAGGCATTCTCCATAACCTTTGGGATGTGAAACATCAAAATTCATCAATATCATCGGATTCGCAGGAATTCAAAATTTAACATAAATACTTAATCAGAAATTCATCAAGCTAGTAAATCAGAAACATTTCAAGTCCAATCACTTAAAATGCCTATTGCCCTAAAATGTCGTCCATTGCCCCATAGTCCCATCAACTTTAAACATATTCTCAGGTCTTCCATTCCTAAACACATAAACCTAGTAGAAGTACGTATCAAAAATATAACTTGATCCTGAATAGTTCACTTAAATCCCAAAGACCCTTCTAAGCGGAGTGCTACTACCTTTTTCCCTAAAAATCCACCAAATCTGTTGAATTAAGCATCCCCATTAAAAAACTCTGCCCAGATCTTGTCAAACTTTTTCAGCCCACCCGTTCAAAAGGCATATGCTCGTTCGCTTCTCTTGACCTGTTCCATTTTCCAGATCCATTCATATTTTGACGGGTTTAGGTCTGATCGCCACCTTTGAAGTAGAAGTGACCTGGCAACTGCCATTCCGATATAAAGAAGTTTGATTGTTTTATCAGGTAGGCTGAGATCTGGGTCATAACCAAGGACTATCAACAAGGCAATGGGACCACTTGTTAATATACTTTTTGCTGCTAAATAATCAAAAATGTCGATCCAAAATTTCTGGATCAGGGGACACTGTGAGATTATGTGCGTCCAATTGGCAGAGGGGTGATTGTGGCACCGAAAACACTACCCTGACTGATTTGGATAGGCCTTAGCTATAAAGCTAGGAGTTCTATACAGTAGCCACTTGCTAAAAAATAGCATCCTTTGTCAATTGTCCCCCCTGAGCATGCTGAAATGTAATTTATTTATTGTAGACCAGACGTTTGCATTAATTTCCAACTCCTCATATTTTTCCCGTTTAATTATGGCCTTAGCTTCCAGATCTATCCCCTTGATTGAGGCAAGACGTTCTTTCAAACCCCCGTTTTTTTTTAAAGCCGTACCTTCTAATAGGTCATAAAGTAGACTTTTCTGATTAATAATCTGGACCAAGTCCAGATTACTAAAACACTTCCTAAGAGCGTTATATGACCCCAGGAGAAGGAAATTACTGGGGATTAAACAAGACATTTCATCCATATTCAACCATCTATCATTCCGCAGGAAATCTGAAAGTTTCCAAAACCCTGCCTTAGTCCAATATTGAATGATAGTAGATGAATCTTTAATTCCTGCAGAGGAAATTAAACCTGCTATAGGAGTTGAGCTGTTTATTACCGGGATAGAGTATCTTTTATAAAAAGCCTGCCATTTATGATGAAACCAATGAAGACACTTGTACCGTACTAACTTAGGGGATCTAAAAATGTATAGTGGGCAATGGATCTGATTATCTTTACAAATTAAATTCATAAAAAAATTAACAAAGAAACCTGAATGTAATTCCTGCTTAAATCTAGACATATATTGTGCCAAGTATGCGCAATAGTATTCCTTCAAATTTGGGAGAGCTAGCCCACCATTTACCCGCTCCTCATATAAAGTGCTCAGTGCAATTTGGGAGACCTTTTTACCCCTGAGAAATGATGTAAACATAGACTCTAGTTTCATAAAAAAGGAATAGACTAAAACACAGGAAATTGCTGAAAAGAGAAAGTTAAAAAGTGGAAGCACAGACATTTTAATCAGTGCCACCCTGCCAAGAATAGATAATGGAAGAAGATGCCATCGGGTAAGCAGATCCTGAACTTTTTGTAGTAATGGAACAAAATTTAATCATATAATTCCGAAATCAATGGTGAGAAATAAACCCCTAAATATCTCTTCGGATTTGTGTTCAAGCATGAGATAATGTCGGGGTGCAAATCCCTGGATGCCCCACCACCACAAAGTAAAAGTTCAGTTTAAAAAAAATTAATTTTATACCCTCCAAAGACCTCATACCGTTCGAAAATCTGGAAGGCCGTTGCCTGCACTTCCTTCTCTGGTTTTAAAATGAGCATAATGTCATCTGCATATAATTTAATTTTGTCCAGATTTGGAAGCGGGGGGCAGATATCCCTGTTGTTCCTAATGGCTATCGCAAGAGGTTCAATGAAAAAAGCAAATAGGACCGGGGATAGCGGACATCCCTATCTAGTTCCTCTTTTGACTTTTACTTGGCCGGCATTAGCTGCATTAATAATAATATTGGCCTCAGCATTCAGATATAGCTTTTCAATCAACCCCTTAGTTTTAGAGGGAAAGCCAAATTTGCCCATGATACAAAATAAAGATTCCCAGATAACCAAATCATATGCCTTTTCGGCGTCTAAAAACAGCACCAAGGCTGGTATTTTCTGGGTATCAAAATAATCTAGTGCCTCCTCCAAAAAGTGCGTGTTCGTGCCAAGTCGCTTTTCAGCAATAAAACCATTCTGATCCTGATGAATTAAATATGAAGCAATTGCATTAAAACTATTAGCTAAAAGTTTAGTAATTATTTTGTAGTCGAGTTTAAGAGCGTAATGTGACGATATGAATTGGGGTCTTTGCTATTTTTACCTTTTTTTTAAAAACTGACTACACTTCCTTTTCTAAATGACAGAGAGATAGGCCCACCCTCAAAAATTGAATTTATGACTAATAATAAAAAGTCCCCAATTACACCTAAGAATGTTATAAAAAATTCTGCTGGCAGACCATCTGGACCGCAGGCTTTACCATTTGGAAGATTTTTAATAACCTCCCCTAACTCATCTTTTGTTAATGGGTTCGTCATATGCCCTTTATCCTCCTCCGATAGCTCAGGTATTTCATATTCCTGCAAAAAATCTTCCAATGCTTAGATATCAATTGGTAATTGCTGGCCATAGATCTTCCTGTAATGCTGGACCATTATCTCTCCTATTTCTCCTGAATCCTCCGTACGGGAACCAGACGTGGGGCATCTCAGGGCCAATATTTGATTACTTGCGGCCCGCTCCCTAGCCTGCCAAGCTGAAAATCTCACGGTGTTGTCGCTTTCTTCATAGGTCTTTTGCCTATCCTGCTGAAAAAGGGTATCACTTTTAGCATTATATACTTCAGTCAGGTTACGCATAGCCTGAACCCACTGACGTTTAGTCAAGGCCGAGGGGTTAGAGAGAAACCTTTCAAAAGAGTCATGCACTTTTTGCTCTGATAACTGTTTTTCTCCCTCCCTTTTTCTTGAATTCTCTGCATCTTTACCTATGGCTAGGCCTCAAAAAAGTCTTTAAATGAATCCCATACCACATGGGTTGGAGCAGAGTCAAGATTTCGCTCAAAAAACTCTAAAATTTGTATTTTACTAGAAGGCACCCAATCCTCTTCTAGCAAATATTGTCGGTTTAATGACGACCTTTTAATAAATGAACTACCTTTAGCCAATGCTAATTCCAGAACCACCAGTGCATGGTCAGAAAATCCATTTTGAAGACTTTTCTGCTGTAAAAAAACCAAATTCCTGGAGATAAGAAAGAAATTGATGCTTGAAAAAGTGTGAAATCTCCCTTGAGAAACAAGTGTAGGCAATATCCTTCAGAAATGCTGTTCGCCAGAGGTCAATAATGTCAAGCATTGAACTATAACTATGTATTGTTTTAAGAGTTTTTTGCTTTGACTGTCTTTTTAAGTTAGATGAGGAATCGATCCTGGGATTCATTAGCAAGTTAAAATCGCCCCCCACGACCAACTCTCCGAGGACTTGGATTAAAGATTGAAAGAGTTCCTCATATGAGAGAGGATTATCCTCAACTGGGGCATATATACTAGCAAACGTCAGAGGTCGATGGTCCACATTACAAGTGACGCAGCTCCATCTTCCACTTTGGTCACTTGCAGAATTAACCACCTCAAACTGAAATTGTTTATTAAGAAAAATCGCCGTCCCCCTACGTGCTACTGAGGAAGAAGAGAAACCCCTATAAGCTGCCCAGGTTCTGAACATTGCAAACTCAGAGATCTTCCCCGCTGGTATATGGGTTTCTTGTATTAAAATGACCGAGGGATTCTCTGTTTTAATCCAAGCTTCAATGGCCCGCATTTTCCTTTTATTATTAAGGCCATTCACATTAAAGACACTACTTTCACGATTTCCTTATTACCCATTTCATAAAAAGAGTAGGTTTCTGAATGTCTCCATATTCAAAGAATATTCCTTTTACAAACTCTGAAAAAAGCCTCCAACCCAGATCTAACAGAGGTGACGGGTTCTCCTTTCTTGCTCTCATATAACAATCAACAAATGAGTATGAACTTAAAATATGGATTTCATTTTTTCCCCGATGCTCCCAACCCAACCCTTGACCCATTGTCACCCGAGCAGATGGATGCCCCTGCTCAGAGGCCGACAACATGTCCCACCCGCCCTACAACAGGCACGCTGACTTGGTGCCTAGTGCAGCTGAATGACACCCTCCCCTACCCTCACTTCCCCTTCCTACGCTGCAAAAACTAAAGTTGAACCACCTTTTACTATCATTAACCTTCTACACCTTATGCTAACACCTTATCTTTTCACCTGCTATTCTCATTTGATCAAGACAAGAAAAAAAGAAAAATTGCAGTAATACAGTCCTCAAGGGATGAATAGCCCATTCCCAACCCCAAAATACATACCCCCCAGCCGCAACCAAATACTGGCTTCAAGCCACTAGGGTTTATTTGCTGAAATCTCTTGTAGTAAACCCTGTGCCTCTGCGACATTACAAAAAATATGCAATTTGCCCTTAATTAGCACTTTAAGCTTACTCTGCTGAGCTATCACGGCTTGTGCCCCTTGAGCTTTAAACCAATGAAGCATTTTGACGAATTCATTCCGCCTTTTTGCTGCAGAGGCTGTCATGTCTGAAACAATACGACACACTGGCACCTCTGCTGAAGAAAACTGTCTTTGCCTGATTGCTCTTGACACAATCTGCTCCTTGACCCTAAAGTCTCCAAAATTTACCAGGATAGTCCGGGGGGAACTTTGCATTAGAGGGGAGATGTGCGGGGACCCGATGAGCTCTCATTATTGTCAGATCCTCCTTAAATTTTGGAAGGACATTTTCTTTTATGAAGGAGTCAATCCATTGTAGCATCTGCGGCCTTCCAAACCCTCCGGAACGCCCAGGATTCGGAGATTAGAACGCCTGGAATGATTCTCAAACTACTCCAGCTTCATTTCTAGTGAGGCTCTCTGGGACTGGAAGGTAGTCACTTTACGGTTTAGAGATGACATTTGATCCTCCAATTGGGAGATCCTGGTTTCGGCCTTCAAGAGCCGTGCTGGGACCTGTGTCATTGATTCCTCAATCTTCGTCAAGCGGGCATTTATTGCAGCGATCTCATTAGATTGGGAGGTTTTTTGGTCCTGAATTTCTTCCAAAATTAAATTAAGGAGGCTCTTAGCATCCCATTGCATTGAAAAGGAACCGCCACCTTGAGGGGGATCAATCTGAATAGCATTTGACCTATCCTCCGCCAGAGAACCCTCTGGACCCGTCAGCACAGGGACCACTGGTGAGGTCGACATAGACATAGACATTTCTGCGACCCCCGGCATTGAAAGATGCATGGGCTCTCCCCCACCTGGAGATGGAATAGAAGGAAGGGGAAGAGGCAATTGACTGCCAGGCTTGGGCACTGAAGACTATGGGCCGGCATCCAATAAGGTATCTGCTACTAAAGGGTCGTCACCTTCAGTCCCCTGCATTGCTTCCACTTCAATCAAAGGCCCATTCTGTTTGGCTTTAAAAAAAATAGGGTACTTTCTGGCCTCGAGAGTTTCGCCCGCATCCTTTCCGGAAGTCAAAGTCTCTTTAGTGGAAGCAGAAGGAATTGGTGAATCCACCCTTGAGGAAACCATCTCACTGGAGCTAATGGGGGAATCCTAGTCCACCATATCAGACTCAAGCTGATCCTGTTGGACCGGATCAGCACTTGCCATGCCCACGAGCTCCGATGAAAGAGGAAGATCTTGTCGATATGCGGCTGCGTAGTTCAACCGTGCTGTGGCCTGGGCTGCATACCTTTTAACCTTTTGACTTGGAGTCGGCGATTCAACCGGAGTTGTTCCCTTTGCCCCTTTGACAGGCTTTCGCATAATGTCCTCTTTACAATGCTCCTCTGCTGATAGCTGGTAAAAATGCTGCCCAGAACTCTGCCAGAGTCAATTAAATGGGACCTGCCCAGCGACCCTCAACCAAGACAGGTGAGTAGGAAAAATGCCACTTACCCACTCTTGGTGAGAATCCTGGGGTCCCTAATGATGCTCCCAACGCCTCGGCAGTCCACCGTTGTCGAAAAAGAAGAGAGGGAAAAAAAAGGCAGGCTGGCTGCAGTCAGACTGCCGGACTGATCTCTCAGGACTCAGGACTCTCAGAGCAGTCCTTTTCTTTTTAAGGTGCCACTTTGGAAGAAAAAGGAAAATATATCGCTAGTTCGCAATTCAAAGGGGCCGCTCTCAGCCGATCGGCATCATCTGCTCTCTCTGGACTCAGGACTCAGGACTCTCAGAGCAGCCCATTTCTTTTAAGGGACCCTTTAATTGCCTCGAAAGCGGGAGAGAAAAAAAAAAAACCCACCTGGGCACCGGGCACCAGAGGGAAATGTGACCACTTTGGAAGGAAAAGGAAAATATATCGCTAGTTCGCGATTCAATGGGGCCGCTCTCCGGAACTCCACAGCTCCGAGAACATCGGTGGCAGCTCCTCTCCACTCGTGGCGTCTAAAGTCAGAGGAAGTGAGGGGGAATGGCAACGGCCTGCTCTCTCGGCCGATCGGCATCATCTCCCCACCGGCCAAATCCAGGTTATTCAGTGTTTATGAAAACTATTTCCATTGAGATTCACTGAATTGAAATATGTATTATGAAATCATACTGAAAATCAAGCACAGATCCTAACCTCCTGGACCTATGTTGGACACACCAAATGAGAACATTCCTACAATACCTAATCACTCACAATGAACCCATTTAGATCATTAAACTGAGCTGCAGCAGTAACTGAAAAAGATGATCACCTGTGTAATAAGCACATACTATCTAGCAAAGGATTCCTAAAAGACATTAAGACATGCAGTAAATGTCATCTCAAGATAGGATTGTATTATCTTTGAAATGTGAAAGTCTTCTGCAGATTTAAAGGGCAACAATCTATATGTGTATGTAATGAAAACATTGCAAATCCAGGCCCTAATAGAGTGGGCCTTTAGCAGACATTGAAAGAGAAAACATGTTTTATATAATGAGGCTTGAAACTACATGTTGTAATAGGAACTGTATACATTAGTACTATTTCCATTGTGCTGATCAGTAGAAAAATCTGCTTCCTCTATTTAGTGAAGACTCATTGGTTTTTTTTATTTCTCTTCAGTGGAATAGTGAATGCACCTATATGTATATTAAAGTCCCCACAAAATATAACCGGTTGAGGCCACATAGCAAGTTCCAGATTTAAAAAATCAAATAACTCAGGCTCGTCCAAGTTGGAACCATAGACTGTGCAAATAGTGATTGTCTCCTTATTACCAAACTGTGCCTCAACAATAGCCCACCTTCCTTTTTTTTATCTTCCTTATATTTCTTACAGGAGACAACCCCTACTTTACATAGAATTGCCACACCTCTGCTGTTATAAGGTTGCTTTGAACAAGCAATTAACTCCATTCCAATTTTCTTAAGCCATACCCTATTAGCCCAAGCTGTATGTGTCTCCTGAAGACACAAGATGTCCCAGGAGAATCCACTAGCTATCTTAGACAGAACCAGCCTTTTTCTGTAATTATTAAGCCCACATATATTCAAAGTGCATAAAGATAATGTTCTCATTTTGCGGATTGTGAATTAATTTTGAACCGTTATGCCCAAATATAGATAGTAAGAATACCATAGGTTGAAGAGACATGAGTTTGCATGTTTCAAAAAGAGTACCCTTTGGGTTCAAACACCGAAATATAAATATAACCATCAATGCTGATTTATACTTACACCCCCCGTCACCCCCCCTTACCCACACCAACCCACCCCCCACCCCCACCCTAGCCTGCCTCCCCCCACCCAGCCCACCCTTACCCTCCCCATCCCCATGAAGCGCAGGGACTATGGTCCCAGTAGATGATGAGATAGGCTGCCCACAGCTCCCGAGGCCCCCCCGCCACCCCGCCACCCCGCCACAAATGAAAAAAAAAGAGAGAATAGTACCCCAAAACAAAAAGAGAGAGCATTAGACCTATCGTGGCTGATGTTTCGACATATAATGCTGAATACTGGATTAACCCATGATAGACACTAAACAATCAGAATCACAATCAAAGTCTACCAGAGTTCATAATAGTTAAAGCTTTACTAGACGTTAACTTTAGCTTAGCCAGTATTGTCTTAAAAAAAAAAAAAAAAAAAAAGAGGGAAGAAAAAACATCCCATCAATCAAAGGTCAAACAGAGCCAAGCTCGGGTATGAAAAAAAAAGAGGAGTATCCAGATGACAAGAGGAATCCTATATAAAGCTTCAGTAGAAATTCCTTGGCAGTGCGTTCTTCAGAAAACACTGATGTACGTCCCTTGATAATAACTTTCAGCCTAGCAGGGTTTTGTAAAAAAACCTGCGCCCCTTTCTCCAGGAATTTAGGGATTAGTTGTCGAAATCTCCACCTAAGGTCCACTGTCGCTTGGCAGAAATCCGGGCGCACAAAAAACTCACACCCTTTGGCACAGGCTTTCCTATTGGGACGAGCAAGATCAAAAAGAGCTTCTCAGGCCAAGAAATGATTCAATGAGATTAAGATGGCTCTAGGAAAGGGATTTTCTTGACCAGTATTCCTCCTCTGAAAAAATGGGAATCGGTGAGCCCTTTGCACTTCAACCTTCCAGTCCCAATTGGTAGTTTCAGGAAAAGCCTCAGATAGGAGCTCTACAACAAACAGAAGAGGGTCTGCCCCTTCCTTTCCCTCTGGAATCCCGAGAATTCTAAGATTATTTCGTCTAAGCCTGTTTTCCAAATCCGTAAGCTTCCAAACGTAGTCGTCCCTTTGGGCATTCAGTGCCATAATTTCTTTTTTCTGTACAGTCACATCATCTTCTAGAGTGGATATGCGAGTTTCTGCTTCACCGATTCTAATAGCGGTATCTGCGCAGGATTTGGCAACTCTTCGTAAAGAGGTCTGTAGTTTCTTCAAAGAATTTTGGGTATAGGCACTATCCGCCTGAGCCTCTGCCCTATGCGCCATGATAACATCGTAGATGGTATCAAGCGTAATTTTTTGATGTTCGCAGTCCGATGGGTTGAGAGTACTAGCAGCGGGTAGAGCAGTAGGGATTGGAGTATTAGCTTTAGTATTAGTATTAGGATTGGGCGAGTCCTGATATGCCCAATTCGATGAATCATCAGATCCTTGCGGGCTTCCCGTACTAGGAAGATCTCCTTGTATATTCTCAATGGATATTAGCCTCAGTTCAGCTGCTAGGTCTTCATCCCCCTCTCCACCTGAGAAGCCATCACCTAGCCATCCTTTCATCAAGCTCTCGGCAGAGGAATGATCGGACAAAGAGAAAAAGTTGTCCCCAACCAATATTTTATCCTGAGCTTCAGTACAGCCACCCTCCAGTTGACCAGTGCCCGTTAAGGGTGACATAGCCTCCGCAGACCCCCCAGCTTCTACATTATATGCCACAGAATTAGAGTTTGTACCTGTAAGGGGTTGGCACGGGTCTTTAAGAACTCCTCCCTTTTGCTGGATATCCAGAGTAGAAGCCGGTGCAGAGACTACAGCACCCATAATCCTGTTCTTCGGTGGTTCAGAATTAAGTGCCGCTCTTCGAGAAATAACCTCAGCCCCCAGCGCTCCAGCATCAGGGGTGGACGGCGGGGCTGAGGCAAAGGCAGAGGCAGAGGCAGAGGCAGAGAGCCGTGGCTGCTGTTGCTGTTGCTGCACCGACGTGACATTTGGGGGAGCGCTCTGCGGAGATCTGTTGTCGTCCCCTCGAGTCTTGGAGAAAAAGGACGGGATAGTGCCTTTGGCTTCGCCGGAGGCCAAATCGGATGTTTGCTCTTCGTTAGGGCTTTTCTGTGTATCCTCACGGACCCCAGCATTTCGGGCAGGGCGCGTCCTAGCCAAAGGGATGGTTTGTTTAGCGCGAGACGCCCGGTTCAACGCCTTGGGTGGCATCTCGTAGTATAAGCGGCGTTGCGCTCAGGAAATCGATAGTAAAAGCAGAGAAAGTCCTCGGAGCTGGAGAGAGCCACGAAACAGCCTGCGAGGGAGATATGACTCTATAACGGCAGATGAACCATCCCAGTGCTTCCTCCGACGCCTTTTTCCAGAAGGTATGAAGCGGTTGTACTAGTTTATGACCATGTACATGAAGTGGCGAGGGAGCGGGAGCGGGAGGTAAGCAGCCAACTCAAACGGCCGAGCACCCGGCCGCCATCTTGTTCCAACCCATTAAGGTGTTAGCGTATGCTGACGATGTGGCGGTAATCACAATGGATGCTGCCAAAGCGCTGAGCCGTATTGAAATAGTAACCACGGAATTTGGATCTGTATCCGGCTACAAATTGAATCTACATAACACGCAAGTTCTCTATACTGGCATTGGCTCTCCTTTAGGCGTTAACACTGTCTCGGAGGCTGTATACTTAGGGGTCAAAATTACCTCGAAGGTTGAAACCATTGTCAGCCTTAATTTTGATCCAATCTTAATATCATCTAATAAAATGCTGGAAAACTTGGATTATTTACACCTATCTATTTATGGTAGGTGTAATGGTATTAAGATGGTGGTTTTTCCACGATTTCTTTACTTACTTCGTACAATTCCTCTTCCTATACCCAATTTAGTCTTTACCAAAATAGAAAGAATGTGTTCCCGCTTTATCTGGGGGTATAGGAGGTCAAGGAGAGCTTTTAAGAAACTTACCTTACCCATTGCAAGGGGGGGACTGAGTATCCCTCAGTTTCAGTATTACTATTGGGCGGCAATGCTTCAACATATGGGGATCTTATTCTTTGGTTCTCAGGTCTATTCGGATCCTGCCTCCCTACCATCTATATACGAGCTTATTTTAGGGCCAGAAGCCAATTACCTATTCTCAAAAAAATTATTCGAGCCCAGCTACTATAAAAGAACCCGCTTTAAGATTTTGGTGGCAGCTGCTGCTGTTTGGGTAAAAGTGCACAAACTTTTTATCATGAAGGAATTTAATCGATATATGCCTTTAGGAGTAATAGGGAAACTTCCTATGATTTTTTCCGACTCAATTATGTATAGATGGAATACTCAGGGGATTAGAGCTATTGGGGATTTATTTTCAAACAACCAATTGATGTCTTTTATTGAACTTCAAGAGAAGTATGGGCTGCAACGTATGGATTTTTTCAAATATCTACAGATCCGAAGTTTTTTAGTTAAACTAATTTCAAGAGGCCAGATTAGTTTGGAAAAGAATCCAATTTTGGAATGTATAAAAGGAAAATATAAGATATCCCAACTGTCTAAAATCATAATCTCAACCCAACAGGACGATCTTGTATATTTTGAGCAACGCTGGGAAATGCGGTTGGGGATAGTCGGTGTCGACCTACAACTAGTTCTGAACCTCTTGGATGCAGTTATATTTTCAGGCAGTTTTAAAAGCCAATGCTATATGGCAATTTTTGATTTATATTACTCCCCAGCGAAGATAGCTAAATGGGGTACTAACTGGGGGGATCGATGCCCCAGATGTAGTCAGAGGGCTGCCGATTTGCTGCATATGTTATTCGAATGTCCTGTACTTACTCCTTTTTTTAAAGAAATACAGTGTTTTTTGAATTCAGGTCTAGGAGTCCCGGTTGATATTACACCCCAACTAGTTCTTTTTGGTTACGACTTTGTGTTCAATGGCAGAAACCGCTCAACCCCTGAGAAAGGCTTCCTGTTTCTCTGTATGGCCATCTCTCGTCTATGTATAACCTCACAATGGCTCAGCTCGGAGGCACCGTCTTTATCTATTTGGAAAGCTAAGCTGTTATCTCTTTATAAATTGGAAATTTCTCTATATAGCCATAAAAATACACGAAGGAAAGAATTTGGGTTTGCATTATGGGCCCCAGTGACGAATTGGGTTTGATTATTATGTTTTTTTTTATATTTGTGTTCTTTTATTACGGAATGATAAATGTTTTACTTTTTCTTCCTTTTTGATTGTATACTTGCTTTAATCGATGCTGATTTATTAAAATCAATAAAAAAATTGGAAAAAAAAAAAAAGGAATAGTGAATGCACAAATACATTTTGGAGGCCTGACAGGCTTCTGGCAAACGCACAGTATGTAACCCTGATATATATGCAGTGTTCAGACGCCTCAGATATCCACAAACAGTATTCAGGCCTCCACTGGACATGCTTTTGTGGGTCTCCAGTAGATGCACAGTATGTAGGTCTCAGGCATGTCCAAAGTACTGAACCTCAGATGTATGTCTAGTATACTGGCCTCTGATCAATGCTGGCCTCTGATAGTTGGCTTGTACTCGAGACTCTGATGTATAATAAAGATAACTTGCCTTTCATATGGTGGTTCACGCCACATATCGGATGTTGCTAAGTCCTGTAAATAAAATATGTTACTATAACACAATTCAGATGTACCCAAATAACTTACCTTAGAAGAATGGAATGCGGAGCCAGACTTGCTTCGATTCAAACATGTGGCCTATAGATCACACCTGATGTCAGTGGTAACCCAGCAAACACAAGGAGATGATGGACGGAGCACTGAAACTTTTCAGACACTCACCCCCAGTCACAGATCAGGGCCGGACTGGCCATAGTGGGCACCAGGCGTTTCCCTGGTGGGCCGCCGGGGCTGGGGCCGGTTTTGGACCCCTTGGGGTCCATTTGCAATATCAGCCCACTGTAACAAAGGCTGTTTCATTGTTTTCCACGAGCACCCACAACCTCCCCCCGCCACCTTCCCCGCTGCCAGCGCCTGATCCGACTCAATTGCCTGGGCCGTTTTGTGTTCCCAGTCCGGCCATGTAACCCACTGAGGCATATTTAGGCTGCACTCAGAATATGGAAAGGTAATGTGGGAGCTGAAAAAGATGCCTACATCAAAGATCTGCATACTGTGGATACCGAAGGCCTGCTGTATAACCTGTGCATGTGCGAGCGACTGGTACACTCAGCATATACCTGAGTCTGTGCATACTTTAATTAATTGCGTCTTTCACACTGTGCATATATTAGAGACATGTCAGCTTACAATACACATGACTAAGTAGCCTGTATACCTAGTGTGTAGTCTGGCAGTATAACAGCAAAGATCAATCTAGTGGTAGCAACACTGCCACCTCGATGCACAGCAGTGGTGTAACATTAGCCCCTTCAGCCCCCGTGGTGCAGGGGGGCCTAAATTCCAAGGGGCCCCCTCCGGCACTGTGCAAAGGTGGCGGTCCCCTGGCCGGAGATCTCATGACTGGGTCCAAAGCATGGAGGACCCCCTGCATGTACTTTGCAGGGTCCCCCTCAAGTTTAGTTATGCCTCTGATGCACAGAGAGCTTGTAGGGTGAGTAGGCCGGCTAATGAACTACACATTTACCAAACAACTTACATGTTACCATTGTTGAACCTTCAGGAGCAAAGTTTTGAGAGAGAAAGAGTATATTTCCAATGACTTGCCTTGGGCTGAGTGACATTTTAAAAGGAAGATAGTTACAAACATTTTGATGTTAAATATCTGGCATGGCATAGACATGGCTCCAAGGAGCAGCAAAGGGTTTTGCTGAGGATATTTCTACTGTAATAGTTGCATATTTAGGATGAAATTCTGTCGATAGCACAGTATTGAGTTATTGTGTGTGGTGTTGGAATAGCAACAGATTACAAAAACTAGGATTTTTCTGTTGGGGAAAAGAGATGGGATATTGTAATTGGGACTGTAGTCTTTGCAAGTATTATTTTCCCTTGCTTACTTTACCCAGTTTTTGATATTTACAATATAACCCAGGGTAGAAAAAGAGATTCTCCCAGAATCCCCAAAATATATATTCTTTTTATTTTCTTGGAATATATTTTAATTTGTTTTAAACAAAACAAACAGCGCAGTACAGGTGTGCACTGGGTCTTCACAGAAACATAGTCACAGATCAATGCATATATTTTCGTACCAAAACCGGATCTTGTCTCCCTCCCTCCCCTGGGTTCCCGTAGACCAATGTTCTCAACACATATCATTACACCATGATCCCACATATACACATGGCGTCTGAAACAGGCAATGTCCAGGCCTTGCCGATGTTTACGAGGGCAACGCATCATCGGGCCTCTGTGATGGGGACACTTGCAAGGTAAAAAGCTCTGACTGTTGCGTGTCTCCCCCTATATCAAACCCAAAGTATCTTCTCCAGGGGTCCCAAATTTTGTGGAATTTCTTGGAGCATCCTCTGCTTCGGTAAGTAGTCTGTTCGGCTATCATGTACATGTTCATGCCTTTCGTCCATTCCTGGATAGTCGTGTTATCGGCCACCCCCCATTTTCTTGCGATGTCTCTCTTCGTGACCACCAGCCCCAAGGAAGCGAAAGTCAGTTGGATTCTGGTGATGTCAACCTCAGTCGGTATCCCAAGTATCGCAAACCTGGGTTCCACCGATAGCGTCAACCCCAGGACGGTGCCTAGTAATCCCATTACTTGTCCACAATAGGTCTGGAGTTTAGGACATGCCCAAATCGTATGGTATAAAAGCTCGTGGCCGAGACTCCACCCTCCCCATTTTGTGTAATCTGTCTCTATCGTAATATGACCGATGCAGTATCTTTAGTTGAATGAGTTGGAGTCTCGCCTTTATGGCCACTTCCATAGGGCGCATTAGCTCTGCCTCCCAGTCTATATCTTCCATAGCCCCCACCTCACTCTCCCATCGCAGCTGAAGTCTCCCTAGCCCGTCGGGAATGTTATTGTTAATTGTTTTGTAAGTAAATGAGACTGCCTTCTGGGCGAGCTCCTCTTGCAGGAGTCTACCCTCCAAGGGCGCATATTCCGGAAGCTGGTCACATGAAACGCTTTCTGACAGCCATGCGTGGCACAGCGGGGCATTTTTAAGGAATTGTGAGTCACTCATATCATAGTCTTTTTGAAGTTTGGCCCATGGTCTGAATTCCCCCTTCTCAATTATGTCACCAACTGTAGAAATCCCGAAGAAGTCCCAGGCCCTGATCCCAGTGAGCTTACGCAGCTCCTTAAAGCGAGCCCCTTTCCAAAGCGGGGTGGCCTTCATCACCCACCCTGTCCAGCCATGATTCTGGTCGCCCTCGTCCATGCCGCTAGGGTCACCCAAGTTGCGGGTAGCAGGCAAGAGCCGCCCCTTCCTCCATACAGGTAGTGCAAGGGCGTATGAGGCAACATGACCTCCCTTTCAAGTTGACATGTGGGGTGCTGTCTGTGTTTGTGTATCCAATCATTGATGGACATCAAATGAGATGCCCAGTAGTGTTCGGAGTATGCCCCCTTGCCACAGTAGTGTTTGGAGTATGCCATCTATTTCTGTAAAGACAGCATGGGCAAGGGGATGGTAAGAGTTCTGCAGGGCATAGAGAAGTTGAGGCAAAGTGATCATTTTAAAAATGGCTGCACGACCCAGAAGGGTAAGGGGGAGGTCTCTCCACCATTTCGGGTCTGATCTAAAGTTATTAAGGACTGGCCCTAAGTTTTCCTTTCTACAGACCTCGGGATAGGGAGTGATGAAGATACCGAGATACTTAAAGCCACTTCGCGCCACTAAAAGGTCTCCCAGCAGGGGACAATCAAGTTGCGCATCAGTTGGGCAAAAAAGTGTGGACTTGTTCCAATTTATTTTGGATCCTGAGTAGCAGCCATATTCAATAATCAATTCGAAGAGGGCCGGATGGTTATTCCCGGGTGCGAAATATACATCAGGATATCGTCGGCAGACAAGGAAATCTTTTCCTCTATAGTGTCTGTGGGTGCTGTATGGAAACCACGGATAGAGGGGTGCACTCGTATCGCACACGCCAAAGGTTCGAGGGTGAGCGCGAACAGGAGGGGAAAGGGGCATCCCTGCTGTGTTCCCCTCTCTATAGGAAAGGGTAACGAGCACCTTCCATTGACTCGCACCATAGCCATCGGCCGACTGTAAAGGAGTGCGACCCAGCTACAAAAGATCGGCCCTATCCCCAATTTGGCTAGATTGGCATCAAGGAACAACCATTCGACCGCGTCAAACGCTTTCTCGGCGCCCAATGATAAAAACCCCTGCAGGCTGGTCTGGTACTGCACCTCCATGAGCCACTTATGGGTGCGTCTAAGGTTTAAACGAGTGGATCTGCCAGGCATAAATCCCGATTGGTCTTTGTGGACCAGACCCTCGATTACCCCCAGGAGGCGTGTCGCCAGTATAGTGGCAAGGATTTTGACTTCCGAATTTAGCAGAGAAATAGGCCTGTAAGACCCACATTGATCACTGGGCTTGCCCTCCTTGGGTATAACCACAATGGTGGCCATCCGTTGGTCCAGAGGGAGAACGCCTTCCTCGTGGGAATCGAGAATGAGTTGGAGGACATAAAGGCCCAGGATACTCGCGTATCGTCTGTAAAATTCCACGGGGAACACGTTGGGGGACTGGCGTCTTCCCAGGACGTAGTTTTGCTATCGCGTCCTGGACCTCTGCCAACGCTGGTTCTCCCTCCAAACTTTGTGCCTCCGAGTCTTCTAGCAATGGCATAGGGATCCCCTCCAGGTATGCCTGGACTTCGGCTCATGACTTAGATGTTTTGGCCCGGTATAGGTCTCTATAATACCCTGCGAAGGCGTTGGCAACCCCGTTATCAGTAGATTGGGCGATGCCTTCAGAATCAAACACCTCCCTCACCCATCTGTTCTGTAGCTTTCGCCGGCTGATCCAGGCCTGGAGCTTTCCTGCCCTATCCCCTACCTCATAGAGGCGATGTAGTGTAGCCAGATATAGCCAGGGCCAGACTAGGAACCAAAACCGGCCCTGGCAAAGTGCTCGGCCGCCGCCCGGGGGTTGGGGGTGCAGCCAAGCTCTTTGCCAGGGCCGGGTTTTGGACGATTTTGTTACAGGGCCGATTTTGCAGCTGTGCTGCAAAATGGCCCTGTAACAAAAGTGGCCCCCGGGGGCCCAAAACCGGCCCCCACCCTTGCGGCCCACCGGGTTTTGCCCGGTGCCCGCTACGCCCCTGGATATAGCTTCTTAGCATTGTCTGTGGCCAATTCCCTATATTCTCCCCTCCGGACCGCCAATTGGTGTGTTACAACTGTGTCATTGTCCAGGATCGCCTGATTTTCAAGATCTACAATCTCCTGTTCCAGGGTAGTTAAGGCTTTAGCTCTGTCTTTCTTGTCCCACGCTATGAGATTTTGGGCTCTGTCGTGCAGCACGGTCTTGCACGATTCCCACACCGTCACTCCAGAGAAGACCGAGTCCTTATTTTTCTGGAAGTAGACTTCGGTGTCCGCCCTAAGTCCATGCGCTATCTTGGCATTGCTTAAGTCCCATGGACTCAGCCTCCATGTGTGAGTGCCCTCCCGTTCCCCCAAGCCCATCTCAATAAGCAGTGGGGAGTGGTCCAAAAAACCCGAGCCTTGTATTCTGCAGTACTTGTGTTACGTGTTTCGCCCTTAGAGATGAAAATGTAGTGCAGCCTAGAATACGTGTCATGGGCCCCAGAATGGAAGGAGAACTGCCGGACTAGGGGGTGTGTTTCCCTGCAAACATCTAACAAACCCAATATTGTGGAGAATCGCCTAAGAAGGGTGGTCGTCAGAGGCCTCTCTCTCCCTCCCGATCGGCCTAGCTGCGAGTCCATAACGTCATTGAAGTCGCCCACCACAATATGCAGAGCTGAGGGCGTCTCAATCAGTATGTCCATCACCTTAGTCATAGTAGGCGCTTGTTACCCGGGTGGTGCGTACACATATAACAGTACGACTTCTATCGAATCCCACAGTCCCAGGACCTCTACGTATCTACCCATGGGGTCCCGCCATAGATGGGAGACACGGAAGGGGAGACCATTTTTAATTAGGAGAGCCACCCCCTTCCCCCCAGAGGTGAACCCAGCATGCGCCAGGACCTTGTGTGGACCACGGGCGATAAACCCACACTCTAAACCCCGGAGATGTGTCTCTTGCAACATTACGATGTCAGGGTGATGCCAGTTGAAATATTGCGACACTAGTCCGTGTTTAATCTTGTCCCCCAGCCCATTTACATTCCATGTCATGACCGTTAGGCAAGGAGTATGAGACATAATATCTCTATCTGTTGTGGACCCAGGAATGAAAATCCAGGGGGGTGTAGGTGTGGGAGTCTCGAGTACGTCCCGGTCTGTGAAGATAGTCTAGTATCCTGATTCCTGCGCATAACAAACAAAATATATATTCTTGGCTACGACAGTGAACATCTCTAGATGTATTGGTATGTGGACGCTTGAATGTCTGTAGATGGTTGTTCTTTCTTTCTTATACATGTATCTGTGATCTATGTCAATTTGGGCATGGGTGTTGTATATTTCAGAGTACATGCACTCAACAATAGCTGCACCTACTGGGTCTGTCTATATTCAGGTCCGGCTCTAGGGTGGTGCGATGGGTGCCACCGCACCAGGCGTTGACTTGGGGTGGGGGCGCCCTGTTTGCAAATATATTATGGCTTCCCCGTTCCCTGCCTCCAGCAATTTTCAGACATCAATAAAAACGTCAGGATAACTACGGTGATTCATTTCATTTCATTTCATTTATTCCATTTGTAACGCGCTCAGCTACTCAAGAGTGTCCCGGCGTGAACCAGAAGGGGGGAAAGAGACAATCATACAAAAAGGAATGTTTTAAGCTTTTTCTTAAAAGATGCGAGCTGCTGAGTGAGGCGAAGATCAAGAGGAAGGGCATTCCAGGCCCTACTAGCTCTGACCACCAAAGAGCTACCTCCCATCCTCTGAAGCTTGTATCGCGGGACGACAGCCAAGCAGAGAGCCGACGAGCGCAGGACCCTTGCTGGGGCATAGAAGGCAAAGCGCCTTTGAAGGTAGAGTGGGCCCTGCCCATGAAGAGCACGATGGGCCAGGACCAGAGATTTAAATTTGATCCTGGCCGCGATAGGCAGCCAATGTAGAGATTGCAAGTGCGTGGTGACGCTCGACCTAGATGAAAAACCTAAGACTAGCCTAGCCGCCGTGTTCTGGACCACCTGCAATTTCTTAACCATATAACCAGGTGACCCAGTGAACAAGGAGTTGGCATAGTCTAGCTGAGAGAGAATCAGAGCGCAGGTCACAGTTACTCTGGCTGCCTGCGGGATGAGTGGGAAAAAGTTCCTAAGTGTTTTAATAAGACCAAAGCAACAGCCGGCCGTTTTCTTAATATGTGTAGAGAACGAGAGGTTCTCCTCAAACCAAATGCCCAAGTTCTTAGTGGGCTGTCCTTCCGAAAAGGGAGGAGGAAGCTCCTGAGGCCACAGCTGTTGGTGGAAGTCAGTAGGAAAAGCGCCAAAAAGCAAGATCTCGGATTTCTGCTCATTACGCTTGAGCTGAGCATCAGCCAGCCAAGTGAAGATGGATCGAAGGCACTGTTGGGCGGCCAGAACAGAGCTGGAGGTCTTATCCCACGTGAAAAGTAGCTGGGTGTCGTCAGCATACGCCAAAACCTTGGCCCCCAGATCCTCTGCAAGATGAATCAATGGTGTGACGTAAATATTGAAGAGCAGAGGGCTGAGAGCAGAGCCCTGCGGGACTCCCGTAGTGACCATATGAGGGGAGGAATGAAACGGAGGAATCCAGATCTGTTCGGCCCTTTCCTCAAGAAAAGACCTGAGCCAGCCCCACACGGCCCCAGAGACTCCAATCTCAGTGAGACGGGTCATCAAAAGGCCGTGTGGGACCGTATCGAAGGCCGTCGAGAGGTCCAATAGGATCAAGGCTGCTCTGCCCCCAGCATCCAGGCATGTTCGAACCGCCTCGACCACCTCAACTAGAACCGTCTCGGTGCAGTGGCCTATCCGGAACCCCGATTGTGCTTGATGTAAAATACCCTCCGTCTCCACAAAATCCGACAACTGTTTGTGCACCACCTTCTCACAAACCTTAGCAATAGCTGGCAGGAGGGAGATGGGGCGATAGCTGACCGGATTAAGCGGTTCCAAAGAAGGTTTCTTCAACAGAGGAAGAATCTTAGCCTGCTTCCAGACCTGAGGGACCGCCATAGACTGAAGGGAAAGGTTGATAATCAGATTGACCTCCAGATTGATACAATCAGCAGCCTCTGCTAAGAGTCTGGCCGGGCATGCATCAGCAGGGGATCCTGATTTAAGCCCTTTAAGAATTTTCAAAGTTTCCAAGGGGGGGACCGGGGAGAAAGCAGACAATAAAGTAGAGGGAGTAGTCAGGTCATTCCGTGCGCCATCCCGTACATCACTGGCAGGAGAAAAGGATGCCTGAATGGCCAGTATTTTATCTCTAAAAAACTCAGACAGAGTATTACACCAGTCAAAAGAAGAGGGTGTAGCACTTTTCTGGGCCAATGGAGAGATGAAGCTCTGAACTATAGCAAAGATTTCTTTGGAATTATTCCTGGCCGCCTCGATGCGGACCGCATAAAACTGGCTTTTAGCCGCAGATATGGCGTCATAGTAAGATCTTTGCATAGTAAGTAGTTTTGTTTTCGCCACAGGGCAGTAATTACTCTTCCTCCATGCCCGCTCCAAAATTTTACAATCATGTTTAAGAGCTTTAAGAGCCGGGGTAAACCATGGTTTAGAAGGGGATGCTCTGGCCGGTTTTATGGGCCGACGAGAGGTGACAGAGATCACTGCTTTGGACAACCAATCCGTAAATCCAGACATACACTCCTCCAAGCTCCCGGACAATACCGGCCTGGTGGAGTCCAAAGCGTGCACAAAATCCTGGATGTCAATTTTCCCCAAAACAGGTTTTGAAAAGCCAGGCACCCAAGCCTCTCTCCTGGAGACTGTCCAGGAGAAATACGAGATATAGTGGTCTGACCACGTCAAAGGAAGAGGGTCATCAACCACGATGGAAAAGTTGGAGCATATGGGATCCAATAGGTGACCAGCCTGATGAGTTGGCAGGCGGACAAGCTGGACAAGTTGGGCCATGGCCAGATGATCCAATACGTCCGTCACCTCCTTCTCATGAGGCATATCCAAATGAAAGTTCAGATCTCCCAGCACCAAATAATGAGAGAACCTGACCGCCCTAGCAGTAAGGGAATCTCCCCAAGTTTGGAGAAAGGAGCCAGAAGGGCCCGGTGGCCGATAGATCAGGGAGGCCCCAAGAGTGAAGGGAGCTGAAAGTCGGACACTAAAGTCCAGTACCTCACAGCCTGCCCAGTCCTGAGAGTCACCCAAAAAAAGATCCCAGCATTCTTTATAGATAACAGCAACACCTCCCCCTCTTGACCCTTTACGATCAACTCTCAGGATCTTATAGCCCAAAGGGGTAGCCAACGCGACTATGGGGGCAGCGGAGGAGTCAAGCCAGGTCTCAGTAAGAAACAGCATATCCAAGGCCCCATCCTCCAGCAGCCCATGAACTTCCGCATGATGTTGTTTTAATGAGCGGACATTAATGAGTGCAGCTGAAAGCTGCACCGAAGTAGCTCCCCTCTTAAAACCAGGGGTTAAATTAGAGGGAGACGCACAGCCCAGCCCTAGCTGGAAGTCACAAGAACTACAGGCTCCAAGCGGGATTGCTGTCACATCCCACGAGTGTGGATGTCGACAGACTGCCACATCCAGGTCCCTGAGAGCGGCGCCAGAGTATACCACACGGCCAGCAGTAACAGGAGAGAGCACGGGTCGTGGAACAGCGTTTCTGGCGCTGGTCGCTACCAGGGCGCGGACGGGCGCAGACGGGCTTACCTTAGGCGCGACTTTGGCGCGCCGGCGGCGCGCCGGCTGCGCGCGTCCGTGCGATGCGCATTAAATGCGTCCCGGTGAAAACAACTAGCGCGCTGACCTGCGCCAGTAGCAAGATGGCGTCGCGAGGGAAGGAAATGCCCTCCAACCCTCGCCGCGACCAGCAAACAGTGAGGTAAGAGAAAGGAATGTGCAAAATAGGCAATACTGTAAACTTTTAAAATGCGGGTATGAGGAAATCGAAAATAGCAGCAGGAAAATGTTAAAACTCGTCACTCAGTTAAAACATCCCAACATATGCAACATAGGCAAAAGCACACATTCACAGTACGTGTCTCAGCCCGGGTAAACCCCTTCAGGCGCTGCGCGTCCGTGCGACGCGCATTAAATGCGTCCCGGTGAAAACAACTAGCGCGCTGACCTGCGCCAGTAGCAAGATGGCGTCGCGAGGGAAGGAAATGCCCTCCAACCCTCGCCGCGACCGCGATTAATGCTCTTCCTGGAGAAGAGAGAGGAGTTTTGTCTAGTGGAAGTTCGACTCCCCTAAGGTAGCTCAGCAGGTTAATATTCCTGCTGCTAAGAACATGTGCAATGCAGTTCACCAAGTGCATATAATGTCAATAGGTCAATGGGTTACTGCTTTTGTCAGAGAGATCTTTTTGTTACTTGCAGTTTATAAGTTAAAATCCTAATATGGAAAAATGAGCTATTAACTGTCATCAAGGTGGTGTATGCAAACTGCAAGGTGTATATTTGACCTACATGGTTTTTTGCCCTGTCTTTCCTTAACCTAATCTTGCAAAAAGGGTTAATTTGGGTAGAAATGAATTATTCATATTAAAGAGAACCCCTAATAATTAGTGTTATGTTTTAAATTCTGAATTTAGGCTTTTCCAGACCAAGGACTCCTAAGCTATGCTACCTACCAGTATGGATGACATTTGACTCCTACATCTTGTAATCCTCTGTCTTCTGTAACTTCCTATACACTGATTTACATATGTGATTGTCTCTGTTATGTGTGTATGAAGTAAAGTGCTCTGACACTTCACACTGGTATGAGTGGCGCTATAAACCTAAATGAATCTGAGAGACTGGTTATGGAGACTTGAGGGGCACTGTTAAATGGTGGTAGTGAGGGAATCTGTGGCAGCGGTGGTCATTGGGGGGCGCCAACAAACATTTTCGCACAGGGCGCCACCAGTGCTAAAGTCGGTCCTGTCTATATTTATTCTAAGCTGTTGCTTAACCTACTTGGGTCTTGTTGTTAATGAATAATGGACAATAATTTTCTTACAGTAACCAACATTTAAAATAATTACGCATTCTGTGAATAACTGAGCATCGACCACAGTGGTTGGTGCGATGCAGGCGGCTTTATCATGAAGAGGTGCCGCTGTACGCAGAGCCAAACAAACACCTTTTTGTGTGTGTCTAATGTTCAAAGCAAACACACATGCACCTCCTTGTCATTAAATTGAGTAAATGCATGAAATGTGGACAGCACAAATTGGAAACAGTGAGCAGAGATTGCCTCTATTTCTCACTTATACTGTCAAAAGTTCATGCATTAACAAGAAGAAAATCCGAGATACATGTATGCTGTGCTTAGAATAGAAATACAGAAGTGCGGGTACTCACTAGTTAGAGTATGTATTTGCTCCTGAGAAGTGCTGGTATTCTCCCATTAAATGTATTGCAGCAGTGTTTAGAAGTGCAGGTACTCGCCCTTTCAAAATAAAGAAGTGCGGGTAGTCAGTACCGGACAGTACCTGCCCATTTAAAGTACTGTAAGTTTAAATTTTAGACGTATCAGATGCAAAATCAGGCTTTCTGGTAAAAAAAACATAAATGTTTTTCACATTAGCGAATACAAATACGACTTCGCCATTACACACAGAGGTTGGAGCAGATACTGTTCTTGTCACTTTTCCCGTTTTTGACATTACAAGGAAATAGCACCAATTGTGAGAACTGCATGGAAATTGAACACAAAGACCTCTGACATCTGTATGTCCAGCTATATGAGTGTGCATGTGTAGGTAGGAGTGTGTGTATGTGCGCGCCCGATTCCACAGCCCAATAAAGCCTAATTCCTTTCCCCACGAGTTTTCAAGCATGAAAGGAAAAGTCCTGGAATACAAAAAAAACCTTACATTTATCTTGTTTTCTAGTTTATCTTATACATTTACTCAATATTTGTGAATTAATTTTCCAGTTCCATGCTGACAACAACTATAGTGTGACATTAATCAGATGCACTTCTGTTCCTCGCGTTCACTACTAAATGAACCCGCCGATGCATGAATAACTTCCAAAAGACACGTGCCAAGTCGATCTGCCAACAGAAAATCCCAAAGTAGTTTTTGAGTTTAAGTAAAGCGTAGTAAAAGCTTTCAGAAAAGGTGGGTCCAACGTGGTTTCGAAAATAAAAAACTTGTTTATGAAAATTGTGTGTCGTCACAGTAACCCGAATACTAGCCACATCATTTATAGTGTGCATTGAACAATGTGCACCCCTCCCACACGCGCTGGATGCCTGTCAGAGCTTTGGCAGTTGACTTCAACATGTCAGAGTCAGTTGACTGCAGTGGCAGAACAGGGTCAGGTCGGAACCTCTAGGGACAGCCTGGGAGGACTGGCTCGGCGAGCGTTCATACAGAGGAGCATTCCGCATAGGCACCAGGGGACCTGCCAAACAAAACAAAATACAAGGCCGTGACCTCGTTCCCCTTCCGCCGGGAGACGGAGGGAGCTCACGAGCTCTGGGTCTGTCAGTGGGATTAACAGAGAGATCCCACCGTCTCGAAAGCAGCCGCGATGAGGGCCGAGAAGCTGGCACCCTCCGTGTCAAACGTGTTCATGGGCAGATAGCATAGGTTCACTAACATGCAGACACGAGGGCGCACAGTAGCTTCCAACGGCAGAGTTCGGGCTCCAGGTCGACTTCATCAAAAACACATTCAGATACAGAATGCTGCATTGACATTTCACCTTGAACAAAGGAATGCTCTGAAGAATGGAACAAGATTTATGTTTTTTGCCAGTGTGTGTGCACTGTTATGTAGCAAGGGGATTTACCAGTTTTCAGAGTTAACGAAATGGGCATTTTATTGATGTTTTTTTTAAAGGAGTGGGATTTCATATCCACTGGCATTTTATCAAGTCAGCCACTGGAATAAGGTCCCTCTGACATAGGGACAAATGTCAGAAGGACAACAGAAGTAAGACGACAAATACACACCATTCACAAAATCAAACTGGGAAAAAGGAAATTATGTGGTAGATTTCAGAGAATATTTTTTAGAAATAAAAGAAGGAATGTTAACCACCATCGCCACTGAAAGAATACTCTCGGACTGGAAAAGTCGCAGCACATAAGAAACACCTCACGCAGAATCCCCCTAATTACTCTACCTAAAGCTAATAGCACTAAACTGTACACAAAAGTGCTGGATGGAATGCTTGAATTAATCTCCCACCCTGCTAATGACTGGAGGCCGCCTTCCAGTCAATCGTTATTTTGCAAACCAGGTAACCTCAATTTGGACTGAGCCATATGCAAATACGTCTTGGCCATGCTACATTAGGTACGGTCCAGCTCAAACTGCCAGGCCAGGTGTCCCTGAACCAGAACATAAGCAACCCAGGACTAGTTTCATCCTGGTTAGGTCTCATGAGCCAGGTATAGCTTGGTTCCAATGACAAAGTGTGCACAGAACCATGTCTGGGCATACCCGTCCCACTTAAGACGACACACTAAAGTATACAAAAAAGAGATGTATGGAATGCTTGAATTAATCTCAGCCATTGGTAATCACTCAGGCTGCATCCCAGTCCATCGTTAGTTTACACACCATGCCACCTCAGTTAGGACCCAACAAAATGCAAATCAGTCTTGGCCCTACTAGACTGGTACTAGTCCAGCCTGAACTTTAGGCCAGGTCCTCCCTGAACCTGAAGAAAAGCAACCCAGGGCCAGTTTCGCCCTAATATGGGTTCATCAGCCATGTGTAGCTTGGTTCCAGTCACACAGTGTCATGGTACCCACGTCTGGGAATACCCCTCCCACTTAAGGGTGATACAATAAATTGTACAAAAAAGCTAATAGCACAACACTGATTTGTGTGAAGATGAGGGTCCTGCTTCACAAAGGCACATTTCCATGTGCAGATTTACTCATGTGTAAATGTACTTCTACACCTAGGTGGAAATGAACACTTTTTGGCTATTCAACATTTGAGATTGTAGATTTACTCCTAAGGCCCCCATTAGGAGCGGCTCAGTCTTTTCTGATCCTTGTGCAAACTACCATTTGCACAGGAATTAGCATTACAAGTTCTATGGCACTTACCTCATACCTCGCAATTTCCCCCCGGTAAATTTCGACTGGTGAAACCTGGAAAATTTTACTGGAGGAAAAGGGTAGGTAAATACTGATACATGCAGATTTTGGTGCACATAGCAAAAAAAATCCACATGTTATGCGCCATTTTAAAAAGCACAATTTGTAATAGGTGTAATTATCGTAACACAAATCAATTTGAGGGGAGGTCCAAGGGAAAGAAACTTTTAATAGACCTGCAGGTTGCATTTCCCCTAATACTCTACACAATAAACACTAAGGCAACCCGGGTCTCATGCTGAATCAAATATAAAAACCAGGAGAAAGTATATGTATCTCTCTAATCCGACATCTCTTTAAGAGAGAACCCTTTTAGGACAGGACCCATCAATCACAGAAGGTGGTGAGTTTGTCATCATTTGGGTCTGTACATCTCAGTGTGACGGACCAGATCTTAGGTAAACGACCTGGTGACGTGCAGAGAGAATGCAACATAAGAGGGTTGCTGTCAGATCTCAAAAAAATGTCCAAAACGACATTGTACCCATAAGTTAGTGAAGGGGGTCCTAAGGTCAGCAGCACTAAACAATAGAAGTGAAAAGTAAAAATGGCTAGAGGAACTCAAATGTTCTTTATTCAGTAGAGTGCCTCTGTCATAATTAAAAAGCAATATGGCAATTTAGCACAAATATTTTGTCATTATGCTAATGTCCATAGCAGTGTGGTCGACATGTTTCTGCCCAATGTGATCTATTAGTATCAGGGCTTTCTTCAGGACCTTAAATGCTGCTGTGATTTGGTGAAAAAACGTAACAAAGTAATTCAAGTGAAAAAAATACTTAGATAAGAAAATCCTACCGCACCGGTCAATTCAAAAGATATCTAAACCGGATACCTAGGAACACAAACCTTGACTGTCATTGAATTATGATGACGTATGCTGAATCTATTAATATTAGGTTGATTGTAATCTCCAACCGTCCTTCTTTTTGTGTTCCTAGGTATCCGGTTTCGATATCTTTTGAATTGACCGGTGCGGTAGGATTTTCTTATCTAAGTATTTTTTTCACTTGAATTACTTTGTTATGTTTTTTCACCAAATCACAGCAGCATTTAAGGTCCTGAAGAAAGCCCTGATACTAATAGATCACATTGGGCAGAAACATGTCGACCACACTGCTATGGACATTAGCATAATGACAAAATATTTGTGCTAAATTGCCATATTGCTTTTTAATTATGACAGAGGCACTCTACTGAATAAAGAACATTTGAGTTCCTCTAGCCATTTTTACTTTTCACTTCTATTGTTTAGTGCTGCTGACCTTAGGACCCCCTTCACTAACTTATGGGTACAATGTCGTTTTGGACATTTTTTTGAGATCTGACAGCAACCCTCTTATGTTGCATTCTCTCTGCATGTCACCAGGTCGTTTACCTAAGATCTGGTCCGTCACACTGAGATGTACAGACCCAAATGATGACAAACTCACCACCTTCTGTGATTGATGGGTCCTGTCCTAAAAGGGATCTCTCTTAAAGAGATGTCGGATTAGAGAGATACATACACTTTCTCCTGGTTTTTATAGGTGTAATTATCACACCTTTTAAATTCCAATCCCTGTGGTATTGGATTTTAAAAGGCGCAATAATAATCGTCACACCAGCCAGGCAATTCGTAAATAGGCCCTATGTACAGACTTAACTTTGTCTACAGTCCCTGATGAAAGCTTGTATAATAGTGGGAAAGCACTCCTTTTGGGAAAGTATGTTAAAAAATATTACACTTTACTGTCATTTAAAAAAAAAAAATGAAACAAATATTTTAATATAAACAATAGCTGTAAAAAAATGTAAACTATTTATTATAAACCAGTTAAACAAAACTATTAAAATATATGTCACAGCACACAAACTCATTCAATTAAATGTGTATTAAACACATAATTATTTGAAATAGATTTATTTAATTTACATAATAAATAAATAATATATCTTAAATACAAAATTTTTAAAAAGCACCAACGGTAGACTGTTTTTTAGTTGTATTTAATATGCATTCAATGATGTTAAAAGTTACATGTAGACTTAAGCTAAACTATTTTGTTATTATTTTTTATCAAGTTGAAAAGTTTAATTTTATTTTATTTTAAAATTTGAATCGAATTTATTATTAAATGTAAAATAAAAAAAATACCTATTGATTAATTTGTATAATTTGTATAACTAAACACACACACACATATATATGTATATTCTGAAAAAACTTAAGGTTACAGGGGGGTTATAATTAGGCTGAGATTTCAGTCATACAAAACCAGTGAAAATTCAGAAGTTATAGGTTCTGTTAGTGGGTACATGATTCTCTGAGTGGGTCTGTGAGTGTCTGAGTGGGGCTGTGAGTGGGTGTATGAGTCTCTTCTTTGAGTGGGTCTGTGAGTGAGTGTGTGAGTCTCTGAGTGGGTCTATGAGTCTCTGAGTGGGTCTGTGAGTGGGTGCATGAGTGCCTGAATGGATCTGTGAGTGGGTGCATGAGGGCCTGGGTGGGCTCTATGAGTGGGTGTGTGAGCCTCTGAGTGGGTCTGTGAGTGGGTGCATGAGTCTCTGAGTGCGTTTGTGAGTGGCTGCATGAGTACCTGAGTGGATCTGTGAGTAGGTGCATGACTGTCTGAGTGGGTCTGTGAATGGGTCAGTGAGTCTCTGAGTGGGCCTGTGAGTATTTGTATTTTGGAATTTATAGAGCACACAACTTATCCCCAAAGGGTTATCCCTGCACTAGACAGAGTCGATTTCTGGTTCTGAAAGAGACCTAAAGATAATATAGCCATGTCTTCAATTTCTTTATGAATGCCAACAAATTGGGCAGAATATGCATCTCCTGAGGGAGCCTACTCCAAAGGGTCGAGGCAAAAAAGTTAAAAGGGCATCCACACAGGAGGGTTTTTTAAAATTATTTTACATGATATCAAAGCCATAGTGGCTGATATAAGATTCCTGTTGGGTTAATAGAAGTTGACTTTTTTTAGTAACAGCATAGGGACATTCCTATAAAGTGCTATGTGTATGTGGCATAATAGCTTAAAAATTGCTTGTTTACGAACTGGTAACCAATGAGGCTGGTCAGGGAAAGCTGATGATGAACTGCATTTGCCTTAATTACAAAGTAGTTTGGTGGCTGTGAATGGGTGTGTCAGATTCTGAGTGGGTCTGCGATTGTGTGCATGAGTCTCTGAGTGGGTATTTGAGTGGGTGTGTAACTACCTGAGTGGCTTTTTGAGTGGGTGCATAAGTGTCTGAGTGGGTCTGTGAGTGGGCACCTCAGTGTCTGAGTGGATCTGTGAGTGGGAGCATGAGCATCTGAGTGGGTCTGTGATTGGGTGCGTGAGTGTCTGAGTAGGTCTGTGAGTGGGTGCATGGGTGTCTGAGAGGGTGCGTCAGTGTCTGAGTAGGTCTGTGAGTGGGTTGATAAGTACCTGAATGGATATGTGAGTGGCTGCAGGAGTGCCTGAATGGGTCTCTGCCTGGGTCTGTGAGTGGCTGCATGAGTGCCTGAATGAGTCTGTGAGTAGGTACATGACTGTCTGAGTGGGTCTGTGAGTGGGTGTGTAAGTCTCTGAGTGAGTCTGTGAGTATTTGGGTTTTGGAATTTATAGTGCGCACAACTCAACCCCAAAGGGTTATTCTGGCACTAGACAGAGTCAATTACTGTTTCTGAAAGAGACCTAAAGAGAATATAGGAATGTCATCAATTTGTTTCTGAATATCAACAAATTGGGTAGAATACGCAGCTCCTGAGGGAGCCTATTCCAATTGATGAAGGCAAAAAAGTTCACCCAGCAGGGTTTTTTTTTATTCTTTTACAAGATATCAAGGCTGTAGTGGCTGATATAAGATTCCAGTTGGGTTAAAAGAAGTTGACTTTGTTTAGCAACAGCTTAGGGCCATTCCTATCCAGTGCTCTGTGCAAGAGGCATAATAGCTGAAAAATGGCACGACTCAAACTGGTAACCAATGAAGCTAATCAAGGCAAGCAGATGATGAACTGTGTTTGCCTTAATTATGAATTAGTTTGGTGGCTGTGAGTGGGTGCATGAGATTCTGAGTGGGTCTGTGAGTGGGTGCATGAGTCACTGAGTGGGTATTTAAGCGGTTGTGTAAGTATCTGAGTGACTGTTTGAGTGGGTGCATGAATGTCCGAGTTGGTCTGTGAGTGGGCACCTCAGTGTCTGAGTGGGTTTGTGAGTGGGAGCATGAGTGTCTAAGTGGGTCTGTGAGTGGGTGTGCAAGTGTCTGAGTGGGTCTGTGAGTGGGTATGTGGGTGACTGAGTGTATGCATCAGTGTCTGAGTAGGTCTGTGAGTGGGTCTGTAAGTGAGGGTGTGAGTCTATGAGTGGGTGTGTGAGTCTGAGTGGGTATGTGTTAGAAGTGAGGGGGCTCTGGTTGATGCAGGTGTGTACCCACAACAAGCAGGGACCCTTTACTTCTTGTCAGAGCAAAGGATGACTCCTCAGAATAACCCCTGCTCACCCTCTAGGTGCGTGGCGCGAGCAGTCTAGGCTAAGTCTCAGGCGTACACGGTTAAGCAAGTGCAATTATACATACAGTAAACCCCTTGCATGCACCACAAACGGACACCAATCAGGAAGTATATAAAAATAAGCTTTTATGTAGATTCAGCAGATTCAAATACAAGGCCCAGTAACGTTGAACTGATGGGGCCACAACTCTTGGAAATACGGTAAAGTCTCTTTGTTACGGAAAGTTCTTTAGGCGGGTACAAGGTAACTGTGGGCCTCAGCGCACTTCGTGCTGAGGCGGCGCCCGGGAAGCACACGACAGATGACAGGGAAATCAGAACGTTGCGGACCCTGGATCCGATGCGAGCTCGCGGTCGAGTTCGTAAGTACAGTACCTTGTTTCTTGACGTGAAGGCGGGTGCGGGATTTCAGCGGCTCTTCGACAGAAGGGCGAGGCGGCGTCCGGGGCTCCCACACTTCACGATGGGGGTCTGATCTTCAGGCTCACGGCAAGAGCGGGGTGTTGCAGGTGGCGGGTGAACAAAGCGGGGCAGCCGGGCACGCAGATACGTCCGGGCCGTCCGAGGCTTGGAGATGCTCACAAAGCCGATTCCGGCGGGAGGGTGAAGGTGCACAGCGAGCCTCCAGCGAGCGAGGTGACAGGGGGCAGCCCAGCACAGCGTAGGGGGAGCGGCTCCGATCGAGCGAGGCTCTTCCCATGGCGGGTGCGGCTAAGCAGTCCTGGTCACGGCTCAGGGAGGGACTGGGGCACGAGGGTCACAGCTCCGGCGAGGGAAAGGACACCACAGTCCAGCGGCAGGCGAGTGAAGATCAGGTAGAGCCCAATGGTCCTGGGGCTCAGTTCAGGGGGCAAGCTCAGTTCCAAGCCCTTGGAGATCGTTTTGGAAAGCACAAGTCTTGAAAGTAAAAATAAAGCAAAGTCTTCAGCAACAGTTTCTCTTCTCCCCTTTGGTAGCAAGGTCACCACTGTAGGCCAATCCCCCAGGACAGGGACAGTCTTCCTCCTACAGCTTTCCCGGTGCCTCCTCCTCAGGCAGAGATTCTTCTTGGTCAAAAGCGGATCTAGTTTCTTAGGAGCAGGGCTCCTACATTTATACAGCAAATCTTTTGTTCTCCCAGGCCAGGGGGGCCCTTGCCTAGTCCAGTCCGGTTTCTGAGCACTTTGTTTACGTGATGCAGGCTTCTTCTTTCAGAGTGCAGGGCAGAGTCCTCAGACGCTCCACAGGGGGCGGAGCCGGCATTGAGGTGGCAGAGCACTGTCCTATTCAGAGCCTAGGGGTACTCCTCCCCCCCATCTACCTGTCGATCGTCCTATTCACCACCAGGCTACCTAGCCCTGCCCATCTGGGTTCCCCCAGCCCTGTCACTCACACCAGCCAGACATCAGATACACATCACGCAGAGGCGGGCTGAAATGTTTAGGCAAGCAAAGGCCAGCTTTCTAAAAGCGGCATTTGCAAACGCGGAATATTAAAATAAACCTTGGGAAAAGATGTACCTTATTATTCCGAGTTCAGGCATACTAAACTCGATCTTCTACCATGTTCCCTGGGTCGGTTAGGATCATAAGGTGTAACAATCCAAGCCGCCCATACTGGCCTATGAGAACAGGGTAGCCTTGCAGTAGTGAACAACAAGCTGGCGGTAATTCACTACTAGGACATGCCACGCATCTAGGCTTGTCCTACCTTATGCTTACAACGCACCCTGCCCGTGAGCCTACCAGAGGGGTGACTAACATGAAGTTAAGGGAAGGTTTAGGGACCGGCAAGTATGGGCACTTGCCAGTCAGCATGTCAGTACCAGACTGCACGCAGGTTCTGCGATGGCAGACCCTAGACATATTTTACCGGCCGCTTCTGTGGGTGGCACAACCAGTGCTGCAAGCCCACCAGTGGTGTTTGTATATACATGCCCTGGCGCTCCTGGCGCACTTTACTGGGGTCTGACAGTAAACCAAACAATCCAATCATGGAATCCAACCAACATAGATAATTTACATAGGGAGCACTCGCACCGCGACACTGGTTGGCAGTGGCACAGCGCGCTGAGCGGCCAACACCATAAAAGCACATGACGCACAGCGACAAAAAGAGGAAGGGAGACTCACGCCAAGGTGCCAGGTCTAACACGTGTCCCCTCCAGCTGAAAAGTGGGGTGAACTACCCTACCCCAGGGAGTTCCTCATCACTAAGGCGGAAAAATCTGGACAGACCGTCAGCATTAGCGTGATATGTACCAGGGCGATGTTCCACCGTGAAATCCATACCCTGTAGGGAAATGGACCACCTCAACAGCTTTGGATTCTCACCCCTCATATGCATCAACCATCTGAGGGGCCTGTGGTCCGTCTGAACCCGGAAGTGAGACCCAAACAGGTAGGGTCTTAGCTTCTTCAGCGCCCAGACCACAGCAAATGCCTCACGCTCAATAGCACTCCACCTCTGTTCCCGTGGAAGTAACCTCCTGCTAAGAAAGGCTACGGGTTGATCTAGGCCCTCCTCATTAATCTGTGAAAGAACAGCCCCCACACCATGCTCTGAAGCGTCTGTCTGAACGATAAACTCTTTGGAGAAGTTGGGAGCCAGGAGCACGGGCGCCGTGCACATAGCAGTTTTCAAGGCCTCAAAAGCTTTCTGACAGGTGTCAGTCCAAATCACTTTCCTGGGCTGCTTCTTCGAAGTCAGCGCTGTCAAGGGGCAAACATGTTGCCATACCCCTTGACAAACCTCCTGTAGTACCCGGTGAGACCTAGGAAGGCTCTCATCTCTGTCTGGGTTTTGGGCGACTCCCAATTCAGGATGGTTTCTATCTTGGGCTGAAGGGGTGCCACCTGGCCACTCCCAACTTGGTGTCCCAAGTACACCACGGAACCCTGCCCGATCTGGCACTTACTTGCCTTGAATGTGAGGCCTGCCTTGCGCAGCGCCATCAACACTTCCCAGAGGTGGCGCAGGTGTTCTTCCCAAGTGGAGCTGAACACCGCGATGTCATCCAGGTAGGCTGCACTGAACGAATCCAGCCCAGCCAACACCTGGTTGACCAATCTCTGGAAGGTGGCAGGGTCATTCTTCATCCCAAAGGGCATAACCCGGAACTGGTAGTGCCCATCTGGGGTGGAAAATGCTGACCTCTCTTTGGCCCCCTCGGTCAAGGCGATCTGCCAATACCCAGACGTTAAATCAAACGTGCTGAGGTAGTTGGCAGCCCCTAGCCGATCTATGAGCTCATCAGCTCTGGGGATGGGGTGTGCGTCGGTCCTAGTGACCGAATTGAGTCCTCTGTAGTCCACACAGAACCGGAGTTCGGGTGTGCTCCCGGCGCTGCAGCCTTTGGGACCAAGACCACTGGGCTGGCCCAAGGACTGCTAGAAGACTCAATTACCCAGAGTGCAAACATCTTGGAGACCTCCTCCTTGATGCATGTCCTCACCCTGTCAGTCACCCTGTAGGCCTTGTGCCGCACAGGTGTACTATCCCCAGTGTCCACATCATGGACGCACCAATCAGTGACACCAGGAACCAGGGAAAACAGATCAGAAAATTGTCCCAGCAACTGGCGACAATCATTCTGTTGCTCAGGGGTCAGGGCGGAAGAGAGGATGACACCATCCACTGACCCATCTTGCTCCTTGGCTGACAGGAGGTCAGGAAGAGGTTCTGTCTCCTCTTCCATTCCAGCATCTGTTGCCAAGAGCATGCCCACTTGGGACCTCTCCAAGTGGGGCTTGAGGCGGTTGACATGTAGGACCCTTAAGGGGTTCCTAGGAGACTTCAGGTCCACCACGTAGGTAACAGGACTCTTGCGCTCCACCACCTCAAAGGGACCGGTCCACTTATCCTGGAGCGCACACGGCTCCACGGGGGCCAAGACCCATACCTTCTGTCCAGGCTGAAGCTCTACCAGAGTGGCATTCTGGTCGTACCACCGCTTCATCTCCTCCTGGCTGGCTTCCAGATTTGCCTCAGCAAGTTGCCTGAATCGCCTAGTCTGATTCCTGAAGGCCAGCATGTAACTATATACATTCTGGGGAGGTTTCCTGGGAGATTGCTCCCAGCCTTCCTTGACCAGACTTAGAGGTCCTCTGACTGGGTGACCATACAGAAGCTCAAAGGGACTGAACCCCAGAGACTTCTGTGGAACCTCACGGTAAGCGAAGAGAAGGCATGGTAAGAGGACGTCCCACTTACGCCTCATGGGTCCTTCTAGGCCCATTATTATGCCTTTGAGGGTTCGGTTGAATCTCTCAACCAACCCTTTCCTTGGGGGTGGTAAGGTGTGGTGAACTTGTAGGTTACACCACACTCTTGCCAAAGGGATTTCATGTACTTGGACATGAAATTGGTACCTCGGTCAGACACCACCTCTAGAGGGAACCCCACTCGGGAGAAAATTCCCATCAGTGCACGTCCCACCACGGGGGCCGTCACTGTCCTCAGAGGAATGGCTTCCGGGTACCGGGTGGCATGGTCCACCAGGACCAGGATGAACCTATTGCCCATCGCTGTCCTGGGGTCCAGTGGCCCTACAATGTCAATCCCCACTCGCTGGAACGGGTTACTGACCACAGGGAATGGCTGGAGTGGAGCCTTCTGCTTCCTTCCACTCTTTCCACTTGCCTGGCAAGTCTGGTAGGTCCTGCAGTGAGTATCTGAACTCCTGCGCATTTGAGGCCAATAAAAGTGGGTGACAAGCCTTTCAAAGGTCTTGTCCTGCCCCAAATGCCCTGCCAATGGCACATCGTGAGCCAGCCCCAGTTGGAAGGCTCTGAAGTCCTGGGGTACCACCAGCGCACGGGCTGACCCAGGCTCAGCAACCTTAGGCTCTGTATATAGGAGGTCGTTCTCCCAGTAAACGAAATGTGATCCTGACTGATCACCTGCGGCCTGGTCTGCAGCCTGCTGCCGCATACCCACGAGAGAAGGGCACTCCTTTTGCGCCTTACAAAAGTCCTCCCTGGTGGGACCCCCTCCCTGCTGGCAATGGGTCAGCTCCGGCAGGTCTCCCAGTTCAGCTATCTGTTCCCCTGTAGGCTCCAGGGCATCCCCCTCAAGGTCTGCTTCCTCCTGGACCGTGGGAACTTCAGGGGCCGGCTTCCCGCGCCCCTTGCTCCTTCTCTCTGAGGCCGGTTCCTGGGCCTCCCTCTCAGGCTCCAGAACCTCTTGAGTACCTCTACTGGCTGCCATGGACCGTGTGGTGACACACGCCCAATCCGGCATACCCAACATCTCCAGGTGAGCACTCCGCTCCACCTTAGCCCAAGGTGAGCTCTCCAAATCGTTCCCTAACAAACAGTCTACAGGCATGGCGGGCCTCACAGCTACCTGAAGAGTACCAGAGACCCCCCCCCACTCAAAGGGAACCTGAGCCACCTTGCAGTGCCTCTCTGTGTTGTCAGCGGCAACAACGGGATAGAATGCATTGGGGACCACCTGCTCTTGAGACACCAGGTGACACCTGACAGCTGTCACACTGGCTCCTGTATCTCTAAGAGCTTCCACTCTATGGCCATTTATGGTCACCCACTGCCTGTACTTCTTAGTGTTCTCAGGCAGCTGGGTTGGAGGGACCACTTCACGGTCTCCTAGCGAGACAAGGGACATCTCTGTGGGACCCCACCCACCTTGGATATCCCTCTCCTCCCCCAAGGCTACACTAGTCACCTGCCGGGGTGGAGCACCAGTGGGTGCTGGTTTACCAAACAATGGACACTTTACATCAGAGGCAAAATGCCCTAAATTGTTACACCTGTAACATCTGATGGGCCCCTTCTGAACAGGAGGACCTGTCGGGGCCCCGGTCGGTTTCTGGGGTGGGGGAGGCTGAGAACCCTTCCCTTGGTTCCCTTGGGGACTACTTTGGGGCCCTTTTGGGAACTGCTTCTGTTTACCCCTGTCCCCCCCACTCTTCTGCTGGGGACCCTGCCCACCTTTGGCGGAATCTCCCACGGGACCCTTGTGGACCCTGGTACTGACCTAGCGGTCCGCCTCCTCAGCAAGCTTCCTAGGGTTAGTCAGCCTACTATCTATCAGGTGCTGGCGTAGCTCAGGAAAACAATTACTGGACAAGTGCTCCCATGCCATTAAATCAAGAAGCCCTTGATAATCATTTACCTTACTACCCTTTACCCAACCATCCAGCGCTCTGCAAAAGAAAGTCACTTACGTAAATCTAACAGTGTGTCCCGCCCTTCACTCAGGACCCGTCCCCACAACCCCGCTCCCCAATCTCTCTCAGGGACCCGGTGGGAAGACATGGCTACCTCGTAGGCTCTGAACCACTGCCCGATGTCGTCATTCTTGAAGAACTCCTTCACTACATCCTTGGGAATATAAACTCTTGGTTCCGTCTGTGCTGGCGGTGTGCTGCCACCAGAGGGATTAAGCTCCAAACTTTTTGCTTTCAGCTCCAGCTCCCTCAGCTTCATTTCATGCTCTTATTGTAGTTTCTTTTCTTCCATGGCTAATCTTTGTTTTTCCATATCCATCTGCCCATTAAGTCTTGCCATCTCCACTTCGTGTGCCCGGGTTGCTGCCCTGTCTGCCAACTCTTCTGGCGACAGGCCTCTGCCAAACTCATGGACACTTTCTGGTGGAACCATTTCCACCTGATTCTCTGGTGCCTTTGACTCATACCAGGCCCTCAGCGCCTTCACAAGTTGGGCTTTGTTTTTCAATCCAGTTTGGGCAATTCTGAACTTGGAGCAAAAACCTTTCAATTCTTCATTGGTATAATTCTGGAGTGCACCTTCTTCCCAATCTATGTCCTCAAATCCAGAGATTATAGAAGCTGCCCTTCCGGCGGGAAGTGAACCAGGCATGGCTCTAACAACGGAGATTCTTGGCAAAACAAAAACAATTGCTAGTCTTGTGGCTGTGTTACTGGTCTGCTCTCACTACGTGGTGATCAGTGAGTCACTATACGCAAACCACAAATGCAAATCCGTAAATCCTCACCGCTGCCACCAATGTTAGAAAAGAGGGGGCTCTGGTTGATGCAGGTGTGTACCCACAACAAGCAGGGACCCTTTACTTCTTGTCAGGGCAAAGGATGACTCCTCAGAATAACCCCTGCTCACCCACTAGGTGCGTGGCGCGAGCAGTCTAGGCTAAGTCTCAGGCGTACACGGTTAAGCAAGTGCAATTATACATACAGTAAACCCCTTGCATGCCCCACAAACGGACACCAATCAGGAAGTATATAAAAATAAGCTTTTATGTAGATTCAGCAGATTCAAATACAAGGCCCAGTAACGTTGAACTGATGGGGCCACCACAACTCTTGGAAATATGGTAAAGTCTCTTTGTTACGGAAAGTTCTTTAGGTGGGTACAAGGTAACTGTGGGCCTCAGTGCACTTCGTGCTGAGGCGGTGCCCGGGAAGCACACGACAGATGACAGGGAAATCAGAACGTTGCGGACCCTGGATCCGATGCGAGCTCGCGGTCGAGTTCGTAAGTACAGTACCTTGTTTCTTGACGCGAAGGCGGGTGCGGGATTTCAGCGGCTCTTCGACAGAAGGGCAAGGCGGCGTCCGGGGCTCCCACACTTCACGATGGGGGTCTGATCTTCAGGCTCACGGCAAGAGCGGGGTGTTGCAGGTGGCGGGTGAACAAAGCGGGGCAGCCGGGCACGCAGATACGTCCGGGCCGTCCGAGGCTTGGAGATGCTCACAAAGCTGATTCCGGCAGGAGGGTGAAGGTGCACAGCGAGCCTCCAGCGAGCGAGGTGACGGGGGCAGCCCAGCACAGCGTAGGGGGAGCGGCTCCGATCGAGCGAGGCTCTTCCCAAGGCGGGGGCGGCTAAGCAGTCCTGGTCACGGCTCAGGGAGGGACTGGGGAACGAGGGTCACAGCTCCGGCGAGGGAAAGGACACCACAGTCCAGCGGCAGGCGAGTGAAGATCAGGTAGAGCCCAATGGTCCTGGGGCTCAGTTCAGGGGGCAAGCTCAGTTCCAAGCCCTTGGAGATCATTTTGGAAAGCACAAGTCTTGAAAGTAAAAATAAAGCAAAGTCTTCAGCAACAGTTTCTCTTCTCCCCTTTGGTAGCAAGGTCACCACTGTAGGCCAATCCCCCAGGACAGGGACAGTCTTCCTCCTACAGCTTTCCCGGTGCCTCCTCCTCAGGCAGAGATTCTTCTTGGTCAAAAGCGGATCTAGTTTCTTAGGAGCAGGGCTCCTACATTTATACAGCAAATCTTTTGTTCTCCCAGGCCAGGGGGGCCCTTGCCTAGTCCAGTCCGGTTTCTGAGCACTTTGTTTACGTGATGCAGGCTTCTTCTTTCAGAGTGCAGGGCGGAGTCCTCAGACGCTCCACAGGGGGCGGAGCCGGCATTGAGGTGGCAGAGCACTGTCCTATTCAGAGCCTAGGGGTACTCCTCCCCCCCATCTACCTGTCGATCGTCCTATTCACCACCAGGCTACCTAGCCCTGCCCATCTGGGTTCCCCCAGCCCTGTCACTCACACCAGCCAGACATCAGATACACATCACGCAGAGGCGGGCTGAAATGTTTAGGCAAGCAAAGGCCAGCTTTCTAAAAGCGGCATTTGCAAACGCGGAATATTAAAATAAACCTTGGGAAAAGATGTACCTTATTATTCCGAGTTCAGGCATACTAAACTCGATCTTCTACCATGTTCCCTGGGTCGGTTAGGATCATAAGGTGTAACAATCCAAGCCGCCCATACTGGCCTATGAGAACAGGGTAGCCTTGCAGTAGTGAACAACAAGCTGGCGGTAATTCACTACTAGGACATGCCACGCATCTAGGCTGGTCCTACATAATGCCTACAACGCACCCTGCCCGTGGGCCTACCAGAGGGGTGACTAACATGAAGTTAAGGGAAGGTTTAGGGACCGGCAAGTGTGGGCACTTGCCAGTCAGCATGTCAGTACCAGACTGCACGCAGGTTCTGCGATGGCAGACCCTAGACATATTTTACCGGCCGCTTCTGTGGGTGGCACAACCAGTGCTGCAAGCCCACCAGCGGTGTTTGTATTTACATGCCCTGGCGCTCCTGGCGCACTTTACTGGGGTCTGACAGTAAACCAAACAATCCAATCATGGAATCCAACCAACATAGATAATTTACATAGGGAGCACTCGCACCGCGACACTGGTTGGCAGTGGCACAGCGCGCTGAGCGGCCAACACCATAAAAGCACATGAGGCACAGCGACAAAAAGAGGAAGGGAGACTCACGCCAAGGGGCCAGGTCTAACAGTATGTAAGTGAGTGCGTGTGTCTCTGATAGGTTGTGTGGGTGAGTGTAAGAGTGTGAGTGGTTCTATGAGTGAGTGCATTAGTGTCTGAGTGAGTGTGTGAATGTATTTTTTCTAATTCAGCAATATTCACGAATACGTCATGACATTACACGTACTGAGCATCACAACAAATTTGCTAGTATTGGACATGGAAAAAACTGTTATACACATAAGGTGTCTGACAATTACCCCTATATTCAACATATAGGGTCAGGGCACCTCTACCCTGACCCCTTCTATCTTTCCTAATCTTACATTTCAGCCCTGTGGACGGTGTCCCATTACACAAAATAGCAGCCTCAACTTTCTACACAGGTTGCAGCTAGCCAATCACAGCATTCCTATTGGAGTGAGTATTCGCGACGTGTCACAAATTATTTGTGAATTATTTGCAACAATAGATATTCAAATTAAAATTTTCTCTATTATCTCAAAAAAACAGAACCGATTTACACCAAATAACAAAAAGGTTTTTTTCTGGACCAAGAGCTCCCTTTCTGCCAAATTTGGTGAAATTCCGTCCAGCGGTTCAGCTGTAGTCGTGTTTAAAATCCCTACGGGGAATTAACATAGAAAATGCACTTTTTTTGCCCCCTCATTTTCTCAGCCCCTGCTTGGATGATCATCTCGAAACTTTCCAAGCACAACAAAACCTAACTTGACAATTGTTTTGGAAACTTTCATGAAGATTCGTCAAACGGCATCAAAGTTATAGTAAAAAAAGCTTTTTCTCTGGAAACTAGGTCCTCACTAAAATGATGTATGTGTAAGTATATAAAGTATATATATATATATATATATATATATATATATATATATATATATATATATATATTATCTACTGGCGGTCGTCAGTAGATAGTTATAGTTAGGACCGTGTTTCCATAGGAAATCCGCAACATTCTATTTGGAATAACTTTGGCGCCGGTTGACGAATCCTCGCGAAATTTTCAAAATAGGTGGGGCGCTCCACTCCACTCCTACCCTGAAAGTCTCGGGGGGATTCGTCAAGCGGGGGCTGAGAAAAAAGGGGGGTCCCAAAACGTGTTTTCCCCATGCAATTTTCCATAGGGACCTTTAGTCCAAGGTACAGCCCGAACGGCTGAACAGAATTACTTGAAATTTGGCAGAGAGGTAGTCCTCAGCTCAGGGATGTGCCTTTTGCATATATGGAGTCAATCTGTTCAGTAGTTCCTGAGAAAATCAAAAGTAAAATCGTATACATATGTGGGCGGAGCCTAACCACACATCTCATCCTGAGATCTGATTGGCTGTCAGCACTTCATCCAAGAAGTGTTGGCAGCCATCTTGGGACCAATATACATGATAGCACCTCATTAAAAAGCATTGCAGTTAATAGAAGGTTTTAAGACTTTAGTTACATTATAAATCATTTGTTGATGGTACCATACTCATTTTAGGAATTGTGGTATGTTCTAAGGTGATTTCACCATGTGAAAAAGCCTTCTGCTGGGATATCATGATTGAGAGAAAAATATTTTCTCATGCTTTTCCCACAGAGGTTTGGAAGGTGATCTATAAGCTAAACTGAGAGCTTATTTTCTGTAAATTCACATTATCTTTCTCAGTCATGTGAGAATGAAGTCTGACATTCTCAGTAAAACATGTACATCCAACAAGGGCAGAGACTGTCAATTGATTCCTTTGTGTTCTACTGCAGCTTCCCAGAGTGCTCCAAAGAACAACTAGAGCGCTAACAGTCCTACTTATGATAAACGTATGGCACACCTGAAGCCATCTTGCTTGGATTAAAGTGGTAACTCTTAAAACATTTAATTTAAAAAAGGAACAAAATGAGGGGGTTCATTTTTCCATAAAAAGTATGATTAGTGCTGCAGAAAGAAAAATTAGGGCACATTTTGAGTGACTTCTCAAATCCTCTTCTATTTCATTAAAAAATTCTGACATGCAGACTGAAACATGCACTTTCAATACCAGCCGCAGTTTTCCCTGGTGAGCAGTAGCTTTACTACAGTGATCTAATGAGCAAAAAGAGTGCTAACATTCTGAATTTATGGCAAATGTGTGACACATCTGAATGCCTTCTTGATGGAATCAAAGTAAAAAACTGAAAGTATTTCCTACTGAGGAGACTGCAGTAAATGAGGAAATTAGGAAACTTCATAACAAATAAGTCTCCCAAGATGGCCACCAGAGACAAAAGAGCACAAATGTAGCCCAAATATCACCCAGATGTAGCCCAAGTATAGCCCAATGACAGAATGTCCCAGAGTGTTCTTAAAAACAACTAGAGCGCTTACTGTCTTCATTATGACAAAAGTATGGCACACCTGAAGCCATCTTGATTGGAATAAACTGGTAACACTTAAAACATTTAATTTAAAAAGGAACACAATGAGGGGGTTCATTTTGCCATAGAAATTATGATTAATGCTGAAGAAATAAAATGAGGGCACATTTTGAGTGACTTCTCAAATCCTCTTCTATTTCATTAAAAAATTCTGACATGCAGACTGAAACATGCACTTTTAATACCAGGAGCAGACTTCCATGGTGAACAGTAGTTTTACTACAGTGATCTAATGAGCAACTAGAGTGCTAACATTCAGAATTTATGGCAAATGTGTGACATATCTGAATACCTTCATGATGGAATCAAAGTAAAAAACTGAAAGCATTTCCTACTGAGGAGACTGCAGTACATGAGGAAATTAGGAAACTTCATAACAAATAAATCTCCCAAGATGGCCACCCGAGACAAAAGAGCCCAAATGTAGCCCAAAATCACCCAGATGTAGCCCAAATACAGAAGTGTGCAAAACACTTATTATTTTGTATTTTTGCAGTGTTATATAGTGCAGAATTGTCAGGTATTGGAGTGCTTTACATGAGCATTGGTTACATCACACAAGAACAAATTCATTTTGGTTGTAGACATGGGGAGACTAAGTGATTTGACCAGAATCACAGAATGTCGAGCTGAAGCAGAAACTCCAACCTGGTTCCCCAGTTGCAAAGTCTGCAGCTCTGGAAGTAACACCACATCCTCTCCCCTTAGTGCAACATTTAATCAAGTGGTCAACTGGATAAAAAAACATAAAGGTAACAAATAATTTAAAAGTGCTTTGTCGCTATTTGAAAACTCAGAAAAGATGTCCTTATTTTAGTCTTTTAGAGCACTAACCATAATTTTGATGCCAATAAGACCCTCTCATATATGTAATTTCTAAAGGAAATGCTCTAGGTATTACAGTTTTGATTACATCAAGATGACGTCAGGCGTTCCACACTTTTGTAATAAATATAGAATGTTAGCAATCTAGTTGTTCAGTAGGATACTGTTGAGAGGCAGAGGCCAGGGGCACGAACTCTGAAAATTGAAGGCAGGTAGGAGGGTGCAAAGGCAACAATTTAACCACACTGAGCAGGCAGGAAGGGCCGTGGCAGCACAAGAGACTATGGAGGGCAGTGGAAAGGGGGGCAGGGGCAACAAACCAACAATACAGGACTTGCAAGAGAGGCTGTGGCAATGTATTAGACCATTGTGGGCAGAAGGAAGATGCAATGGTAGTACAACCATACATGCCAACAGACCCGATTCAGCCAGGAAACGTCCAATGTTTTTAAGCTCAAATGGGCTTTATTTGATCTGTCTCCTGTCTACAATCTCCTCTTTTTCAATGTAACTCAAAGGGGAAAATCAATACCCCAGATTTTTTTCAAAATCTCCCTCTTACCAAGTTCAAAATGTTCGCAAGTATGGTACATTGGATCATGGAAGGAAATGGAGTAGGGACATGGCCATGGATAACAGAGGACAGGAGGGACATGGAGAGGTGCACCAAACTGACCCTGCAGGGCAGGCATCAGGGTTTGCAGCAGCACAATACACCACACAGGGCATGCGGGACGGGAGTGCAGCACAACAATCCATAGAACGCAAGAGAGAGGGGACAGGACCATGCACATGGACAACAGAGAACAGAGGGGAAAGAGGCAATGGTAGCTAGCTGACCATAATGGACAGACAGGAGAGAAAGCTGCAGCATAACAGACCATAAAGGGCAGGAGGGACGGATCAGGGGCATTACAATGGAACAGACAAGCCAGGAGGGAGGGAGTAGGGGTCTGCACATGTAAACAGAGGGCTGGGGGCAAGGGGGCAGGGCAGAAGCAGCAAGATAGCCATGGAGGTCAGGCAGGATGGGCACTAGAAGCAAGACACACCATGAAGAGCAACAGTGAGACTGTGATGGCATACACACAGACCATGGAGGGAAGGTGGGAGGGGTTCAGGGGCAGCTAACTGACCACACAGGGAAGGTGGGAGGGGCCATGGCAGCACAGAAGACCATGCATGGCAAGTGGGAGGGTTAGTGGCAGCACAATGGCTATGATGGGCAAGAAGGAGGGTGCAGGGGCATGCACAAAGGACGATGGAGGATAGAAGGGAGGGTCAGGACCTGTGCACAGACAGGAAAGTTCAGGGGAAGGGGCCTCACAACAGACCGCACAGGGCAGACAGGAGGAGCAGTTGCAGCACAACAGACCAGGGAGGGCAGAAGGGTGTGGCAGTACAATGGACCTTGTAGGACAGGAGGAAGAGGATAGGGGCATGGCATGTGGACAGGCAGGGTGGAGGTGGCAGGGACAGGTTACAGTCATCTGACAATGCTAGGCAGGTCGGAGGGGAGTGGCAGCTCAACAGAACACTCAGAGTAGATAGGAGTGGCAGGTCCATGGAACATGGTGGGCAAAAAGGATGGAGCAGGGGCATGCACAAAGACATCGGAGGGCAGGGGGAAGGAGAATAGGGGCAGCAAGCTAAGCACAGAGTTTAAGCAGGAGGTCAATGATGGGGCATAGAATTGGGCAATGGAGGGCAGGAGGAGTGGACTGGTACATCATACTAAATTGAGGGCAGTGGCAGCACATCAGACCATGCATGGCAGGAGGGAGGAGGCTAGTCCATAGATTCACACAACAGAGGATAGGGAGAAGGGGGATGGGGCAGCAAGCTAACTGTTCAGAGAAGGCGGGTATTAGGAACTTTATTGTTTTTAAAACGTGTGTCTGTGCGAACTACTTAAAATATGAACAAGTATGCAGCATAATCTCACTTTTATTCAGGAAGAAGAGGACGTTTGTGACTGTGACTCCAGGCTCACTTGGCAGAAACACCCCCTGACCCTCCACCCCCTATCGCAAAATGTAATGCCCGTGAAAAGGGTAGGTGAACACAGGGTTATATAGAACATAGTCCTGAGAGCACGATTGAAAATGAAAACTAGATATAGTGTATGGTATAAACTATGCACCAAAAAGGGTGATACAAGATGAACCGGGCGTGAAATATAATATGCAATACATTGTGCGCAATGACAGATTCATTGGAGAGCGCGAGATAGCACAGGCACTAGCGCGTGCTATGCGATATGCGCCTTGGAGTGTAATATGCACAGGACAGTGTTGTGTAACCTAACTAGTCTCTAAAGTTGTAATATAAAATATGTGCTGGGGAGTGTAACGTTGCATATGCACTGTGACAAAGATATGGATCCCAGATTGTAATATGTATGGCATAGCACTGTGCGTTATAACATAGGCATCGAGGAAGGCACGTTAGATGGGGCAATATAACCCGTGCGAAGACAAGTGTGGCATGACATATTCACGGGGTGGTGTTACAGTGCACATGGGCTAGAGAGTGTCATAGCATATGCACTAGCTAGTGGAATACAACACAGAGGTGTGTGGCACTCAGCAGGCAATGGTGGGTGTAACACAGCATTGGGCTCTGCCAGGAGCGCGCTGTGACTCTCAAGTGATGTTCGTCCCCTTTCCAGAGAGTAAAATAAAAAGTATTACACATCCGGCAGTGGATGTGTGTTTTATTAACTGTGAGGGGGATTTCTTGCATAGTTTTGGTCGAATTTTTGTCGAATACCCTTTGAATGGCTTGGTGTGCATGTGTATTAAATGTGCCCGTCAATAGCTACCCATGTTTGTATAAATAGACGACAAGGGTGTCTACCGGGATTAGGCACGGTAGGGCATCAGACATGTCAGAGCTTCACTAGTGGTGTAAATACATTCCACGTGGATTCATTGTATGCATAGTCGCCTTTTAATGAATATCACGCAAATCGTCATGGTGATAGGTACGTACGGTTTGTCCAGCATGTCCTAGGTGTGTCTATAAATATATATTTTTTTTAAATATTAAAAAACAGTGGCCGGCCCTGGGGATTGGGGTCAAAAAAATATAATTAGGAGACAGGCCCTGGGGGATGGGGTCATCAGGGCCAATAAATTAGAATAAGAAGAGGAACCACACAGCCCCCCTTCTTAAAAAATTAAAATAGATAAAAGACTGGCATCGTGCCGGAGGCCACGCCCCCTCCTTGCAGAACTCTGCAAACACGCCCCCTGGCGAGTTGTAAGTTGGGGAATTAATTCCTTTTCAATACTGAGGGTCCCTGAGGGCCAACTAGCCCAACAGGCATCTCCAGTATGCGCCAGGGAGCTGCGCTGCAGACAGGTGTTCTGAGGCCAAGCCCCTTTTTACACCTCTCTGCAACGCATCTCTGTGGCGCTTACTGGAGGTACCTAGTGGTCTAGTTTGACCCTAGGGACCCTTAGGATTCAAGGGGACTTAATCTCTCAGCTTAGAACAGCCACAGGGCGCGTTTACACAGTGGTGAAGGGAGGGGACGGGGCCTGAGGTGACGTGTGCAAACACGCACTATGGCACGTTTTAAATTGGGGATATAATTTTCCTTCAATACTGAGGGCCCCTGGGGGCTAACTAGCCCACCAAGTGCTTCCAGTAAGCGCCACTGAGCTGCATTGCAGAGAGCTGGTCCAGGCCATGCCACTTTTTACACCTCTCTGCAACGCAGCTCTGTGGCACTTACTGGAGGTACCTAGTGGGCTAGTTGGACCCTAGGGACCCTCAGGACTCAAATGAACTTAATCTCCCAACTAAAAACGGACACAGGGCGTGTTTACACAGTGGTGAAGGGAGGGGACAGGGCCTGAGTTAACGTGTGCAAAAACGCCCTGTGGCCTGTTTTAAGAGGTAGTTTTAATCCCCCTGCCCTATTATATACTAGGGGCTTACAGAGGAGGTCATGCTAATCACAAGGGGACCCCAACGCATAATGTTCCCTAGTGTATGTAGGTGTTTTCACTGTATTCTAAGTGTCTTTTAACATAGCACTGGCTCTAGGCCTGGTTAGTCAGACTCAGTTACCACCAGTATCCGTCTGAAAAAGTTGAGGGTACAGGATGATTTTGCAACAAGGCTTCTTTCTGCTCTTCTTTTTGTTCTTTCTGCACGTTATCCTTCTTCCTGCACTTTTCTTCGTCTTTGAGGACTTCTGTTGCTTCTTTCTGCACTTCTTTTTTTTCTTTCTGTGCATTTTTCTTCTTACTTCACATGTCCTATCTCTGTAGGCATAGTTAGAAATTAGCATTTAAAAAACCTTTGAAATTCACAGAAAAAAACATAGGTTTCAGGCACGTTATAGTTAGGAATTAGCATTTAAAAAACCTCAGAAATTCACAGAAAAAACCATAGGTTTCAGGGGTGTTATAGTTAGCTGGACTTTTCACTTGTACAAAACCATTGAAATTCCCCCGTTATAGTTAGTTCAGCTAACTATAACTCGCGCGCCCGCAATGCACTGCTGATGACGTCACATATTACATCACTCATGACATGGTCAGTGACATCACTCATGACATCACTGATGACATCTCAAATGACATCACTGATGACATCACTGATGACATCATCCTTGTGATAGAGTGGCAGACCTCCTCTCACCCTAATATAACCTTTGATACACACATTCAAAAATAGAGACTAAACTTTTCAAAACAATGGACATACCAATACCAGTTACAACAACCTCTTCAGTAATTCTAAGATCCACATACACATCCACTCATTCACCAACAGTCCTATACAGTCACTCATACATGTACTCACTCATCATATGTACTCATACACCTATACATCCTGTTACACAATGCCACTCATCCATAGAGTTACTCACACACATAGTCACTCATGCTAATAAAGAATCAAACATACATTTACTTGCATATACAGTTATACACACACCACCACACTTACTTCTACGGAAACTTACACATACTTAGTCTTTTAAACAATCACTTATAGAAACACATACTTATTCATACAGGAACTCTTTCAATCTCTCACTCTCACATATACTCACTTATGTACACCAATAGTCACATATACTAGTTTAAAACACATGTAGTTACTCATAAAGACACTATTGAGACAGTCATTCACTCACTAACACACCCATACACACACTCATCCACCCATACAGTCCTGCACACATGCTGTCTTCAGCACATACAAACAGTGAGTCACTCATTCATGCACCTATGCACTACGTAATACCCCCCACCGAACCATGCAGACACTCAGACTGATACTCAAAAAACCAACTAATAACCTATATAGACACCCATGTAGCTACTCACCAACCCATGCAGCCACTTATACACAAAGTGAGAGACTGATACAGATATTTACATATTTAAACATTACTCACTAAGCCATGTATTCACTATGATACACTTAATCAGTCAGTTACACAATCAATTTTTCAAAAACAAATCATCCATTTAGACACTTATATACCCATTTATTCTTCCAGCGACCTTGAGATATACATATATAAAACATATTTAATTTTCAGAAAAACACACATTCACTGATTGATGTCATCAGTGATGTCATTTGAGATGTCATCAGTGATGTCATGAGTGATGTCACTGACCATGTCATGAGTGATGTAATATGTGACGTCATCAGCAGTGCATTGCGGGCGCGCGAGTTATAGTTAGCTGAACTAACTATAACAGGGGAATTTCAATAGTTTTGTACAAGTGAAAAGTCCAGCTAACTATAACACCCCTGAAACCTATGGTTTTTTCAGTGAATATATATATATATATATATACTTTATATACTTACACATATATTAAAAAAAAAAATCATATACATACTTACACATAAATATTATCGTGCCTGAGTGGGTGTGCAAGTCTCTCTGTGGGTCTGTGAGTGGCTGCATGAGTGCCTGAATGGATCTGTGAGTAGGTGCATGGCTGTCTGAGTGGGTGTGTGAGTGGTGTGTGATCCTCTGAGTGGGTCTGTGAGTATTTGCATTTTGGAATTTATAGAGCGCACAACTCATCCCCAAAGGGTTATCCCAGCACTAGTCTTCCCTGAACTGGAAACAGGCATCCTGGGACCGGTTTCAGGACATTACGCCCCAATAGTCAGGCCAGCTTGAATCCAGTGGCACAGCAAGCAAGGGTTCCACATCTGGGCATTTGAGATGTTATCAGTGATGCCATAAATGATGTCATAGAACATGTCATCAGTGATGTCATATGGGAGGTTATAAGCAGCACATGGTGGGGCTGTAAGTTGTAGTTAGCACTGCTAACTATAACTGGTGAATTTCTGTGTTTTGTTTTGTTCACACAACAGGATTGCTAAGAGGTGGTTTGGAGGCCACGCTCTCTTTCTCCACCACTCTGAAAATGTGGCTCATGGTGCTCTACTGATTGGGGAATGAAGTTCACGTTACTCCTGAGGGACCTTGGGTGTGAAGAAGCGCTTCTGGTACCTCCTATAAGTTCTATACAGTGTTTCCTGAGAGCTGGTTGGAGACCTAGCTCTCTTTGCTACCCCTGTGCAAACACGACTACTAGTTACAATTTTTTATAAAAATTCACACACAAAAAACAGGGATGTTTTAGTTAGGAAATAGATTTTAAAATAGTAGAAATTCACTGAATTAACCAAAGGTTACAGGGACGTTATAGTTAGGGTCAGCTTAGATGTCATCAGTGTTGTCATCAGTGATGTCACTGACCATGTCATGAGCGATGTCATATGTGAGGTCATAAGCTGTGCATTGCAGGGGGCGCGAGCTATAGTTCAGCTAACTATAACTGCCAAATTTCACTGGCTTTGTACGAGTGAAGGCTGACCCTAAATACAATGTCCCCGTAACCTTTCGTTTTTTCAGCGAATACGAAGGTTACATGGAAATTATAGTAAGGAAATAGAATTCAAAAAATTAAAATTTACTAAAAAAACAAAAGGTTATGGGGATGTTATAGCTAGGTTCGGATTTCACTTGTACAAAACCATGAAATTCACCTGAGCTACCTATAACTTATGCCCCCACAATGCACTGCTTATGACCTCATATATCAAATCAATCAAGACATGGTCAGTGACATCACTGATGACATCAAATGGCATCATTGATGACATCATCCATAGAACCACTTTATACCCAGTCACACCCCATACAACCTCTCGTACGCCCACTCAGACACCCACACAACCAGTCACATACCCATTCACAGACCCATACAATTGCTTATACATCCACTTACTAATTTACAAAATGGGAGGGGGACACTCAGCCATGGAGAGTTGCTGGGGACCCGAACCCCAGCGCTAGTAAGTAACTAAAGAGGAAGGGGCTTGTGTGGGGCCCACTTCTCTGATCCGATAATAGGCCCGGGGACACTATTTTCCCTGGCCCGATACAGTTGCAGTTTCCCGGGGACCCCTTCTCCCAAGAAAATGCTATTTTGTGCATGGTAGAGTGTAGGCATACTCTGCCCATACTTTCCCAGGCAGAAAACCCACCCAGCAAGAATATTGTAAAATGCTGAACCTGCCCGAGCTACCTCCAAATAAGAAATTACTGTGGAGTGCCCAAGGTGGGCACTGGGGCATCTCATATGTACGATAAAAAAATATATACATTGCCAGCTCCTGCACAGCTCTTGGGGCTGATTGTAGGGAGCCCTCAGGGCTACGGGTCCCTGGGGCTCCCTCCCTGCAGCACCAAAGAAAAATTAAAGATAAGGGTGTCTCTTGGGCACCTGGGACACACAATAAATAATAATAATAAAAAGAAAAGTGAACAATAAATAAGTGCCAGGAGACGCTCATTTATTATTAACTGGCTCTTGCAAGGAACGCTCCATAATGCTCTGTGAGGGCTTTTAAAATATATTTTTGGAGCTTGTGGTTGTCCCTAGAAGGGGTAGGAACATCTCCACCAAGCCTTTTTCAATGTTGTGGGGGACTGCAGGAAGTACAGCCCCCCCGAAACATAAAAACAACTGTAAGTCTCCTGGGTCATTAACTCAAGGATAGCTTACTATAACTTTCCAAAACACTCCTAAGTGGAGCTCTATGCTCTTCAGCTGGAGTGCAGAGCCCGTTGTGGTTGTTCCTATACCTGCACTTTGTAGCTTGAAAATTGTTGAAAAAAAGGCTCAAAGATATGTTGATTTTTTTTAAAACTGTTCAAATATTTTGTGACAATTTTTATTACACATTGCACTATGTGAATTAGTGAAACATACATTTGATAACAATTATTTGGGATTTTTTGACAAAGACAATAGGTGTGCTTTGTATATCTATATACAAGAGGGAATGCTGTATGTGATCAAAGAGCTTTCTGAAACTTCAACAAATCAAATATTCACCCTCATTGAAAAAACATTTAACTTTCCATCTCTTCAGTCTATCATGAAACGGGAGCCATAATGTAGTATCCAAAATAGTTTTCTATTTATTCCTTAGACATTACAACTCAGCCAAGCCAGCACATTTCATCCTGAAGAGGACTTCATCAGAGATGATCAATCCTTGTGTTTATCATTTCAGGAAATTTGTGATAGACCAGAATACAGTGTGTTTGTAGAATGAGTCACTTCCAAGTAACAACCACAGCTTGGCATGGCACAGCATCAAAACTGATGGTTCCTCGTTTCAATGAACACACATGTATTATGCAATTGTACAAAAAAGGCAGCAAAGAACTCTGGGTAGTTCCCAAGTTTAGGTAGAGAGCAGCTCCTCTATAGCGCACCCTACAACACCAGCAACACTCTAAATCTACTCACCTTAAATGTCTGTTTTTCTAGCAAAGTTTTTAAACATAGGATTAGTACAGTGCTATTCACATCGATCTAGAAGGTTACAAAGACGTTTGCCATATTTACATCAAATTCTTTAAGCAAAGGATTTGCTAGTGCCATCTTTGCTGAGCTGAAAAATGACAAAAGCTTTTTATCACTCCAGGCAGTGTATTACAGCTTTAGATTGATAAAATTCTATCCAAGGTAACCTGAAATGAATAAAAGCAACCCCTGACCCTCCAGGTGCCAAAAATAAAAAAATTATAATGCTGCTTCACAATTGCACATCTATGGGACTGAGCCGAGCACTCCTATGATGAACCGCAGTAGTTCCATGGGACCCATCATACAAGCATCACCCCTGTACGACGGGACAGCTCAAATATCAATTATCTTGCATAGTCTCGTAGTACAGTGAGGTGAAGCTTGGGGAGTGTGAAAACTATTAAACAAATATGAAAAATGTGGGGTGGGGTCCATTAGGTGGTTGGCTGACCATGAGGCAGCAGGGGGTGGGTACAGGATTTTGGAGGAATATGTGACACCATGTTTTGAGGTATTTTACATCGAAACTGAATATAATTTAAAGATGACTTACCAGGGGTTGTGAAGTAGGGGTTTTAACAATTAGTGTCCTGTGGGGAGCATAAATCTTATTAGATGCCTTTGATAAAACTGGATAATATTTCAAGATTACTGCAGAGAGGAATATGGTGTCTCACTCACAGGAGTTATATCGGAACATGGGGTCTCACTCATAGGAGTTTTGTCAGTCTTTGTGGCAAATGGGTTTGAACAAGCACATATGACCAGTATCATTAATACTTCCACTACTTGTGTGTCTGCTTATCTTTGTGCCGAAGCTATTTCCAAAACATTTATGTTAGATTGTTTAAAAATATGTACTTCTTTGGTCTCCCATAAAATCTCTTTATTTTTCAGGCACATTCATGGCTTTGCATATGTGAAACTGTTGCATCAATAACTCATTGCCTGCTGAAGTTACAAATAAAAATGTGAAGATATTATCATTTTTTAACAATGTTGTCCAATATTTAGTTACATTTATCAAATGGGCATACCAATCCTGGACTATCAACTAAAGAAATGTGGCCTGAATGTCCAGATATACTGAATATATGTGGATTTTCCAAGTGACTATAGTCTGTACAATCAATTATGTAACATAAGCGTATATCAATAAATTGTGGCTGAATAACTCTTTATGGTGCAGCAATCAATTGATAACAGATGCCAAACTGAGGATTATATGGAAAGTATATCTCTACATACTTTATCATATTGTATGACCAAAGGAACCTTATTGCTACAAGCCACCTCGTATAGCCCAGGGGTATCTGTCAACATACAACAACCACATATTTTACACATCTACTTTCTAAGGTTTCTATTGCCAGGTGCCAGATCTAATGTGCCCTTCTTAAATGACAGCAGAATGCACAGGTCATGACATTTGTAACAATTTTGTTTTAGCATTTGCTTTCCAAAACGTGGAACTTCTCACCAAATCTACCTCACTCAGCAACAAATCTTTGCCAAGGGTTGATCACCATATGTGTTCCTTGGGATCTTTGATGTATAAGTGTTGTTTTTGGATTTCGGGTGCACACAGGCATTACACTGGGTGTAGTCCATTTGGGAAAAATGGAAAGCAGCTGAAGGGGAAATGCTGGCTTACGTTGCCTGTCTTTTGGTAAGAGGTAGCACCCCTGGGTTGTTTGGAATAATATTGCAGCTTTATTTTTTATATATTCTCACCCTTTGGTTTCTGTTGCTTGGTACCAAGCTTCTGTCACCCTGATCATCTAGCCAGTAGAATGTCCTGAACATGACATTTGTACCTAGTACATTTTTTCACAAACATTATTCCTCCTAGTCTGCCTTAAACAAGAACATGCCTTGCCAAGGGTTCTCCTGAGCATGAGGTATCAGACATGTAAGGGATTTCTATGTGTTTGGGGTGTCTACAGATAATAATCTGAGAGCATTGCATATTTTAAATTTGGAAAACAACTGGCTGAGATATGGCAGTTTAGGCTGCCTGTTTTTGGCCACAGATATCAACTATGGGCTGCGTGGAAACATACCACATACATTTATTCTGATTATTTACACAGTCCAAGGTTTTCAGTGCTGGGTGCCAGACCTCCCTCTCATTTATATGGCTGGCCTAGAGAACGAGCTGAATATGACAAATTCCAGATTTGTTTAGAAATGTATTTCCAAGGGAGAGCGTATGCCGCAGCGATTCAACATGGCCGCTTGAACAGTGACCTCCTGGTTGCCTCAGACATACACAGCAGAGGGAGAGTGGACCTACCTTGCTCTTGTGATGCTTGAGGCTGTGAAATGGCGGGGGAGTGATGGAGAGCAGCAGAGTTGTTAGACCTTTAGCAGGTCTCTACACCGCTTCAATTTCTGCTTGCTCCTCATTGGCTCCTGTAGTCGTGGCAGCCATTATGTTTATTTAATATGTGATGGGGCTTGGGAACGCTTCATCACCCACATCACCAACACCAATGCATCCAGAATCAACAAAGACACTAACAATTTCCCTTCACAAAATTGAAGCACTGGGAAGCAATTCATACACGTATGACTGTCGCTTCCTGCAGTCCCATAAAAATGTTATTCTTCACTGTGCGTCACTTCTTTGTTCTGCAGCATTGTAAATGGCTACCAGGAGCTGTGAAGTATCTCATAATATTCCTTAGCAAAACAACATTTACAGAGCACAGGTCATCACTTAAAGGCAATCACACAAATCCACAGTTCATTTATTAAAGGAATTGACACTGGAGGACTTCGCTTGGATGATATCTGAGGTTTACAGTCGGTTGGGGGATGTTGGAAATGCTGCAGAGCATATTTCTAGACCTTTAACAAGTTTCCACATCCCTTTTGATGAATGACACTCATTTGTCCTTGTTTACTTGTGGCGGTGGTTGCCATCTACTACACCCACATGATTAACATCGACAGCGCTTTTCTCACCCTCATCTCCCAAATATCTGGAGACATGAGGATGCTTTTTTAATTTTCAGCCACTTTTAGTGCGTGTGTTGTCCTTCGAGGTTTATACAGCTCTGTCATACACATTTCATCCTCAGACTGCATTTCTCACTGAATTCTTGGAGTTTTATCCCACCTACATATCTCTGGATCATTTTGTTCATCCTTACTTTATAGTACCGTCGTCTGCCATTTGATATGGTCATTCTCCTTGGGCATCTCAGAATCTTCAATATCACCATTACACATTAACATTTTATTACTATTTTTTCCACAATGGATGCTCAAATCCATTCCTCATCAAGATCTTTTGCTTCTCCTAACCCCTTGCCAATCCTCGCAAGGAACCCACTGGCAACATTACCAAGAGAGAAAAAAAGTACCCAACCTCTCCAACGAAATTGCCATTACCCCTAACATTGGAGGCTATTATGGACAAATGAAAAAATACTGAGCCATTTTTCATTGAAATGAATGCAGCTCTTCAAAGATTCAAGGGCAAATTATCTCATTTGGATTCCAGACTCACAAAGGTTGAACAGCGAGTTAGTGGTGTGAAAGATGTTATGGCTACAGTTGCGTCCCTCTCTAAGGAAGTTACTATTCCCAAGAAACAGACAGAAGACCTAGAAAATAGTAACAGATGCAACAACTTGAGAGTTTATGGTATTCATGAGACATTGGTGGAGTATGACATTATCCCTTTTCTGGAAGATAACATCCCCAAGATGGTTGGCATGAAGGTCCCCTCTGCCTCAACATTCAAAGAGCTCATCTCATCAGCCCTGTACATCCTTTGTCTTCAAACTCAGCCAAACCAAGGGGCATCATTGCCTATTTCCTACTCTATTCTGAACTAATGCAAGTCCTCTCAGCTGTTAAACCACATAATCAAATATTGTGCTCTGGTCATAAGCCAAGACATTGCCAAGGAAACAACTGCTTGACGGAAAAGGTTTTAGGATTTACGTTTTGCTTTGAGAACCATCAACACTCTAGATCATGGGGCCTGACAAACTTTCCTGTCGGGGGCCAAAATTACAGTGTGGTTTGTGGCCGAGGGTTGCACTGGTAAGGGTGGGGACAGAGGGGGTGGGGTCATTGGGCTGGTCAGTGGGGGGCGGGACTAGAGTAAAAAAACAGTTTCAAAACATTAGACAATGAGACAATGCTGTATTTCAAAAGCAGATGTAACTACAAAGAGCACGTTTTGATAATACATTTTTATTAGCAGACAATAGCAATCTTAATAGGCATTGAATAGCTTCTTACCCACTTTGACCCCAATTCCATCACAGTCTCTCTCTCTCTCTCTCTCTCTTTCTCTCTCTCTCTCTCTCTCACACACACTCTCTCTGACTCTCTCTCTCTGTCAATCAGTCTCTCTCAGTCAGTAAGTGAGTTTCTCTATCTCTCAGTCAGTCAGTCTCACTCTCTCTCAGTCAGTCAATCTCTCTCTGTGTCAGTCAGTCAGTCTCTATCTCTCAGTTAGTCTCTCTCTCTCCTAGTCAGTCTCTCTCTCTCTTTCTGTCAGTCAGTCTCTCTCTGTCAGTCTCTATCTGTCAGTCAGTCAATCTCTCTCTGTCAGTCAGTCTCTCTCTTTCAGTCAGTCAGTCTCTCTCAGTCAGTCTCTCTCAGTCAGTCAGTCTCTCTGTCAGTCTCTCACTCAGTCAGTCTCTCATAGTCAATCACTCAGTCTCTCTCTGTCAGTCTCTCTCTCTCTGTCAGTCAGTCTCTCTTTGTCAGTCAGTCACTCTCTCGCAGTCAGTCTCTCTGTCAGTCAGCCAGTCTCTCTGTCAGTCAGGCTCTCTCTCTCAGTCAGTCTCTCTCTCAGTCAGTCAGTCTCTCTCTCAGTGAGCCAGTCTCTCTCTGTGTCAGTCGCTCTCTCTGTAAGTCAGTCTCTCTCAGTCAGTCAGTCTCTCTCTCTCTCAGTCAGTCGCTCTCAGTCAGTCAGTGTCTTTCTCTCTGTCAGTCTCTCACTCAGTTAGTCTCTCTCAGTCAGTCTCTCTCTCTCTCAGTCAGTCAATCTCTCTCTGTCAGTCAGTCTCTCTCTTTCAGTCAGTCAGTCTCTCTCAGTCAGTCTCTCTCAGTCAGTCAGTCTCTCTGTCAGTCTCTCTCTCAGTCAGTCTCTCATAGTCAATCACTCAGTCTCTCTCTGTCAGTCTCTCTCTCTCTGTCAGTCAGTCTCTCTTTGTCAGTCAGTCACTCTCTCGCAGTCAGTCTCTCTGTCAGTCAGCCAGTCTCTCTGTCAGTCAGGCTCTCTCTCTCAGTCAGTCTCTCTCTCAGTCAGTCAGTCTCTCTCTCAGTGAGCCAGTCTCTCTCTGTGTCAGTCGCTCTCTCTGTAAGTCAGTCTCTCTCAGTCAGTCAGTCTCTCTCTCTCTCAGTCAGTCGCTCTCAGTCAGTCAGTGTCTTTCTCTCTGTCAGTCTCTCACTCAGTTAGTCTCTCTCAGTCAGTCTCTCTCTCTCTGTCAGTCAGTCTCTCTCTGTCAGCCAGTCAGTCTCTCTCTCAGTCAGTCTCTCAGTCAGTCTCAGTCAGTCAGTCTCTCTCTCAGTCAGTCAGTCTCTCTAGGTCAGTCAGTCATTCTCTCTCAGTCTCTCTCTCTCAGTCAGTCTCTCTCTCTCTCTGCCAGTCTCTCTCTCAGTCAGTCAGTCTCGCTCTCTGTCAGCCTCTCTCTCTCTCTGTCAGTCAGTCTCTCTCTGTCTCTCGCTCTCTCTCTTGGTCAGTCTCTCTCTCTCTCTCTGTCAGTCAGTCTCTCTCTCAGTCAGTCAGTCTCTCTCTCTCTTTGTCAGTCAGTCTCTCTGTCTCTGTCAGTCAGACAGTCTCTCAGTCAAACAGCCTCTCTCTCTCTGTCTGTCAGTCTTTCTCTCTCTTAGTCAGTATCTCAGTGTCTCAGTCAGTCAGTCTCTCTCTCTACTCTCTTTGCACTCTCTCTCCACTCTCTCTTCACAGTCTGTCTCTCTTCACTCTCTCTCTCTCTCTCTCTCTCCACTCTCTCTCTCTCTCCCCACTTTCGCTTTCTCCCTCTCTCTCTCTCTCTCTCTCTCTCTGGGGGGCCATGGGTACATTACCTGCAAGGTCCGCAGCCCGTACTGTGAGTACCATGGCTCTAGATTGTCTCTTCCATCCCTGCTTCTTCGAGGTCACCTATAAGCGGTGGAACTTCGCAAAACTTGAACTTTCCCTTCTATATATAGTATAAGTTACGCAGGATGTTGTTTGTTTGCTGATGTTCTTTTTTTATCACAGGTTCACAGCCTACCTGGCTTCTTTGAACTACAATTCCATATTTTCCTGTTTCTCTTTGTCTCTGTCCCCCCTTCTCTCTCAGAGTATTGTTATCTTCATGTCTGTGATTTTTTCCCTTATTACGATTTGTATGGTTTGCGTTTCTCCTCACATGTTCTTTTATTAATCTCTTTCTTAGTTTCTCTTCCTCCACCACCTTCTTAATATGTTACCAATCATTCGGAGGCCTGCTTTGGTTGGCCTCATCATCCACGCCTTCCCCTCCCACATCATTGTTCTTTTAGTTTTTTGCTATTGATCTCCATGTCTTCTCACCATCCTCTCTCTCTTACCATTGGGTTATATCTGTTCCTCCCCTTTCCCTCTTTCCCATTTTCTTCTGCATTTGTTTTCTCTCCCCTTTTTCTCCTCTTTTGCACTTCTTTTCTTTCACTTAAATTCGCAATACCACACATTTTTCTCTCTACAATCTTTAAATGTGGCTTTTTTATTCATACATGCCTTTAATACTCACTCTATTTTAAATATGTTTCTAAATGTTGTGCTCTTTCTTTCATTCTATAACTTTTACGATATAAGTCCATACTACTATTTAAAATGAAAAATGTGTGTGTTATATCCTCGAATGTTAAGGGTCTTCAAAACCCCATTAGAAACCAATCTGTACTTACTCACTTATCGAAATTTAAATGTCAGATTGCACTTGTAGAAGAAACTCACCTTAAGGAACAGGATATTGCTTGTTTGTGCCAACATTGGGTTGGTCATTGTTAGACCTGGCATCATTTGGTGTGTTTCCCCTCTCTTTTAGCTTTCTGATCTCCTTGTGGATTTTCCAAGTGACTATAGTCTGTACAATCAATTATGTAACATAAGTGTATATCAATAAATTGTGGCTGAATAACTCTTTATGGTGCAGCAATCAATTGATAACAGATGCCAAACTGAGGATTATATGGAAAGTATATCTCTACATACTTTATCATATTGTATGACCAAAGGAACCTTATTGCTACAAGCCACCTCGCATAACCCAGGGGTATCTGTAAACATACAACAACCACATATTTTACACATCTACTTTCTAAGGTTTCTATTGCCAGGTGCCAGATCTAATGTGCCCTTCTTAAATGACAGCAGAATGCACAGGTCATGACATTTGTAACAATTTTGTTTTAGCATTTGCTTTCCAAAACGTGGAACTTCTCACCAAATCTACCTCACTCAGCAACAAATCTTTGCCAAGGGATGATCACCATATGTGTTCCTTGGGATCTTTGATGTATAAGTGTTGTTTTTGGATTTCGGGTGCACACAGGCATTACACTGGGTGTAGTCCATTTGGGAAAAATGGAAAGCAGCTGAAGGGGAAATGCTGGCTTACGTTGCCTGTCTTTTGGTAAGAGGTAGCACCCCTGGGTTGTTTGGAATAATATTGCAGCTTTATTTTTTATATATTCTCACCCTTTGGTTTCTGTTGCTTGGTGCCAAGCTTCTGTCACCCTGATCATCTAGCCAGTAGAATGTCCTGAACATGACATTTGTACCTAGTACATTTTTTCACAAACATTATTCCTCCTAGTCTGCCTTAAACAAGAACATGCCTTGCCAAGGGTTCTCCTGAGCATGAGGTATCAGACATGTAAGGGATTTCTATGTGTTTGGGGTGTCTACAGGTAATAATCTGAGAGCATTGCATATTTTAAATTTGGAAAACAACTGGCTGAGATATGGCAGTTTAGGCTGCCTGTTTTTGGCCACAGATATCACCTATGGGCTGCGTGGAAACATACCACATACATTTATTCTGATTATTTACACAGTCCAAGGTTTTCAGTGCTGGGTGCCAGACCTCCCTCTCATTTATATGGCTGGCCTAGAGAACGAGCTGAATATGACAAATTCCAGATTTGTTTAGAAATGTATTTCCAAGGGAGAGCGTATGCCGCAGCGATTCAACATGGCCGCTTGAACAGTGACCTCCTGGTTGCCTCAGACATACACAGCAGAGGGAGAGTGGACCTACCTTGCTCTTGTGATGCTTGAGGCTGTGAAATGGCGGGGGAGTGATGGAGAGCAGCAGAGTTGTTAGACCTTTAGCAGGTCTCTACACCGCTTTAATTTCTGCTTGCTCCTCATTGGCTCCTGTAGTCGTGGCAGCCATTATGTTTATTTAATATGTGATGGGGCTTGGGAACGCTTCATCACCCACATCACCAACACCAATGCATCCAGAATCAACAAAGACACTAACAATTTCCCTTCACAAAATTGAAGCACTGGGAAGCAATTCATACACGTATGACTGTCGCTTCCTGCAGTCCCATAAAAATGTTATTCCTCACTGTGCGTCACTTCTTTGTTCTGCAGCATTGTAAATGGCTACCAGGAGCTGTGAAGTATCTCATAATATTCCTTAGCAAAACAACATTTACAGAGCACAGGTCATCACTTAAAGGCAATCACACAAATCCACAGTTCATTTATTAAAGGAATTGACACTGGAGGACTTCGCTTGGATGATATCTGAGGTTTACAGTCGGTTGGGGGATGTTGGAAATGCTGCAGAGCATATTTCTAGACCTTTAACAAGTTTCCACATCCCTTTTGATGAATGACACTCATTTGTCCTTGTTTACTTGTGGCGGTGGTTGCCATCTACTACACCCACATGATTAACATCGACAGCGCTTTTCTCACCCTCATCTCCCAAATATCTGGAGACATGAGGATGCTTTTTTAATTTTCAGCCACTTTTAGTGCGTGTGTTGTCCTTCGAGGTTTATACAGCTCTGTCATACACATTTCATCCTCAGACTGCAATTCTCACTGAATTCTTGGAGTTTTATCCCACCTACATATCTCTGGATCATTTTGTTCATCCTTACTTTATAGTACCGTCGTCTGCCATTTGATATGGTCATTCTCCTTGGGCATCTCAGAATCTTCAATATCACCATTACACATTAACATTTTATTACTATTTTTTCCACAATGGATGCTCAAATCCATTCCTCATCAAGATCTTTTGCTTCTCCTAACCCCTTGCCAATCCTCGCAAGGAACCCACTGGCAACATTACCAAGAGAGAAAAAAAGTACCCAACCTCTCCAACGAAATTGCCATTACCCCTAACATTGGAGGCTATTATGGACAAATGAAAAAATACTGAGCCATTTTTCATTGAAATGAATGCAGCTCTTCAAAGATTCAAGGGCAAATTATCTCATTTGGATTCCAGACTCACAAAGGTTGAACAGCGAGTTAGTGGTGTGAAAGATGTTATGGCTACAGTTGCGTCCCTCTCTAAGGAAGTTACTATTCCCAAGAAACAGACAGAAGACCTAGAAAATAGTAACAGATGCAACAACTTGAGAGTTTATGGTATTCATGAGACATTGGTGGAGTATGACATTATCCCTTTTCTGGAAGATAACATCCCCAAGATGGTTGGCATGAAGGTCCCCTCTGCCTCAACATTCAAAGAGCTCATCTCATCAGCCCTGTACATCCTTTGTCTTCAAACTCAGCCAAACCAAGGGGCATCATTGCCTATTTCCTACTCTATTCTGAACTAATGCAAGTCCTCTCAGCTGTTAAACAACATAATCAAATATTGTGCTCTGGTCATAAGCCAAGACATTGCCAAGGAAACAACTGCTTGACGGAAAAGGTTTTAGGATTTACGTTTTGCTTTGAGAACCATCAACACTGTAGATCATGGGTACTGACAAACTTTCCTGTCGGGGGCCAAAATTACAGTGTGGTTTGTGGCCGAGGGTTGCACTGGTAAGGGTGGGGACAGAGGGGGTGGGGTCATTGGGCTGGTCAGTGGGGGGCGGGACTAGAGTAAAAAAACAGTTTCAAAACATTAGACAATGAGACAATGCTGTATTTCAAAAGCAGATGTAACTACAAAGAGCACGTTTTGATAATACATTTTTATTAGCAGACAATAGCAATCTTAATAGGCATTGAATAGCTTCTTACCCACTTTGACCCCAATTCCATCACAGTCTCTCTCTCTCTCTCTCTTTCTCTCTCTCTCTCTCTCTCTCTCACACACACTCTCTCTGTCTCTCTCTCTCTGTCAATCAGTCTCTCTCAGTCAGTAAGTGAGTTTCTCTATCTCTCAGTCAGTCAGTCTCACTCTCTCTCAGTCAGTCAATCTCTCTCTGTGTCAGTCAGTCAGTCTCTATCTCTCAGTCAGTCTCTCTCTCTCCTAGTCAGTCTCTCTCTCTCTTTCTGTCAGTCAGTCTCTCACTGTCAGTCTCTATCTGTCAGTCAGTCAATCTCTCTCTGTCAGTCAGTCTCTCTCTTTCAGTCAGTCAGTCTCTCTTAGTCAGTCTCTCTCAGTCAGTCAGTCTCTCTGTCAGTCTCTCTCTCAGTCAGTCTCTCATAGTCAATCACTCAGTCTCTCTCTGTCAGTCTCTCTCTCTCTGTCAGTCAGTCTCTCTTTGTCAGTCAGTCACTCTCTCGCAGTCAGTCTCTCTGTCAGTCAGCCAGTCTCTCTGTCAGTCAGGCTCTCTCTCTCAGTCAGTCTCTCTCTCAGTCAGTCAGTCTCTCTCTCAGTGAGCCAGTCTCTCTCTGTGTCAGTCGCTCTCTCTGTAAGTCAGTCTCTCTCAGTCAGTCAGTCTCTCTCTCTCTCAGTCATTCGCTCTCAGTCAGTCAGTGTCTTTCTCTCTGTCAGTCTCTCACTCAGTTAGTCTCTCTCAGTCAGTCTCTCTCTCTCTGTCAGTCAGTCTCTCTCTGTCAGCCAGTCAGTCTCTCTCTCAGTCAGTCTCTCAGTCAGTCTCAGTCAGTCAGTCTCTCTCTCAGTCAGTCAGTCTCTCTAGGTCAGTCAGTCATTCTCTCTCAGTCTCTCTCTCTCAGTCAGTCTCTCTCTCTCTCTGCCAGTCTCTCTCTCAGTCAGTCAGTCTCGCTCTCTGTCAGCCTCTCTCTCTCTCTGTCAGTCAGTCTCTCTCTGTCTCTCGCTCTCTCTCTTGGTCAGTCTCTCTCTCTCTCTCTGTCAGTCAGTCTCTCTCTCAGTCAGTCAGTCTCTCTCTCTCTTTGTCAGTCAGTCTCTCTCTCTCTGTCAGTCAGACAGTCTATCAGTCAATCAGTCTCTCTCTCTCTCTCTGTCAGTCTTTCTCTCTCTTAGTCAGTATCTCAGTGTCTCAGTCAGTCAGTCTCTCTCTCTACTCTCTTTGCACTTTCTCTCCACTCTCTCTTCACAGTCTGTCTCTCTTCACTCTCTCTCTCTCTCTCTCTCTCTCTCTCCACTCTCTCTCTCTCTCTCCCCAGTTTCGCTCTCTCCCTCTCTCTCTTTCTCTCTCTCTCTGGGGGGCCATGGGTACATTACCTGCAAGGTCCGCAGCCCGTACTGTGAGTACCATGGCTCTAGATTGTCTCTTCCATCCCTGCTTCTTCGAGGTCACCTATAAGCGGTGGAACTTCACAAAACTTGAACTTTCCCTTCTATATATAGTATAAGTTACGCAGGATGTTGTTTGTTTGCTGATGTTCTTTTTTTATCACAGGTTCACAGCCTACCTGGCTTCTTTGAACTACAATTCCATATTTTCCTGTTTCTCTTTGTCTCTGTCCCCCCTTCTCTCTCAGAGTATTGTTATCTTCATGTCTGTGATTTTTTCCCTTATTACGATTTTTATGGTTTGCGTTTCTCCTCACATGTTCTTTTATTAATCTCTTTCTTAGTTTCTCTTCCTCCACCACCTTCTTAATATGTTACCAATCATTCGGAGGCCTGCTTTGGTTGGCCTCATCATCCACGCCTTCCCCTCCCACATCATTGTTCTTTTAGTTTTTTGCTATTGATCTCCATGTCTTCTCACCATCCTCTCTCTCTTACCATTGGGTTATATCTGTTCCTCCCTTTTCCCTCTTTCCCATTTTCTTCTGCATTTGTTTTCTCTTCCCTTTTTCTCCTATTTTGCACTCCTTTTCTTGCACTTAAATTCGCAATACCACACATTTTTCTCTCTACAATCTTTAAATGTGGCTATTTTATTCATACATGCCTTTAATACTCCCTCTATTTTAAATATGTTTCTAAATGTTGTGCTCTTTCTTTCATTCTATAACTTTTACGATATAATTCCATACTACTATTTAAAATGAAAAATGTGTGTGTTATATCCTCGAATGTTAAGGGTCTTCAAAACCCCATTAGAAACCAATCTGTACTTACTCACTTACCGAAATTTAAATGTCAGATTGCACTTGTAGAAGAAACTCACCTTAAGGAACAGGATATTGCTTGTTTGTGCCAACATTGGGTTGGTCATTGTTAGACCTGGCATCATTTGGTGTGTTTCCCCTCTCTTTTAGCTTTCTGATCTCCTGGTTTTGACTCTGTTTTTGCTGGTTTAGTGTCTCTGCACACTTTCTCACTGCTATTCAGTGTAAAAGTGCAAGTGTTCCTATTGTAAATTGTATTATGGATTGGTGTTTCCATGATTGGCATATTTGGTTTACTGGTAAGTCCCTAGTAATGTGCACTGAGGGCCTGTAAATTAAATGCTGCTAGTGGGCTTGCAGCACTGATTGTGCCACCCAGAAAGCAGCCTTTCAAAGGGTTCTCAGACCTGCCACTGCAGTGTTTGCACGCAGTTTTAACTGCCATGTTGATTTAGCAAGTGCACCTACTTGCCAACCATATCCTTCCTTTTTATTACATGAGTCACCTTTAAGGTAGGCCCAAGGTACCTCGATGGGCAGAGTGCAGTGTATGTGAAAGGTACGACATGTCCTGGTGTTTGTGACATGTCCTGATGGTGAACCTCAGTGTAATTCATTTTTCAATTATTTTTGAACAAGGTGTTGCGAGAGTATCTGGATGTCTTTACAGTGGTATATATTGACTATATTTTGATTTATTCTGATTCAGTGGGCCAGCATTTTCAGCATGTGTGTTTGGTCCTGCAAGCCTTGCGTGACAATGGATTATTTTGCAAGCTAATTAAATGCGAATTCCATGTCCAGAGGGTAGAATTTTTAGAGTGGTTATATCACCTAAAGGATTGGAAATGTCTGATCGTAAGATAAAAGCTGTAAAAGATTGGCCACAACCAGTCACTGTGAAGGATGTCCAATGTTTCTTGGGCTTCACTCATTTTCATTGAAGGTTTATACCCCAGTTTTCGAGGGTGGTAACACCGATAACAAGATTTTTAAGGAAAAACGTTCAGTTGAATGGTCTGATGAAACTGAAGCCTCCTTTTCTCAGCTGAAAGGAGCCTTTACATCAGCCCCTATTTTGGCCCACCCAGATCCTGAGAAGCCGTTTGTAGTGGAAGCTGATGCTTCAGATATGGGGGTGGGTGCAATTTGGTTTTAAAAAAATGAGAAGACAGGACAGCTACATCCTGTAGCGTACATGTCTCGCAAGCTAAATGAGGCTGAAACAAGGTGCACCATTGCAGAAAAAGAATTAATGGCCATCAAGGATGCTTTCACTTCCTGGAGACCTCATTTGATGGGGGCAAAGCATGTAGTCAAAGTATACACCGACCATCGTGATCTACAATTTATGAGGTCTGCCCGCATGTTGTCCCCCAGGCAAGTGCACTGGCTGGATGCTGTTTTTCTCCGAATCGATTATATTGTCACCTACAGACGGGGTGTGCAGAATGGGGTAGCGGATGCTCTCACCAGACAAGAAACCACGTGTAGCCCAGTGAATAAACAAACTCTTTCTATCTTGGCCCCTGATCAAGTCATTGGTGTTGTGCACTCAGAACAGTTTCTACGCTCTGTGGCTCCTGCAAGCACAACCCCTATATGGAGGAAATGGCTCAGGGAACATCCCCAATGGAAAATGAGGCAAGGGTTGCCTATACAACACCGGCAAATGTTAATACCCTCAAAAGCGTTACAAGAAAGAGTGTTCCATTGGTGTCATACGGTTTCCAGCACAGGACACAATGGTATTGACAAAACACTAGACAGAATTCTGAGATATATTTGGTGGCCTTCAGTAAAGACGGACGTGGTACTTTATGTAAAGAAATGCGAAACGTGCAAAAGCAAAATCAGATCACAGGAAGACTCAGGGTTTGCTACAACCATTACCCACACTCTCGGTTCCATGGACTACTATATCTATAGACTTCATAGTGGGATTGCCCAAAGATCAAGGTCACACCGTAATTTTGATGGTGGTAGACAGTCTTACTAAGATGTGGCATTTCATTGCATGCAAAACTTTACCTACTTCTGGGCAATTGGCCAAAATACTCCTGAGTCAAATAGTACGATTACAGGGTGTGCCATCCACTATCGTATCCGATCGTGATCCCCAATTCACTGCTCATTTCTGGAAGGTGTGGTTTGAGGCCTTGCAAATAAAATCAGCAAAATCCACAAGTTTCCATCTACAAACGGATGGCCAGACTGAGCGTTTGAATCAAACGTTAAAGCAATATCTACGTTGCTGTGTAAAAGAAAACACTGATGAGTGGGTGGACCTTTTGTAGGTAGCAGAAACAGCTTACAACAGTGCGAACCACCAGTCCACCAATCACACCCCTTACTATAGCAACTATGGTTTTCATCCTCGATTCTTGCCCTTGATCCACCCTGAGATGGATCATAAATTACCTGAAGTACACGACAGAGTGAAACAAATACAACGCACCATTAAAAAGACGACACTGAATCTACAAAAATCTAAGACATGCTACAAAAGACACACAGATGTACATCGTAGGGAAAATCCCCCATACCTGCCAGGCGATGTGTTCTGGTTATCCACAAGGAACATCAGGTTTCGCAGATACAGTGTGTTCAACCCTCGCTACTTAGGGCCCTACAAGGTGATAAAAATGCATCAACCCTGTTTCAGTACGTTTAGCATTGCCAAAAACCATGAGAATACACCCAGTGTTCCATGTATCTTTGCTGAAACCCTCTTACACGCCGGTGAAGAAAAAGCCTCCTCCAGTGTGGGTGGACGGTGAACCTGAATATGAGGTATCTAAGATATTGGACTCCAAAATGAAGGGGTCCTCTTTGTGGTATCTAATTTCGTGGAAAGGATATAGCATGTAGGAGAATTCCTGGGAGCCAGCGAGGGGTGTTCATGCACCCAGGTTGATTCGCGAGTTCCATGAGCAGTTTCCTGGGAACCTGTGTCTTCGTCGGCCCCTTCAGGGAGGGGGATGTACTGTCACGCTTACCGGACGCCGAACCACCACTTGATCCGCAGGCGTGAGGCGAGCGCGGTTGAAGCGTCTCGTTTCGCGCCTCCAAAAAACTACAACTCCCATGGGTCCTGCTTCTGGGTAGGCGTGCTCGTGCACTGATGACGCGTCTACCCGGAAGCCTCTTAATCTGGGCTGCGGCGGAGATGTGGTGCTGCAAATTCTAACCTTGCAAGACGCCAGAGAGAGTGAGAGCCACGCTGGAAGTAATCATTGGCATTCGGGCGCTCCTTTCTAGGGCAGTAAGGGTGAAGTTGTCACCGCTCATGGGCATGTACTATTATTTCACGTGGAAGTGATCTGCTCACTATTTTTGACTATGACAATCAGGTGGGGGGACCCTTTAATACCTCCAACGGTTACAATATGTGTACTATCATTTCATGAGGATTAAGCACAAGAAGTGATTTATTATTGGAATCTTCACTCATGACATTTGCTGTGATTAAACAGCCAAAGAGTGCTAGGCATGAGAGGTTAATGCCGGTACAGTTTATTTTCGTTTATGGTGAAGTGGATTACTGTAGACCTTAAGTGGCTCTTGTGATCTTTCTTCCTAGCAGGGGCATATGGTGTGAGTCGAGTATCAACCCCCCCTGTGACGCAAGTTCCAACAATCATTGTGGTGGGTAACGTATGACGTGAGAGTAGTGTGTGAGTTGTGTATGCCCATGGTGTGTTTGATACTTATGGAATGGTGTCTTTTCTCCTTTTGATATAAAGAGCCTTCCTCTGATACAATACCTACAGCAAAGATTGATTCGCCAGAAGGCAAGTTCTTTTTTCTTTACAGGTAGTTACCAATTAGTATATGTTTAATATTTTAATGCAATGGCTACAGGAAGTGGAACAGGTCTTTAATTGTGTTTTTTGTGTTGTAGGTCTCCCTCCCCACTATCCCCATCCTTTCCGTCCCTTGCTTAATCATTCCTACCCTCTGCGCTGTTATAGCATCAGAGGGAGGAGGGATTGAGAGGTGGACCCATTTGAGCAATGCACCGATCCTGGGAGTTTGGAATAAAACCTTGACAGGAGGTTAGAGATGATGAAGGTAGATGGCTCTTTCAACACCTTAAGTTACATAACTTTCAGTTATCTTTCTGCAACATCTATGGTCCCACCGGGGTCAATTCACTATGTCAGGAAAATCTCACCACCCAGTTAATGTCTTGTCCATCAGACAATCTTTGTGTAGGGAGCGACTGCAACCAATTAATGGACACTTTTATTGACAGAAGTTCTCAGACTAGATATATCCCCACCAAAATGCAAAAAACCTTTGCAAATTCTAATGTATCCAGAGGCCTAATTTATGCTTGGAGATCCTCCCACCCTGATGTTTAAGATTACACTTTCTATTCCCCTCTGCAACATTCTAAATCTAGAATCGACTACATTTTCTTAACTCACAATGTGTTTCAACATATGATACATACAGACATCGGTTCTATCCACATTTCGGATCATGCACCTGTTTTAGTTGACATATACATTCTAACTGCCACTTCACAATCAAATAGATGTAAGTTCAATAACACTTTATTAAGTGACAAATATTTTGTGGACCGAATCCGATCATTCTCGAATTAATTTTTTTAACCTAATCTCCCCATACACACCCAGATGCATTTTATCTGGGACATACTTTCAAAGCCAATGTGGAGGCTTCATTCTAGATTATATCACTAAGAAAAAGAGGACGGCTATTAATGACTCCACTATCCTGTTAAAAGAGATCAAAACACTAGAACATGAATATTACTCCTCCGATAAAGAAACTACCCTGGCTCAATTGACTAAAGCTGAAGAATAGTATAACAAAAAATCTATTGATAATGCCTGTGGCTCTCTATTAAACATAAATGCCAAATTCTACAGAGGATGCAATAACGCTGGCAGGCTACTTGCTAATGTTCTAAAACTTAGGAGGCAAAAATCCAAGAATACCATTATTACTGATAATCATGGCAATCGACACAGTACTGATGCAAGGATTCTGAAGTGCTTCACAGAATATTATGCTCATTTATACACACTAGAAGAGGATTTAGATGATTTCTTTATATCAATCCCTAAAAACTCAGACCATCAAGTGGACCTCTCCTCCCTAGATGCCGAAATCTCGAGAGTGGAGCTTATGACAACCATTATTAAACTTCCAAAAGATAAAGCTCCCAGTACAGATGGATTTTCCATCAAGTTTTATTCTCATTTCTCCCATATTTTATTATCAAAGTTACTGCTTCTGATCCAACATTTCCTCGCTCAAAATGGGGCTTATCAAACCTTCTTGAGGCTATGTTAGGCCTGCTTCCCAAAAAGGATAAAGATTTATCTTTTTGCTGGAATTTTAGACCCATCTCCTTAATTAATACTGACTGTACAGTTTTTTGCAAATGTATTGGCCTTACGTATTAACAAACTTATTACAGATCTTATTGGTATTTCACAATCAGGGTTCATAAAAGGGATATGTATATCAGGTAACTCTAGAACCTTTTTCAACATTATCCACCTCACCTCCAAGACCTATTCCCCCATGGCTGCAATAACATAAGATGCAGAGAAAGCATTTGATCATGTTATTTGGGATTTCATGTTTGGAGCTTTGCGTTGGCATGGCTTTAGTCCTCATGTAAATAAATATATTAAATGATATACTTTGCACCCTCTACCCTGTTTATGTGACTGATCAGTAATCCCAATAATTCCCACTGCACAGAGGTACCAGACAGGGATGCCCCTTAGTCCCTCTTTTATTTATTTTGTCTTTGGAGCCATTTTTGTATAAGATCTGCAGAACGTCTGCCTTTTATGGTTACAAAGAGAAGGAGCTGGAAGTTATATTAACAGCATATGCAGATCACATTCTGCTTTACGTACCATGTTTTGAGGTTTTCCATCTCTTACATAAATATTCTGAGGTAATGGGCTATAAACTAAATATAAATAAATCGGAATATTGCCTCACAGAAATGTTCTCAGGTTTTTCATGGAGCTACAAAAATCTCCCTTTAATACCTCCAACGGTTACAATATGTGTACTATCATTTCATGAGGATTAAGCACAAGAAGTGATTTATTATTGGAATCTTCACTCATGACATTTGCTGTGATTAAACAGCCAAAGAGTGCTAGGCATGAGAGGTTAATGCCGGTACAGTTTATTTTCGTTTATGGTGAAGTGGATTACTGTAGACCTTAAGTGGCTCTTGTGATCTTTCTTCCTAGCAGGGGCATATGGTGTGAGTCGAGTATCAACCCCCCCTGTGACGCAAGTTCCAACAATCATTGTGGTGGGTAACGTATGACGTGAGAGTAGTGTGTGAGTTGTGTATGCCCATGGTGTGTTTGATACTTATGGAATGGTGTCTTTTCTCCTTTTGATATAAAGAGCCTTCCTCTGATACAATACCTACAGCAAAGATTGATTCGCCAGAAGGCAAGTTCTTTTTTCTTTACAGGTAGTTACCAATTAGTATATGTTTAATATTTTAATGCAATGGCTACAGGAAGTGGAACAGGTCTTTAATTGTGTTTTTTGTGTTGTAGGTCTCCCTCCCCACTATCCCCATCCTTTCCGTCCCTTGCTTAATCATTCCTACCCTCTGCGCTGTTATAGCATCAGAGGGAGGAGGGATTGAGAGGTGGACCCATTTGAGCAATGCACCGATCCTGGGAGTTTGGAATAAAACCTTGACAGGAGGTTAGAGATGATGAAGGTAGATGGCTCTTTCAACACCTTAAGTTACATAACCTTCAGTTATCTTTCTGCAACGTCTATGGTCCCACCGGGGTCAATTCACTATGTCAGGAAAATCTCACCACCCAGTTAATGTCTTGTCCATCAGACAATCTTTGTGTAGGGAGCGACTGCAACCAATTAATGGACACTTTTATTGACAGAAGTTCTCAGACTAGATATATCCCCACCAAAATGCAAAAAACCTTTGCAAATTCTAATGTATCCAGAGGCCTAATTTATGCTTGGAGATCCTCCCACCCTGATGTTTAAGATTACACTTTCTATTCCCCTCTGCAACATTCTAAATCTAGAATCGACTACATTTTCTTAACTCACAATGTGTTTCAACATATGATACATACAGACATCGGTTCTATCCACATTTCGGATCATGCACCTGTTTTAGTTGACATATACATTCTAACTGCCACTTCACAATCAAATAGATGTAAGTTCAATAACACTTTATTAAGTGACAAATATTTTGTGGACCGAATCCGATCATTCTCGAATTAATTTTTTTAACCTAATCTCCCCATACACACCCAGATGCATTTTATCTGGGACATACTTTCAAAGCCAATGTGGAGGCTTCATTCTAGATTATATCACTAAGAAAAAGAGGACGGCTATTAATGACTCCACTATCCTGTTAAAAGAGATCAAAACACTAGAACATGAATATTACTCCTCCGATAAAGAAACTACCCTGGCTCAATTGACTAAAGCTGAAGAATAGTATAACAAAAAATCTATTGATAATGCCTGTGGCTCTCTATTAAACATAAATGCCAAATTCTACAGAGGATGCAATAACGCTGGCAGGCTACTTGCTAATGTTCTAAAACTTAGGAGGCAAAAATCCAAGAATACCATTATTACTGATAATCATGGCAATCGACACGGTACTGATGCAAGGATTCTGAAGTGCTTCACAGAATATTATGCTCATTTATACACACTAGAAGAGGATTTAGATGATTTCTTTATATCAATCCCTAAAAACTCAGACCATCAAGTGGACCTCTCCTCCCTAGATGCCGAAATCTCGAGAGTGGAGCTTATGACAACCATTATTAAACTTCCAAAAGATAAAGCTCCCAGTACAGATGGATTTTCCATCAAGTTTTATTCTCATTTCTCCCATATTTTATTATCAAAGTTACTGCTTCTGATCCAACATTTCCTCGCTCAAAATGGGGCTTATCAAACCTTCTTGAGGCTATGTTAGGCCTGCTTCCCAAAAAGGATAAAGATTTATCTTTTTGCTGGAATTTTAGACCCATCTCCTTAATTAATACTGACTGTACAGTTTTTTGCAAATGTATTGGCCTTACGTATTAACAAACTTATTACAGATCTTATTGGTATTTCACAATCAGGGTTCATAAAAGGGATATGTATATCAGGTAACTCTAGAACCTTTTTCAACATTATCCACCTCACCTCCAAGACCTATTCCCCCATGGCTGCAATAACATAAGATGCAGAGAAAGCATTTGATCGTGTTATTTGGGATTTCATGTTTGGAGCTTTGCGTTGGCATGGCTTTAGTCCTCATGTAAATAAATATATTAAATGATATACTTTGCACCCTCTACCCTGTTTATGTGACTGATCAGTAATCCCAATAATTCCCACTGCACAGAGGTACCAGACAGGGATGCCCCTTAGTCCCTCTTTTATTTATTTTGTCTTTGGAGCCATTTTTGTATAAGATCTGCAGAACGTCTGCCTTTTCTGGTTACAAAGAGAAGGAGCTGGAAGTTATATTAACAGCATATGCAGATCACATTCTGCTTTACGTACCATGTTTTGAGGTTTTCCATCTCTTACATAAATATTCTGAGGTAATGGGCTATAAACTAAATATAAATAAATCGGAATATTGCCTCACAGAAATGTTCTCAAGTTTTTCATGGAGCTACAAAAATCTCAAATGTTTATGCATCCTATAATACAATTCTATCAAGGCCACTATCCATGCCAACCTTGATGCAGTCAAAACTAATATAGCGACTTTGTCTAACTGATGGTCTCCATTATTTTTATCCTGATGGGGTAGGTTAGCTACAATCAAAATGATGATGTTACCAAATGTTAATTTGTATTCATCCATGCTCCCTGTTGGCCTTCCACAGGCATTTTTCAAATCCCTTAACACTTTATTGATAAGATTTGTAAGGTAAACAGGAAAGGCATGTATATCATTAATCAAGTTACAACAATATAAGGGTACTGATGAGGTAATTTTCTTCAAATTTTATGAAATATCACTTTGCTTTTACACTTAAACAAATTTGGCTTTCCCTTGAAAAAAATCACACCCTACTCCAACTGTTTGGCATCACCTGGAACACTCACTCCTTGCCCCCTTTTCCACACAGGATCTGGCTTTCATTTCACAGCCCTCCAAAGTCATTTTTCACAGCAATACCCAGCCATTCTGTTAAGTTGGCTATTTCCCTACTTACCCATTCTTCCTCCACTTTAATTACTTTTGAATCTTCGCCTATATGGTACAATAAACTTAACAAGCTTCATAACAGAGCGCCCCTATGGAAAGACTGGATTCAAAAAGGGATTATAACTATAGGTCACCTATTCTCAGATGGGGCCCTCCTTACCTTTCAAGACCTTCAACTTAAATATGGCCTTCCATCCACTCATACCACCAGTAATGAAAGCCTTAAGGCGATGTATTTTTACGCATCTCCTCTTCATTTTCTGTTACACCATTTGATCACCATACATCTTCTCCGGTTTTGAATTTTTCCTCAGAAGTACATGCCTCATATATATATGTATATATATTCTTCTGACACCAAGTGCAAAAACAACAGGGACGGTCGACGCGTTTCGGCGAATGCCTTCAACTGGACCATAGAGTCCCATCATCTAGACAGTCTTTTTAAAGTGATAGAGTGCAATAAAAAAAGGGGGATATATATATATATATTCACTGAAAAAACCATAGGTTTCAGGCACGTTATAGTTAGGAATTAGCATTTAAAAAACCTTAGAAATTCACTGAAAAAACCATAGGTTTCAGGGGCGTTATAGTTAGCTGGACTGTTCACTCGTACAAAACCATTGAAATTCCAGCGTTATAGTTAGTTCAGCTAACTATAACTCGCGCTCCCGCAATGCACTGCTGATGACGTCACATATTACATCACTCATGACATGATCAGTGACATCACTCATGACATCACTGATTACATCTCAAATGACATCACTGATGACATCACTGATGACATCATCCTTGTGATAGAGTGGCAGACCTCCTCTTCCCCTAATCCATCCAGTGAATGTGTATTTTTCTGAAAATTACATATGTTTTATATATGTATATCTCAAGGTCGATGGAAGAATAAATGGGTATATAAGTGTCTAAATGGATGATTTGTTTTTGAAAAATTGATTGTATAACTCACTGATTAAGTGTATCTTAGTGAATACATGGCTTAGTGAGTAATGTTTAAATATGTAAATATCTGTATCAGTCTCTCACTTTGTGTATAAGTGGATGCATGGGTTGGTGAGTAGCTACATGAGTGTCTATATAGGTTATTAGTTGTTTTTTGAGTATCAGTATGAGTGTCTGAGTGTCTGTATGGTTCGGTGGGGGGTATTACGTAGTGCATAGGTGCATGAATGAGTGACTCACTGTTTGTATGTGTTGAAGACAGCATGTGTGCAGGACTGTATGGGTGGATGAGTGTGTGCATGGGTGTGTTAGTGAGTGAATGACTGTCTCAATAGTGTCTTTATGAGTAACTACATATGTTTTAAACTAGTATATGTGACTATTGGTGTATATAAATGAGTATATGAGAGAGTGAGAGATTGAAAGAGTTCCTGTATGAATAAGTATGTGTTTCTATAAGTGTTGTTTAAAAGACTAAGTATGTGTAACTTTCTGTAGAAGTAAGTGTGGTGGTGTGCGTGTATAACTGTATATGCAAGTAAATGGATTTTTGATTCTTTATTAGCATGAGTGACTATGTGTGTGAGTAACTCTATGGATGAGTGGTGTTGTGTAACAGGATGTATAGGTGAATGAGTACATATGATGAGTGAGTACATGCATGAGTGACTGTATAGGACTGTTGGTGAATGAGTGGATGTGTATGTGGATCTTAGAATTACTGAATAGGTTGTTGTAACTGATATTGGTATGTCCATTGTTTTGAAAATGTTAGTTTCTATTTTTGAATGTGTGTATCACAGGATATATTAGGGGGAGAGGAGGTCTGCCACTCTATCACAAGGATGATGTCATCAGTGATGTCATTTGAGATGTCATCAGTGATGTCATGAGTGATGTCACTGACCATGTCATGAGTGATGTAATATGTGACGTCATCAGCAGTGCATTGCGGGCGCGCGAGTTATAGTTAGCTGATCTAACTATAATGGGAGAATTTCAATGGTTTTGTACGAGTGAAAAGTCCAGCTAACTATAACGCCCCTGAAACCTATGGTTTTTTCAGTGAATTTCTAAGGTTTTTTAAATGCTAATTCCTAACTATAACGTGCCTGAAACCTATGGTTTTTTCTGTGAATTTCAAAGGTTTTTTAAATGCTAATAGGACATGTGAAGAAAGAAGAAAAATGCACAGAAAGAAAAAAAAGAAATGCAGAAAGAAGCAACAGAAGTCCTCAAGGAAGAAGAAAAGTGCAGGAAGAAGGATAACGTACAGAAAGAACAAACAGAAGAGCAGAAAGAAGCCTTGTTGCAAAATCATCCTGTACCCTCAACTTTTTCAGACAGATACTGGTGGTAACTGAGTCTGACTAACCAGTCCTAGAGCCAGTGCTATGTTAAAAGACACTCAAAATACAGTGAAAACACCTACATACACTGGGGAACACTATGTGTTGGGGTCCCCCTGTGATCAGCATGACCTCCTCTGTAAGCCCTAGTATATAACGTGCCACAGGGCTTGTTTGCACACGTTAACTCAGGCCCCGTCCCCTTCACCACTGTGTAAACACGCCCTGTGGCCGATTTTAGTTGGGAGATTAAGTTCATTTGAATCCTCAGGGTCCCTAGGGTCCAACTAGCCCACTAGGTACCTCCAGTAAGTGCCACAGAGCTGTGTTGCAGAGAGGTGTAAAAAGGGGCACGGCCTGCACCACCTCTCTGCAACGCAGAGCAGTGGCGCTTACTGGAAGCACCTGGTGGGCTAGTTGGCCCCCAGGGTCCCTCAGGATTAAAAGGGAATTATTTCCCCAACTTAAAACGCGCCACAAGGCGTGTTTGCACACGTCACCTCAGGCCCCATCCCCTCCCTTCACCACTGTGTAAACGCGCCCTGTGGCCGTTCTAAGTTGAGAGATTAAGTCCCCTTGAATCTTAAGGGTCCCTAGGGTCAAACTAGCCCACTAGGTACCTCCAGTAAGCGCCACAGAGCTGCGTTGCATAGAGGTGTAAAAAGGGGCGTGGCCTCAGAACACCTGTCTGCAACTCAGCTCCCTGGCGCATACTGGAGATACCTGTTGGGCTAGTTGGCCCTCAGGGACCCTCAGTATTGAAGGGGAATTAATTCCCCAACTTACAACTGGCCAGGGGGCGCGTTTGCAGAGTGCTGCAAGGAGGGGGCGTGGCCCCCAGCATGATGCCGGTCTTTTATTTATTTTATCTTTTTAAGAAGGAGGGCTGTGTGGCCCCCATTCTTTTTCTAATTTACTGGCTCTGGGGACCCCATCCCCCACGGCCTGCACCCTAATTTTTTTTGTTGAAAAAAATTAATTTGGCCCTCCCAAGGCCTTAATCGGCCCCGGGGACCCCAACCCCCGGGTCATGGCCTTTGTTTTTTATTATTTAAAAAAAATATATATTTATAGAAACACCTAGGACATGCTGGACAAACCGTATGTACCTATCACCATGACGATTTGCGTGATATTCATTAAAAGGCGACTATGCATAGAATGAATCCAAATGGAATGTATTTACACCGCTAGTGAAGCTCTGACGTGTCTGACGCCCTACCGTGCCTAATCCCGGTGCCCCCGCCGGTGGGTACTCTCCAAGTAGACACCCTTGTCATTTATTTATACAAACATGGGTAGCTATTGACGGGCACATTTAATATACACGCACACCAAGCCATTCAAAGGGGATTCGACAAAAAATCGACCAAACACTGCAAGAAACCCCCCTCACGGTTAATAAAACACACATCCACCGCCGCATGTGTAATACTTTTTATTTTACTCTCTGGAAAGGAGACAAACCTCACTTGAGAGTCACAGCGTGCTCCTGGCTGAGCCCAATGCTGTGTTACACCCACCAGTGCCCGCCGATTGCCTCACACTTCTGTGTTGTATTCCACCAGCTAGTGTGTATGCTATGACACTCTCTAGCCCATGTGCACTGTAACACCACCCCGTGAATATGTCATGCCACACTTGCCTTCACACAGGTTATATTGCCCCATCTAACATGCCTTCCTCGATGCCTATGTTATAACGCACAGCGCTATGCCATACATATTACAATCTGGGATCCATATCTTTGTCACAGTGCATATGCAACGTTACACTCCCCAGCACATATTTTATATTACAATTTTAGAGACTAGTTAGGTTACACAACACTGCCCTGTGCATATTACACTCCAAGGCGCATATCGCATAGCACGTGCTAGTGCCTGTGCTATCTCGCGCTCTCCAATGAATCTGTCATTGCGCACAATGTATTGCATATTATATTTCACGAACCGGTTCATCTTATATCACACTTTTTGGTGCATAGTTTATACCATATACTATATCTAGTTTTCATTTTCAATCGTGCTCTCAGGACTATGTTCTATATAACACTGCGTCCACCTACCCTTTTCACGGGCATTACATTTTGCGATGGGGGTGGAGGGTCAGGGGGTGTTTCTGCTAAGTGAGCCCGGAGTCACAGTCACAAAGGTCCTCTTCTTACTGCATAAAAGTGAGATTATGCTGCATACTTGTTCATATTTTAAGTAGTTCGCACAGGCACACATTTTAAAAACAATAAAGTTCCTAATACCCACCTTCTCTGAACAGTTAGCTTGCTGCCCCGTCCACCTCCTCCCTATCCTCTGTTGTCTGAATCCATGGACTAGCCTCCTCCCTCCTGCCATGCATGGTCTGATGTGCTGCCACTGCCCTCCATTTAGCATGAAGTACCAGTCCACTCCTCCTGCCCTCCATTGCCCATTTCTATGGCCCATCATTGACCTCCTGCTTAGCCTCTGTGCATACCTTGCTGCCCCTATTCTCCTTCCCCCTGCCCTCCGATTTCTTTGTGCATGCCCCTGCTCCATCCTTTTTGCCCACCATGTTCCATGGACCTGCCACACCTATCTACTCTAAGTGTTTTGTTGAGCTGCCACTCCCCTCCCACCTGCCTAGCATTGTCAGATGACTGTAACCTGTCCCTGCCACCTCCACCCTGCCTGTCCACATGCCAGGCCCCTATCCCCTACCTCCTGCCCTCCATGGTCCATTTTACTGCCACACCCTTCTGCCCTCCCTGGTCTGTTGTGCTGCAACTGCTCCTCCTGCCTGCCCCGCACGGTCTGTTGTGAGGCCCCTTCCCCTGAACTCTCTTGTCTGTGCCCAGGTCCTGACCCTCCCTTCTATCATCCATGCTCCTTTGTGCATGCCCCTGCTCCCTCCTTCTTGCCCATCATAGCCATTGTGCTGCCACTAACCCTCCTGCTTGCCATGCATGGTCTTCTCTGCTGCCATGGCCCCTCCCACCTTCCCTGTGTGGTCAGCTAGCTGCCCCTGACTCCCTCTCACCTTCCCTCCATGGTCTGTGTGTATGCCATCATACTCTCGTTGTTGCTCTCCATGGTGTGTCTTGTGTCTAGTGCCCATCCTGCCTGACCTCCATGGTCATCTTGCTGCTCCTGCCCTGCCCCCTTGCCCCCAGCTCTCTGTTTCCATGTGCAGACCCCTATTGCCTCCCTCCTGGCTTGTCTGTTCCATTTTAATGCCCCTGATCCATCCCTCTTGCCCTTTATGGTCTGTTATGCTGCAGCTTTCTCTCCTGTCTGTCCATTATGGTCAGCTAGCTACCATTGCCTCTTTCCCCTCTGTTCTCTGTTGTCCATGTGCATGGTCCTGTCCCCGCCCTATTGCTTTCTATGGATTGTTGTGCTGCACTCCCGTCCCACATGCGCTGTGTGGTGTATTGTGCTGCTGCAAACCCTGATACCTGCCCTGTAGGGTCAGTTTGGTGCACCTCTCCATGTCCCTCCTGTCCTCTGTTAACCGAGTCCATGTCCCTAGCCCAATTTCTCCTGCCTACCATGATCCAATGTACCATACTTGCGAACATTGTGAACTTGGTAAGAGGGAGATTTTGAAAAAAAACTGGGGTATTGATTTTCCCCTTTGAGTTACATTGAAAAAGAGGAGATTGTAGACAGGAGACAGATCAAATAAAGCCCATTTGAGCTTAAAAACATTGGACGTTTCCTGGCTGAAACGGGTCTGTTGGCATGTATGGTTGTACTACCACTGCCTCTTCCTTCTGCCCACAGTGGTCTATTATATTGCCACAGCCTCTCTTGCCAATTCTGTATTGTTGGTTTGTTGCCCCTGCCCCCTTTCCACTGCCCTCCATAGTCTGTTGTGCTGCCACTGCCCTTCCTGCCTGCCCAGTGTGGTTAAATTGTTGCCTCTGCACTCTCCTACCTGCCTTCAATTTTCAGAGTCCGTGCCCCTGGCCTCTGCCTCTCAACAGTATCCCAATGAACAACTAGATTGCTAACATTCTATATTTATTACAAAAGTGTGGAACGCCTGACGTCATCTTGATGTAATCAAAACTGTAATACCTAGAGTATTTCCCTTAGAACTTACATATATGAGAGGGTCTTATTTGCATCAAAATTATGGTTAGTGCTCTAAAAAACTAAAATGAGGACATATTTTCTGATTTTTCAGATAGCGACAAAGAACTTTTAAATTATTTGTAATCTTTATGTTTTTTTATCCAGTTGACCACTTGATTAAATGTTGCACCTAGGGGAGAGGGTGTGGTGTTACTTCCAGAGCTGCAGACTTTGCAACTGGGGAACCAGGTTGGAGTTTCTGCTTCAGCTCAACATTCTGTGATTCTGGTCAAATCACTTAATCTCCCCATGTCTACAACCAAAATTAATTTGATCTTGTGTGATGTAACCAATGCTCATGTAAAGCATTCCAATACCTGACAAGTCTGCACTATATAAAACTGCAAATACACAAAAAATAAGTGTTTTGCACACTTCTGTCATTGGGCTACATGTGGGCTACATCTGGGTGATATTTGTGCTGCATTTAGGCTCTTTTGTGTCTGGTGGCCATCTTGGGAGATATATTTGTTATGAAGTCTCCTAATGTCCTCATTTACTGCAGTCTCCTCAGTAGGAAATGCTTTCAGTTTTTTACTTTGATTCCATCAAGAAGGTATTCAGATATGTCACACATTTGCCATAAATTCTGAATGTTAGCACTCTAGTTGCTCATTAGATCACTGTAGTAAAGCTACTGCTCACCACGTAAGTCTGCTGCTGGTATTAAAAGTGCATGTTTCAGTCTGCATATCAGAATTTTGTAATGAAATAATAGAGGATTTGAGAAGTCACTCAAAATGTGCCCCAATTTTTCTTTCTTCAGCACTAATCATAATTTCTATGGCAAAATGAACTCCCTCATTGTGTTCCTTTTTAAATTAAATGGTTTAAGTGTTACCAGTTTATTCCAATCAAGATGGCTTCAGGTGTGCCATACTTTGTTCATAAGTAGACAGTAAGCACTCTAGTTGTTCTTAAGAACACTCTGGGACATTCTGTCATTGGGCTATTCTTGGGCTACATCTGGGTGATATTTGGGCTACATTTGGGCTCTTTTGTCTCTGGTGGCCATCTTGGGAGATTTATTTGTTATAAAGTTTCCTAATTTCCTCATTTACTGCAGTCTCCTCAGTGGTAATACTTTCAGTTTTTTATTTTGGTTCCATCAAGAAGGCATTCAGATGTGTCACACATTTGCCATAAATTCTGACTGTTAGCACTCTAGTTGCTCATTAGATTACTGTACTAAAACTACACAGAATGTTGAGCTGAAGTAGAAACTCCAACCTGGTTCCCCAGTTGCAAAGTCTGCAGCTCTGGAAGTAACACCACATCCTCTCGCCAAGGTGCAACATTTAATCAAGTGGTCAACTGGATAAAAAAACATAAAGATTACAAATAATTTAAAAGTTCTTTGTCGCTATTTGAAAACTCAGAAAATATGTCCTCATTTTTGTTTTTTACAGCACTAACCATAATTTTGATGCAAATAAGACCCTCTCATATATGTAATTTCTAAAGGAAATACTCTAGGTATTACAGTTTTGATTACATCAAGATGACGTCAGGCGTTCCACACTTTTGTAATAAATATAGAATGTTAGCAATCTAGTTGTTCATTGGGATACTGTTGAGAGGCAGAGGCCAGGGGCACGGACTCTGAAAATTGAAGGCAGGTAGGAGAGTGCAGAGGCAACAATTTGACCACACTGGGCGGGCAGGAAGGGCAGTGGCAGAACAACAGACTATGGAGGGCAGTGGAAAGGAGGGCAGGGGCAACAAACCAACAATACAGGACTGGCAAGAGAGGCTGTGGCAATCTATTAGACCATTGTGGGCAGAAGGAAGAGGCAGTGGTAGTACAACCATACATGCCAACAGACCCGATTCAGCCAGGAAACGTCCAATGTTTTTAAGCTCAAATGGGCTTTATTTGATCTGTCTCCTGTCTAGAATCTCCTCTTTTTCAATGTAACTCAAAGGGGAAAATCAATACCCCAGTTTTTTTCAAAATCTCTCTCTTACCAAGTTCAAAATGTTCGCAAGTATGGTACATTGAATCATGGTAGGCAGGAGGAATTGGGGTAGGGACATGGACTCGGATAACAGAGGACAGGAGGGACATGGAGAGGTGCACCAAACTGACCCTACAGGGCAGGCATCAGGGTTTGCAGCAGCACAATACACCACACAGCGCAAGCGGGACGGGAGTGCAGCACAACAATCCATGGAAAGCAATAGGGAGGGGACAGGACCATGCACATGGACAACAGAGAACAGATGGGAAAGAGGCAATGGTAGCTAGCTGACCATAATGGACAGACAGGAGAGAAAGCTGCAGCATAAAGGGCAGGAGGGACGGATCAGGGGAATTACAATGGAACAGACAAGCCAGGAGGGAGGGAATATGGGGTCTGCACATGGAAACAGAGGGCTGGGGGCAAGGTGGTAGGGCAGGAGCAGCAAGATGACCATGTAGGTCAGGCAGGATGGGCACTAGAAACAAGACACACCATGGAGAGCAACAATGAGACTATGGTGGCATACACACAGACCGTGGAGGGAAGGTGGGAGGGGGTCAGGGGCAGCTAGCTGACCACACAGGGAAGGTGGGAGCGGCCATAGCAGCACAGAAGACCATGCATGGCAAGCGGGAGGGTTAGTGGCAGCACAATGGCTATGATGGGCAAGAAGGAGGGTGCAGGGGCATGCACAAAGGACCATGGAGGATAGAAGGGAGGGTCAGGACCTGGGCACAGACAAGAGAGTTCAGGGGAAGGGGCCTCACAACAGACCGCACCGGGCAGGCAGGAGGAGCAGTTGCAGCACAACAGATCAGGGAGGGCAGAAGGGTGTGGCAGTAAAATGGACCATGGAGGACAGGAGGAAGGGGATAGGGGCATGGCATGTGGACAGGCAGGGTGGAGGTGGCAGGGACAGGTTACAGTCATCTGACAATGCTAGGCAGGTGGGAGGGGAGTGGCAGCTCAACAGAACACTCAGAGTAGATAGGAGTGGCAGGTCCATGGAACATAGTGGGCAAAAAGGATGGAGCAGGGGCATGCACAAAGACATTGGTGGGCAGGGGGAAGGAGAATAGGGGCAGCAAGCTAAGCACAGAGGCTAAGCAGGAGGTCAATGATGGGCCATAGAAATGGGCAATGGAGGGCAGGAGGAGTGGACTGGTACATCATGCTAAATGGAGGGCAGTGGCTGCACATCAGGCCATGCATGGCAGGAGGGAGGAGGCTAGTCCATGGATTCAGACAACAGAGGATAGGGAGGAGGTGGATGGGGCAGCAAGCTAACTGTTCAGAGAAGGTGGTTATTAGGAACTTTATTGTTTTTAAAATGTGTGTCTGTGCGAACTACTTAAAATATGAACAAGTATGCAGCATAATCTCACTTTTATTCAGGAAGAAGAGAACGTTTGTGACTGTGACTCCGGGCTCACTTGGCAGAAACACCCCCTGACCCTCCACCCCCATTGCAAAATGTAATGCCCGTGAAAAGGGTAGGTGGACGCAGTGTTATATAGAACATAGTCCTGAGAGCACGATTGAAAATGAAAACTAGATGAAGGATATGGTATAAACTATGCACCAAAAAGAGTGATATAAGATGATCCGGGGCGTGAAATTTCATATGCAATACATTGTGCGCAATGACAGGTTCATTGGAGAGCGCGAGATAGCACAGGCACTAGCGCGTGCTATGCGATATGCGCCTTGGAGTGTAATATGCACAGGGCAGTGTTGGGTAACATAACTTGTCTCTAAAGTTGTAATATGAAATATGTGCTGGGGAGTGTAACGTTGCATATGCACTGTGACAAAGATATGGATCCCAGATTGTAATATGTATGACATAGCGCTGTGCGTTATAACATACACATCGAGGAAGGCACGTTAGATGGGGCAATATAACCCGTGCGAAAGGCAAGTGTGGCATGACATATTCACGGGGTGGTGTTACAGTGCACATGGGCTAGAGAGTGTCATAGCATACGCACTAGCTGGTGGAATACAACACAGAGGTGTGAGGCAATCGGCGGGCACTGGTGGGTGTAACACAGCATTGGGCTCAGCCAGGAGCACTCTGTGACTCTCAAGTGAGGTTTGTCTCCTTTCCAGAGAGTAAAATAAAAAGTATTACACATCCGGCGGTGGATGTGTTTTTTATTAACCGTGAGGGGGGTTTCTTGCATAGTTTGGTCGAATTTTTGTCGAATCCCCTTTGAATGGCTTGGTGTGCGTGTATATTAAATGTGCCCGTCAATAGCTACCCATGCTTGTATAAATAAATGACAAGGGTGTCTACTTGGAGAGTACCCACCGGCGGGGGCGCCGGGATTAGGCACAGTAGTGCGTCAGACACGTCAGAGCGTCACTAGCAGTGTAAATACATTCCATGTGGATTCATTCTATGCATAGTCGCCTTTTAATGAATATCACGCAAATCTTCATCGTGATAGGTACATACGGTTTGTCCAGCATGTCCTAGGTGTTTCTATAAATATATATATTTTTAAAATAATAAAAAACAAAGGCCGGGGGTTGGGGACCCCGGGGCCGATTAAGGCCTTGGGAGGGCCAAATTTATTTTTTTCAACCAAAAAAATTAGGGTGCAGGCCCTGGGGGATGGGGTCCCCAGGGCCAGTAAATTAAAAAAAGAAGGGGGGCCACACAGCCCTTCTTCTTAAAAAAATAAAATAAATAAAAGACCGGCATCGCGCTGGAGGCCACGCCCCCTCCTTGCAGCACTCTGCAAACGCCCCCCCTGGCCAGTTGTAAGTTGGGGAATTAATTCCCCTTCAATACTGAGGGTCCCTGAGGGCCAACTAGCCCAACAGGTATCTCCAGTGTGCGCCAGGGAGCTGCGTTGCAGACAGGTGTTCTGAGGCCACGCCCCTTTTTACACCTCTATGCAACGCAGCTCTGTGGCGCTTACTGGAGGTACCTAGTGGGCTACTTTGACCCTAGGGACCCTTAGGACTCAAGGGGACTTAATCTCTCAACTTAGAACGGCCACAGGGCGCGTTTACACAGTGGTGAAGGGAGGGGACGGGGCCTGAGGTGACGTGTGCAAACATGCCCTGTGGCGCGTTTTAAGTTGGGGAAATAATTCCCTTTCAATCCTGAGGGACCCTGGGGGCCAACTAACCCACCAGGTGCTTCCAGTAAGTGCCACTGCTCTGCGTTGCAGAGAGGTGGTGCAGGCCTTTTTACACCTCTCTGCAATGGTGCTTACTGGACGTACCTAGTGGGCTATTTTGCCCCTAGGGATCCTCAGGATTCAAGGGGACTTAATCTCCCAATTTAAAAAACGGCCACAGGGCATGTTTACACAGTGGGGAAGGAAGGGGACGGGGCCTGAGGTGACGTGTGCAAACACGCCCTATGGCGCGTTTTAAGTTGGGGAAATAATTCCCCTTCAATCCTGAGGGACCCTGGGGGCCAACTAGCCCACCAGGTGCTTCCAGTAAGCACCACTGCGTTGCGTTGCAGAGAGGTGGTCTAGGCCGTGCCCCTTTTTACATCTCTCTGCAACGCAGCTCTGTGGTGCTTACTGGAGGTACCTAGTGGTCTAGTTGGACCCTAGGGACCCTCAGGATTCAAGGGGACTTAATCTCCCAACTTAAAACGGCCACAGGGTGTGTTTACATAGTGGGGAAGTGAGGGGACGGGGCCTGAGGTGACGTGTGCAAACACGCCCTGTGGCGCGTTTTAAGAGGTAGTTTTAATCCCCTGCCCTATTATATACTAGGGGCTTACAGAGGAGGTCATGCTGATCACAGGGGGACCCCAACGCATAGTGTTCCTTAGTGTATGTAGGTGTTTTCACTGTATTCTGAGTGTCTTTTAACATAGCACTGGCTCTAGGACTGGTTGAACATTGTAGTTTCTATTTTTGAATGTGAGTATCAAAGGTTATATTAGGGGAAGAGGAGGTCTGCCACTCTATCACAAGGATGATGTCATCAGTGATGTCATTAGTGATGTCATTTGAGATGTCATCAGTGATGTCATGAGTGATGTCACTGACCATGTCATGAGTGATGTAATATGTGACGTCATCAGCAGTGCATTGCGGGCGCGCAAGTTAGTTAGCTGAACTAACTATAACGGAGGAATTTCAATGGTTTTGTACGAGTGAAAAGTCCAGCTAACTATAACGCCCCTGAAACCTATGTTTTTTTCAGTGAATTTCTAAGGTTTTTTAAATGCTAATTCCTAACTATAACGTGCCTGAAACCTATGGTTTTTTCAGTGAATATATATATATATATATATATATTCTCACAACTCTCTTTGACAGAAGAATGGAGCGCACTCACGAGTATATATATATATATATATATAATATTGCACAATCCTCAGACCCCTAAGACAAAGACAGAAGTAGAATTATACTGGGAGAATTATTTCTACCAAGCCTTCTCCCCTCCAATTTGATGAAAACTTTGGTCCAAAATTCAATCTACTTCTCGTTCCACCAGCACAACACAAACATTATTCTTTTTCATCAACAAATTATTTTTAACTCCTTCATCTCTTTACAGGTTTAAACTCACCACTCCTAAAAATTGTTGGCTTTGTGAGAAGGAGGAAATTAACATCTTTCATATGTTCTTCGAATATCCCCAACATAGTTTTTGGTTGTAAGTTTGGGGCAACATAGCCGATAAATAAATATACCGTTAGGCAGCATATATATATTTCTAGGAGGTTCATCAGATTTATGGCATTCTCAAGTCAATGTTGGAAAACTTGTGGACCTATTCCTTGCAATTGCATTACAGATTATTACGTCTGATTGGAAAGACACTACTGAAGTCTCATTTACCCAGTGGTGGAATATGTGTCACAATCCTAGACTTGATAGAGCAAATGCTATTTTTACGCACCTTATGATCAAGCAGGACCTACTATGGCAGCCGTTTATGTCATTTTTATCTAGACTATCTGTTACTCCTCCACCACAACTACAAATGTTGACCCTCCATAACTCATAGATACTATGATTACAATACTTGTTGTTACATATTATATTGCTTGTATTTATAATTTTACATTTGCTTGTATCTGCCTTAATATGGATCTTTTCCTTCTCTTCTTCCCTTCTCTTTCTCATTCTTTCTCATCTTTTTTTTCCGTTATTAAACTGCTAAATAGTTTTTTTGGAACTTCTCAATAAGTAACATGTTTTGACTATTGCCCTGTACTCTATAGATGCTTTTACATATTCTTATCAATTGCTGTTATTGCATGTTATTCTGTTTTTGATTCGATAAATCATTTTCAAACTGCAAAAAAAAAAGTAATGTATTTCCAAAATATGGTAATTCTGTCCAGTCCCCCACACGCAGGAACATGTCCCTGTCAAGGCTTGTCCCCCATCAGTGCACTCCGGGGTCTCCTGAATAGGGGGGTACCAGACATGTAGGGCAATTATAGAGGTTTGAAATTACCACAGGCAATAAACTGGCTCTAGTGCATCTGCTGTATGGAAACCTACAAAACCAGCAAAATCATGCACTTTCAACATTTACACAAACTATGGTTTCTCTCACTGGGTGCCAGCTCTCCCTATCCCTGACTGGCTGGCCAGAACTGTATTTGAAACAAATCCCTGTCATTGCTTGACCCAAATATCTGTACCCCCAGGTCCTCACAACTTGGGGTACCAGATCTATATAGGTTTGCGATTGTTTTGGTTGCCCTCTGATGATGAACTGGATGCGTGCATTTGGGAAATTTTGAACGCAACCGAAAGTGAAATGCCTGTTTAGGGTAGTTGTCTATTGGTCGCAGGTATTAACCTGAGACTATATGAAACCCTCCCACAAATATATATTTTCTACATCCACAGATCCTAAATTTCCTTTCATTTAATTTCACCTTAAATATTCCGAAAACCAAAAAAGTCTGTTTGGGGGTACAGAAAACATTTGGCTTTGACTTCCACAGCAGATAAAGTAAGAAGCTCTCCACTCTAACTTTACTTTTCTCACACTATTCCCCATTTTCTTCTGATGTTTTTTTGTTTGTTTTCATTCTATTATTCGTGTGTCTTTCCATGGCCTGGATACTGTTCATGGTCGCTGTTAGCTTTAACAAATTATGATCATTCTCATCTTTGTCAGTTTGTCAGCATTTTTTCCTCAGAACATTGTAATTCCTTCTAGTCTCCCTCATGCAGAAATGTATGCCTATCAGACTTGTGTGGGTCTTCCTTGGGTTTGAGCAGGGATGCACAGGACAAAGCATTACTGATAGAAGGAGCTTCAAGATGTACTCACCTATAAATCCAGATATAAAAGAAGGGTTGGTAGCTTCCATGCTTCGTCAAACCCATAACTAACCTCACACTAATTCTATATATGTTCCTATTAAGGCAGGTGAAAGGATAATGGGACAAAACAGAGAAATAGAGGCACTAGATATTGTCACAGCTGATCTTAGTCTGCATGACTGCCTAACGAGGATGTATTGGACGCAACGAGGCATTGAAGATGGCCTATGGCACGGCTTGTGAGACAATACAGATGCAGTACTTCTTCCTTTACTAAGATGTTTAACAAGCTCGTCCATCTGAGATGCAAGGCTTCTGTCTGGACAGAACCCATACTCTGAAAACCCCTCCACTGTCTTCTCATCCTGAACACATGCATGTTCAAGAGCCTCAGAGTATCACAGCTTTAGGGACTAGTGCATACAGGTAATCGCATCCCAAGATGCTTCCTGAAACTTCCTTGGGGATGACTATAGTATTTGGGTCCTGGGTTTAGGGTCTACAGCCACTGAGGCAAATCTTTCCATCTAATATGTTTCTTAATACAAGAGATTCAACAGAATCCACCATGATGTGGCTTTTGTGAATCCCACTAGGTTTTGTAATCCAGAATGCCTTTCAAATATCAGAATGCATGTTAACAAAATCATAGCAAAAGACCTACCACCCAACATTCCCACATATCTCCCAATAAAAGCAGTTCTAGAAATATGTTGATGGACATACTGCAAGACACAGTAATACGCTAAAACATTCATCACGTGAAGATGACATTAACTCTTCATTTACTTCACAGGGTCACAGTTTTGACCTATTCCGGTCAGTTACAATGGGACCAGGCACAAATGTAAAGTATTCATTTCATTCAGAAGTGTGGGATTGTTATGCGACTGGGAAGTTTTTTGTTACCCAATAATTGCTGAGCTTACTGTCACTGAAATGTGAGGAAATTATGTTCTTTAAACCAAAGTTCGATATTTCTAGGTAGTGGTAACCAATAAGTCCACCCAGGACCCCACAAGATGCCTAGCAGCTTTTAGAATTGTTACAGATTGGTTGAATCTCTAAGGGCTGTCCGACCCTGGCTCCAAAGATAGCAGTCACCCACATTCCGAAAATCCACCTAATTCCAAGTTTCTTTCTCGTGCTTTCCAAAATTCCATTCTTGGTCTATTACTATCCTAGCTTATAGGATGGTCCACGCCCATAGAGCACCTTTTTAACTGGTAAATGTGTGGAAATGTAGGATGGTATGACATTTGTTACTGTCAATTGCTTTCTCTTTTTTTTTTTTTTTTTTTTATTATCAGCTTGGAAACACAGGCAATTTATATAATCTTTTTGAGTAACATTAGCATCTGTTACATCTATTACAGTCATGCATTCCCCTATGTTTAACAATTCTTAGAAAACAAAAAGACAAGCCATTGATTATTACATTAGCAATATTAAGAATAGAACAAAGTCAAATTGGGTTAATATGACCCAGTTGTATAACACTTAACTTTGCAGCCATTGTGTAAATGGGGCCCATATTTGTGTGCCCCTTTCCCGTCTTCTCCTGCCCCCCCTTAAAAACACAGCTGACTCCATACTATGGAGGGCTAAGATCCTTGCTCTCCAATTCGTAAAGGTTGGGGAGGCAGAATTTATCCATTCCGATGTAATACATAATCTTATTTGCGACATTGCAATATATATTAAAGCAGTGATATGACTCGTTCTATTCATTGATATATCAGCTTCACAACCCATTATAACTAATTCAGCTGATAAAACCAAGGGAATTTTAAGGCTAGCAATAATAAATGTTTGAACATCTTGAAGGAATTGGGCCAATTTAGGACAGGAAAAGAACATGTGGACATCATCAGCTGCTATTATGCCGCATCTAGGACAGCTGTGGCCACCCCTACCGCCCCATTTATATATTTTGGCTGGGGTGTAATAGAGGTCATACAGGGCCATATAACTTTGGGAGCGCAAGCTCCCGGAAATTAGAACCTTACCAGAGAGTTCTAAGGCCTGAACTATATCGATATCCGACTTACAGAATTTAGCTTCCAATTTGGCTTTAAATTTCAATATGTCATCAGGGAAAACTGAAAGTAAATTTCTGTAAATTGGTCCAATTCGGGAATGTTTAAAAATTAAATCCATAAGTGTGTTCCTACAAAATAACGTTGGAGTATTAAGTAGAAGTTTGGAGAGGCAACTACGGACCTGCAAATATTTAAAAAAGTCATGGGTATCTAATGTAAACTTTTCTTTTAAAAAAAGAAAAGTGGCCATATTCCCTTCATATGCCAAATCCCCTACTATCTTAATACCTTGGAACTGCCATCTTATTGTGACGTTATCTTGGAAAATTGAAGGAAGCAGTCTGGCTGCTGACAAGGGGGTATAGAAGTTAATACTGGCAATTGGCCATCTACGTCGAACCTTCCTCCATATTGAGTACATGGAGATAATAACTTTAAACGTGGTCTTTTTATAGTAGCTGGGTTCGAGTATTGACGTTAGTGTCCCCTTGGCAGCATGTCCTAGCCCTATCTCAAAAATAGATGGTGACCTGCTTGGTGGAAGATTTGCTCTATCCCCAAACAGTGGAAGAGCAAGATTTTGAATAAACGCTGACCAGCTGTATAGGAGCAAATTGGGAACAGACCACCCCCCTCTTTCCAATGGGAGCTGCATATATTTTGCAGCCCTACGTGGCTGGCGATAGCCCCATAAAATCCTGTTGCAACATCTCTCTGCGCGAATAAGGCTGGACTGAGCAAATTCCAAAGGAATAGTTCTAAATACATAGAGAAATTTCGGGAGTATCAGCATCTTTAAGACATTGCGCCTTCCAAACAGAGACAAATGCAGCTTATCTAATCTACATAACGTAAGATTAACTTTGTCAATAATGGGTGAGATGTTCATATCGGGCAGACTATCAATTGCGGCTGTTATTTCTATCCCTAAGTAACGAGCACTATGAACCACCGGTGCAGTAGAGGGACCCATTGCCGCCGTTTGAACTACCTGGGTTTTCTGAGCGTTAAGTTTATAGCCCGAGTACTGGCCATAGTGTTTAGCTGCCACTTTTATTGCTGAGAATGAGGTAGAAACATCTGAAGTAATCACTATAATGTCATCTGCATATGCTAGAACTTTAAAATCGACTGTATTGTTCTTAACAGAACCTATGTTTGGGCAGAGTTCAAGTTTACTCAAAAATGGATCTATATATAGGGCAAACAGGAGGGGGGAGCACGGACAACCTTGTCGAGTACCCCTACTGATTGCAAAAGAACTTGAACCCTTTCCAGATATAGATATAGTTGCTTGAGGTGTTATATATAAAGACTGCAAAGCATGAATAAAGTTGGCATAGACCCCCTTCCAATGTAGGACCCGCCAGAGAAACCCCCAGGCAACCCTGTCGAACGCCTTTTCGGCGTCCAGCAGGATTGCCCCAAGAGGGGAGCCCGAGGCCTGGGCCCAGTCTAAGAGTGCAATAACACGGCGGACATGGTCCGTTGTGTCCCTACCGGGGAGAAATCCATGTTGCCGGATGGAAACTAATGGAGTTATCACCCGTGCCAGCCTCGTTGCCAAAATGTTTGCAAATATTTTATTGTCAGTGTTGATGAATGATATCGGACGAAACGAAGCGGGATCCAGCTCTGGTTTGTCCTTCTTCTTAAAAAGAATTATAGTTGTGTTGCACCAAGAATCTGGTGTATGACCTAGTTGTGCCTCTCTTAGTATTTTCAAGAAATCCTCACGGATCTCCAGCCGGAATATTTTATAAAATTCCAGCGGAATCCCGTCCGGTCCTGCGGCTTTGCCGTTTGCCAATGAATTCAATGCAGTTTAGACCTCAACCCATTCTATGGGTGCCGCCAGAACAATGTTCTCTTGATCTGTAACTCTAAGAGTGTTGAGATCTGATAGAAAGGTGATGACGTCATGATCTATGTCTCGGTCCTTAATTTCTTCCGTATATAAAGATTTATAAAACTCAAGAAAAACAGATAAGACAGATTCTGGAGTATCCTGAATATTTCCATGAATATCCTGTATCTTAATAATACGGTTGGCCGTAGCTCGTTGCTGTAGTCGTTTAGCCTTTCAATGCTTTCAATGTGTCCCAGACAATTTCACTAGAGGCTGAGTCCCTATTAATATTTAACAATTCGTGCAACCATGGCCTCATATGGTCTAAATATGCCTGATCTGTCAAGAGCTTTCTCTCAAAAGTCCATACTTTAATAGGTTTGACGATTCCATTCAAAGTAAGGGTGATAACCACCGAATTGTGGTCTGAGATAATACGGGGTAAGATTGAAATCGAAGTATGATCTTGATACTGATCAGAAAAAAATATATAATCCAGCCGCACCATTTTTCTATGTGGAGCAGAAAGAAAGGTGATGCCGTCTAGGTTTTTAAAATGATGGTGCCAAAGGTCAGTCAAAGAATGTTCCTGGACTAATGCTTGTAATGACCTAAATACTCTCGGTTTCTTACCTAAATAGCTTCCCTGGCTGTCACAAATATTAAAATCAGCTGCAAGATTTGTATTGAAGTCACCACAGAGGCATAGGGTATGTGGCCACAATGCTAACTCAACATTTAAAAAGTCTAAGACTTCCGGGTCATCAAAATTAGAACTATAAACTGAGCAGATAGTAAATAAGGTACCACTAATTAGAAGCTCGGCAATAACCCAGCGCCCCCCATTATCTTGTGATGTTCTAACACAGGATCCCACCCCTCGCTTCAATAAAATTGCCACGCCTCTTATCATCGAGGACTGTCGAGAGCACCCAATCAAGTCAAAACCAGGAATTTTTAAACAGTCGCGACTGTTCCAGGGCACATGGGTTTCCTGTAAACATATTACTTCTAGGTGCAATTGATGGACAATATTTGAGAATAAAGCTCTTTTCTTGCCATTATTGAGGCCACAGATATTCCAGGATGCTATTCGTATTCGTATTCTAGCCAACACCATTTTGACAAATAGCTATATAGACCAAAATCATGACTATAATAGTATAGAGATTAACATACTGAAAACCCCCCCAATTTTTTTTTTCCAAGCTTCTTTTTTTTTATGTGCCTCCCACCCCCCCTCGCCCACCCCCAGTGCCGCCCCAACCCTCGACCCTACCTCCCCAACCCCCCTGCCAAACACCCTCCCAACACCCGTTGAACCCCCCATACTGGGCAATAGGACCTCGGTCCAAGTGATGGAGAAGCCGGTATAGGCCGTGAGGCCCCCCCCTCCAGATGATGCCGCTAACTACTACATGATTAAAGAGGCAGTGCAAAAAAAGCAAAACAGACAAACTTAAATACTGCATCATTACGCCCAATATGGTGCATTGCCTCCGATCATAAGCATCCAGCACCTACAGGTATGTCACATCTAGTAACTTTATAATCTAATTATAATTACTTACTAGATTGAATCTAAGAAAGTTCTGGCCAACACTTCTGATTCAAAATATTTTGTCTGAGCTTGATAAATGACCTTGAGTTTGGCGGGAAAGAGCAGAAAGACCTGTGCTCCTTTCACTTGAAAAGGAGCAATAAGCTGACGGAGCTGCCACCTCCGTTCTACTGTGGCTGGACAAAAGTCAGGACGTACAAAAAACTGACACCCCTTCGCTGATCTTTGTCTATCAGGCCTAGCTAGGTCAAAAATCCTCTCTCTAGCTAAAAAATTGTGCAGACATATCAAAATGGCACGAGGTCTGTCTGGTGTTTGGCCCGAACTTTTCTTCGGCTTAAAAGGGAAACGATGAGCGCGTTGAATCTCTACGCGCCAGTCCCACTCTTTAACCTCCGGGAATGCCTCGGTGAATAGTTCAATCACAAATTGACGAGTGTCCATGCCCTCTTTACCCTCGGGGACCCCCAAAACTCTTAAGTTGTTTCTTCGGGCGCGATTTTCGATATCAATCAACTTCCATTGGATAGGGTCCCGTTGAGATTGGATTGCATCTAGGGTAGATTTTTGGGTTACTAAGTCATCTTCAATTGACGAAATCCGAGTCTCAGCCTCGGTGACCCTAGCAGCAATATCTGCGCATGATTTGATCACTCTTCGTAGCGAGTTTTGGACCCTGCGACATGCCCCTTGTGCCCTTGCGCTCTCTTGTCTGGTCTCCTTACGGTGTGCCATAATCGTTTGGTAAATTATTGACAGAGTCATCTCACCGGGTGGAGGGTGTAAATTAGAATCAGAATTAGAGCCCGGGCCCTGAATAGCAAGATCTTGGGCATTAGATTGATCCGTAGACTGTCCTGAAAATGAGTAATCCCATGCCAGAGAGCCTGTATTACTGCCGAACTCTTGCGGTACCTTGCGTACTGTGGAAGGGACCCTTATAACATCAGCAGGATTCAGGACTTCATTGAGACGCCAGTCTCCTGATACACTATCCTCATCATCGGTCCAATCTTTGTCCACTGCATCATCAGCCACTGAGGATCCTGTATGGTCGGATAATGAATAGAAATTATCATCATCCATGTCAGCCTCCTTGTTTGAGAGCTTAGAAGATATAGTGTCCCTCTGTTGGACTATAGGGAGCGGATGCAGAGCCATTAAAAGTGCGGTTGCAGATGAATCTGTAGAGACTACATCTCTCAGCATGCTACTGGTCTGTAAAGTTAATCCAGACAAAGTTTGAACACTTGCGAGGATCCCACCTGCATTCTCAAAATTATTCCCTGTATTTATCTGAGGCAACAAGTCTGTAGGACTCCCCTTATTGCTGCCCCCCTTAGGAGACAAAGATTCGCCCGTTGAAGGAGTAACAGCAGGAGCGGTCTGATCCTTACCGGATTGTCCCGTTGCGGCAGCGTCCGCCGATGGAGTCTCCACATCAGCAGGGCTCCGCTGCGTTTCACGAGAGACGGCTTGTCGCGGCTTGAACATCGCAGGAACCGGAGGTAAGCCTGCATTCAGAGGCCTGGCAACTGCACCGTCCGAGCGCTTACGCTTTGAAAGCGGAGAAGTTTGCTTTAATGCGTGAGGTGCAGATGATGGTAGTGCTGTGGCTCTTGCAACTTTTGGGGGATTTTTACTTTTCGGCGGCATCCTAACGTTGCAGCACCCCAAACTGGTAACGAGTTTATAATGCTGGAAACATAAGAGCCGTTGAAGGGATTTGGTGCTGCGATCTAGCACTGATAAACTGTGCCCCGGAAAGCCTCGAGCCGAAAATGTGCGTTGCAGTACAATATTGGAAAACAGCCACCGAATCATCTCAGACTCCCGCTGCTGTTCGTTCCAAGAAGATGTAACCACACTGCATCACAGTAAGTCCTAGCGGTTCATCCAGAGAGGGTACTGATACCGGCTTACTCGGCCAAGGTGACGGCCGCCATCTTGCCCCTGGAAAACAAACAAACCAAGTTGCTTTCTCAATATGTTTAGTTTTGCATTATAAGTTGATGGCAATAAAAAAAATCTTTTGAAAAAATGTCCTCATAATCCTCAGGCATTTTGGGTAATCCAGCATTCAGAGTGTTACACACGATACGTGTACCTAAATTCAAATTCACGGCTACATTTAAAAAATAACTCGCTTTCATTTACCCACAAATTTTATTCATTGCATTTATTTTTAAGTGAGACATGGTTTGTACACAGATTAAAAATATTGAATCAGAATATTGTGGTCTTTTGAACTAACTGCAAACATTGCAAATCTCTGTGACTGGAAGTGTGTGGTGGACATAACCGTATATAATGTTTGTTGATTTTCCTTCTGTGCAAAAAGCACTCCGTAGGGGGGTGTATGTTTCCTTGATCTGCCCTCTTTTCCCCCTTAATCCTTCTTCACCCCACACTCTTCTTTCATCCCTGTCTCACTCCCCATCCAGCTTCCTGTGTCAATTTCTTTTTAATTTGTATCTATTGATGTAGGCCCGGCAGCTGAAAAGTGTTATTCAGCTGCTCATTTCCTTATTTGCACTTCGGGTGCACTGATTTTTGTCTTTTTCCGACATTTTACTGAACTGTTCTAAAGTGGTTGTCTACCATGTTCGAGTGGTAAATTAAATATGGGCACCATGTGTTACGACACAAGTATGCCCATGCACAATGCGTTGCCCAGCAAGGAGCCATTGGCTGGTTGGACTTTTTATTAAGCTAACAAACAAACCAAACTGCATCTAGCACCCTGCCGGAGAACAGAACTGTGTGGCTGTGCCTCAGCAAGGAATTAGTTTTGGCTTGAAAACAAATCCAAACATCCTCTCACAAAGTTTCACATTAACAGAGAAGCAATATGAGAGTAAGGCGCTGTGTGCCTTAGTCCCAGAAAAGAGATAGACACAGTTTGAAATTGTTCTTGACCTGAGAAAAAATTAAAAATGTGTCCTGCTCCTTGCTAGAGCTCACAACAGTGTGTCTGTGCCACAGGAAGGAGACAGAAAAAGTTGGGATTCTTTCTTAGGCACAGAGAAAATATAAACTGTATCTTGTTGCTTGCTAGGTCAAACAACTGTGTGTCTTTGCCTTTAGCAAGGAGTCAGATGATTCTTGTATTTTTTTCTTTTGACTAAAAAAATGCACTGCAAAATGCATCTGGCTTCATGCTGTGGGCAGAGATGTGTGTCTGTATTCCCAGAAAAGAGCCATATGCACCTTGGATTTTGTGTTAGCCTACACACAATCCAAGATGCTTATGGCTCCATGCTGAGGCAAAGACACAGAACTGTGTGACTGTGCCCCCACAAATGAGACAGAAGCAGTTTGGATGCTTTCTTACCCAAAGAAAAGGGTGGGAGGAGAGCAACAGCTTCTTCTGTCCTCCATTTCACCTCCTACCCTTCAACCAACAAAAAAAGTGTATTGAGTGGGTGGGTATGATGAGGTAGTACAGGGGGAAGTAATAGCTGTTTTAGCCCCTCCAGTAGTCCCTGTTATGTTATGTTATGTTAAATGGGACTTTTATAGCGCATCGGCTACTCCAAAGGAGTGTCCCGGCGCTTTTGTGCTCCAGACCAAAGAAAGAGCTGGAAAACATAATAGTAAAAAGAGCAGGGGCCTAAAGAGGGGGCAGATTATCCAGTGAACAGCCAGGTTTTTAAGTCTTTTCTGAAGGCAAGCAGGTTAGCGGTGTTTCGCAAGGACACCGGTAAGGAATTCCATAGCTGCGGAGCAAGAAAGCTAAAGGACCGGCCGCCTAGCCGAGCCCTTTTGATGCGTGGCACCCGAGCCAAAGCCAAAGCTTCTGACCTGAGGGATCGTACAGGTCGATAGAAGTCCAGCCTCCTCTGAAGATATTTGGCACCATTGCCATGCAAGGCCTTATTGGCGAGAGTCATGGCCTTGAAAAGTATCCTCTTCCGCACCGGAAGCCAGTGAAGGGATACGAGGAGATTGGAGGCACTGGTGCGGCGGTGCAGGCCAAAAATTGCACGAGCAGCAGCGTTCTGGGTAACCTGCAAACGCTGGAGGAGGTATTCAGGCAGACCCAGATATAGGACATTTGCATAGTCCAATCTGGACCCTATGAGTGCCTGAACAGTGATCCTCCGATGTTCCTCCGAGAGAAGGGGAAAGAACTTGCGCAACATTCTGAGTATCCCAAAGCATGTTCCCGTAAGAGTGGAAACCTGGGATTTGAGCGAGAGCTCGTTGTCAATTTTAACCCCCAGGTTCTTAGCCCACTTAGAGGACTGAGTGGGAGGGAACATGTCAGCAGGCCACCATCCCTGCCAATCTGGTTCTGATGGGCATCCGAAGAATAGTATTTCAGATTTGTCCGAGTTGCATTTGAGGCTGTTGTGTGAAAACCAGCTAAAGACAGCCCCAAGGCACTCGCAGATCCTTTCTCCATCGAACTCTTCGCTCTTACGACAGGTGAATAGAAGCTGGGTGTCGTCAGCATAAGAGACGATCCGGGCCCCGTAGGACTCCGCCAGTGTCGCCAGAGGGGTCATAAGGATGTTAAATAGAGTGGGGCTCAGTACAGAGCCCTGAGGCACTCCGACTCCCAATGGCGGCATCTCGGCGGACCCGGGTGGGACCCAGACCGTCTGCCGGCGGTTGGCCAGAAAGGAACGAAACCAGTTGAGCACCGTCCCCCCTAGACCGATGTTATGAAGTCTAGTGAGGAGATCCTCGTGGGGGACGGTGTCAAACGCCGCCGACAGGTCTAACATGACTAACATCACCCTGCCTCCTGTGTCCAGCACCTCCTTCACGATCTCCGAGACTTCCAGGAGCGCCGTCTCGGTGCTTAAGTTGGAACGAAAGCCCGATTGGGATTCATGAAGTAACTCATTAGACTCCAGGAAGTTAGAAAGCACGCTGTGCACGTGTTTCTCCAGGATCTTGGTCAGTGCTGGAAGGAGCGAGATTGGCCTATAATTAGAAGGCGCCTCTGGATCAAGATTGGGCTTCTTGATCAGGGGGATGACCATGGCTTGCTTCCAGGCCTGGGGCAGAAAACCCTGACTCAGGGATAAATTGAGGATAGGATTAGCTATGGGATTAATGACATCTGCCATTTTCCCTCCTACTAGCTAAACCCTTAGATGAACTTGGATGGGTCTATGAAATCTGACCGAGGTCTCTCCCATATGTGTTGGTGTGTATGATGTTACTAATGATATCCACGCATATTTATGATGCAGCGCAGAAGTGACCAAAAGGCCACCACGTTTGGGTCCCTGCAAGTGCTCAAAAGGTATCAGGTACTTGCAAACTTCCAGCCAGCTCCCCCAACAATTAAAAAGCATTTTCCCCTGTTTATGGGGTACAAAAGAAATGTTAACAAAAATGCGAGTTGTGCTCCTGGTTATAATAATAATATAATGCATATAGATACGTCAGAGCAGCCAAAGAGCTAATCAGTACTGGGATAGGACGCAAATATAACTGCAAATTTGAGACTGAATCTCCAATTAACATTTGAGAAAAATAGTGTCAAGCAGAAGCGCTGAAAATTTACCAGGTTTGACAACGATAATGGTGGTGGTGGAGGCTGTCCTGGGAAAAATCTGTGGGATTCAAAACCAATCCTGTAGAAGGCTTTATTGGGATTGACAATTATGGGACAGATTAGTGCAAGTTTTGTATTGTGATTCCAAAAATGAAGCAATAATTAATGGCCACCAAAACCTCTGGGGCTTATTGCAATGTCGGGCAGACAAACGGGACCGACCAAACTATGGTTGGCGGTCCCTACAGCCTAATTACGATTTGACCGCACATGTTGCAGTTGCATGCTCACATTTCCCTAAACCGTAAACCGGCCATAGCACAAGCTTCCATACGGAAATGGGAGGTTGTGTTCATCCCTGCACCGCGTGGTAGGGTGCCTGCCACACAGTGCAGGGATCAACAAAGCGGCACTGTAGGTGCCCCCTCAGCTCCCAACTGGAGGCTGCAAACAGAAGGGGAGCCTGCCAGGGGCACACAAACTCGCTTTCTGACAGACATTCCGTATTGGAAAGCACGGCATGGAAAGTCTGCCGGAAACCGAGTATCATAATCTGGATGGCATAAAACACCATCCATATGGATTACGGGCCAGTCTCCCACTGGCCGACAGGCTCCTTGAGCCCGTTGGAATCCAACTGGAATGACCGGCCAGTTTCACTTCCACTTGGAAGTGAAACCGACGATCTCGGTCGGTAAGCCTTCGACCTAAGGTCGGAGGTTTTCTGACTGAGATTGTAATCGGCCCCTCTGTGGAAGCTCCAAACTGATCAAACATTCATAGTGCTGTACCTGCCTCAAAACTCTCACTAACCCAAAGGCCTTATAACTTCTGTAAAATTATGCATGATGAAATAGGTTTAAATTATTTTAAATGGGAATCTACAAATGTTTTTCCAGGAGTATTCCTGGAATGCTACATCTGTTGTACCTTTCTATAAGTTCTCCTTCACATATCTGGGAATCCCAGAAATTAAAAAATCTACGCTCAGCATTCACATATAATTGATAACCTATAAATGGAGATTTTCAATTTTGTTTTGATAATCAGGCCTTCGTTGACATCGTTATGACAGGTAACCATTCACAAAAGGGCAATGCTGATTTTGCCAGTAATATGTCTGAAGATTACGTGGGAATGAATCATGTATCCACTGCTCCTTCTATATGTCTGTGAAAAGGTGGGTTGGTATATGCTGTCCACTAATTAAAGTGGGCACCTTGTACCAGTCCACACGACCCTTAGATGTATGAGGTCAAAGATAACCTTTATTGAAAGCTATCCTAGTGGTAGCTATGGAGAGCAGCCTTCAGTCTTAATTTTGAAGGAATGTAAAGCAGCTTGTTTTACCAGAATATCACCTCCTAAATGACTAAATTAAAGGAGAACCCCAAAGTGTTTATATAAAAATATGTATGATATTATTATAACACTCTCTACTAGTCTCTATATGAGACTAGGGCACAAAGCACACAATACTGAATCAATAGAACATTTGTAAATAGCACAATACACAGCGGGCTCCAGGGGAGACCGAACCATATACTAAAACAATGGTATTACAACAACTTGACTAGACACAGTGCCTAGAGCATGTAGTATCGCTGGGACCCCAAGAAACCACCCAGAGGAGTGACACAGGGAGCCCACAGAGAACGGGTGCAGTGAGGAAACACGGACGCGTGCTCCGTACAACTCTATGGGAAAGTCGTGTTTGGAAAATACAAGTTAAGGACACTTCTAAGAGGACTTCGAGCGATCCCTTTGGAACTTAGGAGGTTCTAAGGCCAACCCACCAGTGAGTACCGAGGTACCAGTGTTACCTATCCCAGAGGAGCCGGGTGAATAGGTGTCAAGTGGTGTCGGAAACCTTTCTTTTTTTCAATGGAGAGCTGCAAAGAAGTACTGCTGCCAGGAAGGCAAAGAGTGTCCGGTGGAATCCAAGCCTGGATTCAAGGTGAAAGGAACCTGAAAGCAGAAGGGACTGAGTCGAGTCACGTCAGGTGACCAGGGGCTCGGTAATCGAATGCCCACCGATGTCGGCTGCTTCAGGTGAGAAGAAGGATTGTTTGACTCTGCAGCCACGGGGACCAGGAGATGTCTAGGATGACCAGAATCTGAAGGTGAGCTGTACGACAAAAGATGTCGAGAGCTGAGGGGTCGATGTCCGCCTGGAGCACCAACAAGCCATTGCAACTGCAACCCAAGCAGTCAGAGAAAACAGGTTACGGTGTGGACCAGCAAGGTCCAGGGGACTCTCCAAGCAATGGAGAGTCAGGGCACATTTGGAGCAACCAGGTAATCTCAGACACTCGGAGAGTGGAGGCTGGAAATCTTCGGTGCAAATACTGCTCGGGTTGGGACTACACAGAGTCCAAAGCACAGGCTCAGGAATTGTCACTAAGCATATGCAACTGCAAAAGTACGCGGTGCACAGGGGTTTGGGTGGCACGGTCCTCACAAGGGATACTGGTCTCAGAATTGCTGAGAGGGCAGATAAACCACAGGGACCTTCGGGAACTCAACTCCTGTGTTGCTAAAATCTTCGGAGTCCTCAGGAATTTGGGAGAAGCAAACCGGGTAGTTGCGTTTAGGTGCTTGCTTTTGCAGTGGAGTAGCTCCTTTACTCCAAGGGAGATTCTTGAGTCATCCAGCGTCGGGCAGGCAGACAAAGTACTTGGTTTCTTCTTAGCAGAATCTTGTCCAGGTAAAATCTAAAGTCCTGTGATCAGGTAACCCACTTTATACCCATGGGAAGGGGTTGGAAAGATTCTGTGGGCCCTCCTAGGGGAGGAGCAGGACAGAGGGGTGGCTACACCCATGTCCTTTATCCAGTTTCACACCAGAGCGGGAGCCAATGGCTCCCAGAACTGGTTTGAGCTGGACTATGCTCAGGGACACCAAATGTGCCCCCAGTGCAGACTTTCTGGCACTCAGAAAGTGTAGTGTACCCCCCCAGCCCCAATACACTAAATTCTGTCTGGGAGGTGGTGACACCTCCCTGTGACAGGATGCCTATTGTCATGCCTTCCTCCGCACGAGCTTGGCTCAGCAGCAGGACGGCAGACCCTTGTCTGTGGCTGGCAGCATCCATTTTGTGCTGCCCAGGTCGAGAAAGCTGGTACCGGGTAGATCGGTGACCCACATATGTCCCTCTAGAACGGTGGAATCATACCTCCCACACCAGTTACTGGTGTGGAGGTATGATTCCAAGGTGTTTGACAGCAAACACGACATGTTTCTAAGCAGCCGTTTTAAAGTTAGCATTTACCGCGAGGTTATAATGCACTTAAACATATATGTCTGGTTGCATCACTGACAACCCTAGAGAATGGTCTCCAAAGGCTGCAGAGGGGCTCTGCTCATGCAGGGGCACCCTCTCATGAAAAACCCAGCACACTACCTTCAGGGTTGATAAGGCCTGCCATAGGGGTGACTGATAGGTATTTAAATGTAGTGATTTAGATAGATATACTGCACCTATATCTCATTAAGTGGTGCAAGCACCATCTTACACATTCTGCAGTAACAGGCCTGTCGTGTCAATGTGGATGGCCTCTCAGGGGTGGCATAATACATGCTTCAGCCCATGGGAGGCCTCTGGGGTACATATGCCATGGGTACATGGTGCACCATATACTAGGGACTGATAAGAGCACCCCAGAATCCAATATGGAATGTACCTAAAGTACATGCATTGCAATTTAAGGGAGAAAGCAGATAGACTGTGGTCCTGGATAGCAGGATCCCAGTCAGATTAAGCCAAAAACAGTGTGACATCAGCAAAAAGTGGGGGTAACCATAAGAAGCAGATACTACTTTCCTACAATGTCCATTCACCTCTCGCCCCTACCCCCTTTGTTTGGATACCTGTGTGCCATCTGACTTTATCTGGCTATTGTGGTACTGTATGACTGCTCTTATGTTTGGCATCTGTCTGTGTCAACCTCCATGTGTTGTTTAGTAGACCTGTCTCTGCCTACTTAGACTCGGCCTCTCTAGTCCTATTATTCCCAACCCACTGTGAGGCACTAGTTGCTCACACTACTTGCCCGCATTTCACTCATATGTTGTAGCCTTTCTTGGTCCTTCATCTTGCAGTCTGTCTTCCTTTCCTGCTCATTACCTCTCCTGCACCCTATTTTCCGTCCTGCTTCCAGCTTCCTACTAACCTACGGTCAAAATACCTCTCTGCGGAAAGGGAAATTGAGGAGAGAGACTGGCTGCATCAAGTAGATTGGCTATTTAATAATATGGTTTGCCTGATAAAAAAAGGAGCAAGGACTGCCTTAATAAATAGAAAACAGTAACACCTAAAAAAAACAAATACAGGGCAAGTGGCTATAAATTTGCGATTTCAGAAAAAGATGATGAATGCTTAGCAGTGTCTGATAACAAGGCCCGAGCAACATGAAAATTTTGCAAGTGAAATACACGAAATTGCTAAATTCAATTGATGAGAAATTCACAAAACCTTTCAAAATTTAGCATTAAACTACGCACAATTTTGGCAGAGACTGCTTTGCATAGAAAACATCTTGCATAGAGATATTTTCTGCTCGTACTAGTCTTCTGCTTGTATCTCTCATTACTTTTTACTTGAAGTATACTCTCACTGAAAAAAGGTAATCGAACAAATGTAGAATTTCGCACAACCCTAGTGACAAGATAAGGCACCCAAATTACCAAACCTGAGCAAGGCATCTTGACACTCCACTGTTGCAGGGATTATGCACAAATACAGAACTATGCGCAGGAAATTGGACCTTGGTGTATAGAGATTGAGTCTTCCTACCACCTTAGGACCCACAAACCCAGGACCGACTAATTATATTGTCTCACTTGCTCTCCTACTCACTCCCAGAGAAACAAATGATAAGACACCCCAGAACACAACACTCCCAGATCTCTCGGGAATCGAGGTAACAAGACACACCCTTCTGCTCACTTTCTTGTACTAGTACACAATAAGATCTGACAGAGACATGAACCTGTTTAAAATATTTATTTTAACTAACGCGCCCTAACATGCAGTATACGTGACACAACAAGCAGGAAAATGCATAGTACAAATATTGTAAGCATAGCAGCTAGTCCATAAATCATGAAGGGAGCTATCATCATAGAAAGACAATGGAGAAAGGACTATATTGCTTAACTTCACTCCCCTTGCTAAGAAGAAGTATTATTATACAATAGAAGATCTCTAGGCTTTGTCAGCAGACCCCATACCTCAGCCTATAGATGGTAGATCTACATCGTAGATGCTTTCTCGCTCTTGTCCCTGGAAAGGTCCCTCTCCAGATGTGTGTCACCTATTTGTGCACCCCACTAAAAACCCAAGTACGCTGTCCAGACAACATCTGCATCTGTATGTTTTGGCTAAGGGCTAAGGACTGGCCAGAACAAAATAACAAGGGGCATTGTTGTTCGATCTTGCACATAATGTTTAGTCAAAATCCCAGGAACATGCAGGGAGTGAACACACCGATGAGTTCTCATGTGAAAGCAGTCTTTGAAATTATTGCAAAAAATAAAGACGTGTAGTAACGTGTGCAGACGACAATGTCCCTTTGGGCCAAGTGACACCACGGACCACAATGCTTTAACAGCATATGTTCCAGAGCAGGGAATATGTACCCTCCCTTTATTTCTTCCTTCTTGTATAATACATAAATGATGCCTGAATTCAAAGAAACAGCAATTACCAATCTTTGGCAAAAAATTACATATTGTGAAGGCCATAAAGTAATGTTGCTTACTATCATGCATGCAACATCTATGGTATCTGTGGACCTGTAAAGCGGAAGAGAATTACACTGGTTCCCTTTGTGGGAACAAGACATCTCAAACTGCTTTATAACATCTATGCACAAAGACCTCTCTTTGGCTACCAATCCTGAGCTTAATGTCTGTGAAGATGAAGAGAAGAACAGTTTGTAATTGTTTAATACATAGGCAGAAAGTCTGTCATACTACACCAAGGTGCACTGGGGGAGGTCTTTCATGTTTCAAATAGTCCCTAGTTCAGGCAACGGCCACTGTCACTGTCAGCAGGACATGGTATATCACACTTACTGACACACCCTCCGCGTGTATTGATGGTTCAGGGTCAGGGTCTGATCTTGCAGTTACAGCAGATTAGGGCACACTGTCTCTAGACTCAGCTAATCACATGCCAAAAAAGGTGACTATCAGATGGCAAGAAATCACACTAATCCTGAACAGTGGTGGGTGGTAGGAAAGCAGTGGTTCCTTCAAAGTGGGCTTTCCAGTGGCCTTGAAACAGACGAGAGATTACTGGAACTGTCTCTGCATCAGAGATTGTGGGAGGCACAGGCATACAGCAACTTGAGCTGCAACTTGATGGGCTGGGCACAGCAGCTGCACCACCGTCCAACACAGGGCCTCATTTATGAAAAGTGTTGCATTGCTGCCATAAAACAGCGATGCAGCAGTTTTCACTGCGCCCCCTTGTATTTAATGTACAGGAAAGAGAGATACGTCAGGAATCCTCACATGTATGTCTGTGCAAAAAACACGCATTGCTGAAGTTGTGTCGCAAGCATGACACAACTCCGGCAATGCGTGGGGTAGGCCTTTCCTTATTGCACTGCATCAGCCTTGCTCCTGCCACGAGGCAGGCGTAAGGTTTTGACGCAATGGGTGTCCTAGAAATCTTATATGCGCCACCTCTATCAGGCTTTTATGCGGAGGAACGCCCACCCTGCATACATTATATCTGGCGCAGGTATAATGTGGCGCAGGGGTTTACAAAGTGATGCATCTGCCTAGATGCATCACTTTGTAACTAGGGCCCACCGGCGGCGTAAAAGTGTCACAAGGGCTCATAAATAAGCCCCCTACTGTTTTGCTCAGTACAAATAGAAATTGTTGCCTGACGTCTGTCAAAAAGAGCAGCTGTTGTAAGTAATAGACTCCTCAACACTGCACATTCCCAGACAGAAGCCATATCTCATAACTGGTGACTTGTTTTCCAATTCAGAGTTAAACAGTTGTGCATCTGGTCTCTTAAACCCGATCAGCCTCTCACCCCCTACCCCCCTTCACCCCCCCACCCCTCCCTTGCCATTTGCATTTTCACAGCACAGGCAGATTTCAGAAGCTGAAGGAGAAATCAAGCCCATGTGTGCCCAAGACTCTGCCACCAGCTGACACATAACAGGACCCTGATCTCATCATGTGTGCTAGTTCATTTTGAGACCAGCCTGCTCGAGCATGTGGACATAGAGTCAGGCAACTGTGATTGTTAAAAGGATAGTGGGGAAAACAATTCCAAAGTTGAGGAAGCCAGTGAATTTTAGAGGGAGGAGATGACAAGAAAATACTAACAGACCCACTCTTTCTGGGACCCACTGCAGCTACGGCCATGATTAAGGAGGCTCGATTTATAAGGGTGGTCAGATGGGTGATCTAAAAGCTACACTGTACCGTGCTGCTAATCCATGATGCTCTGCCACAGGTTTTTCACTACAGACATTTTTTAAGTACAGCCCATAAGAAAGCCCCACAAAGACATCTACTTCATCAGAAGCAAGGCCCAAATGTTAGTAGAGCCAGAACTGAAATAATTTTCAGAAGCAGAATTCTCAGTACTTGACACATTTAAACACCCTCAAATACAGAAAACAATGGTGTTCTACCACAGTATTGAGGATTTTATTTCGACCTGCAAAAATATCAAGAATATCAGCTACTGCTTTATCGTTAAGGTAATTGTGTATAGGTAAGTCAAAATGTACTATTCTTAACTATTTACTTTGAAGATATAGGTAATCTCAAGGTAGACAAACATGAAGTTCAGGATATTAAATCTACACTTACCTACATGTACTTACCTTGGCGATATGGATGTAATTCTGAAATGAATATTGCAAATATTTGTTTAGACAAATAGCCAAAATGTGGAACAAGTTACAAATAATAACACAATCTTCAATGTATTATGCAATACAATAACATATTTCCAACTTTCAAGCTCTTCACACATTTATTTTTCTCTCATCTTCTCCTCTCTGCACGCTCACATCCTTCACTTTTGCCACCACAATCTCCTGAGAATTACTCACTCTTCGCAGCATCAAATAACTTCTTCATCATTTGGTTGGTATCTGAGAATATAGCTTTCTTTTGTTCATCCTGTTTGGCATTTGTATCCTCATCCAATCTCCCAAATTCACACTCTGATGTTCAATTTATGTCCTCACATTCAAAATTACAGTACTTTTGCTACAAAAACTCAAGTGCCACCAACTTATTTTTAGAATGTGGTGTCAGCACTTCCTCCAAGCTCAACTTTCCTTCACCTCAATGGTACTCTGTCTTTTCAATATGCAGTTCAGTCTTTCTTTTATCCCCCTGATTGTGGATGGTGTAAATCTGTAAACATTTACTTAATCCTATTGAACCTCAAAAACTCTACCAAATGTCTCTCTCTCAAACCCTTCCACCAGTAACCTCCTACCACTGCCTGTAGAAATATCGCCCATGGCATTATGCTCTGGCTATTTTGAAACATTAACTTGTAGAAACAATACATATTGAGGAGGCCCCCTTCTGTTCTTTATTGGTCCCAAATTGTTTACGCTAACTTTTTTCCTATTTACCCTTCATAAAATGATGCATGATTATCTGAGGTGTTGGTTATTTTCACTGAATAACCAAGTGCAACATATAGAGCACACCCTCTCTTAGCCCTCTCAAACCTCTTGTGCATACGAGTACACCAACAGTCTCCAATAATGAATTGCTTTGTGTTTATCATTTTCAAATGTACAACTTGTACTTCTTCAGTTAACTTACTCTTTCTTTCCTTTTCACCTTGAACAGTGCATACTGTTTCTACCCACAATTGATGCTTCACCATCCACAACCCAAATTCCTTCTGTTCTCTTCTAGATGGCATCCCTATTTGACCAACTAAACCATTTCACTCAGTCTCACATCTTGTATGTTACTTTCTATTCCAATTTTTAAACTGCTTTAATTTGCCTAATTCCCAACAAAACTGTCACCAAAGATGCTCTCATTCTAGTCAAACTCCCCATTAGAATGTTTAGCCATTTTTCAAATGACAAGCAGGAGAACTAATGTAAAACTTTATTATTAACATTTGTAATCTACTCCACAATAAACATATGGCCTTTTTCTTTGGATGTCTTTCTACAAATTTTCAATAAACTGTATTCAATCATTCTCTTCAAACACTTCTTTCAGTGGTCTGTCAGAATTACAATTGTTTTCTCTATTTTACTATTTTTCACTTTATCTGCAGAAACGGTTCTCCTTTTACGTTCCAGGGAGGCTACTGCGCTCCTCGGCACTCAGGCTGGCAAAGGTTCCATGTTTCCATCGACACCGACTAGGGGGTGCTTCCCTGGCCATTCTTGCGGCCCGGGCTTGGAATGCGCTACCGCTGATGCTTCGCAGTGTGGAAGATCCAGCAGTTTTCAAAAAATTGTTAAATACTCATCTTTTTGTCTGAGTTTCTGTTTATGCTTTCTGATTCCCTATGCTTGCGCTGGCCCGGGACACTCCTTGGAGTAGCTGTGCACGTTAGAATACTAGCTAACATAACATAACATAACATTCTAACTTCTTATTAGCCCAATAAATATCCAAAGCTTCCTTCTCAAGAACAGTATTTCTTAGCTCAATTCACTTCAGTGCTCCATAAGCAAATGCAATCAATATCCTGTTTACATTACTTTCTTTATCAATTAGCTCCTAATCAAAACTGAATCACTTCAGCGGAGATGACACATTTACTCACATTGTCCAACATTTCTTGGACAGGAGCTTTGCTTAACTTCATATTTCATTATCCAAACTCATAATCACATTCATCTGCCCATTCTCCACAGTGCTCCTCATATGTACAACGCTATCTGTCAAGCTCCCAACCAATGTGGAGTAATACTCCTCCATACTCAGAAACAATGTCACTAGATGGCTAAGCACTAGGTGTTTCTTGTTTTTTACAGTCAATTTCTATTTTTCCTGAATCGCCAAAAACCTTCTCTACTGAGTATCCATGACCTGCAATCAGCATTTCATCTTGAAAAAAGAGACTTCTGAGATCACTCTTGTCATTTTTCTGCAAATACCTCTATGCAGACCCATTCACCTGCTTCCACTTGTCTATTATACCCTGCCTGCATAATGTTTGTAACACACACTTCATCGCCTCTCCTCTGAAAAATACAAGCACTTCTAACTTTCTTTGAAGTAGTAACTATTCCATCCTTCACCCTGATTAAACAAATGTCTTCATATGCCATAGCTCTGCTTTGAATATATTAGCAAATTATTTAAACTGCCACACTGCTTTCCAAAGCATAATATTGAACCCCACAAGGTGTATTATTTGTTTCCAGTTTAATCTGTATTTTTGTCTAGTGTTGCCACCTTAACTCTTTTTACCCCTTTTTACACACATGCACTCTAAAGCATAGTTTAGACTCAAAGAATCCACAGATGTTTATAGACAATCAAATATACACTCCAAGTCAAGTGGTCACCTCCTTTACCTTCATTTTTTAAATTCTTTATCAAAATACTCATCACACTGCAATTTTAATTGGGACCTGGAATCCATCCTAAAATACACCCACTTTACTCACTTTCACTATTCCACAATATGCTCTTATATCCTTCAGGAACAAACGAAAGCAATTTCTTGGGTTTCCGCATTCATTTTCTTCTCCACTGTCAATAGCATTGTATGCAGCATCTGCCTTAATTTGTTTATAAAGTTTCTTTCATATGCACTAAAATTCTTACAACATCTACCCGAAGAGATGCATACTCTCCAGCTTCATCATTGTGCTTATTATTAACATTCATGGTTCACCCTGGTCTTGTGAGTGCCTCACCACCAAAACGTCTTAATTGCAACTGGTGAGCTCAGAGATATAGGCCACCCCCAATTTTTTTGTGCCATCTCAGTGGGTACTAAGATGTACTGGCACTTTAACTAACCAATGTTGCCCATGAAGTAGACCCAGGGCTAGACTTAATTAAATTGACACGGCCCCTTACCAGAAAAGTGGACACAGGATGTTGTTTCTGCGCCACAGAAGAGACAGATTTTCCTTCTAAGGCTTGGCTAGAAATGTTGTTGTTTTGAATGGGGACCTTAGACATTTCAATGAGTTTGGAAGCGTTTCATGTTTCGTACCTAAACTAAAACTTTGAGAAGTTTACTCTTGCATAATTACAGGCTAAATTACATGAAATGCAAAACCAGCATTTGGTACTATCTTATAGGGTGAAGTATACCCATGTGTCCATTTCATGAATTTGAACACAACAACATTGCAAAGTTGGGAATTCAGCTTGATGACTACCTTACACTTGTTAATATTGGCCATCGATCCCCTTTGCCAGGAAAGTACTAAAAATTGTATTCTTTACATACCATCATTTTATATAAAGTTTACTATACTTTTATCTATTAAAGTACTTTTCTTTTCTAAAGTAAATCAGTGACTGGAGTGGTAGAAATATTGACTGGTATAGCTAAGTGAATTGTGTTCAGAGTATACCAACTCCTTAAGTAAGCATTGGACTACTACTCTGACAGCCACATGCAAATGAGCAATACATGGTCAATCACTTTGAGTTTACAAGTATTGTGGCCCATTGTCCCAACAAATACAGCAATAAATGTCTCCAATTATGACAAGGGAGGTAAATCAGTGTGACAACACAAAGTGTGATACAATATTTAGAAGCTGTCACTTGATATCATATTGTAATCATTAGCCATAAAAGATAAGAGTGTCCAGTTGTCCACAATTTGCATAGCAAACTACATCTCAAACTTTACTATTTTGTAATATTTCTTTATGGGTTAGCTGTTAATCCTAAAAACACCAGAACATTTTGGGTGATTATTTCTGAGTGTTGTGGGAGTAGAATTACATTGATCCAATACCAATCAAGGATAGACAATGGGTAAATTAAGCTATGATGAAGAAATATCTTGTTGGCATATTGTCTCAACTCCAGACTTACAATTAAAATATGCCCCCCCCTCTACAACAACAAAATAGAAAGTTGAATCCAGGATATGAGAGCTTCTGGTGCGATGGGACCAAATGAAATCCCCAAATCAGTAATTAAAAGGGAAACTAGCCACGAGTTTTAGAAAATCCATTCATTCATTCATTCATTCTGGCATCATTTCCGGTTTCGAGTGATTGCAAGTGAGCGTGGGCTGGGAAGCTTGAGAGGAAAGCAGAGCGGAGAGGGGAGAGGAGTGCTTAAATCCCCAGATTGCTGTGGCTGGCTCCCGCATCTGCCTTGGTGTTTCTTGGCGGCTTTCTGCAACGTTCCTGCTCCTGCAGCCGGTGCCCAGTCTCACGGCGGGAGTTCATGGATTCCTGCGGGTCCGGCAGATGTAGCGGTGTTGCGGGTGCTGGACTGCCGCAGCTGATTGCGGTTCCGTTTCCCGCATTTCTCCCACTCCCCTAAAACCTGCCAACAGCCAGTCCCTAAATCTTTGGGACAAAACAACTGTGAGTGCGGCTGGAGCCAGAGCTGGGAGGAGAGCTGGGCTGAGCTGGGCTGGTCTGGAGTTGGAGTTGGAGTTGGAGCAGGAGCTGCTGTGCTTCAGGGTTATCGCTTTTGCACCACAAAACTATTATTATTACTAATAGTTCCATTAGATTTGGGCAAAGTTAACATAGTTAACAGCAAAAATTAATGTCAATAACACGAGGACCACAAGCTGGAACGGGGTCAGAGGAGGAGGAGGAGAGGTTGTGATCTTATCGGAGCGAGAGCTCCACATTGTGCCTCATTTCCTCATTGCCCTCTAACACCACCATAACTGCTTCCGGACACTGCAGTGCTACAGACGTGGATACTGTGGTACTGTGGAATTAAAAGGAAGCTGAGAAACAGACTAAAAGGCATGCCATTCTCGAGTGCCGCTGCGAGATACAGCAGACGTATGGCGGTAGCTGTAGGGAGTGTACCCGGAGCACGCGGAGGCGGCACAGTTGATCTGGGTTCAGCCTGCGTTTACCCTGAGGCCCTGCTCATGTTCGACCATTGAATCATTGGAGCACAAGATAGTATAGATACTGGTAAAGATATGGGGTGTAGTGGCTTCAATATGCGCTCAGGCAGAGAAAGAGCTTCTGGTATTAGTACAAGAAGAACAAGAAAATACAAGCATTAAAAGCACCAAAAACAAAAGCTAATGCAGTAGGAGGGAATCATTCCATAATTTCTCCTATTGCACGAATGTTTGAAAAGTCTTCAAAAACCCCATACAAATTTGATTTTATGAAGGACCCACTGGAGGCTAATATGTCAATGCAAGCAGCAGTCGATGCAAACAATCTTCAAACACCGATTAAACCAGATAATAAAAGTGTTCAAAATCTCGGTCAAGTTTCAGACGTACAAACACTGATTAAGTGTATGTATCCTTTAGAAACGGAAAAAGTGGTAAAAGTAAACACAACAAAGGGTCTTGTCACTGATCTTGAAATGTTAAGTGTAGTACCAGCAACTCAAAAAGTAAAGAATGATCAGGATGCATCTGAAAGATCATTGGATATGTTGACTGTCAGTAACCTGCCACCTTTGGAGTTAAATGTAATAATTGAGAAAATTAAATGGGAAACCAGCACAGAGACTAACACAATATTACCAATAGCAAAAGAAGAGACTTAAGAATCAATTAGAGCCGGTACATCACCATGCACAGCTAGCAGCGATGACTGTAGAAATTGATGGGGAAAATGATCCTAACAAAAGATCTGACAAGTATAATAATACAACGTATTACCTTAATATGGATGAGCTGGATGGATATAAAGCAAATAAAGGAGAATATGGAAAAAGTTAAGAGGAAATACAGTTATGTAGTACACCAAGTGATATATCTACTTTTAGTAACAAAAAATCCCATTGTAATACAAAATAAATACAGGGAAAGCAATTACACAATGAAGGGGAGAACGAGAATGTAACTCAATTTGATTATAATATTTAAAAAAATCTGAGTAACCAACAATACCATAATCCCACAACATCAGATACAAGTAACCAGGAACTAGGGTCAATCTGGGACATTTTCTATCATACATCCACTATGACATTAGAAGCTCTGATATTTCAATCAAATAAAATGGAGATTCGAGTTGATCTACTTAACGTGATGGCATGCTCGGTAGTGGGCATAGATCAGAAACTAGCCTGATAAAAAGAGCACAAACACAGGCCTCTACTACAATCATTGATTGTACATGTGCCCCAATAATAAGCAAATTATTAACATTACCAGAGGCAATGACTACAATTCTTGAAGATGTAAGAATAAGTCTGCAAAGTGGGAGACATAAAGAAGAAGGAGAAAATTGGAAAACTAATGACATCAATCTAAAAAATGAGGCAATCCAACAATGTGACTCTGACCAATGTATCTTACCCAGGGAAATGCCCTACACAGGTAGTTCAACAATGCTAATAGGACATAACCAGTGACAAGTAAGTAAGAACCAACAATAAATAAACTTGAACCCCAACCACCTAGTGAGATGAAGCCAACTAAGAAAAAACCTGGTACAACAGTAAAAAAGATCAAATGTGGCCCAATATTGGCAACAACGGATAACAAAAGAATGGAAGCAGATCTGAGTCAACAACAGGATATAAAAAATTCTGCAAGATTAAATGATGAAGAAGCCCCTAGTAATGAGGAGGTCAGGGAAGAGCCATCTCCAAAGTATTATTTATCGAAAAAGCATAAGAAAAAACTGCGTAAAGCAAGGAAGAAGGCCAAATCCAGCTTGGTAATAACAAAAATACCAGAAAGCAAGTCTATTGCTTTGAGAGATGACGATCCTAACCAAATTGAAGGCTTTGAGAGAAAACATGATAAAGAATCTCAGGTGGATAAGAGCTCTCTAACTAACAGAATAGGAGGAATTACTTTGCCATATTTAATAAAGGCACCATGGAATATTATCCTAAGGAAGACAGAAATGATAGAGAAAAGCAAAAAGGCATAGCTAGTGTTGGAAATGCCCACCTCCCACTCCGCAGGGTGGTGGTGGTCTTCCGGACACACTGTGGTAGCTTGGCTCGAGTGGTCAGGAAACAGGCACAGTGCTAAGCATACAATATACCCATACAATAACCATGCGTGCATCCGTTCCAAAAACGACTCTACACCGTAAAAATTATGAAAATATTCTTTCTTTATCTTTTTCTCTTAGTTGCTGATTGGAAAAATAAATAGGTCAATCACAATATACAAGTTTCAATTAGTGCAGGTCAAATAAATATTGGCTGTTTGATGAAATAAATAGGGGTGATCATAAATAACAGGGCATAAATACAAGTGCAATATATACAGACAATTAAATACTTTGAGGCAATAAATACTGTACCAATAAATATTGTACACCATCAAGTCCTGTGGACCTATAAATATAGTGCAGCAATAAATAGGTAAAAATTCAATAAATACAGTACCCCCAATAAATAATTAAAAGTATACAGCAACACTCATGTAATCAGATGACACTTCAATTCTTAAGGGCTGATTTGGCCCAGGCACAGCTTGTAGGGTTGTGGAAGGCTTGAGGGGGGCTACTCCCTGGCTGGGACAAGGCTGAGGCCTAAGCTGAGGTAGATCAAAGGGGGGAATACCAGTGCCCTGGCTTTCTCTCTCCACACAACCTCTCTAGGTTAGTCCCAGTTCACCCCAGGCACAGTCAGGTTGGTTTCAGCACCTCCCTAGCCCCTTAGAGCAGTCTCTCAGGTCTCCACAGGGCCTTAGGCGCCCTCTACTCCACTTACTGCCCTTTTTCTGATGTTCCGACGCCGCTGGAGTCGTGCCGACGCCGTGAGGCGGTTCCGGTTCGGTCTCGGCGGCCTCGGCACAATGTCAGTTCTTTGACGACGCCGGCAGGCGGTTCCGGTCCGATGTCGGTGGCCTCGGTTCGATCTCGACCTCCGATTCGACGGCGTCGGGCAGTCTCTTCACGATGTCGACTTCGGGCGGCTCCGGTCCGATGGCGCTCTCGGCTCCGATGACGTCGGCCGGCCTGGCCTCGATGTCGACTTCCGGCGACTCCGGGGTGCGATCCTCACCCCCGACCTCCGGTGCTCCTCCACACAGGTTCCGGGCGTCTCCGGAGTGCGATCCTCACTCCCGACCTCCGGTGCTCCTCTACCTCGGTCTCCGACGACTCCGGAGGGCGGACTTCACTCCTCCGATGACGCCGCTCGCTCGACCTCGGTTCACTTCCTCCTCGACCTCTGGTATTCCTCACGACCTCCGTCGGCGCCCTCTCACGACCTCAGGCGGCTCCGGGTACGACGTCTGCTACTTCAGTCAGCGCCGCTTCTCCACCTCGGGCTCCAGGTCTCAGGCTACTCGACGCCGGACTCCAGGGAAACCAGTTTCCAGGTCAGGATCTTGCTGCTTTCTGCTTCTAAGGCCTGTTCCTGCTGTTCAGGTCCTTAGGATGAGTTTTTCTGTCCTCTTCCCACACAGGGCTATAGGCTGGGATCCATCAGTAGGGACAAGTATCAAGGGTGGGTTTATGGACCCCACTCCAGGCACAAGTTTCCACCCCTGCTGCTTCACTCCTTCCTCCTTCACTGTTGTGCTCCTCTCTCTTCACCAGTCAGGTGCCAACTGCCAGCTCCAACTGCCAACTGCCTCTCTTATCCTCCCAACATTCTAAACGGTCTCCAACTGTCACAGAGTTCTGGAATCTCCTGGAATGTTCTGGAAGGTGCTGGTGATGTCACAGGTGGCCACCATCTTGTGCTCCAGGCCCTCAGACAGAAGTTTCAGGGGTAGCTAAAATGGCTCCCTGAATCTGCAGCAACACGAAAAAGTCTGGTGGTTCCCAAAAAGGAAAAATTCAAACAGGGTTTGAGGCAAAAGTGGGACAAAATAAATAATGATGAGGAGGGACCACCCAAAGGGCTGACAGGTCTAACACGCGTCCCCCCCAGCTGAAAGTAGGGAGAGCTACCCAACCCCTTGGGAGTTCTCATCACTAAGGCGGAAATACCTTGAGAGACCGTCTGCATTGGCGTGGTCCACTCCAGGCCGATGTTCCACCTGAAAGTCCATCCCCTGTAGGGAAATAGACCACCTCAACAACTTGGGATTCTCCCCCTTCATCTGCATCAGCCAGCGAAGGGGTCTGTGGTCGGTCTGAACCAGGAAGTGCGAGCCAAACAGGTATGGCCGCAACTTCTTCAGAGCCCATACCACTGCAAAGGCTTCACGCTCTATTGCACTCCACTTCTGTTCCCTGGGAAGTAGTCTCCTGGATAGGAAGACCACGGGTTGATCCAGACCCTCTTCGTTGAGTTGCGATAACACTGCCCCAATGCCATGTTCTGATGCATCTGTCTGGACAATGAACTTCTTGGAAAAGTCTGGGGCCCTTAAGACCGGGGCCTCGCACATGGCTTTCTTCAATTTCTCAAAGGCTTGCTGACAAGCCTCCGTCCAGACTACCCGTCGAGGTTGTTTCTTGGACGTGAGCTCCGTGAGGGGGGCTACGATGGTACCGTACCCCTTCACGAAGCGGCGGTAATATCCCGTGAGGCCCAAAAATGCTCGGACCTCAGTCTGTGTCTTGGGGGGTTCCCAGGCCATGATGGCCTCGATCTTCGCCTGGAGGGGTTGCACCGTTCCCCTACCCACCAAGTGTCCAAGGTACACTACCGACCCCTGCCCGATCTGGCACTTGCTGGCCTTGATCGTCAATCCAGCTTGTCTCAGGGCCTGGAGAACAGCTTGCAGGTGACGCAAGTGATCCTCCCAGCTGTTACTGAAGACGGCTATGTCATCCAGATAAGCAGCAGAGAAACTCTCCATTCCGGTGAGGATCTGGTTTACCAGGCGCTGAAACGTGGCAGGTGCGTTCTTGAGCCCAAAGGGCATCACACAGAACTGGTAGTGGCCATTGGGCGTGGAGAAGGCTGACCTTTCCCTTGCTCCATCAGTCAAAGAGATCTGCCAGTACCCAGAGGTAAGGTCAAAGGTACTTAGATATTGGGCAGCTCCCAGCCGGTCAATTAATTCATCCGCCCTAGGGATCGGATGAGCATCAGTTCTTGTCACTGAATTCAGTCCCCGGTAGTCCACACAGAACCTCAGTTCTGGTTGGGCACCCGGTGGTGCAGCTTTTGGTACTAACACCACCGGACTGGACCAGGGGCTGCTAGAAGGTTCAATCACTCCTAGCTCCAGCATCTTAGTGACCTCACTATGAATGCTGGCCTTCACCTTGTCTGACATCCGGTAGATCTTGGACTTCACAGGTGGGCTGTCTCCTGTGTCCACGTCATGGACGCACAGGTGAGTCCTACCCGGGACAAGGGAGAACAACGAAGAGTACTGCCCCAGGACCTGGCGACAGTCCTCCTGCTGTTCAGGAGTTAGAGATGGGGAGAGTATCACTCCCTCCACCGACCCATCCTTTTCTTGAGACGCAAACAGATCAGGGAGAGGCTCGCTTTCCACGTCCTCTCCTCCGTCAGTCACCATCATCAAGATGACTTCGGGCCTCTCGTGGTGGGGTTTGAGGCGGTTGGCATGCAGCACCCGCAGGGGCTGACGAGGGGTCTTCAGGTCCACCAAGTAGGTAGCCTTACCCTTCTTCTCCAACACCTCAAAGGGTCCTGACCAGCGATCCTGGAGGGCACTAAGCTCTCCTGGTTCGATCACCCACACCTTCTGGCCAGGCTCCAACTCCACCGGGTGAGCGTTGTGGTCATACCACGCCTTCATCACTGCTTGGCTGGCTTCCAAGTTGTCAGAAGCTTGCTTCCACAACTTAGCCATTTGGCTCCGGAAGGCCAGCATGTAGCTCACCACATCCTGGGGGAGCTTTCTGGGAGTTCTTTCCCATCCGTCTCTCACCAGGTTAAGAGGTCCACGTACAGGGTGCCCATACAGAAGCTCGAAGGGGCTGAAGCCCACTCCCTTCTGTGGCACTTCCCTGTAGGAAAAAAGTAAACAGGGTAGGAGGACGTCCCATTTCCTCCGCAGGCTTTCAGGCAGACTTCTGATCATGCCTTTCAAGGTTTTATTAAACCTCTCCACCAGACCATTGGTCTGGGGGTGGTAAGGAGTTGTGAACCGGTAGGTCACTCCACACTCCTTCCACATTGCCCGCATATATGCTGACATGAAGTTGGTCCCCCTGTCGGACACAACTTCCTTGGGAAAACCCACTCGGGTAAAGATTCCCATCAGGGCCCTAGCCACAACAGGTGCTGTTATGGTCCTCAGAGGTATTGCCTCTGGGTACCGTGTGGCATGATCCACCAGAACCAGGATAAACCTGTGACCAGCTGTAGTTGGTGGATCTAATGGACCCACAATGTCGATGCCCACCCTTTCAAAGGGGGTGCTAACGACAGGAAGTGGTTCCAGGGGAGCTTTCAGCTTCACCCCTGTTTTCCCACTGGCTTGGCAAGACACACATGTCCGGCAGTAGGTATCGGACGACACTTTCATCTGAGGCCAATAAAAGTGTGGGACAAGACGGGCGAAGGTCTTGTCTTGCCCCAGGTGTCCTGCCAATGGTATCTCGTGAGCCAACTCTAAAAGGAAGGCTCGATAACGTTGAGGAACTACCAAGGCTCGTGACGATCCATGTAGGGGTGCCTTGGGTTCACTGTAGAGGAGGCCATCCTCCCAGTAAACACTGTAGTTCCCTTCAACGTTCCCTGCTGCCTGGGCTTCGGCCTGTCGCCTCAGCCCCTCAAGGGTAGGGCACTCCCTCTGGCCCTGGCAGAATTCCTCCCTGGACGGGCCTCCCTCCACGTGCCACTCGGCCGGGATGGGTAAATCCTCCAGGTTGGTAACGTCCCCCTCCGCAGACTCCTGGCCCACCACCTCCGGTGGCCTATCCGTCCTACGGGGTGGAGACGCCGAGGCAGGCTCCTCCTGTCCTCGGTTCTTCCCTTGACTGGCAGCTGGCTGGGCCTTTGTTCCAGGCTCCAGCCGGAATGAACTCCCTCTTCGGGTAGTCTCGGACCTTGTGCTAACACAGGCCCAGTCAGGTGTACCCAGCATCTCGGTGTGAGTCCGGTATTCCACCTCCTTCCAAGCGTTGTGCTCCATGTCATTGCCCAGCAGACAATCGACTGGCACGGCAGGGCTTACGGCAACTCGAAGTGAACCTGCAACCCCCCCCCATTCAAAGGGAACCTCGGCCACGGGATAGTGGCCTGTTCTGCCGTCAGCCATCGCAGCTGGGTGGAGTACATCGGGAATTACCTGCTCTGGAGACACCAGCTGGCTACGCACCATAGTCATACTGGCTCCTGTGTCTCTCAGAGCCTCCCCTCTTTGGCCGTTGATGGTGATCCACTGCCCATACTTTGCGGTATTTGCGGGCACCTGGATCTTAGGAACCATCTCCCGTTCTCCCAGGGACACTAGAGTGACACCCGCCCACTCCCTTCCCTTAGTTAAGGGCATCTCCTCCCCGAGCACTACACCAGCTACTCCGGGGGGCTTTCCTCCAGTGGGAGGGGGTGATCGTTTCTGACACTTCGGATCTCCTTTATAGTGTCCAACGCCACCGCACTCGTAGCAATGGACAACCCTTGGCTGCTGACTCTGGCCAGGATTAGGGTTTCTGGGTGGGTTAGCCTTAGAGGTGAATCCTGTTCCCTTCCCTTGGAAGTTATTTTGGGGGCCTTTGGAGAACTCCTTTTTCTTTTCCCCTCCCTCTTTCTTCTGGGGGGCGCCCTGTCCGGCCTTTTGAGTATCCCCTCCAGTCCCCCTTGTGGACACCCGGGTACTAGCCCAAATGTCCGCCTCCTCAGCAAGCTTCCGGGGACTGGTCAGCTTGCTATCCACCAGGTGTTGCCGCAGTTCAGGGAAACATTTCTCGAGTAGGTGTTCCTTCAGTACTAGGTCAAACAGCTCCTCGTAGTTCCTTACTTCACTGCCCTGAATCCAACCTTCCAGTGCCTTCTTTGCATAGTCCAGGAAGTCCACCCAATTCTGTGTGCCCAGTTTGTGACTACCCCTGAACTTCTGTCTGTACTTTTCAGGTGTTAGTCCAAACTTTCTGATGAGCGCCAGTTTCATGGTGGGGTAGTGGGTCTGCTCATCCTCTTCGAGGGCCAATAAAGCATCCCTACCAGCTGGAGGCATGTACCTATACAATCCTCCTCCCCAATACTTCACTGGAACCCCATGGGCCCTCAACGAGACCTCATAGGCTGCTAGCCACTTGGCGATGTCGTCACCCGCCCCATAGCTAGCTACTATGTCCTTTGGCAGGTAAGGTTTGGGTTCCCTGGTGGACTCTTGGATTTGGCTGCCACCATTAGGAACAGTTGGTGCTCCAATTCTTAGGATCTGAAGCTCTATCTCTTTCAGTCTTATCTCATGAGCCATCCTCTCTTTCTCCGTCTCATGAGCCAACCTCTGTTCCTCCTTCTCCTTCTCCAGCTTTGCTAAATCCCATGTGAGCTGTCTTTTCTCTCTCCGATCTGCTAACTCCACGCTGGATAAGCCCCCGCTAGAGACAGTGCTGCCCTTCCTAGAAAGTGTCCTGGGCCCTGCTGACAGGTTCCCCACCTCAGGTTGGTACATCTCAGCCCCCTCGGGGTCAGGCTCTCCATCCCTGTCTTCCTCCTCAGCCTTGCTTTCCCGGCGTGCCTCCCCCCAAGCCCTTAAGCTGGTTTGGAGTGCACCCTTCTTTGCTCCTGGGGGACAGTACACCCCCTCCCGCTGGCAAAACTCCCTGAGTTGGGCCACAGTGTACGTTTCTAAATCTTCCAGTACAAACTCCATCTTGCCCACTCAGGTTAGAGGACAGGTTTTGTGCAGTAACAATGTAGGGTGGTACCTTTAGTAATACCTCCTCCCACCACCAGAGTAAATTTGGAAAAAACAAAAACCCACAATTAGGAAGGCCGCTGTGAGAAAACTCCCGGTGTAGGCCTATGGACTACCCACAGTTATTGTTGAGTATATGTAGGCACAGCTCTATCCCACCACTGAACACCAATTTATGTTGGAAATGCCCACCTCCCACTCCGCAGGGTGGTGGTGGTCTTCCGGACACACTGTGGTAGCTTGGCTCGAGTGGTCAGGAAACAGGCACAGTGCTAAGCATACAATATACCCATACAATAACCATGCGTGCATCCGTTCCAAAAACGACTCTACACCGTAAAAATTATGAAAATATTCTTTCTTTATCTTTTTCTCTTAGTTGCTGATTGGAAAAATAAATAGGTCAATCACAATATACAAGTTTCAATTAGTGCAGGTCAAATAAATATTGGCTGTTTGATGAAATAAATAGGGGTGATCATAAATAACAGGGCATAAATACAAGTGCAATATATACAGACAATTAAATACTTTGAGGCAATAAATACTGTACCAATAAATATTGTACACCATCAAGTCCTGTGGACCTATAAATATAGTGCAGCAATAAATAGGTAAAAATTCAATAAATACAGTACCCCCAATAAATAATTAAAAGTATACAGCAACACTCATGTAATCAGATGACACTTCAATTCTTAAGGGCTGATTTGGCCCAGGCACAGCTTGTAGGGTTGTGGAAGGCTTGAGGGGGGCTACTCCCTGGCTGGGACAAGGCTGAGGCCTAAGCTGAGGTAGATCAAAGGGGGGAATACCAGTGCCCTGGCTTTCTCTCTCCACACAACCTCTCTAGGTTAGTCCCAGTTCACCCCAGGCACAGTCAGGTTGGTTTCAGCACCTCCCTAGCCCCTTAGAGCAGTCTCTCAGGTCTCCACAGGGCCTTAGGCGCCCTCTACTCCACTTACTGCCCTTTTTCTGATGTTCCGACGCCGCTGGAGTCGTGCCGACGCCGTGAGGCGGTTCCGGTTCGGTCTCGGCGGCCTCGGCACAATGTCAGTTCTTTGACGACGCCGGCAGGCGGTTCCGGTCCGATGTCGGTGGCCTCGGTTCGATCTCGACCTCCGATTCGACGGCGTCGGGCAGTCTCTTCACGATGTCGACTTCGGGCGGCTCCGGTCCGATGGCGCTCTCGGCTCCGATGACGTCGGCCGGCCTGGCCTCGATGTCGACTTCCGGCGACTCCGGGGTGCGATCCTCACCCCCGACCTCCGGTGCTCCTCCACACAGGTTCCGGGCGTCTCCGGAGTGCGATCCTCACTCCCGACCTCCGGTGCTCCTCTACCTCGGTCTCCGACGACTCCGGAGGGCGGACTTCACTCCTCCGATGACGCCGCTCGCTCGACCTCGGTTCACTTCCTCCTCGACCTCTGGTATTCCTCACGACCTCCGTCGGCGCCCTCTCACGACCTCAGGCGGCTCCGGGTACGACGTCTGCTACTTCAGTCAGCGCCGCTTCTCCACCTCGGGCTCCAGGTCTCAGGCTACTCGACGCCGGACTCCAGGGAAACCAGTTTCCAGGTCAGGATCTTGCTGCTTTCTGCTTCTAAGGCCTGTTCCTGCTGTTCAGGTCCTTAGGATGAGTTTTTCTGTCCTCTTCCCACACAGGGCTATAGGCTGGGATCCATCAGTAGGGACAAGTATCAAGGGTGGGTTTATGGACCCCACTCCAGGCACAAGTTTCCACCCCTGCTGCTTCACTCCTTCCTCCTTCACTGTTGTGCTCCTCTCTCTTCACCAGTCAGGTGCCAACTGCCAGCTCCAACTGCCAACTGCCTCTCTTATCCTCCCAACATTCTAAACGGTCTCCAACTGTCACAGAGTTCTGGAATCTCCTGGAATGTTCTGGAAGGTGCTGGTGATGTCACAGGTGGCCACCATCTTGTGCTCCAGGCCCTCAGACAGAAGTTTCAGGGGTAGCTAAAATGGCTCCCTGAATCTGCAGCAACACGAAAAAGTCTGGTGGTTCCCAAAAAGGAAAAATTCAAACAGGGTTTGAGGCAAAAGTGGGACAAAATAAATAATGATGAGGAGGGACCACCCAAAGGGCTGACAGGTCTAACAGCTAGCTTACTATCAACTAGTGAAATAAAGTCTTATGATCCAGAAAGAAATGGGAAAGAGAGATGTTTATTAAGATCTTATGGTGTACCGGAGAAGATTCCAATGGATCAAATTGGAAAGGAAAAAGTAGCAAAACCAAAGATCACCACTAGCAATGTAAAATCAAAGGAGGAGCAGAGTGCGAAAGTAGAAAGACACCCCCCGGCAAACAATACAAAGAACAATACAGGTACAGGTGGAAAAGAAGGATAGTACAACAAATTCAACCATAAATGAGAGGATCAAGAAAGGAAGAGAAAATGAGGATGAAAATCAAATACCACCTATATTTCAAAGAACAATTCAGGCTCAATATAATTTATCACACAGTGTATGTGAAAAGCTGGAAACTGCTAAGAAGTTACTTACAATCGAAAAAAACAATGTCATGAGGAATAAAGACATGGATGGTCAATCAACCAGCATAATGCTAAGACCAACTCAGAGCCAATATAGCATAAATCCTAACAGTCCTCAGGATCTCCAAAGGCAAAAAAATATGACTCACGAAGGTACAAGGGATCATGACAAAGAGGCTCGGCAGAACTCAAATTACGATCTTCTACCCACTATAGATTTGGGAAGTCTAAAGACAACAATACATGACAAGCTGCAATTGATTTTTATTCCTGAAAATTGTTCAAGAGGCACCCACGATATCCTAAATAGAGGAAATATCCTCCACCTCTTTAAATCTATTCGCTCACTATAAAAAGTATCAAGTGAAAACATTGAAACCATCGAATTTCCTACAAACCCTGATAGTAGCCAGGAAATGACACTGATTACTTGGGACACTACACTTGTAGCCAAACTAATTATAAATGTAAAGGAAGGGTTTTTTAGCTGGGGAATGAAAATCAATAGGCCACAGCCAACTGTGTATCCGAAACCATTTACTATACCTCTATCCCTCAATCATCAACAAATAAACAAAGTACATTTACAGGTTCATTCAGTCCTAAAAAATGCAATTGGAAAAACAGATTCATTGCTTGATCTACCGTCAGATCAAGTATAAATAGAAAAACCAATTGGAGTAAATGAACAATGGATTGGTATGGCTCTCCATAGCAGTAAATTACAATGACAGAATAAAAAACTAAAGTCAGGAGCTAAAATAAATATATAAAGTGAAACATTAAAATTATGCTGATGGAATATTAATGGCCTATGAAAAAAATAAACAATGTCTATTTAACCCCAATGTCTAGTTATTATCATGTTATACTTCTCCAGGAAACCTGGTCTGTCAACCCTGTAATGCTTGAGGGATACAAAGGATATTTTAAGCCTGTAATTAAACAAAGTAAATGGGGGCGCCCAAGCGGGGGTTTCGCCACATTTGTCACTCTAGAATTAAGAGTGGATCACAAGCAAATTAATACAAATAACTCAAATTTATGATAGTAAAGTTGCGCTATATGGAAAAAAGTCTCTGAAAAAACCTGCTCATAATAAATGTATATATACATCCTACAGCAGGCGCGAGAAACAATATGACTATTACCCTGATTACAGTACTATCTAAGCTAATGATGGATGACCCTTTTACAGAGTACATTATCTCAGAGGTTTTTCATTTAAATTTGCTTGTACCCAATATGAGAGATGAGTTAATCCAGGAACAAGATTATCTCTGGGCAATTCTGCAACAAACACTTCCAACTGTTCCTAATGCCTTCCGAAGCCAATTAGGCGCAACTTTTGTTAAAGATTTAGAAGCGCTAGGCTTAAGAATCCTAAACGGGAGGTTACCCCATTACTCCCCACCGGCTTGGACATTTCAATCGCAGGATCATAAATCAAAATTAATACACAATGGTATCTTTGAATATCTTTATTAATGAAAGCTCTTTTTCAATTGTAAAAGCATCTGAGAGTGATCACAAGCAACAAATACTAATTACCAATTTGACCGCTAATAAGCATACTGAATATGAAACATTGCCAGTTCAGACGGGTTCAGTAAACTATAAGAAATTAATTTGGAAGGAGCACAGCAAAGAAGACACTAACAAGATGGCCCTTAAATTGGTAAGAACATGTTTAGAAGATAACACCTTAACTGTGATTGAACAATGGGCGGACTTTATACAAAAACTTGTTAATACCTTCAAGCAAAAAACTCTCAAAAATCAAAAGGTACAAGCAGAAACTGGGAACAAATTTACATTAACCTTAGCAACGAGGATTATGAAAAGATCACGTAATTGAGGAGACTGATAAGAAAAAATCCTAAAGATATGGATTTGTGCTTAAAATTAAAAAAGGTCAATCGCAACCTGCAGAAGTTATTGTGGGATGAAAGAAATAAAAAAGAACATGATCTAACGCAAGCCTTGGATGAGGTGAATGCTTGTCCACCTAAATTAGCCAATACTCCGATATCAAACCTGCTATATGTAGATGATGTTATCCTACTTAGTCAAACAATGGTTGGACTACAAAGCCTGTTAAATAGAATAGCTACCTACTCTAAAGAAAATAAAATGGTGATCAACGAAACAAAGACAAAAATTATTGTGGTTAACAAATACTCAAGGTCAAAATATAGGTATAAATGGTTTTTGGATAACTCACAACTAGAACAAGTGAGTACATATAGATACTTAGGAGTACTATTTGATGACCGAGGATCGTTTCAACCACACAAGATTGATATACAACGGAGATCAAAAATATTGCTAACGGCATTGAGAATTATACAGAAATCCATAGGCCGGCTGAGTTATGGACCGTTGTTAAAAGTAATATATGCAAAACTTTTGCCAACTCTGACATATGGAAGTGAAGCATTGTGTTGAAAAGATTCAGGCATAATCAACAATGCAGTCACGAAAATGTATAAAGCCCTCTTCTTAATTCCACATAATGCATCACCCGCGCAGATAAGAATGGAATTTGGGATGACAAATCAGGCACTTGCGCGAAAAGGCCAATTTATTAAGGTGTGGAAAAGGATAAAAACTGATACTGTAAATCAATTGTCCAAAATATTGTGGCAGGAAGTAAACTTAAACTGGAAAGCCCAGGCATGGAAATATTTATCTACATCATTAGAGGAATATTCAGTAAACTCGGTCTGGGAAATGCCATTTACCTTGAACTCATTTAAAAAAGTTATTAACAGTACAACAAAACACTTATCACTACTATTGGATAAAGATACCTTCTCAAAAAGAAAACATGCTTGACCTCTAATGAATGGCTATACCAAGGTAAAAGTGCAACTGTATATCGAAATTCCTTGGTCTGTGAAGAACAAGCAAATATTTAGAGAAGCTCGCTTCGGAGTATTTCCGGCAAATGTCATCTAATGCCATGGTTGAGTACAGCGGGACCAACGACTTGTAACTTATGTAAACTTGGTGAAGAGAACATTACGCACCTCCATTGTGTTTGTCCAGAACTGAAAGTTGAAAGAATGCCCATTCTTAAGGGACATTTTAATGTACGTGGAATAAGGAGTTGCAGACAAGCTCTGATAAGATGTCTCCATACTGACGATATCATTTTAACTTCAGCTTTTGGAAAGTTCTTAATGCGCCTGAGAATTAAGTTAGAACACCAAAAACTAAAAGATTGTAATGTAGGATGTACATAATATGTAAATAGTATAATGAACTCGATGCTCAAATGTTTTTATAACAGATTTTATAATAGGATTTTATCATTAAGAATTACTGCATACATATTGTAAGGTTTTAATTAATCAAACACTAAACTTTTCATTCATTAAAAAAAAAAGGGAAACCATGCTGTGCTCGATCGTTTTAGCCCCTGTATTTGACTGCTGTTACCACCATTGTACTATGCTTTTGTCCTGGACTAGGAGTGTTATACTTCTTCTAGCCAAAAGGGATTATATATTCAGCCTAATAAGTATAAGCAAATAGCCCCTTTAATTTTGGTTTGAATTATTTTCACAAAAAGTATTTTGGAACATCTCCATACTAGGGTAAAAGAGGAAAAGATAATCCCAACCGAACAAGCCGGCTTCAGGAAGAAATTATTGTATTTTCAATAGTATTGCAATGCTTCAAACGATTATTGAAAAATATGTCAGCATTTGAGGTTAACGGTCTATGCAGCATTCATAAATTTTTCCTCGACATTCGATTAAGTGCATTGCCCATTGCATGAATAAATTACATGGGCTAGGCATTCCAGGTAACTTGTTGTGATAAATTATTGCCTTACACTCCTCGACCTAGTGCCAAGTTCTTCTAGAAGGGGACCGGGGCTTATCTTCCATAATTTCCACCAGTAACAGACTGAAACAGGAATGTCTTCTGGCCCCTATATTTGTTTTCCTTATATAGCTCTGACCTGCCTCAGCTTCATATTGACAGTAAGGGAGATACACCGAGAATAGGAAGTCACCACCTGCCGTGTTTACTGTCCGCAGATGACATTGTTATCTTTGATTTAACTCCCAAGGGCCTCAACAACAGCTTGTCTTTTCTCCATTAGTTTGTTGATTCTCATTTATGAAAAATTATGTTTCCAAATGTAAAGTTTTAATTTTAAGGGAATAGATTTGGTAAACACTGTAGTTATCCTTGGCACCTTGGTAAAGAGAAACTGGAAGTAGTGAAGTCATACCCTTATCTAGGGATTTTGTTTTTCTCATAACATGAATGATAATCAGCACACATCACATAGCTCTAGTAGGCTTCATCTCATGCCAATGGGCTAAGAGCTTTCTGTAACACTGTTGGACGCAGACACATTGTATACCTAATATTTGGAGATCGGGCAAAAGTTCCTCCGACTCTGCTGTATGCTGTTGAAACCATTGATATTCTCAAATAGGATTTTTTAAACAAAACTAAAGGTCAAATTCTACAGAGATTACGTAATTTGTACACTCTTTCTGCACTACAAGTGATTAGGTTAGAATGTGGGTAGATTCATTCTTTTGCGCAAAGTCTGGCGTTGGTGGTATGATAGGGGGACACCTGATGTTGAGGAGTGAAGATAACTTATTAAGGTGTTTTATGCATACAGAAATATTTTAAATGCAGCAAGAAAAGTGTGTGTTTTATTTGGAATTTCAACTATTCTCTAAATCAGTTTAAATTAAATCAGGAAACTATTGCTTCATGATCAGTTTATCAGTTAAAAAGCTTTTTAAAGCAGTCTTCAGGTATTTCAAGTATAATTTTGGATTCAAATTTCTGTATAAAAAATGGTAACTGATTGTAATAATTCCATCATGTATCACTTGATCGTGGGATTCGTCATCTCGTTATGCTGTTACAAATAAACATACTCTGTCTGAAATGCTTAAATGTTACTGGCCAAGGACGTACGTAAAGGATAGATGTAATCTCTATAATAATGGTGCTCAGGATATCAATTATGTACTATATGTTTGCACTGCTTTGCACTTTCAGCATCGTATTTCACTGAGGCCTTTGTTTGTAAAATATAATATACATATTGAAGATGAATCTCGCCATTTGATATCTTCTTCAGTTAATGAAATGTTGTGTCAATGTTGTATAGATTTTCTAATATTTTGGTAATTTGTTCTAAAAATCATTTTTCTGTTCTAAAATATTGTTACAATTATCTCGTGGTCCTCTTCTTAGATCCAAGTCTTGAATTAAGAATTGAATTAATAGAGCCCTTTATTGGTCTTTTCATAAAGGGAAGCACATTTTCAGCAACCCTCAAATGTTCATGTGTATGCAACTTTGAACAAAGAACATGTAGTGCAAAATTAAAAATGTAAGTCTGTAAGATGTTCACATAATGGTAAGGAAAATGAACCATTTATGCGTCTTCATTATAGATGACAGACAAATGGATGCACATTCATAGGCCTGTGCCCTTTGATAAGCATTTATATGTATCAGATATAAGTATAGGGTATATAGGCTATCCTAAAATACAATTTGAAAGCGTATACTGTACCATGAGGAATGTAGAACCACCGACCTGTTGGTGGCCTATTCAGATTTGTATTATTGCAAGTGAAAACTTGCATAACATGCCACATGCTTGTGGCATGCCCAACAACAAATGTGAATCTAGCAGTCCAGGAACTGAACTGTGGTCTTGGGGACCTCCGGGGGAAGTGGGCGGAGACCACAAACATGGTAATCACAGATAAGGCTTGGGAGAGCATTTTAGGACACCCCAGACGGGTTTCCCGGAGTGCCAAACTTAAGTTTATACAGTATATGGTACTTCACCGAGCATACCTAACCCCAAAGCGGATACACTGCATGTTCCCGGAGGCCCAAAATTATTGCCCGAGATGCAGGGAAGAAGAGGCAGGTTTCGTTCACATGCTGTGGGCTTGCCCGCACCTCCAGGATTATTGGGGTCATATCTGAAGCGTGTTGGGAGAAATCACACACCTCACAATGACAGGCAACATATTAGAGGGTCTTTTAGGCCTACGTAAATGCACTAAAGCCCAGAAGGTCTGCCTAGCGTTTTCTAGATCTTGCGCTTATACTGGCGATCAGAGCAATCACTATGAGATGGAAATCCCCGAGGAGCCCCCCAGTGCTTGCATGGAGAGAAGAGGTACTCAGATGGGGCAGCGCGGAAAGTGCAGCACTTAGACGTCAAGAGGAGAGAGGGCTGAGAAAACGTCCCATCTCCATAGAATGGGACATTATGCTGGAAGACCTCACGCAATTGGACATCCCAATTACAAACCTGGATCCACTAGCCTGATGTACTATACCATTAAACACACGGTTAGTGACAATTAGGGTAAATATAGGGAAAAGGTCCCTAGCACACCAGAGGTATAGGATGGATTACACAATTTCCTCAAGGATATGGGGCAATTTAGGCGGCTACACACGAACAGACCAGGAAGAGGGAGGGGGAGGGTGGGGGTAGTTACTTTAATTAGTTTGGGGAATAAAAGTATACACAAATGTTATGGACCCTTACAGACATTACTGATTACTATAGGGGAGTTCTAAATATGGTATTTACTGCATTGTAATTATTACGCGGTGTAACTGTTGGATACAAAGATTGAAGCATGTATAGTTACTCAGGAAGTATGGAGAGTCAATGCTACCCAAAAATGAAAACTGCCATGAAAACCTGTTATCATGCAATGTCCTCTGACTGTTGGCTCAATAAAGTTTGTATTAAAAAATAAAATTAAAAAAAGGAACTGAACTGTGTTTGTGTATAAGGTTTATGAAAATGTGTTAGTTAGACTCATTCCTGAGCTCACAATACATAGCTGATGTTATTCTGTCTTTCTTGCAACTATGTGCATTTTTCCATGTAAATGTGCACAAAAAACATAGAGAAGTAGCATAATATGTGAGAGAGACATTTCTACAAATGTAACCATAATTAAGTGGGAGCTAATAGTTGGCCGTGGGAGGTTGTCCTGTGATTTTGGTATGATCGGTTACTAAAGCTACCACTAATTATCCCTAGGTTGAGGATGCAGGGTTGCTATTAGACCCGTGGTAAAAAATATAATGAACACACACAGTTTTATGTATAGGCAGCACCAACATCTGTGTTTTCGTAAGTCGATGATTTTTCATACAATCAGATCTGTCAACCTTAGGGTGGTCTTACCCCAAAGGTCTTGCCTCACTCCTCCTGTTTTTACGCAACTCGTTTTTGTTCACCTTCGGAGACTCTGTGTACATTACCACTGCTAGTCAGTGCTAAATTGCTTGTGCTCTCTCCTTTCAACATAGTGAAATTGGCTTACACCCCATTGGCACATTACATGTACTTATAAGTCCCTTGTAAAGTGGTACTATATGTATTGAGGGCCTGCAAATTAAATGCTACTAGTGGGCATGTACCACTTATTGTGCCATCCACTTAAGTGGCCCTTTAAACATATCTCATGTCTGCCATTGCAGGCTTCGTGTGCAGCTGTAAACGGACATTTCAACCTGGAAAAATAAACCTTTTGCAAGTCCCAAACCTTCCTTTTTAAAATATTTTTCAAATAAAAAATTTGAATGTATTTTTAACTTTTTGCATGTCTTGGTAGTGAAAACATATTATCAATACTAGCAGTGTTTAGGTTCCAGGAAATGAGTCAGTTAGACTATTGTTTAGAGTTTTTACTGTATCCTACTCTTCTGCCTTCTCTTCAGCAAACTCTTGCTTTGTCTCATCAAAAGATCGAATTGTTTTTCACTAAAGCAAGGCCTGCTTCTTCCATAGGATAACACTGGATTACCTTATTACATATAATAAATAATAACATTTAGTTGGGAGGAGTTAGGAAAGACCAGTTTGTTCTCCAAAGAATTGTAATTTACAATCCTCTTTAATGGTAATGTTGGATTTTAAGTCACAATTCTGAAAATGCCACTTTTAGAAATGTTGCCTTTTCTTGTCCAAACCATTTGGTGCCTGCAGCCTGTATTCTAGGTCACATGACTAGGTGACGCTGGCAAGAGGTTTTTGAGTATTACTTCTAGACAGTGAGACGAAGGCGGAATAGGTGTTGTCAGGATGGGCCATCCCTGTAAGAATGAGGGAGATGAGCGGTCACCTACCACACTAGCACATCAAAAAGGCTCTGCCTCAGCACACTCACAAAAGGCTTTGCACCAGTCGTTTGTGCCAACAGACGAGCTGGGGCCAGAGCAGGGAGCCAGGAAATTCCATACACCTGTGCAGGGAGAGGACTCTAGAAATGTTTCCCACTTCAAAGTGGACACCAGAAATAGTGGAACCTCAGACCCAACTCTTCAGATCAGTTCTGGACCTGTGGACTCTGTCATGGAGAAGGACTGCCCAGCTGTGACGCCTGTCCTGCTGCCCAAAATCTGTTTTGCTGACTAAGGACTGCTTTGCTGTTCAAGGCTTGCTGTTCCTGCACCAGGACTCTTCTGCTGCTATGAGCTGCCATGCTAAAGCCAGCCTGCCTATGTGGACCCAGAACCCCAGGAAATCCCCAAGGATCAGTCAGCTTGCCCCCTGTTCACAGGGACATAGTAGGCTTTATCAACGTCCATGCAATTCCCCGCATCTTGATTCAGAGCGAGGCAGCTCACCACTGACACCAGTCCAGTGCGATGCATCTCGTCCTCAGTGCTGACACATCACAGCGCAAAGCCCTGCAAGCCATGGCCACCTCCCCAGTACAGAAGCAATGAGATGGGGTATAATAAATGGAAAAAAAGGGGTTCATCCCGCAAATAACATAAAAAAACTCCAAGGAGTTAGCCCAAAGAGGGAAGGTAAATGTGATTGATATACAACAGGGGGTAATAACTGGAATAAAAGGAATCGAGTATCGCAAGTAAGAAAAACTAAACACAATTTTTCTTTTTTAAATCGAGATGCAAAGGGAAAAGATCCAGAACAAAAAAAAAGTTTCCAGGAACAGTTTCAAGATAAAAACCAAGCAACAGAAAAATGTGGTCTGCGCTGGTGAAACAATTTGCAATAAAGTACAAGCAAATCGTAATCTTTAGGACAAAAACATAGGAACAGCATGCAACTCAGAACAACAAAGGGTGAGCTTGAAAACTCAATTTAGAAAATAATGAACAAACAGAACCATTATAATGAGTAACCTGCTGTACACACTGAGAATTAATCCCAACGTTGATAAACCTTAGCGAATAAGGAAGGAATTTAAGGAATGTTACATTTGAGTTAAATCTAAGAGTACAATCCAAAATGAGGCAGGCCTGGGTGGAAGCATGGCCGGAAAGGTCAGGCACTGAGAAAATAAATTGCATGTCAAACATATCATACAAACAAATTACAACTCTGAAAAAAGCAGAGATATGGGGAAAAAAGAAATCAATTCAACAAGGACTCACAAAAAAAGGAATCATTCTAATTAGGTGAACTATATGTTGATCAGAAAATTGGCAAGATTAGGGGGGGGGCTTAGATGAGGGGGTGAAAAACCAAGAAAGAAACACAAGGCTGCAATCCATGTTAGTGATTCAGTGGATCTACCACAATGGTCAGAAAACAACAAAAGCAATGAAATAGAAAGCTTAAAGTTCTACTTTGTCATTAAGACAGAAAAAGATTATGCCACAATTATCAAGTGACTGGAAGGACCACACACACCTTCACCATAAGAAACATACCGAAATGTTTAGTAAAGGAAAGAAGGACATCTAACATGGGCTTCAATTAGAATTCCATAGAGCATAGTATCAAGCCCATTATCGCCGTTTTAGCGGCACTTTTCTGCCGCTAAAGCGGCGATAATTTTATCGCCTGTCTTGATAATATGCCCCTAAGTGAATAACGGAGATTAGGATAAAAATTGGAATAGGCCACATAAGCACACGTGTGAATGCAGAAGGGCCCATGAATGATGAACCAATAATACATGAAGATGGGATGTTGGATAAGGAGAGAAAACGCTCTGAAGATACAGGAAAAATCGCCATGGAAAATCATGAAATGAAAATCGATAAATAAAGAATAGCAATAGAGACTATTGAAGCAGCAGCTCCCAGAAATCTCACAGCTCAAGTTCAATGATTAACAGTGAAGAGAATAAGAAGTAGATATTTACATCAAAACAACATTTTTGCTTAGTGCCCATGAAACCAAATTTACCAAATCAGGATTGAATGAAACTGGACCCTGTACAACTGGACATAAGCTGCGGGAATAGGGGAAAAATGCCACGCTTTTATCAAGGAATGTTGCTGGCAACCTTCAAAAACTATGGAACACTGACATGATAAAATTCTTAGCATGTTATGAAATCCTAGCTTTACAAAATCTTGGCTAATCACAGAATGGGTAATTCTGGGCTACATAAGCCATACAAAATGGGCAAAGCATCTGCAAGCCACAAGAAACAGTGGAGGCCTCCCAATATCATTGTGCAGAATTCAACCATGAGAGAATCTGCACGGAAACATACAGATGTGTGACATCACGATATAAGATAAGCCCATACTGCATCCAAGAAACGTTTACATACAGCAACAGAAATTAGAAGACTTTACAAAAGTTCCCACTTGTATCAGCTGAGCATCATTAAGACCCGCTAAGTCAAAATCAATCATTGGCGTATGTGGGTGATTGGGGGGAGTGACTTATGAAAAATTGTGGAAATAAAGTCATCCTTTGGTATTCCATCTACTCAACATTAATTCCCTAAAATTGATGCAAAAGGTAAAAGACTGAAAAGAATTTGCAGGCAAGGCCTTACCTCGGCCAGAAAATCTTACAGAAATACAGACGTTGGGATCCCAACATACTATGCAAGATGGGCCCAAACAATAATTGATTACATCCTTACAAGCACTGGGCCATATTTCAAAACCCAAGAACCATATGGAAAGTTGAAAGTCACCACAATGCATTATCATTGTATGTCAAAGGGAATACCTCTGATGAAACTAAGGAGAGCCACGATCCAAGCAGTGAATGGGAATTCGATGTCATATAGGGAGAAGTTGGAACGAAAACATGGAACTAAACATCATGGAGTGGCAAAACAGGTCATACACAAACGAGCTAATCGTCAAGTACAAAATAAACACACAAGCAACAAGGGAAGCGTGTTCATGACGTCCCTACTATCACTAGTGCCAAGGGGGTTCTTTAAAACACACAAAGCTGAAAGGGAAAACAAATAATTTCTGGTACCACGAAGAATGTAAGACAGTGAAGGAAGGACTAAAAAAAACCTCTTGGAAACAAAAGGAGAACATGATAAAATTAATATGCAAGACATCGTACAAATTGCTGATCAAACTAAAAAATGAAGAAGCCTTTTTTTAGGAATAAATAGCTTCCCTTCAAAAAAAGCCACACTTGAAAATGATCTGCCAACATTCTGCTGAAAAAATGGGGACAGCCTCGGAAAAAAAGTAATTTGCTTGAGGCCAATATCACAGAAGATATTTGAATACAGCATGTCTGTTCGATATTGCAACACACTGAAGTCATTCACAATAAATCACAGAATCTGCCCCTTCCCCCAATGAAACAGCCAGAGAAATAGATAAGACAGAGAGAAAAAATCTGTTTGAAAAGATCTTCATTCAGGAATATATAACACAATCAGAAATGAAAACAGACAAAAAAAAGAACAACAAAAGCGATTATTATAGCAGCAGTTCCCGGAAGTCTACATAGCTCAAGTTCAATAGATAACAGTGAAGCAGTATTTACATCAAAACAACATTCCTGCTTAGTACCCATGATACCAAATCAAGATTGACTAAACTGGAAGTAAGCTGTGGGAATGGAGGGCAAAGACCACACTTTTATCAAGGAGCGTTACTGGCATCCCTCAAAACCTAGGGGACAGTGACATGAAAAGATTCCTAACAAGCTGTGAAATCCTAGCTTTAAATAAACTTGGCTAGTCTCAGAATGGTTAATTCTGGGCTACATAAGCCATACAAAATGGGCAAAGCGTCTACAAGGCACAAGACACAGGGGAGGCCTCCCTATACTTTGTCGAGTGATAATTGCGCAAAATTCAAACATGAGACAACAGGAATTGAAAGACTTTATGAGCGTTCTCACTTGTATCAGCGAGGCATCATTAAGACCGGCTAAGTCAAAAACAATCATTGCCATATGTGGAGATTTCAACTGCAAAATGGGTGATTGGGGGGAGTGACTAGGAAAAATAATGGAAATAAAGTCAGCATTTGGTATTCAATTGACTCAACATTGTTAGAAATGGGGTTCTGGTTGGCTAGGGAATACACATAAGCCAGGCATAACCCACCACTCTAGTTAGGGTGAGTTAAACACCTAAGATAACCCCTGCTCACCCTCTCGGTAGGTTGGCAGAGCAGTCAGGCTTGTCCCAGAGGCAATGTGTAAAGCGTTTGCGCAACACACACAAACACCAGTGGCACACAACGAACACCACAAAAGAGACTCTACACAAGGTTATATAAAAATATTACCAGTATTATATATAAAACACATAAACTACAATCACATATGTGACTTTCCCACTAGGCAATTTGTCATGACAATACGTAGATCATAAATGACTTTCCCAACCAGGCAATTGTCATAATATCACATGTAGTGCACTGAAGTAAATACTCATAAGTTGCACATGTCATCAGGAAAACATCATATGAACAACACCCTACACCATCACTATACATAGTATGCAGTTTCTGAGAAGGATGCTTGTCATTCTGTCATTGCCAGGTGTAAATGCCATCAATCATACTATTGTGCCATGAAATTCTGATGTTATATGTTCATATAAACCACCATATCTTATTGTGCACAAATCATCAAATCCCTATAATGAACAAGTAGGGTGCAGCTTCCCTGCACTCCTACAGCAGTTCATACGGTAACACCATATGAGCACATTGGGCACTGGAACTCTTGCGTGCCCTTTATCAGAGTCATGGTAGAGTTTTTGTAAAATTAGCAGGATCGGGCCCTCCGTCGAGGGTTTACCCCATTCTGCGATGACGACAATGAACAGATGCCCCCAAACCACGGGAGCTCCTCCCCAGGCCCCTTCCAGCAGGCAACAGGGAGAACACCAAGTATATTGGCCAAATGCGGGGGACACCACACCCGGTCCTTCCCCCTGCAATCCAGGGATCAGGGCTGCTGCCCACGTTCAAGCGGTGCAGCCATAAACAAGCCCTCACTCCGAGTGACCAGCCAGGGCAGGCACACTTGTACCGCTTTAGTCGCCATAAGTTGGCAGGGTATGCTCAGACGTGAGTCCCTTGCTCACTTTGCCACTGGATTCAAGCAAGCCTGGCTGAAGACGGCTGAAATGCCAGAAACCGGTCCTAGGAAGCTTGTTTCCGGTCCAGGGAAGGCATGGCTTGGCAGTTCGGGCTGGACTGTTCCCATGTGGCACAGGGTCAGATTGATTTGCATATGGCCATGTCTGAACTGGGGTGGCAGAGTGGGCTAAAGAACGGTGATGGATCAAACCCAGATCTGTTGACTGGGTGTGAGTGTTTGATTGGTTCTGATGCTCTGTCCATCAGCACCCCCTTTTGTACCGGAGTTGCAGAGCAATGGCACTTCCCTTCTCTGAGGTCAGAGACCTCACGGCTCTGCAAGGCAAGTGGCACCTCAGTAGCTGCCCGCGTTAGTCAGGCAGGGGAAGCACAACAGATCCTGTGTCACAGGAAGGCCAGCACAGCTTTCCAACAGCAGTGTGAAACCACCAGGATGTTGAAAACCTGAGTGCAAGAACTAGACCCTTAAAAAACAACATGCAAACACCAGAACTTTCCCACATGAAAGTAAAGCACTCAGAAGGAAGACTTTGATGTCCCTGAGTCTTCCACAACAGGAGGCCACTGAGTCTTCCACAACAGGAGGCCAGCAAACACAAGCCCTTGGAAATTTTCTTCACAAGCAGGACACCAAAGCAGGACAAAAAGAGTCAGTCCTTTTCCTCCACCACAGATAGAAGCAGCAACTTCAGGCCAACCCACCCCTCACACTGAAAAGGCAGCGCTCCCCACACAGTCCTTCTGCTCTTCTTCTTGGCAGATTCCTCTTGTTTCTTAATGTAATCTAAAGTCCTGGGGTTTAAGGTCTCATACTTATTTCCCATTTTGTCATTGTTCTATTTGTTCTGTCTCTGAGCTCAGTCCACACCAGTTCTGTCTTCCCTGATCCAGCATGACCACAAGGGGTGGACGCAGCATTCTGCAAAGGAGACACAGCCTATTCAGGTGCTAGCAAAACTCCTCCCACCACTTTAAATACAGACCAGGTCTCTTCAGCTCAACACTAAGGCAGAACAGACCTCACCCCCCCTTGTGAATGTCTAGAGTGAATGCACATCCCAGCTCCTGTCTCTACAAAACAAGACCCTGAATACACAAACAGAGACACACAGATTGGTAAAGCATAAAAATGCCTACTTTCTAAAAGTGCAAAAAGAACAACTGATGGACAGAATGCAGAACAATGTCATACCTTCACCCCAGTACAGAGATCTGGGCCTAAATCCATCGTTTTTTTGCTCACCATTCCATTCCAGTTAGGATCCAGCCATATGCAAATCAGCCTTGACCCTGCGCCCAATGGGAACAGTCCAGCCCGAACTGCCAGGCAAGGTCCTCCCTGGACTGGAAACAAGATTCCTTGGACCGGTTTCGGGCTTTCAGCCCTCATCAGCCAGGAAACAGGTCCTAGGATGCTTGTTTCCGGTCCAGGGAGGATCTGGCTTGGCAGTTCGGGCTGGCCTGTTCCCATGAGGCACAGGGTCAAGACTGATTTGCATATGGCCAGGTCTAAACTGGGGTGGCATGGTGAGCAAAAGAATGATGGATTTAACCCAGATCTCTTGACTTTGGGAGAATTTTTTGATTTGTTCTGCATTCCGTCCATCAATTGTATGTCTTTTGCCTTCTCACCCCAAGTGCTCCGGGCATGCCTAGACGTAGGTCCCGGGCTCACTGTGCCACTGGAATCAAAATATCCTGGCTGAAGAGGGGTGAAACCCCGAAACCGGTCCTAGGCTGCTTGTTTCCTGTCCAGGGAGGACCTGGCTTTGCAGTTCGGGCTGGACTGTTCCCATGAGGCACAGGGTCAAGACTGATTTGCATATGGCCAGGTATAAACTGGGGTGGCATGGTGAGCAAAAGAATGATGGATTTAACCCAGATCTCTTGACTGGGGGAGAATGTTTTAATTTGTTCTGCATTCCGTCCATCAATTGTGTGTCTTTTGCTTTCTCGCCCTAAGTGCGCCGGGTATGCCTAGACGTAGGTCCCGGGCTCACTGTGCCACTGGAATCAAGCCATCCTGGCTGAAGAGGGGTGAAACCCCGAAACCGGTCCTGGGATGCTTGTTTCCCGTCCAGGGAGGACCTGGCTTGGCAGTTCGGGCTGGACTGTTCCCATGAGACACAGGGTCAAGACTGATCTGCATATGGCCAGGTCTAAACTGGGGTGGCATGGTGAGCAAAATAATGATGGATTTAACCCAGATCTCTATACTGGGGGAGAATGTTTTGATTTGTTCTGCATTCCGTCCATCAATTGTTTGTCTTTTGCTTTCTCGCCCTAAGTGCGCCGGGTATGCCTAGACGAAGGTCCCTGGCTCACTGTGCCACTGGAATCAAGCTATCCTGGCTGAAGAGGGGTGAAACCCCGAAACCGGTCCTAGGATGCTTGTTTCCGGTCCAGGGAGGACCTGGCTTGGCAGTTCGGGCTGGACTATTCCCATGAGGCACAGGGTCAAGACTGATTTGCATATGGCCAGGTCTAAACTGGGGTGGTATGGTGAGCAAAAGAATGATGGATTTAACCCAGATCTATTGACTGGGGGAGAATGTTTGGATTTGTTCTGCATTCCGTCCATCAATTGTGTGTCTTTTGCTTTCTCGCCCTAAGTGCGCCTGGTATGCCTAGACGTAGGTCCTGGGCTCACTGTGCCACTAGAATCAAGCTATCCTGGCTGAAGAGGGGTGAAACCCCAAAACCCGTCCTAGGATGCTTGTTTCCGGTCCAGGGAGGACCTGGCTTGGCAGTTCGGGCTGGACTGTTCCCATGAGGCACAGGGTCAAGACTGATTTGCATATGGCCAGGTCTAAACTGGGGTGGCATGGTGAGCAAAAGAATGATGGATTTAACCCAGATCTCTTGACTGGGGGAGAATGTTTTGATTTGTTCTGCATTCCGTCCATCAATTGTGTGTCTTTTGCTTTCTCGCCCTAAGTGTGCCGGGTATACCTAGACGTAGGTCCTGGGCTCACTGTGCCACTGGAATCAAGCTATCCTGGCTGAAGAGGGGTGAAACCCCGAAACTTGTCCTAGGATGCTTGTTTCCGGTCCAGGGAGGACCTGGCTTGGCAGTTCAGGCTGGACTGTTCTCATGAGGCACAGGGTCAAGACTGATTTGTATATGGCCAGGTCTAAACTGGGGTGGCATGGTGAGCAACAGAATGATGGATTTAACCCAGATCTCTTGACTGGGGGAGAATGTTTTGATTTGTTCTGCATTCCGTCCATCAATTGTGTGTCTTTTGCTTTCTTGCCCTAAGTGCGCCGGGTATGCCTAGACGTAGGTCCCGGGCTCACTGTGCCACTGGAATCAAGCTATCCTGGCTGAAGAGGGGTGAAACCCCGAAACCGGTCCTAGGATGCTTGTTTCCGGTACAGGGAGGACCTGGCTTGGCAGTTCGGGCTGGACTGTTCCCATGAGGCACAGGGTCAAGACTGATTTGCATATGCCCAGGTCTAAACTGGGGTGGCATGGTGAGCAAAAGAATGATGGATTTAACCCAGATCTCTTCACTGGGGGATTATGTTTTGATTTGTTCTGCATTCCGTCCATCAATTGTGTGTCTTTTGCCTTCTCGCCCTAAGTGCGCCGGGTATGCCTAGACGTAGGTCCTGGGCTCACTGTGCCACTGGAATCAAGCTATCCTGGCTGAAGAGGGGTGAAGCCCCGAAACCGGTCCTAGGATGCTTGTTTCCGGTCCAGGGAGGACCTGGCTTGGCAGTTCGGGCTGGACTGTTCCCATGAGGCACAGGGTCAAGACTGATTTGCATATGCCCAGGTCTAAACTGGGGTGGCATGGTGAGCAAAAGAATGATGGATTTAACCCAGATCTCTTGACTGGGGGAGAATTTTTGATTTGTTCTGCATTCCGTCCATCAATTGTGTGTCTTTTGCTTTCTCGCCCTAAGTGCGCTGGGTATGCCTAGACGTAGGTCCTGGGCTCACTGTGCCACTGGAATCAAGCTATCCTGGCTGAAGAGGGGTGAAACCCCGAAACTTGTCCTAGGATGCTTGTTTCCGGTCCAGGGAGGACCTGGCTTGGCAGTTCGGGCTGGACTGTTCTCATGAGGCACAGGGTCAAGACTGATTTGTATATGGCCAGGTCTAAACTGGGGTGGCATGGTGAGCAACAGAATGATGGATTTAACCGGGATCTCTTGACTGGGGGAGAATGTTTTGATTTGTTCTGCATTCCGTCCATCAATTGTGTGTCTTTTGCTTTCTCGCCCTAAGTGCGCCGGGTATGCCTAGACGTAGGTCCTGGGCTCACTGTGCCACTGGAATCAAGCTATCCTGGCTGAAGAGGGGTGAAGCCCCGAAACCGGTCCTAGGATGCTTGTTTCCGGTCCAGGGAGGACCTGGCTTGGCAGTTCGGGCTGGACTGTTCCCATGAGGCACAGGGTCAAGACTGATTTGCATATGCCCAGGTCTAAACTGGGGTGGCATGGTGAGCAAAAGAATGATGGATTTAACCCAGATCTCTTGACAGGGGGAGAATTTTTGATTTGTTCTGCATTCCGTCCATCAATTGTGTGTCTTTTGCTTTCTCGCCCTAAGTGCGCCGGGTATGCCTAGACGTAGGTCCTGGGCTCACTGTGCCACTGGAATCAAGCTATCCTGGCTGAAGAGGGGTGAAACCCCGAAACTTGTCCTAGGATGCTTGTTTCCGGTCCAGGGAGGACCTGGCTTGGCAGTTCGGGCTGGACTGTTCTCATGAGGCACAGGGTCAAGACTGATTTGTATATGGCCAGGTCTAAACTGGGGTGGCATGGTGAGCAAAAGAATGATGGATTTAACCCAGATCTCTTGAATGGGGGAGAATGTTTTGATTTGTTCTGCATTCCGTCCATCAATTGTGTGTCTTTTGCTTTCTCGCCCTAAGTGCGCCGGGTATGCCTAGACGTAGGTCCCGGGCTCACTGTGCCACTGGAATCAAGCTATCCTGGCTGAAGAGGGGTGAAACCCCAAAACCGGTCCTAGGAGGCTTGTTTCCGGTACAGGGAGGACCTGGCTTGGCAGTTTGGGCTGGACTGTTCCCATGAGGCACAGGGTCAAGACTGATTTGCATATGCCCAGGTCTAAACTGGGGTGGCATGGTGAGCAAAAGAATGATGGATTTAACCCAGATCTCTTGACTGGGGGAGAATGTTTTGATTTGTTCTGCATTCCGTCCATCAATTGTGTGTCTTTTGCTTTCTTGCCCTAAGTGCGCCGGGTATGCCTAGACGTAGGTCCTAGGCTCACTGTGCCACTGGAATCAAGCTATCCTGGCTGAAGAGGGGTGAAAACCCGAAACCTGTCTTAGGATGCTTGTTTCCGGTCCAGGGAGGACCTGGCTCGGCAGTTCAGGCTGGACTGTTCCCATGAGGCACAGGGTCAAGACTGACTTGCATATGGCCAGGTCTAAACTGGGGTGGCATGGTGGGCAAAAGAATGATGGATTTAACCCAGATCTCTTGACTGGGGGAGAATTTTTGATTTGTTCTGCATTCCGTCCATCAATTGTGTGTCTTTTACTTTCTAAAAGTGGCATTTTCAAACACACAATTAAAAAAACACCTTTACTAAAAGGTGAGTTATTTAATTCTGAGTTCAGAGAGCCTAAACTCAGTTTTCCTAATTTGTCCCAATTGAAAGTTACACATGTAAAATGTTACAGTGCAGCTTCAGTGATCGCCTATGGCACAGACAGCCTTACAACAGTGAAAATAAAAATACATAGTATTTCACCATCAGGACATTTCACACACGCACCATTCCCTACCCTACCTTTCACATACATGGCACCCTGCCCATGGGGGTACTTTGGGCCTACCTTAAGGATGCCTTACATGTAAGGGAAGGTTCGGGCCTAGCAAGTAGGTGCACTTGCCAGGTGAACATGGCAGTTAACAGCTGCGCATGCACAGGTATGAGACACATTTACAGGGCTACTCATGTGGGTGGCACAACCAATGCTGCAAGCCCACCAGTAGCATTTGATTTACAGGCCCTGGCACACACCATGCACTTTACTGAGGACTTACCAGTAAATCACATATGCCAATCATGGATAACCAATCATATTCACAATATACACAGAGAGCATATGCACTTTAGCACTGATCAGCAGCAGTAAAGTGCCCAGAATCCTATAGCCAACAAAAACAGGGTCAGAAAAATAGGAGGCAAAAAGTTTGGGGATAAACCTGCAAAAGGGGCTAGATCTAACAATCATGAGTTCCCAAAATTGACGCAAATGGTAAAAGACTAAAGACAATACAAGGACAGGACTAGATTTGAAAACACAAGGACCATATAGAAAGTGGAAAGTCACCACAGTGCATTATCATTGTATGTCAGAGGAAATATCTCTGACAAAACCAATGAGAGCCACGATCGAAACAGTGACTGGAAATTCAAGTGTAATATAAAGTTAAGAAAAGATGGAACAAGGACATGGAATCAAACATCATTGAGCTGCAAAACAGTCCATAGACAAACAAACTGCTCACCAAATTGAAGTACAAAATAAACATGCAAGGAACAAGGGATGCGTGGTCATGATGTCTCTACTACCCGTAGTGTCTCAGAGATTCTCTAAAAATACAAAGCAGAAAGGAAAAACAAATATTGGCTGGTTCAACAAAGAATGTAAGACAGTGTGGGAAGGACTAAAAACCCTCTTACAAACAAAAGGAGTACAGGATAAAATTAATATGCAAGAATGGCGTACAAATTGCTGATCAAACTAAAAAAAGAAGAACCCTTCTTTTGAGGAGTAAATAGCTATCTTTAAAAAAATCAACACTTTAAAAAGATCTGCCAAAATTCTGCTGAAAAATTGGGGAAAACCTCAAAATAAAAAGGAATTTGCTTTGAGCCAATATCACAGAAGATATTTGGATACAGCTCCTCTCTTCAATATTTTAACACACTGAAGTCATTCACAATAAATCCCAGAATCACCCCTCCCCTAAGGAAGTAGCCAGAGAAATAGATAAGACAGAGAGAATAAAACTGGTTGAAAAGATCTTCACGCAGGAATATATAACATTAACAGTAAATGAAGTGGCAATAGGAAAGGTGCCAGGGTGAAACATGATACCAGTAGAGTCCTTCAAGCAACACAAAGATTGGTGGTAACCAATTCTAAAGGAAACGTTCATTGAAATTGCCACAACTGATACACATCTGGAATTCTGGCAAAATGGCATTATTGTAACTTTGTACAAAAAAGGCCTCAAAATCTTATTGTCCATTTAGCTTAATTTGCATCACCTGCAAGCTCTTTTGCAAATCTATACTTAAGGCTCTAGACCACCGGGTTCAAAATGATAAAATGAGAACCCCAATTCAAGGGGGACGGGTTTCAGAGGTCTGCCCTCAATGGATAAAATGTTCACTTTTCTACACATTATCCACAAATACAGCACAGCAAAGAAAATCCAATTTATGTACCCGGCTGTATTATACTAAGTGCCCCGGGGCGCATTGGGCGTTAGAGCCCACTTTGCGCACCCCTAGGGAACTTTGCTATTACATAAGGGGCCAGAGACGTAATACCAATAGAGCTGGCGCACCTAAAGTGCCAGCGCTATCTTCAGAGAGCCCTCCCTCATTTACATGGAGGCGTACCGCAGGCAAATGAGGAAATCTCTTTGCCTCTGCGCTGTATTAAAGACGCGGGCACAGAGGCAAAGAAGCTCTCATGAGGCGCACTGACAGTGCGCCACCCGTGCGCAACTTGAGAGCAGCCCTCTGAAGGGGGAAATGGGGTCCCATGGACCCCTCAGACATCCCCTTGCAGGCGGGTGCAGTCACTCGCTGCATTTGTCTGCAAGGGGATCTCTAATGCTCTTTAAATGTGCAGGTGGGTTGTTACCTGCACAAAGAAACACAGAGCGGCTGCTTCAAAGCCGCTTCGTATTTCACTTGAAAGCATTGCCCCCAAGGTAGCATGAGTTTGCGGCTGCCATCAGGGCAGCGCATTCTATGTAATAGGGCGAACTTTCTTTGTTTGCGCCCGTCGCACCTGTTTTAAGGTGCGCCAGGGCGCAAACAGGGGAAATGGGCCCTATACATAATAAAGCCCCTGGACTTCACAGCAGCCTTTGACCTAATACCTCGGCATAGACCATTGATAAAGCAGAATTAATGGGAGGTAGACCAGGCACTACTATCCTTAATAGAAATGCTGTCTTCATATACAACCACACAGGTCAGGCTCAACCAAAAAGCTGATCTTAGCAAAAGATTTGGTACCGTAAGCGGAGTGAAACAAGGATGATTGCTTGCAACCTTATTTTTCTCGCTATACACAAATGATCTGTGCAGCGAAGTCTTGAAGGCAAACATAGATGTCACAGCAATTGAAGGCTTTCAAGTCCCTGCACTCTTATGCACCAAATACTCCATTTTAATTGCCAGGCACCAAAGGGTCTCCAAGCGCAGCACTTGGCAATAGAGAAGTACTGTCAAAAAAATAGATTAAGAATACGCGCAGAAAACCCCCCAAATAATGGTCTTTAGAATAACAGAAATTCTCGCAATGTCTTCAAAATCTAGAGCATAAGTCTGGAAGAAGTAAAAACATGCACATGCCTAGGACTGTCAATTTCCAACAACCTCAAGTAGACTACACATATTCAGACAGTCAAAGAAAAATCAATACCAACTTTAAATGCCATCTGAAAAAAGTGACGCATTCATCAAAATTACTTCTCACAAATCATCGATCGGGTTGTCCATGCAATGGTAGGAAGCCAGCCAGCAGATGGTGCAGGATGATGTAGTCTGGACAAATTCACATCAAAAATAGGAACCCACATGTTGGGACGGGAAGTCTTCTCCATGTCTCTGGAGAGAGTGCTTCCCCTGCCTTAAGCTGATCTCCTGGCCAGCCATTTAAATGTTTCTATATGTTTTCTAGATTCCTACCTCAGTGAACCTGACAATCATGAATGTCCACTGAGGGTCTACCTGTTTACATGGATTAAGACCCTAGAGCTTGGCCCTAAGGTCGAGGGGCCATTGCTAGGGCGCCCCTATTTTCCAGAGAGTGGCTACTGCCCTCTCTATCCAGGCTGTGGTAGACTGCCAGTGGTGGCAGCAATACATCTATATTCAGGAGGGGTGGGTTACTAGCCACCCTTCTGATCAAGTCTGTGCAGTCTCCCCCTTGCCTGGGGTCCTATTGCCTTTGTCTTCCTGACGTGTGTTCGAGAGCCAGTGGGTGCACTGGGGAAGGATGGTGAGTTGAGCCATTGTGTGTAATGTGAGCTGTTCTGCTGAACATCCCAGCTCCCCCGTGCCCCTTCCAATTCCTTGGAACGGCCTGATGGGCTGGGGTGGACACTCAGCTCTTATCTGGGTTTAGCTGTATTAACTCTGCTAAGAGGACTCTCCCCCCTGGTCAGTGCCCCCTGGTCTGGAGTTAATTAAAATTCCTCTTTAGGGAATACCACTGGCTGGCACAAGGGAAGACAGTAGGCCATCTTTTGCATGCTTTGGTCATGTAATGAATGCCCTTAAATATGCCTTGTAAATGAAGGAGTAACCAGGATTCAGCAGCAGCTGACCCTCTGATTGGATAAGCCTATCAATCAGAGGTGATAAAAGTCTGGCCTTAGCTGCAGGTTGTTGTTCAAGACTTGTCTATGATTCTGAAGAGGCGGCTCACACCAAGTCCACCCCATAGAAGCAAGCTGCAACCCGCAGTGTGAAGGCAAGATAAGCAGCTTGCACACTGTGTCTGGAACTTGAGGACTTTTTCTATATGACTGATGGATTCTGCTGCAAAGGAATGTGCCAGTTTGATGAGGAGCAAGAGCATCAACAGCATTGGGCAGAGAACCAGCTGTTTCCGTAAGGCTTTTGGAGTTGGAGCTTGGAACAAGGAAATTGCAGACAGCTGCTCAAGATAAGGAAAAGAAGCTTGCAGCATGTCAAGGGGGATGGAGACAGAGAAGGGGACGCTTGATCCCAGTCTTTGAAGGTGAGATCGCTTTGCCTAGATCCCTCCCCTGCACTGTGGGAGCCTGTGTGGTACTTACAGTTACAAGCAGTAGCTGAGGAATAGAGTCCAATGGAACAGGCCACCCCACCTTTCGTTTTATGATATATCCTGGGGTATCAGAGTAAACCAGCACTCAGTCCAGCCAATAACCTCCTACAGCTAGCCAGTGGCTACTAGACTAGTGGGACTCCAGTAAACTGTGCCAAGTCATCAGGCACTTGTAATCAGATCCCTGACGCCACTGGAGCAGTGCCCTCACTCAGGACGGGAGGGGACTTATGTTGCTTTGGGTGTGGGTTATGGGACTGATCAAAAACCTTTGACTTCACACCAAATGCTGAAACTATATCCTTTCAATACAAAGATTGGTATCATGGATCTAGTAAATGAGAGCAATCCTGTGCAACATGGTCTGTAAGATGCAATGCTAATTGGGTGTCTACATGTTAATGGTGTTGGTATAGTGCTTTGTGTCGAGGCACTATATTACTGTTTGGGGTCAGAACTCTGGCCCAGAGGGTTGTAGAGACATTTGGTTTTCACTGTTTATCCTAGTTTTATGTGTAGTATAATACTCTTTTGCGTATTAAAGTACTTTTCTTTTATAAAAAGTAAAGCACTGACTGGACATTGATTTTATCATATGGTAGTACGTGTGCACTGTATTCTGAATGCCTAACCTTACCTCACCTCCATGAGTAAAGCCTTGGACTACTCTGTTTCACTACCCTGAGAGAGTCAAGTGCTGGAGACGAGTACTTGGTTATCCCGTTTTGGGTCCAGTAGTTCTGAGGCCCCAGGACCCCAGTGGGGAACACTCCAGTTGATGCGATTGGAGCGTAGTAACCCCTGAGTGCCCTGGTGCCAAGGAAGCTGGGTTTATCACCACAAAAGAACGTTTTTAGAAGTCTTTGTTAATGTTACTATCAGATTCTCCCACAGCAGCCCTGGAAACAGATGTCAGTTTCTCCTCAATTCAGAGAAGATGTGAAACTGTCCCAAAACAATATGCTTTGAAGAGGCTAAAAGTTTCAGGAAAAAAACGTAGTTGACAAAGCCAGGAGAGAACATTTTAAACTCAGTAACAAAGTCAAACTTTACAACAAGTTAGCTCAACCTAAACATTTGGTTTAGATATGTAATCCGCAAATCCAGCTCTACAAATAATGCCAACAAAACAGATAAGTAAGACAATAACAAAAAAATCAGCACATATGAAATAGAAAGGAAACTGAAAGCTCTGGAACCCTTTTGGTCAATAGAACAAGCAGGACTCTTCAATCTATCTCAGATTTTTCAGTCTAATTTAACAAACAGGGCCAGACTGGCCATAGGGGGCATCAGGTGTTTCCCCAGGGGCTGGACGGGTGGGGGCCGGTTTCAGAGTGGTGGGAGGCTTTTTTGTTACTGGGGCCAGTTTTGTAGCAGTGCTGCAATATCGGCCTCCAGCAACAAAAGCCTCAGTGCTGGGGGCCGGTTTAGTTAAGCAGCAGTGCTTCACACTCGCACCCTCACCATCCCCTCCTCCCCCCTCAGGGGGGAGGAGGGGATGGTGCCAGGGCTGCTTTGTGTTCTCATTCCGGCTCTGTTAACAAACCTGTCAATTAACAGGGGAAGGATACCCTTTTAATATGATGGTAAAGAAGAGGAAGCAAGTAAGTTTTGACACCTGTTTATGTAGGAAAATTGAAAACCTGACCCACTTCCAATTGAACGGTCCTTTCTACACCAGGGTCAGAGGCTCCACGTTCACAAGATTGCCAAACAGGGATAAACTGGGCAGCAGCAAGGGCCGCACCATTTTTCTGCTGAATATGCGAATGGGAAGATTTCTTGTGAAAAGCTGGGAAGGCAGAGAAAAATGCCGCAAAACCAATGTAAGGGAGAAAATAATTATGTGAGATCCACATAAAATCAATGTATAGAGAGATTGAGGAATAACCTACGAAGGACTATGATTGCAATGTTCATTTGGAAATACTTTTGATATCATTTTGTATAATATTTTTGATATTTTTGTATTGTTTTTGTGCAAAAGACAGCTTTGAGTGGCAAAAGCACCTATTAATTAAATTCAAGGTGACTACTAAAATTGTACAATGCTACATGGATTCTTCCAGCAATGTTCCCTGATATTTGCAGTCAAAGGGATAACCAAGCACTATTACCATTGAGATTTCTGGCATTTCCATCAACCAGGACATAAGGCACTTGTGCATGATAAATATAAATACACTTATGATTAGCTGAGGGTAACCCTAATGACCGGTGCAAGCTAGTGATCACATCTATCTCCATCACACCCCTAATCTGCTGTTCTCTTTGATTATTGCAAACCCAATTAATATAATGTTAGCAAACATTTTCCGTCAGACAAAAAACACAAACCTAAATTGCATGGAGAGGCCGGCAGGAATCAGACCTGGGTGCGGATCTGTTCTCCAAAACCTGAGACTGCTGGCACCAGTCAAGAACATTGCAGGGAGGCCCATAGCAGAGCTAATCACTCCAACCTAAGTGTGGAAATAGCTGAAGAAGGTCTCCCTAATCTTAGCACACACTGAGGGTGTCCGTGAAAAGCTCTAGGTCTTTCAGGATCAGGGGACCAGAAATTAAAAAGATGCACTCTGAACAAGGTCACAGGATGGCATCACAGTGTGCCTCATTGTGTGATTATACAGTTAGTTTTTAAGTTTCCCTGGGACATGCAAGTACTTTCATAGCAAAGCAAGCAGTGTGATAAAAAGGTGCGATAGACCAGGGGCATAAGGCTGAGTCAACCCACCTGCTCTTGTAGCCCCCTCTAGCATGCAGGTATGCATTCGCTCATTGTTGACTGCAGGGATCCATTCAAAGTGGCCAGGACCTACTTGTAGGCATGGTTGGCATTTGAACTTGCATAGAAATACCTTCTTCGTAAAGATGCAACATTTTAAGCCCTAATCCTATTAAAATATGGCAAGTGACCAAAGTTCCATACAATGCAAACAGTTTCAAAAACACTACCTTGATTTCACATTGGAAACTAGGATACAGCTTCTTTGAGGTGAGACATTTCATGCAATCCACCCCTTTGTTTGCTGTAGTTATTCATTCATTCATATACTAAGACAATTCTTGAAAGATGCTTGAATGCATTGCTGCAGTATTGTCATTTTGTGGTTCAATCCGCAATTTCTCCTTAGCTGTGTCTCTTAAATTCTTACGTATGACAGTGGTTCCTTTATAGCTTCGTGATTTGTGTTAATCACTGTTGTCCCTACTCTGAGGCAAATGGTAAAATAAGTACACCCAAAAGGCAGCCCTTCACGTCCCCATGTTGCTATCCCACTATAAGTGCAGCCGATTCTCCTTTCCAATATATTTCCTTCTTAATAATCATGCATATCGCTCTGTTTTGCTTTATTAACTTGAATTTCTAGTTTCAGTTTTAAAGAAACATGAAAAATACGTAAATGCGACCAGATTGGGCAATACAAAATTACAATTATTTCCTAACAGCATTAATACAATTTAGTTTGCCATGGCTTCAAGGCGAAGCCTTCTTATTTTAGGAAGTAAGGTGTTTCGTGCCAGCCTTCTGCAGCCTCCCTCTTTGAATGATTCATAGCTCATTGGTGCCTGCCCCTTGGGAATCATCTCGGTCGGTACTCGGGAGGGCGGGAATCAGTCTGCCGCTCTCTGACAAGAGCTGAACAACAGCTTTACAGAACTCGTTTTTTAATTCGCACGAAAAGGACATTATTCCTCGACTAACAATATTTCTGATTAAATATTTACATTGCTGGATACAGCAGGCAGCCCAAATGAGGCGCCAAATTAACATGCACTACCAGTTCGGTCAAGAGTAAGATTGTGAAGTGTGGGTTTTCTGTACTGTGCTAGGAAGGCTATTTGAAATTAAAGGAGCATGCATGAAAAAGCTGTCTTTTTTGAGCTTTTTCTATGTAATGATTCCCAAAAATGGGCTGGAGTATTGGTATAAAACAGCTTACTTAGAAACTGTTTCTTCTTGCCTCTTGTAAGTGCAAGAGCACCGAGCCGAATACCCATCTTTCCCTGCAACATACCTTTTTAGGTGCCTGAGAAATAAATAGGAGTTAACAACTTCCAAAAGGTCAAATTACAGTGTAACCCATTTCGCTGCACAGTGAGGACCCAAAAGTCGATAAATGTGATTAAATGTAGGTTTATTACAAATTTCAAGCCAGACTGATGTATACAAGCCTCGAGAAAATATTGTAAAAATACAGAATCAATACTGACAAACCAAATCATCTGACAAAGTTTAGTCTAAATAACATGAAGCATACAAGGAATTCAGAAATAGCAATACAGAAAGTAAGGAATAAGATCTGATGATGAGTATATGATTTCTGGCCCTCCTGCCGATACATGGGTATATCTAAATTAGCTTTACTAAGCCTAAAATAAGTAGCACTAATTGGGGAAATCCCTATTTAGATACAGTAAAGCAGGAAGGTGTCAGCATTGTAGAGACTTCTGTAGAAGTTATGCAAAATCAGGAATATTACATAACTTAAAGCCACACCACAGAAATATAGCACAGAGGTCTATACCCCTCTAAGTCTCAAAGGAATCGAACTAAAACTAAAGAGTGACCACTAAGTAAACCTTCACAGAACATTCAAGAATCCCACATAATGTGTCTCAGTACTTTTCTACCTTCTCACTGTAAAACTTGGCTGTTTCATTCGATACTCCTATCTCTTGGTCTGAAAATCAGAACTTCCTTGGATTCCTTCCGTCTCCAGATATTCACATACATCAGGATCCACCCTTTGTTCGTTAGTGCGTCTTGTCATTGCCAAAAGCTGTTGTCCCAAACCTCACTATCTCTAATACACAACTAACTTTCACGATGAAGGCTAAACATAAGAATGTAAATGCTTAAGGCCTTTGGTCAACTCAACATAGTAAATCAGTTCAACACACCTTTAAATGCATGGTTATAGATACACATATAGTTATAACATAAAAGCAGGATACTATTAAATAGGAGTACATGATTATATATGTAATGTCAATAAAATTACTCACACTACAAAAATGCAGATATATATGAAAACTGCAATTTGGCATCACTATAGAAAAACTTTAGTATGCACACTCATATACAGCTACTGCACCTTCAGTATTTCGGTCAAGAGCACCACTTTACGTTAATGATATTAAAGTACACAAATATATGGTACTACATGCACACACACACACACATATATATATCATATTCATAATGTAAAAAAGGGTGGAGCCAAAGTTACTCTGCTCCATAAGGATTTCTGTTATGCGCTAAAAACAAATACTGATAAAAGGTGCTAAGACCTGAATCAGAGCATGCTCTATTTTGACGTTTCTTTTCCCCGTTATATTATTATGAAATAACTTGCATCTGCAGTATTTCCCTTAATATAGCATCTTAATATATTGTTTAATTTTAATAAAGTTCATTTCAAACCACTAAACTTCTACTTTGTGTGATTTGGATATTTGATATGGCCACATATTTGACTGATTTTCACAATTAATGGTTCATCCGGGTTTAGCAAATACTCTAATGTTACAATAAGATGCAGTTTAATGTATTATACATTTGTTAGTACTCATCTATAATGTTCAAATTCTGAATATCACGTGGCATTTCCAGAATGTGAAAGAATGATACTTTTCCAAACTTGTCTCTATGTATTCCAACAGCAAATGTGTCACTAGCACTACTCTTTTTCAGTTGTCTATTACGTTAATACGTGTTCCTTCATAGGTGAACTATTTTGATTTGCTGAAAACAAACAGTCAGAAGGTCTTTATGGAACATGCCATTTATTGGGAATTTATTCATGAGTTTATTTAGTGAAGCTCCAGTCTGGTGTGTATTAGGGCATTTTAAAACCCAATGTAGATGGGTCGGGAAACTGAACCCTTTTTTGGTGGTGAGGAAAATTGGTTTGGAGTTGGTGAGGGAATGTCTGAGTAAGGATGCCACGAAGAAAAGGGTTAGTCTAGAATACACAGTACTTAAATACTGAAATAAAAGAAGTGCAGATGACAAAATTGATAGAAGCCCCATTAGTCTCCCAGAGAAGCAGAAAAAAATGTTTTATAAGTTCCTTTGGAAGGGGATCAGCCTGGCTAGGATCACAAGACTCATAGCCAATGGCAGAAACAAAGAAGAAGTGCGTGCTGTTTTTGGAGCCACGCCACTCGTTCCTTTATGCCCGTTCACCGCTCCCATCACTCAGAGCCACCACCCCTCCCAGGACCTACTTAATGGAGGCGGCAGTGAGACTCCATTAAGCAGATCTCTGATCTGCACCGCCAGCAATGCAGGTCTCCTAGAACTCAGCCACATGCGCTGCTGCCAACGTTCTGCTTGTGACTCGTGCGGCCTTCTGTGGTTCAGTGAGTTCACCAGGTGTATCTGTGCAGTTTGTTCTAACCTTTTCTTTTCCTGTACTGTGCCGCTTTCCCCCTCAGTAAGTTAGCCAGTGTATTCTTAGCATTATTATGCAGTTTTTCCTAATCTTTTCCCTTTCCTTTACCACACCCCTCATTCTCCTCAGCGAGTTAACCAGTGTATTTGTAGCCTTACTGCACTGTTTTGTATAACCTTCTCCTTTTTCTGTAATGTGCCGTTTATTCGCCTTCAGTGACTTAGTCAGTCGATAAAAAGTATTTTTTAAACATATTGTGCAGTTTTGTCACACTTTTCTTTCTTGTACCATGCCGTTTTTGGAGACGCTCCACCCGCTCCTTCCCGCCCATTCCCAGCACCGGCTGCCAAGCGCCCCACCCAGGACCTACTTAATGGAGGATGCACCACTGGCACATCAAAGGCAAGCCCGCCTATGTCAGTCCACACATGGACCGTGCCCAGCACCAGGATCCCTGGTCTTCCTGCCTCCCGCAGATACTCCACTGAGGAGCTCTGAGCCTTGGCCCCCAGACACTACAACAGCCTTGCACCTCCCCGATCAACGGTAGGACCTTTCACCTACCACCTTCCCACCAACCTCCTGGAAAATGCGAGCTACACCCTCCTTACTCAACTGGTTGCCGACCCCACACACACAGCACAGGACACACACAACCCAAACAATCTGGCCAGAGACAGAGTCAACTACAGCCATGTCACTGAACTTACCTAGACTGCCCATGCCATTGTCAACTTTACTTTCGCAAAAGCGCCTTGCACCACCAGCAAGACCCTCAGCACCTCCCACCACAGCTGGAACAATGTGACAGAGACCCAATAGATGGGACCCTCAACACCACCCAGCCCAACCCCCCACCCTCAAGCAGGCTGTCAACAACTTCTCTGCCTGGATCACCAAATGCGCCAACAGAGTAGCCCCCATCAACTCCTCCAAGATCAGCAGGTCCACCAAGTTGAGAGATGATGGCGCACCAGCAGAGACACCACAGACTGAGCCATTTTCAAATCAGCCTGCAACAACTACCACCAAGTCCTAAAAGAAATGAAAAAACGTGCCCTAGCAGATTGATTTGAAGCTTGCCCCAACCACAGCAAGAAACTCTTCAACATCGTCAGGCTGTTGTCCTTCCCATCATCCACCGAGAACACAATTTACCCATCCCAGAAACTCTGCAACACCCTGATGGACTATTTCCTCAACAAGATATTCACCATCTACAGGAGCTTCAAGCCCCAACCCACCATCCTCTACAGCCCACAATCCTCTGCTCACCGTTTGGAAACAACTTACCACAGAGAGAACCACAGCCATCATGAACTCCATCCACTCTGGAGCACCTACGGACTAATGCCCCCATCACTTTTTCAACCACAGGTACACGGAAATCATCAGTGAACTCACCTCCATCCTCAATACACACATCACCTCGACCATCTTCCCTGACCAATAAGAAACATGCAGAAGTCAGACCCCCTCCTCAAGAAACCCACTGCTAATCCCGGCAAACTCAAGAACTACCGCCCCATCTCGCTGCTCCCTTTCCCTATCAACTTCCTCAAGAAGGCCATCAACTGACAGCTCACCGAACACCTGGAGAACAACAACCTGCTAGATACCTCCCAGACTCACTTCCGTGCCAAACACAGCACTGAGACCACCCTGATTATAGCCACGTGCGACATCAGAACCCTCCTCAATCAAGGAGAAACAGCTGATTTGATTCTCCTCAACCTCTCAGCAGCATTCAACACTAAATGTCACCGTACACTCATCAAGAGATCCACCACATTGGGATCCAGGGAGACGCCCTCACTGGATCACATCCCTTCTCACAGGATAAACAAAGGGAATCTGCCTACCTCCCTTGTGAGAAGTTGGCCTGGCATATGCTGGTCACTAGTTATAGTGCCCACCTTGCACCAGTCCAATTCGACTCTTATGGTAGATAGGTTTAAGACAACCTTTTAAAGAAAGCTATCCTAGTGGTAGCTGTGGAGAGCAGCCTTCAGGCTAAGTCTCAGAGGAATGTAAAGCAGCTTGTTTTACCTTATAATCTCTTGAATTACCAAATGAAAGGACACCACACAGGTATATATATCAAATATATATGTATTTATTACTACACACACTCTACTAATCTCTTTATGAGATTAGAAGTCAGGAACATATGCAAATATCAACGTTTCACAATAAGTTAAGCACAAATATGGCTGGGGCCCTAGGGGCGTACCAGACCATATACTAAAAAAGACGTTTAGGAAAGTCGTCTTGCAAGGGTACAAGGCCTAGGGCCTGTAGAATTGCTGGGGCCTCACTAATCCACCCAAGGCAGGTAAGTAAAGGACCCACAGGAGACACGTGCAGTGTGAAAACACAGCCTCGGGTTGCCTATTGATTTCAATGGAGCAAGTCGCGGTTGGATTTTTAAAGTTTTAGGGTACTTCTAGAGAGTCTACAAGCAAGCCACTTACAAGGTAAGTAGTTCGAGGGTCAACACCCACAGGAGCACCAGAGTGCACGAGTTACCTCACTCAGGGAAGCCGGGTGCATAGGTGCCTTTTGGTGTCGGGTTGCGTCGTCGTTTTCAATGGAAGCCAAATAAGTTTTGCTGCTTGTGGAGACTGGAGAAGTGTCCGGTGGAATCCAAGGCTGGATTCAAGATGAAGAAGACCTGAAAGAAGAAGGGACAGTGTTCACAGTCACTTGCCAGTGACCCGGGGCCAGGAAGATGGATGCCCACGGAAGTCGGGTGATTTCAGGTGATCAAGGGTGTTTTGACTCTTCAGCCACGAGGTCCAGGAGGTGTTGATGACAAACCAGGAGCTGGATTCAGAGTGTCCCATGAATTCTGCAGCTTACTGATGTGTCGTTAACTGGATTGGAGCCAACAAGCCTTGGCAACAGCAAGTCTTGTGGAAATAAAGAAAGTCAGAGGTGCAGACCAGCAAGGTCTGAGGGACTCACCCAGCAAGGGTAAGTCAGGGCAGGCCTGGAGCAATCAGGGTAGCCCTTTGTTTGATGAGAAAGTCTTCAGGGGACCCACAAGCCAGCCAGCAAGGGATTGCAAAGATGCCTCATGAGGATTCGCTTCACAGGAGCCCACAGTCACTTGGGACGAGGTAGGCCTCTGATTTTCAAGGTAAATCCTGATGGAGGCTTGGACCACACGTGGTCCAATGCACAAGTTCGTAGAATGTCGTGAAGGGGTTGCACTCGACAATAGTGCATGGTACTCGGGTATTGCTGTCTCTCATCACTCGTGGGGTCCACTCACCTCAGCTCTGCTGGGGACTTATAATGGCTGTCGAGAAGGAGGGAAATCCACTTCTGGGGCTGCAGGGACTTCGGACTCCGGCGGGAGCGGGAAAGTTTGCGACTGTTGCATCAAGTTTTTGGTGCCTGCCAAGCACGGGAGTCACTCCTTGACTCCAAGGGAGATTCTTCTGTCTTCCAAAGGTAGTGGAACGTCGAAGGGCCAGGATTCTTCTTGCAGAGCGTCGTCCAGGGATATATGATTTGCAATGGCAAGGTTTCCCTATCTTATACTAAAGGAAAGGGAGGGACTAGCTTTATGACTACTCCTCTGGGAGGGTCAGGGGAGTGGGTGGTTACACCCACTTCCCTTTGTCCAGTTTCGTGCCAGAGCAGGGGCAGGTAGACCCTGAACCAGTTTGAGCTGGCATATGCACAGAGGAGCCTACTGCTCCCCCAGTGCAGGACTTCAAAGCACTCTAAGAGTGCAGCCACCCAGCCCCAATACACTAAATCCTATTTGGAAGGTGGTGACACCTCCCTGTGACAGGATACTTATTGTTGGGCCTCCTCCACTGCGAGTTTCAGTCAGCAGCAGGAGGGCAGCCCAGTGTCTGTTCTGGTGGCATCTATTTTGTGATGCCAGGGCTCTTTCAGATTTCTACTGTGTTTCCACAGTAGGTACATGTCTTCCCCTCTAGAAGGGTGGGATCATACTCCCACATCAGTTACTGGTGTGGGGGTATGATTCCAAGTTGTTTGACACCAAACACGACATGTTTTGATGCAGTCATTCCAAAGTTAGCATTTACCGCTAGGTTATAATGCACTTAAGAGTATATGGTTTAACCGCATCCACAAACAGCCACAGAGAATAGACTCTGCCAGCTGCAGAGGGGCCCTGCTCATGCACAGGCACCCCCTCACATTGTAAACCAAGCACCCTGCCCTCAGGATTGATAGGGCCTGCCTTAGGGGTGACGGATAGGTTTATATGTGTGTGTAAGGTGAGATATAGGAACCTATACCTCAGTGATGAGTGCTAACACTACCTCACCCAGGCTGCAGTAGCAGGCCTGTGGTGTCAGATTTAGTCTGCTTCCCAGGGGTGGCATAATACATGCTTCAGCCCCTGGTAGGCCTGTGAAGTACCTATGCCCTTGGTACCTAAGGTACCATATACTGGGGGCTCATAAGGTACCACAGTATCCAATCACTAGTGCATCTAATATGCACTCCAAGTTGTTTAGAGAGAACAGAGAGACTGGGGACCTGATTAGCAGGGACCCCAGCCAGACTAGAGCCAGAAAAAAAGTGGGGGCAACATAAGTGCAGATCCTACTTTCCTACATCCCTTCACGTCGGAACCCAAAAGCATCATCTGCAAAATCCTGAAAGGTTCAGCAATCAGTCCTACTCTGTCCAACATCTATATGATGCCCCTGGCTGACATCATCAGAACCCATGGCCTCAACATCATCTCCTACGCAGACAACACCCAGCTCATCCTCTCACTCTCAGAATACTGCTACCAACAGCACCAACTTCCTCAACTGCATGACAAGCTTTGCTTAGTGGTTGAAAACCAACTGTCTGATGCTCATCACGGAAAAGACAGAAGTGCTGATCTTTGGGAAAAACACCTCCCCCGTGGAGGGACACCTGGTGATCTGCTGAACTCGAACCCACACCGACAGACCACACCTGTAACCTCAGCAACATCCTGGACAGCAAACTCACCATGAAATGCCAATTCAACGCAGTCTCCTCCACCTGCTTCCACACCCTGCACAAGCTCAGAAAGATCTTCAGGTGGCTCCCCGTTGACACCAGGAAAATTGTTATCCAGGACCTGGTCACCAGTTGACTCGACTACAACAATGCAATCTAAGCAGGAATCACCACCCAGCTTCTACAGAGACTCCAAAAGATTCAGACTCAGCTGCCAGACTCATCCTCAACCTCCCCAAACAGACCCGCATCACTCCCTACCTCAGGAACCTCCATTCGCTCCCCATCCAGAAAAGACTCAAGATGCTGACACATACCTACAAGGCCCTCTACGACCAAGGACCAGCATACATCAAACACCGCCTGAACAACCACCAACCCTCCAGGCATCTGCGTTCCTCCTTCTTCACCCTTGCTCACACTCCCAGCATCCGCTGAAGCCACAGCGGAGGACACTCATTCTTCTACCTCGCTGCAAGTTCTGGAACAGCCTCCACCTTCAAATGGCACCTTTTTTCACGGAATTCAGGAAAGGTCTCAAGACCTGACTCTTCAACTGACTGCAACAGAATCATAGCGCCTGGATACCCTCACGGGAGATTAGCCGAGCTCTACAAATCCCTACTGATTGATTGATAGGATCACAAGACTCATATCCCATGTCAGTGACAAAAAAGAAGAAGGGGAGGAAGAAGTAAATTATATCCAAGCTCATGGAGACTGCCAAGTGTCAAATTCAATTCTCTCATAATTTTACATATAGAAGACAAATAATGTCACAATTTGGATTTCATGTATGTCATGACTCTGCAATTCCTCAGTGTACAATAAGGGGCTAAAGTAAGGTTTTTGATTAAAACAATGAAGTTTTACCATTGTTATAGCAACAAGGATTAGAAGTGCCACAAGTCAAAATCTTAATACATGAACAGCTCACCTAATTGTGTTTTTCTTTAACTAATACTAAATGACAACCAAAATGATATTTTACATCAAAAAATCAAGAAATGCAGATAGCAGTCCTAGAACACTTGAACCAACATTGACAAAACCATTGAGCTTGTTTTTTTTAATTGACTGCACACAGACACACCAAATACAACCAAATGCGGACATCTAAGAAGACACATCAAGCATACCTACACACAGTCCAAGAGTGAAACAGTTTCAGATAACCACACAAGAGCAGCAGCACACCAAAGACATAACCAGATATTTAGGCATTCAAACACACACACACATACAGAAAAACACCCTTCGACATATTGGCGCTCACACAGAAAATCACATACATGTAGGCACACATCGACAGACATAACACATAAAGCAACAGTCATACTTAAATACAGTTATATTTGGTGTGTTTCAAACTTTTCAATACAATTACATAAAAACATTCCACACAACAGAATAAAACATCAGCAATTTGCAAAACACATAAAACTATGTCATCATTCGGATTTCCGCTCAAAGCAGTACATTCCGGAAAAAGATTAAACCTTCTAGCTACATTAGCCAAAATAAATATCTCTCTTAAGTAAAACTGCAAGAAAGACAATGGCAGTATGAATATTGAGTGCACAAACTAAGATTTCCAAACAGAGTTGGATCCAGAATATAATACTTTAAAATTTCTCTTCTTATGTAAGACCATCCAGGCAGAATTAGAATGCCTCAGTGCTTGCTGTTTCAAAATTGGTATCAGTCGGTGCTGCCTATTGCTGCACGGACAATCAAACATAGGGTCAGATTCACCAATAAAATCATACAAGTACTTGCTGAGGTTTCAAGTTTTACAACTTTCAGCGATGTTCAACCATAATATTGATTAAAAAATATCCTGGGACATTAATATTGAGTCAAAAATATTACGATGCAAAGAATATCATGAGAGAGAGTATCACGAGCAAGAATATATTTTTAAGGTTTTTTTCATATATTTGTTGAAACTATTGCATTTCTTATCTTTGTAATGTATATCATTGCTTCAAATTTTAGTGTTGTTTTATTTTTTTAATTTTTTAATTTATTATTTTTTTATTATAAGTTTTGGATGTTGGGTTTGTAAGGGAAGAGGTTGAGGAGAAATCTATTAATATTAATATTTATTTTATTTTTTTTACTATTATTTGTAATTTTTTGTAAGTGTTTTAGCAATGTTTGAAAAAATTAAATCTTTTTTTACAATTACATTTATTTTAAAAGTTCTTTTTTATTTTAGTTTATGATATTTAAATATGTTATGTAAGATGTTCATGTTATGTTTTTGTTTCATTTTAAGTAATGGGTTGTATGATTTTGTTTTGTTTCAGTTGAATGTTTATATAAGTTTATTTTTTGTTTATTTTTTGTTTTTGGTAGTAATATATGCCATATTATTCATAGTTTACTAACAGTGTATAGAAAATGTTATTATTGGTTTAAATATAAAATAATCATTAACATTCTGTTTACATAGAAGTATATTTTACTTTTTGCAATTTATTTTCTTTTGTTTCTATTCATTTTGTTAATTTGAAAAAAACGATACATTTTTCAACTGATTAACTAATGTTTTATTATGTGATTATGTGAATAAATTCAGGGTGAAATAGTGAATCTTCCTCCCAAGGAACATTACTTACATTAATATGGTTACATCTGGAATTGGAAAACGTTTCTACTTGCTGTTTAAAGTTTACTTTGAATGTGTTTTTTGGAGATTAGTTTCAATTTTTTTAATCCACACACACATGCACACCCACCCACACACACACACACACACTCACATGTACACATTTAAGAGATCCACTTTGGCTGCCTGGCCCTTATGGGGTGTCAAGTTGTGTAGGTTGTGGCACCCAATAAGTATACACACAATCTCGATCTTTCCATCAGAAATCCACAAGCACACTCAGGAGTTTGGAGGTTAATAAATAGTGCAACTCGATTTCCAGCCAACATAAGAAAACATGATGTTTTGGCGTTCAAAACATCATGTACAATCTGAACTGTCTGTGGCTTCATCTGGAATACTTTTAAGAGGAAATAAATTAATTGTTTCTTTAAGTCTACAAAGACGTGTCATTGATTTGGCACATGAGCATCATAGAGGTATTTCAGCTACAAAAAAAGTTTACGAGAAAAAATTAGCTTTCCCAAATCTCAGGTCGCAAGCCAAACACAAACCTTTAAACAAAATGCCCCACATCCTTTTCTGCAATAGTGTCTGCTCAACTATACTGTTTGAAAACCTATAGTAATATCTCATAAAAAGGCATGTCCAGATTCTTTCAGTTTTTGAGTCGTCCTGTCAATCTACATCCGATCAATATCTTATGGGGAAATTTTAGTCTTCAGGTGATTTATTACCTGCTGGTATTTCCTCATTACTACTAGAGATGATGCTCCTGTTCTAGAATCCCATGTTGGTTCTGACTCAGGCCATTCCACAGTAACCTTACATTCAGCTCACAAGTCTCCTGGAACCACAATTTCAAATAAAGTATTTAAATCAATCCCCAAATACTTTGAAATCTTCCCAAATTGTTCAACTTGTCTGCGCCACTCCCACATGATTTTCACCCAATTTAGGGAAATCATTTGTAAATGAAAAAATGTCTTGTCTTGTCCATGGTATATGAACATAATCTCCTCCAGGTACGTCTCTCATAGGGAGCATTTGTACATCTTCAACACATCTGGTGGTGACTGCACATTAACTCACTTTGTTTCCTTCTTTTTTGACCATCTACCTTCACATTTTTCTCTTTCCTCTCATTTTCAGATTAATATCATTAGTTCTATTATCAGCAATTTCTTTCCTGGTGCTCTCATATTCTCAATGTCTTTGTCAGTAAAGTTCATTCTGTAAGAGTTCTGTAAAATCTTTGAATTTCAATATCTATATTTCTGAGCCAATACAAACAATCTCTCAAAGGTTAAGTTTGCTCTTCGTGTGACATTTTTCCAGAGAAAAAGTAGTTCCTCCACTTGGTAAATCTATTATCTTGAAGGGCTAAGTGTTCCCTGTATCATTTCTTCTAATTCAACTTTTAATTGACTTACATCCATAGGTGCTCTATTTTCTTGAACTGAATCTTGGAATGAACTTGAACCTGTAACCAAATCTGAGGTAGGTACTGAGATAGAAACTGAAATATGCAATGGGATGGACTTCATAGCTTGAACTGGAGCTGAAACTGAAACTATTACTAAGATCTGATTATTTGGGGTATTATATCCTTTTAAGCCATTTGTCAAATTCTTGAAGAGTAAAATCTGATTGCTCCTGTGTATTATTTAAAATTTAAACTTCCATCATTTCAATTTGCACTCAATCAATCAATTTAGCTTTATTCGACCATGACAATTACAGTCATAAAAGCACAATCATAATTATTAAATATTAGAATAAAAAAATTAGTAATAAAAATGTACAAGTTAAAAAGGTGAAATACCAAACACACATAGCATTACAAATGTACATCATTTAACATCCAGACACATTTCAAATCCCACTACACCACCTAAGAAGCCTCCAAAGACTCAAATGACATATTTTTTCCTCTACCACAGGACCTTTTTTCAATTTGCACTCATTCCAGGTCACACATTTTGTACAGAGGCATTTGGAACTGAAATACCCATTGGCATAGTCATGTCAGAAGTGTGGTAATTCATTACAGGTGGTTCACTTGGTTCTGGGCACCATTCTTTGTTTTGGGTCAAATTGTGTCTGGTTTGGAACAACATTCATAGCTGTAGCATTATTGGTTCAATTCAGAATCATAGGTGTATGTAGCAGTGAACTTGCTGGCAAGTCTGAAGAACTTCCATGTACTGAATTTACTCCAGTAGGTACAGGCAAATGTTTTATTTCATTTTTAATCAATTCTGTATTCAGAAATGATTTTTGTAAATCCAGGAAATGTTACTCTCCCACAATTCACCTGTTTGGCAGCCTCAACTAATGACAGTGCAACTCTTATGACATAGTAAACCAACCCCAGTGCGGCTTTACACCAACCGACCAATCGCAGTGCGGCACACTGTGACGTCACTGTCGTTCCTTCCAGCAGCTTCCCCTCCTTCACAATCTGCACATTTTTCTCTAAGCAAAATGACAATACAATGCAAGCAACAAATAAAACTGTCTGCTCCACTAAAGGATATTCATTCTCATAATGTAACTAAACTTTCTATACTCATTCACTTCAAATGAAGCCTCGACCATCGGGATTTCACCCTTAATTGATATAGTTACTCCCTCTGCACCTGAGATCAACCATACCACTCGTTTGCCACTAACACACAAAAAGAACCCTTATCAAGCTGTTGTTGACGATGTCTCACGACCAACACCAGAAAACAGCAGACACCTTACTCAGTGTCTTTAACACTGAGATAGCCCGTAGGTAAATATCTCGAGATCTTAGGCCACAACAGACCCGTTTACATCTTCAGCTTTGTACATAGTATCACAATCATACACCACGTGCACTTTAGCCATTTCTCTTTGCTCAACAACACACAGCCTCCTCAAAAACCACAATCTTAAACAAACTTATTAATACTCACCCTCCTTTGCCTCTACTCATTGACTCCATACAGAGCGATACTCCATCAGCACTCCATTAATCCTTCATTTTGCTGAACCAAAAATTGTGGATTCTTTGCACTTGGGCGAAGAACTATTTTTGGCACCCTCAAATCTCAATTCAGTAGGCAGAACCATCCACTGCTACTAGATTTGTTGCAGCGTAAGCATGGTAAAAAATGTTATGCGATTACTCTCTGTTACTACGCTAACCGTACTAGGCTCTTCATGATAAGACAATCTACAGCATTTACATTTACCACAGAAGCACTGATCCTCTGATTCTTTCTCCCCCAATAGAAGGGGTGCAAATCAGGGTAACCAAACACCATATTAACTGTTCAATGAAGACCATCAATTGACAGCAAACTCACAGATTTGAGACCAGATTTAGCAACAGGAAGACCCAACCTCCTGAAGAAGTTAAGTTGAGTTTAGATTATGCAGAACAAAAGCTCTGCAAGAGCAGCACAACACAAAAGAAATAACACCTGATGTTCTGTCAGAGTTCGCTGATACTCCCTACAGCACAATACGTCATTAGTAAATAGCACAGTTTGAATGAAAGAACCAATAGGACTCGATATTAGACTCAGTCAGATATTTGATTAATTTGGTTATTGTATTAAGGCTTCAAAGTTCATTGCCATGAGCAATTTCTTGAGAAGAATATCACAGCTTGTATACCAGCACCAAACATTTAAGCAGGCTTTGTGGATGATTATTATCAGAAGCACAGGGTGCAGAGTTCCACCACCAAGAAGGCAGAAGGATAGTTTGTTGTCTAACAAGTCCTACGAAAATGGGGTAAGGGTACAAATTTGAAGTCCAATAAGGGTGAATCCAATAGCCTAAGCAAAAAATAAAAGGAATAAAAAATGGAAATGGTTCGGCAAAGAAGGTATCAGTCCATAAGTTATGAACTGTAGCATCAGCAAGGCAGTTCAAAAGTAAGAGAATAGTTCAACAAGAATCGATCAGCATGGCATCCTCTTGCGCAGGGAAAAAGAAAGGTATGGTTTGGGGTTTTTTTCTTTTATAAAGTTCTAACAACGTCTCAATGATGTAGCATCACACACCATCGGAAGACTATCATATTTTCAGCTTCACATAATGTCACCAATAACACTTGCAACAATGAGATGATTTCCCATGCTAGTCATGAGAAATGAAAGATGGAACGTCCATATACGCCTAATATTGGTAAAAAGAAAGACAAAGTAATCGGTTATACCAAAGTTGAAATTTTGTTCCCACAGAACTACTTCACTGTGAATTCAGAAGAAACATTCAGGAAGGTTGGGGTGTAGACATGTACAGAACAAATAAAGCAACATTTCACTAGTGGAAAATGAACTATTGTATTAAGTCAGGGGAAAGGTCAGCACTAGAAAAAAGCATTTCGAAAAGGCCTTTAAGTTAGCATCACACGTTTTAAATGAAATGAGCTCTAGACCAACATCAAATATAATGTAATTAAATCAATTCAAAATAAAGAACATATAGAACTGTCACGAATCATTATTACATGACAATAGCTAACGTTAGAAATACCATACTGCCACAAATGTTCTCAAAATTCATATATGTGTATAATTTTCTAAATTTGCATCACAAAATTTGTTTTGTATTTTTCATAAACTATAGAAGTTCCAGAATTATTATGCAAAATTTCAAGATCATAATACAATTTTCCTTCGTATTTTGGCACCGACTTTTCTGAATGGTGCATTCTCGACAGAAAGCATTAAAAACCCAAGGCCATTTTAATTGCATCGGTAAAAGTTAATATACAACATTTTTACAAGAACTCTTATTAGTGCAACTTGTTTATATGTATTAGTACTGATATGTATGCATGTTTTCTTCATCTTATTTTAAAACACTGTAAGAAAGAACAGATTACGCTACCAACAGAGCCCGATGACTTACTTTTTTCATCCCAGCACTTCTGCCACAAAGTAGAACACCGACGAAACCTTCCCTAGAGAGAAAAATAACAAGGGGATAAGACTTCTGAAACGGGAAGAAGGAAGGCCCACCCGACCCAGGGACCAACCAGGGAGTCCGACCAGAGGAGAAAAGGATGTCATCATCCCATGAGGGTGTCTGAAGGACAGCGGACCGAGGGAAGCGTGGACAAGCAGAGATGAGACACTGTCAGGAGAAGCCTGGTCGAGGTAAGCGGAGGACGTTGACGCTGAAGCTCCACAGGACTGGAGTGAAGAGTGGTGGATGCCCACAGGTAGTGCCTACATTCAGGTGTGACTCATGTGGCATTTGCGGTACATGACTTGAACTTGAAGGGAGTCTTGGGTGAGGTTCATGGTGAGAGGGTAGGGGGTGGAGAATCGAAGAAGTGGTGCAGACAAGATCTGTCCACCCCCCAATAATGTATGGCAAGATTAAGAAGCACAATAAGCCTCATCGATTCTGTTTCTGCCCATCCCTCCCACAAACTTGCTTTCATGGTGCTTCTACTACACTTGTCTCATTTTCATGTGTCACCGCGTCTAACGTGTGCAAAGTGTACTTTCAGCTCTTTGTGTCTTCAATTAGTAAATGTTTCATATTTTTTTTTTTTTTTTTTAATTGTGCTACATCATCAGGAATGCGTTTTGGCAAACAGCCTTGCTCATGTTCACAGACTTCAGTGTAATAGCATTATAAGTGCTCAGAAAATACAAATGGAAAGAGGACTGCAGATTATTTTCACAAGTGTTGGTCTTTATGTTTGTATCTGGTGTTTGATATTTTTGTTTTTGTCGTTATTGTTATGCTTAATTAGTGTTATTTACAAACAATATTTAGTATTTCTTTGTTCTTGTTTTTGATGTTGATTCATTTTAGATCTTTTTTCAACAATATTTTTGATGTTGATATATGTGTTTTTCTTGCTTAAATATAGGGTTGGGTTATTTTAGTTGTTGAAATTTTTGTGTGATATTTTTGTGTGTCAATATTGTTTTTTGAACAGAGATTAGACATATTTGTATATATGCTTGTACATCAGAAATAACTATAGACAGAGTTGGGGAAATTTCATTTCTCTCAAAAGGAAATTAGTTGGTATTTTGCCCAACACAGTCTTGAAAGACAGTTTCGCTCACCTCTATTTCTTTTCAGAAATTAGGCTGGTTAACTGGCAGAAAAAAAGTATAATTGCTACAAAACAATGCAATTGTTTGAAAAATATATGCCTTAAAAAAATGACTCAGTTTCTCTAAGAAACAAATCTGTTCTTCAAAACTTTTAATTATTACTCAGAAAAAGCAAAGAATGTGTCACAAAAATGAATTAATTTGCACATGAAATTAGATGATTCCTAATTTGCATGGTCAATTAACACATTTTGGGAATTTCAAAATGATCTGCAATTTGCAAAAAACAATATAGCGCCCACCCCGTTATAGATGCATTGCTCCAATAAAGTCCCACAAACAACCCTAGGTAAGCTGAACACACATCTGCCGCCATCAGCACATTAATGCAAGTTTATAGTATACTGCTTTGTTTCTTCCTGAAATGTTTATCCAGTCCATCCAAAACACTCTGGATAAGGATATGGTCGCTGCTATTCATACTCTAGACCCGTACTTGAGTCATTAATGAGTGCACTGCCTGTGCTCCTATGCGAGTGTTCTTTTTACAGGTACATTTAACACAGATCTATTAGTTACTCCTATATAGGAGCAGGGAAGGTAGATTCAGAGTAAATAATTTATGAGGTTTCTAATTCAAGTATGTAATAATTTGCACTCCAGGGTGCAAATATTCTGTGGGACACTTTAGTTTATTATTTCTTGGTTATAAAAAAAATGTTTAAAATGTTTTAAAGAATAAATGGGCATTTTATGTTACGGCATGAGGCACCATAGTGGTGCAACTCCCATGTGGGACATCAGCATCGGATAATTCCTGATTAAGGGGAGTTTTTAAAAAAAATGGATGTGAATAAAATTATGAATTCCTGTATAATTTTATAACTTTAGAACTGCAGGATTACCTATACGGCGGTGCAATTAGTATTTATCTTTTTGCCCTTCTTTGTCCCTGTAGAAAAAAATCTTTTTATGTGTTTGTCCTGATGAATGTAGAAGAAAATAATACTTTATTGTTCACCTAAACACCACGTCGACAATTTTATATAATTTTAATTTGTGATATGAATGTAATGTATAACATGTAAGGGTAGGCTTATGTATAGGAATTTGTTTTTAGATGCATAGTGATAGCATCATATGTTAGAATTTTCAAATTGTGACTGAATATTTGGTGGATTTAGACTAATACAAAATATTTTTTAATACAACCAAATAAGCATATTTTTGCACAATTTCTGTAGTTGAAGGACTTGGAATTTAATTGTTGTTTTTATATGTGTTCCCCCCTCGTGTCGAGATCAGAATATGTCCATTACAGTTTATAATGTTCATTTTCAAAGTAAGTGCCCACAGTTTTAGGTATATATGTAAGGAAAGAGTACCTTTAGTTTTTCTTATTTTGTACTATCCTATCCCTTTTCTGTTGCACAACGGTGACTCTCTTTTGATTCGGCGACCAGAAAAGAAGCCATCTGCCTTCAGAACAGACCCAAAGAAAGGGATTTTATGGTTAGATAGGTGGTTACCAGGGAGCTTCAGGACCGAGAATATTATTCCAGTTTGAAACTCACATGGAAGATGGAATCTGCAGTCATCGGCTCACAAACAATCATACCTCAGTGGGACTCACGGTGAGACAAGTATTATGAGAAGTAGTACTTTTTTCCAAGGTCAGACTGGGAACTATAATTTGCCAACCAGCCCACTCTCTTCCTTTCCTCGCTCTTTTTCTTTCCATCCATCCATTCTCTCGCCTGTCACTCTTCTGCCTCTTTCAACTCCCTCCCTCTTTTACTTTCTCTCTTTCATCTCTTGAAGCACCCTGTGCCTGTTGCAGTTACCCTCAGGGATCTGGGGAGAGGACAGAAGCTTTTGCAGAGCTCTGTGCTTTCAAAACTGGGGTCCAAAGGGTCCATCCCACTGAGGAAATCCACGACGGAAGAAAAGGCCAGTCCAGGCCTGCTTTACTGGTGGTGGTGCTTGCAGGTCTTGGCTAGAAACACTTATTTTTTTGTGTCTTGGACTTATATTTCATTTAAAGACTTTGACCCAGCACAAGAGAGAGAAAGGCAAAAAGGAAGAAAGAAGTAGAAAGAAAAATATATAAAAACAGTCACAAATTGAGAAAGCAACGGTGAAAAAGCTTCCACAAAAGATAGCTATATAGGAAGTGTAGAGTTAAGAATAAAGAGGCATGGAGGCACGCGGCGATTCAAGATGGCCGCTCGGTGAGAAGCTCTGCGACACCGAGCTCCGGTTGGCGCTGAAGGACTCCTCTCAAGGCTGCGGTCCCGTTTTTTAAGCATAGCTTCTTGTGTGGGAAGTTGTGGGGCACACTGAGTCAGGTTTGTGGACCTTTTCTTTGTCTTTTTCACTGCTTTCTCCCCTGAACTTGCAGTGTCTCAGTGGCTCCGTTTTTATGGCCGCCATTTTAAGCGTTTGCTGTCGGTGCTTTTTCGGTCCGCACCAATGTTGAAACGCGCATGCATTTTGCTAGTAATTAAATAACCCAGTCTTAAAGTTGACTACCTGAGCAGATCAGCGAACGTTATATTCTCGTTGGATGGACCAGTTTTTCCTTTTTTTTTTTTCACGGCTTGTTGTACTTTGATGCACATCACTTGAAGGCAAATTCGTTACAGCGTTATGAGCGCTGCTGGATTATTCTCACGTCTGCGACCCCCTTCTTTGATTCATTGCTCCTTGTGTTTTGGTCATGGGCTACACTGAGGCATGTTTATAGACCTGCTGTCGGTCCTTCACAGTGTTTCTCACTTTGCATTTGCTCCTTCTCAGTGGCCCTGTATGGCGCGGCCACCATTTTTCACGTTTTGCTGCTAAAGTTTTCCTTCACATCATTGTACAAACGCACATAGTTTCTGACCTTGCAGAGTAATGCCTACAAGTAACTGACCTTGCCTGGTACCTGCTCTTTACATCTGATACACACTGGTTGGTTGATCAACCCTCCTATATTTTTCGATCTACTGTGTCGTGTTGCTTATGGTTAGAGGTCAAGTTCATCACACCATCTGTTCGGTGGCACTGTGGCTATTCAGCAATTTTCAGTCAAGCAATTTTTTGTCAGGCTTTACACGAGGTTTGCGGACTTCCTCTCTCACTGACTGTACTAATTGTGACCTCGGAGTTTTCTCTATTGTTACGCTTCACACGGTATCTCACCATGGATTCTCCACACTCAAACAAGCCCACGGGACTGCTGGGGCCACTTCTGGAGGTCGTAAAGATTTAGCTGTTAGCATAAGCAAGCGCGCCAAGAAAGATCCGTCCTCCCCATCAAAGTCACCTCTTCCTCTGACGTTAGAGGACATCATGGATGAACTGCATCTCATTCGACCCTTCATATGACGGATACCACTGCTACTCTCCAGAGAATTGAAGAGAAATGGTCCGGCCTGGATTCGAGACTTTCAGATGTTGAGCATAAAACAAGTGATGCACAGAACGTTGTTGCCGGAGTTGACAGCCTCACTAAAGAAGTTACTCAACTTAAGAAGACTACAGAGGACTTAGAAAATTGCAATAGGTGCAACAACCTCTGAATGTACAGAATTCCAGAAGGTTCTGAAAGTTCAGACATGATTTCTTTCTTGAAAACTCAAGTCCTGCAGATTGTTGGTCTCCTGAAGTCTATGGATTTCAACATTCAAAGGGCGCATAGATTAGGACCACAGAATGCATCTTCCTCAAATAAACCAAGAGGCATTATAGCCTACTTTCTACTGTACTCTGACCTTATGGCAATCTTCAACGCTGCCAAGCAACACAAACCGATGCTTTGGTCTGGCCACAAAGTTTTCTTTAGTCAGGATGTCTCCAAGCCAACCGCCAACCGGCGAAAGGAATTTCTTGACCTCAGACCTGCATTGAGATCCATGAATGCCCGTTATGGTCTTATCCATCCTTGCTTTTTCAAAGTGACTTACAAGGACAGAACTTTTACTTTTGAGGATCCAGCTGACCTTCGGAAATTCATTCATGTCATGAAGGAGAACTTATGGAACTGAGCAAACCTTAATTGTTGTTTTGTTTGCTCTCTTCCCTATTTCTTAGGTTTTAACTATGCAGTGTGAAAGCCTTAACTGTTTTCTTGTTTGTTCTCTCCCATGTCTCTTAGGTCTCCCTTGTGCAGTTTTGCCGCTGACGTTCATACCCATGTTCTCCTTATGTCTGTAATGTATGATTCACTCCGCTGCATTGTTTCCCTAATGTTTGGTAAGTTCCCTTAATTTTTGTTTTATTTGTTTACTATTTTATCTTTGGATTCTTTCCCTCATCTCCACCTTATCATAGTATGGTAAACCTGTTTCCCCTCGGTGTCCCTCTTCTGGAGTGGCTGTCCTGTTTTTCGCCCCACTCCCTCATTAATGTTCTTCTTGTTGTTGAGCATTATGACTAAAGCCATCTGGCTTTCTGTCATCTGTTCTCTTCCTTTTTTCATCTTTTCTCTCTCCTTCTCTTTCCCTTGCGAACCCACCTTTGTATTTATTGGACCTAAATGTTTCCACATTCCCTTTACAGCACTTTATTGTTCTCTCCTTCGCTTATCTCTATGGTTACATCAAGCTAGCTTCTCTATTTTCCTTCCTTTTGGTTACTTCCTTTTATTTGTTCCCTACTGGTATAGGTTTTTCTTTATCTATATCTGTTTCTCCCTCTCAATGGTTTATCTTCCTTTCCGGTGGTCCTTCACATCTCTTTTACTACTCTCTCTTTAAGTGTTATATTTTCTTCCTGTTTTATTTTGCATAAGTTTTATTGATGAAAGGTCTTCGCATCATTTCATGGAATGTTAAAGGTATCCGTAATTCTGTCAAGAAACAACGTGTTTTGTCTCACCATGCTAAATTAAAAATGTCATGTAGCGTTCTTACAAGAATTGTATCTTAAGTTACAAGATTTGACTTCATTACGTACACAATGGGTAGGAGATATTTTCTGCTCCCCAGCTGTGAATAATAAGAATGGTGTTGTTATTTTATTTCATAAATAATTGAATGTTCTCCTACAAAATGAATTTAAAGATACCAATGGTAGATGGCTTTTTTTAAACACTAAAGTTAATAACACACAATTCTCTTTTTGCAATGTTTATGGCCCTAATGGTATTGATTTACCTTGGGGGAAGGGAAGGGGAGGGAGGGGTACGTTATTCTTGTTGTTTGTTGTGACTTCAATAAACTCGGACTGGGACAAATTATTGGCATGTTGTTCTCCTACCTTGACGGTGCAGCGCATAACTTCCCTGAGAACTCGAACACACTACTCTGTTGACAATTCCCCCTTGGCCCACGCAGGGTGAACTCTGCACCGGGAACTATGCGCCTAACATTTCTATTTATCGCTGTAAGCCTTAATCCCATTGTCTTATTTGTGTACCTGAAAATTGCTGAATAAAATCTGTTTTAAAAAAAAATGGTATTGATTTATCTTTTTGGAATGATTTCTCTACTCTTCTCTCTTCACATGCCGCTGAAATTTGATTGTGGGTGGTGACTGTAACCAACTTATGAATCTCAAACGAAATATATCACCAACAAGATGCAAAAGATTTTTCATAAGGTTATCACTTCCAGAGGACTGGTAGATACATGGAGAACCTCTCATCCTGATGTTTTAGAATTTTCCTTTTTCTCCCCTGTTCATAGATCACACTCTCACATAGACGACATTTTTCTCACACAACCAGCCTTGCAGTTCATGACTAATGCAGAGATTGGCTCCATTCTTGACTCGGATCATGCCCCGTCATTTTAGATATGGACTATCCTTCATCTGCCCTTACATCCCGGCGTTGGCGTTTTAACAATTACCTTCATTTGGATTCTCAATTTGTCGAGCAATTCACGCTTTTTGCTCAGGAATTTTAATATCATTTTATCTGGAGTTAAAGCTACTGCCAGGGGTTTCATAATCGACTTTGTGTCCCGGAAAAGAAAGAAGGCTTTTTTGGACTCAACATCTCTCCTGAAGCAAATTAAAACTTTAGAGCATAAATATTTCACTACCAACTGTACTGATACATTGTCAAATCTTATCAAAGCGTAAATGCAATACAATAATTGTATTCTGCTTGCAATAATCTCCTCAAATTCAATGCAAAGATGTACGGTGGGCAGAACAAGGCAGGCAGATCTTTAGCCAACTATCTTAAAATCAAAAAACAAAAATCAAAAATTGTAGCTATTACAGATAATTCTGGAGATCTGCATATTTCAGATGCTAAAATCCTTGATTGTTTCACTGACTATTATACTTCCCTTTACACCCCAGAGTCCTTCCCTTCTCCCGATCAAATTGATTCCTTTTTCCAAAATATTCCCAAATCCCCTGAGAGTCACACTGATCTCACATCTTTGAATGTTCCCATTTTGGAACAGGAGATCATAGATTCTATCACCCTTTTGCCCAAAGACAAAACACCGGGCCCTGATGGTTTTACTGTTCGATTTTTTTCTTCATTTTAAACTACTTCTGGTTCCTTAGTTACTCTCATTGATCAATCATTTTCTCACCATCTGCGAATCTCAAGGTTCTTTCACCTAGGCAATGCTTTGTCTAATACCTAAAAAAGATAAGGACCCCTCTCTTTGTAAAAATTACGGGCCATTTTCTTGATTAACACTGACTGTAAAATCTTCACTAAACTACTCACCATCCGTATCAATAAAGTAATCCCTGATCTTGTCAATATATACCAATCAGGCTTCGTCAAGGGACGTTCTATCACAGACAATTCGAGAACTTTTCTTAATATCATCCATCTGGCTTCTAAAATTGACTCACCTATCGCCGCTATCACATTGGATGCTGAAAAGTGTTTGATAGGGTAAATTGGGAATTTATTTTTGGTGTATTAAAGTGGCATGGTTTTAGCCCTCCTATTATTAAATATATCCAGCTGTTATACTGTGCCCCCACTACTTCCATTTCGGAGAATAGTTGTCAATCTAGATATTTCCCTCTCCTTAGGGGAGCTAGGCAGGATTGTCCCCTTTCCCCCCTCACCACACTATACAGGTTTTACATTTAATAAAATTGACATCAAATTTACTGCATATGCAGATGATATTTTGTTGTATATCTCCAATCTGTCTACCTCCCTGCCGGCATTCTTTTCCCTTTTAAAAGATTATTCTATAGTTTCCGGCTATAAATTGAATAGAGACAAATCCGAAGTATTGCCCTTAAATAACTTCTGCCTTCCTTATATGTTTCAAGATACAGGTTTGGAATGGAATTCCAGAAGCATCAAATGTTTAGGCATTCTTTATGCTAACAATATTAAGGAAACTATTAAAATGAACCTTGCTGACATACTTAAAAAACTCTCCGCTCTCACTGATAGCTGGTCTCCACTTTTTCTTTCTTGGTGGGGTAGATTAGCCACAATTAAATTGATGCTTCTCCCAATCATCAATTTTTATCTTTCTATGCTTCCGGTTTCTTTCCCAAATTCCTTTTTCAGTACCATTAATAGTTCCTTGTCCAAATTTCTTTGGAACAATCGCAAGCCCAGGATTTCACTTTCTCGTCTCCAACTATCCAAGGGACTGGGAGGAGTCAATTTTCCTAACCTTAGAAGTTACCATTCCGCATTTACCCTGAAGCAGATATGGACTTTTTTATCCGAGCCCACAGATTCACCTATAACAGCATGGAGCTCGTTGGAATGGGCTCAATACACCCCTTTCTCCTTTATCTCAGCTACCCGCCTTTCCCAACCCCCAAAGCGTTTCTCTTCACCTATTTTTGTTCATTCCAAAGCACTCGCAATTTCTCTGCTTAATACCCATCTCGCTTCTGCAGATCAAACCTCACATATTCCAGCTTAGTATAATAAGCATTTAAAGATTAACAATAGAGCTCTATTTTGGAAGGAATGGATTGACAAAGGCATTGTAGCAATTGAACACCTGATGAAGGATGGGTCCTTTATGGACTTCTCGGAGATTCAAAACTCTTACGGTATTTCTTCCTCACACGCCTTTCATTACTCTTTGCTTAAGGATTCCCTTAATCGTCTCTTTTCCCTGGGAAGCTCTTTTAATACACCTGATCATACTCCCTCTCCTTCTTTTGATTTTTCCACTCAATGTAAAGCTGCTGCTAGAATCAAATCCAATCTGGAGCTTCTATGGGAAAAGGACTTGGTCCTAGATCTCTCCTTTCAAACATGGGACTCCATCTGGTCAAAAATTCACACTTCCTTATACTCCACTGGTACAACGCAGACTTTATATTACTTTTATAATAGACTTTTTTCTACCCCTACAGACCTATATAGATTCAAACTGTTAGATTCCCGAAAGTGTTGTTCTTGTTCCCACGAGACTAGTGACTTTTTTCATATGTTTTTCCACTGCCCTTTGGTTACATCTTTTTGGACTCGTATATGGTTGAAATTGAATGAAATTTTATTGACTAATGTTGCTTTTGATATCTTACATGTTTTCTTGGGTAGCTCTTCTCCTGTTTGGGTCGCTCATAGTAACAAGGGTACATTTATTGATTTGTTTTTAGCCATTTCCTTTCAGATTATCACCACTAATTGGAAGGACACTTCAAAAATGTCATATCAAGCTTTGTGGAACTTGCTTTGTCACCATCACAGACTAGACCGTGCTTATGCCACTTCTACATCTCTGTTGATCAAAAAAGACTTGTTGTGATTACCACTAACATCCTTTCTTTCCAGGTTAGATAATTGACTTTGCTTGTTTACATGATACTAATTTTTATCTCTATATAATTCATATCGCTAATCATTTTTGTTTTTTCCTCTTATTGGATTTAACCTTTGTTATTTTCCCTTTCCCCCCTCTTTCCTTTCCCCCTCTTTTTTCTCTCTTTTCCCTTATACTTAAAAACGTTAAAATGCATTTACTCTTTGTACAGATTTTACCTTTCAAGGATTTTTTTGTTTGTTATAAAGTCACATATACATATTATGTTTATCCTCTTGCTACATGACTATGTACTGATGTTCTTCTTTGTCAATTATCTCAATAAAGCATTCTAAACTTAAAAATAAAGAGGCATGAGTTAAAATCCAGACTGAATAGCAATGATATTTGGCAACCCCGGCATTTGAGTCGTGATGTTGCCTGCATTTGTAAAAAAAAATGAGGTGCTAGAAGCTGGAATGCAGCTGTGCACCAGTGATATAGGTGGGTTCACATTTGACTTTTGAAAAGGAATGCAGCAGAATGGGATCTATCTACTAAATCGCTATGTCAGTCGATTCAATAAGAAAATGCAGAATGAGAGTGTACCTGCTGTATGTGAGGTTTAAAGAGAAAGTAGGCATTGTCTCTATATATGCAGTGGAGAACAGACTTACCACCAAGTAGCAATGGAATGTTGATTGCTAATATTTTAACAAAAGCAGGAGCATGAAAGGCAGTGCATTCAACCATCAGCGGTGTCCGGCACTGATCGGAGGTGTGGCGGGGTGAAGGGAGGATGCTGGCGGTAGGGGGTGGGGACGTGAGGGGGGTCAGAGGATGCAGGGGACGCTGGAATAAAAAACATTTAAAAACGTACCTTTTGGTTGCTTCCTCGGCTCTGTAGTCCTCCTTCTCTCAGCCGTACTGGAAGCACACCCAGGTGACCAGTCAGCCAATCTCAACATTGCCTTAGCAGCATTGTGATTGGTCTGAGCGCCGTGTTCCTCAGACACTGACTGGGGGCCTGGACATGTTCTCCATGTAGGCTGTAATGCGAAGTGCGCAAGACTGTTTTGGGTGACCCGAGAGGGCCGACCAAGCAATCACTGCGCACTTTAGGAGGGTGCTACCACTCCTCCCCTGCCCGCTCCCCCTAATGCAAAGCGGGCAGAAGTAGGAGAAAATAATATGATAATAATGCAAGGTATTAAAAAAAAAAATTCCCTTTGTGTCACTGCAAAAAAGCAGTGGGGCGACACTCCTCTGCCTTAGCATACGAGCCACCACTGTCAACCATATAGTATATGGAGTGTGGCTGAGGTAAGCCAGATTAAAGAAACCATGAAATCTTCTGAATACAAGATGAAAATATAAAATGGAGACATTACCCATATTTACATTACTGTACGTATATTTTGAGATACACAGAGAAAGTACTATGTGCCCCAGAAAACTTCATTTTTAAGACGTTCCGAAATCAGATGTAGAATTCCATTCTCCAAGTTGCCATTATACAACATTAGACCACATCTCCTTTCTGGTCATAACATAATTTTCCTTATTGATTTGCAAAAAGAAAAGGCTTCATGCTTAGTATCTAAATTGTGGTACTACACTTCTGCAGATCTGATTCTGTCTTATGGTTGAGAAGTGTTGAACTGTGCGTCTGCCGCGCAGAAGTCGAAATGAACACTCAAAGAGCTGCGGTTAGGGCCAGCTTAAGGGACATATTTTTGGAAGCTGCCTAAAATTTGAACGTTCCAACAAAACATAATAATTTAGTTGCACCTTCTTGAGAAGGTTCGGGTGATTTATTATTCTGAGTCATCATATATGATTTGTGTTGTGCGCCTAATGTTACATAAAAAGGGGTAATTGTGTTTTGTATCCTCATTAAGTTTCCCTGTGACGAGTTTTATCTGCTTTGTCAAGTGATTAACCAACTTCTACCTTCAACCATTTAAAGGAATTTAGGGGCATATTTACAAAGCACTGGTGAAGCATGTTGTTAGCCTCCTTGGCTTAACAACACGCTCCGCCACTTCTGAAACGCAGGGCTGCACCATATTTACAAGAATATGCTGCAGCTGTGCATTTCCCCCTGCGCTGGTGCTAAGTTTAGCAGCCTAGCACCAACGTCGGCACCCTTGCACCATAGTGCAAGGGTGTCTACATTCAGGGAAAGATTGGTAATGTGCAGGAAGGTCCCCCTTTCTGCACATAAACAATCTTTAAATGCCGCTTGGTAATTCTATGTGTGCTGCTTAATGCAGCACACCTAGAAGTTGCAAAACGGCATTTTCAAAAAATGATTGTTTATGTGCAGGAAGGGGACCTACCTGCACGTAAACAATCACTGGCTTTTTGCTGTTTTCATGTGTGCTACACAACGCAGCACACATAAAAACAGCAAAAACGAAGAGAAATTAAACATTTCTCCTTGTTGCGCCAGGGTAAGACCAGGTCTTCCCTGGTCTTAATTGTGACGCTGCCTCCTATTTACGCCTCCCTTGTAAATAGGAGGCTGCGTCAGAATCAATGGGTGTTGCGGTGGAACGCCCATAGCAACACCCATTGCCCTCCCCTTTCCCGCTAAGCATAGCGTGAAAGGGGGCCTTACTTACAAGACAGCATTAAGCCACATTAAGTGGGTTAACGCTGCCTTGTAAATAAGGCGAGGCCCCTATCGCCATCACAACGTCATTGAAAGTAATGTTGTGATGACGATAGGGGCTTGTAAATTTGCCACTTCGTTTTTCAGAGAAAATAGTGCATCGCAAAACAGTTCAGCACATGGATCTTATGACAGTGGGCTATCTACAAATCAAATACCAGAACGTGCGCTCGTCATTAATTTACAGTATATACTTCAGGAAATAAGTGTCCATATTTATGTTTTCAAGATTAATGTTTCCATTCCGACTCTCCATAATCTCCGTGCTAACAAAGTGCAATGGAATCTTTAACTGTTTAGGAGAGCAAGGCTTCTGTTATTTGTCTGGGAATGGGTAACATCTCAAAATTAGTTAATTACATTTTCTGCATTTTGAGCTATCTCAAAAGGCTGTTGGTGATGAGGCTTTTTGATTAAAAAATTGATGTTAGATTTAGAGATATACCAGTGAAAGATTTTTTTACTTGCAATAAAAGAACTTTTGAAAATAAGTTTTGTATAAATCATTTCTTATGAGCTGTAAACATTACATGAGTTGCACAGAACTCCCTATATTTCAGATTTTTTGAGGCATGATTAGTAAGTAATTCATAGTTATCTTATGTCACAAACAATAAAAGGCAAAGTATGGTGTAGATAACAGTAGTGAAGCAGGTACAGAGGCATCATGTCCAAGAGACCCGGTGGACACACTGAACCCTGATTTATATTTAACATCTAAAGAAAATCCAAGAATTGTTGAATTAAAAACACACGGATGAGGCAAGCAATTGAGGAATGCACATCTTTTAGTTTTAAGGAATATTCTAGGATTAGACAATACAGTGGCTACTGACCATAACGTATAGAGATTTCATAATATTGAGCAGAAATTGAAAAAAGTTGAATTGTAACCACATCAAGGACTTTGTGGTATGCTACTGCTATAAATATTAAACATTTTTAATCAAAAATATGCTTCATACAACTGAATATATTAGTCTGGATCTTCCATTAGGCTCCTTAACATTTTAATGGAGGAGAAAATTCTCAGAGGGCTACACAACCACTGCACCTGACTCCATACGGTTTTGGTGCCTGGTTTATCACTGCCAGGATGGTGGATCTGCTTAGTGGATGCAAACTGATTCCCAGTGTAGTTCGCCAGCATGGAAGAGCTGGGAATATAATTTTCTTTTGGAGAACAGAACTATTGATTAATTACAGTGGGCATCCATGAGAATAAAAGGGGGTCTGATTTTGCTTGCCAAGTACGCTTGAGAATGACTGCCCAAGACTCTTCACGGCACTGAGACACAATGGGCCTTGCCTTGATGAGCTGCACTGGCTGAGCATAGAGCTGAGCTATTATTTTTTTTACATTTGATGTGCCTATAGTTCATACATACAACTCAGAATTTCTCAGACTTAATGAACTTTACTTAGAACAAGTTGGAGATAGGGAGAGGCAGTCTCTGTTCACTGTTTTAACTTGTTCTATCTTTTCATGAACAAATTCAGAGAAATTCGAAATTCAGCTGCGGCCCGTGCCCATAACAGCGGTGGGGCTGGATTGGGGTGGGGGGGATTCGACAGATGACCACGAGGGAAAATTAAATAAAAAATAATTTTTTCCTCGTCGTTGTCTGTGGAAATCCCCCCCACCCAGCCCACCGCTCTTAACTGCACAGGCCGCAGCTGTCAATTGTATGTTTGAACGTTAGACGCCTGGGACACAAAAAACAGGCACTCGGCTCTGCACTGAGCCAGTGCACCTGACCATGACATGGTTCATTCCAGTCTTACGACTTTCACTTACAAATTATTATTATTCGGGGCCAGCCAGCCACTGGTTTTTAAGTATTTGCAGTGTGTAATCTGAATTAATTCAACCCAGTCCCATATCATGATGCTTTTTTTGCCGCTGTGTCAGTGCAAAAAAGGTCTGTGCTCTTCTTCTTTGTGTCAGAAAAACATGCATTAACCCACAGAAATATTTTTAGTGAATGTATGCTGTAGGAAGGTAGGATCCTTCTGCATGGTTACCCCCACTTTTTGCCTGGTGCTATGCTGTTTATGACTAGTCTGACTGGGATCCTGCCAATCAGGACCCCAGCCTATCTGCTTTCTACCTAAATTTTTGTGTTCAATACTTAAGTACATCCCAGATTGGATACTGTGGTACCCTTATAAGTCTGTGGCATATTGTCCCCATGTACCCAGGGTAAAGGTACCCCAGAGGCCTACCATAACTGATGCATGTTTTATGCCACCCTTGATAGACCATTCAAAATGGAACTACAGGCCTGCCATTGCAGCCTGTGTAAGTTGGTGCATGCACCACTTTCTAAAGATATAGGTTTGCTATATCTAAGGGTCACTGCACTTAAAACCTATAAGTCACCCCTATAGCAGGCCTTTACAATCCTGAAGGCAGGGTGCTTGGTTCTAAGTGAGAGGGTGCCCCTGCATGAGCAGGACACCCCTGCAGCCTACGAAGTCCATTCTCCCGGGTTGTCAGTGAAGCAGCCATATACTTTATGGAGGGGCACCAAGTAATCCCTCGATGATCATCTCGAAAACGGCTGCTACGAATCCTATCATGTATGGTATCAAACATGTTGGAATCATATCCCCATACCATAAAGGGTGTGGGAGGTATGATTCCAAGCACTGGAAGAGCCATGCGTTAGGCTCTCAGTGTTCCCGGTACCAGCCTTCTAGTCCCGGACAGCACAAAATGGTTGCCGCTGACCAGAGACACATTTCTGCCATCCTGCTGCTGAGCCAAGCTCGAGCAGGGGAAGGTAGAACAATAGGCATCCTGTCACAGGGAGTTGTGACCACCTCCCAGACTGGATTTAGTGTATTAGGGCTGGGTGAGTGTGCTTGCCAGTGGCAGAAAGTCTGCATGAGGGGCACATTTGGTGTCCCTGTGCATAGTCCAGTTCAAACCAGTCCTGGGAGCCATTGGCTCCTGCTCTAGCGTGAAACTAGACAAAGGACATGGGAGTAACCTCCTCCCTGGCTAGACCCTCCCCTGGGAGGGTCCCCTGAATCTTCCCAACCCTTTCCTTAGGGTACTAAAGAGCTTACCTGGGTGTAGGCCTTTGGATTTGCTGTGGGATAAGATTCAGATCAGACACCATTGCACTTCTACCGTCTGGGCACTCTGGACTCCGGTGGACTTTGTTTGGGCCTGACTTCATCTCTTTCCAGTCTGCTGCATCGTCTGTGCATGTGCATCATACAGGAACCTTACAAGGCCTGTGAAGCATCAAGGACTACCAAAGTAATCTCCCTTGGAGTGAAGGAGTCACTCCCCTGCATTCCCAGGCACTGCAACTAAGTTGACCGGTCTCCAGATCCTGAGCTCCTCCACACTCCATGGGCTCCACATCACAACTGGTAATTTTCCACAGCTCCTGAGGCCTGCTCTACCCTCTCACTTGGTGTCACAGACACCAAGTTTGAGGCCAGTAGTCCTCATGGGGTTGCAATAACTGAACCCCTGAGTGCCGCATCCCCTTTGCAAATTCAAAGGCTTGTTGTCATCTTTGCAAGAAGATCTTTGGGCTCCAAGTAGCCCCAACCTCAAGCATCTCTGATGACAAGAATCTTAAGCTCCACCACACCGTGTGCATTGTGGCCTGTATCTTTTGGTGAGCTGTTTAAGGTCCTCTCGCGACCTTAGTGCCTCCGACCTGTGGGTCCACTTGAGGGTCACATTTGTTTCCTTTGGGCTTCCCTGATTGCTCGGGGCCTGCCATGACTCCCCTGCTCTGGGTGAGTCTCCTGGACCTTGCTGGTCCCAACTTTGTACCTTTTTGACTTCCTGCGTGGGGTGCATTTGCCATGGCCTGTTGGTGCTCCCACCCCATATTGACCCCTCAGCACTCAACATCCTTCATGTGGCAGATTGTATCCAGCTCCTGGTTGTCCTCAGCATTGCCTGGTCCCCACAGCTGCAGAGTCAAGGTCATCAACATCATCTCTGAAACATCCGACATCAGAGGGCATTCGTCTTCCAAGTCTCCTGGGCACCCCCGATTGACATAGACATAGACTCTGTCCCCTCTGCTTTCACGTACTCCTCTTCAAGAATCCACATTTGGATACCTCTGGACATCTTCTCCTCTTTTAGCAGCGGCACTTTCCTGAAGTCCTCCATTGGGTTCGACTGCGGATTCCAACGCCACTTCATACCTATGCACTTGGCTTCCCTGGGATAGGTAACTTGTGTACCGCAGTATCCACAGGTGGGGTGGCTCTCCAGCTTTCTGTCTTCCACTGGGTTTCTTCAGGGTCCACTGGGAAGGGTCCCTAATCTTTAAAAATCCAACCACGACTTGCACATAGACTTGTACGGAGCACGCAGTCGTGTTCACACACTGCACACACTCTCTGTGGGGTCCTTGGGTGGTTCTGTGGATCCCCACCAATTCTACGTCCTCTCGATATTGTTCTTTACTCGAGACGTGGTTCTTATACCACTTTCTTAGTATATGGTTTGGTTGTGTATTAGTGCTATTTACTGTGATTTCTTTGCTAAAGTAGTGTGTGCTTGGTGTCTATCTCTGTGTGGGAGATACTATAAAGTACTAGATAATGTTATATAATAAATACATATTTTTATAAATACTTTGTGTGGTTCTTTTTCATTTAATCTATACTATAAGATTGCATTCTGGTAAAACAAGCTGCTTTACACTCTTTCAAGACTAAGCCTGAAGGCTTCTTTCCACAGCTACCACTTGAATAGCTTTTTAAGGTTGTCTGAGACCTCTTAAATCACCATAAGGATTGTCTGGACTGGTGCAAGGTGCCCACTTACATTAGTGGACATCATATACCAGGCCAGCCTCTCACATTTGCCCTGAAGATGCCACCTCTGCACTAGTGCAGTGCACAAAATGTCTCCATATTACAGCCCCTATTAGTGCTTTTAATTTTAGACAGTACAGCTCAGAAACAATTAGCAAGATTTGCCTCTTTCTGAGCTGTGCTGTCTAAACTAAAGCACTGACTCAGAGAAATATTGGTCTCAATGTATTCACTTTAAGCACTGCAGGTGTATAAAACAGGAGCTTGTCTGTGCTTGGGTCGAATTGGCTGGCTTTCAAAACTCGTGGGGCGCTCCGGTCAGCTGCTATCTTGAAAGTTTCGGGGTGATTCGGCAAGCGGGGGCCAAGAAAAAAGGGGAGTCCCAAAACGTGTTTTCTCCATGTTATTTCCCATAGGAAACTTTCGACACAACTACAGCCCGAACTGCTGAACGGAATTACGTCAAATTTGGCAGAAATGTAGCCCTTGGATCAGAAAGAGACCTTTTTTTCCAATGGTGTAAATCCGTTCAGTAGTTCCTGAGAAATTCAAAAAGTAGAGGTCAATAAATCAATTTCCCATAGGAAACTAGATACGGTTACAGCTGGAACTGCTGAACGGAATTACACCAAAGTTGACAAAAAGGTACAGAAAGAGACCTTTTTTTAAATGGTGTAAATCCGTTCAATAGTTGCTGGGAAAATCAAAAAATAAAAATAGCGATATATAGAGGCACAGTGGATCCGCACACCCTGACGATCACGAGCTGCATTCTAATTGGCTGTCAACACTTCAAACCAGGAAGTGTTGGCAGGCATCTTGTGCCTCGGAAGAACCGAGGCACAAGAAAAGAGAAAAAGAAACGCGCAAAACAAGAAAAGGGGGCAGGGTAGAAACACCCTAACCCCGGGTGGGCCTTTAAGGCCCCCCAAGCCCCGGGGACCGCCATCAGTAATTATAATTGTATGCCCCTTTTTATACCTCTCTGCAACGCAGCTCTGTGGCGCTCACTGGAGGTACCTGGTTAGCTAGTTGGACCCCAGGGACCATCAGAATTCAAGGGGACTCAATCTCCCAACTTAAAACGGCCACAGGGCATGTTTGCACACATGTCACCTCAGGCCCCCCTCCCTTCACCACTGTGCAAACGCGCCCCGTAGAGCATTTTAAGAGGTACGTTTAATCCCCCTGCCCTATTATGTACTAGGGCCTTACAGAGGAGGTCACGCTAATCACAGGGGTACCCCAACGCATAGTGTTCCCTAGTGTATATACGTGTTTTCACTGTATTCTAAGTAACTTTTAGCATAGCACTGGCTCTAGGCCTGGTTAGTCAGAGTCCATTACCACCAGTACCCGTCTGAAAAAGTTGTGGGCACAGGATGATTTTGCAACAAGGCCTCTTTCTGCTCCTCTGTTGGTTCTTTCTGCACAAGTCCTGCTTCTTCCTGCACTGTTCTTCGTCTTCGCGGACTTCAGTTGCTTCTTTCTGCATTTCTTTTGATTCTTTCTGTGCGTTTTTTCTTCTTTCTTCACATTTCCTACCTCTGTAGGTATAGTTAGAAACTAGCATTTAAAATACCTTTGAAATTCATAGGTTTCAGGCACGTTATAGTTAGAAATTAGCATTTAAAAAACCTTTGAAATTCACTGAAAAAACCATAGGTTTCAGGCACATTATAGTTAGAAATTAGCATTTAAAAAACCTTAGAAATTCACTGAAAAAACCATAGGTTTTAGGGAAAGTTATAGTTAGTTGGACATTTCACTTGTATAAAACCATAGAAATTCCCCCGTTATAGTTAGTTCAGCTAACTATAACTCACGCCCCCGCAATGCACTGCATATTACATCACTCATGACATGGTCAGTGACATCACTGATGACATCACTGATGACATCTCAAATGACATCACTGATGACATCATCCAGTGACTGTGTGTTTCTGTAAAGTTTAAATATGTTTAAAATATATAGGGAAACGAGTATTGAAGAATGAGTGGGTGTAAAAGTGTCTAAATGGATGATTTAGTAGGTGCATGACTGACTCTATAAGTGAGTGATTAAACTTATCTTACTGAATGCATGGGTTAGTAAGTAAACTGTGTGAATGTCTGTATCCATCTGTCTGTTGGTGTGTAAGTGGCTGCATGGGTTTGCGAATAGCTACATGAGTGTCTATATGGGTTATTGATTGGTTGTCTGAGTATATGTATGGGTGCCTGAGTGTTTGTGTGGGTGGGGTGTGTGTGACTCTGAGTGTGTGTATGGGTGTGTTAGTGAGTGAATGTATATCCCAGTTGTATATGTGTGGGTAACTACATATGTGAAAGGCAGTATATAAGTGTGTTGGAGTATATAAATGGCTATAAGTGAGAGTGTGTGATTGTGATAGTGGCTGTATGGATGAGTCTGTGCTTGTATCAGTGATTGTATAAGAGCGTAAGTATGTGCTAGTATTTGTATGAGTAAATGAGCTGGTGTGTGTATAACTGTATAGGTGAGTAAATGGCAGTGTGATTAATTATTTGCATGGCTAACTAGGTGTGTGAGTACCTCTATGGATGAGTGGTGGTGTGTGAGTTTCTATATAGGTGTATGAGTGCATATGATAGTCCTGTACTGAGTGACCATAAGTATGAGTGACTGTACGGGTGAGTGAGTGGATGTGTGTGTAAACCTAAGAATCAGTGAGTGTGTATTTAGTTATTGCTGTAGGAGTGTCTATGGTTTTGAGACTGTCAGTCTGTAATTTAGAGTGGGTGTATCCAAGGTTATATTAGGGTGTGAGAAGATGCATCAAATTATCACATGGATGATGTCATCAGTGATGTCATCAGTGACGTCATTTGAGATGTCATCAGTGATGTCACTGATCATGTCATGAGTGAAGTAATATGTGACGTCATCAGCAGTGCATTGCGGGGGCGCGAGTTATAGTTAGCTGAACTAACTATAACGGGGGAATTTCTATGGGTTTTATAGGAGTGAAATGTCCAACTAACTATAACTTTCCCTAAAACCTATGTTTTTAGGGAAATGTTTTTTTCAGTGAATACATATATATATCCCTTTCTGCTGCCCCTGATGTATGCGATGCAGCAATGACACTTGACATGCTAATAACTACCTGCTTGCGGCTGACATTCAGAGACCAAGGCCGCCTAATGATAAACCTCTCTCTCCCGCCACCAGCAGCTGCGCTAGTGAGACTGTGTGCGCCTGTCAGTTGCTTGCGTGATTAGGCCGACAGGTTGCATGCAGCAGCACGTGCCCCTCGCGCGCGCCCAGCTCAGCTTTTCCGTGACTGTGGGAAGCTGCCTGCTGAGCACGATCGTCATCTTTTTCAGGCTCGCATTAAAATACATGAGCTGCGTTCCCGCGCTCGTGCTCCCTGCACAGAATAATTGCTTCTTATATAAGTGTTTTCTCAATGGCGCCTGCATGTCATTACCCCCGCCTCTTCCTTAGCCCGCCCTTTGATCAGGCCAGTGTTATGGCAGTCACTAGTGACATTATTTTGGATTGACCTGTCATTTTTGGTGCTTGGGGGCCCTCCTATTAGCAAAATTTATAGTCCAATCATCTTCCGATGCCATCCCTCGTTTATGCGAAAATGCTTTGTGTCTGTATGTGTGTTTCCAGACGTCTCAATTAGACAGAATGTACAGCTCCAGAGGCTTTACTGTGTGGATTATATATAGGCTGCCCGCATCTGATCCTGGCCCATACAGCAATCAATGTAACCATTTTTAACGATTTTCCCTTGAAAATTGTCCAGAAAAAAGTCGAAGATCCCGATTTGTTTAATAAAATATGTCCTTTTGATCTTTCTTATGAAAATATTATCCGGTTCATTATGCAACAATTACCAAGCAGCCGCTGGACACATTTGGATTAATAAGAGAAAGACACGTGTGCAGTCACACATAATGTCAGTACTGATTTTTCTTGCTGAGACCGGAATTTTTTTTGTATTTTTTTTTTTAGAACTGGGAAATATTTTTAGCCAAGTCATAGGAAGCAACGACTTAACGGCTTTTCTTAACTTTTGTGGCCACGTTTTGCTTTCATAAATACTAATTGCGGTTCAAAGAAAAAAAGACCACACGATGACTGTCATGGAAAGAAGACGCTTGGATGCGTTTTCAGTATCCGGCCCATTAGCAGCCATTAGGATGTACCTCTGGCATTAGACCACTCCAGACCCTTGTCTGCAGTGGTTAAGCAGAAAACATCCCTCCGGATTTTTTTTCTTTTTTTATATCAATAATGATTACAGTCCCAGTTAAAGTACTATACAGTTGCGGAACGTATCATGTCATCCTTTAATGCACTTTCTCTAGGGAACGCAAATAGAACTGATGCAGACTCCTTGCCATTCGCCATTTTATTCTCTAGGTCATGGGCACCTAGAGGATAGAGCCCATCATCTACAGGTCGATATCTTTATTTCCTTAGTAGTACAGTGAAATGTTCCTCAACCCCTTCAAACAAAACCGATCAGGAGTGTTTGATGACCCCACAAGCATCTGGGAAAAACACACCTATTCCACCCTGTGAAACACGTAGGAGTAGGGTGACCAACTGGCATGGGTGCAAATTCAGGACAGTGAGTGTAAAAATTGAGGACAAAGGGTCAAATTTCAGGACATAAATTCAGGCCAGAAGGTCAGAATTCAGGATAAAAATTCGGGACAAAAGGTACATAAATAACAAAAGACCAGACACTGTTATTATACCTTTTAGAACACAGACTATGTTAACACAGATAGATCTCTAGTAATCGTTAGGACATGTGTATATGTTATAGTAAGAACAAATGGCCCAATCTGATTATTTATGTTTGTTAATGTTTGCATCTGATTTTTTTATGTTTGTTAACGCTTGCTTAAACGTTTGTGCCAAACTGGCCATTGAAAGTTCTTGGTTATGGAATTGTGAAGCGCTCTGATACCCTAATAGGGTCATGTCCGCGCTATATAAAACACAGAACAAATAAATAAAATAAGTACCATTTACAGACACATCAGAGGAGGTTGCACAATATTACATAAGTAAACAGACAACCAACACAAGAACAAGTCAAAATAAGTTTATATTAGAATGAAACTTAGAACCATGGCAGGGTTACACCCTCGCGCATATACAAGATCCTGTCAATAGTAAGACTTACTTTGAATACTGGTGGCGAACGGAGCACTCTCCCTTCCCCGTCTTGTTGGTCCTTGGATATATTGTCCTACCCCTTTCATCTAATTTTGTGATCGGGATTGAGAAAGTATTTTAAGAGATATATATTTACTGTACACAGACAATCAAAATTGTATGGACCTACTTATAATACATTATTGATGTGGTGGATTAATGAACATATTTTTTGGATGTGATTATTGTTATGCCCTGAGGAAGTCGCCGGGCAACTTACCCGAGACGAAACACGTGTTGGCTACTGTTCTTATCTTGGTGCTGTTAATACGAGCAAAGAAGACTAAGGAAAATAAAGAAGAATACACTTATCTTTGATTCACTGGACTCTGGATTATTCGTGTCACTCACATTGAGATTTACTGTTTAAGTGGCTTAATTGCCTTGTTTTTGCTCGGGAACGTCTATTTTGTTTTTCTTAAGTTTATATTAGGTTGAAAGAACCTTGAACGACATCTGTTGTGTGCCTGAGTAAAAATTAAATACCTGCGTTTGAATATTGGATGCACCTGGGTAACATGCGCCAAAATGAAACCTCCACACACACCCCCAGAGCTTGGCCCCTGGTGAGGTGACAGGAGCCCATAAACAAAAGCAGTTTGCCATGCCCTGGGCTCTGGCAGGAGGAGGACCACCAAATGCTGTCACTGGCACATTATCATTCCGTATGTGAAAATTAGGCAGACATACAGAATGATAATCAGCTGATAGCCTGTGCCAGGTCGGGGAGGGGCTGCTGCAGGCCACTGATCACAGCAGGAGTGCGAGCTGGCCCCTGCAGTGAGAGTTACAGGACTCTCGGGCTGCTTGCAGGGGGCAGCTTGCTCTAAAGTCTGAAATTATGGACAAAAGGCGTCTGTAAAAGAATTCTTCACAAGACCTAGATTACGGGCAGTCTGTGAAATTTACGGACGGTTGGTCTCCCTACGTAGGAGATCCAGTGGCCCTAATGAACCTTTCCCTCATTTTGCTGCCCAGCTGTCAATTGTCTCCAACCCCTGCCAGTAAGAAGTGTACAGGTAGCACTGCTTGCCAACACCTGGTGGCTCCTAAAGAGACTCTTCTGCTGGGGTGCACAGCATAGGTCTAGGAGAGCTAGGTAAATGCCCTAACTCCAAAATATCAACAGAAGATGAATTTGCATAAAATGGAAATAAATACAAATTATTTTGTTACTTTGTCAGAGGTTGTCTTGGGAACCTATCATGGATCTGGACCTAGATTAGATGCTGTTGCTCTTGTTAGTCCCCCACAACGAATATTTCCATATTCCTAAATTTTTGATCTTACTTAAAGCAGTGTTAGGCTAGTCACTCAGTCAAGCATATCAGAGTATTTTGGATATGATTAATGCCCTCCCAACTACATGAAGCACTTTGAAGCACCAAAAGTGGTGTGCAGCACTAAAGGAACATCTTAAACATAAATAACTTAATAATATATATACTTTGTACTTCTAGTTGCCTTGAGTATGTCATAAATGGTCTATCTTGTCCCAGCCTCTATCATTTGGGAGACTGAAAGCTTCTCCCATATCATGTTACCTGTAAATTTGCTTCATGCCTTTGCCTGCTTATAGGTCGTGCTGATGTTAGGCTAGGAGAAAGGTCAACGAGAAGAGGGTGCTAAACTAATAAAGAAGCATGAAAGCCTGGACTTGGTAAGGGTATGGAATGCAATTTCGTGTCAAGACCGGACGTCAGCATTCTACATAACCATTTACTGCCACTCCAAACTGCAGAACTTTAAAGCATATCACAAACCATACTTAAAATTCCAAAATTTTAACTCAACTACAATGTATATTATCCAAAGCCCAGCAGCCATCTTCCTCTTTCATTCCCTGCTCCACGTCAGTTAAGTATCTGTTAGCACTTATTTATAATGATTTTAATGTGATGTTTATTTTATAGAGGGAAAGCTTTATTGCTCTTGCCTAGATGTTCTTTAAGAATCTTATAGTTCAGGATTGCTTTCATTTGTTTTGATCCCAATTTATTTTCTTTTAATGGGTCTTGTGTTTTTGTTCAATTTGACGTTTTTGCGCTTATCTGTACAGTTTTTAGGTTTAATTATGAAAAAAATTAAAAAATAGGAAGGAAGAATCCCTCATTTTCGTTAGTGAAACGAGGGGAGTTGAACGGTACGTAATTACATTTCAAATACGAGACAGTTACAAGGAGGAGACAAACGATATTTCAGAGCACCTATTAATTACGGATGACAGTGACAAAAAAAAAGATAAAGAGATTTAATACTTAGGAATTTGAGCTAATAGGTAGAAAGAGAAAACAAAGTTAAAAAAAGAAAGAGATATTAAAGAAATGATAATTAATATTAGATATAGGTTTGTAGGAGTAGAATTTAAAGAGGTTATTTTAAGTATACAGTGGTATGTGTGAGGAAGGTGAGCCAATAGTTATGGAGAATTATGGTGATCTAATGAAAAAAAATGGTACAAGATGAGGGAAGATCCTCAGTTAAGGAGTTTTGGGATCCATTCTCAGGAAGAAAAGGAAGACTACAGATATTTCTGATGAAGAATTTTGGTCTTTTGAAGAGGAAGAAAGTGAGCAGGATAGAACTATTAGTGGAAAAAGGAAGATGAAGAAGAACAATTTTAAAAAAGAGGAAAAAGGGGTTGTAGCCTGGCAAAAAGGTGGTCTTGGCACCACACAGGTGTCCAACAAGGCACAAAAGAGGGTGCCTTTAGAGGCAAAAATGAGATTCAGAACGGTCCAGATGATGATGATTCATACAAACAGGATGTTGAGAATTTTGATGAGTTTGTTTTTGCTCATTGTGATTCTGATGTTTGGGATTTGGACTATGATAAAGAGGAAAAAAATAGGAAAAAGAAAGGTTCGGTTAAGGACCCACAAGGAATGGACATGTTCAGCCCAGATTTGATACGGCACCCCAGGAGTGCAGATCGATGGCCTCTCGCTCATGTGGCAGAGTTTATAAGCCTATGGATTAAAAAGCTGTTAGAGAAGGAGCCTGGGTCTGTGATGCGGGTAGAATGCTCACGCCCAGTACTTCATAATAAAGCTTGTTTGACCCTACATCTTGAGACTGATCTAATTAGTATTTTATTTAGGATGGGATGTGATCCCAAAAAGGGATTAAAAAGGGCACTAAAGCTGTGTCAGGATAATCTGCAAGATGAAATTGGACCTCTAGCTAGAATCATGGCTATGGCAGAGGAGGCCCGAATGAAGTCAGTATCTGTGGATACAGAGCTACTTAGAGCCTGGGCTCATAGATCAGTATGTTTCCTCAGAAATGCTAACTCAGCCATAATGGCAGAGATGCTTATAAGTCCAAAATTGGGTGAGTTTGTGAAGAAGGACCCTAAAGAGGATCCTAAGTGATAGTTATGTGTTGAAGGGCTAGTGAAAGGTATAGGGAAGTACGTTTCCACCTTCACAAACTGGATAAAGCTCAGAGTTCCCTTAGAAAAGCTTTTGGGGGGCGTGTTTTTGACAGGGATGGCACAAGGAGATGTTTCTCTGGTCGGTTTAACTCGAGGTCCCAGTTTTAGTCATTTTGGATGGACTTCCGTTAGAGGATTCCAGATAGCCACTGGTTTCTACACTCAAAGAGAAAGACGTATGAGAAAACTTCAAACCAGAGGAAGGGGTCATTTCACTCAAGTAAATCAGGGTAAGTTTGAAGATGGTTTCTGGTTCTTTCCCCGAAAAGGTAGGGGGACGATTAAGATTTTTTCTTCAAAACTGGAGAAATTTAACAAAGGATCAATGGGTTCTAAAGGCAGTTCGGGGGTACTCAATATAGTTTAGGGAATTGCCTGTTAAAGAGATAGAACCGAGAGAGGTAGTTTTTCAAAAGGATTGGCAAGAATTGGTAAGTTTGGAGGTACAGAATATGCTTGAAAAGGGGGGCAATAGAGGAGGTCACTGCAGAGCATATAGGCTATGTGAGCACTTTATTTTTGGTAAAGGACAAAGGTTGGTGCCCAGTCTTAAATATGAGAGGTTTGAATTGGTACTTAATTTACAGGCATTTCAAGATGGTATCCATCTTTTAAGAGATATTTTGGGGAAAGAAGATTGGTTGGTAAAATTGAATCTGAAAGATGCATATTTTACCGTTCCAAAAACAGAAGAGAGTCACAGTTATTTGCAATTTGGAAGATAGGAATTGTTCACCAGTTTACCTGCCTCCCTTTTGGTCTGGCGTCAGCACCTTGGTGTTTTATGAAGGTGTTAAGATCGAGGCCACGTATCTCAGGGAGAGAGGAATTCATATGACTATTAGGCCTGGGCGGAGTTTGTGGAGTTCCGTTATGCGGAACTTCACAAAGTGACAAAAAAACTCAGTGGAATTCCGCAAGTGACGGAGCGCAGTGCAAACTGCTGTTCAGGTTGATCTTCCTGCCGCTTAAGTAGAAATTCTACCTGAGTGGCAACTCGTGCTCGCCCACTTACCGTGGGCTAGAGCAAGCAAGGAAAAAACTCTGCTGCAGTACACGGGACGGAGTTTCTGCACTCTGCGAACTTTGCGGAGCACCAAGTTCAGAAAACTCTGCAAACTCCACAAACTGAGAGGAGTTCACCCCACAGGCCTAATGATTATGTATCTCGATGATTTCCTGTTAATGTCTCAAAATCAAGAGGAATTGAGGAGCCAATTGTCCGTGGTCCAAGAGTTACTCAGATCCCAGGGGTTTTTAATCAATTTAAAAAAGTCCGTTCTGGAACACTGTCAGGAATTGGAGTTTCTGGGGTTTCAGGTAAATACTTCATAAACTATTTTAAGCTTACCAGAGAGAAAGGTTGTAAAAATAAAGACAGAAGTAAAACAGCTTTTGAAAAAGAAGTTTGTTTCATTGAGGGCTTTAGCAAGGATAATAGGATTGCTTTTGTCTTCCGTTCAGGCAATTTTTCCGGGACCACTACATTACGGAGATTTGCTAAAGTTGAAGGCAAAAGGACTAAGGAGTGGTTTGTGGTATGGAGATCAGGTACAGATTTCTGCGGAGGCGTAGGAGGATTTGGTTAGGTGGTTAGAAAATTTAGAGGCTTGGAATGGCAGAGCAATATTTGGGATATGATCTATAAACATATGCAAGTCTTTTCAGTTGTGGAGCTTCTTCAGGCAGCAGCAGACAGGTGGCAGATGGCCTTGGAAGGAGAGTCAGAGCCATATAAATGGTTTGGAGATGAGAGCAAGACTTTTTGCATTGCAAAGTTTTGAAAAAAATTGAGGAATTTCAATGTTTTATTAAAGATGGATAATGTATCGTTTGGGTGGCAACAAATCGAAGAATTTGACTCAGGTCGCAAAAGAGATATGGAGTTACTGTCTAGAGCAGAAAATAGATCTGCAGGCAGAGTATCTACCAGGGTTGTTCAATGCAGCAGCAGATTGGAATCCAATTTATCTCCGGGATTACAGCGACTGGAAGTTGATTGTGCATCTATTCAGGAGAATTCAGGATGTTTTGGGGCCCTTAGGGTGGATCTGTTTGCCTCAAGCTTGACATTCCAGTTGCCTCAGTATTTCAGTTGGAGAGCGGATCCCCAAACGGAAGCAGTGGATGCTTTTCAACAGTTTGGAAGGATATGCAGGGATATGCATTTCCTTCGTTTTCCATGATTCAGAGGATGATGGTAATGGTGAGGAGACAGAGATGTCAGATTGTTCTGATAAGTCCTTTTTGGATGTCACAACCTTGGTTTCAAAGGTTGTTGGAGTTGGCAGCAGAAGAACCTTATTTGATTCCTTTGTCGGAGGAAATGTTTTTAGGAGCAGGAGGAGAGGTTCATCTGTTAGTTGTAGAATGAAACTTGAACATTCTTGTTTCGAAGATTTCAGGGAAGGAAGGCGGTTTGAAGGCCTTTCGGAACAGGCGCAGGAGTTGCTCAAGGAGTCATGGGCACCTGGGACAAGAGGTATGTTGGAGTTTGAAAGAAATGGGTTGGTTTGTGCATGGAGAGAGATGTGGTTCCCGTGGAAGCATCCTCCGTAAAATTGTTAATGTTTTTGTCAAGTTTATTTGATAAAGGTCTTTTGTATAGGACAATTAATTGTTATAGGTCAGCAGTGGCTGTTGGTCATGCCCGAGTTGAGGGTTTTTCCACAAGAAGACATGCTTTGATTTGAAGAGTGATGAAGGGGATTAAGTTACGGAGGCCTCCTAGATCTAGATATAATTTTTTGTGGGATGTGAATTTAGTTTTAACGCAGTTATAAAGATGGCCTTCAAATTCTTTTTTATCATTAAAACAGTTGAGTGGCAAGATTGCAACTCTTTTATGTATAATTTATTTCAGAAGAGTTTCTGAACTACGTGCATTGGAGGTAAGTAACAGATTTTTTAGCCCAGATGGGATTATATTTAACATTACAAGAAGAACTAAGACTATGTTATCTTCTATTTTTATCCATGGTTTGATGACCATCAAAAATGATGTGTTGTGCATTGCATAAAGGAATATGAGAGTAGGGTAAATTAATTCAGGAAGGATGGAGTGGACCAATTACCAATTTCATATGTGAAGCCTTTCAATCCTGTGAATGCTGCGACTATTGCATGTTGGGTGAGATAGAGTATGTTTGAGGCAGGAGTGGATATGTTGAAGTTTAGTGCACATTCAGTGAGGGGGTGACAGCAAGTAAGGTGTTTACATCTGGAGGTCGACTTAAATAGATTCTGAGGGTGGCAGATTGGTCTAGTGCTGGTGTTTTTGCAAGATTCTATTTAAAACCTACGGAACGGGTCAACGGTGGTGTTATCACAATTTCGAACATGCATAATGCTAGCCTCTAGTCTTGACATGAAATGTAGATTCTCCTAGTTTATGATCAGAGAAGCTGTATTTCATTAAAGACACGGAGGCTAGCATTATCCCACCCTCCCTTGCCGGGGTTGGTATGAAAAAAAAAAGTAAAGGGGGGGTAGGGTTTTCTTGATACTAGGGGTTCTGTATTTTACGTTATATACCTTTTTGAGGTTCTTAGTGACGTACATTACAGTGCTCATTCGGTGTTAAGTTATGTTTTTTTCTAGAAAACACTTAAAGGTAGAGAGCGGGAGGAGAGAGGAAGAGCTCAGAAAGGAGGATAATATAATTGTGAATTTGTTCACAAGTTCAAGGAGGATCCATTGGAGCAGCTAAAAAGAGGAAGATGGTTGCTGGGCTTTGTTTATTTAGACTTTAGTTGAGTTATAATTCTGGAATTTTAAGTATGGTTTGTGATATGCTTTAAAGTGCTGCAGTTTGGAGTGGGAATAAAATGGTATGCATACTGCTAGCCTCTGTATCTTTAATGAAATCCAGATTCGCTGATCATAAACTAGGAAAATCTACATTCTCCTCTCAGTCCCCAGAAACTAGACTCAGCAGGGCTGATCCCTGCAGCTGGTAGCTCAAAAGAGAGTGAGAAATGAACAGACTTTTTTTTTGACTGGATTAGATTCTATGCAGCATGATTATAATTATGAAAAACTCTTAAATTTTGAGTTCTCTTTCACAACCCTGGGTACTTAAATAATTACGAGGACTGTGGGAACATAAATGAGTGGCAACCTCATTGATAAGTAACAAAGCACAGCTGCTATTACATTTTTTGAATTGATGGATACTGCAGATCATACTGTAACAAATGCACCTATAGACATTTTTGGTGTGATATTAAACAATAAAAAATCTGTTGGCAAAAAGAAGCATGCATAAAACGGTGGCCTCTGATGGGTGCCTAGACTCTAGTCAGTAGAAATAAAGGCAAATATAAATAAGTACATTTTTGCCTTTCACCCAAATATAGCATTATAACCCCCTGCAGAGGGCTATTATGGTTGCTACGGGCCCTGAACCTAAGTTATGGCCTAGAACGAGGGTGAGAGCCTTTAACAACGGGTATAGCCAGAGGCAGAAGACTATAAGGCTATTAGAACTTTCCACCCACTAAGGGTAGAACATTCTAAATTTAAAAGGGAGAAACATGAAGACAACCTTCTAAATGTTGGAGCATCATGCTTTTACCAGACATAAGCATGCAGCAACTCTGTTCTCTTCAATGGAGCTCTCAATATTACAATGTTTTAATTCCACATTCATCGCTTCTCCTGGGAGTTCTTGCAAGGTGTTTCAAATAATATCTTGTGTAACCAGTTTTTAAACCCTGGAAATAGGTTTGCCTGGAAACTCTTGATTTATCATCAGAAAAATACCCAAAATGTTTGCCAGCAGTCTTCATTGTCACAGGTGGTCAGTTTCAGTGGTGATCTGCAGGTGAGCCTGGGATGTTGCTTTGAGCTCTGTTTGAGCTCAGTATTTTTAATCCTTTCTAGGTATGCCTAAACAAACATTTAAACATTTCCTACTTTGTTAATGTGCTGTACAATGCAGCACACATGCAAAGTTTGAAAAGATCAGTAAGAAAAACATTTTCTGCTACTTTGCAGATGTTTCGAAGAGGCATATATTTTGGTGCAAAGCCCTGTCCACCAATGTCATTATGTTATGTTATGTTATGTTAATGGAGCTTTTAAAGCGCACTTTTACCCAAGGGTGTCCTGGCGCTGAGCACTGCCTAAATGGTTGCCAAAGAGGAGATGGCTATTCAGAAAGAAAACTGGTTTTCAGCCCCCTCCTAAAGGAAAGGAGCTCGGTAGATTTTCTAAGATGCACTGGTAGGTTGTTCCAAGCTTTTGCAGCGCAAAAGATGAAACTACCGACACCCCAGTTAGATTTTTTAACTCGGGGGACAGTCACTTGCTCTGCTTCCGATGAAGGCAGAATTCTTCCGGGGGCGTACCATTGTAGTCGTTGTCTCAGGTAGTCAGGGCCACTGCCCTTCAAGGACTTAAAGACCGTGCAGAACACTTTGAATTGTGCACGTTGTTTTACTGGAAGCCAGTGAAGATGTTGAAGTCCCTGAGACGAGCCTTGGTGTGCCCGTTAGCAGCCTAGCTGCAGCATTTTGCATGAGTTGGAGTCTGTTCTGATGTTTCTTTTGGATGTTCAGGTACAGACTGTTGCAATAATCCAGCCGAGACAAAATGAGCGCTGTGACTGCTGTCCAAAAGCTGTCCTCTGGGAGAAGGAATTTTATTTTCCTCAACATTCTGAGGAGGAAGAAGCTGGTAGAGACAGCCCCGCTGACATGCTCGCCAAAGGTAACTTTGTTGTTTATAATCACCCCCAGGTTCTTGGCTTTCATAGTAGGGGCTGGAGGCGTTCCCATTTCTTCAGGCCACCAATCCGGCATCCAGAGGTTAGGGCTATTGCCAAATATGATGATCTCCATTTTACCTGCATTGTGTTTCAAGCAGTTCGAAGACATCCAGCCTGCAATGGCTTTCATGCAATCGTGGCATCTTGATCCAGTTTCTGCTTCTTTGCCTCGCTGTAGGGACTGCGTAAGATGTTAATTGGAGCCTGAATGATCTTATCAGGGCTGCCAGCGGGCACACGTATATATTAAAAAGTGTGGGACTAAGGGACGACCCCTGTGGCACCCCACAAGGAAGGGAAAATGGGTTAGACCTATTCCTACCCAAATCCACTGTTCTGTCGGCCAGAAAAGATTGTAGGAGATTACAGGCCTTACCCTGAACACCTGCAGTCGATAAACGGTCCATCAGAACTTCGTGATGGACCGTTTCGAAGGCTGCTGAAAGATCCAGCATAATCAGGATTGCAGCGCCTCCCTGGTCCACAGCCTCTCGAACCTCCTCCGTAGCTTTAATCAGGGCTAGCTCAGTGCTGTGTTCAGCACAAAAGCTGCATTGCATGGGATCTAGCAAACAGTTGGTCTGAAAGAAGGTGCTAAGTTGAACGTTCATAGCCCTCTCGATCATTTTTGCCGGCAATGGGAGGCATGAGATAGGTCTGTAGTTGTTTGGATCCTTAGGATCCAGGTTTGGCTTTTTTATCAACTGAAGTATTGAAGCTGATTTCCAGATTTTAGGAAACTGGCCTAACTTGAAGATGATATTAAACAAAGGGGTAAGAATAGAACCAATGACATCAGGGATGCAGTCATTCACCGATACTGGACAAGGCTCCAGGGGAGATCCAGATCCAGTCGCGGTCATGAAATTAATTACATCTTGAGTCTCGAGTGGTGTAAAACCCTCTAATATAGGTGATGATTTGATGACAATGGGCGCTGGCCTAACTAAAACCTCAGCATCCTCTCTTTGCTGATGGATGAAGGAAGAGAAAATGACTACCACCTTTTGCCGAAAGAAGGAGGCTAGCGATTCACAGAGTTCTGGGCTGCTGTGTGTGTTGGGTCTGGCAGGGTTCATAAGTTTAGTTATAGTTTTGAAAAGTTCTTTGGAGGAGGATTTGGCCCTGTTGATCTGCTCCCACAAAATATGCCTTTTTGATTTCGAAGAGTAATTTTTTATAGTTTGAGAGACTTGCTTTATAAGCCTCTTTATTGATAGTGTTGTACCCTTTTCTCCAGGCCCGTTCCAGCCGCTTACAATCAGTGTTATGCTTTTGTAAGTTTTCAGAGTACCAGGGGGCTGAAGGAAGGGCTGGCTTGGGGGTATACAGCTAGTTTACTGCATGCGGCCTCAATCCATCGCGAGTATGCAGCCGTTGCCTCCTCCACTCTGGCTGGAAGACTCGGGCTGTTGCTTTCAGAAGATCCCTAACTCAAGGCTGTTAATGTTTTTCCACGCCCGTATTGCTATCGTATCCTTGAGCTCTGGTTTCTGTTGATGATGTGGGGTCCGCGATAGTTTAAATATGATGGTGTCATGATCTGTCCAGGGGAGTGGCAGTACCTCGATGAGGGAAAGGCTAGGATTGTTGGAAAAAATTCCATCTAAAGTATGCCCTGCTAAATGAGGAGGGTCTTCTACATGCTGCTCAAGGTCCCCTCCGTTCATAATTTGCTTCAGCCTCAAATTATCGGGGTCCGAGGGATCCTCCAGATGAAAGTTAAAATTCCGCATTATTGTAAAAGAGTTGGCTCACAGCCCCTCCTCCAAGCGTGTACCAATGGAATCAAGGAACGCACCTCTGCGGCCTGGGGGGACGATAGATGAGAATAGCTTTAAATGTGTCCTGGGAGGAAATACGTACACTTAATGATAGTGCTTCACAAGCTAAATTGGAGGCTGTGATGAATGTGGGCTCTAGGCTATTATGATAAATAACTGCCAGCCCTCCACTCCTCTTTTGTGGTCTGTCGAGTGTATGGCAGAGGAAATCTGGGGGAGAAGCTTTAACAATATCGGGTCCTGAGGTGTTATCAGTCCAGGACTCGGTTATGAAAGCCATCTTGATATTTTGCTCCTCAATAGTCAGTGCACATTCCATGCTATGCTTAATCAACGACCTGGCGTTACGAAGTAGGCATTTAATGGGAACAGTGCCGCTTTGCTTGGTTATATCACCTGTCTGATTAGGCAAATGATTAGTACAAAGGGCCATAATGTGGAGGAGGGACAGAAGGCATTTTGTGAATGAGACTGCCTGATCTTCCGGGTTGATACTAGGCAGGAACCTTGGGCAGCTCACCTTTCCACCCTCCGGATCCAGCCGCATAAGGATGTCTCTGGGGTAAGTCAGTAGGTCTCGCCTAAAAGAGCCAGGGGAACTGGCCCTGAGCCCGGTCCATGCACGGACGAGTGCAGGCAGGCTTGCCAGCGGTGCACCCACTGCATGTGTCCTCTGCGTCAGTGGGTAGTACTTTTCCTTCAATTTTCCTCTGGGTGCCCCATTGAAGCAAAGTATTACAGAGCAGCGCACAAGGCTACTTTACATTACTTTTATGCAACTGTCCAGAGAAAATGTTTGGCACAAGACAGTAAATAACAAATCAACACTTGGCGGTTGACATTTGGTGACAATGGTGCAAAGTGTTGAGACATTTGGCCCCAGGTCAGCAGAATTAGTGGTAGAATGCAAATCTGTCCTGGTCTTTTGAGTAGATCACTGTGTAGGAAATATATTGGCTTTGCAGGAAAGAATATCTCTTAAACAATGAATAAAGAGGCTTTAAAAAGAAATAAACTGTCATCGGTCTAATATTTGTTATATTGACTTGTAATGACTACTTATATGGATCATGTATTTGATTATTTAGATTTTAGCATTGAAATGATATTTCTGTTACAAAGAATGTGACACCCACTTCACCGTATTGCAAATTCATTGATAAGATTTTTATTTCAAAACTAGTGTTATTGTTTAAAAGGAGCACGGAAGCACCTTAACCTTCCTATTCACTTAAAGAACATTAACATCATGCACTGCAATCCAGGATCTGCCGCTTGTCTGTGATGTGGGTGTTTCAACAAAGCTGAAGAAATACTGTAACCTCTTTAAAGTTTAAGTGCAGTAATTAGAGGGTGAAAGGTGGGTAGATAACGTCTGCTATTCCTACATTTAAATTTCACATTCACGTTTTGCGCATTTTTTTCCTGTCTGAGCATGAAACATTTGTTTCATGCAATATGCAGCTGACCAGCAGACATGGAAACACAAATTCCTTCAAGAGTTGCATGAAAAAGAGTGGGCTAGGTCCCTTGAGTTCCCCCATAAGGTGTCCTACAATGCTTGTTTTACATTTATTCAATTCTTTATCTTCTATAGAGCTTATCTATACAAGCCCAAGATTAACTCTCTGTTTCCCACAGATAGTGCTTAATGTGCTCCTTGCAGGGCAGCATTGGCTGATTTCTGCCACACCCTGTGGAGCTGTCATGGGTTGGCATCATTTTGGTCAAAGGCCCTTCAACATATAGCTGAATTAACGGGAATCCGAGACTCAATTCCTGGCAGGCCTAGGCATGTTTAAATGGCGAAAGAAAGACAAAGTTGCACTGTGTTTAGCAGATTTCACACTCCTTCTTGCCAAACACACCTCCACTAACAAGTGAAAGTTGGTGCTTCTTCCATCACTTGATAAATGGACCGAGATGTCATATGTTGGGCAAAAACTGAGAGTGTAGCACATCTGAGAGAAGAGGTTCATGGCATTTGTAAACACCCAATTGCAGGGAATGGGATAATCTCTGGATGCCAATGAACACATCCCCTATGGACGATGCCTTACCGCCTTGAATGAATTAAGCTCCCTCTCGTCATTCTGAATCCACAGTCTGATATCTAGTCCTCCCAAATTATCAATTCTCCTTCTGATCCCAAATATGTGGGGTGCTTCCCTAATCCCATATGACCTATGCTTCTGCAATTACTTTGGTCTTGAGGTCCATGTGGCCATGCACAGTTGACTAGCCTTGACCCACCTCTAGTATTCAAAGTATCCCTCATGCACCAGCCCACTAGTTCCCCCTCATGGTACCTGTTCCATGTTTACTTTAGGTTCCAGTCAGGGTTCTGATACTATCATTCTATATCACATATCAAGACTGTACCTCCATTAAGATGCAATTACTGTCAACATGGTATCACATGTGGTTCTGACTGAGTTGTCACTATATACTGTCATGAGATTCAGATCCTCAATCATCTCAACTACCATTGCACAGTCCTGATAAGTAACAACTGACATGTAAACTTTTTCTGGAAGTTGTATCATATTTCCATAATATATACTGACATTAAAAACCGAATAAGAATTATTTCAAAAGAAAGAATAAATGTGTTATGGGGACTCAGTGTGATAGTGATTGCTTGATGTTTGCAATATATTATCACATTTTATGTAGACTTACAATATATTATAAATGTGTAATATGAGGATTAATATGTCAGCTAGGGATAGCAATTTAGGGGCTGTTAGGATGTCGTGCAGAAACCTTCCACTCAACTCCTTGTCGGATTTGGTTCTGACCTAATCGCGGTTGGCGGTTCCGCACGATCGATTATGATGGCTCCGAACACCGTTCGCAAGGACTCCCATTAACTTCTATGGGAGCCTGTGTTCCGACCGCCAACACAGGCTCCTATGGCGAAAATGGGTGTCTGCGGAAAACCTTGCACACAGTGCATGGTTTTAAAGGGGGGTCCCTTGGGTACCCCCACGGCCTCCAACCAGTAGTCTCAGGATGGAGGGAAGCCTTCTTGGGGCCCCCAAAATCAGTTTCCGACTGCCTTTTTGTGTCAGACAGTCTGACTCTGAAAGGCTGTCAGAATCTGACATCATAATCTCACGGTCGGAAACGATGTCCGTAGAGCTTTATGAATCAGCTTCGACCGACTCGGATTCTCTGAGTGCCGGTCAGAACTGATTTGGAATGACCGAAAGGTTTCCTTTACGACCGTGAGCATCGTAACCGGAATTCCGACGAAGTCGGGCAGATGGGTTCCGATTCGATCTAGGAGAATCCAACTGTTGGTTGGATGGTTTCTGCACGACATTATAATTGGCAGTGACGGCTGGTGGATTATCAAAGTGGTCGGTCAAAAAAATTAGTTGAGGGTGATGCACAAGCGAGCGCACCAAACGAGCTCAAACTGAAAATGGGGGAGGGTATTCTACCCACCCAAGAAAATTTTGGAAAATCCAAATGGGCATTTTACTGCACAAGTGTCCAGGAAACCTACCCACCCATGTAAATAGACACCCCAAGTGCTTACTACCTATATCTTTCACCTCAAGCTGCTTTACTACATAGAATGCTTCAGCCATTTTCCCTCCACATATGATAAGAAAATAAATATATAGGAATCATGGGCACTGTCAACCTAAACTGCACATCCCTAAATGAAAACCACATTGAAATGTGTCTACTAATTGAGCACAGCCAATGCGGGTGTCTGTCCCTGTGCTACATAAACATTTCTTAAAAAACTGACAACTGCAATAAGCAATTGCCAATAAAAGCAGGCACTAGCTCCCACCCATTTATGCCTGCCGCTCCACGCACTGTCAAGTTTGGCATATTTTACTTGAAATATAACATAATATAAAAGACCTATTTTCTGTTTCCTGAATCACAGTTTCTCAGCTAGGCCACCTACTTCTCTCAATAAGAGGGTAGGAGGGAGCACATCACACACAAATAAACAAATAAACATAACTACAGTGCATCACAATAAACTACATAGCTATTTTAAATGTTTAACATTAAATGAATTTTTCCTTGTCGAGACACAAGATGGAAGGAAAGGATTCAACCATGTTAAGAATTTGAATTGTTTATTAAATCAAATATTCGGATTAATTTTCCAGAAAATAACTAAAGCGATTTAAATTATTTCCTAAAAATCAACAATCTCCTTTAGTAAGTTCTAAAACTAACTTAACAACAGGAAAAAAGAAGAAAAAAATATCTATCTATTATCTATAGAAAATAAATCAGATACATTAATATTCTCCTACTTTTGATTAGCTTTTAAATTTTTTAATAGGGTCACAGTTCTCTCCGAGGCTATATTATATTAATAATTCAACAAAATAAAGATTTAGAAACATAAATCTCAAAAAGGTAAAAACTAGTTGAGAAAGAAAATCTGCAAAACATGTATTTCCATCTCTAGGATCTGATTAAATCAATGAGGCATTGGTAGATTTTCCCTGGAATGACTGAGTTTTGGTGACAATGTCCTTTCTGTTGCTGGAGTGGGTGGGGATTGGTGATTTTCAGGAGGGGCAGGATGTCTAGGGCTGTTTTCGGTACCTGGCATATTGGGGAGAGAGGAGATATGAGAAAGGAAAAAGTGAGAGAGAGGAGAGAGGAAAAAGAGTGAGAAGAGAGATGAGAGAGGAAGGAGAGAGAGAGAGACTGACTGCGAGTCTTATTGACTAAAAACTTCTGGTCACCGAGAAAGTCCACAACATACTTGCAGCCAGTCGCTGCCGACATGACTCGGCGGTGGGGGGGCAGGAGGTCGCGCATGGAGAGTGTTGTGCAGGGTAAGGTTTAATTATTTTTTTTTAAGTTAACTTACCTTCATCGGCCCGTTCCTGCGTCGTCTCTGCTTCTCTGCTCCTCACAGGAAGCAGGCAGCCTCCCTCCCCTCCAATAAGCCAATCACAATGCAATAGCAGCGTTGTGATTGGTTGGGGTGCCAACCACACAGGCATCTATGGGGAGGCCATTTATGCAGCCTACATGGAGAAAAGGCAGAGTGCATATGACTGGTTTGACCAAACAGTCAGCGCCCTCAGAGTGGGCAAGCCACTCCGCCCCTGCCCACCCACGCACCCCCAACCAAAACCTTCTGCTTTTTGGAGTGCGAGAAGCAGAAACATAAAATGGTATTTATAATACCATTTTATGTTTCTGCTTCTTGTACTGCGAGAAAGCAGTGGGGCGATGCTCCTCCACCCACGTAGATAAGCCGCCCCTGATAATCGGCCCCCTAGTGTCAAATGTTCCTCAATTTATCTTAATATATATCCATTTAATGTGTTATGATGAAGTGCAGAGACAGACTGGGTTTTACATTAAGTATCTATTTTTGTTTAGACAATTATTCACTGCATGTTTTTATTTGCTCTTTTATCAGCCTTGAGAAAGCACGTTATCCTTGAAACTTGTTGCCTGTGGAAGACAATAAATCCAAAAAATATCATTTCAATTCGACAGAACTATTATGGACCTCCTTCCTACTTTAACATATTGGATTATTATTTACAAAGTGATTTCTGTCCAGAGTTGCATGGTGGATGAAAATCGATAGGAGTACAGCTCAAGGGACCGCTAGTGGCTGAGATTAATTGAAGAACTGCTTCCACCACTTTGTTGTTTGTTGCAGTAAATCCCTATGGCAACCACATGGAAACAATTAGAACACAATATTTATTGACAAGCCTTTTGTTGCTTTTTGATAGCCTAAAGACAGAACTCAGGGATATAGGGCCATATTAGCAACAAACTGCGATAAATATCGCTGAGCGCGCTTAGCGCAAAATTTCTTATCGCCAGCTATCGCTGGAATATAGCGCCACGCTAACGCTGTATTAGCAACAATTAGCGCTTTGGCGATAAATATTCCAGCAATAGCGGGAGGGAAGGGCCAACATCGCGACAAAACCAGCGATTTTGCATGGGGAAGGGGCAAAACCTTGCTGATACGACCCTGTGGTCGTATCAGCATAATCCACCCCCCATGTTAGGTATGGTTAAGTCAGGAAAATAGCAGGTGTTAAAAAAACGGCGATGACCCCGGTAAGTGCAACTTTTCACGTCGCTAACCAGGGCCAGGGCCTCCTTGCTAATAGGCGATAGGCCTGTTAGCAGCTGTTTTCCAGGTCTCTTGGTCGGGAACACCTACTTTGCATGTCATTAGCGATAAATATCGCTGACATGCAAAGCGACACCCAAACCGGTCGCTTTCGTCAGAAAGCTGTCGCTAACTGCTGTTTGCAACAGCTTGTTGATAGGGTGATAGAATTATCGCCGCATTAGCAGGAAAAGGTCCCGCTAAAGCGTCGATATTGCCCTTGCTAATATGCCCCATAGTCTGCAATAATCCCTACCTCCATGTAGAACACAACCTTGGTCTACATAAGAGAGATCCTCACACCCATGGAAGATGACTAGCACTAAGAACCTCATTATCAGATGGTAAATCCTGCACAACCAGCAATATTTCCATCCAGTCACTTGCACAAAAGAAGCTGTGAATCTCGTAAATGTTAAAAATGTGAAAAATAAAAATAAAATAAATTTAGCTCTAATATTAACAAAACTATTCTCACTTATTTTGAAGTATTACTTAATTTTTCCTGTGATATGTTTTGCAGTAAGAATATTCCCATTCACACCTTCACGGTAAATCAGACGCGAAGTATAATTGACCTCATTATAATATCAGCCAAGCCTGCCCCTCTACTTTTGGATTTTAAGGTAATCATTAATTGTGCTAGTGACCACAATCACCTCATTGTTACCTTCAATTTTTACAAGAGATCTAATTGTGCAAGGAACAAATTTGGGTTAGACTACTTTAAAAATGGTGGCCTAAGACCACTTGAAGAACACTTTGAAACCTTAGGCCTTTCTGATTTGTTTAGTAATCCACAAAAGATAACGTCCAAACACAAGATATAGTTAAACAGAGTTATTTAATCTATTTCATGAACTCACACCTGGAGAAGGCTCAGCTTAAGGAAACAATCATTATATACTCTTTGGTATCAACCTCAAGGAGGCTGGAGCCTTACTTAGATTGGATAAGAAATTCCACTCACCAATTTTATCCTACACATTTTAGACTATGCATGTTGCATTTTAAGTTTGTGTTTCCCCTTCAGGGTTCGTTGCAACACAATTTACCTCCTTGATGGTGTGATAACACCTTCAAGCAGAGCACGTGTCACTTTATATTGTGTTGCCCTTTGTATGCAGTTTCAGTCCTCCATTTTGGTCCCCATCTTGCGTAAAGAAATCTGAGACAGTACAAAGAAGTCCTTGTGTATTTACAGCGTCTATGCTCAGTGGATATTTGCTGTGCAATCTTAAATTATATAAAAGTGGCATTGTCCATTAGGAAATGTCATGAAGATTTAAGTTTGTGATGCTGACTTGCTTTCTGTTTAGCACATGTCTGATTTTATCCTCTGAAGATAGTTTTATTCCTGTTGGTTTTTATATTCATTGTATTTATATATTGTGTACTATGATCCTCTTTTATGGCTTTTGCTTAATAAAGATATTGAACTGAACAAAACTGTTTTTAAAGCTGTAATTAAATTAAAACAAACATTTTATTTTTAAAAGGCTAAAATCAGTCACCTATACCTCACCTTGACAAAAAAAGAAACCATGAAGAAGGAATTGTAGAAACTAAGAGAACAGCAAATATGCAAGTTTAACATGTTAAAATGTTATAATGCATGTTTACATATATATTACATACAAATATATTTTTAAAACTATTTAATTAATATATAACTCGAAAATGTACATGTATAATGGCATAGTGAGCCACTTGTATCACCTCCAAAAAAGGAAAACTTTCAATCAAGAGAGCAGAAGCATGAAAAATATACCTTGGAATGTACGAAGTACTATGCAAAAGCTTGTTAGCACAATTCAATTCAAAGAACTTTATTCGGTTATTAAAAAAAAGAATAACCAGAAAAGCACAATTTATACATCACAATAAAGTTCCACAATTTAAAATAGAATCAATAGATAAAACTAAAAACTCAATGATCATATCACAATTGATTTACGGAATTTAAAAACATTTTTTTAAAACGCAGTAACAGAGGCAATAGTGAATACATTGTCCAAATTCTGCAGCACCAGGAATGCAGGGCGACATTGTCTCAGTTCCAATCTTTTTAACACTGGAATAATCCATCTTTTCCTAGGTTTGGAATAAAATGTGCAAAAGAATAATATATGTATGGATGACTGGACTGACACATCATCACATGGGCAGTTACAGAGTGTTCTTGACCAGTCGTTTACCTCAGGAAAACTCAAAGATCTATGCAAAATATCCAGTCTGAGGCGCGTTAACAAAAACCTATCATAATCCCTAGAGGTTAGCAAAATATATGGTTGTATATTTACAGAGATCAAAGTAAGATGGTGTGCTACCACTGTGGTCTTGGCCATTTCACTCGATATTCTGGATTCGCTCATGTAAGACATGCATATATTTTTAAGGTCCTTTCTTGATACCCTGCACATATTAGAGGGGTCATTATAATATTCAATATGGCCTATTTGAGTAAAAAATGTTTTGACATATGTTAGCCATCTTATATGTTTTGCCCCGTCAATTCCCAGTACGTCCTTTAGAATATGGCGATTAAAAACAAACTCTTCAATAGTCCACACCCTATGCCACAGAAGAATAGGCTGTATCCTAATCACATCCCCAATGTATGGCAAGCCAAGTTCTGTATGACAGATGAATGTTGACGTACTCTCAGGTACTGCCAAAAGATACCTGAGGAAAGTGTTTTCTGCCACTTGGAGTGAGTTAACATTAGCGTATCCCCAGATACCTGCTCCATAAGTGGCAATCGCTACACATGTTGCTCTATATATGCGTAACAGTTCCCCTGGAGAGCGTCTACCCAATTTCCTGCTAAAATTTGTTAAGGCCATCAGTGATTTACTGAATAACAGCCTTCTCGCTTTGATAGCCCTACACCAAGAGCCTGACTGATCGAAATAAGATCCCTAGGTATGAAAAAATATTTGTTTTCTCTAATGCCTTGGTATTAATGAAAATGGTGTTTTTCTTTTTATTTGCCCCAGTCCCACATTTCATAGAGAACGTTTTTGAACAGTTAATTGTAAGGCCCAAATTTGTCATAAATTTTGTAAAGGAAGTTACTACCCTTTGGAGACCAATGGGCGTACGGGCCATCAGGACCGCATCATCTGCATAGAGAAGTGCAGGGATGGGGCATGTAGCTACCAATGGCAGATCCCTGCACTCCTTGACTAAAGTACTTTCAAGATCATTTATGTATAACGAAAATAGAAATGGGGCAAGGACACAGCCTTGCCGCACTCCTCTCGAAACTCCAAAGTGCTTAGTGCAATCTCCCCCTGTTTAAAGCGGACCCTCGCCTTTGCCCCCGAATATAGCTGCTTAAGAAGGAAATTATAAAGTTGTCCACCCCCAACCCATCCGAATTGCCCAAAGCTTTTCATGAACTACACAATCGAATGCTGATGTTAAATCAACAAAAGTTAAAAACAACCTTTCCCTTTTAGCTTTGGTATATTTATCTAAAATAATATGTAAGTTTAGACCCTGATCAATTGTCCCAAGACCCTTACGAAAGCCATATTGCAAAACACTTAAAATAGAGTGATCCTCCGCCCACAATTGTAGTCTATCCAAAACCACACGCCCTATTATCTTGACTGTAGAATCCAATAAAGAGATTGGGCGGTAGCAAGCTGGATTCGCCCTATCTCCCTTTTTAAAAATAGGAACGATAATGGATTCATACCAAGACGATAGAAACCCCCTGGAACAACAAGCATTGAAAAGTTGTGTTAGGATTGGCCCCCATAATTCCATATTATTTTTAAACAGGTCAACCGGAACACCATCCGGGCCCGGCGCCTTACCACCCAAACTAGCTGTTATGGCCACATTGACCTCGCTCAAAGTAAAATCCAATCCAAAATCTTGGAAAATGGGTGAAAACTCCGGAGCGGCCTCATACGCCAAAGTTCCCTGATCATCCAATATTTGGTTGGTATAGAGCTTAGAATAATGGGAAACCCACTTTGTCTCAGGGATCACAATCTCTATGGTGGCTTTGGGTTTGTTAGCCAAAAAAGGCGCGTTAACCGCCTTCCAAAATGCAGCAGAATCGCGGTCAATCGAGGCCTCATGCAAGGCATTCCAAGCTTCCTCTGTTAGCTGATTCTTCCTCACAGTTAATGCCCTCTAATAGTTCCTTCTAGCTTCCCTGATAAGGTCCTGATCCTTCACTCTGGCCTTTAATGCATATTTAAGTTTAGTATAGGCCTTAGTGCAAATGGTGTCAAACCATCCTTCACGATGGTTATCCTTCTTTTTAGCGTTTACCCAGAGAATTTCTTTAATTTGGGTTGATATAGTCAAAAAACTCTCTATAATTTCTGCATAAGAGGAGTTTTCATCAAGACAGGCATGAAACATATTTTTACACCTCTTCAATAACTTGGTAATAAATTCCTCTGGGTTCACTTTCATCCACTTCAGTGCAATACCATTTTGCCTGCTCAAAGTAATATTCGTCAAGAGCTGCGTGGATCTGCCTTTTGTATTAAAATCTTTATTAAACACCATAATATCAATACTTAACAGAAAATGGTCGCTTAAAGCGATGTCATGGGTACTAAAATTCTTAACACATGAGGAATGTCTGCTAGATATCATAATATAATCTATTATTGAGAAGACACCTCGTCCATTAAAAGTTGGACTACATGGGACCTCAGGTAGACATAAGTTATTAGCAAACCCCATATCACAGGAGAATGCGATGTCATTCAAGAGGTCTCCATGTACTGTGTGGGAGAAATGCAATAGGCTAGTCTCTTTACCCTATGTTATCCCACAGATGCCCTTATCACCATTTTGACATAGGAGACAGTTAAAGTCCCCTCCCCAAATAACTAAAACATCTCTAGTTGTCTGTGTTTGCAGGTTAGTCACATCTCTACTCAAAGATCTAAATGTTTCCTCCCGCGTTTCCGAGGAGGCGTTGTTATAAAAATTCAGTATTATCACACAGGATGCCTGATCTACATCCATGCTGATAATTTGATAGTATCTATTACTAACAACTAATTCAACTTTCCTTATATTTAGGTGGTTGGAAATGTAAGTACAGAGTCCCCCTTTAGCTCTACCATGAATAGACCCAATTGCTGGAGTATGAAACGTTTTAAAGCCACACATATGGTTTGGCTCTTCCACCCAGGTTTCCTGCAAACTAAATATCTCGTAAGTGTTTACATAATCCACCCATACTTTATTGGACACTTTTGATTTCAAACCAGCCCCATTCCAAAACATATTCTGACATTGAACGTTCCTCCCTTTACTACCAATCTTTCCCCCAGTTCCCTCAACAAACGATGATGTAAATTTGTTATGGGGCTTGTGGGTATATTCCAAGGCATCCACCTCCTCTATATTAATAGCATCAGCTGCTTCTATATTTACCAATGTCACCTGGACTGGTTGTACTACTTTTGTGACACTGGAAATCGTTATTAAAGAGCCCTTAATGCAGCAATCCTCCAAGCCTCTAGTTGTTACGCCTTGAATAGGGTCCTCTAGACTCAGTCAATCTACTTCTTCGAGGTGGTTGAGTCTATCAAAACGGTTTTGGGTAGGGATATTAAACTGTCTCCTATAGAGCGGGATGAGATTTTCCTAGTTAGACCTAGGATTATTCCTGAATGGCAATTGATAAAAATATCCTAGAGGAACAACACTAATATGAGAGCCTCCCGTAAAGTTAGCTCCAATTCTACTCAATATCAGTCTCACTAGTTTTGGAGTTTTAAATGACAACACAACACAGTCCCCTTGAAGTTTTTTGGCCCTCTTCCCAACCATCCCACTCTCCTTGCCATCTTGAACTCGTCAAATAACTTCTCGGTTAGACCTGTCCGGGTGCCAAGCCACTGTAAGGACTTATTCCTTAGATTCTCCCAAGATTCTACCGTCTCATATGCTAATGTGGGTACATTAACTAACACCACTACATACAGTGTAGCAGCTGGCGGTAAATCTAGGTATGTAATATGTTGTGCCCCCTGAGTCATGGTCGCACAATTAGTGTTTACTAAAGGTTGAATAAGTGTAGATTTGATCACAGCTGGTGTAATAGCGGGTAGGTGTACCTCAGTATTAGGCAAGAGGGGTTTGTTGAATAATGGCAGGGGGCACATAATTAGGGGCGTTAAGTGTAGCTATAACAGAGCCAGTATAATTTAACTTGGTGCTAATATTAGGGTTCTCGTCATTAACAACATGGCCAGGCAAACACATTCTATCGGGTACTGATGGATAAAGAATATCCAAACATTTGACTAATTTTGCCTCCATAGTGTCTATTCTAGTTGTCAGATTACATAAACTTTCTCTGATCAATGTATCTAGAGCATCCATCTTTACATTTAACTTCCCTACCTCACTCTGAGTATGCATACTTGAGCTAATTACTGATTTTTCCCAGTTTTCAGCTTTAGTGGCTGGAGTGGACTTTACCCTTTTAGGGGCCCTTTTACGGGTCTTGGGAGAAAGCCTTTCAATTGAAGGGCCCGAGAGCTCGATGAGGCTAGGACAATTATCCAGATTCCTAGCACGCTTATTTGGTGGTTGCTGCGATGCATCGTACTCCTGCTCACTACCTGACAAGTGGTCAGCAATATTCACCACACAGCCATTTGTACCCAGAATGCTTCTCTGAACCTCATGCAAATTAGAACTAACTATCACTGTGGTGCTCTCATCCACTCCGGGTTTTAAAGCCTCTTCAACTGTGGTAATCTGCCGTTCTATGACACCTACAGCCCCAGTGAGATAGTTAAGTAGAGACTGGCGGGAATGCTCCCCTGATTTAGCTAACTTCTTATTCTGAGTGCTCATTATTTTTCTCTTCCCCATGCTCAATGTATCACAGGCAAATCACTAATACCAATGATAGAATATATTAGCAAAAAAAAAACGTTTACAAAAAGCAAAGAGGAAAGATAGGAAAAGCTGTAGCCAGTTCGTTTTTGAGTGACTTAGTGTTCCACGAAAGCTCCCTTAAAAATTATTAACATCGGAGCATGAATCTTGCTTACTTCGCAGTCAGTAGGAGATGACTACAATATTCTTTTCAATATGCTGTATTACAAGCAAGAATGTCACCAAGTCACATTACCTTATTACAAGAATGATGATGACAGCGCTGTGGCCCGGCTCGGCCTCTGTCGGTCCATGACGGGCCAAGACGGGCCCGTCTTGGCCCGGTCTTCACCCGTGCCGAGCCTGCGCGCGTCCCGCGTCGCGGGACCGCCGAGCTGCCTTTCAAGCCCCTCCAGGGGCTCTGGATAAAGTGCTTCCATGCGTTGTAGTGAGGGCTGGGCAACAAAGTTCAGATTCTAACAGACACGGTCTCCCGCGTCGCGGGACCGCCGAACTGCCTTTCAAGCCCCTCCAGGGGCTCTGGATAAAGTGCTTCCATGCGTTGTCTTGAGGGCTGGGCAACAAAGTTCAGATTCTAACAGAAACGATCTCCCGCGTCGTGGGACCGCCGAGCTGCCTTTCAAGCCCCTCCAGGGGCTCTGGATAAAGTGCTTCCGTGCGTTGTAGTGAGGGCTGGGCAACAAAGTTCAGATCATCTATGCTGATGCTTATTAGGGAAGGCCTCCTATTAGAAATGATGTAGTGAATAATGTTAGAGAGTATAATTAATCACTAAACACAACAGAAATAGAAGTGAGAAATATTTTGCAACCAGCTAACATGAAAAGATTTCTACATATCATCTTAACTAACCTAAATTCATTATTCCCATTCTAATTTATGCTACATTGTGAAAGGTGTTTGACTTTGAAGGGATTACATATGCTATTCCCCCTCCAAAATAAGCTACACTGGGAAATATATTGGACATTAAAGGGGTTAAATGTACTATTCTAACAAAAGCGACATTACAGGAGCAGTTGCACATTAAAGGGGTTACATTTATCATTCCCTCTCCAATCTAAGATATATTACGGGAACCACTTCACATTAAAGGGGTTATCTTTAGTGTTCCAACTCCAATCTAGCCTCGATTGAGGAAGGTGTTGGATTAAAGGGGTTAGACTCACTATTCTTACTCCATTGTAACTGACATTGGAGAAGGCGTTGGACATTGAAAAGGTTAGATTTACTATTTTCACTCCAATATAATCTACATTGGAGAAGGCATTGGACATTGAAGGGATTAGATGTAATAATCCCACTCCAATCTAAAATACATTCGGAATGGTATTGAGGACTAAATTGATAGATTTACTATTCCCACTCCAATCTCAGTTACATTGGGGAAATCATTGGACATTTAAAGGGTTTAGGTTTACTACTCTAACTCCAAACTAAGCTACATTAGAGAAGGTGTTGGACAGTAAAGTGGTTATATTTACTAGTTGCACTCCAATGTAGGATACAATGGGGAAGACATTGTATAATAAAGGAGTTATATCTATCAATATCTATTCAAACTCCGACCCAAACTAAATTAAGGAAGGTGTTGAACATTTAAGGGGTTATATTTACTATTCCCAATTCAATCTATGCAAATTCTGTGGGAAAGCCCTGCACATTAAAGTTCATGTATTTAATATTCAAACTCCAACGTAATTTACATTGAGTGAGATGGTGAATTAAAGGGTTTCAGTTTACTTGTCTCCCTCCAATGTAGCCTACATATGAGAAGGTGTTGACTCTTAAAGAGGTTAGATTTATTATTCTCACTCCAATATGACCTACGTTTGAGAAGGTGTTGAATATTGAAGAGATTAGATCTACTCTTCCCACTCCAATCTAAGCTACATTCAGAAAGATATAGGGGAATAAAATTGTTAGATTTATTATCCCCACTCCAATCTCAGGTACATTGGAAAAAGCTTTGGACATTAAAGGGTTTGGATTTACTATTCTAACTCCAAACTAAGCTACATAAGACAAGGTATTGTACATTAAAGGGGTTATAATTACTAGTTTCACTCAAATGTAAGCTACAATGGGGAAGTCATTGTACATTAAAGGAGTTATATCTTCCTATATCTATTCAAACACTGACTCAAGCTAAATTGAGGAAAGTGTTGCACCAAAAAGGGTCATATTCACTAATCCCAATCCAGTCTAAGCAATACTGTGGGAAAGCGCTGCACATTAAATATTCAAACTCCAATCTAATCTACATTGAGTAAGATGTTAATTTAAAGGGTTCAGCTGTACTTCTCTTACTCCAATGTAGCCTACATATGAGAAGGTGTTGGACATTTAGGAGGTTAGGTTTACTGTTCTCACTCCAATGTAGCCTATATATGAGAAGGTGTTGGATGTTAAAGAGGTTAGATTGACTATTCCTACAACTATATTTGAGAAGGTGTTGGATATTGAAGAGGATAGATTTACTATTCCTACTTCAATCTAAGCCACAGTGGAGAAAGTGTGCAACATTGAAATAGTTATATTTACTATTCCAACTCTAATCTAGCCTACATGGAGGATGATGTTGGACATTAAACGGGTTAAATTTATAATTTCCACTCCAATCTAACCTACATTGGGGAAGGTGTTAGACATTAAAGGGGTTAGATTCCTATTCTAACACCAATTAACCCTACATTGGAGAAGGAATTGGGTATTGAAGAGGTTAGATTGACTATTTCCAATCCAACCTAAACTACATTGAGGATGGTGTGAGGCATAATAGGGGATATATTTCCTATTCTCACTCAATCTAAACTACATTGTGGAAAGTGGTAGATATTAAAGGGGTTAGATTTACTATCCCCACTCTAATGTAAATTACATTGAGCAAAGCGTTGGAAGGTAAATGGGTTATATTTACTATTCCCACTCCAATCTTAGGTACTGCAATGTAAACCACATTTGTAAACACATCAGACTTTAATAAGCATCTAATATCTGAATTTAATTGAATTCTACCAAAATACAATTAACAATATTAGAAAATAAAGCAGCAATATTCACTTCTGTAAATTAAAGTATTAAATAAAAAGTTGTATAATTGTTTAAATTGTAAACAGATCACCAACAAATACAGTTTATTCCGTAGTATTTTAGCAAAAATAAAAAATATATGATTATAAAACATAAAAAGCATATAAATAAACGTATTTACAAATAATGGAAATACCTAATAATAACTTAATTTCCTATCAATTAAACAACAAATTTAAATGAACAAATCTAGCTATTAAAAAAAATAGTTTGACAGAAAATGTAAAACATTATTGTCATCAAATAAAATGTGCTAAATTAAATAAGAATCAATAAATGTATCATTTCAAATAATACACATTTTGTTATTTATAACAGGCTATACAAAATATTTTTAATTTCAATTATTGTATGCATTAATGTTATGAAAGCAAAAACAACAGTTGATGGACAGAATGCAGAACAATGTCATACATTCACCCCAGTACAGAGATCTGGGCCTAAATCCATTGTTTTTTTGCTCACCATGCTTTTACAGTTTGAACCCAGCCATATGCAAATCAGTCTTGACCCAGTGCCTCATGGGAACAGTCCAGCCCGAACCGCCAAGCCAGGTCTTCCCTGGACTGGAACCAAGCATCCTAGGACCGGTTTCGGTGTTTCACCTCTCTTCAGCCAGGATAGCTTGATTCCAGTGGCATGGAGAGAACGGGACTCACGTGTGAGCATACCCGTCCCACTCGGGGTGACTAATGTAAAAACAACAGTTGATGGACAGAATGCAGAACACTGTCATACATTCACCCCAGTACAGAGATCTGGGCCTAAATCCATTGTTTTTTTGCTCGCCATTCCAGTTTGAACCCAGTCATATGCAAATCAGTTTAGACCCTGTGCCTCATGGGAACAGTCCAGCCCGAACTGCTTGGCAGTTCCGGTTGGACTGTTCCCATGAGGCACAGGGTCAGACTGATTTGCATATGGCCATGTCTGAACTGGGGTGGTGGAGTGAGCTAAAGAATGATGATGGATTAAACCCAGATCATTTGATTGGGGGTGAGTGTTTGATTTGCTCAAACGCTCCGTCCATCATCCCCTTTGGTATCGCTTTGTTCGCCCTAAGTTGGCAGGGTATGCCCAGACGTGGGTCCCTTGCTCACTTTGCCACTGGATTCAAGATAGCTTGGCTGATGTGGGTTATGAACTTAAACCGGTCCCAGGATGCTTGTTTCTGGTTCAGGGAAGACATGGCTTTGCAGTTCGGGCTGGAATGTTCCCATGATGCACAGGGTCAGACTGATTTGCATATGGCCATGTCTGAACTGGGGTGGTGGAGTGAGCTAAAGAATGATGATGGATTAAACCCAAATCAGTTGACTGGGGGTGAGTGTTTGATTTGCTCCGTCCATCATCCCCTTTGGTATTCCTGTTTTTATGTTTGTAACATAAAATGAGCATGTCAAAAGAGTGATAACCACTTTTGTTACAACGTAAGCAATTTATTAATGGAGTTACACCGAGTGTAGGCATTTTAATCATTTATTTGATTTTAAAATATTGTTGCACTTCTTTTGCAGGGAGTTTTTATTTATATAATCTTGCAGCATGACACAAAGCCTAAGTTACATGAAACAGCTATCATGTAAGGGCAGTGAAGTAAAAACATTGTTAACCAGCGCAATATCAAACATTCAGTCAGAACTTAACAATTCACCAATGAGAACAATTAGAAAATATGTCACCGATGGACCTATTGTTAAACGTGATAATTGTAATTACTGTTCCTACTCATTGATACTATACTCGTAACAAGCATGAGCAAAGCCAATCGGTTTGGATAGTTTTAGAAATATGTTTATTGCTGTGTAACATGTCTAGATTCAGCATCTGAAAATTCAAAGTCATTCAAATACTGGTTTTTGCTTTGATTTACTCACAAGAAAGTGTCCCTCAAGTGTCACACATTTGACTTTAGAATGTCACTCATATGCACACTAAAACCATGGAAATGTCACCCATAAGCCATCTGAAAACTTGACAGCTATGCACAACAATACATTATGTCGCCCATAAGCAAACCGAAAACGTGGCAGCTATGAGTTTATATACAAATATACAATAGTTTGTAGGAAGGTAAGCACATGAATTAAGCTAAGTGCTTACAGAACAGTAAAATTAATTTAAAATAAAAACATTTATGTTATTTAATTATTCTATTAAAAAATTTAGGAATCACACAGAAGCTTCATAATAATGGCACACAGATATTTTGCGCTGTAGTAGAGGAGTATTTGGTTGCCTGCAGGAATAATGAGCATGGTTTTAAAAGCATGTTACATAAATATTTTACTCACTCGTGAGAATGCATTGTATTTTTTTAATGTTTATGGTGCTCCTTCTGATGATTTTTGAGAGCTGGGCTCTTTTTGGGCTTCTTATGAAAGTTTTTGTGCTGTCGTTAGGCTTCTTTTTAAGGGGGATTGTGCTTGCTTAGTATTTCAAACCTAACAACACAGCAGCTGCTGGCAAGCAGCAACAAAAAGGGAATGTAGCCAGATAGGTGGTATCTAAGCTCCAGAGGGTATGACACTTACAGTGGGCAATTGGTGCTTGGGGTCACAGTGCTTTGGAACACTTGCAATAGGTCGACTGAGCAAGACACAGTAAAGCATCTGGGTAATTCACAGGACGATTTCACGCTGCTGCCTGTGATGAAACACACTTCTTTATAATATTAACCCAGCAGACTGGCTTTCAGGCATAGCTGCTCGCAGATCCCATTTCATGAGTGTCCTCTTCAGACACAATAACATTGTAATCATCTGTACCATGCGTTTTGTGAATGGTAGTTTTGACTTTTAACTTGCTAAGCAGGGAAGAGGTGTGGCGCCGTGGCCAGGGCGACTGACTCTGGAATCTGGGGCTCACGGTTCAATCCCCGACACCGGCGTCAGGTCATCCCAGCACCATGTGACTCTGGGTAATAGCTTGCTTAAACTTCCTGGCGGCCCTCAGCGCCGGGATGCTTTTGGGCAGCTGTTCGCGCTTTACAAATACTGGATTTGCATTTGCATTGAAGTGCCAAGGTCCTGTCTCTAATGAGCCCTCTGTCATGCCCTTGAAAGTGCACTCAGCAAAACAAATCTAGAAGCCAAAGAAAAAAAAATAATCTGCCTGACAGGCTTGACCGTTGAACATGACTAAAGTCATTGTGGCAGGGACTGGGGAAGGAAAGAGTAGGATAAGTAGGAGGAGAATCATAATGAGTAGGAGAATAAGAACCAGAAGGTGGAATACCAGGAGGGCTTGGATGATGAAAGCCAAGAGGACAAGAGGCACCAGTCCCAGGGAAACCTAATTTATGAGGAGTAGGGTTATCAACGCCAGAGTGGACCTGGAACAAATAGAGGATGAGAAACATGACACAGAAAAACAGGACTATGGATACTGGGACCAGGATGAGAAGGATAAGGAGGGCTAGGAGGATGTGGCACAGGTGGAGCTAACCCCAGTGGGCAAGAGCAAGAAAGAACAGAAGGACCATGGGTAGAAGAAACAGAAGGCCTTGGACTATAATAACGAGGAGGGCTTTAGCCAATAAACCAGTACAACAGGGATGTGAACAACCAGGCCCAGAGTAGCAGGCCCAAGTAAACACACAAAAGAGGACCAGTACTAACAGACCAATAGAAAGATGAACCAGAGACTAGAGAGTCAACACCATAAAGATCAGATCAAGGAGGACCAAGGGACCAGAATTAAACTGACCAGGACCGGTAGGACCACAACCAGAAAGGATCGGGGCTAGTGGGACCTGGAGACCCTTGATTAGAAATACCAAGGGTAAATAAAGGACCACAAAGTCTAGACCCAGTGGGACCAGGATCAGGAGGTTCATGAGCGTCAGACTCATGAAGATAGTAAACTAGAGTGAAAAGGACTACATGAGCCATAGTGATCTGCAGCATGGGAGCTAGGTGTACCCGTGACAGAAGGATAAGCAAGACCAGTTCCTTGAGGGCCATTACTGGAAGGACTGTGATAGAGGGTACCAAAACAGGGTGGATCAAGCAAACCAGGAAAAAAGGAGAATTAGTAAGACTAGAATGGGGCAGAAGGAATTGGGAACTAGGTGGGTGAAGGAAACCAAGGGTTACCAGAAGTAAGACCAGGGTTACATGAGCCAGGGGAACAAGGAGTAGAATGATTAGGAACAGACATACCAGGGGGCTAGATAAAGGGGAGCAGGGCCAGAAGGAATGGCCATTGAGAATTAGGGGGCGGGGATGAAGAGGTACAGGACCAGGAGCTGTGAAACAGGAGATCCACGATACAAAGCACTAGGTGCACAAGTACATTGTAATAACTATCAGAAGGACCAGGAAGTAGAGTGCCAGAAAGTTTTATCGCTTGAATGAACCAGAGGTCCAGGAACATCAGAAATAGGAAAGGCTAAGATGATCTCTTGTGGGTCAGGAATTACAGAGGCAAGAGGGCAAGAAGCAGGAAGACTAGGGCCAGTGAATCAGGACCAGATTGAAGAGGAGTTTGAAGATCAGAACCTGGTGGGCAATGGTCAGTAGCACAAGGAAACCAGGATAAGCAGGGCAGGGATTAGGAAGAGCAAGGGGACCAGTAGCAAGGGGACCCAGAAGACCAGAGCAAGGAGGACTAGGTGAACTAAAAGGGTCATAACCAGGAGGAATGGAAACAGAGCTAAGAGGGCTATGAAGAACAGGACAAAGGGGACCAGGGCTCCAAAATGATCCGGTTCAGGAGGACCTAAACAAAGAGAACCTGGATGAAGTGGGCCACGATCAATAGTTTCAGTACCTGTAAGACTATAATGAAAAGGAACAGGCTGGAGGACAAGGACAACCCAAATCAGGAGGACAGAGGCTAAGAGGGCCAGTAAATGAGAGGCCAGATCAACAGGACCTGTAGTATCAGGAATAGGAGGTTTAGAGTGTGGGGAATCAGAACAAGGTGAGCAGGGCCAAAAAAAACTGAAATGAAAAGAGCCAGGTGGGCCAAGACTGGGGGAACCTAGAAGGGTCAGGATGGTCAAAAGTCAAGGTTCCCGATAACAAGCACAAAAGGGCAAGAAAGACCTCCTGGCGACTAGGACTAAGGAGCCATGGCTAGGATGGGTAGGGAACCAGGTCTTTGAAAACAGACTGAGGAGAAACCTAACTGTAAGATACAGGACCAAGAGGATCAGGGCCAGTAGGCATATAATCTTGAGAAGGACAAGGACTATGAAAAACAAGAATAGCACAACCTTGATCAGGAGTGCCAGGTAGGTGAGACCAGGGGGATATGCAACCAGAACCAGATGGAGAAGTTCTACGAGGACCAGAAAAGTAAGGACTAGGGGGACCAGGAAGAACAGGGCAAAGAGGATCAGGACCTTGAGTACCAGAACCAGGTGCACCAAGGTCAGCTACAAAAAGAGGAACAGGGCCAGAGACATCAGGACCAGGATGACCACACCCTAGAGGTCCAGGTCACTGGGCTAGGAATCAAATGGCCAGGAAGATGAGGAAAACTATGGCCAGACCGAGGATGACAAGAGCAAGGAGGACCATGATCAGTTAGTGCAAAGGCATGAGGACCAAAACCAGGAGCATCAGTTCAGATCCTGTAAGACTGGGAAGATTTGGAGTATGAGGATAATGGACAGTAGGATCTGGAGACTAGTAAAGTCAAACATATTGATGGGGGCCTGCACCAAGGATATCAAGAGGACCACAACTAGGTACCAAAACCAGGAGGAGCAGGGCAAGAGCAAGAATGATTATACAGATCAGCACTAGGAGTACCAGGAAAAGGCCTAGCAGTGCCAGAGAGACCATGACCATAGGACCATGGAGCAGAAATTCCAAGGCCTTGGGGTAACAGGACCAGGATGCAGAATATCAAGAGGGCCTGAAAAGCAAGAGCTAAGAAAACATAGAGAAATGGACCTGGAAGTCCAGGAGGACCAGGATGACACTTAACAGGACCCAGACAAAGAGAACCAGGACCAAGAGGGCCCAGGCCATTTGATGCAATACCAGTAGAACCATGAGTACAAGGCACAGGGCTAGGATGAGCAGATGATCCAAACCAGGAAGACAAGAACTAATAGGGCAAGGCCTAAGAGAACTAGGATATGAGAGGCCAGATGGACCGAGGGGACCAACAGGACCAAGAACTGATGTACCAGGAATAAGATGAGCAGGGTGGGAAAGATAAGCAGGTCCAGGTCAAGCAGATGAGGGTCGAGAGGATGAGGAAGGAAGAAGAGCTAGGAGAAGGCAGCCTGGAATGACCAGGTTGGCCAGGAGAACCAGAACAAAGAAGGTTAGTCAGAAACAAAAGAATCAAGTCTATTGGCCACAAGATCAGGAAGAGAACACAGACTATGAGGACCAGGAATAGGAAAACCAGTGCTAGGCAAACCAGACTGAGAGTGATGAAAACTAGGAGAACAGAATCAGGAGATGGCCAAGCAACCAAAGCCAGCAGGACAAGAGCTTAGAGGACCACGGCCACTGCAAAAATGAAGATCAAGTCACAGAGGACCCAGGAGCACCAGAACCTGGCATGCTATTACAAGGAGGTTCAGAACCAGAGGGGGAAAGGAGGACCACGACGAGGAGAGCCAGGATGACAGGGGCCAAGGTGAACGAGCTGGAACAGAATGACCTGAACAAAGGAGATCAGGACTAAGTGGGCTCGTTAGTTCAGAATCAGGATTACAAGATGCAGGAAGACCATGGCCAAGAGTATCATGACATGTTGGAAGAGGACAGGCAGAACTAGTCAGGGAAGGAACAGGTGGACTTTTGCCATTAAGAGCAGGGACTAGATTGGAAAGGATTAGGTGGATCAAAATAAGCAAGATCAGGAAATGGGCTAGGAGGACCAGAACCTGAAGTACAAAATGGAGCAGGAGGACGAGGGACTGGAGTATCAGTACCAAGCTGGTGAGGATCAGGAGGACCAGGATCAGCACACCAGGACCAAAATGAACACACCCTACCTAATAGGACCTAACAAGGAGGACTAGGACCTGTGGACGCAGTACCTGGTGGACCTCGAAGAGAGACCAGGGCAAGGAGATTCAGGATGAGTCAATCCAGGAAGACTAGGAGTGATAGATCTAGGAGAACCAGGACAACAAGGTTGGGTGGGGAAGGTCTCAGCATACCAACGAGATCAGCATGAAGAGCAGTAGTACCATGAGAAGGAGGCTCAGGAAGGTCTAATGCATGTAAGTGCCAGAAGCAGGGCTAAGAAGACAAGGATCAGGAAAGATGGGAACCAGAAGCAACAGATTCAGGAAACCAGTACAAGGGTGACCAAAACTAGATGGACCAGGGCCAGGAGGAGGATCAGGAGGACCAAAACAATCCTGAAAAGGAGGACTTGGAACAGAACCAAGAGGAGGACCAACACCAGAAGGCACAGAAGGACTTGAAGTAGAGGAATAGGACTGGGAGGAGTAGGACGCTTATGTGGTTCTATGCCACATGTCTTTGGATATACCTTTTATAAACGGTTCTCTTATTCATGTGTCTTATGATGGTAACCTCCAGAAACCTACACCTTTTTAGCCAATGTATAGAACTAGTATTTGCTGAAGTATCAGCACCATCCCGATGAACTGATGGAGTTCCTCTAAGCTCTAAAACAGGCCCATAATTTTTCTTCATTCCACCATGAGATTATAATGAAGCCTCCCAAATATCTTGTGTTTGTGACTTCATAAGGGGCCCTATGCAATTGTTTCTGTTTTGATAAGATAACCCTAAAAATCAGGTGGCACTATGTCACTAGGATACAACATTACCTGTTCTGGCCTTTGCTTTACCAAATCATTGTTTTCAGGTATTTTAGTCTGATTTGTGTAATTGAACTGAACCAGAATTAATAATTCCAAAATGCACTGATTTGCTGCCGAAAAGGATACAATGGAGCTTTTTTGTAATCTTATATTTGGCCCTGGTACATTCCCATGGTTTTATGTGTAAGAAAAAAAGAGCTTCAACTAGTCTTGCAAAGGTTCTAATAATCTTTATCATTAGCCACCTCTGAAGGTAAATTTAAAGGAGTAGGAGCATGAGTGGAGCACAAGACACCTTCATAAGGGGCTTCCCAAAACATTGTATCTTGGGCCATATTGCAATGAAGTGATTTACTATGCCATGCCTGTCTAAATAACATGGAAACATTCAAACATTTGTGACCTTTGGACCAATAAGGTGGGTGAAGCTTGTGTAATTTTCTATAGCATAATTAATCGAAATTACAGAAAAAACATGCTGAATAACCCAACATTTAGCACTATTTTCTAAGCACAAAATGCATCTGTGCATCTAAAATGGACTATAGGATGCATTTTGTGCTAATAAAATAGAGCTAAATGCAACAGAAGAGGAATGGAAGCAGCCAGCATTAGCTCATGCTAGTTAAGTTAGTCATTCTTGTGCTCCTGATGTAGGATTTTTGTAATTTTGTAAGCAGTGTAATTGCATAATTTTCAGTAATTTGGCACCACAAGAGTAATGGTGAATTACTGCAATTACTCCGGAGTAATTACAATTTCACTCTGGACTACCTTTAAATTAGTGCTTACATTTAAGCCAGTTTTTGCACTAAGGGCTCATGTTGCAAAATCACAGAGTTTGTGACCACAAAAGTGATTATCATTATATACAAAATACCTTTTTACGATTTGGAAAATTCTTTCGATTTATAGGAGGACTTTTGTGAATGTTTCTGATTTACAAATAGGTGGGTTAAAGGCAGGGTTTCTCACTCAACCTTTTTCAATATGGAAAGGAATTTATTTAAATACTTTACTACTGAAATTGCTGTTGCACACCATTGATGAGTTAATAACCCTCAATTTGTGGTGGTAACTAATTGGCAAAGGAGTGTAGGTGAAACAGAAACAAAAGACGGTCATAGAGAGAGATTGAGACATTGCAAAGATGTACAGGGATGGCTAGAGGCTGGTCTGAGCAGAGACAGACAGAGGTCTGCAGAGGAAGTGCACAGATTCAAACATGGACAATGAACCCAAGGCTGTGAACTAGGTGTATCATGCCCCAGCATGTTAAGAACCCTACCCGTGGCAGTCCACTAACACTTCCACTACATCTCTCCTCCCCCCACTTACTACTACCGCAGTCACCAAGTGCACCTAATCTACAGTTGTTATCTAGCAACAGGGTGACTAGTTCAGAATGTCTGCAGTTTGATCAGTGACTGCATAAATTGTAAGGTTCCCACACCAAATGGTAATTATTCTCTGCTTTTTTGCTTGGTGTGATGGTAAATAATGAAGCTTCTTTGTTATTTGCATGCCTCAGGCCAAAGAGTACATTATTTCTGCCACATAGTCAGCAACTAGGAAAATAGTGAATTTTATGTGCAATTTGCATTAATGCCAGCAAAGTAGTACATGATCTTTGCTTTCTAGTCAGTAGCTGGGTAAATAGTGAAGCTTCTTTGCTGTTTGCATGGCTGGCAGCTAAATAGTACATGATCTCTGGTATTTAGTGGGCGGCTGGGTAAATGGTACATTTTCATTTCTTTTACGCTTGTAATGCCAATTGCACTTGTTTGCTAAAAAAGTCCCAGACTTACCAAGGCCAGCTGCACTAGCGTTTCCAATGCTTGTGTTATTGTGGCAGTCCCTTGCTGCACCCATCTAACTTACTTTGGGGCATATTAGCAACGCTTTGCGATAACTATCGCAAAGCGTGCTTAGCGCTCCTTTTCCTAACGCCCGCTATCGCAGGTCTTTATAGCGGAGATATTGCGTTATTAGCAACGCGTATCTCCAAGGCGATAAAAATTCCTGCGATAGCGGGGAAATCGCAGTTTTGCAGGGAACATCGCTGGTTCTACAGCGATGTTCCCTGCAAAACGGCGATAACCTTGCTGATACGACCCTGTAGTCGTATCAGCAGAATCCACCCCCTATGTTAGGGGTGGCTAAGTCAGGATTTTAGCAGACGTTAGTTTTTGGAGAAAACAGCAGTTTTCTCCAAAAACTAACGTCTGCTAAAATGCTAGGGCATCCTTGCTGATAGCGCGAAGCTGCGTTATGGATGTTCTGACATGTAGTGAATGTCAGGAACGCCCACTTTGCATCTCATTAGAGATGCAAAGGTAGGCGTAGCGAAAAAGGGTGCTAACATGCATATTCGCATGTTAGCACCCTCTTGCTGATAGGGCGATGGTTTTATCTCCGCTTTTCTGGCTTTTAAAGCCAAAAAAGCGGAGATAAAGCCCTTGCTGATATGCCCCTTTATTTCCAGCGAGTCGGGCAATTGATCATCGATTTTCACAAGCACCACTTGGATAAATAATATGCTTTTTTTATGAGGTATTTATATCACTCCTGTATACTGAGTGGAGAAACCTTCCCACACCCATGAATTTCATCTGCGAAGATGCCACGTGCCGAATAGGTTTGTTAGAAGGCATCAATCCCTGCATGTATGAGCCATGTTATGGGAGTAAATTACAAGTTCTCACTGACTCCAACATGGCTCCCGCTCACCCTTCATTAGGCGGCTTCTTATTGCTGAATATTCTAACAGCTTCCTGTCCTCAGACAGAGCTGCAGTCATCTTCTCATCTCAGGAGAAAGTCGTCAAGGTCATTATCAACCATGAAAACAACCTCATTATTTCAGATCCCAGTCAGAGGCGCCACGGGGAAGGAGCTTTATTTAATGAAAATATCAATACAGGAAGAATTTGAAACTGCAATCTGCTCAACCCAAATACTGCAAGGTAGCATTTCAAGCCCTAAGTGCACAAATCTGCATATTGAATAGGTTTAGCTGTCCAGCCTATGGGCTGTAACAAACTGAGCAGCCTTAACACAGTCAGACCAAAGCATGGCTACAACGCACTGGATTTAGGGCAAATTGCATTTTTTTATGAAATCAATTTTAAAATCGGTTTCAGTGGGCTGTGCAAGTTGTTGATTTTTTGGTATAAAGCATTTTGAAAAGAATAATAAAAATAAAGCTGAAAGAGTGATACATATGTGCATGCAATTTGTGCGACACAAGCATTTTATCTAGTGACTTAAATGCTGTGCAGCTCCATTCTGCTCCCTTTGGTTTTTATTCATCCACTGTGTCGGGAGGTAGTAAAAAATGCTATTTTAGCGAAGGAATGAGTGAATTCCAAACTCACACCCCATAGATCCTTTTTTTGTAGGAAACCTCTTCTGACAGTATGGGCCCGATTCACAGAACTAACTTAAGACAAAATCCTAAACTTACTACCATTTTCGTATTCACAGAAGGCACTTACTCATTTTGGTATTCACAGAAGACACTTACTCACTTCCGTATTCACAGAAGTTAGGAGTCCTAACTTTAGGACTCCTAAATGCCTTCTGTGAATACCGAAAGTCTTAAAATTAGGATTTTTCTCAGTTTTGGAGTCCTAAAGTTAGGACTCCTAACTTTACTACTACTAAACTGAGAAAAATCCTAATTTTAAGGCTTTCGGTATTCACAGAAGGCATTTAGGAGTCCTAAAGTTAGGAGTCCTAACTATACTACTACTAAACTGAGAAAAATCCTAATTTTAAGGCTTTCGGTATTCACAGTGTGGAAATATGGATTTTTCTGGTCAGTTATGTCCCCTATCTTGGACCCCAACGGTTCTATGTGCATGTTACAAGTACATGTATGTTCCCTCCAGTTCCAGTTATGAAGACGCAAACACATGTGTGTCCACCGTCAACATGTCCTCTGTCAGATCCGCCATGAATAGGCCGGATATTCCATTCCTAAGTATGAAAAGCCACCGGCTTTATATGGTTTACCTATGCCATTTTACAGTCCAGGCAAGTAGGCCCTGATTCTGTCATCAAACTCTTCTTGCCTTCTGCCTCTGAAAACTCCAGTCTGAGCCTGCAACCGTGACCATGAACTTTGTCCCATTCTCTGCGCGGCTCACGAAGCCTGACATCTGCCAAGAACTGTATTTCACCTTCGAGTTATCTGCTTCACCCCTCAGCCGATGCATTCCTGTCTAGTAGTTTAAGTAAACATTCTTCCAGCTACCGAGCAAAAGGCCCGGCTTCTCTGTCTTTATGCAAGTAATTCATAGCCCTGTTACCATGGAATATTCCTACCCCCTCGCATTTAGTGTAGACACTTAGACGCTTGTACACGCACGCACCGTCAGTATAGAATAGATTCTGTCCGAGAGTCCTTCTTTTGTGGATAACATAGTTCTTTAAACATAGGATGTTAGATATGATTTGGGATTAGGTTGACTTGACCCCCCAGACTTTTCGTCTCCACATGTAGAGCTAAATGTCAAGTCCCCTTCACCCCCTAGTTGCACGTCAATCACACGTCATGCTGCTGCGCGCGCATCTATGCCAAGTATTATCTTATAGATCCACCTATATATGACATCATAACCAATTATGTTCCTTTTTACTCCTTATTACACCCATTTTCGGTTACGCATATGAATCGTCATTTTCCTTATCAATTGTTACGCCTACTGCATTCGCTTCATTGTAATGTATGTACTATAAAAGTCATTTCTCGTCAATAAAGTATGTACTTCACTTCCTGAACCTCCGTGGTGATGGAACTTGGAGCAACCGATTATAATCGTTCATTGGAATAAAGCCCATTCCGAACCTCTAATATCACGGATTCTGCCTCTCATTTTTACTGAGCTGTTTTATTATGTTTCCGTATCAAATTAAGTCCCGGTAAAGGAATTTTATTTACCACATGAATGGCGCCCGAACAGGGACACTTTCTCATCTCACGCGCCGGCGGTGAGTTGCAGGCCCGGTCTCCTGCCACAGCTGGACGGACAATAACGCGTACCAGCAGGATTTCCTGTATCTCCCTCCGGTCAAGCGGGGGCGACTGAGGCTGCGATCAACACCCAGACGAGGCGGTGAGAAGTGCGAAGTATCCCGACCAGAGCCTAGCTGAGAGAGCAAGATCCGAGGTATACAGAGGCCCACCAGTTCGAAGTCGAGTCCAGTTTCCGACGAGTCGAGTCGAGTCCAGTCCGGTCCAAGTTCAGTCTCCGAGGCCTTCCGTTTCCGAAGCTACCCGGTGAGTACCATTACTGGGGAGGCATTTCTGACGTGCACATAGGTTGTGCCGGTCAAGACGGGTTTGGGTACACAAATCCGGTCTGCACTGTTTTAGCAGTGTATATGTACTGTTTAGCAGTATATCAAGTATTCCGAAGTATCTAGTTATTGTCAAAGAATTATGCTTGGTGATTAGTTATACAGACGATCATCATTGTTGGTTATTTTAAAGGTTAAAAAAATGTTTAATGTTTAATGTTTAATGTGTTAAACGTCCTGCATATTGTGGTATGAATGGTTGTTCATTATTGTGCTTTTGTACTAAGTGTGTTCAAGATTAAGTATCAGATCAGTTCTCAATATGCCGCTCTTTTCGAAATTAAGACAGATCACTACAAGAAAAGGGGTACTCGAAGAAGCCGTTCCTATTCCTCCTAGGGACACTCCAGGGTACTTCATGTATCATAAACATGGCTTAGACGCTATATTATTTCTTGATTTATGGGTAGACTACACCAAGGAATTACCAGAAAGTCAGAGGTGGCCCGCAGCGGGGACCTGGGATGCAGAGTGCATCATGAAAGTCGAGGAAGAGTTATGGAAAAGGAAAGTCAGACAGTCACAGAAAGATGCCGTTGAGTTATGGCGTAAAGAATCTCATAGACGTACAGAAAAAGCACGTAGACAGGAGGAGAAGAGTAAAGAGAATTCCAATAAAGTTCGAGAAAATCTATTAATTGAGGAAGGTATCCGAGTGAAATCAGAACAAGTAGACAGACAAAGGAATGCCCTTATGAATGGTATGTATCCCCTTCTGGCCGAAGGATTACCTAAAGCTACTCCAGAAACACCGAAAGACTTGCCGCCCCCATTATTTCCAATAAAGGTACATCCTAAGGGGCATCCTAGAACCGCAGAAGATGTTTTCCTTTCCTCATATTTAGATGACGCAGCTCCCGAGTATGCTAATTCCGCCCCACATAGACCGCCTATCAGGGAGGTTCAACGCCAAGACCCAGTACCCGTATCCCTACAGCAACCGATCGTGTCACAAGTTCCGGCAAACACATCTGTTTCTACATCTGTTCCTACAGCTGCTTCTATAGCTGTGTCCACACCTATAGTTGCTGTGTCACGTTCAACGAATCCTTTCACACCCGACACCCCAGATGGGGCTGCGGGAGGTGCTAGCAACATTTTTTCTACGCCACCCAGAATAAATAAACTTACTTTTCAAGAGTCAGCACATTCACGTACCCCCAAACTCATAAATGCCCGTACGCTTAAGGAACTTCTTGTAGATTGTAGATATGACCCTGTGCCCGGCAAAGAGGACGAAATGACCCTAGCATCATTACGTATCAGACGAGCCGCAGTGTATTTAGGGAAATTACCAGGAATGACTGCGCATCTAGATAAAATATACCATTTTGTCCAAACAGGGCGAGATCCAGAATGTATTAACAGAGCTATGGAATACCAGAAAGTGGAGATACAGGGGGAACTGTTACGTTTCCTCATAAATTGTGTGATCAGAAATGAAGACCGATCGGGGGTAGACCCGGAAGCAATGCAAATTCTTACCCGATGGAGCCAGAATATATCAGAAGGTAGACATGATAAACAAAATTGTATAATAGCCATGTGCCGAAAGATCCGTAAAGAAATAGAACGCCTACACGAAGAAAGATTAGCGGTAGACGAGTTCGAACAAAACGAGGAGGAAAGGTCAGGACTGCCCGCAGGACAGTCAGACACCATAGCCTATGTAGGTAAAGGAAGATCTTGTAATAGTAATAGATGTCCTATTGACCCGATACGTCCGATATGTCCAGATAATAACAGGAATTTCCAAATACCTATAATTAACATCAGGTCTAACGAGCATTCGTTCCAAGCCGCCGACAAACTACTCCGAGAACGAAGGGGTTATCATTTCCTCGATTCTATGGATGAACAAGATTTAGCTAGGGCAGCTGTCCATTGGGTTGACAGTCCCGGAAAATATAGTGATGATACAGTAGCACGCGCATTCTTGAATCTCACCCCAGATGAACAGCGGTTAGCTGGGATTTATATGATTCAACAACTCATTATACTATATCAGAGTCAGCATTCGGACCCTGGTCCCTTACCCGATATATTGACTGAATTGCTTATGAATAGATGGAAAGGTTCAGGTACTAAATTAATTAAAGAAATTCTAGAATCAAGAAAGCAGTATATTCTTTTTGTATGTTCAGACCGTGTCTCATTGCCCATCAAGGAAAGAACCACGTATTACATGGATAGACAGAATCCTTTACGAGAAGTGCACCCAATAAAAGGCGAGGACAATGAGTTTAAGCGCGTATTTGTATATACGCCCATATCAAAAATAGAATTGTTAGAAATGAAGAAAGTGGTACCCAGTCATGACAAAGATCCAGCGGGTTTTCACCGAGAAATTAAAGACATGTTACTCATGGGAGAGTATACCTATCCCGACATTATGACAATATTAAAGGTATTGATGCCTGCTGGCATTTATGAGAAACTCAGGGAAAAAGAGTGGGAGGTAGGAGACCAAAAGATAGAATGGTCAGTATTAGAAGCAGAAGAAAAGGCCCGAACTGCAGGAGCAGGACTTGGGGATAAAACTAAAGCACTACCAGGTTTATTAGTACAGGTACTGCCACGTTTATTAACTACGAAAAAGGAAGATTGGGGTACAATTTCAGCCTGTAAACAGAAGCAAGATGAAGACACTAGTGATTACTATGCCCGATTTGAAAAATGTTTTGGTATAAATAGTGGCATAAAAGCAAGTAGCGAATCATACCCACACCTGTTTGTAACAAAATTAGTAGAAAATGCTCTGCCCCAAGTAAAGAATAGAGTATTAAAATTCGAGAGTACCTGGCAAGGTAACACTCCATCACAAATGTTACAAATGTTACAGTACCATCACAATAGAATTAGAGAGGAACAAGAACATGAACACAGACGCATGAAAGACACAAAAATGAAAATGTTAGTTTCTCAGACAGTTCCAGCTGAAGGACATAAAAAGGGTATGACACATTCCGGTGACTCAGCCGGACCTGTAAAAGGGACATGCAATTATTGTAAAAAGCCAGGTCATTACGTACACGATTGTCCAGTTTTGAAACATAATATCACCATAGGTAAAACACAAGAAAGACCACGGCCACTTAGACAAGATCAGAATGAACAAGGAGCTCCGCAGCATGCACAGGCCATGCCAGCCGCACAACAGTCTATACAGTTTGTGCCAGCTGCACCAGCGCTGCCTGTTGCTGCCACACAAACCACGACACGACAACTGTACCAGACCGCACAGTACGACTATCCTGATTATCAATGATACGCATGAACCAGCCTAGAGAGGGAAGTTGACTTACCCCTTATCGAGATCCCTGTAGATCAAGAAGGACCTTATGTACATAGTGAATTATTAGGCCAAGACAGAAAATTTTTACTCGATACAGGGGCAAGTCGAACGACCATAAAACGTAGTGAAGTTCCAGGGGCACCCCTCTCAGGCTCACAGAATATTTCCCTTGGTTTTTCAGGAAAACCTATTGTTAATGAAGTATCACAGCCACTTCCACTTACGATAGGACCTCTGACCCGAACTACAGATTTATTGCTTACTAAATCATGTCCAGAAAATCTGTTAGGAATAAAAACACTGAAAGCTCTAGGAGCTATAATATGTTGTTCTCCGGAAGGAGTAAGGTTGTTTTTACGTGATTTTAAAGGTCATTATGTGTCTAGAGACATGGATCCCCGACTGCAGACTTTACCTACACATCTATGGGCACAAGGCCCTACTGATGTTGGATGCATGAATATTACACCATATCGAGTCACATTAAAGGCAGGAGTGGTGCTACCACGAATGCGACAATACAAGTTACCACCAGATGCTGTAGTGGCTTTACTACAAATCATTGACGAGCTCATTGCCCAAGGAGTAGTTGTAGAAACAGATTCCAATGTATGTAATTCACCGATAATTCCGATTCTTAAACGAACAGATCCAAAGGCCCCGCCAGTATATCGATTGGTTATTGATCTGCGCGAATTAAACAAATGCATTGTGCCACAATTTCCTGTGGTCCCAGATATCTCGTCATTACTGACAGCTATTGATTCCGAAGCGACATTCTTTACTGTAATCGATCTCAAGAATGCCTTTTTCAGCGTCCCAATAGATCCGGAAAGCCAATATTTGTTCGGATTTAGTTTAAATGGACGTAGCTTTAAATTCTCACGCGCACCTCAAGGATTTACAGAAAGCCCCAGCATCTATAGCCAAGCACTGAAACGAGAACTAGACAGTATCCACATGCCAGTTAACACTGCTCTGCTTCAATATGTCGATGATCTGCTGATCACCGCGAGAAGCGAACCGGAATGTGAAAAAGCATCACTGACAGTTTTACAATTTCTAGCCGAAAAGGGGCACAAGGTGTCCCCTTCTAAGCTGCAATTCTGTGTCCAGCGAGTTATTTATCTTGGACACTCGCTGTCCAAGGAGGGAAGGCAGCTTACACCCGACCGCATTCAGTTAATAGCTAACATGCCAATACCCAAGACGCAAAAGGAGGTGCGGGCTTTCATAGGCCTCACTTCATATTGTAGGCAGTGGATCCCTCAGTATGCATTTCTAGCAAAACCACTCATTCAGTTGATAACACAGGAGGCAGCCACATCGACTGTTCTCCCTTGGACTCAGGAACATACACAAGCTTTTGAAAGCCTAAAGAAAGCTTTATGTCAAGCACCTGTTTTAGCAACGCCATGTTACAGAAAACAGTTTACACTTTTTGTTACAGAACGCGAAGGTACTGCCTTGTCAGTACTCACACAGGAACAAGCAGGAGCACACAAACCATGTGCTTATTTTTCTAGTACATTAGATCCTGTAGCTCAGGCTTTGCCTGCATGCCTAAAATCAGTGGCAGCGACAGCTTTAGCAATCAGACAAAGCGATGCCATAGTGTTAGGACATCCATTGACAGTTCAAGTACCACACGCAGTAGAGGTTCTTGTAAATAGAACGCAAACACAACACCTGACTATAGCGCGACTTACAGGGTACGAACTTACATTGTTTCAGCCACACATAGAAATCAGACGCTGTAACACATTGAATCCTGCCACACTTTTGCCAGCAACCGGAACAGACCCACTAGCCCATGACTGTATTGAAGTTATTACAATAACGACGAAACCCAGACAAGACTTAACCGATGTCCCATTGTCAGACCCAGACCTGACATTGTATGTAGATGGTTCATGTATGAGAACAAATACAGGAGAGTTGGTGGCTGCTTACGCAGTCACAACAGATACTGAAGTCATTGAAACTAATCGTATAAATACTTTGTCAGCTCAAGCCGCAGAGCTTATTGCTCTGACACAAGCCTGTATTCAAGCCACAAATAAAAAAGTCAACATATACACTGATTCACGTTATGCATTCGGAGTTGTACATGACTTCGGCGTGCTGTGGCGAGAGAGAGGTTATTTAACTTCCCACGGTGCCCACATTCAGCACGGACCCCTCATTCATGCCTTATTAGATGCAATACATCTACCTACTGCAATATCAATTATGAAATGTAAGGCTCATACGAAGGTTACTGATATCATTTCTCAAGGCAATGATCTAGCCGACAGAACAGCTAAACAGACTGCTCAAACCCAAACATCCGACATGACAAAGACAATAGTCCCGATGCCGACACATTGTATGACAGTTAAAGATCCTACCCTTGACGTAATTGACATCCAGACACATGCTACACCAGACGAAATAAAGAAATGGACTGAATTAGGAGGGATCCAAACGGACCAAGGATGGATGATGAAGGAAAAGTCTGTATGGTTCCTTCCTGATTCAATGGTCCAAGTTATAATTAACACTATACATAGTCCAGCACATCTAGGAGAAAAAGCTATGCTAGATAGCATTCAACACATTTGGTTCAATAAACATTTACGAGCAGCAGCCAAACAAAAGGTCCGTACCTGTATGATCTGTTGCCAGTTCAACCCAGGAAAAAGTGTTCCCGTAGAACAAGGTGGATTTCATCCTCCTAATCACCCTTTTGAAGTCCTCCAGATGGATTATATCCAGATGGAACGATGTCGAGGATTCAAATATGTTCTCGTAGTTGTCTGCGCTCTGTCCCGCTGGACGGAGGCATACCCAGTTTCAGATTACACTGCCCCGACTACTGCCAAACAGTTAGTTCGAGAATTCTTCCCACGATACGGTTTACCACGTGTTGTTCACTCAGATAACGGCCAGCCGTTCTCATCCGAATTAATGAAACATGTTTCACTTTTGTTAGGTTATCAGTGGAAATTCCACTGTGTCCGACACCCTGAGGCAGCAGGTCTCGTAGAAAGACATAATCAGACCCTGAAAATTAGATTGTCCAAAATATGCAGGGAGAAAGGTGTCGACTGGGTAGTAGCACTACCAGTTGCACTCTTTTTCACAAGAATGGTAGCACACTCTCGAACAGGGCTATCCCCGTATGAGGTGATCTTCGGCAGACCACCAAATATGTGGGGGACGCCCATACCACGCAAAATAACTGATATTGACTGTAATATGCTGACAGATTACCTGGCTTCCTTGATGTCTGCACTACAATCTTGTCGTTCACAGGTAGCTGCAGCCTTTCCCGACAACACTGAGGTGAAACCCCATGACGTAGTTCCGGGGGACCTCGTACTTGTGAGGAATTTCGACCGAAAGACTCAGCTGGAGCCCAGGTGGAAGTCACCCAAGTTGGTCCTGCTGACCACAAGAACAGCCGTGAAGATTGAAGGCAGGAAAGGCTGGATTCATTCAAGTCATATCAAGAAATTTCATGGACTTCCTGCAGATGTAAACAGCCCACCTCGTGTGTCTTCACCCATTGACTCAAAACTTCCTTTTGTTGAACAGAGCAACTCTGAACACTATAAACTAAAGCTTAGGCCCAACCAGTCGAGCAATTTGATTGTTTAAGTCCTCTCCAAGGTGAAGCGGTTGAATTGTCTCTGACATGTATCCCTTGGACCTGAGTAGAGAAAGCACCCGGAAAATGTTGAAACGACAGGCGTATTGTAAATCACTGCGTAGCCATTGCATAGTGACATTATTAATCTTGTTTTTCTTAAGTCTTTTAATAATTACTGCAAGTATATTGTTGCACATATATTACCCTATTGCCAGAAATGTTTACAATATTACTGCTGAACATTCTTTTAGTGACCTACCGCCACATGAATTGTCTTATAGACTTGCGCTGCGCAATAACACTTTCATTAGTATGTTACATCATTCCCATCAGACTAGTAATGCAACTAATTGTTGGGTGTGTGGCCGACTCCCTCCCTATCAGAATTATGAAGGAGTCCTGCCTTTCTTTCCACATCCGTTTACACATAATGGCTCCTGTGGAGCATGGTTTAGTTTAATCAATTCCATAGACTCAGATACAGCCGTTTACCAAGACCAGTGGGTGTGGGGAAATCTGAACCTAGTTTTACTCAAGGTCTGCTACCCTGACAAGGAGGGTCGCCCCAAAAGAACAGGAACTGATCTAGAAAATGAAGTATATGGATTGGGTAATTTTACACCTAATCTCATGATTCTGAATGTCGAATCCGAAGTTGAACTAATTTTGCCCACCATGTCAGTATTCCCAGTAAAGGGTGAATTATGTGTAAGAAAGGTTGGTTCCATACATATGGGCCATAGTAAATGCACTACTATAGTAGAATTCAGTGATCAAGGCAAATCTTCATTTAGAGCTTATCGCCACTCCTACTTTATATGTGGTCAGACTGCATATATGCGTCTACCTCTAGATTGGGATGGTACCTGCTACATTGCATTCCTTTTGCCACCTGTTTTCCTAGCTCCTCCTGATTATTATAGAAATATTCATTTAGTACACAACAGAGAGCGGAGAGATCTCCCAATTGTCGATTACACTGAAACAGCATGGGAAAAATACACAGATTTCAATAAAGGCATCTTTCCCTATATAGGTACTGTTACTAATAGTAAGCTGATACGTAGATTAACTAGAACCCTTGAAGCGGTAGTGAATGAAACTATTTCCGCCTTAGGCAATTTAACAGAAGAGCAGTCTGCTATGCGGATTGTTGTGCTTCAAAATCGTCTTGTCCTTGACGTCATCCTGGCTGATAGGGGCGGAGCTTGTAGGGTCATCGGATCAAGCTGCTGCGTATTCATACCAGAAAATTCGCCATCTGTATATAAAGCTATAACTCGCCTTCATAAGATTGTAAGCCAGATACACCAGAACCCAGGCACTTGGACTTGGTCCGGTTGGTTTTGGAGTGTGATATCAGCTTGGGGATGGAGAGTTCTATCCTTTCTAGGTATTGGCCTTCTCATACTATTCAGTTGCTGTCTATGCCTGCAATGTGGACCAGCGATTTGTGGTCTGTGTGCCACATCGTGCATTCCACATCAAGATTTTCATTCAAGATCCCGGAAGAAGAAAGAAGAACAAATGATGCTATATGAACAGATCAATGGATTAATGAAGATTGATATCTCTTGACGGGCAAGTAGGGGACAAGGAGGGAATGTGGAAATATGGATTTTTCTGGTCAGTTATGTCCCCTATCTTGGACCTCAACGGTTCTATGTGCATGTTACAAGTACATGTATGTTCCCTCCAGTTCCAGTTATGAAGACGCAAACACATGTGTGTCCACCGTCAACATGTCCTCTGTCAGATCCGCCATGAATAGGCCGGATATTCCATTCCTAAGTATGAAAAGCCACCGGCTTTATATGGTTTACCTATGCCATTTTACAGTCCAGGCAAGTAGGCCCTGATTCTGTCATCAAACTCTTCTTGCCTTCTGCCTCTGAAAACTCCAGTCTGAGCCTGCAACCGTGACCATGAACTTTGTCCCATTCTCTGCGCGGCTCACGAAGCCTGACATCAGCCTATTCTCTGCCAAGAACTGTATTTCACCTTCGAGTTATCTGCTTCACCCCTCAGCCGATGCATTCCTGTCTAGTAGTTTAAGTAAACATTCTTCCAGCTACCGAGCAAAAGGCCCGGCTTCTCTGTCTTTATGCAAGTAATTCATAGCCCTGTTACCATGGAATATTCCTACCCCCTCGCATTTAGTGTAGACACTTAGACGCTTGTACACGCACGCACCGTCAGTATAGAATAGATTCTGTCCGAGAGTCCTTCTTTTGTGGATAACATAGTTCTTTAAACATAGGATGTTAGATATGATTTGGGATTAGGTTGACTTGACCCCCCAGACTTTTCGTCTCCACATGTAGAGCTAAATGTCAAGTCCCCTTCACCCCCTAGTTGCACGTCAATCACACGTCATGCTGCTGCGCGCGCATCTATGCCAAGTATTATCTTATAGATCCACCTATATATGACATCATAACCAATTATGTTCCTTTTTACTCCTTATTACACCCATTTTCGGTTACGCATATGAATCGTCATTTTCCTTATCAATTGTTACGCCTACTGCATTCGCTTCATTGTAATGTATGTACTATAAAAGTCATTTCTCGTCAATAAAGTATGTACTTCACTTCCTGAACCTCCGTGGTGATGGAACTTGGAGCAACCGATTATAATCGTTCATTGGAATAAAGCCCATTCCGAACCTCTAATATCACGGATTCTGCCTCTCATTTTTACTGAGCTGTTTTATTATGTTTCCGTATCAAATTAAGTCCCGGTAAAGGAATTTTATTTACCACAACAGAAGGCATTTAGGAGTCCTAAAGTTAGGAGTCCTAACTATACTACTACTAAACTGAGAAAAATCCTAATTTTAAGGCTTTCGGTATTCACAGAAGGCATTTAGGAGTCCTAAAGTTAGGAGTCCAAACTATACTACTACTAAACTGAGAAAAATCCTAATTTTAAGACTTTTGGTATTCACAGAAGGCATTTAGGAGTCCTAAAGTTAGGACTCCTAACTTCTGTGAATACCGAAATGAGTAAGTGCCTTCTGTGAATACCAAAATGAGTAAGTGCCTTCTGTGAATACCAAAATGGTAGTAAGTTTAGGATTTTGTCTTAAGTTACTTCTGTGAATCGGGCCCTATATCATTATATTGGGGCATATTATCAAGCCCCTATCGGCACCACCATGTACACTTTTTGTGACGTTGTGGTGGCGATAGGGTCAGCTCCTTATTATCAAGGCAGTGTTAAGCCAGTTAACATGACTTAAAGCCACGTTAAGTGGCTTAACGCTGCCTTGATAATAGTGCCCCTCTCACGCTAACCTTAGTGTGAAAGGGGGCGTGCAGTGTGTGTTGCGGTGGGCGTTCCACCGCAACACCCATGGAATTTGACGCTGCCACCTATGGCGAAAAGAGGAGAAATGCTTTATTTCTCCTCTTTTTTGCTTTTTCCATGTGTGCTGCCTTGTGCAGCACACATGAAAAAAGAAAAATGCCATGGTTTGTTTATGTACAGGAAGGTGTCCCTTCCTGTACATAAATAAACCTTTTTTTAAAATGCCATTTTGGAACTTACATGTGTGCTGCATGAAGCAGCACACACGTAAGCTACAAACTGGCATTTTAGGTTTGTTTATGTGCAGGAAGGGACCACCTTCCTGTACATAAACAAACCTCCCTGCTCACAGACACCCTTGCACTCTTGTGCAAGGGTGCCTGCGTTGGCGCTAAGTTATAAAACTTAACGCCATCGCAGGGGGAAACGCAAGGCTGCACCATATCCTTGATAATATGGTGCAGCATCGCGTTTCCGAAGTGGCGGAGAGAGGTGTTAAGCCAAGAAGGCCAACGCCTCTCTCCGCCACTTCCTTGCTAATGTGCCCCATTGTGTTATAGAATTTACCTAGTGCTTTATACTCTGTTATGGGGAACTGAAGTTCATTTTTGGATGGGTAGCACACTACACCATGGAGCTGTGCATGGTTGAAAGTGTGGTGTTTGTTGTGATCCTATGTAGGAGGATTTTAAGTGTGGTGCCTGAGTCGAGTGGGAGGTGCTCTTGTACACAGGGCCTAGAGGTATGTTAGAGGTGGTGTGAGAGATAGTCACACAAACTTGGGGGCATATTCACAATATTTTGGTGTAGGGAGGTGCCGCAAGCCTTCTAGCAGCTCTGCCCTACATCAAAAGAAAAGGACAGGAATGAGCCATTTCTACAAGATACAGCATATGCCTGTCCTTTCTGCCAGCGTTGAAACACTAACTGCAGCCATGTGCTAAAGAAGGCACCATTGTACCATGGTGCAATGGTGTATTTGTTGTTGGCAGGGTCGATTTTGTGCAGGTAGGGACACCTTCCTCCACAAAAACAAACAAAGGATGTGTTTTCCACATTCTATGTGTGCTGTTGAATGCAGCACCTGTGGAAAGAACAAAAAACGAGGAGAAATGTAAACATTTCTCCTCGTTATGCCTGCTTTGGGAAGGTGTTAGTTTTGGCGCTGCCCCAAATTTACACTATGTTGTAAATCTAGGGCTGTGTCTGAAACCATGGGTGTAGCGTGCGAACACCCACACCAACACCGATGGGACGCCCCTTCCATGCAGAGTAAGGAATTGCTTTACTCATATTTACAAGTCCATGTAAAGCCACACAGGGTGGCTTTGTGTGATCTTGTAAATATGGGCCGGGGCACTGCACGTGCCGGTGGTGTAACAGTACCACAGAGGCATTGTAAATATGCCCCTTGGTTTATAGTTAACTAGCAGTTACATTTTATTCTGTTGGTCCTATGCTATGCTTTCTTGATTCTATTATGCTTTCAGTTCACATCCCTTGCTGACCACAGTAATTGAGTAAATCAGTCGCTAAAGCTTTGTGAGTCTGACAGAAGAACCAGCATTGGGTGGAGGAACGTAGTGAGAGGAAGAAGAAAGAGGCAAAACTCTACCTGGATTGTCTTTTTTATATGTATAGGTAGCTCTGCTAGGAGGTTAAGTGGGTTGATGCATTTAGTAGGCTAGGGTGGAGTTAGTGGTAAAAAACTCTGCGAGGTACATGAAGTTCCGTGAGCGGGCTGAGTTGCTTGCTGCGCCCGTTTGCGTTACTTTTTCCATCAAACATAACGCGACATACCTTCTTGCACCGGAAAATGCAAGGGAATGTTACCACGCAGTTTGCATGGGTGGGGCCATCTTGGTTTTTTGCTCTGTTTATGGTGCTGGGCCTATTTTTATATCTCTGCTTAATCTTCGTAATACTACTCCTCTGAAACCTATGTACCCCTAATTTATTTTTATTATAACCTTACCCTGTGTCTTTGTGTTTTTGCATTTTACAGTTACTCTAATTCTTTTTGTGTTGTTTAAGTGACTTTTGTACTTTTTTATTTTGCGCTCACCCTTATTTTCTTCCTTCCTGCCTTCTTTTTCCTTTTTTCTACTTTCTTCTCTTCCTCGGCCCTCACCCAACACCATGGCAGAGCAGGGGAGCTGCAGTGCCAGGCCCACCCGAACGTGCAGCACCACCAACTGCAGCCACCTACCTTGCGGTAGGCCACGCCATGAATGGTTGCAGCCCGCAAATTTTTCACAGAGGTGAAGGTGGCAGTGCTTCTTTTCTATGTGCAGCGCCACCTCGCCTCCACCCTGGCAGCAGGCGGCAGGCCTGGTAAAGGGTACGCCCTCCAATAGTGGAAGCAATGGTGGGAGTGGGTGTGCCGGGTTGTGCGCCACTACTCTGGAATCCAGCACACCCAACAACAGCTAACGCACTGGTGGGCGAACATCATGGATAGGGACCAGGACCTGCTCGATCTTCTGGGCATGGAGGTTGAGGGGCTTTGTGAGTAATAAATATTTTTTTGTTGTGTTCAATCTATTGTAATATTTTTTTCCCAAATAGCAAGCATGCTGCTCACACTCAGGTAAGTTAAGTATATATTTCAAATATTATGTGATCATCCTAGCGTAGACAGGTGCTCGGAGGCACTAACTAATCCTACTCACTGGCGCTCTCATGGACTGTTTATTTAAGAAGTCATTCAGAAACTCCTCTGCCCTGTCCCTGAGATAGTGGTAGATATTGGTCTTAGTGAGCTAGTGTGTTCTTTTCTCAATACTTTGTGCCTTTATTTTTTGTTGCTCGTACAGTCCCAACTCCCAATCCCAAGCCAATTCCCAGTGATGTGTAGTAAGTAACTAGTAACTATGCATGCATCAGCATGTATGCATTGAAAAAAATGCAGACTGAGGTGACCTGACAAAGGTTGAGATATCAAGAATGAGATGAAAAGCAAATTTATTTCGTTAAAATGTATTCGTAGTTCCAAAATGTAGTTTAGGAAATTTGGAATAAGGTTAGGAATTTAAGAAATAGGTCCACAATAGTAATAGGAGAGGAGTAAAAGATTTTTTGGGGAAATTAACTGTACCACTAATCTTTTTTAAATTAAATTATGTTTTTTTCTTACATCAGCATTCAGGGACAGGAGGGATACGCCATCGGCTAGTACCACCACCGAGGTGCTGATGGGTGAGGGGGCAGGAGGTGCCTTACCCAGTGTCACTGGCACTGCTGGGCACAATAAATTCTCCTGTTAATATTACTATTATTTCCCTATTGATACTTCTTTTACTGCTCCACATTTAGATTTTTATTTCCTTTTTACTGTGCCTGTCTCCTAATTTGATCTGTTTCCTAAATCCTTTTTATCCGTACATTATCCTATTTATTACTTACTTTCTCTATATTTAAAGTTTCTGTACTTGACTTCAAAACTATCTGTACTAGTCTGTAGGTTCCTTTTTCTTCTGGTTTGACAGTAAGCTTTCCCTCTCCCCTGATAGACTGGTGGTACAGTAAGACTCAGATAACTCATTTTCGGTCAGGTACTCTACTCTAAAGATTGCATGCCCAGTTAAGGTATTCTGTGCATGTTTGTTGAGAAGGCTTTCTTTTTCTTGCTCATACTCAAACAGTACAGTAAAACGCGAGAGTGGCCATGGTCATGGAGGACCCCCCAGTGCTGTACATGTATTATCAACATAGTAATTAGGAAATTTGTGTGGGCCTGGTGATCCCACAACTTTACCACACAGAAATGTGAGGAAGGCAAATTTTATTTTTTAAGCTAAATTTGAGGTTTACAGGGGATTCTGGATATGAAAACATTGGGGGATCCACGCAAGCTACACCTCCCTGGACATCCTCGGTGTCTAGTTTTCAGAAATGTCTTGGTTTGGTAGGCTTCCCTAGATGGCCGCTTAGCCCAGGACCAAAAACGCAGGTGCAAAACAGGTTGTTTTATCGTAGGTAGGGGGCACCTGAATCTTTGGGCTGGGGCTCGGCGCTATCGAGGAAAACCTACCAATCCCAGACAATTCTGAAAGCTAGACACCCAGGCAAGTCCAGTAATTTGTGGCTTGTGTGGATCCCCCAAAGATTTCTTACACAGAATCCCCTGCAAACCTTAAATTTAGCTAAAAAGTCACATGTTCCTCACATTTCCTGTGTGAGAAGGTTGTGAGATCACCATGCCGGCAGAAATTTCCCACCACCCAGCGTTCCCCTCAGTCTCTCGAAAAAAATTATACCTCACTCGTGTGGGTGCCCAAAGCAGTGTCAGCCTAAAAGTGTATGAAAGAAAACTGTCCTTCTGGACTCACATTGGTTCCCCCTCAGTTTTTCCTTTTAAAAGTTTTTAGGTACTCTGCTTTGGACACCCACACAAGTGAGGTATGATTCTTTTCAGGAGACCGTGGGAAATGCTGGGTGGTGGGAAATTTGTGCCAGCACAGTTTTCCGACAAATTTCCCACACTGAAATGTGAGGAAAGAGTGAATTGTTAGGTAAATTTGAGGTTTGCAGGAAATTCTGGGTAATAAAAACACTGGAGGATCCATGCAAGCCACACCGCTAGTCAAGCACAATCCATTCATACCACCAGCCAAGCTCCATCCATGTATACCACCAGCCAAGCGCCATCCATGCATTCCACCCAAGCACCATCCACACACACCATCAGCTAAACACCATCCATGCACAACACTAACCAAGCGACAGTCCGTCCTCACCGCCAGACGTAACAGCCACACAGACCGCTAGCCAAGCAATAGTCGACGCACGCTGCCAGCCAAGATCTAGTCCACACACACTGCCAGCAAATGCAGTTTCACACGCAGCCAGCCAAACAGCAGTAAACAGAGACCTTCAACTGAACTCCAGTTTTCACACACACAAAGAAACGTTCGCTAGTGTCTAGTGATTTTCTGCCCCCCTTGGGAGCATGTGTGCCTAAAAATATCACTGATTTGCCCCAGGGGGCAGAAGGCAGAAGCAGCCAAATTGTGTTCACAAAAAAAGGGAGCAACCCTTGCCTAAGGGGCCACTCCCTAACATGTTCAGAAACATCTCTGGTGGTTAGTGGGCTGTCTGCCCTCCCGGGGCAGATCAGGGGCTATTTCCCCATCTGCACACAAGGGGGGGCAGAAAGACTGTGCTAATTTTTTGGAGTGGTGTGGGCATTATAATGACCATTTAGGGCAGCCCCCACCCCTACATTTCCACAAAAAAGAATACATGGGTCTAGTGTGCTTTCTTCCCCCAGGGGGACAGGTCGGGGGTGATAAACCCCATCTGCCTTGGGGGGCAGAAAGACTATTCCTCTTGTGTTGGGGCAGGGGCATTGGCATGCCATTATTTTTTTTAAAGTGACCATCCTTGGAGAATAGTGGGCTTTCTGCCACCCAGTCGGGCAGGTCGGGGGCTATTGCCCCATCTGCAATCCTGGGGGGCAGAAAGAATGTGGCAGTTTTTTGGCAGGGGTGGGGGGTATTATAGTGCCCATTTAGGGCAGGCCCCATCCCTAAGTATCAAAAACAAATCCCTGTTGTCTAGTGGGCTTTCTGCCCCCCTGGGGCAGAAAGCCAACTAGACAACAGGGATTGGGTGTCATGACCGCCATCTGCCTCCTGGGGGGGCAGAAAGACTGTCCATTTTGTGTTGGGGGTGGGGGAATTGGTATGCCCATTGTTGGCAGCCCCCCACCCCTCTTTCATAAAAAAACATCCTTGGTGCCTAGTGGGCTTTCTGCATCCCTGTGGTGGCAGATTGGGGGCTATTGGCCCCTTTTGCACCCCTGGAGTGGGGAGAAAGACTGTGGAAAATATTTTTGGGATGGGTGGGGCATTATTCTGCCCATTTAGGGAAGCCCCCACCCCTAATTGTGAAAAAAATAAGCCCTGACATCTAATGGACTTTCTGCACCTCTGGGGGGCAGATATGGGGTAATAACCCCTATCTGCCTCCTGGGGGGCAGAAAGACTGTCACTTTTGTGTTGGGGTTGGGGCTTTGGTATGCCTCTTTTATTTATAAAACAAAAATACCTGGTGCCTAGTGGGCTTTCTGGGGGGAGCAGTTCAGAGGCTAATGTCTCCATCTGCACCCCAGGGGGGAAGAAAGACTGTTGTTAGTTTATGAGAGGGGTGGGGGCATTATTGTGCCCATTACGGGCAGTCCCCACCCCTAAACATTAAAAAAAAAGAATCACTGGTGTGTAGTGTGCTTTCTGCACCTGGGGGGGCAGATTGGGGGCTACTGCCAACATCTGCCTCCTAGGTGGGGCAGAAGGACTGAATTTGCCCTATTTACTATGGGGGAGCAAAAGCGCTTGCTCAAGGAGCTGCTCCCCCTACCTAATGCCTAGTGGGCGGATCTCCACTAGGGAAATATACCATTGGAAAGGTGAGATTCTCCCCATTACAATGGTACCTCTTCTGTGTGTTTCGGTGCACAGGGGGCTGAGATAGCCCCACAAGCACCATAGCACTGAAACTGAAATGAGCCGATCGGCTCATTTCAGTTTCAGTTTCATATCTAATGATGTCAGCACGCCATGCGCACAATCATCATTACATAAGAAAAAAATGCCTTGGGAGCTTGTGAAGCTCTTTCCCTCCTCCAGAGGACCCCCAAAAAAATATTAAACAGTGGATGGATTCTGCGTTTGTGTCCCATTGACGCAACGGTTACGTCCATGGCACACCAGCACTGCAGCCATGGACGTAACCATTACATTCATGGCATGTGTCGACTTGTTCAAATGAGTGATAGAATGCACACCCTTTTTCATGCTGAATAATTATCAAAGTTTACCCAATATTTTGCTCGCTCGTGCAGACTGGGATAGTGCCTTGCCCCAATGGCACACGTATGAAAATCCATGATAATTATTCAGCATGAAAAAGGGTGTGCATTCTATCACTCATTTGAAAATTACATGATTTTTTGTCCCGCCGATCGTTTTCTCCCACTAATTGGTTTAAGCAGGTTCAATTGTACATGTTCACATGGAAAGCGGTTTGGTAACATCATGCTCATTAGAGGAAATATACGTTGAGTGTTTGGATCCTATATAATGATTTTGAAAATCTCCAATGTATATATATGTTTATATATCTGTTTTTTCCATTAATTTCTGTTAAGTGGGTCATCCACAAGTGATTAGCTATTTGTAATCCAATGATTATGCATTTTGTTAAACACTTGGGAATGACAATGGTGGAACGGCCGGTGGGACACAGTGGTTTATGGGAGTTATTGTTCGTTTCAGTTTGATTTGTTGGATAGGAAATTGATTGAGTAGAGGAGCATGGGAAGACGGTGTGGTCACGCTTGGGTCTTCAAAAGAAAGGGTGTGTGTTATGTTGTAAATGTGAGCTCAGCACTTGCACGAGGGAGGCAAGGAAAACTGCTGGAGTTTGATTTACTGTTTGAATGGAGGATGAGGCGTTTGTAGATATATATGGAAGGTGAGCGTGTTGATATTGCTTCTGTTTTTTTTTTTTTAAATGGGTGGTGAGCACGAAGTAAGCAACACGGCGTTTGAAGCATATTTGGAGTGATAATATGGGGTGAATATGTGGTCACGACGCACGTGTAAATTGATGTATAGGACACATGGGGTACACTGTTTGGTATGTTTTTGTGGTTTATCGGTAGTTCTAACAAGCATAATTGCAGGGTCACGATTAATAATGCATGGATTAAGTTTACATGTAAGGTGCTTAGCGCAACATTGATCATGTCACACGTTTTAATGGAGCAAAAATAATTAAGGGTGGTTTTCTCCAAATTTGTAGTTACCTCTGAAGAAGGGCTAAGGTAGCCCGAAATGCATTGGGTTGATACAATGAAGATTGCTAAGGAGGAAAGTGATTTCCCGCGTGCTTTAGACAAAGGCCTGGAAGGCATATCTTTTGCATGAGAAGAAAAGTGAAATCATGATGCCTTTCATGTGAATGGTGAAAATAATGAAATACTATGGATAAAATGGAATAAAATGGCTACAAATAGATTACGAAATGAAAATGCAGTCTGTCTGGACATTTCTTGAATTATGGTGTGCGTCTGGGACAAAGGCAGAACTGTGCTCTCAAATACGTGTGTTAGACTTGGCATCTTTCGCATGGTTTCCCCTGACTTTTTGCCTCTACCTCCTGCATTTTTATGCTGGATTTTGTGCTGGATTTTGTTTTTGCTGGTTTAGATGCGTTGGGCACTTTGCTACTGCTGATCAGTGTCAAAGGGCAGGTGCTTCCTATGTAAAATGTGTTTACAATTGGTTCTCCCTGATTGGCATATTTGATTTACTGGTAGGCCCCTAGTAAAGTGCACTGAGTGTGCCAGGGCTTGTAATTCAAATGCTACTAGTAGGCTTGCAGCACTGATTGTGCCACCCACATGAGTAACCATGAAAAGGTATCTCAGACCTGCCACTACAGTGTCTGTGCGCAGTTTAACTGCCATGTCGACTTTGAAAGTGCACCCACTTGCCAGGCCCTAACCTTCCCTTTTATTACATGTAAGGTACCCCTATGGTAGGCCCAAGGTACCCCCGTGGGCAGGGAACAGTGTATGTGAAAGGTAGGACATGTACTGGTGTGTGTGACATGTCCTGGTAGTGAAATACTGACAAATTCGTTTTTCACTATTGAAAGGCTATCTGTCCATAGCATACAATGGGAAATACTTTTTGACATCTTACAAGCATAACTTCCCATTGGGACAAGGTAGAGAAATAAAGTTGTGGCTCTCCGAACTCAGAATTTAATAACACATCTTTTAGTACAGATATTTTTTAAATTGTGTGTTTGAAAATCCCACTTTTAGAAAGTAGCCATTTTTCTTGTTTAACAATTCTGTGCGCCTCTGCCTGTTTGTGTATTGACTGTCTGGTTTTGGAGTGACAGGGGCTGGGGATGTGCATTCACTGTAGACAGCCACTGGGGGGATGAGCGATGCCTTGCCCTTCCTGGGCAACTCAGAGCTGAGCTGAGTAGACCTTGGCAGAATTTAGAATAGGGGGAGGAGTTTTCCTTGCACCTGCATAGGGCTGCCTCCCTTGCATAATGCTGTCTCCACCCCCCTGTGGTCATACTGCAACAGTGAGGACATAACTGGTTTGAACTGGGCTCAGAGACCCTTGCACAAAAAGAACAAAAACATTTTTGGGGTATAAGCATTACACCTGAATCCCCAGAACTTTAGACAAGGACAAAGGAAAGGACTGGAATTTGGCTTTGAACCTGCTTGAAGAAGATCTCCAAGGGCCTGTGTGTGCTGGCCTCCTGTTCTGAAGTCTCGGGGACCCAAAGACTTCAGCCCCAGCTCCTCTGAACTCTGTTGCTGAGAGTTCTGACCTGCCAGGAGGTGCCTATTACAGTTGCGGGCCTCTGAAGGTTGTTCCTACTGCTGGGAGATGGAAGAAAAGAAGAACTAAAGAAATTTATGTATCTTCCTTCTTGCATCTCTACATATCACCGTGTCTCTGCATAACCAACGCAGCTCCTGTCGTGGTTGCAAGAATCGAGTGATTGCGGCTGAAGAAACTGATGCAGCGCCTCTCTACGCCACCACATCGATCGCCGACGCATCCCGGATTTCCACGCATCATACCTGTGCAGCAAGTTTTCCCGAAGCATCACCCACCGCCCACAATCATCTTGGAGTCGACGCATCACTTCCACCTACAGACTGGATTCGATGCATCACTTCTCCTGTGTGCAGCAGAACTGTTGCATCACCTCCCCAAGTCTCAGGATCTGACGCATCTCTTTGTTTCTCGATGCTTCCCATCTCCTCGGCTTTTTGGCCGTGTCAATTTTAATGCATCTATAGGTATTTTGTCAGAAATCACAAATCCATAGTTTTCTATGGACCAAGTTGTTTGCAACCTTTCTAAAGTCACATCCTCATTACATGTATGTTGGATTTTTGTTGTTTTGGTCTTGTTGAGTTTAGATAAAGATACTTTCTTTCTCTAAACTGGTGTGGTGTTTATTTATGGTGTTATCGCAGTATTATTGTGTGTTTTGAGTACAAATACTTTACACATTGCCTTTGGTATATGTCTGTCTGCTCGTGCCAAGTTACCCAGGGGTTGAGCAGGGGTTATCTAAACCCCTTTTCCTGACTAGAAGCAAGGGACCCTATTTGGACAAAGGTACCTCTGCCAACTAGAAACCCCATTTCTAACAGCATGGCACCGGGTAAATCTTTTCTATGTGCAGGACTTTATCAAACTGTTTTATTCTGATTTTGATGATCCATTAAGTTCCAATCATCCATGGTGAAAACTTGCATTTGTGGGTTTCTAAACATATTTCTGCCTCTTATCAAAGGTTTAAGTCAAGGGATCAGCATGAGTATATGAAGAAATTATTTACCCCATAACCATCATAGGACACTGTACTGCTCGATTTTTCCGGTCCTATTGTGTTGAAGGGTGATTTAGGTGACTTCAGTCTCTTCGCATTCAAGTCTAAGGGTTAGAGTAGTGTATAGAGCCTATTTATTAGGCACTTCGACATGATCCTGTGTTCTTCCCCATAGATCAGGGTTTGCATATACATCCTAGGGGATAGATTCGTTAGCATTAGGGGTAATCTGTTCTGTAGTGAGGGTATTTCATGGAGCCGTGCTGAATTCAGGCCTGGTAGGCCTTAAACGGGAGAGACTCCATCTTTCCTCCTGCTCTGGCAGCTTGGGATGTTTCTAGGTCATAGGCAGTGTTTTAGTTAGGAGGTGTTATTCGCTTGGAGAGAACCGGTTCAGGCCGGCCCTTATCGAAGGATTGTATTTTTCTTCATGCCGAAGACACTACATCAGGCCGGCCGGCTGGGAACGTGTCCTTGGCACGGGGAGGTACAAGAATTTGGTGGGCGGCAGGTTACGGGCTGGAATTTTCCATGAGGAAATGCACATCTATATTAGTGAAAGTTTGAGGCAGATACTAGCACTTGCTTCTAGTCCATGGGCGGCACCTGGCCGTTAGTAGTAAAGCTGCTACTTATTCCAGGGAAGACAGATGACAAACTTGGAGGTGGAGAAAAACCGAGAAATAGATATTCCAAAGAGAAGAGAGTAGCCGATGAGGAAGAGGTCCCAGTGACTCGGAGAGGGAGACGGGAGTAAACCCGTGATTGCGGAGGTGTGACTTCCAGGCGAAGCCGAGGCGCAGACGAGAAGGGAACCTAGATGACCATTGAGTGCAGGCTACATACGACCAAGGTGATGTCAACCCCTTACTATTAGAGTGTACAACTCAATCTTTCACTTTTCTTTGCAGGATATGTGATATGTATTATGTTCCGTGAGTGTGTATGTAATAACTAAATAAAGTAGTAAAGCAATATGTGCTACGTGTTCTTGTGTAAGAGGGTAACCTATTCTTCTAGTCAGCTGTGACTTGACATGGACAGATGTTAATCCTGATCAGGTAGGTGGTAACTGAATAAGGGAGAAAGGAGCCCTTCGAACTGGGGAACAAGTTGTGCTCAACTAGCTGTCTTTGTGTGGTCTGATATATAGTAACACTGATTATGTCGTGGTAATTATAGGATGAACTCGTGTTAAGGCTGCCGTCTGGGCAGGAAGTCCTGGGTCCGTTTGGGACCGCGAGGCTGTGACTGCCGTCTGGGCAGGAAGTCTGTGGCTGCCGTCTGGGCAGGAAGTCCTGGGTCCGTTTGGGACCGCGAGGCTGTGACTTGTCTAAGGCTGCCGTCTGGGCAGGAAGTCCTGGGTCCGTTTGGGACCGCGAGGCTGTGGCTGCCGTCTGGGCAGGAAGTCCTGGGTCCATTTGGGACCGCGAGGCTGTGGCTGCCGTCTGGGCAGGAAGTCCTGGGTCCGTTTGGGACCGCGAGGCTGTGGCTGCCGTCTGGGCAGGAAGTCCTGGGTCCATTTGGGACCGCGAGGCTGTGACTGCCGTCTGGGCAGGAAGTCTGTGGCTGCCGTCTGGGCAGGAAGTCCTGGGTCCATTTGGGACCGCGAGGCTGTGACTGCCGTCTGGGCAGGAAGTCTGTGGCTGCCGTCTGGGCAGGAAGTCCTGGGTCCGTTTGGGACCGCGAGGCTGTGACTTGTAGGTCTTGGTATATATAGTAGGAATTCCCTGTCCTTAGGTGGTACATATATGTGGTTATTTAGGTGTGAATAGGCCCTAGGGAGGGGGTAACGTTCTGGTTTGGGTTAGAGAGGCTCTGCTGAGCGGGTTCTATCTGATCCGAAAACCCGAGCAGAACATTTGGCGTCACGAACCGTTTACGAAACCTGTGTGCGTTGTGGTTGTCTTGTGTTTGCTTTCGGCGCGTGCGTGGTTTTGTTTGCATTTTATTTTTGTATATTTGTGTGTATAGTTTTTATTTTTCTTCCTTCTTTTCTTTCTCTTCTTTTCTTCTTTTTCCTTTTTCACGATGTTTTCTAGAAGGTCTAAATCTACTTTTAAGTTGCCCGTTGATATTCCCGGATGGGATTCAACGCCTTATGAAGCCTTGGCCCGTGAGTGGGCTGATTCTACTGGTTTGAGTGAGAATTGGAATTCTTCTTTGGAGCTGGCAGAGCCGGCTGATGTGATTGCTTGTTTGCAGAAGGCACCCGTATCGAAGGGTGAGGAGATTCCCATTTTGGGGCGCAGAGGTTGGATTCTTTTGTCTGCATACAGGATTCTGCATGAGAGACTGTTGAAGCTACAGATATCTCTTAAAGATGTGGAAGCGCACTTTGTTGAGATTCAGAATTCTCATACTTTGTTGCGGTGTCAAAATAAGTTGCTTGCTGATAAACTTGAGACTTACCAAACTATTGCCGAACGGGCGGCTGTGCGAATTGCTCGTTATAAATACAAGAACAGGCGCAGTCGGGTTTCGACGCGAAAGGTGCGTCTGGTCGTGGCGACAGCCGGGCTGGATTGGAATCCTGATGAATGGGATGGTAATATCTGGAACTCGACTGATTCTTGTTCCTCGGGTGAGGAGTCTGCCAAGCGCGAGTCTTCTCGCTCCCGCCATGATTGTAAGTCTGCTTCTCGCACCTTTGATGGTGCACCCCGTGATTACGCTCGTTCTTCGAGTGGGATCAATGCTTCTTACACTGATTGTCCCTCTACGAGTACTGATCAGGCTCCTTGTGATGCTCGTCCCGCGGTTTCTGCGCATCCAGTTTTCCGTCGGAAGTTGCAGCAGTCTCCCAATGCTCCGCAGGGTATTTCTTTGGACTGTTTAGAAGACTTTACTCAGCAGGAAATTAGTGATATTTTGCAGCGATTTCGGCAGCGAGCTGGTGAGTCCTTGCTCACATGGATGGTGCGCCTTTATGAACTGGGCGCTGCTGGTATTATGTTGGATACTGGCGATTGTTTAAAGTTCTGTTCCTTGAGTTTGGATTCTACTGTGCAGGATCATTTTCGTAACTATAATGGTGTTGGTCAGATTTCTTTACTCCAATTGGCGACTGAGGGTTGTAATCTAAAATATCCTACTGAATCTGACTGGCCTGTGAATGACAAGCCGTGGTATACTTTGCGTGATGCTGCTCAACGTCTCAAAGAGGAGGTGATGAAAACGGCAATTTTTCTGGGTACTGCTGACAGGTTGCTTGATGGTTCATTGACATCTTCTGTGCGGAACCGTATCATTCGATCTTCCCCTGTTGCCTATAAGCAGGTCATGATGACTTTATTGATTAATCAGACTGGTAACGTATTATCTACGGTTTTGGAATCGGTGCGCCAACTCGGTGAGTTGGGTGAGTGGTTTAAACCTGAACGTCAGTCCCGGCCTGACACTCGTACTCCTGGTGAAAATAAACTTACTAGACGTGATATTTTTTCTGGTCTTCTGGCTGATGGTGTGCGGAGGGAGGACATTGATGGTGAGACTACCGCTCGTTTGTGGGAGTTGTTTCGCAAACGTGGCTTGGATCGAAAGGAGGGTGCCCGGCGTGTTCGGACCACTGAGTGTGATCGTGGTGGTTCTGACGGTAGCGGTGATGACGACCGCCGTGGGCGCTCTGTTCGTCGTGATGATCGACGTTCTGCACGTGATGTGTCCCCCCGTCGAGAGAGAGACAGGGAGAGAGAGGGGGAAAGAGAAAGGGGGAGAACTGACTATGTTTACAGCAGACGTAGAGATGATAGGGATCAATCCCCTGAGGTGAGGAGGAGAGAGGATCGTCACAGTTTGGTCGATCGTAACCCGCAGTACAATGCAGAAGATACGAATCTGTTCCGTACTGGGAATGGATATGAACAGGAGGTACCGATACCTAAGAAACGTGAGAGTCTTTATCCTGATTTATCCTGGTACACAGAATGCAGTAAGAATGACTAGGAAATAGGTCAAGCTCCGGTACACAGATGGGCTCACAGAGATAATAGACCCTATGTAGATATTGATATTTATTGGAGACATCGTAATATCCAAAGGGCCCGAGCATTGGTAGATACAGGAGCGGAGGCCACTCTTATTCATGGAAAATCAAAGAAGTTTACAGGTCAGCCTTTTACTATTACCGGATTAGGTGGAAAAGAAACCCCTGCAGTTCAAACTTTGCTTGAAATGAGAATAGGTAGAATTCCCAGAAAAGAGTATTCTGTACTAGTAGTGCCACTTCTAGAATTCATAATTGGGATTGATATTTTGAGAGGAATGACTCTGCATCTAGATGACGGATGTTACCAATTTGGAACAACGCATTATATATCGTCCAGACCTATACGGGTTGGTCGTTTAAGAATGCCCCCCATACAAGTTCCCCATGCGACAAAAGTGGTTTGTCAGAAGCAGTATCGTATTCCAGGTGGTCATGAGGAGATTAGTACCACTATTCAGGAGTTGGTGGATGCAGGAGTCATAACCCCAATTACTTCTGCTTGGAATAATCCTGTTTGGCCGGTGCGTAAGAGTGATAACTCTTGGCGCATGACCGTTGATTATCGAGAATTGAACAAGCACACACCCTCTTTGACTGTTGCAGTACCGGATGTTATTACACTTATTGAGAGAATCCAAAAGCATCCAGGTACATGGTACGCGTCCATTGATATTGCTAATGCTTTCTTTTCAATTCCGATTGCCCCAGAGTGTCAGGAACAATTCAGTTTTACGTGGAACGGGCGTCAGATGACGTTTAGAAGTCTTCCCCAGGGCTATGTGCATAGTCCTACGATATGTCACCGGCTGGTGGCAGAGCATTTGGCTGAGGTACCGGTTCATCCCCAAATTCAGATATGTCATTATATTGATGATGTTTTGATCCAAGGCGAAACACAAGAGGAAGTTCAGACCCAATTAGACAGAGTCATTGAGTGCCTGCGTGAGAAAGGTTGGGAAATCAACCCAGATAAATTGCAAGGTCCGTCCCAGGCTGTAAAATTTTTGGGTATTAATTGGCATGAAGGGCACCGTGAAGTGATCCCTCAGGTTAAACAGAAGATTCTTGATTTTGCAGTTCCTAGAAATAGGAAAGAAGCCCAGAGCTTCATTGGTCTGTTTGGCTTTTGGCGCCAGCATATTCCTCAGTTGAGTCAAATATTGGCCCCCTTGTACCGGGTCACGCGTAAAAAGAATGCATTTGAATGGGATAAACCACAGCAAGATGCGTTTAGTCTGGCAAAAGAGGCAATTCAACATGCTCTGGATTTATGGCCTGTACGTGATGGTGACGTGGATTTGAATGTGTCTGTACAGGGCCTTTATGCAAATTGGAGTTTGTGGCAGAAACAAGGCAGGAGTAAAGTACCGTTAGGTTTTTGGACCAAAAAGTTACCTGATGCTGGTGAACGTTACACACCCTTTGAGAAACAGTTACTTGCTTGTTATTGGGCTCTGGTGGATACCGAGCAATTGACTTTGGAACATGATATAGTTCTGCGTCCGGAAATTCCTATCATGCAGTGGGTTCTGAGTTCGCCGAAAACTCACCGAATTGGACACGCTCAAGAGGCGAGTGTGATTAAATGGAAATGGTACATACAAGACAGGGCACGTGTGGGCCCGAAAGGAGTTGCTTCTTTACATGAGCAGGTGGCGCGAGTGCCATCGACTGAGACTGTGAGTGAATGTTCCGTACCTTTAGCACAGGAGTCTCCTGTCAAGTGGGGTAAGCCTTTTGATGATTTGTCCGCAGCGGAAAGAAACCATGTTTGGTTCACTGATGGTTCAGCGAGGTTTATAGGGATGACACGGCACTGGAAGGCGGTGTCCTATAATCCGATCACACAGAAATTGTTGAGCACAACTGGTGAAGGTAAAAGCAGCCAATTTGCCGAGCTTTACGCTGTTTACCAAGTTTTGAAACAAGAGTTACCTGGTACATGTCATATTTTCACTGATTCTTGGTCTACTGCCAATGGACTGGCTGTTTGGTTGCCAACTTGGCATTCCCATAATTGGAAGTTACATTCCAAAGAATTATGGGGAAAAGAGTTATGGCAAGAAATTTGGGAGATGCTCCCACAGAGTACTGTTACAATCTTCCATGTGGACGCTCACACCCCGATAGATTCTCTTGACAAATTTTTTCATAACATTGCAGATGAGAAGTCTAAAATTGCTGAGGCAGTGGTGGACAGGCAAGATTCTGATATTGCGGGATTGGCGAAATGGGCACACCAGAAGGCAGGACATTTTGGAGAGAAGGCCACTAGCAGGTGGGCTGCTGATCGAGGAATTTATATTCCCTTAGATTTAATCAAAAATGTTATTTTACACTGCCCCGTTTGTCAGCATATCAGACGGCGTAAGGTGCCCCAAATTGTTAAAGGTCATTTACATCGCGGCAAATTGCCCGCTCAAATTTGGCAGATCGATTACATTGGTCCACTTCCCATGAGTAGGAATTGTCAATATGTTTGCACTATTGTTGATACATACAGTGGCCTGCTGGTAGCCCTTCCCTGTAAGCAAGCTACCCAATTGAATACCATTAAAACATTAGAATTAATTATGATGTACTATGGTGTGCCATTCCAAATTCAATCTGATAATGCATCCCATTTTCGTGGAAGATTGGTACAGGAGTTCTGTGCGGAAAACAATATTGAATGGATATTCCATATCCCCTACTACCCACAGGCCTCGGGCCTGGTGGAGAGATTGAATGGCCTGCTAAAGGACCAGCTGCGTAAGTTAACGGATGACAAGTATAAAAATTGGCGAGACTTTTTGCCCCAAGCACTATTGATTTTGAATAATCGTCCTTTTTTAAATGCTGAATCTCCACTCATGCGTTTGTTTCCCCCGAATGCTGAGGCTATGCCTAATGAAATCAGAGAAACTGTGATGTATTGGGAAATTACTCCCGGAGCTTTGGCTCCATGTAGAGCGACCCCAGGGTCGGCAGGTTTAGACTTGCATGCTATGGATGACATTGTTATAAAAAGTAGAGATCGAGTCATCATAGAGACAGGTGTTGGTGTTCAGATACCACCTGGAAATTTCGGATTGATCGCCCCTAGATCGGGGCTGGCTGTAAAAGGCATTCAGGTGCTTGGAGGAATTATCGACAGTGATTATCAGGGAGAGATTAAGGTGCTCCTGCTGAATAGCAGTGAGGTTGACTTACTGATACATCGCACTGACCGAGTGGCTCAATTACTCATAATGCCTGTTTTCAGTGGTGTATTAATGAAAGGCACTGCTCCAACGTTGCTAACTGTACGTGGCCAGAAAGGTTTTGGCTCCACGGATAATCCTGGGGCCAGAGTTTGGGTGCAGTCGCCTAAGAATCCCCCTGAACAAGCAGAGGTCATTGCCACCGGTCAGGATAATACCATTTTGGTTATGAGACCAGGGAAAGATAGCTGGGAAGCGGTCCCGGCTGATAAATGTTATTTACGAGAATGATTAATGCCTGTATTTGGTTCTCTTTCAGATCATTCTTTGGATTGTTGCTGCAGGATGTGTCGGAGCCGGACTGTTTTCGGACTGGTACGACGAGAAAGGAGGGATCCTATCAACCCGGGATGAACTGGGAACCCGAGTGTTGCGTTCCTTCGCTGCATGGGATTCATCATCGAACTTTTGGACCGCACTTGCTAAGAGGGTGACTGACGCCCCTCACTTCTGTTTGACACCGATGAGATCTGTACATGATATTCTGGCGACCTGCCTGGTTGCTGTCCCCGCCTCATTGGAAACTTTAACTCATATTTTTAATGTCTCGAAGGCCCGTCCCAATATTCTCCTGGGTGATTTTGCTACCCATGTATATTGCCCCCTATGTATTGAATTGCCGAACGAGAAAACCCCCATCCAGTCCCAAATACTTACTTATATTATCACACAAGGTGATTTGTGCTTCTTTCTTACGTGTAATCCTAGTGCGATCTCTGAATGTCTGCGCCTAAAACTAAAAGGCGCCACTTCGTTTACAGCTCACGAACGGACTTTGTGCTTTCAGAGGACACCGGCCACATGTGTTTCAGTTCAGAACAATATGACTTGTAATAGTTTGGTAGTTACCCCCAGTCACTATCGCACGATGTTACTACCTGCCGGATGGCTTTTCTCATGTGGTAATACTTCCTGGCCATTTGTCCCTGCAAACATTTCCGGAGGCCCTTGTGCCATTACGAGACTCAGTTTGTTGATGTTCGCATCGCATCCGAATGCCAACTCTCGTGTGCTTCGAGATACTGTAATGTTACAGGAGGATTGTGACCCATCTTTGCATTTATATTCCAAGTCTGAATACCTTAGCTTAGCTGTTTCAATTATTGGTGTTCCTGCTTTGGCGGTTTATAATGCCAAATCTATTGGGAAAATGGCCTGCTGGATGGTGAAATCTATTAATCATACTTCTACAATTTTGTCTGACATGCTATTAGACGCCCAGGGTGAACGTAGGGCCATTTTGCAAAATAGAGCAGCCATTGATTATCTTTTGCTTAAACATGGACATGATTGCTCGGACTTCGAAGGTCTCTGTTGTTTTAACTTGTCTGACCATACACAATCCATTCGTGCTCACATCGACAAGTTGCGTGACTTAACAGAAGAAGTTAGAAAACACATTGACCAGGGCTGGTTTGACTGGCTCTTTAATTGGTTACCTGATATACACGTGCTACGCCAAATATTAGGTGGTATTTTGATTGCTGTTGCTGTTTTGATTTCTATCTGTTGCTTTATTCAGTGTATTCCTTCATTATTTCAATTCTGCATACTTGGTACTAGACATAGATCAGTTAGCTTTGTTTCATATTATTCTTCCACAGATGTTAGCTCCATTTAATGAATGTATAATAGACTGAAGTCAAGGGTGAAATGTACTGCTCGATTTTTCCGGTCCTATTGTGTTGAAGGGTGATTTAGGTGACTTCAGTCTCTTCCCATTCAAGTCTAAGGGTTAGAGTAGTGTATAGAGCCTATTTATTAGGCACTTCGACATGATCCTGTGTTCTTCCCCATAGATCAGGGTTTGCATATACATCCTAGGGGATAGATTCGTTAGCATTAGGGGTAATCTGTTCTGTAGTGAGGGTATTTCATGGAGCCGTGCTGAATTCAGGCCTGGTAGGCCTTAAACGGGAGAGACTCCATCTTTCCTCCTGCTCTGGCAGCTTGGGATGTTTCTAGGTCATAGGCAGTGTTTTAGTTAGGAGGTGTTATTCGCTTGGAGAGAACCGGTTCAGGCCGGCCCTTATCGAAGGATTGTATTTTTCTTCATGCCGAAGACACTACATCAGGCCGGCCGGCTGGGAACGTGTCCTTGGCACGGGGAGGTACAAGAATTTGGTGGGCGGCAGGTTACGGGCTGGAATTTTCCATGAGGAAATGCACATCTATATTAGTGAAAGTTTGAGGCAGATACTAGCACTTGCTTCTAGTCCATGGGCGGCACCTGGCCGTTAGTAGTAAAGCTGCTACTTATTCCAGGGAAGACAGATGACAAACTTGGAGGTGGAGAAAAACCGAGAAATAGATATTCCAAAGAGAAGAGAGTAGCCGATGAGGAAGAGGTCCCAGTGACTCGGAGAGGGAGACGGGAGTAAACCCGTGATTGCGGAGGTGTGACTTCCAGGCGAAGCCGAGGCGCAGACGAGAAGGGAACCTAGATGACCATTGAGTGCGGGCTACATACGACCAAGGTGATGTCAACCCCTTACTATTAGAGTGTACAACTCAATCTTTCACTTTTCTTTGCAGGATATGTGATATGTATTATGTTCCGTGAGTGTGTATGTAATAACTAAATAAAGTAGTAAAGCAATATGTGCTACGTGTTCTTGTGTAAGAGGGTAACCTATTCTTCTAGTCAGCTGTGACTTGACATGGACAGATGTTAATCCTGATCAGGTAGGTGGTAACTGAATAAGGGAGAAAGGAGCCCTTCGAACTGGGGAACAAGTTGTGCTCAACTAGCTGTCTTTGTGTGGTCTGATATATAGTAACACTGATTATGTCGTGGTAATTATAGGATGAACTCGTGTTAAGGCTGCCGTCTGGGCAGGAAGTCCTGGGTCCGTTTGGGACCGCGAGGCTGTGACTGCCATCTGGGCAGGAAGTCTGTGGCTGCCGTCTGGGCAGGAAGTCCTGGGTCCGTTTGGGACCGCGAGGCTGTGACTTGTCTAAGGCTGCCGTCTGGGCAGGAAGTCCTGGGTCCGTTTGGGACCGCGAGGCTGTGGCTGCCGTCTGGGCAGGAAGTCCTGGGTCCATTTGGGACCGCGAGGCTGTGGCTGCCGTCTGGGCAGGAAGTCCTGGGTCCGTTTGGGACCGCGAGGCTGTGGCTGCCGTCTGGGCAGGAAGTCCTGGGTCCATTTGGGACCGCGAGGCTGTGACTGCCGTCTGGGCAGGAAGTCTGTGGCTGCCGTCTGGGCAGGAAGTCCTGGGTCCATTTGGGACCGCGAGGCTGTGACTGCCGTCTGGGCAGGAAGTCTGTGGCTGCCGTCTGGGCAGGAAGTCCTGGGTCCGTTTGGGACCGCGAGGCTGTGACTTGTAGGTCTTGGTATATATAGTAGGAATTCCCTGTCCTTAGGTGGTACATATATGTGGTTATTTAGGTGTGAATAGGCCCTAGGGAGGGGGTAACGTTCTGGTTTGGGTTAGAGAGGCTCTGCTGAGCGGGTTCTATCTGATCCGAAAACCCGAGCAGAACAGACACCCAGAGGGAAATGAAACTGTTGAGAAACTAGGATGGAGTGAATGAGAACATAATAATTTGGTAAAGGGTAAGACCATCTCAATTTTAGATACAAGTATAAAAGGAATCTATTATGTGTGTGGTAAGTCAGCTTTTTTCGAGCTACCACATAACTGGACAGGTAGTTGCTCTGCAGCTGGAGTTTTCCCCAAAATATATCATACCAACAAATTAGATTTTCCCCTTGAACAATATGTAAGGAGAGGGAAATGTAGCTATAAGTAGATTATAGAAACATCTTTGGAGCGCTCATCCCAGCTATAGGAGTGGCATTAAATGATGTAAAGATTAGAAAAGTATTTACTTTAGTTGACCTGCTTGCAACTAACACAGCAGGTGCTGTGGCAGCAATACATAAAGATATGCTTGAATGACAGAAATGATTATGCAAAATCGGCATGCATTGGACTTGCTTCCCACAAACGAGGGAGCAGTATGCAAAGTCAATCACACTCGGAAATCTTGTACATATGTTCCGCTCATAGATGAGCAGATTGCTAGCTATAACACTAACATTACAAACATAATGCATGAACTAACTGAGCTGGAAGAATTAGGTGCCTGGGAAGGATTAGGATACATATTTGGATCCATTGGAAAGGGATTCACTAAGATAAGCAAACGTCTTTGTTGTGTAGGTGGAGGAATTCTGAAACTGCTTTTAGCCCCTCTTCTTCTTATACTGCTTGGTGTGTTCTTGTTTCCTTGAAACTTTGCAAAGGAATTTTATCACTTACTGGTATGGATTGTGACTATAAGAAGTTGTCAGATGAGAGAGGAAGAAAAAAGAGACTTGATGTTCAGGTTGGAGAAATGCAAAGTGGCCTTTATGACACCTTGAAGGACCTGGGCGAATCCAACAAGATTAATTAATAATGTTCTGTAATAAAGAATTGAAGTAATCATTTGAAATCATCAGAGGCGGGGTTGTGATAGCTGATTTCCTTTCACCTAAAACACATTGCAAATTGGGGCTTACGCTAACTAAAGTTGTGTTTACAATGTCGTCCATCTTGTATTGAAGTAATCAAAAACATGTGGTAATTGTTATTGTACTTTGTGTCCGAAATAAAGGACTGTAAATCCCACACTAACAGTCTGAAAAAAGTTCCCAGAGACCTTCTTCTCTCTGTACCCAACCAAGGACGTTCAAACTGTCCCAGGCTATTGTACTACAATGTTCCCATTGGTTTACCGAACTAACTGTGAGAATGTCTGCAAATTCATTGTAGTACTGCCTTGAGACAATTTTCAAATGTATTCTGTGGTAAAATGTTTCTTGTTGCTTGTTCCCTATTGGTGCATTTCCTGAGAATCATGTACCCATCTACAATGTATGAACGTCTTTGTCTAAAGACCTGTACAGAGATGTGTAGTTTTCTTGGAATAAAGATCCCTTTCCCCACTCTTAGAAGGTGGATGTATGCTGGGTTTCACTTAGAACTGTGGTAAGTTATTTGAACTTATGATTTGCATGCTTTGCTGCTAAATTCACTTATGGCACATGCTCTGTAATCTGCCTATAATACTTATGTAAATCATTGAAACTACAGCACTCTCCTGCCATTCTTATAAAAATTAGTATCATCTGCTAATAACTTGATTGATTTCACTGCGAAGATGGCTCTGGGTGAGGGAGCACCAAAAGTCTGTATCGGGACTACACCGCTCCTAGTCTGATGAGCTGGATATAAAGTAGTAAGTCCTTCATTGACACCATCATTAGAAGGTGTAATCTTAGGGGCTCTGACAGAAAAGACAGCAGATTGAAGTCAATGATGGTGAGACTGAGGGAGAGTAACCCTAGCAGAAACCCAGTAGCCTTGCAGAAACTTAAACTCAGGATTAGGAAGGTGCTGAAATTAAAGTTTACTAGTATTCTAAGGGAAACAGGATGTTAAAAGAATTCGTCTGAACTACTAATTTGCTGGGAAATCTATGTAAACTACCAAAAAAAGTTATTGTTCTTGGCAAAACCTTAAGAATGACCAAATCCTAAAAACATAAAAAAGTCCTCCATAGCATATAAAAAAATTCTAAATGACATACATTATTTCTAAAATCATTGAATATTTATTAGAACCATGTACAATCAAATCCCAATCTCATTTAAATGATCATATTAATTGTTTAGCCAGATTGCAAAAAATCATACTCAACAGAGAAGAAGGATGGACCAAATCACATTAAGTCCTGCTAATCATAACTAAAACCAGTAGGGGGGTTCAGTTATTATTAAATTTGCCGGACATTATCCAAGCGGGCCATATTTAAGAAACAACCATCTAATCAAAATTCCTTTCACATAATCTTAAAGCATCAGAGCAATCCAATACTTTATATGTTCTGAACAAAGGTATACATCAATTCATATAGGCAAATATTGTCCTGGGGCAAAGCAGCATATACAGCATAAAATGCTAAATATTTTCACTAACCTGCATGTAACAATCACACTGGTCGTCGCAGGCTTTACCCTTTGTCCACTTGGATGTATGTGTCTTTATCAGCAATATGGCAATCCAAAATACATTATAAAAGGTACGCCGTGCTTCCTGGTATGTTTTAGCTAAATATGCCTCAAAGACGACCTGGGATTTATTTATATAAAATACATTTATACTACAGAGAGTCATTCGCATCTTGTATGCTGCCAATGTGCTTCCTTGATTCTTCTGGTTGTATCAGTATTAATGATCGCCAGGTTTTCCTAGATAGATTCAAGATCAAGTGAGTTTAGAGTATTCCATATGTGAGAGCAAGATTGTCCAATATTTGGAGCAATTTAGATTACTATCTCAGTCAAGTGCCTTCTGGTTGGTTCCCTAGTAGGCAAACCCAATAGACAATTGGGGTTAGAGAAATAATACTAGAGTTAAGTTCAATACTTAGTGGCAAATAAAGAGGTGCCAAAGGTGTACAAGGGCCCAAGCACAGTAGTGTGCTCAAAAATGATACTCCAACATCTGTAGGGCTGTTGCTTCTACATGGCTCCAAAGTTCCGCGCCATAACTTGCCGAAGCTACCACATAAGCCCTATATACCGTAAAAATGAGTGCTAAAGGACAGACCTCCAGTCCTTTGTTTGCATCTGATGACAAGAGCCATGGGTGGGCTTCGACATCACCACCATATTGATGACAATTAAATATGGTGTTTTTTAACCTATACTGTGTGTAACCCTAGATAAGTGTGTGCATGGAAAGTTCAGTCAACGAGAGAAGTATCACATCATCTGTGAATAATACAATTTGAATTATTTTATCACCAAGGTTTGGGCTATCAAGGTTTAAGCCTTCCAGGTGTGCGCCAATGTTATTCAGAAACAGTGAAATAAAAGCAAGGGAGCTAGAAATGCATATGGTTGCCTTGTATTTAAATTTCAAATTGTAGTAATGAAAATAACAGAGGAAGGGCCTTCAAATAGAACATGCTTGGGACTTACTGGAGCCAGTTCAAGGTGTGTCTGGCCCCCATGGATCCCTCATGAACCAGGGGGCTTCGTCCCTAATCACACCAGGAGGCGCATTTGGTGACACAGGCCCAGGAGAGGGTAGGGCCTATCACCGACATGCTCAAAAGTCACTCTCCAATCCGTAAGTCAGTGCGTGACTTACTGGAGCCAGTTGAAGGGGTGTCTGGCCCCATGGACCCTCTTGAACCAGAAGTCCCCTCCCCCATCGCTCATCGTGCCAGGAGGCGTGTTTGCTGACACAGACCTGGGAGGGGCGGGCCTATCACCGACATGCTCAAAAGCCACCATGGAGTCCCGCAGCGCAGGACTTACTGGAGCCAGTTGAAAATGTGTCTGGCCCCCGTAACCCTTCTTGAACTAGAGGACTTCAACTCCCATCGCTCATCGCACCAGGATGTGCGTTTGCTGAGACAAGCCCAGTAGGGGCAGGGCCTTTTACCAATGTGCTCAAAATCCACCCTGTAATCCTGCAGTGCTGGCTGGGCCAAGGGCAGACCTGTCTGCGCCTCTCAGAGCCGGAGGAAGCCGGGCCACCTCTCTAACATCCATTCAGGTCATTAGAGATTAGATGAGAGGGGCTAATTTTCTGCGATTTGGAGGGCTTAATATATCCATAATTATTGCTGCTTATCTCCCATGGGGAAAAGGAAGCTTTTGGAGACTTCAATAAGGGCATCATCATCAATGAAAAAGTCCTCCTCTGGAGTCACCAACACCATAGCAGAGATAGACAATTTAATTGAGGAGGTGGAAGCAATGTTGCACTCTAAATCCCCTATTCTCCCTCTGCTGTTGCTAATTGTGCACTTCCTCAGAGAGTGAATATACCCAGTTACATCAAAGGGCATGGCAAACATATTGCTGGGATGTTTAGCAAAAAATCATGCACAAAAGTCTAATGCACCCAGGTTGAAACCTCGTAACCCCATGAGTAGTGGAAATGGATGTGTATCGACAAACCCATTGTCAATTGGCCAAGCCCCAGACCCTTCTCTGCTAGACTCCCTTCTTATTCCTGACAATCTGCTTGCACAGCGACATTCATCTGTGGGCGACTCATCTCCATCTGGCATGTATCATCTGGTTTCTGACCCTCTGAAAATCTCAGTGCATCCTGCGTGTGTGCAATTTTGTTGTGTACCTTCAGTGCCTAGTTTTTTTAACTCCTTGCAGAGGTTGGAGGAGAGGAGGGATGGACCAGCTTTTATTAGATTCCTGAATTATAATCTTTTCTCCCCTGCCCCCCCATATATATGAGAGACATGCGCCTGGTACCTCCCTCCTTACATTGAGCACGGGTCGCGGGCCATTGAAGCAATGCATGGCGCAGTGTCAAGACACTTTAGGCGCTTATTTGTCACTTTCTCAGGGGCGTGTAATTCCGAAAAGCGAATAACCATCAATATGCTCAATGTCCCAAGGATAACTGACGAGGACAGAGGAGATCAAGACTCACCAGTTAACAAAGTCATTCATTGGCTCTGCACTGTGAGGAAATCTTGTCTGTTGTTCGACAGCACATCATTGGAGAATAAAAAATTCCATCACCACAGGGTGGTCTAGACATTGTAGAGCTAGCCCGTGGGTTCTTCCAGCCTAGTAGACAACATCATTGCCCCAGAGCAGCAATTTCCAACTCCTGTCTCGTCCACGACCTGCCTGAAGCTCAATGTACCTCAGCTGAGTCTGGCAGGACCCAATTTCAACCTAGAGGTATGGATCCATCTGATGTATGACAGTTAACTCCCCTGGCAGATTCACCTACATCATTTGCTGATCCTAGTTCTCAACCTGGAGCCTGGAATATTTTGTCATGGAATATTGCTGGCCTTAATTCCAAACTGGAGGATATGGACTGGGGGACTCATTCATTCATTTGATGTCTGGTAGTTTCAGGAAATGTGGTGTGTTGAGCCAGTGTACAGAGCAGGATATATTACTTTCTTCTGTCCAGCCATCTCACAAGGTAAGGGGGGACCCGCAGGCTGTTTATTTGCCTGGATTAAGAACTTGCTGGCCTGTACTTTCACCAGGCTTGACCTAGACTCCATGGATATTCAGGAGTTTTTCTCTTGTTAGGGGCGGTTCCTCCGATTATCTTTTTAATGCCTACAATAGACCGAATGGGCCAAATAGATTATCTTGTGCTCTTAAAACTTTAGAGGATGCCATTGACTCTCTTCATCATAACATTCAGGTAATAGCTGCTAGCGACTTTAACGTAACTTTCGATCCTCTGGGCCCTACCCCCTTAATACAGCAGAGAAAGAAGATGTGGCATGTGGGTCCCCCAGTTAGAGCTGGAACCTGTTAAGAGGTGAGTTTCAAAGTAAATCTTAATCAGGTAAAATATACAATCTAATTGAAGGCACAAATAGACACAACACAACTAATTATTCTTATTATAACAAGTATCTAAAAAGTATATTTAGTCAATAATGAACAATATAACGTTACATTCCAATTACAAAATCTACACATGTAACATTCATCAGACATACTCATACATACAAATATACATTCCTCATCATTCTCATAGTCAATATAGTATGAAAATACAAAACATTTTTAAATCTTTGATGATACAGAATTGAACACAATATCAGGAATTGTTAATTATGCCAATTGATATGCATTTTTGTAATCATGAGACATAGCTCTGAAAGGCTGTAAAGAACATCCTTATTGTTATTATCCCTGCTTTGGCAAGCCATTTCATTGTAGGGGACCCCTCCCTTTTTCAAAATACCTGTTAAATAGTGCACAGTGGCTGTTAATCAGTTAATAGGCCTATCTCTTCGACTAGTCCTCAGAGCATGTAATGTCAGTTCCAACTCTGATCGTATAGGCTCCCACACCTTAAAGCGTCTCCAGCAGAATTCCTGCATCGATTATATATTTCTATCTTCAGAGCTATGGCCTTTCCTCATTGATATGGTGGTAGTCGATCGTCCTGACAGTGACAGTGACTATAATGCTCTTAACCTAACATTAAAGGGTTTGGGCCCATAGATGATCGGAATGGCGAACTTGCCCTCTCGAATAATAAGCATGCCCTAAAGTGGTAGACTGTTGGCCTCAATTTATGGGTAGGTTGCCGACACCCTGGAACAATTGTCGCTTAGTGGCACGTGTACCCAACATAATGCTCTTGTACTCAACCTTCATTAAAAGCTATTCATCTCTCTTCAAAGGCTCTCAAGTAAGAAAGGCAGTAAGGTTATTAAATCTGATTTTTCGTGCCCATAGTTTAATAGGCGCCACAGGATGGCTAGATCTACCCTCATGCAGACACTAAAAACATGAAATAGAATTGATTTTTACAAGATCAGGAAAATCTATAAAGGCATACTTTCAGAGACCAAATTAGCTTGGGAAAGGGGAATCACAGAAGATATGGTATAAGCAGATATAGCAGGGAACAGTAAGTAATTGTGGAGCATTGTGGCCCATGGTAGTCATCACGCTACCTCTTGGGTGGCTTATATCTTACAACCTGAGACTTGGATAAACCATTTTGAGAAGGCCTATGCACTGACCCTAATTTCCTCTGCAGCGAAAATGAAATGTCTCTCCTTGGAAAGGGATGACACTCCATTGTCCTTCCAATTTAAAGACATTCGGGAAGCAATAAAGGTAATTCTCTCTCAAAGCTCCCGGCACCGATTCTATATCTGAGGATCTGTTTCGCTCAGAACCTCATATCTAGGCCACCTACTTCTATGTGTTGCTACGTTAGTGGTCAGCTGAGATTATCTCTATATTTAAAAATGTATGTAAAAATGACCCCAGGAATTATAGGCCCATCAGCCTACTTGGCATTTTCCAGAAGTTATTCTCCCACCTCTTTCCGGGGAAACTGACGGAGTGGATCCAGGAGAATAACATTCTTACAGATATGCAGGTGGAATTTAGGTGCAGGGTTTGCACTGTAGATCAAATTGTACTATGTTATATTATACATTAGAAAACTGTTAACCTGGACAAGGGTCACTTATATATGGTAATTTTCGATTTACAATCACCCCTAAGTTGTGGGAAGTTCTAAAGCAAATCGATGTCCCCGCAAACATTTTAACTGTTCTTATCAGGCTGCATACTTCCAACCCTGCCTGTGTCAGATATGGGAATAAAGGCAAGCTTACTGATCCTTTGAAGCTCAGGGCTGAGGTCCGCTAGGATTGTGGGCTGACACAGGGACTATTCACACTATACATCAATGATCTCCTGAGGCGTGAGCCGGGAGATGAGTGAACAGAGCGGGTAGAATTGCGATTTTGCACACCTTTCAAAATTGTGTATGTATTGTGATTGCTGCTATTGTTTTTAGACGGACACTGAACTGACAGTGTCTCTGCATTTTAGGAAGGGCATTATTTTTATTATACACTCGGGGGACGGGGGACGAAAGCGGAACAGGAAGTGGAACCGCCTGCACTAGCACGCAGGTTAGCGGTCTAGCCTCCCTGTTAGCGCATTTAAGGAGGAGCTGGCGCGACCGCGAGTCCTAGATCTCCTGAGGCGTGAGCCGGGAGACGAGTGAACAGAGCGGGTAGAATTGCGATTTTGCACACCTTTTAAAATTTTGTATGTATTGTGATTGCTGCTATTGTTTTTAGACGGACACTGAACTGACAGTGTCTCTGCATTTTAGGAAGGGCATTATTTTTATTATACACTCGGGGGCACGGGGGACGAAAGCGGAACAGGAAGTGGAACCGCCTGCACTAGCACGCAGGTTAGCGGTCTAGCCTCCCTGTTAGCGCATTTAAGGAGGAGCTGGCGCGACCACGAGTCCTAGATCTCCTGAGGCGTGAGCCGGGAGACGAGTGAACAGAGCGGGTAGAATTGCGATTTTGCACACCTTTTAAAATTGTGTATGTATTGTGATTGCTGCTATTGTTTTTAGACGGACACTGAACTGACAGTGTTTCTGCATTTTAGGAAGGGCATCATTTTTATTATACACTCGGGGGCACGGGGGACGAAAGCGGAACAGGAAGTGGAACCGCCTGCACTAGCACGCAGGTTAGCGGTCTAGCCTCCCTGTTAGCGCATTTAGGGAGGAGCTGGCGCAACCGCGCAGCGGACGCGCGCAGCGGGCGCGCCGCTGGCGTGCCGAAGGCGCGCCTAAGGCAAGCCCGTCTGCGCCCGTCCGTGCCAGGCCCGCGCCTCGCGCCAGGGACTATGCCGGTTTTGACTCGGCCACTAGACCGGTACTTAGATATGACTCCTCTACTTTGCGGAGGTTCAGGAAAGGAGGGTATGACTCCAATTGTTTCTGCCTTATACCGAAGGCATTGCCATCCACTGCCCCTGACTTCTGCCCTGGTTGTTTGTCTACTATCCCAAGGATTTTTAACCGTCCCATTGCCAGTAAGGAGGTGAAGGAGCCAAAGGCTGAAATTAAGAAGGATCCTCCACTAACCTGTGTTTTACTAAACGCAAGATCTTTAGTTAAACATAGCCTCGAGTGCGCGAGGCTTCTGGAAGACCTCGAGGCTAAGATAGCGTTTGTCACGGAAACTTGGACCGATCCGGCTGCGGGGCCAGATATAGTGAATGCTACCCCCACGGATTTTCTCTGCTATACACAGGATAGGCCTTTAAGGAAAGGTGGAGGCCTGGCAGTGATTTACCATCACTCGATTAAAGCATCCTTTCAGCCAATTCCCATGGAGACCTGTGAAGCGCTATTTTTTAATTTGATGTTGTCGTCGCATCACCAATCCTTTAAGGGATGCTTAGTATACAGGCCTCTAGAACAGCATTCCTGGCATCCGTGGGTACGCTATTGGAAGAGGGGCTTCTTTCTGACGCTTTTACAGTTTTAGGTGATTTTAATTTTCACTTAGAATGTACGGATGATGCTGATACCAGGGCCTTGGAGGAATTGATGCTGCCTCTGGAGCTTAGGCAGCGGGTAGTAGGCCCCACGCATAGGGGAGGACACACTTTGGATGGTATTTTTACCAACAAATGTAATATAAATTTTAAAAACCTTCTTCCCCTGGCCTGGTCAGATCATTCCGCGGTTTTATTTGAAATTTTATTAAACGATTCTGGTAAGCGAACTACAGGACACAAAGACAGGATAAAAATTAGAGCATGGAACAAGGTGGAGGGAGATTCGCTAATCAAATTACTGACTTTAAATGTGGTCAATATACCTGGTGATGTGGATATAGCATGTGATAATTATACCAGCTGGCTGCAGCAGGCATGTGATAGCGTTGCCCCCACAAAAATTCTGCGGCCTAAGAGAGCACATCCTTCTGCGCCCTGGTATTCTCAGGAGATTAGATCTCAAAAGCTTATTTGTAAGCAGCGAGAACGTAGATGGAGGAGTAACTATAACGAATGTGACAGAAAAGCATATAAAAGCTCTCTCCAAACTTATAAACAGGCTATTCTCATGGCTAAGCAGTCATACTTCGCAGCTCAGATTCAGGATTCAAGTAACTCAACTAAAGAGTTATTCAAGACAGTGGCTAAGTTGGCTGCTCCTAAGCCACATCCTGTTCAACCCAGTCAACAGCTGTGTGATGACCTAGCCGAGTTTTTTTTGTCTAAAGTGGAGACCATTTTTACGGCCTTTAATAAGAGAAGCATCAGCAACTCGATTATCGGCGGGGAGGGCTCGGGGCCAGCTCAGGCCTCCCATCCGACGCTGATCAAATTTTGGCCAGTGTCCGCATTGGATACGCAAAAGATCTTGATGGAAACTAAGTCGGGCTCACCATTTGACCCTTGCCCCATCGCGACGGCCAAATTAGCTGCTGGACCAATTGCTCTGCAGCTTTCCAGTCTATTTAATCTGATGTTTGAAACTGGATCCTTCCCCAAGCACTGGAAAATAGCGTCTGTCCTTCCTTCCCACTTCCAGCTAAACTTGTGGAAAAATGTATTAATAGACAACTTAGTCTCTTTCTGGAAGACTCTCAAGTACTTGATCCCACTCAATATGGCTTTAGGCCAAGCCACAGCACAGAATCCGCCTTAATTAAAGCCACGGAAGAGATCAGGGAGGCGGTGGATCAGGGTGGTAAGGCTGCTCTAATTTTGCTTGATTTGTCTGCGGCCTTTGATACGGTCCATCATTCAATTCTCATGAATCGCCTAAATAGGTGTGGGATTGATGGTAAAGCAGTGGACCTTATCAAATCTTTTCTAGCCGGTAGGAAACAAGTGGTGTCTATGGGGGAGTTTCAGTCGACTCCTTTCTCTACACCTTGCGGAGTCCCGCAGGGGTCCTCACTTAGCCCCACTCTTTTTAATATTTATGTCCACGCCTTGGCACCCGTCATAGCCTACTATGGCTTTGGTATCACCTCTTACGCAGATGATACTCAAATTGTTGTGTCATTGACACCAGGGGGAGAGGTGGACGTGGAATTGCGTCTGCGTGAGTGTATGGTAGCTGTGAGCAGTTGCATGTCCGAAAATTGTCTGAAACTTAATTCGGACAAAACGGAAGTCATTCTGTTTGGTAATAGCGCCAATTTTTGGACCCCTGCTTGCTGGCCTAATTTCATGGGCTCCCTTCCAATTCCATCTAGGAAGGTTAAAAACCTGGGTATGATATTAGATGATAATCTTACTATGAAGCACCAAATAAATGTCTTGACATCTCAAACCTGGTACTCCATCAGAATGATGAGGAAAGTTTTACCACTGCTTCCTCAAAACAGCAGGCATATGGTGGTCAGAGCCCTGATAACAACGAGACTCGACTACTGTAATGGGCTGTACATGAATGCGCAGCAAAGCATACTGAAAAGACTACAGGTTTTGCAGAACGCGGCAGTCCGTCTACTTACGGGTTCTCCTAGATTCTCTCCTGTGTCACAAGAAAGAAGAACCCTACACTGGCTCCCCATAAAAAGCCGTATCTGTTTCAAGGCGCTGTCTATGGCATTCAAGGCCTTGCATGGACTTGGTCCAGATTTTTTAAAGCAGCGTATACTATGGTACGTTCCGGGAAGAAGCCTTCGCTCCAAAGGAACAAAACAGGCTCAAGTCCCTCGTATCAGGAAGGCCCGATGGGGAGGCAGAAGTTTTGTTTATGGAGCCGTAAAAGCTTGGAACGATTTACCATTTTATCTTAGAACCATGCCAGACCTGATGTCTTTTAGAAAAGAACTCAAGACTTGGCTGTTTAGTTTGGATTGACCTCCTTGTTTTTGTCGCTCGGTTTTCCGGGTTTGACCCTTAGGATTTCTAGATAGCGCCAGGACACCTCCGGGTATTTGTCGCGCTTAAGAAATGTCATTAACATTAACATGATGTAGTTAAGGAGCTTGACTTCCCTTGATGCACCTAAATTGGGCCCCTACAAAGTCTCCTCACTGCAATTCACAGACAATGTGTTTTTAAGCCCTAAAACTTTGTCTGGCCTGCACGTGGTAGTTGATTGTTTTTTAAGTGTCAGCAGTTCTTGGGGCCTTGAGCTCAGCATTAACAAAAAATAAATGGCCTTAAACCCACATAAAGTAGAGAGGGAGAATATCTGGTGTAGGGTGAGTCCCTGGAGCAAGTCCATGAGTTTGTGTATTTGGGAGTTTGCCTAATCCATTGGATGGATTGATCCTTGCACATTGAAAAAGAGCTTGTTAAAGCTTTTGCAAGAAACAGGTGCAGTAATTAAAATGTTTAAAAAGGCTCAGGCCTCTTGCCTTGGCCCAGCTGTGAAGATTTATAATCTAAAAACGAAATTCTCATTTCTGTCTGTTGCTTCCAGTAAGTTCCCACACAGTGTGATTGCCTTGAGGACTTCAGAGGCCACACCACCTTTCTCCACCACTCTACAAACGCACCTTGTGGTCCACTGCTGGTTGGAGGAAGAAGTCCCCTTGGCTCTAGATTGTCCTTGGGAGACAACAACTCCTCCTGTTACCTCCATTAACCCCTTCGCTGCTGCGGACATTCCGCTGCAGCGCTGGGGGGGCAGGGGGGCAGCGCGGCGGGCCTGTGCTCATGACGGAGCCGCTCCGTCATGAGCCACAGTTGAGCTGTGCTCATGACGGAACGGTTCCGTCATGACTCCGCCCATTTGCGTTGTCCCCTCGCACAGGCGGGGAAACAGCGCCGCACAGGCGGAGCGGCCGCCAACAGGATTGTCATGACGGAACCGTTCCGTCATGAGCACACGCCAACCGTGGCTCATGACGGAACGGTTCCGTCATGAGCAGGGAAGGGGTTAAGTCCCACATAGCAGAATTGCTGAGAGCTCTTTGGAGGATGCGCCTCTTTTCTCTACAACTCTGGAAATGCACCTCCTGGCACATTACTGGTTGGGGGATGAAGTCCCCTTGGCTGTACAGTGTCCTTGGGGGTCAACAAGCCCCCTGTTGCCTGCAGTGCGTTCCACACAGTGGAATTGCTGGGAGCTGTTTGAAGGCCATTCCCATTTCTCCACCATTCTGCAAAGATGCATCCTGGTGCTTTACGGGTCAGGGATAAAGTCCTCTTGGATGGTGAGGGTTCTTGGGGCTCAGAAGCCCTCCTGTTACCTTCAGAAGTGCGACACAGCAGGATTTATGAGTGCTGCTCAGCGGCCCGCCCCTTTTCTCTACCACGCTGCAAACACGACTTCTAGTTTTAAAAAACAATAGTAATTCACTTTAAAAACCTAAGGTTACAGGGACGTTATAGTTAAGAAATAGAGTTTGAAAAACCTTAGAAATTTACACAAAACTACAAAGGTTACTGGGACGTTATAGTTCGGCTCAGATTTCACTCCTACAAAACTAGTGAAATTCAGCAGTTATAGTTACCTGAGCTAACTATAACTTATGCCCTCGCAGATCACTGCTTATGAGCTCACATATTACATCACTCATGACATTGTCAGTGACATCACTGATGACATCATCCACAGAACCACTATCACTCCTCCATACAATCTCTTGTCCACTCACTCATATACCCACACAACAACTCACATACCCATTCACAGATCCATATAAGTACTCCCACTCCCACTCACTCCTCCATAGAGGCATTCACACACCCACTCAGTCACTTATATAACCATTCATACAACCATTCACTCACTCACACAGCCATTTAAATAACCAATCACTCAGCCGTACAGCGAGTCACATAGCCACACACTCACCCCTACAGCTATTCATACACCCACTTATTTACCTACACAGTTGCTGACACAACCACTCACTCACCCATACAGCCTCTCAAACAGCCACTCACTTCCCAATACAAGCACTCACACATTCACTCACACACCCACACAAAAACTTACATACTCATTCACACATCCAAACAAGCACTCACACATAAGCTCACTCATCCATATAGCCACTCACACACCAACTCACTTAACAGAACACCCACTCAAATAGCCACTCACTCACCCATAAAGTCACTTACACACCGAGTCACTCACTCATTTTTTTCTTAAATCTTTTAGTTTTTTTCAGCATGACACACAATACAGGTACAGTGTTTAGGTCAGCATTATGGCAGTACATTCTTTCACAGATATTACATCAATACTTGCATAAGAGCTATATATAGGACGACTTGAAGGGCAGGGTGAGAGTCGTGTTGAAGTAGCTTACTGTGTAGTGAACTAGCGTATGCTCAGTCTTCCTGCCTGTTTGATTCACAATAATGCCCATAGTAGGACCTATAGTGTTCTCTAATGTTGATGTGAACTGCATGCTGCTGCCTGAAAGGGGCTCTGGGTATTGGACTACAGGAAAAGACTGCTGGTGGGGGGGTGAGGTCCCCTTGCATCCTGAGGGCCTCAGGACAAAAGTGAACTTCATCTCCCATGCAGCAGTGCACCAGGAGGCGTGTTTGTAGAGTTGTTGAGAAGGGGGCATGGCCTCTGACAACCTCTCAGCAATTCAGCAGTGTGGGTCTTACTGGAAGTAACTGGAGGGCTAGTTGGTCCCCAAAGACCCTCAAGAGCCAAGGGGACTTCTCCTCCCTGCTAGTAGTGCACAAGGAGGTGTGTTTGCAGAGTGGTGGAGAAAGGGGGCGGGCCACAAAAGCCATCAGCAAACCCACTGTGTGGAATTTTCTGGAGGTAACAAGAGGGATAGTTGGCCCCAAGGACCCTCAATAGCTGAGGGGACTTCATCCCCCTACTAGTAGTGCACCTGGAGGCATGCTTGCATAGTGTTAGAGAAAAGAGGTGTGGCCTCCTACCAGGGTTTCAGCAATCCTGCTATGTGGGACTTAATTGAGGTAACAGGAGGGGTAATTGCCCCTGAGGACATCCTTGGGGCCCAACTATCCCTCCTGTTACCTTCAATAAGTCTCACACAGTCGGGTTGATAAGAGGTCTTCAGAGGCCATGCCCTCTTTCTCCAGCACTCTGGCAACGTGGCTCAAGGTGCACTACTGATTGGGAGATGAAGTTCACTTTACTCCTGAGGGACCTTGGGGCCAAAAAGCCCTCTTAGTACCTCCTGTAAGACCAACACAGCGGGATTCATGAGAGCTGCTCGGAGGCCCAGCCCCCTTTCTCTCCCACTCTACAAATGCAGCTACTATTTAAAAAACCATAGAAATTCACTGAAAAAACAAAGGTTACAGGGACGCTTTAGTTAGGAATTAGCATTTAAAAAACCTTCGAAATTCAATGAAAAAAACAAAAGTTACAGGGACGTTATAGTTAGGAAATAGAATAAAAAAAATTAGAAATTGACTGAAAAAGACAAAGGTTACAGAGACGTTATAGTTACCCTCAGGTATCACTTATACAAAACCAGAGAAATTCAGTTGTTATAGTTAGTGTGCTAACTATAACTTGTGCCCCCGCAATGAACTGCTTATGACCTTAAGTAATACATTACTCATGACATGGTCAGTGACATCCCTCATGACATCACTGATGACATCTCCAATGACATCACTGATGACATCATCCACAGAATCTCTGACACACCCACTCTCAACCCGTATAACCTTTCACATACCCACTCCAACTACCATTCCAAAACACATTCACACACACATACAAGTACTTACACAGGCACCCACTGATTTACAGATCAACACACACATCCACTCACTCACCCATACAGCCACTCATACACCCACTCACTCACTGTGTGGGACTTTCTGGAGATAACAAGAGTGAGAGTTGTCCCCAAGGACCCTCAATAGCCAAGGGGACTTTATATCCTACTGTGTGGTACTTTCTGGAGGTAACAAGAGGGGTAGTTGCCCCCAAGGACCTTAAATAGCCTAGGGGACTTCATCTCCCTGCTAGTAATGCACCGGGAGGCGTGTTTGCATAGTGTTAGAGAAAAGAGGCGTGGCCTTCTACCAGGTCTCAGCAATCCTGCTGTTTGGGGCTTACTTGAGATAACAGGATGTCCCTTGGGGGCCAACTATCCCTCCTGTTAGCTCCAATTAGTCCCACACGGTGGGGTTGCTAAGAGGTTTTCAATGCGGCTAAAGTTTCACTACTGGTTGGGGGATGAAGTCCACTTTACTCCTAAGGGACCTTGGGGGCCAAGAAGCCCTCCTAGTACCTCCTGTAAGACCAACACAGCGAGATTCCTGAGAGCTGCTCGGAGGCCCATACCCCTTTCTCGCCCACTCGTGACTACTAGTTAAAAATCCATAGAAATTCCCCTGAAAAACAAAAGGTTACAGGGACGTTCTAGTTAGAAATTAGCATTTAAAAAATCTTAGAAATTCACTGAAAAAAACAAAGGTTACAGGGACATTAGTGTTAGGAAATAGAATGAAAAAAACTTAGAAATGGACTGAAAAAGCCTAAGGTTACAGAGACGTTATAATTGTCCAATGAAGTGCCTTTTGCTTATTTGGTGTAAATCAGTTCAGTAGTTGTTGAGAGATGCAAGTGTAAAATTATAGTGCACGCACCAATGGAAATGCTCTGATTGGCTGAACACAACCAGAATAGAAAAATGCGGCTGCCATTTTTCTCAAACGGGAACGGTTCCCGGGGCTGAAAATTTGTGTGAAAGAACACATAAGGGGTCAGAGTAGAGTTACTATGAGCCCGTGGTTGAGAAATGGGGGTGATGGTGACACAAGTTATGTGTCTAAAATCGATTTTTTTAATCACTTGCGATATTCGCGACGATGACGTGACCGCCAAGGCGGCCTTCCATGTACATCGCAGGGACATCACGACTATCAACGTCGTCGCAAATATTGGTGGAAATTTTAAAAACAATAACAGGGAATCATCAATATGCATTGTTCTAGAGATATTGAGATTTTGATAAATGCTTGTATAGAGTTATTTATATAGTGAGTTATCTACTGTTATGGTTACAATCAATTATAGAGTTATAATTTTTTAATGTGGTGGTGGCTATTGAATTCCTTCTTTTGCTTTCTGCTTATATAACCGCAGGCTCAGTATTACCAGCCTCATCACTATCTTAGGCCTCACCACGAAAACGGTAAATAGGTTTTAGTGGTGGTTGGTGTAGAAATACACTAGAAAGATATGAGTTTGAAGTGTACAGTAATAAACCATTAGTATGTAAAACACTGTAATATGTGTGCATATATGTGTTTTCACTTTATGGAAAAGGCGCGATCGTTGCTGTTAACGATGTCATCGTGACATCCTAAATTACCTCGAAAACAGAAAATAGGTCTGCAAGATGGTTTTCAAAGAATCTTTGTAGAAAAATATAAGTTTAAACATGCTTTGAAAGTAGTATGTATATAGTAATATGTGTAGGGCAATGTTCAGAATGGATTTTTTGTATATATTATTTTTGGATGTGTTGGTTGCCATTGAATGTCTGCTTTTGTTTTCTGTTTTCACGACGTGTCCATGGGGATCGCGATCACCGACCTCATCGCGATCTCCATCGTCAGCGCGAAAATGAAAAAAGGTTTTAGAGATGTTTTGTCTATACACTCTCTGGAAAAACATGACTTTAGAGAATAATACTGTAAGAAACCCCTAGAGTGTAAAATACTGTAATATGTTTGAATATATGTGTTTTACACTTTATGGAAAATGTGTAATCCTGGCAGTTAACAATGTCACTGCGATGCTCCGAATAACATCGAAAATGGAAAATAGGTAGAAAAAGATGGTTTTAAAAGAAACTTAGTACAAAAGTATGAGTTTAAACATGCTTTGAAAGCAGTATGTATGTAGTAATATGTGTAATGCAATGTTCAGAATGGAGTTTTATACATAATATTTCTAGGTGTGTTGGTGGTCATTGAATGTCTGCTTTGGTTTTCCATTTTCGCGATTTATTCGCCAGGATCGCGATGTCATCATGAAGCTCCCCAAAAAATAAAGAAAAATATACCTTTTAGAAAAAAACTTCACAGTATTTCGGGTACTAGGGTGGCTCTGACAAGAGCCGTTGTGTTAGTTGTGTGCATATGGCTGCTATACATAAGACCAGCTGCAGAGGTTTAAGTTACTTAGAAACACCCTGTTGCCTTCATCTGTAAAGTGCACTCCATCACTTCATGCATGTGAAAACGCATATTTTTGTTATAGATAAGCCCATATGATGCACTCTGAGGACAGAATTGATTTGGCCACTTTCTGTCTTTAGCATATATTAGAGTACACCAACACGGTGTGAGGGAAAAGGGACTTAAGTTCTGTGAATGTTTCTTTCATTAGGATTTCCAGCCCTACTCCAGTCACTTACAACCCAAGAATTCATTGAAATAGTGAGGCAAACGCGTGCACTGATGAAACACTTAGGCACTACTCAATCATCTAATTACATAGAGAGTACCATTGTGAAAAGAAGTCATTGAAATAGTGAGGCAAATGCGTGCACTGATGAAACACTTAGGCACTACTCAATCATCTAATTATATAGAGAGTACCATTGTGAAAAAGTAAATAATGATAAGTGGCAAAAGTTACCTGTGTATTTATTTGTAGAGGGTCAGTGTGACTTGTCTATAGGGCAAGTTATATGTAAGTAGTGTTACAATAAATTAGAAGATAATAAAATGAACAACACAAAAATTTAAAAATCAACGTTTATTATTTTTTGCAGCATTGCAAAGGGCCATTATGGACTGCTCTCCAGTACGCACTACAAATCTGAAATCCATGCAGTATGATGCCATCGGGAAAAGCTGTGGACGTAAATCTTGAAGTTGAGATTGGACTTTTGAATGGACTCTCTGCTACGGTGTTGTTTGTGCTGCTATTGAAGTCAAGGGTCCTTCAGTTTTGCTTTGCCTTCTTGCTGCTCACTATGAATTCCTCTCATGAAATGTGCAGAAAATATTAAAGGGGGATAAAAATGACCATGAATGATTTTTGGCAGCATTGCCAATAGCTGTAACTCACTGCTCACCAGCACTTATCACAACACTACAGTCCGTGCAATACGTGGCAATTCTTGAAAACTCTGAAGCCATATCTGTTGTAGTAGTCTATACCTCTGAAGGGACTTTCTGGCCGGCTATTGTTGCTGTTGCTGTTACCACTGATGTAGATGGTACTCCAGCTTGCATCTGCTTGATAGGCAGTCGGAGATGTTTTCTATAATACGTTTTAAGATGATTTAACATGAATATCATCAGTGATGTCACTGACCATGTCATAAGTGATGTAACATGTGAGGTCATAAGCAGTGCATTGTGGGGGCGCATGTTATAGTTCGCTCAGCGAACTATAACTGCTGAGTTTTTCTGGTTATCGTGCTGCATGTGAAATCTGAGCTTAATTATAAATATATATATACACACACACATTGGCTCCGTTTTTAAAAAATATCTGTTAAGGGGGTGACAACTTCTTAAGAGGGTTGGCCACATTCACTTTTCCAATTGCTCACACCAACATGGTACTGCTGTTAAAATATTTCCAGCCTGCTTTTGGCTTTCACTCCACTCCTGATGGCTTCACTAAGACATTTAGGGCCTCATGTATTAAAAGTATATTTAGTATTTCATAAATTGCAACAAATACAGATTCGCAAAATACCTATCAAATAGGCAATTAACGATTCATAAGCATTCAGTTTTTTTTAAATAGCTAATCGGAATTGCTAATCGGTATGAGTTGCAAATTGCAATTGTCACACCAGCAGTGAGTGATAACCTCACCCACTTCAGGAAGTACATTTACTTTGAAGTGAAGAGCATAAACAGACCTCCTATCCCTACAGGAGAATAATTTATAGCAGCATGACCTGTCAGGAGCCACAGGAGGAGGTAAGGCAAAAAGAAAGAGCAAAGTTAGCAATTTCAACTGCAATTTCTTTAAAGCATGCAATAAGCACGGAGAAAGTATTACATTACATGTTTTCACCATGTTGATGGTACTCAAAACAATGTATTGTGAGTAATGTAGCCCATGTGCATAAAACCAATACTTAAATATGGTCCATATAAAATATCTTAATAATGAAGCATAAACGTTTTAAATAAACTTGACATAAAATAAAATAATAATGTTGATGTAGAATTAGTACAGGTAAATATATAAACATAATCATCATTTTATATTTATATTAAACTAATAATTGCACAGTCTTTTTACCCACAACATCTTAACTGACTTATACACCACTATCAGAAACAGAGGATTTTGGAGAACCATCATGCAGAAGCTTAAACTGCTGAAAATGTGATTACCATTCCTGCAGAGACTGAAACTGCATCAAGCATTCAAAATGACACCTCGAGATCTACCTACGACTATTGTTTCCTCTGCTGCTTTGTTTCATATAGGTACCCCAATATAGGCTCAGGGAACCACCTGAACCTTCACATATATTCTCCCTTACCATTACACTACACAACGGTTTTTGGGACTGACCTTTTATCTAGTTACAGTACTGCTTACAAAAAATGGGGTTTTCCCTGAAAACTAGCTTCATCCATTATTTGTGAGAATTCTTGGAAACTCAGTAGGACTACTATCTCCTGCATAATAACTATGGCTAAGGGTCATTCTTTTCATCATCCTAAGTCTAACATGACACAGCAAGGTAGAACCCCTGAGGGTACCACTTTGGGTATATATATATATATATATATACCATATCTTTGCTGAGGCAGGGAGAGGAGAAAAAGGACTTCCATGCTGACACACTGACGCGAGACGCTGAGGTTCCTGCACGCAGACACTCCAGCTCGCAGTGGTCTGACATCCCTCGCGGGGTGTCCATCTCGAGACCAAGATGGGCTGCCACAGTCTCTCACTTCAGGTAAAGGGGTTGACTTTATCCTAGAGGGATTCTTGGCTTTACACCCACATGCATGCTAGGCACACCTAGGTACATCTAGTTAGGGTCGCATTGTAGAAGTGCGCATTTTTATTGTCATGTATTTTTATACCTTCCTGTAGTCATCGTTTTAGCACTATGGTAGAAATCTACCATCCTATTACTTTGATGGTTCTTATAATCATTTATATCTGTTTTTGTCTAATTGTTGTTTCAGCACACATTTTTTACACTAGAATGACGTTGGTTCAATAAATGCTCATTGAAAAACGTCCCCACCGTTTATTCTGTGTATCCCTTTGAGTCAAAGTGAGCACGAGTGACTGAGCGAAAAGTACTGTACTGTTCCCACGATCCCTGACGGGCCAGAGTTGTCATGTTCGATAGTTGCCAATAACTGTTCTCTCCTTGGTAAGAGGGGTTTCTAGTGGCATTGTGAGCTAGCTGGTACACAGGCTAACATATCCGATGGGGCTGTCTAGAATCAGTCTAGACACCAATCCTACAGTGTATGTTGTCTAAACGCGCAGATCCTATATAGGTTTAACTCCACAACAACCATTGCCATGCATTTCTATTTTAGAAAGAGAGATGTGCTGGAAAGCTGACCTACTTCTGCTTCTTTCCATTCATCGGAACAATCCATGCTGAACATTCAAAGAAAGCAGCACAGGGCTATCTCTAAATTGAGTAGATGAGTTGCAAAATGATATAATCATTTCTTAAGGTAATTAAGGAGTTAAATAGGGCTATGAAGAACCTGGCTTCACAAATGACTCCACACTCTTCACACAGGCATCAACAGAGACACACGAACATTCACCTCCAAACATTTGGGGTTTCTGTTGAAAGGTTAGCTGCAGCCTCCTCAGCTATGTGTCACAGATCTGCTGACAAGCAGGTGGAGTTAATACACAACAGTGGTGATGTAGCAAGGACCCTAGGCCAAATAACAATCACAGTAGAGAAAATGTAAACTACTAATGCAGGAATTAGGGTACTAAGGGTGTTTGGGAAAGCAGAAGAGGGCTCAAGAGTAAGTAGTATTTCCATTGGTGAGCTTACAAACATCAAGGAGCACTAGAAGCCAGAGTGTAGAAGGGCAATGAAGAACCACACAGCATTCCACATAAAGACCAACTACTGGATATCCAAAGCGCAAATAGTAAAATATACAATGACACTGTTTGCTAAAAGAGAAAGCAAATCTGCTTATTTTTATTTTTGAAACTTAAAGGCCATCTCTATTATGAAGAAAAATGTTTATGATGGCAAAATAAAATATGAATAAACAGAAAAGGTTTTTATTTAGTACTCAATAAACTTTGGGGCATATTTACAAGCCCCTACCACCACCACAAAAAATCTTTTCATGACGTTGTGGTGGCGATAGGGGCTTCATCTTATTTTCGAAGAAGCGTTAAGCCACTTAACGTGGTTTAACGCTGCCTTGTAAATAAAGCACCCTTTCACACTATACTTAGCATGAAAGGGGAGGGCAATGGTTGTTGCGTTGTCGTTCCACTGCAACACCCAATTATTTTGAGCCTGCCCATATTTACAAGAGTGGCGTAAATATGGGGTAGCACCAAAATTAAGACCAGGGAAAACCTGGTCTTACCCTGACACAATGAGGAGAAATGTTTCATTTCTCCTCATTTTTGCTGTTTCCATGTGTGCTGCGTTGTGCAACACACATGGAAACAGAAAAACACCATTGATTGTTCATGTGCAGGAATGTGTCCCTTCCTGCACATAAACAATCATTAAAAAAATGACTTTTTGCAACTTCTATGCGTGCTGCATTAAGCAGTACACATAGAAGTTGCATAAAGCCATTTGAAGATTGTTTATGTCCAGGAAGGGACACCTTCCTGCACATAAACAATTTTCCCCTGCAACGCAGACACTCTTGCAATATAGTGCAAGGGTGCCTGTGTTGGAGCTAGGCAGCTAAATTTAGCGCCAGCGCTGGGGGGAATGCAGAGCTGCACCATATTGTTGTAAATATGGAGCAGCCCTGCATTTCAGAAGTGTCAGAGCGCTGCCTTAAGCCAAGAAGGCTAACGTCGCGCTCCATCATTTCTAATGTACATATGCCCCTATGTTCAATATTTTTTATGAAATATGTCTGTGAGATGTAGCTTTAAAGCAACTGACATCACTCCTTTGCGTACCTTCCTCTACAACTCTTTCAGTATCAGGTCCTGGCGGTGGCACAAGAAGCATTGTAAGTGGTAGAGTTACCCCTGGTAACTTTTACCCTATTGGTTAGGGAGTGGTCAAGAGTTTCCCCCATCCATAGGCTGGCATTTGGTATAAATGTGGCATATCCAGTACTATCCTCAGTACTGTCCTCAGAACCCTTTCTGGACCTATGGAGTAACAGAAGAGCACTGAACCTGCTGTCTGTTACTTGAGAAGACAGGACCTGCTCTCCCTTTTGTAGCCAGGACAAAGAAGTGAACTCCAAGAGTCATAAAGCAGACCTCCTGTCTGGGTTACAGGGACAGAACACACATCAGGGAGCCTTTTCCTGCATTCCCAACTGACCAATTCCAACTAGGACTGCCCTGAACCCTGTTGCTGACATCTGCTGCAATGTATCTTGACCCCCAAGTGTGAAATTCAAATCTTTCCCTCTCAGAGCTGTCCCGCCAAAAGACAATGGCTTCAGCAAGACCTATCCAAGTGCATGGAGCCATTTTCTGCCACAACCTCCTGCCTTGTCCAGCTGAGTATGTTTTACTTCCATTTCAGAGATTAAGTCCAAAGTTTAAACTTCAGAATAGGTTGAACCTGGTTTCTGTATCTGGTCCCTGCTTGATCGCAGTTGGGCTTAATTTATGCCTAGGTACCAGTCAAGAGCAACCAGTTGACCATGATTGGCGCGTAATGCTTTTTGGAGCATTTTTCACATTTGAACTGAAAAAATTCAGAACTCTGGTTCTACTAATAGGGTTTTTCTCATTTTGGCTCCATATTATTTATTAACTTTTACTCTGTTTTACTGAATTGGTTTGGGGTTTTTCTTTTACTTTTTTTTGGCTTTGGTAGTGTTTGTGTACTGCAAAAAATACTTTATGCACATCCTTTAAGTTAAGGCTCTCTGTTTTGTGCCATGGCGACTGGGAAGTTAAACTCAGATTAATTTAGTGACTTCAAGGATTCACCGGACCTAGATTGAGGTTATCTTTTGTGATATATACTTACCCCCTCCCCCAACGAATACCCCAATTTGTCACAGAAGTGTTGTACAATTTTCTAAATTATGTGGTATAGAACAAGTGACTATTATTTTTCAGCAAATTGTTGGATCATACACCAGGGCATCCCCACTTTTGTGCAGACATTGGAATCTGCCTTTAACTAAACCAAAAGTCTGCTCAATAATGCTCCTTGTTTGCTTATAAGCATTACTGTGCCTCCTTTGTCTAGAGATTTGGGAATGAAAGTATAGAGTTATAGCCTTAATGCATATGCAGTGTCACCTGAAAATTAATTAAATTGTTTTAGAAAATATGAATGTCCTTAATGTGACCACTAAGTTTAAATTTTAGATGAAATTTCCCAACAACCATCCGTCCCCAAAATCTCAATTTGTTCGCCGCTCATATAGTCATGACTGCCCGCCGGGTATTGAGCAACTAGGTCTCTGATCATAAATGTGGCATTGAATACTACTTTTATATTTAAAGAATGGTCTCTCTTTCTTTTGCAATACAAATACTGTGTCTCAGAGGATAGACAAATGAGAACATGTGTACCATCTGCACATATAGTCACTTGGGATAAATGAGCTATAGCATAGAATTGGATCTTGGTAGCTTCTAACTTAGCAGGGATACTTGGAAATGCAATTTGTAAATTTATTCTAGCCAACATTGTGTGAAAAAACTTTTTTAAAACACCTGCATAAGTCACTCTGTGTTATACCACCTGAAAGTGCAACAGTGTATTGGTAGCCATCAGATGTAAACTACAAAATACCTGAATGCGTGTAGGAATAGCACCACTGCATTAGGTAGGCCTGGTTAGTACAGGGTCCAAATCAATAATTAAAGTTATAATGACTTTTTTGGAAACCTATATCTAGTGTAATCCTCCTCATCTGTTTGTTCAAATAGACTCACTCTCCATCTAAAAATACACTCTCTCTCCCCTCCTCCACTGGTTCAGGAATTAACATCCTCCTTTCTACAGCATAGAGATAAGCCATTGTAAAAGAAGCATTGGAAATGCAATGGGCCTTGCATTTTTTGAGTTAGAGCTATTGACATTGTAAATGGCAATGTCTTTTGTTATGTGGCGTTTAGTGTATGTGGTGTGTAGAGAAATTATGTGGTTGGATTGGATTAGTTAGTTGTGCAATTGTGTGGTGTGGAGTGGGATTTGTGTAGTGGAATTTTGTTGCATGGTGTGCTGTAGAATTATAATGATAGTAATTATGTGGTATTGAATGTAGTGGAACTATGTGGAGTGGGATTGTGTGTTATGAAGTGTAATTATGTGGAATGGTATTTTGCTTTGTGAAGTGGTATGTAGTGGAGGTTAATTATGTTTCGTGCTGTTGAATTTTGTGGCATGATGTGGAATTCTGTGGGGTGGATTGGATGTATGTGGTGTGTTGTGTAATTCTGTTGTTGAGTTGAATTATTTGGTTTGGTGTCAAGTTATGTGGTGTGGATTGGAAATGTGTGGAGTTGAATTGAGTGACATGGAACTTTGTGGATAGCTTTGCGTTTTGGTGACCAAAAAATAGGTAGCTCCAAATCTGTGTTTTTGGGTGTTATAAAAAAGACAAGGTAATTTGAGTTCTTTACCTGTGCTAACCTTAACTTTGATAAAGTTCTCGTTTCATGTCACTGCTTCCATCTGAAGTAGTTTTGCTATGTGACAATAAAAAATTGCAACCATCACAAAAGGTCTCTCATTCTTTTATCCTGTGTCTCTGCATCTGTATTTCTACTTGCTGATCACTGGATCTAATCAAATAATCACCAATGGCAAAAAGATGTAACATACAGGGCCCTACTTTGAAAACAAGGGAGTTATCAATATCAGCTAGATATACTACTAAGGACCACGTAGCTACATCAATAAGTGTTTACCTTAATGTTGTTCTTTTTTTTTCAAAGTTACTGTTAGTGGGTAACCAATGGAAAATAACTAATTATCATCTGAGAAATAAAAATGAGTTACCATGCCCTGAAGCTTGCATAGCCTACCTATTACAAAACAATTCTACAGACCAGTTGATCTAGTCTGTTCCTGCATATTTTAGGCAACAGTTTTCCATTAAATTGAGGCCTGTTAAGAATAACTTAACTCTGTAGCAGAGTACCTGCTTGTTTCTGAGAAGTGCCGGTACTCCCAAATTAAAAGTATAGCATTTCTCTTGAGAAGTGCTGGTACTCTCCCTCTCAAAATAAAAAAGTGCTGGTTCTCCGTACCGGAAAGTACCGGTCCATTTAAAGCACTGGTTTAGACTAGACCGAAAGCACTCAAGGTCATGCTTGCTTCATCCAGAGTGGGGAAAATGACAAAAGGCACATCGGAGGATCTCGACAGCAAAAATAGCAGAGCACTAAGACCACAGCACCTGGAGGTGCTGCACAGAGAGACTGAGAGAAACCAAACGGTTAATACCCACTAACTGTGAAAAAAAAGTAACCCTAGTAAGAGCCTGGGTGGCATGGTGTGTTAAAAAAAGTCCCTAAGCAGATAGCAAAAAGCAGAAGCTGACAAGTCCTGCGCCAATATGACAGAGCCCACAAAGTACATACAACTGATCAAGTGAACAGCACAAGTGATGTCTAGGCTCGACCTAAAAAATTGCAATGCGTTTTGGGCCCCCTATTATACCTTGCAGCTGGTTACCACCCGTTTCCAATTGATGGCTGTTAGAAATGGGAGTCTGTAGTTGGCAAGGGCTTGCACCTTTGTCCAAGTAGGGACCCTTCTTACTAGTCAGGGTAAGGGAGTTCCACTCCTAAAATAGCCCCTGCTCACTCCCTTGGTAGCTTGGCACAAGGGGTCAGGTTTATCTCAGAGGCAGTGTGTAAAGCATTTGCACATAACCAGCAGTAATACAGTATAAGCACTACAAAAGGACACCACACCAGTTTAGAAAAATATCCAATATGTTTATATACTTAAGACAAGACCAAAACGATAAAAATCCACAATACAGTACTGAAAAATCTTCAGTTAGCAAAATAACTTTGTAGAACAATTCATTGATGTCGATAGCTCCGTCCAGGGCTATCACGACGTCGTGAGAAAACAAATCCAAACAGTTCTGGCTGACCGCAGCGTCGCAGGCCAGCTACGGTGTCTGGAAGAGCCGTAAACAGTACCTTTCAGAAATGCAGGGCGTCGATAACCTCTCGTTGAGCTTCCGAACACACGACGTCGGTAGGTGTCGGTTCAGGTCAGTGCAGGAGTCGTCGGGGCCCTCGAAGTCACATGAGTTGCAGGTCGAACTCCTCTTTGCCGAAGTCAGGAGCGCTGGCATCGGCAGGCATCGGGTGCTGCGGTGCGAAGTGCAACGGTGTGGCATGTGGTGCCCTCAGGTCACGGTGCGAGCAGAGGCTCGGTGGCGGCGTCAGATGGCATAGTCTGTGAGACCAGGGTCGCAGTGTGAGATGAAGGCGGTGCTCGTCACAGTGCTGGCAGGAAACGGTGCAAGCAGCTGAGTCGTCGTGGCTGGAGCGCTGTCATCGGCTGACAAACTGGAGTCGATGGCACCGGCATCGGTAGGCCAAGGCTGCGGTGCGGGATGAGGGTGGTGCATCCTGTACCTTTAAGAGTGGTGCCCTCAATTCAGGGTGCAAGCAGCGGTGTCGATTCCGGCATGGAGCGGCGGTTTCGGGGATACCAAGGCATCGTCGTGAAGCGAGGCATTGCGGAGTGTGGTGACCACGGGTCGCGGTGCGAGCAGCGGCTCGGTGGCAGCGTCGTCAGTGAGACCAGGGTCGCGGTGCGGCGTCGCAGCGGTGCCCTCTGCGGTGCCTTCAGGTCACGGAGTCGGCATCGGCAGCGGCGTCATACACGGCATCGAGCTTGAAGTCCTTGCTGTTCCTGAGACTTCTTGAACAGGGGGCAAGCTCTACCTCAAGCCCTTGGAGAAACTCACAAATGTAGATTGCAGAACGTTCAGTCCAGTCCTTTCACTGCCCAAGACAGAAGCAGCCACTGCAGGCCAACACAGCAAAGCACGCAGTAAAGTGGTAGTACCTCCTCACAGATTCTCCAGCTCTTCTTCTTAGCAATCTTCTTGATCCAAAAGCAATTCCTTTGTCCCCTGAAGGCAGAGGGGCCTGTACCTAGTTCAAACCAGTTCTGGGTGCATTCTGCCAGTGTGCACCTTCTTCCTTTGTCAGTGTGGGTCAGGGTCATCAGACGCACCACAGGAGGTGGAGCCAGCATTGTGGAAGGCAGGCACAGGCCTTATTCAGACCCAGGTGCTACTCCTCCCACCCATCTATGTGCAGATAGGTCTATTTAGCCCTGTGCTGACTCACCCTGTCTCCTGGAGTCTCCCCCAGCCCCTGTCACTCACAAACCAGACAGACAATACACAAGCTAGCAGAAGCAGGCTGGATGGTTAGGTCAGAAAATACTTACTTTCTAAAAGTGGTATTTTCAAACACCGAATGTTAAAACCATCTTCATTAAAAGATGTATTTTATCATTCTGAGTTCAGGCATGCTAAACTCGAATTTCTACAGTGTTCTCTGGGTCAGTTAGGATTATAGGATGTTATAATCAAACTGCCCATTCTGGCCTATGGGGAACAGGTAGCCTTGCAATAGTGAAAAACAAAGAAGGCTGTAATTCACTATCAGGACATGCCACACACACACCAGAGCATGTCCTACCTTTCACATACAATGCACCCTGCCCACAGGGGTACCTTGGGCCTACCTTAGGGGTGTTTGCGTGGTTGGCACAATCTAGTGCTGCAGCCCACCAACAGCATTTGATTAATAGGCCCTGGCACTCGCAGTGCACTTTACTAGGGACTGACACATAAATCAAATAGGCCAATCATGGAAACACCAATCCATAACACATTTTATAACAGGAGCACTTGCACTTTACTTTACTACTGGACAGCAGTGAGAAAAGTGCGTAGAGTCATTACACCAGCAAAAACAGAGTCAAAACCGGCAGGTCAGAAAGCAAAAGCTCAGGGGAAACACGCCAGAAGATGCCAAGTCTAACAATGGCATTTTTCACATGCAAAATACAATTTTTTAATTAATTTGCTCTTTGTAAATGCTTTGTACATCAAAAGGGCGATCTGCTTTTTGGTAATCTCATTTAGCAAGTCAATATTTTCTATTGCAAAAATAAGGAATTATTAACATTTCTCTGTGGTGTGCTATTTTACGAAATACGCCTTTAGCAAGTCTTTGTAAATCACAAACATTCTTGTAGTGGTCACTAACCAGCTTGTGACTAGTTAGGGACTCACTCTTTATCATACATCAGGCTCATTCCTAGAAAGAAAAGATTCCCAAAACTCCATTAATGTATTCGCTCACACACTTGCAGCCTCATGTACAATGCTGGGCTGCTGGCAACAATTATAATGGATAATCCACTTTCAGCCACGGGTTAAATGCATGATGGATGCTTAAAACTACCATTCTGGGAGTTGATGCACAAATAGTAATAAGAAAGGAGCACAGCAAATTTTTTAAATCTAAAAAAGATCTACAAACTCAAGGAATATTTTACAAACTAAAGGAAAGGGAGCATATTCCAAGGATTTATTTTATCTTGTGATTGAGCATTTGTAATACTCCACATGCAGATTGAGGAAGTACTTTGGGGAGGAGGAAGTCCTTCATGGAGAATGAAGGATGGGTCTGGTCTGCATGCTCAGTATGTGCAGCACTCTAGGAATCTGTGTTTGATCTGCTGGATACAGTTTTGAATCGCAGGGGGTCCACTCCATCCCCCATTCTTCTGAGTGTTCTAAAATATGTATCTCTGAGTTGATTTAAATAAAGATTAGTTATGCAGTACTGTGGTGGCCGTTGGAGTCAAAGTGTTCTTCACAAATACATGTTATGTGTTGTTGAAGGGAAGGCCATCAAAAGGGGGTTAAGTCAATTTGAAGGGACAACGAGAAAATATGTAACAGAAAAAGGCCAGCAAAAAGCTGGCAAGGCAATGAGTGAGTTGTATGAAGTGTGGAAAGGACATCAAGAGACTCTTCTGGAATGACATTAGATGTGTTTGTTCTCTAAAGTGATGCGGTATGGAGTAGCACAAAATGACTAAAGTTATTAAATCTACAAACTGGTTTCATAGATCTGGGCAATGCTACATGATTCTGTAAATATAGCTGAATACAGTGTTAAGATCAGATGTGCATAACTCCTTACTATTATGAATGTGTTCATTTCTTCTGGTTAATATGTAGAGGGTGCACAAGTTCCATTCACCATCTACGATTCCTGGCTAAAGTGCTTTTCTTTTAGGTTAACCACAAAAGTGCTAGACAAACACAAAGATGGAATGGTGCACCCATACAGGAACAATTCAATGAGTTTCTGAGTCCATTAGAAAAGAATGTTCTTGCTTTATTCACATACAATTCTCAAATTTGAAAAATCGAAAGATTAAAACCACCCAGCCAACGCGTTTCGTTCAAATTCACTTGAACTTCCTCAGGGCTTATACTTGTATGCCACTGGGCCTCTATTTCAATAGAAATTAGTCCTTCGAGTATCCATATTATTTCATTGTAGGATACAGTTGAGTACCTGAATCTGTACAGTCTCATGCGTATCAGCGTCCAGTCAACAAAAATGCTAGATACACTTATAACATTATATAAAAACCTGGAAGTCCGTGGACCTAGCAATGGAGCACAACAAGAAGTTTTTTTTATTAGAAACAATGAAGGTCCTAGCACTCTGAGGTGACATGCTTGATCATCCTTGATTCTGTACTCTTAACTACATGATAGGTAGTGAATAATAAAAAGTTTTCATAATCACACCTCTACACATTTTTATGCTTGTAATATCTGGATCCCGGGGACATTTGCAAAATAAGACAAGTTTGGCATACTTCCCTTACTCTCTAGGGACAGTCCACCATGGACAACAGTGCCATCTCCACAGTAAAGAGAGACAGATGATGAAGCAAATCTTTTGAGCAATGTCAAATGGTAAAGCTCCTGTAACTTTTTTCGCAGCTGTTTTTGAGCATACAATCCATAGCTGAACACCTCACCCCTAAAAGCTGCTTTGAACGTATCCCAGACTATCCCGACCCCTGCGCTTCCCCTATTTGAGTTGAAGAACTCTCGAATTCACTCACTCATATATTCTTGAAATTTAGCATCCAGCAATAACTTGCGATCAAAAGAAAATTCACGGTGTTTGCAGGGTGGGTATAGTATCCGAATGGACAACACTACTGGCCCATGATCAGATGTCACTCGGGGATAAACCTGTATTTGTGCGTCATAAAGCAATTTATGTGTAGCTAAAAAATAATCTAGGCGAAATAATTTTTGGTGAGGAGCCGAGAAAAAAGTATATCCGGGATCAGTCTTCCTAAGATAGGCCCAAGCATCTGTTAGCCCATGTGCTTTCACCAAGGATCTTAACGCCCTGTATACCTTTGGTTTCCTACCTACATACCTATATTGATCATTGCCTAATGTTCCAGGGTGGAGATTAATATTCAAGTCCCCACAAAGAATTACGGGAGCGGCCCAAGTTGCTAATTCAACATTCAGGTATTCCAAGACTGCTGCCTCATCAAAATTAGATCCATAAATGGAGCAGACAGTACATTTAAAAGTTCCTACATTACATTCCGTGATTGCCCACCTACCAGCACTATCCTCTAAAACTCGTCCGCCGTCAACCAGATTTCTCCTTGCTAGTATGGCCACCCCACGCGTTGTAATAGACTGCTTGGTGCACACCAGCACACTATACCCAAGATCATTTAAATGCTTTCGCTTAGACCATGCTAGATGTGTCTCTTGACGTGCAATAATATCGCAGTTAAGCCACTGCAATTCCCGAGCAACTCGTTGTCTTTTATTTAAAGCATTCAGTCCTCTCACATTTAGAGTACCTATTCTTAACATTCTAGCCGCCATCTGCTCTGGCTCTAAAAAAAATAGAAACACTCTGCCCCCTGTCCTGCGTTATTTTCATATAATCAATTAAAAAAATTATACCCGTGATCTCTGTTTTTCCCTTTTTAGCCACCCCCCTCTGGCCCACCCAACCCCTCTGACCCCACACCGAGGCCACCCTCCCTTCCCCCCTCCCCCTCCCCACTTCAGCCACCCCTTGTGAGCAAAAGGACATAGTCCTTAGTGATGCGAGCGTGCGAGATCCACCTCAACAGAGGATCTGCCAGGCTGTTACTTATATTTATCTGTAGTCTGTTTTTACTGAAGCGACATATTTCTAATCATATTATCTAACCTTCTGTATGATCATCCCACAGAGCGGCACCTTGTCCCATTACTCCTTATATACTATTAGTTACATAATCAAACTCAAGTGTCGCTCATTTAGACAGTCCAACTTTTCTGCCTTAGTGAGAGAGAAAAAAATATCCAATACAAAGAACAGCAAAAGAAACAGACCACAGATATTCAGACAGTATTGGGAAAGCTATAGATGTCCTATTGGTCCTATTGGTGCGGGCTGGTGCTACCGCTCCTCCCTCTATTATTTAATTCACCTCTAATACACAATACACCCCAAAGTGAAATAATATTATAACTAACTATGGTTTTTTTTCCGCTTCCACACAGTTTTCTTCCCACCATGTTTTTTTTTTTTCCACCTTCAGGGTGATCCACCTTTAGTGTCAATAGACTTCAAATATGCTTGCGCCTGAGATTCCGAGGTGAAATATTTAGATTGGCTCTTATAAATCACCTTGAGTTTAGCAGGATTCAGGAGGAATACCTGCGCACCCTTAGCTTGAAATGGCTGAAATAGTTGTCGAAATTGCCATCTTAAGGTCACAGTTGCTGAGCAGTAATCCGGCCTAACAAAAAAATCACATCCGGAACCCTTGCGTCGCTTATCAGGGCGAGCCAGATCGTATAATGCTTCCCTAAGAACAAAGTTATTTACACACTTTTTATGATGCACCGGCAGCGCAGTGTGCTAGCCCATATTTACAAGGCCACGCAAAGCCACTCTGCATGGCTTTTCATAGCCCTATAAATATGGCTCCTTTTGACGCATCACTTTGCTTGTCCCCAAAGACTGTTTTATCCAGGAGCCTTTTTGCATTTTGGCTATCTGGGAATTACATCTCAAAAGATTCTGCAGCACACATAGAAAGAGGAAAACACTATCACTGATTGTTTTAGTGCAGGAAGGTGTCCGTTCCTGCCCAAAAACAATCATGACCGCAACTCAGGCACCCGTGCACCATGGTGCACGGGTGTCTGTGTTGGCACATGGCAGCCAATTGTGTGCCACTGCGGGGGAAAGCACAGGGACGCATCATATTGTTGTAAATATGATGCATCCCTGTGCTTTTAAAATGACGCAGCTCTGCACAGCAAAATGGTTTGTGGCGCTGCATTATTTTGTTGTAAATGAGGCCCCTAAAATCAATTGATAGTGATAAACAGCACCAGAGGCTGGTTCCTTCCCTTGATAATTGTACTTAAAACAGCTCCCTCGATCTCTTAACCCCTTCCCCGCTCATGACGGAACCGTTCCGTCATGAGCCACGGTTGCCGTGTGCTCATGACGGAACGGTTCCGTCATGACACGCCCGTTGGCGGCCGCTCCGCCTACGCGGCGCTGTTTCCCCGCCTGTGCGGGGGGACAACGCAAATGGGAGGAGTCATGACGGAACCGTTCCGTCATGAGCACAGCTCAACTGTGGCTTATGACGGAGCGGCTCCGTCATGAGCACAGGCCCACCGCGCTGCCCCCCTGCCCCCCCCAGCGCTGCAGCGGAATGTCCGCAGCAGCGAAGGGGTTAAGGGAACAAGATAAACAAAAATACCATGCATTTAAAGTGGAGAAGTGTGGCTCACTGGTTAGAGTAGGCAGACCTGGAAGCAGAGGTCAGCCTGGGACCAGGGTTCAATTCCCGGCTCGGCTGGGTCTTGAGTCCATTAATTGTCCATGGACTCGATAATTCTCGCTCCAGTGCATACTCGATTCATGGGTTTACACTCTGCGACTCTGGGCAATAGCTTGCTTAATCTCCACAATGGCCCCTCGCGGCGGGATGCCTGGCTTTCACCTTGTGGATGCCCTGCTGGTTATCTCACAGGGGAATACCAGGACGGGTTCCCTAAGCAAGCGCTTAGAGACCGGTTGGTGATTTGCGCTATATAAATATCTGTACATTTACATTAAACACAAATAGGTGTTATTTGCAAAGAGAGAAGTTGCTAATAACTTCTATTTTGATAAGATAAATTAGGAACAACTATTTCAACAAATACAGGGGAATAATGAGTTCATTACATTAGTCTCCAGAAATGCATACACATGTCCTTACATACAACATTGTATCTACTGGAAAATGTTGTTTTATTTTAAGGTGCTCAGATAATTGTCAGATTTTTCACAACTGACATGTATTTATTTGGAAATGTTACTTTCCACACTCGCAGAATATTAGCCATTTATGCATCATCCTAAAATACAAAGGGCCTGATTCCCAAAGGTAACTTACACTTTTGGATAAGTTTACACTCTTGAGTAGGTTTCCTACTTTTTGATAATCACAAACTGCACTTTTATAGTAACTTACACTTTTGTAGTAACTCACATGTATAACTTACGCTTTTGTGGTAGCTTACACTTTTGTAGTAAGTCCAGCACTATAAATGGCCAACCACTGGTGCTGCAGCACCCTCTCATAAAAAATAATGAAGGAAGATAATTCAAATAAAACCTGTTTCGGAATGATGTTAAATTAAACTACATTATTTAAAAAGGGTAGAAATATACACAAATATAAATTAATGGTAAAAATATATCAAAATAGTACAGATCTTTTGTTTAATTATAAAAAGTTTAATAACCAATTTTAATTCTACAGCATAATGTAACATTATACTTTACTACAAATAATGACAATCATTCTAATCAGTTCCATACATCACTTTTAAAAATTAGGAATTCACATAAAAATATTTTCTCTTTAGGTGGGAATGAATATTTGTAATTTAAGTTTCAGAAAAATAATTTTACGTTAATTGCCTATATTTCTATTAAAGATTTAATTCAAAATTAATTTAATAGTGCTGCAGCTTTTCTTCTATTCTGTTCTACATTTAAAGTCAACATAAAATACATTTTTATTAATATTTAACCTAAACATATTTCTTATATTTCTTCTCATTTTAAATACTTGTTTTTTTTTAATTCTTTGCCCTTTATCAGACGCCACATTCAGGGAGGATTTCTCTGCACAGTATAGTACAGGAAATATTAAAAAAATTAAATATTGAACTAGAAAATAACGCTTTGCAAAGATGACACTGAGACAACCATCTTTACCCGCTATTCATTCAGACTTTATTTATGGCAATAATCAATTTTCTCCTGGGCTGCTTTGTATTTTATCTTTTCTCTCTGCCCACTTCCTAATTGCAACCTGTTCTCTTAATCTATTGCATACTGGACGGCTGTATCTGTCTTGTTTCAAATTCTTAGAACATTCCTCTGTGTGTTCGGTGGTCATGGTCTCACAGCAGAATTTTAAATATGGCACCTTTGTGAGTAAAGTTGTAGGGGTAACAGCATGTATGTTACTTTTGCCGTAACTGTACATAAAAAATTCCTGTACCTTTGCCAAATTCGATGGTTGTCACTTGATGAACTTAACACTTTCTTCTATCATATTTTCCCCCTAAACTGCTTGAGTTACTGAAATGATGGCGGATTTCTCATCAACACACCATGTACACCCCCCTCAGCCCATTTGGGAAAACAATGCATATGAGTGGAAAAGCGCTTACATGTTCTTTTGCTTTATCACTCAGCACAATGAGATGTCTCAGGGTATATTTCATCCCAGGGAGTCCTGGGAGGGTTACACTGGCAGCCATCATGTCAGCCAGGAGGCTGGCATCAAAAACAGCAATTTCATAATACTAAATTTAATGGTAGTGGTGTGCGAAATTCACATACTTTGCTATTGCATTATTAAGCGAAATTGCACAAAAAATTACGTACAATTGCACGCAATAAAGTGAAATGTAAAACCAGCCTTTATTGTACTATTTTAGCCCTAAATCCGTCCGTGTGTCCATTTTGGAGATCAAGATTAATTTTGCGCATAACCATTTGACAAATTTCCGTGATATTTCGCCGGTGTAAAGGAAATTTCGCCCTAGTTTAATTAACAGTTATCAAAGAGAACGTCAGAATAAAGATTATGGCACATTGTCCTGCAGTTGAAAGAGAAGCACAAAAGTTGAAAGAAATGTGAACAATGAACGGATGAATTCTGCCGTTACCCCTACCTACAGCTGTGCATTTCCCAACTTTGAAATACAATGACGACTCTTACCTTACCAAAAGAAATTGACAGAAGCCACACATTATGGTGGGAGCGCGCAGATTGTTAACTGCACATAAAGGGTGAATTACTTTGAGATAGTTGAGTGTTATACTTATCCGTGAGTTACAATGACCAATATTTTAACCAGGTCAAGCATTTTAAAATTAAGTTTCTGAAAGCCAGATCTGTTGGTATGGTTCTATTTCACTTTTTCAGTTTTAGGGAACGGAGATGTGCTTACCTCAAAACGTATACATCTCTAAAACCCCTTCTGTTGCACTTTGTGCAATTGATCAACAACCTTTTAATTCCATTAAAAAGAAGAATAAACTAGAGGTACACCTGTGGGAATATTTTACTTTTGCTAATGGCCTTCGACTTTATTTCAGATTTTGCGATTACAAATGGGAATGATACTTATGAACTGTAAGCCTATTCATGAGTGATTCAGTATTATTAATATAATATTTTTAATGTTCTCTTATTCGTCATGAAAAAGATAGTTTGCAATGAAATCTCAGATGACTTTAAGGAAAAATATTTGTTTTGAAATCTGATCTCTTTCTAAGACCGTTTTGTGTTACCAACCCAGATGTTTTAAACCAAGTTAGCACAAGAATTATGAAAGCATGGGAAAAAAAATCTCTGTGCATAAAAAGCTTTCATTATGATGTCTGTTATAGCTTAAATATTAAAGGGCTACATTTCAAGTGTTCCTTTGTGACAAAGGGGGAAGCTAGTTTTATTTAAAATTAATTTATGATCCAGAGGTAAGATGTTTCTACGTGAATTTTAAATGTGGAAAACTCCCCATGTGTGGAAACATTTGTCTACGCACTAAAGATTTTAAAAAAAGGGCAAGGGTTTCCAATTTTGGCAACCCAAAATCCAAGATTTGAACTACATTCCCGGATCAATATTGCATCAAAACTCACATTTAACAGCGATTTTAGGAAGATTTAATATCCAAACATACTGTGAAGCTTTAATTATAGTTTCTTACAAAAAAAATTGAAGGTTTATCAGTCAGTCAGAAATAACTTTATTTCCCCGACACAACATCGGCATAAAAAGTATTCTACAAACACATGAACATCGATAGATAAAAACTATTATACAAATTTAGAGTAACATAGATTAAAACATAATTATGTGAACGTTTATCAATTCGGTAATTATTTTTACATTTTTTTATTAACATATAATTTGTATCTTATTATATTTTGATGTTGTTGAGAATAAATATTTCGGCGGTAATATTTTAACGATCTTGACTGACTGACATACCATATTGATTTCTCAGTAGTTGAAAGTCACCACTCCGGAGGAGTGCTCCTGCTACAAGCCATCGGATGTGAGGCACCAACCATGCTTTCAGAATTGAGGCACCAAACTTTCAGAAGGGATGCTCTAAACTTTCAGAAGTGATTCATAAAGAGGTCAGCAACGATGTAAATCTTATCTACATGACAGGTGATGGCATGGGTTGTCTTCGGCCCTTTCTCCGGGATAATTGTGGTAAAAAGGCGCTCTTCTTCTAATATTCAGCTATTAATGGATGAGTATCAACCAACATGCACAGCTCAAGTATATGGATTTTTGGAGACCCGGGCAGTGCAACATTTGGTTGTTTTTGTGATCAGTTTATGCAGGAAGATCGCATTTTTAGGATGATTGCTGCAATCTGGTGCCCTCTTGTGGCGACTGGTGATTGCGCCGTAACATGCCTGCCATGGTCTTAATGTAGCATCATCTCTATCGTGGAGTGATGCTGTGAACAGAAAGGTGGGCGGGAGGTGCTGGTGAGCCCCTGCAAATTTCAAATGGTTGAATTGACAGTGAGTAATAAAAAAAAACATTTGTTTATTTTTTCTTGAAGCATTTAATATGTGTTAGAAGAAATAATGTCAAACGTCAGTCAATATCTTTTAATAAACTATGGATATATATATTTTTTTTGGATCTTTCCTGCAAATCATTTTGCTAACTGAAACTAGCCATTCACTTGCTGTGATAGGGTCATGTGAAACAGAAGGCCAGAGAGTGCAAACATGTTTCGACATGTAAAACTAACAACGATTGATTGATTGCCTTAAGAACTAAACATTACAAGTACTTCAAAATACGCCAGGAAGTACAAATGAGGTGCATTAAATTTTAATACTGCATTGTGATGGAAAAGCGTTTCAGTAATGTTTAAACGAAGGCATTAATTTTACTTCGTATGATGTATATATATAAAACTACACCGATTGCTTTTATCTCTGTACTACAAGCAACAATTCCATTTAAAATTAACACAAGTGACAACCCCAAATCACTGCAGTTTGTGAGTAACAGGCGAGTCGTAAGTATTATTGGCATACAATGCCATGTATCTTCAATCTTATATATTGCCACTTGTTTGGAGTGCAGAGCATATGGTATATCTGTGTACAGCCTGATTGGCATTCATATTACAACTTGAGCATGTTATACATTTCTCAGTAAAATGACGAGGTTGTAGAGTGACAAGGTCAAAACACATGAAAGTACACATTTGTGTCCTGTTACCATCATAAAACAATGGTAATGGGTGTGATGCATCTCTAGTAACTCGGTCCCACTCATCATATCACATTTTATTTAAAAAACATTACTTTGGTAGGTAAAGCCTTTTGGAACCAATATTTCCTCTTTCGGGTTTTACTTCCTGATTCAGCACTGTGACCTAGGTGAGGAAGCAATTTGGGGCCATATTAGCAAGACCGGCGATAAAATTATCACCACTTTAGCGGCAGGAAACTGCCGCTAAAGTGGCGATAATGGGCTTGTTAATATACGCTATAGAATTCCAATTGAAGCCCAGGACATCTAACCTGGGGGCATATAATCAAGCCCCGGAGATAAAATTATCGCCGTATTAGCGTCCGTTTTCGGACGGAAAGCGGCGATAATTTGCCTACTCAGCAAGGTCACGCTATCGCGTGAATCCTTGCATTATCGCCCTTTCCCCCAACGCCCATTTTTGCATCTCTAATCAGATGCAAAGTGGGCGTTCCTGACCTGACATAACTGGAGAAATGTTGTTAAGCGACATTTCTCCAATTATCAATGGGCACTCTAACCTGCAGAGCGACAAGCAAAGTAGCGATAACCTCTGTTATCGCTACTTTCCTTACACCTGCTTCATAACTGACTTAGCCATGATATCCTATCTAAGGTGGATATTATGGCTAAGTATGCCTTGCCCTATCAGCAAGTTTTCGCTAAACCTTGTGCGATTATTGCTGTATTTCCAGCGATAATCGCACAATTGGCAGCTTGCGCTCTGAATTTTATCGCTTTAGAGATAAGCGTTACTGATAGCACGCTATCTCTGCGATAAAAATTCAGAGTTGGCCGGCGATAATTATCCTCACGATAAGAGCGCTGAGCGATAATTATCGCATGGCCTTGATGATATACCCCAAGGGCTTCTATTGGAATTCTATAGCACATATTATCAAGCCCATTATCGCCGTTTTAGCGGCAGTTTCCTGCCGCTAAAGCGGCGATAATTTTATCGCCGGTTTTGCTAATATGGCCCATAGTATTTCTATTGATGTTGTGAACTTGAGTGTTCAATGTTGCTTCAGGGCCTCACAAGTTACATTGTTGTACTGAGTATTTGGCGCTCTATTCTATGTTCAGCTGTAAGCAGGGTGAAAAAATATAAACATTTGGGGGCATATCTACAAGGCGGTGATAAAAAATTATCGCCGCTTTTGCGGGCGTTTTCAGCCGAAAAGCGGCGATAATTTTATCGCTATATCAGCAAGGTCACGCTAACGTGTGAATCCTTGCCTTAGCGCCTGTTTTCTGAACGCCCAGCTTTGCATCTCTAATGAGATGCAAAGTGGGCGTTCCTTCCTGAAATAACTGGAGAAATTTCACTAACCAACATTTCTCCAATTATCAAGGGAATGGCTAACAAGCATAGCGATAAGAAAAGTAGCGCTAACCATGGTTATCGCTACTTTCCTTACGCCTGCTTTTCAACTGACTTAGCCATGATATCCTATGGACGGTGGATATCATGGCTAAGTCTGCCTTGCCCTATCAGCAAGCTATCGCCAAACGTTGTGCGATTATCGCGGGATTTCCAGCGATAATCGCACAGTTGGCAGCTTGCGCGTTGAATTTTATCGCTTTGGAGATAAGCGTCGCTGATAGCACGCTTTCTCCGCGATAAAATTCAGCGTTGGCCGGCGATAATTATCCTCGCACTAAGAGCGCTGAGCGATAATTATCGCCTGGCCTTGATGATATGCCCCCAGGTTACAATATGGCCTTATAGCCCATTGCCGAGGGCTATACCAGTTGTTAAAGGCCCTAAACCCGAGTTATAGGCCCAAGCCTTGGGCAAAGGACTATAAAGTGGGTGAGTGCCTTTAACAACCGGTATAACCCAAGGTAGAAGGGCTATAATGCTATTAGAACTTTCCAACCACAAAGGGTAGAATGTTCTAAATGAAAAGGGTAGAAAACAGAAAGACAAACATTGGAATGTTGGAGCAGGAGGCTTATACCAGCCACTATAACCCTGGAGCCACTCCATTGTCATAAATGGAGCTCTCAACATTCCAATCTTCTAATACTAAAAAAAACAACTTAATTTATACTGTAATAAGTATTGCAGTCACACAGCACATATTAGAAGGTCACAAGTTCCCAACTCCATAATAAATAATGAACCCTTGATAACTGTTCTTAAATATAGAGAATGCAAAAGTTATATTTAAAAAAAATGATTTCAATTTACCACCACTCACTTTTAGGATGAGAGGATTCTGAGGGTTATTAAGGCACAGATTGGGTACCGTTCCCTTTCCCATAATAGCAACACCATCACTCGTGTTGACATTTGCAAGTATAAACACTACGGTGAATGCAGGAGGGCAATTAGACTTGAGTTTTTCCCTGCATGGGTCTTACAAGTCAAGGGCTTTGCCCAGAAATGGATTTACTCATGTAGGCACATGTAGGGTAGGTTTTCAAGATGACTTCATGTTTCCAAGTCCTGGACCTGGACATTCAGAAAATGACTGCATTGTACCAGTTATACTGTATGAGTCATTTTGTGTGAGGCATATTGTGGCTACTCATTACGTAATATTGCCTTGGGCACAATGATTCTCATTGGTGACTTATTTTGGGCATTTGTCACATAAGTATGGCCGCCACTGGCATCATGGTGGTTAAAAAGCCCGCCACATACTGGACATCCCTAGTATTTGAAGATAATACACATGTGCGAAAGGCAGAATCTATCCATATGTAACATTAGCACAGGGCAGTGGTAGATGAAAATAACATGAAAATAACAAGGGGAGGTTTGGGGACCAAACAAATATTTACTAAAAACTAAAAATCAGATATTTTGTGACAATCCAGATTTTCATTAAAAATGTTTGGGTGAATTGAGTTTACTTATCCAGAGTGGATTTGTGTACTATAGCACAAAATATCTGTATTTTCATATACTTTACACGCTAATGTTTTGGACAAAGTGATAATATATTTAAAGTTGGTATTTGAGCAATACTTAATGCAGAGTTTGTGAGGTTTATTGCTAATCTTGGTTACTTGATTCAAGAGGACCCTTTCTGTCATGGCCTTTACTTAATATATCTAGAGAGGTGTTTAATCATACATTTTGATAAAAGCTTTTTATGATATTGTCCCCACTGCTGTTTGAGACCTTAGCATGTTATAACTGTATAACCTAGCTTCTGTTTGATCATGTGACCTCTACATTATTGATCTGTAGCATTCTTGTATGAGCTGTAAGATCTATCTAGCTGTCTTGCCTTTCACCTGTGATTGTGGAAATCTGATTAACTATTATCTCCCACCTTTCCAAACATATCATTTGGCTTAACATATGACTGAGAATGTGCTTGAAAAGAACTGGATGTAAAAAGAGAAGTGGACAAATTGCTGTACACAATTCGAAATATGATAGAGCATATGAAATTGCATGAATAGGTGTTCTGACCTTTCTATAACGCCTATAGCTTTTTAACAATGCGTAAGGACATTTTGTTGAAAGTTCCACTGATCTCCTGACATGTTTTTTAAGTTGTCTTGGGGAGGACAAGCCCCAAAACCCCTGCGGAAGATATGTCTTTCCAGGCATACCACAAAAGTAGTGGGGTATTTCATTACTGCTCATTCAGATCAAAGACATTGTTAGCTAATTTATGTGAATATTGAGCAGTAAATTGCACCATCCAGCCTGATTTTCTTTTAACAAAATAAAATGATGGTATAAAGAAAGACCCCAACCTCAATCTGTCCAATTTGAGTTAGGTATTTACATCCAACAACTTTCAAAGGGCAGTTCCAGTGCAGTGCAGCCCTATTAGAAATATTTCTATTTGTGCAAATTACTTCTGATTGTGGTATTTTATTTAGAATAGGTCTCTGTGTAACTGTGATGGTTATTACTTGAGTTTACTAATCAAATCTATTTTTACATATTGGTGTTGTGCACTGTAGAGCGACCAAGTAGTGAGGATAAGGAAGTATTACAGATCCACCAGCAATTAATGTTATGGATTTGCCAAATTAATTGTGAGTTTTGTTTAGATCGACACACTAATAACGCCTAAGGTGTCAAAATACACCAATCAGTAGACTGAATGAGATCAACGTTCTCGCTCATATTTTTATATAGCATAGGCTATGCTATGTTTACCTGGAGATGAATGGCTCAGAGCATGTTGCTGCTCCATTTTGAGACACTTCAATTCTTTGCTACTGTGTTTAAATCAAAGCATTATAAGTTGTGTAAATCTTTTTTTCCAATCAAAACGAGAGTTTGATGTGCAGTGGTTGTTTCTGATGATTTAGTTGCAGAGAATGCACTTTTTATAAATGACATATCACCACTGGGTAGTTACAGTTAGATGCGATGCAGTGCGCGCAACGAAATTCGTTTAATTTATTTATTTGTTTACTTACCTCCGTTAGTCCGCATTCCGGAGTTTACTACCCCCCCCGCCCCTGCCCCTCCCCAGCGTCACCGCCCAGCAGCACTCCCTCCAGGAGCCGCTGCCGATTACATAACTTATGTAATTTTCAATGACATCACTGATAATATCACTGCCTTATCTGAAATGTCATCATTGATAACAACACAGTGCATGGTGGAGGTGAGAGTTATAGTTGTTTTAGGGCCCCAGTTATAGTTATAGTTACTTGAGATAATCATAACAGGTGAACTTAAGTTGTTTTGTTTGTTTGAAAGGGTATATTTTAACTGACATTTTCACCTTATATATATATATATATATATATATATATATATATATATATATATATATATATATATATATATATATATATATATATATATATATATATATATATATATATATATATATATATCACTGAAAAAACCATAGGTTTCACACATGTTATAGTTAGCTGGACATTTTACTGATAAAAAACCAATGAAATTCCCCCGTTATAGTTACTGCAGGCAACTATAACTCACGCGACCGCAATCCTCTGCTGATGCTAATACTGTATTTAGACACTTATTTGCCCATGTCTTCTTCCATTAAATTTTAGCTTTACATATATTACAAATATTTTTTTTTCATAAAGACACATATGTCATCAGCAGACGATTGCGGTCGCGTGAGTTATAGTTGCCTGCAGTAACTATAACGGGGGAATTTCATTGGTTTTTTATCAGTAAAATGTGAGCAAGGGCCAAGTGGCTCGAAACGCGTCATGGACTAGGATGTGAGCAAGGGCCAAGTGGCTCGAAACGCGTCATGGACTAGGCACGAAATTCAAATCTAAATAAATACCTTTTTCCAGCATTGGCGACTGAAGTTGTCCGTTCCTGTTGTTGTGCGTGACGGCATAATCTGGGAAGTTTCGTTGATATATATATATATATATATATCACTGAAAAAACCATAGGTTTCACACATGTTATAGTTAGCGGAAATTTTACTGATAAAAAACCAATGAAATTGCCCCGTTATAGTTAGTGCTGGCAACTATAACTCACGCGACCGCAATCTTCTGCTGATGACATATGTGTCTTTATAAAAAAAAATATTTGTAATATATGTATAGCTAAAAATGTATGGAAGAAGACATGGGCAAATAAGTGTCTAAATACAGTATTAGCATCAGCAGAGGATTGCGGTCGCGTGAGTTATAGTTGCCAGCACTAACTATAACGGGGCAATTTCATTGGTTTTTTATCAGTAAAATTTCCGCTAACTATAACATGTGTGAAACCTATGGTTTTTTCAGTGAATTTGCAAGGTTTTTTAAATGCTAATTCCTAACTATAACGTGTGTGAAACCTATGGTTTTTTCAGTGAATTTGTACGGTTTTTTAAACGCTAAGTTACTTTACGCCATTCGAGGCGTGCGCGCCCACTTAACGCAGTGCGTTCCGTGCACGGTTTTTATCAACTTTAATAAGCCCTGTACATTTGGTGGCCTTCGGCCACCAAAAGCACAGGGGGTGGGGTCAATGTGGATAGTGTTTTTTTTATTTCGATTTTATAATTTCATGTTGCCAAAATATAGTTTTTTTACTGATGTAATAAGCCCAGTACATTTGGTGGCCTACAGCCACCAAAAGCACAGGGGGTGGGGTAAGTGTGGATAGTGTTTTTTTTATTTCTATTTTTGACCGTACGCTTACGGTAAGCGTACGGTAAGCGTACTCGGCGAAATTGCCGAAAAAAAAATAAAACCGTTTTTGCTCTTGGGGGATGTTTGGGGACTCCCTCAACATGACTATGTGGGAGGGAGTTGTCAAAACAGCCCCGTAACATGTTTTTGGGCATCATGTTTGATAAATAACACTCAGTGCGAGAGACAAAATGGCGGACGCCGCTTCCTGGTTTCGGCCGATTCGAATGTTTACTAAGATCTAAGAGCCAATCAGAATCGCGCTCGCACACGCCACCGTACGCGTACGGTAAGCGTACCGTAAGCGGGCTCAGATATATATATTGATTTAAAGGCTATTTTCTCAGAATCTACTGAACAGATTTACACCAAACCTACAAAAGGCACTTCCTTGACATAGGGACTACCTCTCTGCCAAATTTCTAGTAATTCTGTTCAGCCGTTCGGGCTGTAGCTCTGTCTAAAGGTCCTATGGAAAAATGCATGGGAAAAACGCGTTTTGGGACCCCCCTTTTATCTCAGCCCCCGCTTGACGAATCCCCCCGAGACTTTCAGGGTAGGAGCGGAGCGTAGCGCCCCACCTATTTTGAGAAATTCGCGAGGATTCATCGACCGGCGCCAAAGTTATTCAAAATAGAATGTTGCGGATTTCCTATGGCAAAGGGGTCCTAACTATAACTACCTACTGGCGACCGCCAGTAGGTAATATATATATATATATATATATATATATATATATATATATATATATATACATTCATCATTTAGTTCTTCAATATTTTGTCCAAGATATTGTTATGTGTTATATTCCATGGTGCAATTCTGGAAACAAGATCAAAAAATGCTGAATTGTATTCCTTGACTACTTCCACACCCTCTCCACCGTATAATGCATGTGTCTCAATCGATGCTCTTAACCTTCAAGCAGTATTTTAATTTTTCAAAAACACTATGGGGCTCATTTATGGGCCCCTGCGTCACTTTTGCCACCACCGGTGCGTCACTTTTTGTGACGCACCAGTGGCGTAAAACATGCGCCATGACGCGCCATATTTACAAAGTGACGCATTTACAAAGTGACGCCAGGTATAATGTATGCAGGGTGGGTGTACCCCCCGCAAGAAAGGGTCGTAGAAGTGGCGCAGCAAAATCTATGAGATTTCGCTGCGTCACTACTAGGACGCCAATGCGTCAAAACCTTACGCCTGCCTCATGGCAGGCATAAGGGTGACGCAGGCCCTTCCACATGGGGCTTGCCCCATGTGAAAGAAACATTGCTGGAGTTGCGTCGGGCTTCCGATACAACTCCAGCAATGCGCCACTTTTTGCACCGACAGATACGTCAGTTATACTGACGTATCTGTCCTTCCTTGTGACATGATGCGTCATATTATAAATATGACGCATCATTGGTGTCGCAAGGAGGGCGCACTGAGAAGTGACGCATCGCTGCTTTCACGCAGCGGTGCGTCACTTCTCATAAATGAGGCCCTATAACTTTAGTGAGATGACATCATCGGCCAGCACCCCCACTCTGAATATGGCTCCAGCACCACCGGAAGAGCTACTTCTCGTTTTAGACCTCAGAATGAGATTCCAGTAGGGCGGAAACTCGCCGAAAGAAGCTCCGTTCTGTAAGAACAACTGAGTTCAGCTGTTTCAAGATGCCCAGAGGTGCATTTCGAGCACACATTTCAAAGCTGCCCATTTAATGTCGCGACGGAGACAGTTACGGTTGTCAGTGGTGATTTCATGCTTCCTTCTGCCGCTTTCGTTCCATCTGTCAGTGACAGCTTCATCCACCTTCCAGTTTCACGGAGCAGCTGCTGGGAATGAACCGCTCCGCTCGGTGGGCACCCTGAGAGGAAGAGGAGCGCGGGTTCTGCAGCCCGAACTCGGATTAAAATAAAATGCTTGGATCGAGTGATATTAACACATCCTCTTCCTAAAAATCAGGCCCCTGAATCTATGCTCTTTCTTCTTTTTGAGGGAATTTTTTTCCCGCGCCGATAATAGAATAATTGTTGAGTTCATGGACTCGGTTAGCAAATTATATTGGTTTTCTGATTTTTTTTCCCTTTCCTCTTCAACAGTTTATTCACTGTAGTGGGTTGAGGCCAGTTCACAAAGAAATAACTAATTTAGGATTCAACATGTTACATTAGAATTTTTGTAAAGTTACTTTTTGTCATAATTTTTTGGGAGCATATAAGAGTAAATCTTAGAAAATAATAGATTAGTTTGCCTGTATTTAAATCGGTCGGAAAAAACACAGCAGTTTACGTTTAACAACTTATGGGACATATTATCAAGGATGGCGTTAAAATTATCGCTGCTTTAGCAGCAGGAAACTGCTGCTGACGCGGCGATAATGGGCTTGATAATATGCCGCAGAGAATTCCAATAGAAGCCCATGTTCACACCAGAACATGGGCTTCTATGGGAATTCTCTGTGGCATATTATCAAGCCCATTATTGCTGCTTTTAGCGGCAGTTTCCTGCCGCTAAAGCGGCGAGAATTTTAACGCCATCCTTGATAATATGCCCCTATATACTTAAATTTTTTCCCACCTGCAAAATGGTGCCTCAGATAACGAAATCCCTCCCGCTCTACTACAGAAACAGGCTTGTGGTTTTTTAAATTCAATTTGCATATCTACTGCAGATGTTATGTCATATTATGCAATCTTGTGTTGCTTTATTTTGTATTTTTTTTTTTTGCAAAGTGCAGCACGTGAAAGTTCCAGGCCTCTTGGCTCTAGAGTTGATTGGTGAAAGATGTTGTATGCAATCAGTGACTTCAACTTATGTGCAGACTCAATATGACTATTTTGTCGTGCTGCCATTAGATAGCATGCTGTTGTATTGTAAGCTTGTGTGTTGTGGCTTGTAGAGTTGTACCATTGGAGGTAGTCAGACTCACAGAAGTGTGGAGCATCTTATGTCCTTCCACCAAATATGTACATTTGTATGGTTGGCAATATGAATTTTGCTGATCCTTGTGTGAGAGATTCCCAAGCATGTGCAGTCCCACTGAAGGAAGCTCTGTAAGGGGTAGAGGCCTTCCAATCTTCCACTCAGTGCTCAGGGGAGGGTTGATAATGGGATTTTTTTTATGTCAACTGATACTTGTGTGTGAGGTTCAGGTAGTCTCATCGGAGCGAGTTCTGAAGTGGGGCAGAGGTCTTAGGATCTTCTACTCAGTGCTGGGAATGAGTGGAATCCATCCAAATCCTGAATGCAACAGCTGTTATTGAAAAACATCAGGGCTGACCTCAATGAAAAATGATGACATTGCCCTGAGGCCACGTTCAGTGGTTTCCACAGTTTATGTACTTTTCTTTCAGAGCAGCATCTTGCAGGGGGAGAGAGAGGTTTCTTATTTTCAGCACAAGCTGGACTCATACAAATGTTCACATGAAATATTTATATAAGGTGTTGTAAGCTGGAGAGAGTGGTGTGACAGAGATCAGTGGTACACTCTGATGTAGTAATGTAGAATGCTTATATTTATGTAACTTCACTCAAGTCCCACGACACACTATTATTTGCTCAATACAGGTCAACACAACATACAGCAGCACCACATCACATTATTCAACACAACATCATACCTCATGGCATTATTTCACAATGCATTGATAAGAATCTTGTCTTGCTTTCACCGGGGTTTTTTTTTTTTTTTTTTTTTTTCTTTTTTCCCCGGGTCCTATGATTATGCCTACCTTACTCCATGGATCTTGGACACCGGTCTCCTGTTCAATGATTATGCTATCAGGTTGAAAGATACCTTGACGGAGTAACCTTGCTAACCTGCATCCCTCCTTGCGGATCTATCTTCCACCATTCTGTATATTGTGTCCTGGAACGAGAGTTAACCTCAAGATTTGTCTTCTCAGTTCGCGACACACTAGGTGGTTGGTGGTGTTTCCTTTAAGAGGGTAACGGCAAATGAGGACAAAAAAAAAAGAATCTTGTCTTGCTTTAACTTATTTGTGTCCACGGTTGCCTATATTGAAGTGGGAGTAGTAAATCTACCCCTCCAAAGTCCAAATTTCTCCCTACTGTTGCTTGTATTGGACTAGGTATAGTAAATGTAACCCTTCCAACATCCAACACTTTTACTGATGTTGTTTAGATTGGAGTGCAAATAGTAAATCTAACCCCTCCAAAGTTCAACACTTTATCTATTGTGCTTAAGGTGGTAAGGGATAGTAAGCTCAACATGTTTGTGCACAATATTTTTATGCCAATATTTTCTCATACAACAATCCACGTAAACTGGCATGCATGTATGCTAATTATAATAGTTGGTATTTTTTCAGCATCTATCAAGACTGCAGATGAAGTACAAATATTTAATCCCTCCGTTGGTTAATTTGCAAAATATTGGGTGCAGGGAACAAGATCTTGTGTTTAGAGCCTGCCACCGATCTGAATGATGCGGTTGGTGAATACAAATCTGTCTGGTCTCTTTCTTCCATCAATCCTACACTTCTGGTCTCTTTAGCTCATTCTTTCAGGTTCTCTTTCATCCCTGCTTCCTTTTTATGTCGTTGTCTTTCCAGTCTTTCCTATTCTCTTGCTTCTCTCCTTTCTCCCTATTCTGCCTTCCTCTCTCCTGCTGTGAGTCAAAGTCTGATGATAAAAAATAAATTCTCATCACTAAAAATGAGCACCGGAACCCACCACCTGTAATCACTATATATGGGGAAACTTTTGGATGATCTTTATTATATTTCATGAATTCCTGCAGAACGTTTATTCTAGTTTGCGTTGTAAAAAACACATAAATAGATGAATTCATTATTAAATAATTATAAAGCAGAAACATTGCAAATGCCTATTTCAAAATAGTTAGCTGCAGCAGTAATTATGTCTAGATTAACTATGAGGTATTAGAAAGAAAGTATCTTACTGATACTATAATTGTGTTACTGGTAAGGGTGAGGAACATTTAAAAATCAGTTTTGCAATTTCAGTAGATGGTTTCAGTGAAATCCAATATTTTTGACTCCTGAGATATATGGAGTTTTAAAAAGTTAATCAGCACTAACACTATTTTGTATGTTATGAAAAAGGAAGAGATTGAGAGAAATTTAAGAGTCCCTTCCATCCATAGTCTCTCTCAACAAAATGGTTATTATTTGAGAGGCCCGTAACTTCCAAGGGGCTGTAACCTCGTAAAGGGCCTCACCAGCAATAATGAGGCCAGTCAGTAACATTACTATAAAACCCTCATTTTTCCCCAAAAATGTCAGCTCTTGAAAGCAGCCAAAATATGAAAAAAATCCCCAAGGCAAACTGCAGGAGAGAGCAGCCGCGGCCCGTGGAGGGAGTTCCGTGGGGTGGTAAGGTGGGGCGGTAAGGCAGGGCGGGAAAGGGGCAGGGTGGGGGGTTCTAAAAACCGGAATATGGATAATTGCAGGTAAGTAAACAATTAAATAAATAAAACGAATTTCGTAGCGCGAATTTCGACTCCAGCTACTTCCGCTATGAAAAACAAGCCACCGTGAGCCAAACAGACGACTAGCACTAGTCAAGACCTGTATACTTCGCCTCTACAAAAGAATCAGGAGAGAAACAGGAGAGTGGAGGCTTAGCAAGATTCTACTTTCAGCCAGAAGGTGTAGCAGATCATCAGTCAAGATTAACAATATTTCCTTCTCTCCTCCTCCGCTAGAGTCAGCGGGACATGATCATTCAACTAGCCCTTTTCTTAGAAAAAGTGCTAATTGAATGACCTGTATTGCCAGCTTTAAAAGAGCACAATTATTTTTTGCATTATTAATTATTCAGAGAGTGGCCAGGTATTACACTTGATCATGGGTGGAAAGAGGTTGGAAAGGAGTTTGTAAATACTCAAACACTGTGAATGTTTGTGTGTCATAAGCTCACAGGGCATTTCATACCCAAAAATGGTGGGGGCGCCTTAGAAGATATATGTATTAGCTACACTAATCCTATTAATTATATGAGAAACTCTGCGCCTTGTTATGTGAGAAACTCTGAGATGGCAATATTATCTAACAGTATTTGTTTTCTTGTAATGCTTTGTACTGAAATCAATAAATATACCTTGAAACATTAAATGCCACAGATTTCCATGCGTAACTTCCCAATTCTTTGTGAATTACAAATTTCTGTAAATCAACACCCATGAAATGTCATAATACTCTGAGTGTCCATTTCCCAACTTTCTTTAGAGCAGGACCAGATATGTTTCTTAGTGTTATGATCCAGTAAATGTGATTTACATTCCCTATTTTGTTTAATCCATAGCATTCTTCTATGACATCTAAACATAAAATTGATCAGAGCTAACTATTATGAAATACAGTCTTTCCTCAAAGCTTCAGGATATGATAAAGTATGATGGAACCTCCTGTCCCCCCAAAACGTCAAAGAAGTATTACCAAAGGTTTATTTTCGAAGAGTATATATATCTCACAGATGATGAATCGAGTCTTTAGGTCCTCGAGAAATCACTCCTCTCGGTTATCTCTAACTTTACTATCCACTGTTGGCAACAGCATTGGAGTCAGCCTAGAAACCACACATATGCACCAATACTTTTTTAGAGGCTGTCGGCCTCATTCAGAATTTGGCGGATGAGATAGAATGTTAAAACTTGACAGATATCCTGTCTGCCTTATTACAATTGTCATAGTCTAAAAGGCCGGCATAATATTGTGAATAGGATATCCGCGAAATTTTGGAACTGTATATAAGACTGCCAAATTCCAAATAAGGCCCTATGTATCAAAATACGTCATAAGTAGTTGTACGGTTTCTGCAGTGACAGCAGTTATTCCGCTCTTTATGCAGACTCTGGGGTCTCACACCACACATTCATAGAGCACAGTCTGGATGTCATTGGCCATTCACACCAGCGGCCCGCTGTCTTGAAAGGATAATGTCTGTGGCCAATCACTATCGGTGTCACATCCCTATATATGGACAAAACATAAGAGCACGATGATTCAGAGAGATAATTTCTTGCTGCTAACAGCAGTGTGATTTGCAGGTCAGGAGTTTTAATCCAATAAGGCCAATTCTTTCTTTAATCCTTCCCTGATCAATAAATTGAGCACATTAAGGGGCATATTAACAAGCCAGGCGATATAATTATCGTCGCTCTAGCGGCAGAAAACTGCCGCTAAAACGGCGATAATGGGCTTGATAATATGCTCTATGGAATTCCAATTGAAGCCCAGTTTAGGTGTCCTTCACATCTAACATGGGTTTCAATTGGAATTCCACAGAGCATATTATCAAGCCCATTATCGCCGTTTTAGCGGCAGTTTTCTGCCGCTAAAGCGACGATAATTTTATCGCCTGGCTTGTTAATATGCCCCCTAAATTAGTTAATAGTAACATCTGTTATTTACAAGATTTACAAAAAACACATTCTGCAGCGTTAAAAACTTTATTAAAAAAAGAGTTACTGTATACGACAAGCAGAAGCCACACTGCTGATAAAAAGTCTTGGGCTGCTGCGGTTTTTTGGCCAATGCTGGTCACCTCTAAGGACCGTTTGTGCCATTAAATGCCCCAATTTTATTTCCACCCCTCATTGTAGATGGCGGTTTTTCTCCTGCCGCCCACAGGGAGGCGATGAAGTCAGCTGGCTTCTAATCCCCTCTGACAGTGCTACCAAGGCTCTGTGGGAAGGATACAGAAAGAGCTTGTCACTCTGAGAACAGCCATGACATTACTGCGACACGAGGCCGCTCCTAATAGAGCTGTCACAGAGAAGCCATATTATCTACAGCCCCAGCCCCATGGCCTCAGTGCAACCAGATAATCTGCCGGCATTTGTCATGCTCAATAATTTTCTTTTTTTCAGGTTTAGAGAAAGTTAAACTTGGCATTGCTTGAAGCTGTAATTATTTTACATATTTTTCTCTCCAGTTTCAAATTCAACAATGCTGGCTATCAAAAACAGCCGTGTAAACCAATATCCGTGAACACAATTCATGTGAAGGAATTTCGTGAACAATTATTTAGTACAAAACCAATCCGTTTTGATTTTGTTTAATATATGCGCACATGTATTCAGTGCGAACAGACCTACACAACTACAGACACCCATTTTCACAAAGTCTAACAGACATACCGGCACCCAGGTGCACATACAAACGTATGTAGGCATCAAAGTATACAGGCCAAAAATGAATCATGCATCTATTCTGCAGAGTGAGTTGTATCAACAGAGAGCACTTAAGGCTGGAACTGGTCATGGTTGTGCGGTGCTCCAAAATACATTTTGTGCTGCAGAAGTATGCCCCCAACCACTAATAAAATTTTTTTAATTTTAGGGGCAGATTTACAAGGAACTGACGCATCTGCATTAATGCGTCAGTTTCCTTGCGCCAGCATCAAATGTCCTTGTGCCACCATGGATGAGCCGTATTTACAATACAGTGATCCATGGCGGAAGGATTAACAGATGCGTCAGACATTCTGACATTGTTTTTTACTTTTAATTTGGTGACAGATGGTGGTTATCACCTTAGCTTCCACTAACGTAGTGTGACCCAGCTTGAAATAATGTGCAGCAATGTAGTATGTAGCAGCATGCAGTCATACTTCCTTAAATGCACACACAAAGGTTACATCAATTAACATGATAAAAAATGTAGCCCAGTAAAAGCCTTAGGGGCATATGTATCAAAGGATTTTGTATTTGCAAACGCTGCGAATCGCAAAAAAACAGCGTTTGCGAATACAAAATCGCAAAAGGAGATGTATGAGGCATTTCAGCCTCGCAATCTTAAGGAATCACTAAATTTCCGATTTCTTAAGTTTGTGTAAGCATTTAAGAAATCGCAAATAGCGATTACTTAAATGCAATGTAACACGCACCCAAGTTGTGCGATTTCTCCTTAAGAAATCGCAAATTACCACCAATTTCAAGTTGGTGGTAAGTTGCGATTTCTTTGAAATATGCACTTTTTTGCATATTTCAAAGTGCCATGTGGTGAACATACATGCCCTTAGGGCATGTATGTGCGCCATATGTGCACACATGCTGATTTCAGGGGTGCATCAGGGTGTCATCATGACACCCTTGCACCTTTGAAAATATTCTCAATTTGCGATTAGCAAATAGCGATTCGCAAATTGAGAAGGACTTCCCATTCATTGCTATGGGCCTCCTGGCCCATAGGAATGAATGGGAAGGTATTCCTTAATTGCGATTTTGCAATTTGATAATCGCAATTAAGGAATTTTAAGAAATCTCAAAATTTGTGCGATTTTTTAAATACATCCCGTTATGCAATTCTCAAATAGCGATTCTCAAAAAATCGCTATTTGAGAATCGCAAATGGAGATGATGATACATATGCCCCTTACAATCTTAAAACTATTTTATTAGACATTGAAATGCCACAATTCATTGAAGCAGTATCCTAAAAAATGTCTGTGCAGCCACTAACACATATGCTTAGGAAGTGACGGAAAACCATGCCGCTTTTGAATACTTAGAGCAACTCTAATAAAGTTTAAAACAGCATAAGCATGGTTAAGGAGTTGCTAATTGTTGTAAAAACAGCAGAGCAAGGTGATGATGTCTAACCTTAGCCGCGGGTAGGCTGTTAATGTTAATGATCGCAGGAGCAAGTAGGACGTTGGTCAAACGGAGTATCCGGAGATGGAAAAACAAACAAGAAATACAGGGTACTTAATCCAAAACGGGTGAGATAAAACCTGCGCTTTGAATTTTGAATAAGCATTAAATTGGGTTAAATTCCCTTGGTGGTACAAATAGCATCATCGCCTGCATCTATTTCACCTTCTGTTTCCATAATTTATCTTTATAACTATAATAAGCCTCTTTAGAAACAGTTCTCAACAGTCACAATCCTCCCAGACACCCCTCTTGGTAAACGTGTGCTTCAGGTACAAAAACCATGGGATTTTGGCCACATGATCAAGCGCTTTCACATCAGTAAGCAATGACCTTGAAAATCGAGCATCAGGGCAAAGACTAATTCTATATGCCACAAGCGCAAGGGGCCAAGCCTCCTAGGTCTACGAGATAATTCAATCCAATTTCATCGTGACCAATAGCATTGGCTTTACTCATAGGTGCCACAAGAAGGCTGTGTAGGAAGCTGCTCTCTGTCCTCTGAAGAGCTAAACGGTTGTGATCAGTGGCGGCTCGCAGATGGAGTACTGCGGTGCTGTAGGGCGGGGCAGGGTGGGGGGGTAGTGGAGTCCGACATACGACGGACAGGAGTAAGGTAAGTAATTAAATAAATAAAACAATTTACCTTGCACTCGCTGCATCACCGAGTTAGCGATGCAACGAACGCAAGGTACATTTTTTATTTATTTAATTACTTACCATACTCCTGTCTGTCTTATGTCGGACTCCACTACCCCCCCACCCTGCCCCTCCCCCACCCCACCTCACCGCCCACAGCATTCCCTTGGCGAGCCGCCACTGGTTGTGATAACCCTAGCCCCATATAAGGCAACTGGTATACATTCAGATTTATAAAAATGTATGAGTTCTGTCACTGATTTATGGCAAAGCCTGGAGGCAAACCAGATCACCACATCAAATGATCTCTCAAATTACACACTTCTCAGCTTAATCAAATATCCCCACTGTAATTTCTTTTCAAAGGTGTAAAGAATGGGGTGCTAGTTGACTGGGGTGTAAGCCCTGGTCAAGCAGCAACCACAAAACTTTTCAGGGTAAGACACGCGCAAATCCTAAATTAACCTGTGCTCAACCCTCTGGTAGCATGGCACAGAGCAGTTAGGCTTAACTTAGAGACAATGTGAATCTTGTTTGTGTAACACTTCAAATAGTAATACAGTGAAATCACACCACAAAAGGAGCACACAGCATACTTAGAAATATGGAGTTGTTTTTGATAAATAAAATAAGCCCAGAATGACAAACATCCGATTAGTAGAACCGGAGATATTGAATTTGAAAGTTTTTAGTGAAAATAGCACCAAAAGGAGTAAAGTGCCAACTGTGGATATCTGGTAGTGCTGGACCTGGGAAAACTCACAAGTTCCGGCTGACTGCGATGGAGCATGGGCCACCTACAGGGACCCAGTTAGGCCCACTGAACAAAAGTGGTTTGCAAAGCGTTGGGTGGATCAGCGTCAAAGATGCATCACACAAGTGGAGCAATGTGTGAGTTCCGAGATGCGACGAGGCTGCGGCGCGTGGGGCTTTTGCATCTGTGTGAAAGATTCTGTCGATGGGGCTTGTGATGCGAAGTCCGGCATCGAGGATGTGGCCTGCAGTCAGGGTGATGCATCAGTTTCGTCTTTGCGATGGATTCAATAATCCAAGCAGTCAGAGATGCATTGGTTCTGCTTGGGGTTGCACCACGTAGGAGAGGCAATGCGTCTTTTTCACTGGATCCACAGAGGCTGGCAAAGCACCTTAAGTCCACTTCCAAGGGTCCAGGACTGGGATGGCACCACGCGGCAGGGTAGACTCACATTTGGCAGAGTCCAGGTATAGATGCAATATTGTTGGAAGTCTGCTATGTCCCTGAGACTTCAGATCAGGAGGTCGGTTAAGTAACCCTTGGAGTCACTCTGGGTTCTAGAGATGCAGGTCCAGTTCTTCTCTCCTAGGCAAGAGGGCAGCAGGTAGCAGGTCAGCACAGCAAAGCAGGAGCCCAGTGGAGTGCAGTCCAGCAGAGTGGCAGACCTTCAGCAATATGGCAGTCCTTCTGCCAATCAGAGTATGGCGTGTCTCTCTCTTTTTGTCCCTTACATCTGTTAGACAAATTTGTGCTAATTTAGCCCATGTTCTCAAAATCAGTTTCATTAAGATATATTACTTTTGCCCTGATATTCAATCCACCAAATAGTGGACTGGATATGACTAATTAGATTGCAGTTCAAAAAGATATTAGCTCTGTCATTGTACATGTTTTTGGGACGATCTATCTGACTCAGACAGAACTATTGGTGATGAATGTTTAGAGTGGATTCACGGTTTGAATGGGTTCTTGAATGTTTGATTGTATGAATGTGGTATGTTGTCCATGGAAAGTGTCACTATTTAGGGCCAATGTTGGTTGTATATATTTTACTATGTAACAAGAATTGATTTCGGTATTGTTCTGCTGTTTTTGAATACCAATAAGACAAGAATAAAATGTTGTCGTATAATTGATTCACTTATTCTTTTTTGCAAATACATGGTCTAGCCTAAGTGATTCATTGATGTAACGACTTAATAGCGTTCATATAACTCAGATAGGTAGAGCAGCTTGTTAGACTTTTTGATACCTTGATTTTCTCCTATTGCTCTACTTCCATCGCTCCAGGGGTTCCTCTCTTACTTAGTGGCCAATCAGAGTATCCTCAGGTCTAGAGGTGTACTGAAGTAGTGATGTCTGATGTTCAGTATTTATACTCATTTGTGCCTTTGAAGTGGGGGGGAATCTTCCATATGTTTCCCTTGAAGTCCCCAGGCACCCTGCCTCCCTTGCCCTTGCTCCAGGCTAACTACAAAGGGCATGATATCCTTTGTGTGAAGGCAGAACACAGCCTATTCAAGTGTAAGTGGGGCTGTGCCCAGCTACTCCCTCCCATCCTGCTAGTGATGGTCCACCCAGGCACATCAAACTTCACATTGTGAGTGGCTGTCTAAGAGGACTACACAAAGCCAAACTGTCAGTTACACCCGGTCATGTGACCAGAGACAGGATACAGACAATAAACGGGTTAGGAAGGAAAATGTCACCTTTCTAAAAGTGGCATTTTCAGAATTGCAATTCAAAATCCGACTTTGCTATAAGTTATGATTTTTCAATTGTGATTTTAGAGACACTAAACATGAACTGGTCATCTCATTCCATTTGGAAATGACACTTATAAAAAGTAATAGCGAAAAGCTTAAAAGTTCATGTCCTACTTTTTAAGTACATTGCACCCTGCCTCTGTGCAGTCCAGGGCCTACATGATGGGTGACTTATATGAAATGAAATTAAATGAGATGAAATGAAAAGGCGATTTGTAGAGCGCGAAACAATCATCCGAAGGTGTCAAGGCGCTTACTCATTTATGCTGGGAATAGACAGATCTTAATGATTAAACAGCCAGGTCTTTAATGCCTTCCTGAACATTAACAGATTGTTCTCATGTTTTAAATATAACTGGAGTGAATTCCACAGCCTAGTAGCACCTAACAAAAAACTTCTCCCTCCCCAAGAACATCTTTTTACCTTGGGGACAACCAGATCGTTGGACAGGGATGAGCGAAGATTTCGTGCTGGGATATAACGTCTTAGATTCTGTTTTAAGAAACCTGGTCCTATATCATGAATGGATTTAAAAACAATACAGAGGGCCTTAAACTCTATAAGTTTTTTTATTGTCAGCCAGTGGAGGTCCTTCAAAGCCGAAGAGACTGATTTATACCTGGGGATTTTCAATAGAAGCCTGAATTAAAAAGAAATGTTTGGGCTGGGCAAAAAGAGTTATTTAGCCAGGTCGAAATGGCAGTTTAAAACTGTACAAACAGGCTCCACAATGGCAGGCCAGAGACATGTTGAAAGGGCTACTTAAGTGGGTAGCACAATCATTGCTGCAGGCCCACTAGTAGCATTTCCTTATAGGCCCATTTTATATGTAGGACCACATTACTAGGGACTTATAAGTAAAGAAAATATGCCAATTGGAGAAAAACCAATATTACCATGTTTTAAGGAGTGAGCGCATGCACTTTAGCACTGGTTAGCACTGGTAAAGTGCTCAGAGACCTAAGTCCAGCAAACACGAGATTAGAAAAAATGGAGGCTAAAGGTGAAAGGTTTGGGGGAAGACCACCCTAAGACTGACAGGTCTAAAAAAGGGAATACCTAAATAATTAAAATACTTGACCCTATCAATCTGAACCGAGCAATCTTATGTATATTAACCTTGGTCACTGGTGGACCCAAAACCATAGTAAAAGATTTAGAAATATTACCATTTAAATGCAGATAGTTTCAAAAATGGTAAAAAGAAATCCAATAGGATTTGTAATCCATTTGTTGCTCTCGCAATGAGAACAGCATTGTCCGCATACAAGAGGACTGGAATTGCATGCTTCGCTATTTGCGGCATATCCTTTCTATGGTGGACTAAAAAGGTTTCCAAATCATTGATCTGAAGTAGGAAAAGGAAAGGTTCCAGGATTCACCGAAGGCGGCCTCCCTGTGTCAATATAATTCAAGAGGTTCATTCCCGATCTTGCCAAAAAACAAATTTTGACACAAATGTACCAGTAAATACGACAAAGAAGGTCTACCAGAACCTACTCCACCCCCAGACTCCTCAGCATGATCCACACTTTCATTCGGTTGACAGTGTCTAAAGCACAGGAAAGGTCCAGAAAGGCCATAAGAATGGTACCTCCCCTGGCTTTCAGATAATTTCCGCACAATAAGGGTAGGGTTGAGGCACTGCTCAACCGTCCCAATGCCTTGGTGGAAACCAAACTGAACATCTGAGAAAATGATATTTTCCTTTTTTCCTTGGTCCATGACTTCAGTCTAGACAATAAAACCTGTTGCACAATTTTCCAAGTTGAATCAAGTAATGAAATTGGCTGCTAACAAGAGGGTTGCTGTTTATTTCCATTTTTAAACTTAGGGACAATAACGGCCTCTTTCCAGGATTCCAGTAATAGGCTCCTGATAGCAGCTCATAGTAAATTTGTCACTTGTTGCTCCTGAAGCTCAGTATTAGATTGAAAATATCAACAGGGACACCGTTAGGTCCCAAGGCCTAACCCTTGTCACTTTTATTGATGGCTGAGACAACCTCACCAGTACCAAAAGAGTGACTCAAGACAAGTGCGGCCATGCTGTCTGGAGCAAATCTCCCGATCTCCTCACCTGCCTCACTTTGCTCACCAGATTCAAAGACCTTTCTAAAATGGTCCTCCCACCATTCAGCACTTATGTGTGACAAAAGTTTTGGCACCTCGTAATTTGAAAAAAGTGACTATTCACTTCATCCAGAAGCTTCCGGATTCTCCCAAACACTAATTTACGAGCATACTGGGCAGTCTTCACATCTTCACTGCACCTAGGACCTGCCTTCAGTGCCTTTTTCAGGGATGTATGTGAAGCTGAACAAGCCTTGCTAAACTGTCTACACTGGTAGGTGACTCCTGACTAATGTTTTACTAAGAGTAAACCTTTTAGGATGAAAACACAGGTCAGCATTTAGAGCCAAACATGCGAGTGGATTATTTATGATCACCTATGCAGGTAGTGTGTATTGAGTACTTGGAAAACATAGGTACTGAGGGGCATATTTATAAAGAATTGACATAGGGCAGCACTGCAAGCCATTATGCTGCGCTGCCCTATGTCAATTTGAAAGGACAGCAATGCACCATATTTACAAGATACAGTGCATTCCTGTCCTTTCAGCCAGTGCCGACGCTAAAATAGCAACCATGCGCTAATGCAGGCACCCTTGCACCATGGTGCAAGGGTGTCTGTGTGGAAATTTAGTTTATAACTGAACATTATAGTTCTTTCATGTTCCAAAACAATCTCAAGAATGTGCCATGTATGATAACCCTGCAATAAAGTCATAAACCTGTGTATAAGAGGCCAGGCCTCAGAGATGCAGTTAGAGCACCTCGTGACGATACCTTGCTGTCTGATCTGATGTGTTCTGCTCCGACGGAATAAAAACTTTGTTTCCTGCCTTCCAGTCTCCGGCGCCTGCCTCTTTCATTGGTAAATTATCGAATGGTATGAGAGGCGATTACCGCCGGGCAATACTTGAAGGGTTATCGACTGAAACTGCCGCTACCATTTAACAATTGGCGTCCCAAACGTGGGGCCCATCAGCGACACGTGGATCCAGTGGGAGAGGTCCTGACGACAGAGTGAACGACTGCAACGATCGGGAGAGCTCCTGCCCGATAGACCCTCGTCTGGCAGCCGATCATCCGAACTTCACTGGTTCCGAGCAGACCTCTCTCGAGTGATCTACGGTCCTGACTGGGAACCATCAGGAGTGCCACGGCAAATATGGAAAGTAGAGGACGATCGGGCGCTGGAGGCGGAAGACGAGAAACTGTCCACGCGGTCCGGGTAAGGTCGTGAAACACGACAAATTGCGAAATAATTGATTGATTATTTGAAATACTAGTATTGCTCATTGATTGTTCTCTTTGAGATATTCGCTGTCTACAAACGGGGAGGAGTAGAAATACTCTCTCTCTCTCTCTCTCCCTTTGCAGATAGTGAAGGGTAGGTAACGCAGACTTTTGTCCCCGTTGAAACCCGTCGTGCCTATCTTTATCTCCCCACTGATTGATTGTCCGAACATTGATTGTTTTGAAGAATAGTGCTCTTTGAGATATTCTCTGTTTGCAAATAACGTAGAATAGAAATATTCTGTCTAGTCTTTGCAAATAGTGAAGGGTAGGTAACGCAGACTTTTGTCCCCGTTGTAACCCGTCGTGCCTATCTTTATCTCCCCATTGATTGATTGATTGATTGATTGTCCGAACACTAGTTGTTCGATATTGGTTCTTTGGAGGTATTCTCTGTTTACAAATAATGAGGAATAGAGATATTCTGTCTAGTCTTTGCAAGCAGTGAAAAGATAGGTAGTGCTGACTTTTGTCCCCGTTGAAACCCGTCATGCCTATCTTCTCCCCACTGATTGGTAGTTGGTTCTGCCCGGACCGCTTATTAGAGGTGAACCATCCGGCTCCTCTGGAAGGCACCCCTAATAAGGACATGTTCACTAAAGTACGAACTAATCGCCGTAGTTTATTGCAAGCTATGGCATAAAATATACAAAGGGGGACCCCGAGAGTCAGTGGCCACTGGTAGGATCTTTTTTTGACCCTACAAAACTAAAGAAACGCTAGGAAAAAGCCCTTTGTAGGATATAGGGAACTAGGGGAAGGAACCAAGCTCACGGTCAAGACGGCCACGAGGTAGCCCGGCCCCATCGCTCTCACTGCCTAAACATGTCTGCCCTACCACCCACCCCACCCAATAGACACAACCGGAAGTCCGTTGATACCCACCATCAACGTCACCGAACTTGACTAGGATCACGCGCAAGTGGACAATGCCATTTTCCGATTACACTAACTAGATTGCAAATATGTACAACACTCCAACAAAGTAGTATGGTTAAACATTTTAATAACTTATAGGTATAACAACATTCCGACAAGATGAACAGGTTAAAACACGTTTTAAACAACTATTTACATGACAGTCTGCTGCGACCTGCATCCCAAAGCATTTACGTCCACGTGACACCGTCCTCGCCTCTCCTTCCTCGAAGTTGCAACATTGGCCTGTTTTGGGCGGTCCTTTTAGTCGGTTTTGGGTTATAAAAGCCATGCAAAAATCCATTGACATCAGTGGCGGACGACTGTGCGAATAGGCCGGAGGCTGCACGAAGCGCCGAAGCTCTGGCAGCGCCAAGGCGGAGTCTGCCACGCCGTGCGGATCTTCCCATTTTCTTCTTCTTCCTTCAATAACGAAGGGTGCCCTGCCGGGGGGAAGCGACGCGGACGGGCTTCCCCCGCCTCCCCAGGTGGAGGCTCACCAGCAGATGAGGGCACCCCAACCATTCATTCGCCGTTCGGCTGAGTTGGCGCCCCTGCACTCGACCGCCGGACAACCACCCAAGCACGGGTTCACCAGGATTGCCACTAGCGCCCGACGCGAGGAGTGGGCCCCCGCAGCCGAGTAATCGGGGACCCACCCCGGTGGCGATACCATCCAAACTGCTGCTGTCGCTGCTACTGGACCCACCCCGGTGGCGATACCATCCAAACTGCTGCTGTCGCTGCTACTGGACCCACCCCGGTGGCGATACCATCCGAACTGCTGTCGTTGCTGCTGCTGGCCCCTCTCCGGTGGCTGTACCGAAGAGCTGCTGCTACTGCTGCCTTTGGACTTCGGCGGTCGGTTCTTCGGATCCAGGCCTAGCCCACCGTGAGACAATTCTGGACTCGAAAGCTTGTCTGCTTGGGCGTGGGCCCCACCCTTGACAAAACGCCCCCCTCAGCTTTGCAGAGTCTGTAGGAGTCATTGGCACTCGACTCCCGCGGACTTCCGGTAGGGACAAACCGTCGCCATTGTTCTTTGCCCCGGGCGGCAGCCACCTTGCCTCCGCTTGGTGCAGTGAGAAAGACTGATTCAAGACGTCGGCGGAAGAACCCGCCTGCTGCCCCGCCCCAAGAACGGACCACGGCATTGCTACAAGATCGCGGTGACGCCATGCTGACGCAAACTGACGTTAACGAAAGTTCTCGAACTACCGAAAGGAATTCTGGTCCAACAGCTAATTCATGGAAAGACTTAGACTGTACACTGGCCCGACCTCGCCCCAAAATGGCGCCGATGTAGGAGAGGCCTACAACTCCTTGTGGCGTTCCAGTCACGTGGCATTTGTGTTAAAAGGATATGTATGTGATGTTTTCACACATGATGAGCAGAGGGACGGGAAGGGTATTGACCGAGCATACGTACAACCTTACTGATTGCTGACCTACCCATTTTTATTTAGCTAAGATAGTATTGCTCATGATATTCGATGCCTCTCACGCCGTGGCCGGCCTGAACGATTGTAGGCCCGTATTTGTATACTGACATTGTTTTAAATAAAGGGCTTCTTGAAAGGATTACTGAATCAGTGTCATGACAAATCATATAGGTTGATAAAGATTTTTCTTTTGAATAAATGATTGTTACTCCCAAACAATAGGAAACAGATAATGCAGGCCCCATTTACATGAATCTTTTTGATTAACGGAATTTGTGCCCGTCACACCTGTCTTTTCCAAGAGTTGTCAGAAAATGGTCAACCACAGCTTAAGGTATATGTCGAATGCAAGGTACGGTATCTTACACCATAATACACGACCGATTAAGAAATGCATGCACGACCAGGGAACCCGAATTTAGGAGATGAATGAAATAGAGCATCTTTGTCTCGGAAGAAAAGAATAATAGGTCTGTGGTATTACCCACTCCTGCGGCTAGCCTGGTACGTGGTAAGTAGAACTTTTTCGTGTCTACGCGCGCTAAGGTACTTTGAATACTGCACATCCCCTCCCCTCTTTTTCCCCTCTATAGGTCACGACGAAGTTCCGACTGAAGAATGGAGTGGGCATGGACCGCACCGTGTTCAATATCAGGAAAAACATAGACAAACGTTGTGGGATAGTGCGTAAAGTGCAGACCACCATTGGGAACATGAGAAACTGTATGGTATGATTGTGCGTGTGTGCTACGATTATACGGTATGAATGTGTATACATTTCATGCTTGGGTCACTTGAAGAGAGCGTCACCGTATGATTGAAGTGCTCGTCCATCGATCAAAGGGAGGAGGGTAAAAGGTCCGACACCCCCCCCCAAGATAAACTACAAAATACTGAAAATACGCAGCATGCATAGGAAAGAGGACAGGGAAGGAGAGGTCCCCATACTCAACGTAGCCCTGAGTCTCCGTCTTAAGTTTCTGCGCTTCATGCATGTACTGTCACACCCTATCCGGTATTTGTGTGTACGTGATCACTGAATTTATGTCTTTTCCCCGCTTGTGTTTTCTTACATGGAACAGACCCATGCCACTCCATGTTATGTGTGCACCAAGTGGCCTATTATCATACCCATGTCTCTCTCTCTCTCTCTCGTTTTGTGTCGTACATATGCCAAATAGCCTACTTGATGCACACGTCTCTCTCTCTCACTCTCTCTCTCTCTCTCTCTCTCTCTCTCTCTCTCTTTCTCTCTCTCTCTCTCTCTCTCTCTCTCACTCTCTCCCCCTCCCTCACTAAAGGCTTTCTTGCCCTCTTTCTTTTTGAATAAATTAACGACACATACCTCTCCGGTAAGTATATAATTGGCCTGAAACACGGTGGTGTTCGAACAAATTGACAAAAACAAAACGACCATACTTTACCACGTTACTACCTCTCCTTTCTGCAAACGTTGAGCTTAATTGGCTGAGAAAGAAAGGACAGGTAAGACGACTGATGTCTCCCAATCTGACCCTCATCACGGGGACTATATGTCAGTGGTTTTTGTTTTTTTTAGAAGACACCATCTCCACCGCCCAGAATTACCCCCGCCCAATTACCCCGAAGTAGAATGTCTAAAGCACCCCGTTCTCCCAAAAATAACCCCAGCCCTATGCTAGCCGTCTCAGAGTATTTCGAACGAAACAGCTGATGACCTTATTCTCTAATAATACATCGCCTAAACTGATAAAGGGTTACCTATTGTCTCCAGCAAAAATAATGCTTAGCTTATGTTCCTCCCCGAAATGGATACTCGTGAACGCATGACAGTAGCACCTCACACTTTTTCATAAACTTAGCAGTCCTCGGAGGAAAATGTGTATTAACAAAACTTGTGTTGAGATGAACGAGTCTCTACCGGAGAAGCCGGTTCGAATTTTTTTTAACAGACCAGAAGGTTGACAGATGTCCGGCTTCCTGCAACGATTATAGGACGCAGGAATCGACACCTAGAAGGCCAGACGATGGACCGGGACACCCACAGAAACCTACACCACAGCAATGATTAATAGATTGGTAACACGCACACTAACATCAGAGTTAATAGACACCAATCATACAGCAACCGATAAAAGCATTTCCGCAACTACTCTTTGGTTGGGAGAGAGGATGAAGTATGTAAATGTCTTCCCTGCCAACTCTCTAAGATTTTTGTTTCCTGTACCCATTCAAAGATAACCTGCGGCCATCGGGAGAGAGAGGTCGGACGTGACGCACAGCCTGGCTGCGGACCATGGAACATCTATGGCATCGACCAAGGGGGAAGCATCGAAGCAAAAATGGCGTGAGACGAGGCACCATTATCAGGATGATAAGCGATAGAACGAAGGGCTATATCAAGGCCCCCTGCTCACTGACCAGCGTGCCTGAAGTCCCAACCCGTCGGGCCCGATTGATGGGCCCAGTGCTGGAAGATTCTGCTCTCCTTGGTCCGCATTTTGATCCGATCCCACTCCACCCCCTCTTCCCTCGGCATCCCAAAGCACGTCACACCCTTCTCTCTCTCTCCCCCCTCTTTTATATGGATTATGAATTTGACTTAACTACAGAAGAACAAAAAGCAGGTACCCTGTCTCAAAGTACCTATGATGAACTGTGTTAAGGAACAGGACTGTGATCGGAGAACAGCGAATGGTCACACCCTGCCACGTGAGAAATTGGATTTGAGCTGGACCTTAGCTCCACCGCCGGTGCTCAATAGTGCCAACGAAAGAAGAACAACAATAAGAGCTTACCAGTGATGGCTCTTTATAAAAGGACACTGGAAAGAAGAACCCATGTTAAGTTGAAAATCCTCTCCCAACCACCTTTTTATATTGACTATCTTCCTATCGAGTTTTCATGATGTTGCATCGATCACTTCCGACTGTACACTGAGAAGTTAAGAAAATCTAACTTTGTATAATGACATTCATACAACACCAGCCATGCACACGACTATACTGACTATTTTCGATCCACACGAAGTCTGGGCCTTAAGTAATGTACGAAATATCCCTTGTTTTGCCAGAAACATTTTTTTTGCTTTACAGTATCCTATTTGTGCTCAAACAAGCTCCCCTCCTCCTATCCCTGGGCCTGACATGCGGCGCAGCTGATGTAATTTTGTATGTACTACCTCCTTGCCTACTTTATCAACTGTATGTAACTATGTGCAAATGTGTCAGATTACTCCTGCCTGCTCTAAAAACTCTGTATCTTTAAGAAATGTATGAAAAACATTAACGGTATTATAGCTGAAGGGTTAACGAAGGTGAATGTCGGCCAGGCAAGCTGGCGAGATATGTTAAAAGGGAGGACTGTGGAAATTTAGTTTATAACTGAACATTATCTGCGCCATCTTGCCTCTCCCCAGCGCCACGCACAGCGAACGCACGGCCGCCATTTTAGGCACCCCGCCCTCTCCCCCGTTCATTGTCGATCGCCAGCGCGTTCCCCTGGCGCTGCAAGCATCCTCCGTGCGCCGGCCACCCCCGCTCTCTCATACACGGGCCATAAACCCTCTCCTTCTGCGCGACCCTGCCATAGAACCACATCCCACGACTGACCGACATCCCATACATGGTCATGCATCTCTTTGATAACCCCCTTCCTCTGCGCCCCATTGTCCGAACCGATCCCAGGCCATCACCTAGCCCTGCGGATGCAGTTTATTACCCCTACTGTAAGGGAAACACCCCACATCAAAGGGATTACAGTAGATCAAAGCCCCTACCCCCTGAGACCCGGCCGGTCGCACACACCCCCGGGAATTGGCGGAATGTCCAGCTGTGTGATAGCCATCTCCTACTGTGGATGGGGTGGGGACTTCCACTGTAGATATGTGTGGGAACAAGCTCGAAGTGGGGATCCCGAGGATGTTCTTTCATGTTCCAAAACAATCTCAAGAATGTGCCATGTATGATAACCCTGCAATAAAGTCATAAACCTGTGTATAAGAGGCCAGGGCTCAGAGATGCAGTTAGAGCACCTTGTGACGATACCTTGCTGTCTGATCTGATGTGTTCTGCTCCGACGGAATAAAAACTTTGTTTCCTGCCTTCCAGTCTCCGGCGCCTGCCTCTTTCATTGGTAAATTATCGAATGGTATGAGAGGCGATTACCGCCGGGCAATACTTGAAGGGTTATCGACTGAAACTGCCGCTACCATTTAACATCTGTGTTGTTGACATGGTTGTTTTTGTGCAGGAAGTGTCAACTTCCTGCACAAAAACAATCACAAAAGATGTTTTCCTCTTTCTATGTTTGCTGCAGAATGCAGCACACGTGGAAAGAGGAAAAAACACATGGAGAAATAGAAATGTAAACATTTCTCCTCATTACACCTGCTCTGGGGAGGTGTACGTTTTTGGCCCTGCCCCAGATTCACGCTATGTTGTAAATCTGGGGCAGTGTCAAAATCCATGGGTGTTGCGTGGGTACAACCACAGCAGCACCCATGGCATGCTTCCCTGCTGCAATGTAACGCAAAGCAGTGACTTTGCCCTGCGTTACCTTACGCCTTATCTACAAGGCCATGTAAAGCCATGCATGGTGGTTTTGCATGGCCTTGTATATATGGGCCTGCATTGTGCCACCGGAGCATCAAAAAAGTGATGCTCCGGTGGTGCAAGGGGCTTGTAAATATGCCCCCAAATCCTTTGTAAACAAAATAAAATCTATCGTGTGAGCTCATCCTTTATTTTTTACTCTCAATATACTTCAGATCTTAACACATAAAGATCAAAACCACCCAAAAATGTAGAAAATTATCCCAAAAAAATGTATTCTTAGAATCCACAATATGAAATAAATATATATATACATATATATATACATATAAATCAACATACAAACTTTATCCCATCATTTCATTCATACCATTCATAACACACGCTATTCCACCACATGCACATGCAAAAGAACTGTAAAACAACTTGATTCTTTTTCCTATACTGAATTTAATCAGAACATAATTCCTTCTTGACTTAAAGTATAATTGTATGAGAATATAACATATTTTGTCAATAAAATTTCACGTTTCTTTATAACTAATATTATAGTTCATCATAAAGCCCAAGATACAAAAGAATCAAGTTGTTTTACAGTTCTTTTGCATATTGTGGATTCTAAGAATAAAATATTTTTTGATAATTTTCTACAATTTTCTGTGGTTTTGAGCTTTAAGTGTTACGATATTAAGTATATTGAGAAAAAGAATATAGTTCCCTGAGGATTTACAATATTATTAGTCTTTTTTCCCTGCCTCAGTAGCTTGTACTTAGTGCAGGGGGTCCCCTCTTTATGTACATTAGCTAGCTCATCCTTTACCATTGAAAGTGGTTATATGGAGTATATGAAACAGCCTATGCCCGTGCAAAAACCATGTTATATTTTGAAATCAGACTATTTATGGCTTCGCCTTAAGGGGAGTAATCAAAATGAGTAATATCCTTGTGTCCCATGGATAGCCCACATGCCCACTAGGTTTACATAAACAAATATTCAAATTACCTGCCTAAATATAAACGAGTAAATCTTTGGATTGTCACTAAAATTTGTAATAAAATTCTCAAGTTGCTCATACACTTCCACAGTCCTATGATCAAAGATGTTATAATAATAATTAATTAACATAAAATGAAATTAAGTACTACAGGTAAAAAGAAAGATTTTATAGCAAGTTGTAGTTTTAATAACTTCTAACTTGACAAGGGATACTTTTACTGATATACAATATCATGACTCGCTGGGAAATAGATGGGATTTCCGGCGAGCAAAAGGAAGTGATACTGTCAACTTCGAAGTTCTCCACCATCCAAGTGTCTTGACAACAAACTGGGTCGTATTCAGAGGTAAAGCTCACCCAATCAGGACTGGTTAACTAAGAATGTGCTCCTGTAATATTCCATGTCAGAATTTTTAAGCCCCACGTGTCACAAAAGGAGGGGGTGAAATAGGGCCTACGGGAGGGGGTGGAGCTACCCTGGAGGATTCGTCCCTACGGATGATTTTATTTATTTATTTATTCATATATTTATTTATTTATTCAGAGTTTTCTATAGCAAGAACAAGACCCAATATTGGGTGTCAGAGCGCTTTACAGATCCACGGCATTAAAATTTCAAAGATATCCGTGTCTTCTACGCCTACTACAAGGTATAAGTATTCATATAACAGTGGCAAATGCTTAAACTTACAAATAAAACACATATTAAGGCTATTAGGAATCAACTCGAGTTACAGTAATACACGTCGTCATACTTAAATTTAAAAATAAAACAACTACTGAAGATTACTGGAATCCACACTGGTTACAGTATTACATGTCTAGTCAAATACGCATGTGGTTTGATAGAGGTACCTGTCATTAGACAACATCCCTGTCAACAAGAGCAGGGACTTAATATATCAAACAGAGCTGATTATAGGCAATAGAGCTAAATCGATGAAAGCAAACTGGCTTGCGCTATCCACAGTTTTATTGCTCTGAGATTAGCAGGACTATAATCCTGTTTACAGTAGCCTACTGGAACAGCTGAATGTAGAAGATTGAAGGATTGTCTGTAGGTCTTGGAAAAAGACCTAGTATTGTCTGCTGTTAATTATGGGAGGAATTTGCTCTCAAGGAAGGACTTAGCGGTCTATTACGATGTCCGCCCGCCATCGCATTGTGAAATGGGTCCGCCCGCTATGTGTGCGGCAGTCCTGCATACACGATTAGGATGCGTCCGCCACACTGGCGGGCGCATTTCGCATTTTTTACATTGCGGCGGGCGGTGCTGTCTGCAGCCATGCCGCAATGCAAAAAAGGCATTTGTGCATTTGCATGCACAACGTGGCAGGCACACTGCGGTGCCTGCCACATTGTGCATGCAAATGCAGGGGGGTAGCATAGGTACCCCAATGTGCCCCCCAACATCCTGGGAGACCACAACGGGCCCCCAGAAGCGAAAACCTTATGCCTTTCTGTGGCGGCAATGCCGCCATGGAAAGACAGCTTCCCGCATGCATTGTAATATGGATGGCGGTGTCTAGCAGACACCGCCACCATATTCAACCCTTTTTCGCCTGGTTGACTCGTCGACCGGGCGGAAAAGCGGCGGACGCTCTTCCCATCCGCCTCGGTATCCCCCGCCATCATAATGTGGCGGGGGAAATGGGAGGGGGCGGGAAATAATGTCGGGCGTATTGCCACCGCCATGCGGGCAGTGGCGATCTGCCCAACATTATAATAGACCCCTTAGTCTCCTTTTTGAATCGTGACGCGGTGGTGATTCTTCTAATATTCGGCAGGAGTGAATTCCAAATTCTTGATGCAGCTCCCGCGAACGCTTTCTCATATGTTCTCTTCCTACGGAAGAATGCTGCTTTCAGTAAAAAATCTCCAGATCCCCTAGAGGATCTACTGCCGCCAGATATTGTAATTTTCTGGGCAAGGTAAAGTGGTGTTTTGTGGTGTAGCGCCATGTGTGTAATACATGCAATCTTTAGCTGTATTCTTGCCTTGTACGGTAGAGAATTGAGTGCTTTCAGATGTGGTCAAATTTTCTAGTGCCAGTTATAAGTCTAGCTGCCGCATTGAGACAAGCTTTTATGAGAGTTGTTGAAATCTTAGGAAGACATGATAGAGTTATGCATCCATACTCAATTCTTGATATGAGCCATGCCTGGACTGCCGTTTTAAGGTCAGCTGTATCGATGAACGGTTTCAATTTTCTAAGATAGCTCAGATGGAAGCGGGCATTTTTTGCCATTGTGTTGATGTGGGTTTGCATGTATAATTCCTTATCCAGCGTGATTCCATGAGATTTAGAAGAAACCACAAGAATCGAGGTACCGTTTAACGCGCAGTGATCATCTTGGTCCATTCCTTAATCCTGGTGAAGCTTTTTGGAGGGGAGATCAAAAGGAATTCTGTTTTCTGCGAGTTATGCTTAAGATAATTGCTAGAAAGCCATTGAACGGTCCTCTGTAGTGGTTGGTTCATTATGATTAAGAGAGATAGGGTGTCGACCTAGGAGAAATTGTGAGAGATAAAATAAGCACCAGGATAACATGGAAGAAGACAATCAATGTTGGTAATAGTATCCAGTAAATGTGTGACCATGCATTTGAGGAGTAATACCAGTGAAATTCGGTGTTGAGAGTTTTGGACGATAAAAAAAACACTGGATGAGCTTGAATTCTCCCAGTTCTCCCAGTCATCTTGAACAAATAGTGTAGACAATTTAACAAGCACCTCATGCCCTCACCACACACTCTCAGTTGAACGTTTACAATAGTAACCTACCTAGCCCACCTTTTTTACATGAATAACGTCCCCAAACACATCATTTTTCCACCTTGTATTCAATTTTAACCAGTGCATAACCTTATGTTTTAAGTCCCACCAATCCTCCTTTTTTGAATGGAGGGACGGGGGAACAAGCTCAATGACAATAACATAGGGATTGCATTCGGGGGATGTGGAAGAGTTACTCTGTGTTTAGTGTCCATGATATGAATCTCTCCGTCTGAACTTGTGGCTCCCTCTCAAAAGGTTCCAGGCAATCTGCCCCACCTGAGTGATACACCCCTCTGATGGTATCTCACATTGACACGCGGGCATAATGGTGAAGGGACTGTGCTTGGTTTTAGTATTATTTTATTAAGCTCCCGGGCAATGGCTAGGATTAGTCCATGGGCCAATTCAACATCAGCCCCATTCCATTTTTCCAACTTGTGCTCAATTGGTCTTTAATCGATCAAAGAAGGGATTAAGGGGCACATGTATCAAACGATTTTGTATTCGCAAACACTGTGAATCGCAAAAAAACAGCCTTTTGCGAATACAAAATCGCAAAATGAGATGTATGAGCCATTTTAGCATCGCATTATTAAGGAATCGCTAATTTTGCGATTTCTTAATTTTGCGTAAGCATTTAAGGAATCGCAAATTGCGATTCCTTAAATGCTATGTAACACGCACCCAAGTTGTGTGATTTCTCCTTAAGAAATCGCAAATTACCACCAACTTCAAGTTTTGGCATTTTTCAAAGTGCCATGTGGCGCACATACATGCCCTTAGGGCATGTATGTGCGCCATATGCGCACACATATGCTAATTTCAGGGGTGCATCAGGGTGTCATCATGACACCCTTGGACATTTGAAATTATTCTCAATTTGCGATTAGCAAATTGCGATTCGCAATTTGAGAATGACTTCCCATTCATTGCTATGGGCCTCCTGGCCCATAGGAATGAATGGGAAGGTATTCCTTAATTGCAATTTCACAATTTGCTAATCGCAATTAAGGAATATTAAGAATTCTCAAAATATGTGCGAATTTTTAAATACATCCCGTTTTGCAATTCTCAAATAGCGATTCTCAAAAAATCGCTATTTGAGATTCGCAAATGGAGATTTTGATACATATGCCCCTTAGTTAACTGTCTAAAAGGGTGCTGAGCTTAGCACAAAACAACTCGGCTATGTCCGCCCCATTGCATAAATCCATCTCCCCAGAATTGTTCGCCTATGATGGAATATTGTTCCAGGCCTCACACCCCTTTGTCTGCACAGGTCAGTTCCTGTGCTTCACAAGGAGACCTACCCCAGGAGAAGGCAAAATGTTCACGATGATGCTGTTGGAGTGTGATAACACCTCGCTGGGTTGAGGTGTGGACACTGATAATTAAGGAAGAGTGTGGACATCACTCACAGTTAAAGAGTGGGGGAGAGGTGTTAGTTGGGACATTGACCCATGCAGTGGCACAATAGAATCATGTGTAGAGGAAAGGCACCTCTCAGCGAGATCTATTTCTTTTGATATAACCCCACCGCTCATGCCAAAAAAACATCAATTGTAGAGTCTCTTATGCAGGAAGTTTGGTTGGCTGGATGCAGCCTTGCATTTCCTCATTATTTACAGTAGAAATATTGCAACCCTCCTGCAGCCCACCTGCTGTGCTCTGGGGCTTTCTGTCTCCACAAGTGAAGTTATTGGGGATAGCAAAAAAGTCAGTTCTGCTGTCTCCTCAATCAATTAGTCAAAACCTTGGCCAGCACTTCAAATTCCTCGCGGAAAAGCGCTAAAACCGTGGGCGTGGAATAAATGTGTGAAGAAATTTGTGCTCTTGAACACTTTCAACCACCGACTGCATTTGTCCACACTCCTTGAAAAATCATTGATAGCAATCTCTGCAAACGGTACTCATAATGCACTTACCTCGCCCCTCACTTGTAGGCCAGTTTCTGTCACCACCATCCTCAACCCTGAGACTGGTGCTGAATCTTGGGGTCTGTTTGGGATCTGAAACTTACAACTTTAAGTCTATGGAAGGAAGCAAAGTTGAAGAAGCCGCCGAGGGACCTTCAGGGACCTCTATCTGTATGCCTGCAAATGCTCCTAATGCTCTGTCTTTCCTGCCTCCCTAACTGACCAGCTCCTGGTGCCTGGCTCCATTCTCCTAGCTTACCTTCCCCCCCCCCACCAAGTAGACATACACGCGGGCAGAGAAAGGAGGCAGACCCTGTCACGAGTTACGGGTTTCCATTGTGGGCCAGTAAGTAGTCTAAAAGCCCAAGAGAAAGCTTGCAATGGCACGGAGAGCAGGCACAAGCATGGCGTTGGAGGTCCGGCATCTAGTGTGAAAGAGGGTGGTGGATTCAAAATCGGCAAGTTACCTCTGAGAAGCATGCATAGGCCAATGTGCAGTAACACGGGGATTGACTGAGGTGCATTAGGGCAGATCTAGATGATGCGTCTTAAGAGGAGACTCTGTCATGTACATCAGAGGAGCGTTGGAAAAGTCCTTCACTGGAGCACTGGGGAGTGTCCCAAATGGGATTACTAGGTGCAGTGCATTGCATGATGCTATAAAGGTGAGCACTGAGTGTTTTTCATCATGGGAACACCGGAAATGTAGCATTTTTGTATCACTGGGTGGTGTGAATTATGGATATACACAAAGCATACCACAGGGGCACATAGTGATGTACAGAATATGATAATGAAGTTCATTTCATTTATACCACCTTCAATGAGCCCAGAGTTTTTAGCCAGCTACCTTTTTCATGCTTGGAATTTTTGCCTATATTTATGATGGTAAAAACAAACAAATGCAAATCCCAGAATACAACGTAATGATGGATTAAAAGCAATGATGGCTGAAGATGTCACACATTACATTTGCTACCTGGCTACCATGCATATGAATAAATAGATTTAAAAAAATAAAATAGGCATTTGCCAATATTTATGACATGCTTTGGTTTTGCTACTGTAAAATGTTCTGTTTGTCTGTTTCCACGTTCTGAACAAAAAGTGTTTCTTAAGTAGCAATTTCACATACGCTTTTTTGCTCGAAAGGTTATGTTCGAATTATTAGAAAAATTGCGCTATGGAAAGAGGTAAGTAGACAAGTAGTCATCACATAACTATTTATTTTGTGACAATTATTGTGCAGACTAGCAAGAACTTAATGCTATCACGACATCTTGCTCTACCATTTACAATAAATATTGTCTACAGATATTACATATTCCTTAGGACTAGACATTTTCTCTTCTGTTTAACGAGACTTTACAAACTGTGTTCATGACACTAGTACAAAAAATTGTAATTAACCCTTCATCCTGTTAAACACGACTGAATTAATGCTGATCAAGGAAGGTGTAACTGAAATTAGCCCCGAAGAAGCTCAGTGAGGAGGAACAGTATGCGTTGCCTGCCCTATGCTGTGTGTACGCATGACTTGTTGTGAAGAAAGGTCTGAAGAAATCTTTTAAATAAAACCACATGTATTGGAAGAAACCGAATAAACATCTTCACATCTCAAACAATAATCAAGGCATCTGAGTTCTTTTTATAAAGACTGTCCGAGCTCCTTTGATCTTACTGGTGGACAGTTAGGCGATGTCTCTCCAATTATAGGAGGATTATTGATCCATAGGCATTTGTGGTAGGTGGATCGTGGAAGTGGGCACTAGGGGCCCGATTCACAGAACTAGCTTAAGACAAAATCCTAAACTTGCAACTCATGGTATTCACAGAATGCACTTTCAACTGTCCTAAGTTTACGTCCGCACTCGGGCCGGAATTTCCGCACCAGGAGTGTAAGCTCCGCACCCGGAGTGTGAGCTCCACACCCGGAGTGGAATTTCCACCATCGGGCCAGAATCTCCGCTTCCGGGCTGGAATACCCACAATCTGGTGTGAATTGACTATATCTGATGCATTGTGGGTATTCCTTAGGACAGGCGTAAGTGCATTCTGTGAATACCATGAGTAGTAACTTTAGGATTTTGTCTTAAGTTAGTTATGTGAATCGGGCCCTAGATGTACATATGGCAGGATTAGGAATTGAGATATATACACCACAGGCATCTTTGTAAAATGATTAAATATTTTGAATCTCATATTTATTTAGCCTGTATATTGCACACTATGAAGTCTCAACAACAATATGAGAGTGAGAAGTCAGAAAATGATCCCGTTCCTCTTCCCAAACAAAGTTATGAAAAACAAAAAGAACGGTTCTTTTTTCTAGTTATTGTACACGCACTTCTCTCCTACTTTAGGATGGATGTTCCAAATATTAGTACTGCCTAAGAAACCCTTAGGTCAGGACTGAGACTATTTAAGCCAATTTTGAAAAAGCACCACACTTGAGCACTATTCACTCACTATCACCACTTCACCCTAAAAAATAACCAGCTTCACTGTAATCAGGTGTCGCAGCACACCCTGGATACAGTTGGTGACCAGGGTGGGAACCATATGATGAAGCATGTCACCTACTATGTAGGTGAGTGAGGGTCCTGTTACAAAGCCTACGGGTTTCTTAGGCAGTACTACTATTTGGAACATCCATCCTAAATTAGGAGAGAGATGTGTGTACAATAACTAGAAAAAAGTCCTGTTCTTTTTATTGCACACTATGAACATAATTGTGAAAATATGGTCAAAACTGTTTAGAAAGTCATCCCTGGGTCGTCTTTGAAAATTTCGCTCTTGTGCTCTATCCAACGCATTAGCTGTGTTTACTTTTCCTTATAAATGAATGGACTCACAGAATAACTTCTTAAATTGTAGTTGGAGCAGATGAGTTTCTCTGTCTTCCACTCAAGTATTTAAGCATCAGAATAGCTAATGTCTACCTTCAAAATGCTTGTTCTAAAGAGATTACACACTTACTTCTGGTAACGAAGCAACAAAACCAGCCTGGCTTGATGATGGTGTTGCAGCGTGGAATGTCTAATTCCCCCTTCGTCACAGACCAAATATTACAATAACACATTCACTCAAATACATTCATTGGTGGGGCCCATAACACCAACACTCACACTTCATTGATCTGTTTCCCTAGAGGGATACAACATTTTGTACTACCCGCTCCATCAATCCCCCCTTTGGTGATTATATCACAACACCAACAAAATGTTGTATCCCTTTTACGGAATATCAAAGTGATTTCTTGTTTTTATTCATATTTCAGTTTCCCCTGTTTCTTCTCTTTTTGCTGATTTATACATGCTCTCCTTGATTTCCTCCAATTCTATTTCTTCAAATCTCTTTCTTGTTTCTTATCTCTTCTCTTTAAATTTTCTCTTCTTAACTTTTTCTGATTTGTATCCTTTTTATGACCCTACACCCTAACCTAACCTAATTAATAATACTATGAAGATCACACATGTTAATGGAAATAATATCTTGCCTAAAAACGTACTACCTAGTTTTACTACAAAATCTTTAATAACTTTTAATTTCTTTCCAATCTTTTCCCACACACCTTTAACCTCCAGTGGTGCAATTTCGTCATGCAATTCTGTAATATTTTTAATATAAATTTTCAAATCTTTACTTTTGTCAGGAATGTAAGTACAACAATGTTGAACTTTCAGCATTCCACAGACTCCACCCTCTTTTGCCAATAATATATCAAGGGCAAGTCGTTTTTGCATTACCATAGCAGGCATGGCAACCATTTCAGTATTTACCAATAAAAATCCTCCAGCGGTGCTTGTTGACAAGCGATTCACTACTGTTGAAAGTCTTCTAATTTTGTTTGCATTCAGAGATATTATGATAATGCTCCAAAGATGTCACCCACAATTTCTGTCAAAGATTCTCTCTTACTACATGCTAAATAACTACCTAAACTTTGTACACCATCTTCTCCTCTATCCATATGAAATATCTTTGGAAAAACCAGGCCTACATAACATGTGCCATACCAATGGTCTGGCAAACGATAATATGCCCTGTTCCCACAAATGAAATACAGTCCAGGAAAAACTGGATCTTTTCCACCTTTAAATCCCCATCCACCCATGATTCGGTATGTATCATGGCACTCGCTATTCCCTACAAAATAATTATCATATGCTGTTTGATTTCTTCTAATACACAATTTCCCTTTCTGAGGCCAATCTAAAGCCATAGTTGGACTCGTTTCCCCTTTCAAGTGTTTTTCCATTTCTACATCCTAGACTGTCTTCTCCATTTTTCCTTCTGAAGCCTTTCTTTGCATTTTCAATCTCCTTTCTTCAACCATATCTAAAAATGTATTTTCCTCTTTCTTTAAACTGCAAGTCAAATTATTTCTAAATATGTATTCTAATGTTAGTTCTTTAGTCTCTAAGAAAAATTCACCTAATACCTTTGCAGGTTTTACCTTGTTTAGTTTGTTAATTGACGGTACTTTTGAAAATATAGTATCTACATCTGAAAAATAATACTCAAATTTACCTGTTTGATAAAATAAACTAGCTATTACACTACATGTTATTCCATAAGTTACTGGAAGGTGATAAGTCACTCCCTCTGATACAGAGGCAGGTAACTGCATACACACGTAGCAGTCCCTTATGTCCATTGTCTTTACATATTCATACAACAATTTTGAAAACACATTATTAGAAAAATCTGTTATAGACCTGTCTTTATGTAAATAAGTTTTATCTATTCTAGTCGGAACTACCTTTTGAATCTTTTCTATATTAGTTATGTTTTCGCTATGTCCTTCTAATGTATCTATAGTAACTTTAAATGAGATCAGTAGAGCAAGTATACTCCATAGAAGCATTAATAATCCTGTACAACAACAACACATTTTACACCATCTCTTCAAAAATGTACATCTACCTTTCCTACTATCTATGTTTGCCATCTTTGCTAAAATGGACCGTGTCTTTTGACTGAGCCTCTTCTGCTTCACAACTAGTTTTCTAACCCAAGGCTCTAAGCACCTACTTGGTTCTACCAGTTTTTGTCTTTTTCGGTATTTTATTGTCTTTCTCTCAGTTGTTTTCTTGTCTCATTCAGTTTGGCATTTCATCATTCTTCACTTTTCCTTCGTGATCGGTATACAGAATGTCCTGAACATCCGCTTCTTCTCCAATATCGGACAAGATAGCTCTCAGGATTTCCGATTCTTCGTCTTCCTCAACCACTTCCGGTACAACCACCTCTGGATTTCATTGGCTATCCGCCTCTTCTTTTACTTGAGGAAGGGCCACATACGTCCATTCTGGTGATTTATACTTCTGGTTAGGTTTCCTTGTTCTTTTGCTTTCTTTAACAATAGTTGTTTCTTCTTCTTTTGATTTCTCCTGACTCGTTACTTCATTCACCTGTTCAGCCCTTGGTGAATTTACTCGTGTCAGTCGATATCTCAATCTTTTTATTTTATTCGGCCAAACGTCGTCTTTTGCAGTTCTTTTCAATTTACTCCCTTTATCATTCTTTTCAGTTCTCCAAGCTCTCTTTCTTAGAACTCGACCTTCAGGTATCTCATCTTTGCTTTCCTCTGACTCTGTTTCAACTTGCTTTTTACTCTCAACAGTTTCTTTTTCCACCACTTCTTTTGTTTTCGCTACTTCTGTCCCTCCTCGAATCTCCGACACGCAATCTTCTTGCTGACTACTTGTCCCTGCTTCTAATTGAATGTTGGAGTTCCCTACACCTCCTTGGGGGTCTTTCCCTCTCTCTCTGTATCTGGCACCTGTCCATCTAAACGTATTGTTTCAGGTGGAATTTCTCTCAATCTTTCATCTGGCACTTCCTTCTCATGAATCTCTTTTATCGTCTCTTCACTGTTCTTTTCTTTGTTCCTTCCTTGTTCTTTCCTGGAAGATTGTGCTCCTTGTTCGGTTTCTGAGTCTGAACTGGTATCAGAAATCTGTAGCCTTCTCCTCAGGGAACTTCTTCTGGGGACAAAAGTTAAACTCGGTTCTGTTTCCCCCATTTCAGGGTTTTCTTTGTTTTTTGGCTCTCCGTCATCGACTCAGTACTGGATTCTGATTCATTAAAATTCTCCTTTTCTGTGCTCAAAGTATGACTTGCATGGATCCAATTCTTTTTTTTTTTTTTTTTTTTTTTTGAAACCGTTTATTACAAAGTTCAAAGAATATACAAAGATGGGCCTACAACCTTCAGGCCGGCCACTAGCAAACAAGAGGAGCATAAGATACACACAATAGAACGCAGGCAGCGGCAAAGGGAAACATACAGGAGTTAGCCGCGTTGATGGCCACACCATACGGACCCCACATGACGGTTTCTTTTAAACATTAATAACAACAAACAAAATCCAACCACAAGGCAACCCACGATCGAAAACAGCAGCATGTGCTCCCCTAGAAGGGGGACCCTACCAAACCATAGGAGTATCAAGGGGGGGGAGAAGGTCAGAACAGGGACTGGGTGGACTCAGTGCCCGGTACCGGAGAGCTAAACCGGCTAAGGGGACGGGGCAGGCGATGGATCGGGCAATAACGGCGGGGCGCAGATTCCACCACGGTAGGCGTTCCAGGGGCCCCACACTTTCACCCATGTCCCAGGCTTACCTCTCGCTACATACACCACCTTTTCCCTAAACATGCACCAGTCCATATTTTCCTTCCAGGCCGAAACAGTCGGGGGCCTCTGGGAACCCCACAGCTGAGCAATATCGCGCTTGGCCACCATATATCCCAGAGTCACCCACCACGTCTGTGGCGCCGAATAGTCGGTTGGTTCCCACACGTTCAACAGGCATCTCCTCGCTTCGGGCAGCAGCGGCACACGCGTAACCACCCGCAGGACCTCATGCACACCACGCCAGAATCGCTCCACCTCTGGGCATTCCCACAAAATATGAAGAAAGGTCCCCAAAGAACCACACCCACGCTTACACAACCTGTCCACAGCATAGCCCATACGCAATAGCCTTGGCCCCGTTATGTAGACCCTATGGAGTATCTTGAGCTGGACGAAGCGAAGGCGGGCCGGTATGGCCACCTCTTTCGGGGAGGCCACCGCAGAGACCCAGTCCTCGTCGTCCAGCTCTAATCCATCGGCAACCCAAGCCTCGCGAAGATCAAGCAGCAATCCCACGCGGTCATTGATCAGTTTTTTATAGATTAACGAGATCGTGCTTTCCGGTACATGTCCATCCAGCACTCTATCTTCCAGAGGGGAGTACTCCGGGATGGAGGCAACGTCCGGGAAGGCGGAGCATAGTGCATGACGGATCTGCATATACCGAAAGTACTCCCTGTCTTGCAACTGGAATTCCGTCTGCAGCATCCCGAACGTTTTGAATCCCCCCCTCGTCCAGAGATCCCCCACCCTGCTAATGCCTATCATGTCCCACTTCTCGAAGCCCTTCGAGGTCCACAGGGAGCCCAACTGCTCAGATGCGTACAGTGGTGACGCCCGGGTCAAACGATCCTTCCACCCCATCGCTACATTAGCCGCGTGCCACACTCGTACCATGACACGCGTGGGGCCCGTAAGACGTGCGTCGAGCGAGCTGGAGTAGAGCGCTCGATTATAGTCACCACCCGGCAGTAGCATCTTATCCATTTCAAAGGCCGGGTTCAGGGCGGGCCCGTATAGGCCGTGATTAATCGCAGCCAGCTGGGAGGCCCAATAATACTGTTTAATATCCGGGAGGGCAATCCCCCCGTCATACCACGGGAGCGTCAGCTTCGCCAGGGCGATACGCGGTCTCCCGTCCCAGAACAGGCGGCGTTGCAAGCTCTCCACCTCGCGGAAGTAGCGCGCCGGGACGAGGTCCATTGTATTCTGCAGAGCGTACAGGAAACGCGGCAGCGACATCATCTTAAACAATGCCGTCCGGCCGAGCGGCGAGAGCGGCAAACGCCGCCAATGCGCGACATCCTCCTTCAGGCGCTGGAGGGGGGGGCAGCAGGTTGTGATCATATCGGGCCTCCGCGTCTAGGGTGATGAAGATACCCAGGTACCTAAATCCCTGCGGGGCGATCTGGATAGGACAGCCCCGCGGAAGGATAGGAGCCTCCCCAGAGAGAACATAAACGCACGATTTAGCCCAGTTGATGACAAGGCCGGAGTTATGACCAAATGAGTGCAATACATCAACCAGTACTATCAGTGATTTACGTGGGGAAGCCAGGTACAAGAGAATATCGTCAGCATATAGAGACACGCGGTCCTCATACTCGGGGGTCCAGCGGAGACCACAAATAGAAGGTTCCCACCGCAGCCACTCCGCCAGGGGCTCCAAGGCAAGCGCAAAAAGAAGCGGCGATAACGGGCAGCCCTGCCGCGTGCCCCTGCCCAACTCAAACGGAGCCGACACTCTACCGTTCACGACCACCTGCGCCAGTGGGCCAGAGTACAACAATTTAACCCAGCTGATAAACCCTGGGCCAAACCCAAATTTCGCGAGCGTCGCCCAAATATATGGCCATTCAAGTGTGTCAAACGCCATAGTGGCGTCCAAGGATGCCAAAATGGCCGGCTCCCGTATGAACGGGACACGTGCGAGCACCCCATGCAAACGCCACAGGTTAAGCGCTGTGTTACGATGGGGAATAAAGCCGGACTGGTCCTGGTGGACCAAGTCACACACCACGCCGACCAGCCGATTGGCCAGAACCTTGGCGAGAATTTTGGGCTCCGCATTCAATAACGAAATGGGTCGATAGGATGTGACCCGGTCCCGTGGCCTCCCCTCCTTGTGGATAACCACGATGGTAGCCAGACGCTGGTCTAGCGGGAGGGAACCAACCGAGTGGGCCGCAAGGAACATAGCACGGAGATGCGGCGCCAGCGTATCCGGTCGCAGCTTATACAACTCGATGGGAAGACCATTAGGACCCATGGCCTTGCCGGAAGCGACCGAGCGTATGGCGAGGGCAATTTCTTCGGAGGTCGGAGCGGCGTCCAACAACACTCTGTCCTCCTCAGAAAGGGAAGGCAGCGCGATATCTCTGAGCAGGGCATGGGAATCCTCTTCAGAGCGGGAAGACACTGGGGAATATACCCCACGGAAATAGTCCGCGAAGCAGGAGACAATTTCCTCTGGTTCAGTGACACACACACCATTCGGTTTCTCAATCAACGGGACAACACGACTCGCTCTCTCTTTTTTATCCAGCCACGCAATCAATTTACCAGCCTTATCGCCCACATCATACAGTCTCCCCTGTTGCTCTCTACTGAGGCCCCTGGCCGCCTCCGTGACGAGGGCCTTATAGGCCGCTTGCTTGAGTTGGAGAACATGTAATTTATCCTCCGTCACCCCACGTTCTAGATCCCCCTCCAACTCGGTTATCTCAGCTTCAACACGGGTCACCTCCTCCCGCTCGCGCCTCCGGGAGTGGGAAATAAGGGACAGGGCTTCTCCTCGGAGTACTGTCTTGAACGCCTCCCACAGCGAGACCGCCGATGACACAGACCCCACATTCTCGTCAAAATAGCGCTTAAGGGATTTAATCAGCTCTGCGCGAATGGTGGGGTCACGCAGGTACCAGGGATTGATCGGGGCCACTCTACCCTCTCCCCTCGGCAAAACATCAAAGTGCAACAAGAGCGGGGAGTGGTCCGAAATACCCCGTGCCAAATGGCGCACTTCTCCCGCCCTCCCTACGTAAGCCGCTGGGACCAGGACATAATCTAGCCGTGAGAGACTACCATGGGCCCCTGAATGGAAGGTGTACTGTAGCTGCGTGGGATGTTTTAGACGCCAACAATCCACCAGCCCCAGGGTATCCAAGAGGCCAGATAACCACTCTTGGGCCCGGGGGAGATCCCTAGGGGGGTGACGATCCACAGTTCCGGAAACTACAGCATTAAAATCCCCCCCACCACTAGAATCCCCCCCGGAAGGCCAAGGAGGAGGTGCCCCAGGTCCGCAAAGGTGGTCGTCTGCAGCCCCGGTGGGACATATACTGACACAAAAACGACCACTCTGCCCTCCAGTCTGCCCACCAAAACCGTGTAACGTCCCCAATCGTCATGGCGCACCTCATCAATCTCCAACGGGAGCGAGTTTTTAACCATAATGCCCACACCCCTTGAACCGGACGTGAAGCCCGCATGGGCCACAAGGCGGTAGCCCCGTCGATTCATAGCGCAAAAGGAGTTGCCAATGAGGTGCGTCTCCTGCAGAAAAACTATATCGGGCGAAGTTCGCTTCAAGAACTGCAGGACCACACCTCGTTTTATCCTGTCCCCCAGTCCATTAACATTCCAGGACAACAAACTCAGTCCCCTACCCCCCATCATAAACAGAAGCCATCACTCGTCCCCCAGAGAGCACTGTAGGAATAACACAAAGATACGTTTGCCTTGTGGTGTAAACGAACAACACCCCACCCCAACCCACCCATTCCAACAAAACTCCCCCCACCCTGCACCCCTGCATGAGCCCGGACAGCCCCCCCCAACTTGCAGTGTGCCTGTCGCCCCTATAAAAAGAAACTAGCTAGACCCCCTAGAGGAGGAAAGAGTACCCCTTCTAGACCCCACACAACCTCCATGGGAGGGGAATGTACAAAGACAGACGCTTGATCGAAAGTAGCATCGTATTCGTCCAGAGTGAGGCCCAATATTGACCCCTCAGTCCAGATCCAGTGGGCCGCCTTCTCCCGCCGCCCCCCCCCCGCCATCTCGATCACGATCCCCAGACAGAGTGTCCAGCCAGTCCCCGGCCGCTTCGGGACGATCAAAAAAGTGCGTGCGACCATCCACCTCCACTCGCAGCTTGGCCGGGAAGAGCATGGCGTACTTTAAGTTCAGGTCCCGGAGTCGGCGTTTAACGCCGAGGAAGCTCAGTCTTTGCTTCTGGACCGCTTGGGTGAAATCAGGGTAAAAGTTCACCTCCATATTGTCCAACTTAACCGGCCCATGTAGTCTCTGTCCCGAAAGTTAAAAATCCGGGCAATGAGAGGTCGCGGAGGGGCTCCGACCTTCGGCCTTCCCCCGGGAACCCTGTGGGCCCTCTGCACAGCAAAAAATTTACTCAGGCCCCGAGGCTGGAGATGGGTAGCGATCAGGTCCTCCACAAATAGATCCGCCGCCGCTTCCTCCCGTCCCTCGGGTACTCCGATGATTCGGATGTTATTCCTCCGGGCCCGACTCTCGGAATCCTCGAGGCGCCAATCCATAAGTGCGCTCGCCTGACTTAGCCGGCGTACCTCCAGTTGTAGTGCCGCCACCTCAGTCGTGAGGCCCGATGCGGTGTGGGCCAAAGAGTCAACTCGATCGTTGGTCTTGGAAAGATCGGCCCTCACCAGGCCAACGTCTACAAGGACCGCATCGATCTTCTGTGCCAGGGTGTCGAACCGCTGGCCCACCGAGGCCTTCATCCCGGAAATGGCGCCCATGACGTCGTGGAGAGTCAGATCCGTGGGCAAGTCCGGGGCATCAGAAGGGCCCTCAGGGGACTTGTGCGGTCCGCCGGGAGATCCCCTCTGGAGGGTATAGCGGTCCATGCTGTTGGCCGGATCGACGGTGCCACGTCGGGTCGACTTGGTCTTTGACCGATCCCCATCTTGTTTCGTGGCCATCGCCGCTGGTCCCACAACCGAACCAGCAACGCCGTAGCGGGCAGGCAATCAGGGCCACGAGCTCCGGGGGGGCCACCCCAGATCGGCGGGGTGGGCCACAGCAGGCAGGCAGGCCGGGTCCCCCAGCGAGGCCACACCAACACAAAAGGCTCCGCGATCTCACTTGCAGAAACGGCGAGAAAGCGAAAGCGAAAGTGCGGGGTACGCGACTCGCCAGGCCCGGCCCGCCGTTGTTGTTCACTTTGCCACTGGGTCACCCCCCAAAACAAATCCGGGGTTCGGCGAGAAGAAGGCCGCAAACCTCAATCGGTGCTCACTCCGGCACCCGAGGTCCAATTCGAGAACGGAAAACGGGTGCCACCTCAGCTCAGGCTCACCAACACAGTCCCCTCAATCGAGGCAGGATGAATTCAGGATAAATGTAGGAGGTTGCGGAGGTCCTCGGGAGCCTCGCACCTACGCGGCCATCTTGGTTGCGCACTAGGCTCCTCCTCATGGATCCAATTCTTGAACCCAGCACTCTTCACAGCTGTTGTTGTGGTCAAGATGACTTGCCTTGGTTTTCACCACCTGGGAACCAGACAGTTTCTTCTTCTGTGCACTTTTATCTTTACCCAGTCCCCTGGGCTTAGATCATGGGCTATCATGGGCTGGCTTCTTTTCAAGGGTGGTGGCATCCGCTCCAACCTGATGAAACACAGAATGAACTGCGTCAGCCAGGCTTTTACACTATTCCAACACCATGTCATCAGTTATAGTCATCAGCTTGTTGACTGGTATAAACACGTGGCGCATGGCTCGTCCCATGATGATTTCATGAGGACTTAACCCTGTAGTTCTGTCTGGAATCGATCTAATAGTCATGAGTACTAGAGGCAAGACATCAGGCCATTTCATACCTGTGGCTAAACACATTTTTCCTATCCTGTTTTTGATAGTACCATTCATCTGTTCCACCACACCAGAAGCCTCTGGTCGGTAGGTAGGCACAATGTAGTTTTTGTCGCACATTCAATGCTTCACAAATCAGTTTTATGAACTCATTATGAAAATGTCCTCCTCGGTCTGATTCAATTGTCACTGGGAACCCAAATGTAGGGATAAATTCCCTCAAAAGTAATTTTGCCACTGTCATCCCATCATTTCTTCTTGTTGGAAATGCCTCTACCCATTTGGAAAATAGAGAGAGACCATAACCAAGACATACCTCAACCTGTTACAGGGAGGCATCTCAATGAAATCCACTTGCATTCTGGTAAAAGGCCCTCCTTCTCGACCTATTGTTCCTAGACTCACTACTGTCTTTCTTCCTGGATTGTATTGCTGACATATTAGGCATCTCTGACAAAGACTTTCTGCTACAAGTCAGAATTTTGCATTATACCAGGTTTTCTTAAAGGACCTGATCATAGCGTCTCTCCCTATGTGTCCCTGTCCATGATACATCCGTGCCATGGCAGACATCATGCTATCAAGCATGACTGATCTTCCATCTCGATAGACCCACACATGATCTTTCTCTCTTGGTGCACATCCTGCTTTTACCCACTGCTTTATTTCCTCCTCTCCTGCTTCTTCCTGCAATTGTCTTACTTCTTCCCATGTTCCCACAGTGTTAGTAAACATCAAAGAGCAAGAAATCACCTCTTTTTCCTTAGCTCGATTAATTGAATTCTGATTTCGTGCACAGTATTGCGCCATGTCATTCGCAAATTTATTTCCAGTGGCGATATAATCACCACTGCGACTATGGGCAGCACACTTTACAACAGCCAATTGCCTAGGCAGCTGTATCGCCTCAAGCAACTTTCCAACCACTTCAGCATTCTTAATGGGAGTTCCACTTGAGGTTAAGAATCCTCTCTGCAGCCATATCTGGCCGAAGTCGTGGACAACTCCATAGCCATACAGGCTATCGGTTATCACAGTCACTCTTACACTTTTCCCAATCTTGCATGCTCTCGTCAAAGCAACAAGTTCAGCTACATGGGCCGATTTTACTCCTTTCAAATAGGATGCTTCCATTACTGCTGCAACTGTGCATACTGCATATGGTGCACTTAACACTCCATCATCTGTCCTCAAACAAGACCCATCAACAAACATAACAAAATCAATTTCTGGTAAGGGTTCATCTTTTAAGTCAGGTCGTGGTTTTGTACAAAAATCAAGTACATCCAGACAGTCATGATCTGCTTCATCTCTTACTTCCACATTCTCTGCATCAGGCAACAATGTTGAAGGATTCACATTCAAGCATCTTACAAGACTTACATTTGTTGCACGTAATATGACCTTTTCATACTTAGTCAGCCGACTATGTGTCATATACTGAGTACGACTCCTTGTTAAAAGGATCGCCACATCATGAGGTACAAACACTTTCACTGGATATCCCATCACAATTCCCTCACTCTGTTCCAAACTGCGACATGTAGCAGCTACTGCTTTCAAACACCCAGGTAGGGCTACAGCTACTGGGTCCAACATTGATGAAAAATATGCAATTGGTCTCCTCAGTTTTCCATGCTTCTGTACTAGAACAGAGAGTGCACATCCATTTCTCTCACTACAATACAACTCAAATTCTTTCTCATAATCAGGCATACCCAATGCAGGTGCTTCACACAACCCATCTCTCAATCTTTTGAATGCTGCCAATTCCTCTTTGTTCAAATCAATGGGATCTTTCACATCACTTCTTGTCAGTCGTACCAAAGGTTTTGCGATCAACGAAAAATTGCTAATCCATTGACGACAATATCCAACCATTCCCAGAAACATTCTCATTTCTCTTTGTGTCATAGGTGGACTCATTCTTTTTATGATCCTGATTCTGTCTATTGTTATTCTTCTCAGTCCTTTTTCAATGTTATGTCCTAAATATTGTACTTCTTTCTTGCAAAATTGTAATTTTTATGGTGACACTTTAAGTCCTCCATCTGCCAAATGATTCAGCAAGGCTATCACAAGCTTCACGGGTTTTCGACGCCACAAGAAGGTCGTCGATGTACTGGACTAGTACAGAATTTTCGGGCATTTGTAGACTTTCCAAAGACTTCTTCAATAGCTGGTTAAATATTGAGGGGCTTTCTGTATACCCCTGTGGAATTCGGCACCAAGCCAAAATACGCCCAACGAAACGAAATGCAAAAATTTGCTGACTGTCATGGTGCAATGGGATGGAAAAGAAAGCATGGCATAGATCAATCACTGTATACCATTCCGCGTCATGGGGAATCTGATATAAAATCACAGATGGATTCGGTAAATAGGACAGCATGACACAACAATTTTGTTTATCTTTCTCAGGTCTTGTACTATCCTAAACTTTCCACTAGGGTTTTTCAGTCCCATTATTGGTGAATTACATGGACTACTCATTATTTCTCTCAAAATACCTTGTTTTATCATTTTTTCAATCACAGGAGTAACTCCTTCAATTATTTCAGGGGTCAATTTATATTGAGGGACATTTGGATAACTTATTCCTTCTTTCACGGTTATTTTTACTGGATCTACATTTCTCATTAATCCTATGTGTTCTCCTGTGAAATCCCAAACTTCTGCCTTAACAGATTGTTTTAATTCTTTAGGTAATTCGTCAGGGTTAAATACAGCATAGGTTTCAGTAACCTCCTTCTCCCTGTTTGCCATTGTCATTTTATACAGCACATCATCATCTGGTGTTTCAAATGCTATTCCATCTGGGGTACAAAATATAGTGCAGTTTATCTTGCACAACAAATCTCTACCTAACAAATTCACAGGACTGGTGTCGCACACGACAAAGCGGTGCATTTCAGAAAATTTCCCTATGCTAACTTTCACTGGATCTGTAAGGTAAGTTTTAATCTGCCTGTTGGATACACCAACTACTTGGATCGTTTCATCCGAGAGAGGAAGATTCTTAACATCAGCTGATCTGACAGTTGATCGAGTAGCACCAGTATCAACTAGGAAAGTAATATTTTCATTATTAACTTTTCCATCTACAAATGGGCCTGTCTGGTCTACTTCTAGAGTTGCGCCAAATACGCACTCTTCTTCCTCCCTTCGGCACGTCAATAACCCTCTTCTGAATCACTTTCATCGCGTTGCAGCCAATACTGCGAAGCAGCGCTAGCGCGCGGCGGTTTATTTACCTGTTCTCCGTTGTAGAATCCCGTTTCCTTACTATACTTCTGGGGATTTTTTGCTCTGTGGAAAAGGTGGTTTTGGCACCTGATTCTGTTGTGTTACAACCTGCTGCTGTAGCTGCGGTTGACCACTCACCTCATTCTGCACCTGTGGATTCAATGATGCATTTTCATCGTTAGTACTCGGGGGAAATTTACACTCGGATTTCCAATGCCCTATCCTACCGCAATTATGACACGGAAATTTCTTTTTAGCTTCCTCAATATTTCCTTTACCTTTCCCAGGATTACATTTTTGTCTTGATCCTGCTTGTTCTGCTAATTGAGCTTCCTGTCTCTCCGCTACCTTTACTTGTGCCCACATAGCCTTTTCTTTCAATTTTCGCTGTTTTGCTTCGATCTCATCACTGAAATATTTAGCATGTCTCAGTACTTCATCTATTTTCTTATTTTGCCAGTCTACGGTATGCTGTTTTATCATCTCACTAATTTCTGGATGAAGACCATATACAAACCTGTATACAAAATGACTTAAATCCTTTTCACTCAGATTTTCGTCTCCACTAAATTGTTTAAAGGCCAAAATTAACCTCTCGTAATATGCATGTACTGACTCTTTGCTTTCCTGATGTGTTCTGTCAATTTTTACCCAATCTGTTTCTTTAGGAGGTACTTTGTTTTTCAGAAACTCAATAACCTGTTCGTATTTCTTCATTACCTCGGGGTCAGGAGCCCCTGTTTTTGGATCCCTTGGGTATTCTTGTGTTGGCCAATCTATCATGATTTTGCACTCAGTCCATAGATCTGCTGGAACTATTATGTCAAACAGGCTGTTTAGGTCTATCCACAATACTTTGGACAATTTTACAAATCTGTCCACCTGTCTATACCACTCGACGGGTTTTTCACGTAGTCGAGGGAAGTCATTTGTAAATGACAAAATATCTTGCCTAGTCCATGGGACATGTACATATCCTCCTCCTGGAATTTCTCTCATGGGGCATTCTGTTACTCCTTTTCTCTAACAGGGAAAGCTGAAAAGGTTTTATCTGAAACGTCATCTCGTTTTCGATACCATCTACTTTTCCATTTGTCCACATCTCCCCATTTTCTCAACAAAATAATTATTTCCTTAATCTGACTCATTCGTCCTGTGGTATTCATATTTTCAGTGTCCTTTTCAGTGAAATCTACTCGATATGGTTTGGTTTCTGTAGGGCTTTACCTTTTCGATATCTATACCCATTTAGTTTGCCACTTCTTCTAATCTTTCATGGAGACTTTTTGCTCTCCACATTATGCTTTTACACAGAAATAACAACTCCTCATCTTGGTAAGTTTTTAACTTCTCCGTAGGGATAGTTCCTACTATTAACTCTTCCAGTACCATTCGTAGTTCTGCCACATCTATTGACTGAGATTCTTTGTCTTTCTTCTGCAAGCTTCTCAACCATTCACTTAATTCCTCTGTAGATGGCCCTACTGACTTCTCTATATTTCCTTGTCCAAAATCCTTTTGTGTTTCTAATATTGACTCCACTGTTGTTATACGCCTTTCTGCACAATTCTGGCCTACAAACGGATTATTTGAAACATTTGGTTCAATCATACTTATTGTCTGTATCCATGGATTTTCATTTTGATTCAGTTTTGGTTGTTCAACCTGTTTATTGCTCTTATAAGGGACCGTCAAACAATGTTCGCTATCTTTCTGTTTATCAAAAATAGGCATTACTGGACCTATCGTTACATCATTTATTTTACCTCCGGACTTCTTCTCTGTCTCTCTAATGGAATTGTTTTTTCCCAAATCTTGGAACTCTGGTTCTGATTTTATGATTCGTACAGTTTCTTTCATTGGGGCACTTGGGGTTAATATTTCTGGTTCTGGCCGATATGGGGGTGTATTTTTATAGAACATGTCATGAAGAACATCATCTTCTGATTCATTCACTCCATATCCTCTCGATTCCACATTATGTCTCTTTTCTACGCATTTTCTTCCTTCATTTTCTCCTGCAGTTCTTACGGGAAATAAACCCTCAGTCATACTCGCATTCCGCCACCTTCTCATTCCCATTCTGTCAATGCTTCAAATTGTGTCGGTCTAGGTCTTGGTTCTAAATTCATCATTTTCTCTCTTAAATTTCTCAAAACTGCCAAATTAAATGAACCGTGTTCAGGAAAAGCCAACACTCCATCTTTTTCAGTATACTTGACCCAATTGTCTAACCAAATACAGGTGTGATATCCATATTTCGCAACCATAAACGATGCGGGGGTTTTCGGTGGAAGAAGTAACTGTTCTTCCCTAGTTACAATCGGTTTGTCCTTCTTAAACCACTTTTTAATTCTACCGAACCAGGACTTTTTCTCCTTTTCTGGTGGATCGTAATACATTTTTCTGTCTTCCATGTATCGCTAGTCTCTCCTTACAACTGTATCGCTATTCTGTCCAATCGTAGTGTGACTCACACTAACGCACCAAACCGGAGCGTCTTCGTCACTTTTGCAATTCTCCAATCCCAACGTGACTCACACTAACGCACCAATCCGGAACTTCTACGTCACCCTGTGCTTCTCCACTCCTAGCGGGGCATACACTAACGCACCAATCCGGAGCGTTCTACGTTTTCGACTGACTGGCCAATCCTAGCACGGCCGTTCTGACGTCAGCAGCCGCTGCCGCAGCTCCTGCTCCTGTCTACCCCTCCTTTACAAAATCCATTCGGTAAGTTTTGTTTAAAATTTACAATTCTGTTAGTAACTAAACAAAAACACAACCATTGTCCGCTGCGCTAACCAAGGAATAGCAATAGACGTTTCTCACGAGAATTCTGTCTTTCCTGAGAGCAGCGCTTACCTCTGCACATCCCTCTACCTTACCCTTCTAACAAGCATTAGCTAACCGTTTCTCCAGAATTAAGACACATAGTTGGAGACCCAATGCTCCTGAGAAATAAAACTAGAGTTTCACAATTAACCCGAATGCCTTCACATTCACGCGCTTTCATACGAGAAAATGTAGTGCATTCACACAGAATCCTGTCTTTCCCGAGAACAGCGAACAGTCTGTTCTACTACAGAATTATGACATATGTTAACAAAGTAGCACTTCCCTCTACTTTATCCTTCTAGCAAGCTCAGAGAACACCTGTTACCTTTCCAGTGATAAGCGTTAGTGGAATGCCATTTGGACTCCTGGTACCTAAGACCAAAATTTCACAGGTGACCTTCGCTATCATATACACTTCTCTCATACAGAAAGTTTCCCTAATGGCAACACACGACGATGTCACCGAATCGAACCCAGACAATGCGTCGTGCAACTTCAATCATTACACGTTTCTTCCTGTGTACCTACAGGGCAACAACAATTCCGTCTTTCCCGAGAGCAGCGCTTACCTCTGCTCTACTATGGAACCGTTACAAACTTCCGACTTCCTACATCCCAGAAGCCGTGCAAACAACATAGAACTCGACGCGACTCAACATAGAGTGTTAATACATAAACCAATATCAATCAATAACCAATAATCAATAAGCAATGTACAAGCTATATTCACCAAACCAAAACAATAACAACCATCATCCTGCTACCAGAAAAAAACTGGTGCAGCGTGGAATGTCTAATTCCCCCTTCGTCACAGACCAAATATTACAATAACACATTCACTCAAATACATTCATTGGTGGGGCCCATAACACCAACACTCACACTTCATTGATCTGATTCTCTAGAGGGATAAGTTTCCAAACGCTGACGTGAAAGGAATATCTTTTCACCTAAACCCTAATGCGAATTGAATACTTTTATTAACTTCAAACCTCGTGATATTCCCCTCATTTGGTGATGAATAATAGCAACTTTGAAAGCTTTTATATTCACCCAGTGATGTCATCTGGTGCAACTTACAATTACATCACAAAAGCAACATATATCATGCAATACCCTAATTTTCTACCATTAGTATGCGTACATATATTAGTATACAATTAGTTTAGCCATGCAATATGCAAATCCCACGTCTAATTCTTTTGTTAATATCATTAGTGAGTCTTCACTTCAAACGAATCAATAATATTACAATTAGTTGATTATTCAGATTAATATAAACATGCAGAATGGGGGGGATATACAACATTTTGTACTGCCCGCTCCATCAAAAGGACTATACATGAATCAAGTGGCAGTGAAATTTGCATCAAGAAGTTTGTAATAGCATTAGAGGGGTCATATCCGCAGATGAAGCTATGTGTTGCCTCTAGTGTTAGTATTGATTTTCCAGTTTGTAAGTGCTATTTTGGTATTCTGCAATTTGATTTTTAATATTTTCCAAAAGATGTTTACAATCTGGTGCAGTTGTTGTTTTTAGGGAATTTTTACCAATTGTTTAAATTTCATATTCTTCTTTTTGCTGCAAGTTTGAGCAATTAAAATAGAGAGGACCATGAGATTCCTTGGGCCAGATGTACGAATTGTGTGTTTGCAATTTCCTAATAGCCAATTTTAGCAATTTGCAGTGTGTTTGACATTGTTAGTGGTTCGCAGTGGGTCGCAAATGGACCTGCCTCATCAATATTGATGAGGCAGATCACAATTTGCGACCCATTATAATTGTCTACAATTACAGGGATGGTGGCCTGCTGGGGTCAGCCGACCACCATGTCTGTGATTGCTTTTTAAATAATTTTCCTTTCGAGAAAAATGGGATGCATTCCAAAAATAAAAATGAAAAGCTACCTTTTCATTTTCTACGAGTAGGCAGTGGTACGTGTGGCCACTGCTTGCTGTTCAAAAATGTTGGCGCCCACATTCACAAAGGGAAAGGGTCCCTTGGGGACCCCTTTCCGTTTGCGAATGGGTTACCACCAACTTGAAGTGGTGGTAACTGGAAATGTTTTTCCGCCGCATTCCCAGTCGCAAAACATTCATACATACCAGTGCTATTTGGTGTTAGTAAGGGACACCCTAAACACGCCCATTCCTAATACCAAATCCCAAAGGCAAAATGTGATTCGGTAACAAGTTACAGAGTCCCGTTTTGCCTTTTGTACATGGCAAATGTATTTTACCAGTCGCAAACGACCCGTTGGCCATTTGCGACCCCTAAAATGCTTCATACATCTGGGGTTAAATGTACCAAGAAATCGTTTTGTTGTTCCAGAATTGGAAATCCTTGCGATTCGCAATTAGGAGATCGTAAAATGGCATGTACGAAAGTGTGTTGAACACTTTCTGTTATTCCCAATGGGTCGCAAATGACCTACTTCATGAATATTCATGAGGTAGGTCGCATTTTCAGTCCCATTGGGAATTGCTAGCATTCACAGGGATGGTGGCCACCAGCAGACCACCATGTCTGTGATTGCTTTTGAAATAAAGCAGTTTGTTTTTTTAAATGCAGCCTGCTCTCCTGAAAGGGAAACCGGCTACATTTAAAGAAGAAAAATGAAGTTTCTTTTTCATTTAATAAGAGAAGGCAAATGTTGTCGCCCACATTCTCAAAGGGGAAGTTGGTGTTAACTGCAAATGTTTTGCGACCACATTCCCGGTTGCAAAACATTCCTTCTGGGTTATTTGCGAGCTGACAAAAGCTTCATATATCTGGCCCTAGGCCCCTTGAGCCGTAATTTGCAATGACGTAATGTAGCTCTTTATCGCACAGAAAATAACTAGAGTGGACCACACTTGAAGTACAAAAGTTGTGTTTTTTTGCTGTGAGTTGTTAGTCTGAATCTGTTTTTGCGTTACCTGTCCACAAGCATAGATTCACAAGGCCATTTTGGCAACAAAAATACATTTCATCGGAGTACTACAAAGGGTGCAATTTTTCACTGCTTTGTCATTCTTAAAAGTAGGTGACCCAAAAGGAATCATATTCACTGCAAACCTTATTATGTTTTCCATAAAGCCTTCAAATTTAAATTGTAGCCTGATATGGGCATTGTGCCTGCACTTTTAAATGTATCTTAGTAAAGGGATCCTCCTAACTGGGGTGTGCAAATGTTTTCAATGTAATGCCCCGCAGAAGAGACATTTTGACTGAATTGAACAATCAGGATTACCACACTTTATATTAGCCTCTTATGTTTCTAATTCACTTAAAACTATTGAGAACCTCAATACAACTCCAGAGTTACAAACGTTGACTAGTATAGTATTGTGTTGTTTCAAAAAGTAAAAATATGAGAGACCTTAATACAAATCATGACTTCCACAAATTATTACACATAAAATGACATTATGTGAACATTTGAAAATAAGTTACTAAAGAGAAGTATTGAAGGGATTCTTGGAATCTTCTGTGAAAGGTTAGATTCGACTTATGGACAATCACTTTCTCTGCAAGTGACCTTGGCTAGTTTGCCATTGTGTTTCTAGTATAATAATGCAAAATATGATGCTAAAATACCAAATACAATATTGAAAAATGATTTATTTGGAAAAAGCAGGAAAGATAAGCTTTACACATAACTGTGCCGGAATATGTTACAATTGTGGAACTTTGCAGAAATAAAGACAGACCGTCCTTGGTTATATCACGACTTGTTGCATATATGTTGTAGGACAGTCCTATGCCTGAAAAAAATACGATAGTTGGCTAATCAGTACCTATAAGGCCACTTACACATATTAGCCTTGCTTGTCTGCAGATATGTGGTCATTTTCAGGCCTCGGCGTAGTTTGCAGAGTTTTGTTACACGAAACTTCACGAAGTGACAAAAAAACTCTACGGAGTTCCACAAATGGCGGAGTGCAGTGCGAACTGCCGTTCACACTGGTCTTCCTGCCGCTCAGAGAGAAATTATACCCGAGCTGCAGCTGGCGAACTTACCAATCACGAGCAGGTAAAAAACTCCTCTCCACTATGTGAAGCAGAGTTTTCCGCACTCCGTGAGCTCTGCGGAGCGCAGAAAACTCTGCAAACTCCGAGAACGGAGCGGAGTTCACCGCCCAGGCCTAGTCATTATATACTACAAAACTGTTATATTATTTCTTTCACTGTTATTACTCTGAGTTTTAGATTCAATTCTTCAATACACATAATTGATGACATAATCCAAACAAAGAGTTTCAGGAATGCATCAAAAGACTCAAGTGGAAAAAAGCATTTAAATTCCTTCCATGAAACTACATAAACAGACTAATCAAAACAATCCATTGGGAGCAGTAGTACTTAATTTGACCCTGAGGTTGGCAGCGGGGGCCACCACACTTATTTTTGGAGACCGGCACACATTTTTCTGCATCAGATATTTCTACCTCAAAATAAAGAAAAACACACAAATCAGTAAGACGCATATATGATGATACATCGCATACCATTACATCGTATGCAATTGCAACGGGGTTGTTACAACGCAAGTGTTGTTACAATGCGTTGCTATTACATCGCAAAATGTTACCGCACATATGCCTTTACCACACATACCATTACAACGCAAAGACATACACTTAGTAAAAGTGCTTAAGGTAAGTAAATATATACATATTTGTTACCCCCTAAAACACTAAAATTACGCTTGCTACCCCAGTACCCATACCCCCTAAAACCTAAATTACCCTGCCTATCCCAGTACTCATATCCCCCTAAAATCCTAAACTTACCCTTACCACCCCAATACCCATACTCCTAAACCCTAAAATTATCCTTTCCACCCCAAAACCCATACCCACCCTGAACCCTAAAATTACCCCTGGCACCACAAGACCCAAACTTACCCTGAACCCTAAAATTCCCCCTGGTACCCCAAAACCCATACTCACCCTGAACCCTAATATTAACCTTGGCACCCCAAAACCCAAACCCACCCTGAACCCCAACATTACCCATGGCACCCCAAAACCCAAACCCACCCTGAACCCTAAATTTACCCTTGGTACCCCAAATCCCAAACCCACCCTGAACCCTAAATTTACCCTTGGCACCCCAAAACACAAACACCCTGAACCCTAAAATTACCCCCGACACCCTAAAACCCATACCCAGCCTGAACCCTAAAATTACCCTTGGCATCCCAAAACCCATACCCACCTGAACCTTAAAATTACCCTTGGCACCCCAAAACCCAAACCCACCCTCAACCCCAAAATTACTCCAGGCACCCCAAAACCCATACCCACCCTGAACCCTTAAATTACCCTGACAACCCAGAACCCATACCGACCCTTTACCCTAAAATTACCCTAGGCACCCCAAAACTTTTTACCCACAATAAACCCTAAAATTACCTCAGGCACCCCAAAACCCAAACCCAACCTGAACCCCAATAATTACCCCTGGCACCCTAAAACCCATACCCACTGTACAATTATCCATGGCACCCCAAAAAAAAACTCACCATGTACCCTAAAATTAAACCCGAAAACCCCAAAACCAATACCCACCCTGAACCCTAAAATTACCCTTGGCACCCCAGAACCCATACCCATCTTGAACCCTAAAATTACTCCTGGCACCCAAAAACCCATACCCACTCTGAACCCCAAAAATGCCCTGGCACTCCAAAACCCATACATACCCTGAACCCTAAAATTACACCTGGCAGCCCAAGACCCAAACCCACCCTGAACCCTAAAATTGCCCTTGGCACCCCAAAACCCATTACCCACAATAAACCCTAAAATTACCCCAGGCACCCTAAAACCCATACCCACCCTGAACCCCAAAATTACCCCTGGCACCCCAAAACACATACCTATCCTGAACCCTAAACACAAACCTCACTCTGAACCCTAAAATTACCCTTGGCACCCCAAAACTGATAACCACTCTGAACCCTAAAATTACCCTTGGCACCCAAAACCCATACCCACCTTGAACCCAAAAATTAACCCTGGCACCCCAAAACCCAAACTCATCCTGAACCCTAAAATTACCCATGCTATTCCAAAACCCATACCCACCCTAAAACTTAAAATTACCCTTGACACCCCAAAACCAAAATCCTCCCTAAACCCTAAAATTAACATTTGCATCCCAAAACCTACAACCCAAAACACAAACCCTATACTTACCTTATACTTACATGTAAAACACATATGCCTTTATCATTCATGCCTTTGTAAAGGCATGCGTGGTAAAAGCATATGCATTTTTATGCATGCGTTGTAATGGCATTGCGATGTAATGGTAGTTGCGTTGTAACAACCGCGTTGTAATGGCAACGCGCTGTAACATCCGTGTCGTAATGGTTGTTTCCCGGTAAGACGGAGAAATAAAATAATAGAAAAATTCTCAAAAAGGGAGAAATAAGAAGCCTGCAAGAGTGATTTTACTAGTGGCAGTGGATTAAAGAGGCATGAGGTGGATGTAACACTACCAGCCTTAGTTTTCGGCACACTAAGGTTTAATTGCACCAGCCACGGGCTTCTGGACAGAGCTTTGGGGACCGGTACTCTTTCTTTTACAAATGAAGCACTGGGGAGCAGTCTATTTTCGATGTACTTTGGACTGGTCCTCTTCTTTCAGACTCTATTTACTCCATGGAGTTGGCAGCTGCTAACAAAGGTCCTGCTTCAATATACAATAACTTGTTCACCCAGCAGGAATGTTCTCTATGCCCATGAGGGGCCAATGGAAAACAGGGGCAGGTAACCCAGTCAGTCAGAATGTTGACCCCCAACCCCCACCCCCTCTTTTAATATTTTGAGATTTATTTGGTTCTCCATAAGTCTTGATAGAGAAATGCTAGCTAGGAATAAACCACTTTATATTTATTAAAACACCGAATCTTCAGATGTCAATTTTTATTCTTCCTCGTTTGCTTCTAATTTGAGGTGAGCAAAATACAAACATTTGTTAAGCCACAATTTTAAGTCTAATTAAGCCATGCAAGATTGTCATTTAAACACAGGCATGTTGTTTATGCATTAATCCATCACAGTTTTATGGGTTTCTGTTTCGACTGAAAATCTGCCAGGATGAAAAGTGGCACCCGCCGATTGGGACCAAACAGGTGCTCGGTGTGCAATTGTGAAAATCCACTTACAATAAAAGATTTGTGAGTGAGTGAGCCGCTACATTGATAAGGAGCTTTACACCCTGAAAGGGTCTCTTGGCAGTGCTTCAATTGGTGAATGTCAGATTTATTCAAACAGTGACTGATTCACTGTCAGTGTTTTTGGCAATCACCTGACCTGCTAGGTGATTTGTATGTACAACATTGTGACTAGATGTAACTAGATCCCTGAGAAAAAACAAATAGCCGCCCACCAATCAGCCTGTATCTCTTTACCATCGAGAGTACATTTTATTTTTTTATTTTTTATTTGAACAAGAAAGTAGGAAGACAGCAATTATACATTCATAACACATGACGTCATCTAAATTACACGTAATATTCAGTAATAACATTTATCTAATTAGTATGCTATATTATAACCATAATGCAAACAGAGAGAGTGAATATTGAGAGTGCAGCTTCTACCCAAAAAAGATATAGACTAGCATACCGTGCTTAAATTAGATACAGACAAGAGCCATTTTAAAGTATGTAATGGAAATAGCAGCAATTCGTTATTAAAATGCCATACCGAGCTAGCATTAAAGCCTTATGTACATCATGAAGACCTTCGGATAATTAGCAGCAGTTCTTAAATAGTGTGCTTAATAATTAGACCTTAAATAAAAAACCCGGAAGTATCATAACTCTTGTATTTGATAAATAGGGAAGCATCAAGCAGTTTAAAGTGCATAGTGCTAATAGCAGCAGCTCTTAAATATAATTTCATTAAGAAGCTATTAAAAATAAGCTATTTGAAGTGCAAAATGCCGAATAGCAGCAGTTATTAAATTAAGTGCTTAATATTTGAGCTCTATTTTAATCGCCTTGCCCCTCTACTATCTCAAGCATAATACTAATATACATAATCTGACCCGAATTATTTGGCTATGAGAAGGTTGGAGACTCTGGAGTACATTGCCTTTTATGATCCTTCTCCCTCCCTCTCAGCCTGCTCGAAGTACTCGTGCCAAATACCTCCAAATCTTTTGGTTGCTCCTACCTGTCTCGCATAGGCCTCCTCAAACTTATAAATTCTGTTCATTTTATTAAGCCAGTGGTCAATCCTGGGTTGTTTATCTGTTTTCCAATTTTGTAGGATTAGTGATCTTGCGACAGCTATAGCAATTAATATAAAATACTGCTGGTGTTTAGTTAACCCTTTCACCTCCCCCGAAGTGCCAAATAAAACCAGCATAACCGATGGTTGAATTCTCAGAGACAAAGATGAGGAGATCTTAACAAAAACCTCATCCCAAAAAAGACGTAGCTTATTACATTCATTGAAAATATGTACCCATCCACCCTCATCCTGGGTATTTCTTTATGACACTATTAAAAAAAAAACAATTTCTGGGATTTTCTTCCCTTAAACTAATGAAGAGTCTGCAAAATCATCAAAAGAATTACACACACATCTAAAAAGAAGAAGGGCTTTAACTACCGATGAAATTATTGGTTAAAAATGTCATGTTCAAAACATTGGGGGATATGTACAATGAAGTGGCAGAGCGTGTCGTTAGCCTCCTGGGCTTAACGACACGCTCCGTCAATTCGGAAACGCAAGGCTGCACCATATTTCCAAGAATGTGGGTGCAGCCTTGCATTTCCCCCTGCGATGGCGCTAAGTTCAACAACTTAGCGCCAATGCAGGCACCCTTGCACCAGATTGCAAGGGGGTCTGTGTGCAGGGTAGGTTTGTTTATGTACAGGAAGGTGCCCCTTCCTGCACACAAACAATCATAAAATGCCATTTGTAACTTTCATGTGTGCTGCCTTTTAAAAGGTTTGTTTATGTACAGGAAGGGGCACCTTCCTGTACATAAACACACCATGGCATTTTGCTTTTTCCATGTGTGCTGCACAAGGCAGCACACATGGAAAAAGCAAAAACGAGGAGAAATAATGCATTTCTCCTCGTTTTGACAACTTAAGACCAGGATTTTCCTGGTCTTCATTTTGGCGCTGCTTCCTATGTATGCCACCCTTGTACATAGGGGGCAGCATCAAATACAATGAGTGTTGCGGAAGAACGTCCACCACAACACCCACTGCATGCCCCTTTCACGCTAAACATAGTGTGAAAGGGTGCCTTATATACAAGGTAGCGTTAAGCCACGTTGAGTGGCTTAACTCTGCCTTGTACATGAGGTAAGGCCCCTATCGCCAAGGGAATGTCACAAAAAGTGACATTCCCGTGGCGATAGGGGCTTGTACATATGCCCCATTGTTCTATACATCAATGGGAATGGCCTTGTGACTGGTGTACTCTTCGATTCTTAACATAAACGCCAGCCTGCTAGTCAACAGGGCAGATCGCAGGTAGTCACCTGTCAGTGTTGATACCTACAGTGTGGATGAATTGTGTCAAATGTGGTTGTCAAGAAGTGACTTTCATTTAGTTAATCGACACGGGCATATGATACATAATAATGTGAATTTAAATGCTATTCTTTTAGTTCCAGCTCCAGCCGTGAACCGGTTGGATTTAAACTATATTTTGCTACTTGCCTTACTTTAACTGAAAGCAGTATACTCTGATAAAAGAAACAGCCCTGCATATCAGAGAGCATGTCAGTCACTGGAAACCACCTTCTCCTTCATTAATAACAACATTCAAACACTGTCTAAACAGACATACTCTGTGGGTACCCTTACATCATCAGCTGTCAACATCCTTAAAGAAGGCTTGTCATCCTTCCATGAAAAAAAGTCCAATGCGAAAACTAAGCCAGTTTTGCTGGGCCCTACAGGTTCTCAATTCTCGTATGGTGGCCTGGGACCTCGTCAGTGAGGCCGCCCTCTTTCACTTTCTTTTTGAACAATAGAAGCATATGGCCCAAAAGGACACAAACTATAATTTTATATGCAACCAACAGAAGACACAATTTTCACTTTTCTTCAGCTGACCATCCCAACTTAACATAGCTAATTCATGGGAGTGTCTCCCCGCCCATACTTTTCATTACTATGGGTGTTTATAACTCACTTCCATGGATGCTGTGAGCCCATTAACAAGACCCATGCATCCTACCCTGATGTTGCCTTCACTTCAAATTCCATTATTTGCTTAATGAGACCCTGGCCATATCAGCATATCTTCATCCATAAATCCTTTAGGGCTTTTTTGTTGTGTGACTCGATCACAGTACATGGAGCTTGGAACTTTGTGATGCCTGACCTCACTTGGACATTATTAGCTGCACCCACTCTCTCATTCCACAATTCCATGCACTCCTTGAGAATGTAAGCTGTTTTTCATCAGTGTGTCGCATCTTGTTTATGTTTAACTTCTCCCTGTTGAGAGGGATGTTTAATTTATAGTATTATAACATTGTTTTTCCCCATTAGGGTTTCTGACATTCCTATCTGTCCCAACATTATCCCATTAAACATTGATAAAATCAACAAACAGTATTTGCTTATGCACAGAAAGATGTGACTTCAACTTCAGCAGCTCCATTTATTGATATTCAGAGAGCACCGTCTGTGGCAGAGACAGCACATCGCCATGGCACTCGGGGCATATTTAGAAGGGGATAGTGCCAATATCCCCTTCCCCTTATTTACAAGGCGGAGTTAATGCGACCTTGTAAATAAGGCCCCCTTTTCACACTTCACTTGGCATGAAAGGGGCGTGCAATGGGTGTTGCAGTGGGCATTCCACCGCAACACCCATTGCTTTTTGATGCTGCCCTATATTTACAAGGATGGGGCAGAGCCAAAAACTAAGACCAGAGAATACCTTTCTTAGACTGGTGATACAAGGAGAAATTATTAATTTCTCCTCGTATTTTGCTACATAGAAACAGCAAATCGCCTTTGAAGATTGTTTATGTGCAGGTTGGTGTCCCTTTCTGCACATTAACAATCACCCCTGCAGCATAGACACCCTTGCAACATGGCGCAAGGGTGCCTGAGCAGGCGCTAGGCAGCTTTTTAGGGCCAGTGCTCGGGGAAACGCAGGGGTGCACCGTATTTTTGTAAATACGGCTTATCCCTGTATTTAAGAAATGTCGGAGCGCGGCGTTACCAATTTTGGAGTAACACCGTGCTCCGACATTTTATTGCAAATATCCCCCTCAATATATAAACTACTTTGCAGATCTTCTCAGTGCTTTAGTTAACAACTCGAACACTGCGAGTCTTGTTGCCACATTCAAGAATATAGGCTTTAAGGCCTACAACAGTTTTTGATGCTAGTCCAAACTTTCAAGGATCTCTGATTAGGGATTTATTCACTGGGGTTGTTGTTCTTATCAATCATCGCTAGTGTAATTCTTCTTGTCTTCTTTCGAAGATGACTTCATCATATACATCTGAGAAGCATTGTCTCTGCGCTGGTGGCCTTCTACCTAGGTATGGATTTGCCATCAAGCCTGCATGAATATTGAGCCCTCAGCTTTCACAAGCTTCTGACACCATCAACAAAACCTGTGTTTTCCCCATTCATAATGCTAAGTTGGCAAACGTGTACTGCTTGGGGAACAAGGGAAATATTCTTGCATCATTCTGAAAGTCATTAAAGTTTGGGATGGATTGGAAGGTGAATTAGAAATTATGTATTCCATTGCACAACATATCATATTATAATTTAAAACCATGAAGCGTACATAAGTAATTAAGGTTTTCAGGTTCATATTTACATATCAGCCAAACCCGGCCCTCATATCCTTAAAACATGCAATGTTTCTCTAGGTTCCAATGTTTAAATTTATCACTTTTTCCATAGCTGTTGATGGCTCATTGACACTGTTAGACATTTGACAGCATGGCCAATTTCTTTCTAGCTACAGGTTGCCACTGAGACGGGTCAGGCCTCGCAACTTTAACCTCAACCCTTGTCTGATTGCCCTTGCCTCTAATATAGATTTTCATATTTAATTGCCACCACATAGAGAACTGGGGTCTAGGTGAATTGGTAGTGTGACTTCGAAATATATGTCCTCAGCATCTCAAAAGCAAAGTTATTTCTTTGCCAGAAAGAATAAGGGGACATTTAATTCAAAGCCCCTTGCTTCCTTTATTAAACTCATGCTTATGGTGCTCTTAAGATAAAAGGGAAGTTGATCTGGCTCTCCCTCATTTTGAAGGCCTTGACAACCATCAATAACTTGCTTCAGGTTGATTAAAATGAGATGTTTTTGTTCTCAGGAAAAGACATGTCCTCTATTTTGCTCACAACAAGAGAGAATCTTCAATAAGCTTCACATACCAGTTTGAGAATGAAGCATTTAATGTCACACCAATCTAGGTGGGACTGGTACTTCAATTTATTTTCATACTGTGCTTTTAAAATAAAAAAGGCTGCAGCAAAACTAATACAAAATATAACCGGCAACATTTATCTCTGCACTCTTGGCATTGTGCCCAAAAGCACCAATTGAAGATGATTTACTACTTCACACATTTTATTCCAATAACATTTCTCAGACATTAGTGCATCCTTCCATCTCCTACAGATTATCGCAAATGGAACTGAAAGTCCATTTATATCAGTTCCTTGCTGAAGAAATGACTAGTCCGTACAATAAATACATTGATGATTTAGTCCTAATCTTCAATAAAACCAAGTGTAACATTTTATTTTTAGTGTAGCTGAAGTGCCTAAATATAGAGAGTGACATAATTTTTATGTTTCGCCTAGCAGACAGGCAAGCTGTCTGTTGGTGAAAAGATCATTTGTCAACTAACAGTGGGCTTAGAGCCCGCCCATTGCTTACTTTTGGTTAGCTTTATTGTGACTCTCATTAGCTTACTTTTTATTCCTTAGCTTGTGTGGACATTACTTTCTCTTCTCATGTTTGTCCCTCTCCTGCAGCATTGATGCATTACTTGTGTCCTTCTACCACTCAATTTTGAAGCACTATTTTTCTCTTTTTTTCCAAGCACTCCACAAGGGTGCATGTGTTTTCCAGCTGTAACCTCTCATGTACACCTCTTCCATCCACTGCCCTGCTCCGTGTTGCTCTTCTAGTCCATGTGCTTGTCCTCCATCCATTCCATGTTTTGCTCACCCTCATATGCTTCTCCCCCATATTGCTTTCTTGCCTGTGTGCCTCCCCCAACAGGTCTATGTTCCTCCCTCTAGCTGCTCTTGCCCCTGGGCTACATGTTCCGCTCACTTCCCTTTGTTGCTTCCAACATATTGCCACACCACCCACTCTCTCACTGTTGCTTCTGACCCCATGCCCTCTGTGTTACTTCTGACCCTGTATTGCTTGGCCCCCCATCTTGCTTCATTCTCCAACTCTGAAGAGGCTTTGATGCTACTTAAAAACAAATATTTACCTATTCACTTCGGACTGGTGAGTAAAAAAGAAAGTAAATGCCTGCGTCATTTTGTAGGTGCGCACATGTGTGTTGCGCACATGTGTGTTGCACACACCTACAAAATGAGGCTGGTCTCTTTTTCCATTATTCTTTAACCATGCTGCACAGAATTGGGGATGCTGGTCAGTACCACTAAAAACCATTGGCAAAGCTAAAGGTCCCAAAGGCGAGACCTATTGATTTTGCCAATGCTTCTTATGCAAGGTTAGTCTCTTGTCTGTTAAATAATGTACAACTGATATTTCAAATCAAATATTTTCTTACATCAACCACACTCTTAAACATTGTACTGTATTGTATTTACTGTCACATGGGGCTCACCAAACACAGCAAAGCCAGCATTAATGTAAATTAACCTTTCTTTCCTGGAGTGAAATGATTTGATAGAAACATGCCTGTCTGAAGGAACATTAAATGCGACACACCTTACCCACTGTGGATCAAATGTCAAGAGCGCTTGACTTACTCAGCTGAGTTAGAGTGTTTTGCTTGGAACTGAGTGAACTAGGAAATGATCCTTATGCCCCTAAGAAATGTGGTCCATTTGACATACTTTTACTAGTAGAGTTTAGGATTTTTATTTAATGTTACCGCACTATATCAAACAAAATTTAGATGTTGTGAAAGCTGTAACTCATTGATACTCCTATACATGTTTTCTATGAAGCAGAAAAACCATTTTAAATAACTGAACAGGTTAAAAAATATTAGAACCAGGTTTGGGACAAGTACTACTTACACTCAGGTCCATTATCCTTATTTTACATAATCCAAAGTGCCAAGCTATGAGAGGTCTGGACTGGCTCCCTCAGGAAGAAAGAAATAAACTCAAAGTGTTGTGTACCATATGTCAATACTTTTGTGACAATGGTCCTATTGGCCATCTTAGGCTGATCACACCAGTGGCCTCCACACAACCCCAGCTCCAGCAGTGGTATCCTGGTACCTAAAAATACTATCTGATCCAAGATATTGAGCTTGGTCCTTCACAGCTTCAGCATTTTGACAGCCCCATGGGTCATAATAATTTACGTTACTTACCTGCTACACATGGACATCAATTGAAGTTCACCTTAGGTTGCTGCTGCTACCACTGTCTTGCCCTTTGGTATTCCTTGAACTGTCTTAGGACCCCTGACAACCCTCTGATGCATTCCTGTGTGTACTTCTAGCAAGACTATGCTTTGGGAATTCCATGCAATACAAAATAAATTCAAAAATGAAAAATGTAACACTTTTTCTTGGGTTGAAAATAAACATCAAAGACAGCCCTTCATATCGAACAAGGTTAAGCTGTATTTTCTATGCCAGACTACAGGCGAAAATGTGATCTTCCTTATTTATATCTAATGTTCCACATCTTGAATAAAATGGCTTCCCTTTATCAGTGTGCATGTTTCTTTTGCACATACAAGAGTCTATCTCAATAACAAGCAAAATGAAGTCTCAAGTAAAATAAGTCTGTAGCAGAGTCAGAGAAAAAGGCCTCTCCTCCATAAACACAAGAAATGATCTATCTGATGGGTATATTCTAAGAACACACTATTAAAACATTCATTCCCACCAAACTCCCTAACTGCATGGACCAATCAGGAGGCCTCATCTTCTTGGAGCAGGTAAACGGCCCTCAGTCGCATTGTCGCACACGGCCGCACCCAGCTGCCAGACCTTGGATGTATCATCGGTCCAAGCAGCCAGGTGCAGGAGAATCCTTCTTATTTCCAGGAAGAGTGTAAATCACAACCATCTGCCAATTGATACTAGGTACTCTAACATTCTCCAAAGGCAAACAATGAACGACTGCTCTAAATAGCAGTTATCTTGTACCTGAAATGAGAAGGAAAACTTGAGACATTTATTTTAACAGTGGAAGATATTTGAGGCCTACTAGTACTAAACCTAAATTTAGGAAAACGCGCTCTGAAACAAAAGTTTATGGGATGGTTATATAAAGTGCAGCTTCAGTATACGTATACAGCCACATGTAGACACACAGATTAGCATATAGTTAGACTAAATTCCTATCTATAAAAAATCTGTAGAGACTGTATTGGAAAAGGATAAGCAATGGTAGTGTCGATAATCCTTACATTTTGTTGATACAGTGTCCATGGTCCTGCATTTTTAATTGGTTATTGATATATTTATTACTGATGGAATTCTTCTTAAAGTTGTATATTTATTTAATTTCAACAGATTCAGAAAAGTTTATTAGGTGTTATTATTTATCTTTGCTTTATTTTTCTTTGGGGGAACTCCTTCTAACCCCAACGTTTCCTCTGTCTTTTTCATCCTTTCCCTTCTATGCACTACACCCTTTCTCCTATACCATTTTCCTTTTCTAATCCTTACATTCAATGGATGTACCTCTTAACCATACCTCCCTGATTTCTCTGTCCTATCAACCATCCGGACACCTTGCCTCATTGCTGCCTTACTTTAGAATGAAGCATTTTATCTTGGCACAGACGAGCCAGAGGAAAGCAGGAAAATGTTTCGCATAACATAGTATAAACTTAAAATGGATCCTTGGTCCTATCAATGTAAGCAGCAAGGGTGATACTCTTGGGCTGGGCCTTCGAAAGAAATTTCAGTAACTCAGTTGCTATTTTTAAATACGCCATTTTCCCATTTAGTTTTATTTTAATTCCGGTGATTTTTGTATTTAAAAGAAGTTATTATTTCCCATTGTGAAGGGGCCTAACTATTTAGTTCCTGAATCCTTAATGAGAAGAACCGATTTGTCATCTCTTCTGACAAACATTCCAAACGTCATACTCACAAACCTACACAACGATTAGAACTTGTGAACTGGCACAAAAATATTCCAGTAAGAAAGAGGGAAATCAATAGATGCAATGCTTTAACTTATCTCAGCCACTGATAATTGTTCTTGACTGCATTTCAGTCGTTCATCTCTTTGCTCACTGTGCCTTTACAAACAGGAACCCATCATATGGAAATAGATCCATGCACTACCCCAAAAGGGACACTCCCACCCAAAATATTTGGTCTCATGCCCTCTTACCTGTAAGAAAAAGCCTAAGACTTGGCTCTTCTCCAATGAATTTTCTTTGGGTGGCTTGCTGGATAAGGCTAGCATTGTCTTCTAAGCATGAAAAAATCCTGTAAGATTTACAAGAGCTTTATAACATGAGCCCCTGCAAAGGCAATAAAGTGCTCCTTTGTGAGAGCTATGCGCTTTCCAGATGTGTTTTAGTCATGATGTACACCAGTGTGTCTGTTGTTCATCATGGATAAAAGTTAATTGGTTGGAGTGGATTGGTATGGAGCGGCGTGGCAAAGAGCGCCGTAGAGTACAGTGGCATAGAGTGAACCGGAGTGTTGTAGAATGGAGCGGAGTAGAATGGCATAGAATGGAGAGGAGTGGAGTAGAGTGGAGTAGTAGAATAGTGTAGAGTGGAGTGGCACAGAGTGTTGTAGAGAGGAGTAGAGTGTCATGGAGTAGAGTGGCATAGAGTGAAGTGGTGTAGAGTGGAGTAGAGTGTCAAAGAGTGGACTGGCATAAAGTGGAGTAGAGTGGAATGTCATAGAGCGGAGTGGCGTAGAGTAAGTGGCGACCCTTTTTCCTTTAATTTCCCATTAATGAGGTAGGTCGATTTGCGCCCCCTACTAATCGCTATATGAAATTCTTGGAGTTTCATACATTTGTAATAATGATTAGCTAATTGTGATTAGCAGAAAATCGCAAATAGGTAATCGCTTTAACAAATGTTGATACATGTGGCCTGTATAGTGGTGTAGAGTGGAGTGGCATGGAGTGGAGTAGAGTGTCATAGACTGGAATGGACTAAAGAGTGGAGTGGTATAGAGTGGAGTGGTGTAGAGTTGAGTGGTGTAGAGTTGAGTGCAGTGTCATAGAGTGGAGGGGATTGGAGGGGAGTGGAATGTCAAACAGTGGAGTGGCATAGACTGTAGTGTAAAGTGGTGTAGAGTGTCATAGAGTGGAGTGGTGTGGATTAGAATGCCGTAAAGTGCCACATAGTGGAGTGGTGTTCAGTGGTGTTGAGAAAAGTGGCATAGAGTGTCATGGATTGGAGTGTCGTATAATGTTGTTTAGTGGTGTTTAGTATAGTGGCGGAGAGTGGCGCAGAGTGTAATATAGTAGACATGAGTGGCATAGAGTGGAGTGGCGTAGAGTGTTGTAAAGTGGAGTGGAGTAGTGTGGTGTGGTGTGGTGTGGTGTGTAGTGGAGAAGAATGGGATGGAATGTCATACAGTGGAGTGGTGTAGAGTGCAGAGGCAGAGAGTGGAGTAGTGTTGTAGAGTGAAGTGTTATAGAGTGGAATGGAGTGACATATAGTGGAGTATCCTGTCACTGAGTGTCTTAGATTGGAGTGTCGTAGAGTGTTGTAGAGTGGAGTGGCATAGAATGGAGTGGCATCGGAGTGGTGTACACTGGAGTAACATAGAGTGGAGTAGTGTCTTAGAGTGGAATGGCATAGAATGTTGCAGAGTGGAATGGCATAGAGTGCCACATAGCGTGGAGTAGAGTGTCATAGAATGGAGTGTTGTAGCTTTGGGTGGCATAGAGAGGAGAGTTGTGGAGTGTCATAGAGTGGAGTAGAGTGTCATAGAGTGGAGTATAGTGTTGAGGAGTATAGTGAAGTGGAATAAACTGAAGTAAAGTGGCATAGAGTAAAGAAGACCATTGTAGAGTGAAGTGTTGTAGAGTGGAGTATCATAGATGGAGTGGCATGGAGTGGCGTAGGATGACGTAGAGTGGAGTAGAATATCGTGGAGTGGCTTAGAGTTGAGTAGTGTAAAGTGGTGTAAAGTATGATGGAGTGGAGTGGCGTGGAGTGGAATATCCTGGAGTGGAGTGGTGTAGAGTGGAGTAGAGTATTGTGAGTGGATTGGTGTAGAGTGGAGGGCGTAGAGCAGAGTAGAGTGTCATAGAGTGGAGTGGTATAGAGTTGAGTGTTGTAGAGTGGAGTACAGTGCCATAGAATGGAGTGTTGTGTAGTCGAATGACATTGAGAGGAGTGTTACAGAGTTGAGTAGAGTGTCGAGGAGTATAGTGGAGTGGCGTGGAGTGGAGTGGCATAGAGTGGAGTAAAGTGGCATAGAGTAGAGAAGAGTGTCTGCCATAGAGAGGAGTGTTGTAAAGTCGGGTACCATAGAGTGGATTGCCTTAGCATGGCGTGAAGAGGAGAAGAGTGAGGTCTATTATAGTTGCGTAGAATGGAGTGGCTTGGAATGGTGTAAAGTGGAGAGTAGTTGAGTAGCATGGAGTGGAGTAGTGTAAAGTGGTGTAGAGTGTCATAGAGTGGAGTGGCATGATTAGAATGACGTAGAGTGTCACATAGTGGAATGGTGTTCAGTGGTGTAGAGTGGAGTGGCATAGGGTGTCAGGGAGTGCAGTGTCGTATAATGTTGTTTAGTTTTGTGGAGTGGTGTTTAGTAAAGTGGCATAGAGTGGCGCAGAGTGAAATAAAGCAGACTGGAGTGGCACGGAGTAAAGTGTCGTAAAGTGGAGTCGAATAGAGTGGTGTGGTGCAGTGTGGAGTGGAGAAGAATGGAATGAAATGTCATACAGTGGAGTGGTGTAGAGTGCAGTGGCATAGAGTGGAATAGTGCTGTAGAGTCAAGTATTATAGAGTGGAATGGAGTGTCATATAGTGGAGTATCCTGTCACTGAGTGTCATAGATTAGAGTGTCGTAGAGTGTTGTAGAGTGGAGTGGCATTGAATGGAGTAAAGTGGCATTGTAGTGGCATACAGTGGTGTAGCATAGAGTAGAATAGTGTCTTAGAGTGGAATGGCATAGAATGTTGCAGAGTGGAATGGCATATAGTGCCACATAGAGTGGAGTGCTGTAGAGTGGAGCAGTGTGTCATAGAATGGAGTATTGGAGCATTGCGTGGCATAGAGAAGAGTGTTGTGGAGTGTCATAGAGTGGAGTAGAGTGTCAGAGTGGAGTATAGTGTTGATGAGTATAGTGGATTGGCATAGACTGGAGTAAAGTGGCATAGAGTAAAGAGGACCATCGTAGAGTGAAGTGTTGTAGAGTGGAAAATCATAGATGGAGTGGCATGGAGTGGCGTAGGATGACCAAGAGTAGAGAAGAATATCGTAGAGTGGAGTGGCTTAGAGTGGAGTAGTGTAGAGTGGTGTTGAGTATGATAGAGTGGAGTGGCGTGGAGTGGAATATCCTGGAGTGGAGTAGAGTAGAGTGGAGTAGAGTATTGTGAGTGGAGTGGTGTAGAGGAGAGGGCATAGACAGAGTGGAGTAGAGTGTCATAGAGTGTAGTGGTATAGAGTGGAGTGGGTAGAGTGGACTTGCAAAGACTGAAGCAAAGTGGCATGGATTGGCATAGAGTGGAGTAGAGAGTCATTGAGTGGAGTAGTGTAGAATGGAGTGGCATAGAGTGGAGTAGTGTAGAGTGTTGTAGAGTGGAGTGGCGTGGAGTGGAATATCCTGGAGTGGAGTAGAGTAGAGTATTGTGAGTGGAGTGGTGTAGAGTAGAGGGCATAGACAGAGTGAAGTAGAGTGTTATAGAGTGTAGTGGTATAGAGTGGAGTGGGTAGAGTGGACTTGCAAAGACTGAAGTAAAGTGGCATGGATTGGCATAGAGTGGAGTAGAGAGTCATTGAGTGGAGTAGTGTAGAATGGAGTGGCATAGAGTGGAGTAGTGTAGAGTGTTGTAGAGTGGAGTGGTGTGGAGTGGAATATCCTGGAGTGGAGTAGAGTAGAGTGGAGTAGAGTATTGTGAGTGGAGTGGTGTAGAGTAGAGGGCATAGACAGAGTGAAGTAGAGTGTCATAGAGTGTAGTGGTATAGAGTGGAGTGGGTAGAGTGTACTTGCAAAGACTGAAGTAAAGTGGCATGGATTGGAGTAGAGAGAGATTGAGTGGAGTAGTGTAGAATGGAGTGGCATAGAGTGGAGCAGTGTAGAGTGTTGTAGAGTGGAGTGGAGTACAGTGGTGTAGAGCAGATTGGTGATGAGTGGCAAAGCAAAGAGTGGAGGAAATTGGCATAGAGTTGAGTAGCGTTGAGTGGGGTGGCGTTGAGTGGAGTAGAGTTGCGTAAAGTGGTGTGCCATAAAATAGAGTGGCTGGGAGTGGAGTGGCATGGGTGGAGTGAAAATAGAGTGTTGTAGAGTGGAGAAGCATAGAGCGACAATGGTTGGAGTAGAGTGTCATAGAGTGGAGTGGTGGAGAATGAAGTAGTGTTGTAGAGTGGAGTGGCGTAGAGTGGAGTGGTATTGAGTAGAGTGGAGTAGATTAGATTAGAAGATGCATAGAGTGGCATAGAGGGTTTTTGAGTGAAGAAGTGTGTTGTTGAGTGGAGTGCCATAGAGTAGAATGCCGTATAGTGGAGTAGAGTGGCGTATGGTGTTGTGGAGTGGATGGGAGTGGAGTACAGTGAAGTGGGTTAGAGTGAAGTGGAGTGACATAGAGTGGATTTGAGTGGAGTGGCATAGAGTAGATTTGCATAGAGTAGAGCAATATGGAGTGGAGTGGTATGGGGTGGAGCAGAGTGGCATAGAATGGAGTGTCAGAGAGTGATGCAGAGTGGCATTGAGTGGAGCATAGTGGAGTAGAGTGGCAAAGATTAGAGTAGTTTCACACAGTGAAGCAGTGTAGAGTGTCATAGATTGGAGTGGTGTAGAGTAGTGTGTAGTGGCACTGAGATTAGTAGATTGGAGTGGCATAGAGTGTTGTGGTGTAGATTGGAGTATGCATGATGTGGCAGAAGCTCTGCCATTGCAGAAAACTCATTTTCATTTGTAATTACAATTACATTTGCACAGACATGCAGTTTTATTGATAAAACTATACAGTGCACAAACTGAGTGGAACGTGTGGAAATCAGTGTCTTTTAGTGTATTGATTTGTTTTGATTGTAGTAAAATATTTTTTCACCGCACTTCATACTACAAAAAATGTGCTTCAATTGTGCTTTCCTAATTCCAATATATTCTGAAATGTTTGTACAGTTTATGTACCAACCACAGCCTTTCCTTCTCAACCTGGTACCCAGCAAGACTGTCACATAAATCATCTCACTTTGCAGTCAGAGAAAGAAAAGTAAAAACCAACCTCCCTGAAAAATAGAGCCTAACATTTGAATTTTCTCTTTGAATGTGCAGTAAATGTAGCATGATAAAAGCAAAATGTAAAGGCCTGCTTAATACTCATTCACTTTTGAACTCCAACATGGTTATTTTGGGGTGCTTCAGCAACTGCCCTCACATACTTCCAGGCCTATGGCATGGACATGAAATGAGGAAGAGGATTGTTGGAAATGGCCCTTTTTGCAGGGTTATCCCCAAACTTTTTGCTTCTTCCTCCTTTATTGTTTCTGACCCGTGGTAGTTGGCAATAGGACTCTGGGCACTTTACCACTGCTGATCAGTGCTAAAGTGCATATGCTCTCTGTATAAATTGTTATATTGATTGGTTATCCATGATTGGTATATTTGTTTCACCTGTCAGCCCCTAGTAAAGTGCACTGAATGTGCCAGGGCTGGTGATTCAAATGCTACTAGTGGGCCTGCAGCACTGATTGTGCCACCCACATGAGTAGCCCTAAAATGATGTCTTAGGCCTGCTTGCAGTGCCTATGTGCAGTCCAGGACTGCCATGTCGACCTGGCCAGTGCAACCACTGACCAGGCCTTATGCTTCCCTTTCTGTACATGTCAGGCATCCCTATGGTGGCCCTAGGTACCCCCCTGGGCTGGGTGCAGTGTATCTGAAAGGTAGGGCATGTACTGAGGTGTGTAACATGCCCTGGTAGTGAATTACAGCCATTTTCGTTTTTCACTGCTGAGAGGCTATCTTGCCCATAGGACAGAATGGGGGAGGCTGTTTACATGCCTATCTTCCCCTAAAGGCAAGATAGAAAATCCAAGTTTGGTATCTTTGTGTTCAGAATTTAATTATACATCTTTTTAGCAAGATGGTTTTTAAATTCACTGTGTGAGAATAGCACTTTTTAGAAAGTAGCTATCCTCCTGTTTAACCTTCCTGTGGGCCTGTGTGCAGATTGGCTGACTGGTGTCATGTGATGGGCTAGGTGGCTCCAGGAGTCTGGATGAGTCAGCAGCAGGGTGAATAGGGAGATCTGCTCTAAATGGGTGGGAGGGGTAGCCCCTGGGTTTGAGTAGGGCTGCCTCTGCCAGCACAATGCCGGCTCCACCCCCTGCTGGCCAGGCTGAGGACTCTGCCTCTGCCAGCACAAAGAAGGCTCCACCTCCTGCTGAGTGTCTAACGACCCTGCCCCTCACTCTGAAAGGAATCAGGTGCTCCAGGGCAGAGCACACCCAGGAACCGGTTTGAGCAGGGGAATCCCCCCACTGAAACAAAGAGAGACAAAGACTTGGAGGGATATAAGAAGAGGACCCCAGACACCTAAACTTTAGATCACTGTGGAACTAAGAAGAATTCTCTGCCAAGGAGAAAGCTGGAAGGAACTGAAGAGGAGAAGGCTGCCTGCTTGCTGTTTTGCTTTGCTGCCAAGGAGAGGGGAAGGACTTTGCTGTGTCCCCTTCTTTTGATTCTGATCTCCAAGGGCCTGAGGAGAGCTGGCTCCCTGTTAAGAAGTCCCAGGAACAAAAGGACTTCACCACCAGCTCCCCTGGAACTCTGCTGAGGGAGTTCTGACCTGCCTTGAAGTGCTTGCCTAGTCTTGGGGCCTCAGGAGGTCGTTTTGCTGTGTTTGGGAGCTGGAAAGCAGAAGCGTGAACAAGAGTAACTGGTACCCATCGCATCATCCATTTGAGGGACGCATCATCCGGTTGTGAGTCGCAAGAGCGAGAGTGCGAGGAGAATTTCATTGCGGCGTCATCGCAGCACCCGGAGTCCCCGCATCGCCGAGTGCGTCGAGCATCGTCCCAGGGCGTGAAGATTCCTGACGCTGCGAGGGTCGTCGCAGAACCAGTTTGCGGGCCGCACCACTGCCGGTGCGTGAAAGTATCCAGTCGCTGCGTGTGTCGACACAGAGTCCCGTCCCGTGACGCATCGAGAGTTGCGGCGCCAGAAGTCAACGCCGCGCACCGCGACGCATCGAGGGTTGCAGCGCCAGAAGTCAGCGCTGCGCCGCGCATCACACCGCATCGAAGATCGTCGCATCGTACCTGTGCGTGAAGCTTCCCCCTAAGAAACCTACGCAACAAAAGCCAAAGTCATCGCATCCTCCCCCTACAGATCGGAGCCGGCGCATCCACCTCTGCTGCGTGAAGCAGGGCTGCTGCAAAGCCTCCCCAAGATCTCAGGAGTATCGCATCGCCTTTGCCATCTTGCTTGTTATAGCTTTTGGGAACCTTAACGCAACTACAGGTACTGTTGGGCACGAGAGTGTCGCATTTTGTGCATTGAGAGTCGCATTGTGCAGGACACTGATTTTTACATCCTGGAGTACTTTCTGCAAACTCTTGAACTATCTTTAAAGTAACCTTTTTAATTGTATGTTGGTTTTTCTGTAGTATTTGTTCTTGTGAAGTTTTTAGTAAAGATACCCTATTTTTCTAAACTGGTGTGGAGCAAATCTGTGGTGTTTTCACTGTGTTACTGTGAGTGTTGGTACAAATACTTTACACATTGCCTTTGATAGCCTAGACTGCTCAGGCCAAGCTACCTAGAGGGTGAGCAGGGGTTATCTTAACAGTGTATCCCCCTTTCCCTGACTAGAAGCAAGGGTCCCTACTTGGACAGTGGTACCTATCCTGTCAACTAGAGACCCCCAGATCTAACAAGGATTATTTAAGTTATGCAATTAGTAAAGAGCACTGACCAAAATAAACAAGCTCCAAGCATAACATTTTTCCTCATAAGCATGCGAGATTAATGAACTGTGGCAGAGATAAGGAGAATCAGTCAAGCACAAAGATAGAAAGAAGGAATCCTTTCCAAAGAAATACAGCACATTTACTGCTTCCTGAACTGTCTAGGGTGACAATTGAAAACAAATGTACTCTAATGGAGTACTTCATAAAATAAGAAAAAAAGAGCTCCCAGAAAGCGAACCTGCGTGGAAGAATACAAGGGATAAGCCAAAGAGGTGGTAAATGGGCTGTGCTCTATGGGATGAACAAAGACATGCTGTGACAGGCTAAAACAAGAAAAAGACAGCAAATAGAAGCAAATACATGAGTTATGAACTTTAAAGCCAATGGTAATCAATGGGCAGAATGCATTCCTAGGGAAGCTTTCAGCATGTTCCTACTATGTCTTTCCAACCAGGCAGCTGGGCTGTCTGGTAGGTTTCAACCTCAAAAGGAATAGCTTTACATTCCCAGGGGAAACCCAGCATTGACAATAGTTACATGTTCCTCCACTTGTTTTCTGGGGGGTAAATAGGCTGTGCAGTGCAAGTCCATGCTAAGGATTCTGAATGCCCTGATTGATGTGGCGCCTCGCCCATATACTGAGACATGCACATTGAATCTGAAGAAGTGAGAGCTGAGCTCCTCAAAACAAGAATCTCATTCATGATGTGAAGTGTATACAGCAATTGCTAATGTTTAAGGTTTATATTACCTCTGACTGAAGTGTATTTCTAACATGCAATATCTTTTCTAATTTATAAGGCTGTTCAGCAGACCTATTGTTGGGACTGATGTCTCGATCTCAGATGCTGATTTTTGTTGCCATGAGTGAACATGGATCATGTGTGTGCTCATGACATGCCCCTCTCACAGATTGGGCTCTTGTTAGACTGGGAGGGGCCCAAAGTGCTACTCGCATAGTGGTGAAAGGCTATTGTCTTTACCAGGAGTTAAATAGCATGAGCATGGTGGTGGCAGCATACTGTGTAGTGATCAGTAAAAGTGAACAGACTTTTTCACCTATGTCACTGGAGTGAGGCCTTTAGGCTCACTCATGTAAAGTTCTGATGCTGTGTGCCCAACTCACTGTTGATTTTCATCATGTTAGTATGTAGTGCTGTATGCACATACCGGGTGTATGTGTGCTTGTGAATTGTATGATACATGGGAGACTCTGGGCACCATTTCAGGAGACAAAGGGCTGACTGGAGATGCATAAGGAGGTAGAGGAATCTCCTAGGAAATATTTGTAGACTGCTGCATTCCTGTGAGATGGGAGGGACCCATCCTGAAGGAAGGAGAGCCAGACTCTCCTGTAAACTCTAAAGGGTGCTCTTTGATTTATGGAGATTTAAGGGCCCTGGGCACATCTCAGGAAGGAGATGGGGCTGATAGGAGTATCATAAAGATTAGGGCTTGGCCCCTGAGGTAACCTTTTGATGCACATATCACTGTGGCTGACATCCTGGTGTGAACCTCTAGTCACTACCATTTCCTGTGTTGTGGGGAGATTTAGAGTCAACGCACAGGAGTATGACTTTAAAAGGAAGAAGATCACAAACTTGTAAGACTTAGAACCTAAATCACATTTGGTGTCTGGAAAAGGACTATATGGAGGGAAGCTCAAGGCCCCCAAAATTCTCAACTGTTGAATAGTCAGTCAGGCTGTGCGAGGATGAAAAGTTTTGCAAGACTTTTGCCTGTGACCAAGACAGGGGGCTAAAGCCTGCCAGTCTCCAAGCTGGATGAGGGTAAATTAAAAACCACCTGTTCCTGGAGCACTTGTGCCTGCCTGCTTACCAAAATCAGTGTGACCTGTGAGGAAGAGGAGAGCACTTGGAAGGAGTGAGGTTCAATGGGGATCCTTTCAATGGATTCCTTTAGCGACATGTGAAAAGCCAGCTGCTGCACTGATCGGGTCATCATCAGTCTGCAGATTCAAGTCGCCGACCCACATGCCACTGGGTACAGCCGTGAAGTTAGTCATGGTTGCTCCTATCGGGCCATAGTGCAGGCGCAAAGTGAATTCAGCAAACTCGTAAGCTGTGGGGCCAGCTTTGAATATTTCTGCCATGCTAATCAGGTGGCTGTATGACGTAACAACGCGAGTCAGTACAACGCGTGCCGTTACATCGCGGTCGTTACAACGACTGCGATGTTACCACAATATGCCATTACAACGCAAGTCTTTACATCGACTTGCACTAGATGGCATGCTAACATTAGAAAAGTGTAATTTACTATTCCAACTCCAGTCCACGTAACAGTAGGGAAGGTGTTGGGATAGTAAACTACACTATTTGTAATGTTAGCACGCCATCTAGCGCAAGTAGATGTAAAGACTTGCGTTGTAATGGCATAGCGTGGTGACATCGCAGTCGTTGTAACGACCGCGATGTAACAGCATCGCGGTGTACTGACTGCGATGTTAAGGATGTTTCCGTAATCAGGCTGTAGATTGTGTGCTGAGTGAAGTCGGCAACCCTGCATGAAGAGGAAACCGCTGTGAAGAGGAATTTACTGCTGTGTCATTTGGTTCGATTGATCCATCACCCATGTGTGGAGTAAGGAAGGTGACCCTGTGTGCCAGAAGCGGCTGATGGGAAGAACATGGGATGTTACTTGACATCTTGGATTGCTCAACCCACGCTACTATCGAGAGTTAAGTGCTGAAGGGGTACTTGACCCAGCTGCTCAGGACACAAAGTAAGTTGGACCCTGGGACATCAGGAGAAAAGGGCCTTAACCCCCACGGTTGGACCCAGTATCTCCTGCTTGCCCCCTGGACCTCTGAAAGGGATTCTGACACCAATACGATGATACATAATAAAGCATTGCTCTGTTTGTGATGTATTCTTATTAGATACAGCTATTCATGATATTGTGCCTCGAGTTTACGCATAAACATCTACAGTGTTTTTTTACCAACAGTCATATATATATTAATCTTTATTCATATGATATAATTTGTACAAGAAATATATAAGGATAGTAGGCTGACCACATGGGCAATCATTCCCTAAGAAGACTCACACTGCTGTTCTAACACTCATTATGAGGATGAAAAGAACCTTTCATGCACATTTTTCATTTCTGTGAGCGCTGATACAAACCGAACAAAATGTTCTGCCTTCAGTCAGAGGGAACTGATTCATCCAGTGAGATGCATCTCCAAGGACTGCTTCCAATACCCCCAGACACAGTCCAACAGAGGCCTTTGCCTGGGCACCCCTCGTCTAATGCAGGAAATACATGCAAACATATAATATATTTTTTCTTCAATCTGCATTCATTTTTATGTTTCCTATTGTGTGTTATGTACTAGATTGAGGGATAATAAAGTTCTAGAGTATAAAAATCTATGTTCCCTATCTGTGCTGACCTGTGGAGAAGATTAGCCAGGGGAAAACCTGATGAGTCCTTGGTTGGACTGAATGTGTGTGCTTCTATGATCTCTTTGTCTAGTACAATGTAAAGCAAAGTGTTCTTTAGGCACCTGTCATTTTTTTCCATCCACACCTCTGGTGCCTATACCTTCTTTGTATTGGTGCCAAAAGACATATACCAGGCTTGATAAAAACCTTTGGCATGCATCAACAAGACAAGTTAGAACCACCTGGTTCTACAGTAAACTATTAGTGGTACCAAGTAGGATTGAATGTCCTCCGTCACGCCAGAGTTCACTTTCAACACATGGCTAGGCAGTCATGGGCTTTCTTTTCGAAATTCAGTTGGAAGCGTGAAATGGCTCTATAAGAAATTATTCCGGGTGAGCAGATACCCACCCTAAAGAATAATCATATCTCCTGTGAGGGTAAACATTTAAAATCAATAAACTGGCCTTGGCTCACCCCCATGGTAGCTACGGCACATAGCAGACAGGCTTAACTTAAGGCAATGTGAAAAATATTTATGCAGTACCAAAACAGTAATAAAGTAAAAATGCAAAACAATAAAAATCCTAAATTAAAACAGAAAAATAGACTAAAATATAATAAACAAAAGGACAACAGAATTACAAAAATTCAACAAAGCGAACCCGACATATGAATTTTTAAAGATTTAAGGAAACAGCTTCAGCTTCTCTCTTACATCCCAATCAACCATAGGAGTACACTTCTAAGGAACCCAGGAAGGCACTTAGAAAATCTCAGGATATCAGGCAGAGGCCAACAGCAATTTCCAGTCCAAATCCAGTTGCCATTAGTCAACTGGCACCAAGCTGACACCTACTAGTGGGTAGGAGTGACTTCTGGGCACTTCCTAATCAAAGGGGTAAAGGTTTCCGGGGCCAAACCTAACCACTTATTCAGTAGTCCATTTTTGTCTTACTGTAAACAGGTCCAAACTGTCCTGTGTCAGTGAATATTCAAGAAGGGAAAAGTCTACGGCCACAGCAAACTTGGGCTCTGGAGGCTAGAGAGGGTATGTGGGAGTGTCATTGGGAAATCTCCAGTGTCCTCCCACATCTAACACTAAAATCAAGTTTGAAGCAGGCACTGTAACCACATAAATCCCAGAGACAAAACAGGATAGGGATTCACAGGAATTGTTTATTTGCTTCCAGAAACGCCAGGCAAGGAAAAAGTGGGCCATATTTACAAGGAAGTAATGCTGCATTACTTCCTTGTAAATATGGTCCACAGTACTTTAGCAGAAACTTACTGTTTGAGTCTAGTTGGTTTGTCTAGCACTTCCGTCTATGGTATGTAAACCATGTGTAATTTAGGGTATTGCAACATGGCCAAGTTAAGTCTTATATTGGCAGATGACTCAGAATGCATTCGAGGGGGGCGAAGTGGAAAAAGAAGTGAAACTGCTTGTAATGCAGGAGATAGGGATATTTTTAGGAAACTTTTTCTGAAAAATCTATAGTTTGGCCATCATTTTTAAAAGTCTTTTGGGGATGGTAAGCTTAAAAATCCCTTCGGAGGGTAAGGGTTGCCTTGCATGTGACAATTTTTTCAAAATATTCATTACTGACCTTTGGTACTCTCTGGCCTTTTAGTAAATTTATCTGAAAAATGGCATTGTAAAGGTCACCATTTAGCCCTGTTTTCATTCAAGATTTTCTGAGAGGAGAACAACACTGAGCGTCTTTTAAAAGTTAGATCACTCACTCAGAGAACATAGGGTTCATTGGTTCCAAAATTATCGATGGCACCTCAAAGTAATCAGATATGCTGTATTGGTTACTTTGTTGCATATTACGTTCAAGTCTTTTGTTTGCATTCTGCCATTTGATTTTTATAAGTCATAAAGAATGAAAAATGAAATACCAAACAAAACATATGGAAATAGAAAAAAACTTACAGGATATAAAACTTAAAACAGCAAGTAGGAATCAAAAAAACAGGAGGACTGGCAGAGGACCAATGATAGAAAGGTTATCAAATTTTAAGTTCTCCGTGTAGAATGGGGTCAATATGAGTCCTTAATAATAGGAGCAGTTTCCGCTCCACTTGACATGGTCTGCTTGCCACTGTTGGACTTCGGTTATCTCTTTTTAATACCATCCTGTTATTAGTGCTTGGGTAAATCTGGCCTTCTTACAGTAGATTAGATAAGTCCTAGTTGCCCTGCTGAGTGAAATATAACAGATGTGGAATCTCAAAGTATTCAAGAAATCTAATTTTCCCAATCTCGTATTCCCTCCTTTGTGGTTATATATATACCTTAATAAAAACAATGCTACTGCTCTGAAGACATTGGCTAGCTGACTGATCAATCAGAAGGATAATACAAAAGGTTTTCTGCTCTCTTAAAAATCCTTCTCAGGTACCTTGCATTTAAGGACCTCTACATTTAGCAAGAAAGCAGCAAGTGAGGCATGTTGTCTATCGGTTGATCTATATATTGGCATGTGTCAGATGCATTCGCATATAATACACCCAGATCTCATTGATGGATAACATATTGAGCATCACTAGGCTGAATCATTTTTATTCTTCTTTGTCCTAAATTAATAGCTGCCAAGTTTCCCATGTCCATGCCTGATGAGCTGCTTCAGTCTAGTTTTTTGTCTGAATTCTGTAACTTTTAGTCCTGGTGTTATAATGGAATACATAAGACTACAAATCCAAAAATTCAAAGAAAAACCTGGACTGGAGCAACTAGTCACGACTGTACTATCTAGCCATGTAATTCATAATTTCAGAGCTCCCTTCCAAGGTTGTAAACCAAGGCATGTGCAACAAGCTGATTCTAGCCTTATGTTGATGAGAACATGATTTCAAATATTTGACTTTTTCTGGAGGGATTCCCCCTACCCTATGTAGAACTTCTTGCTTGCAGCATGAGGGCCTTAAGGCATAATTTATGATTTGTCTTTGTTGATAATTGTTCTTTAGTTCTTTCATTATTCTTACATCCCATTGAGTAATATCATTTCCCAGAGCTGTTTTCTTTGAAGCAGGTCAACTTTTTCCTGATGGAGTATTTCTTAATCATTAATTGTAGAATGACTGCCTACTCAGTAGTGGATCTGACATTATGCGTTTCTGCCTATACTGACTGTTGACAGAAGGTACCAAGATTGCGCACCTCTAAGTTCATCCTACTGCTTGTCTGTCCTTTTTTGATTTCCATGGATATGTGTGATGAGTTTCTGCATCTGTTTTTTTAGATTACAGAGAAACTTGCCAAGTATTGCCCCATACGGTTAATTTATTAAAGTAAGTGTTTGAATATCATGGGAAAACACACTGTCAACTATCCCCAGCACCTCACCATTTCAGTTGGCTGGGAATCAGTAGGACCAGGACACATGAAACGAGAGTCTTCCCTGTCTTAACAGGCACCATTTTACATCATACTGGAATATTTTGTAGTTTGTTAATCGAAAATCTCTAATTTCTCTATCAGCCATTAGTTTTCTTCCTAGAGCATCAGGATCTTTGGGTCCCACTGTTGACTAACATCTTTAACACTCGATGTAAGGTGGGACCCCCAGCTTCTGTAGAACTATAGATCTATCTCTCTCTTGGACAGCACCTCAAAATTGATGGGGCATTTACTGTTGAACAGGTTGGAGGAATGGGTCTGTTAGAAGAACATTTTGATATCAGCACAGTATGGCTTTCAACGGGATAGTGGGACGAAAGATCACTGTTTAAACTTGAGTTTGGCAATCGCAAAATATACAACGGCCAAGAAGGGGCAGATTTTAACAGCCTTTATGAACTTATAAGCCGCATTTGATGTGACCCACCCTAAATTATGATTAATAATGCAAGAGATGGGTATAGATGTAGCGATAATTAATTTAATCCAGCAGATGTACTCACAAGCAGGTATCCCTTATGGCAAAAATGGGGAGTGCACAAGACCTATTCAGATCTCAAGGGGCGTTAGACAAGGCTGCATCTTTGCCCCTTTTTTATTTTCAATCTAAACTAATGTGGTAGAGGCCGCAGCTATAGGTTCTACTCCAGACATTCCCTCTTTTAATGCAGTTCCACTTCCAATACTGGCAAATGCAGATCATGCTCTTTTAATAACAAGAACAGGTGTGGCATTACAAAGTCTTATAACGGCCTATGTGGATTTTATGAAAAGTCTGGATCTGGGAGTAAATGAATCAAAATCTTTTGTAATGGTGACAGGGGCATCCTCTTTTAAAAAAACTCCCAGCCTTCTATATAGGGAATCGAAGGCTGGAAGTGGTGGACACTTTTCCCTATTTAGGGGTTTTGTTTAACAAAAATCACTCTTAATATGGTAGCCAATAGGGCTCTTGTAATGGAGAGAAGTGTGACACCCATCTTTAATTTTATCAAAAAGTTGGGTCAAAACCCATAGAGACAATAAAAAAGCTATATAGTGTGAAGGCTATTCCTGCTGTTCCGTATGGGGTAGGGATCTGGGGTATGGTGGCAACAGACTCCCTGCAAAGGCTAGAGGACAGATTTCTTAAGAGGTTATTGGCCATTCCTCGCCCCTGTTCATATTGCAATTGCCATATTGAACTACGTTCACCATATGTGTCGGATAGTATTGTGCTTGCCCCCATCCTACTGTAGCACTCAATCTGGAGGAGGGATACTGTCAATCTAACACAAATGATAATAAAAGATTGTTTATCGCTGGATAATGCACATAAGATTGTATGGCTGCACTATGTAAAGTCCATATTGACGTCTCTAGTTCTGGCCGAGTTGAATGCAAACCCTAGTAGCTGCTTGAAATTCCCGAAAATGAGATTAAAGGCAATTTTTCCTTTAAAGGCAGAATACAAGAGAAAAGAAGAAAACTATTTAAAATCTTCTGTAAGGTTATATGGAGGGGGACTACTCGTATTTAGACAGGGTGGGGAATGTACATAGATGCATCTTGGTGATGTTCCGACCTAATCTAATCCCCCTGATGATGGGTTTCCCACCGAAGTGGTATTCGCTTAGTGATTTAACAGCATGCCCTTGTAATGGTAGTTCTGAGCAGTCTGATCTTCATTTAATCTTCTTTTGTTGTTTTATAAATAACAAAAGTCGAGGTACATCCTGCCTCTTTTTCATCTATATCATTTTAGACAATATTGCCCAGTACTTTATTTCTTTAAAAAGCTTAATGACTCACTTGTATGCTTTGCATTAGCTTCATTCCTTTGGCCCTGCATGAAATGGAGTAGAGCTTGCTTAGCTTGGGAACCCAGAGACCACTTAAGATGCAAAGGTATTTATTTTATTCGCCATTCAGCACTTTATAACATCTTTCTTTCCAGGTTCCTAGGGGTGAAATATTTTAAGATTTTTTGGGAATTTTAAAAGAACAAGTAATTCTTTTTAATGCATTTTAAACTGATTGTAATATTGTTTTATTAATGTAATTGATTTTAGATTGTTTTTTATTGTACATTTTTTAAAAGTAAAACAGAGAGCGCCTAAGTAGTACAAAGTACAAGGTACATAATTAACACAGAGTGCATCAGTAACAAAATGATTAATGAATGGACAAGTACAGATTTTAGATTGTTTTTAATATTTTTCTTTTTACTGCGAAATAAAGATAATTGACTGACTGACTGACACAAACTGGTATGCTGTGAAATAGCAGCAGCCAGAAAAGCAAACTCTGCAAAAGGAATTTACAACAGCATTGGCTTGAGAAAAGATCTGATAAAGAGGAGATGTGCATCAAAAGCATCATGCCATCACATCAGGCTCTAAAGAGAAATGCCACACTAAAGTAATGATAAAGTAAAACAAAAACACTGGTGTGCAGATGTGCTCCTTGTGAAAGAGCAAAATGTAGTCACTCCAAGTGAAGTTAACCAGTGGTTTAAGTAGGCTGACCCACTTCCCCATGCTATAGGCTGTAGTTGGTAAATGTGAATGACACGACAAGAGGCCAAAGGATGAAGAGAGGTGGCTGAAAGCCCCTATATGTAATTATATTATACTTGTTTTAGTGAAAGCAAAAGGTCTTGGCTAATGCCAGACCTAAAATACCTAATTGCATCATCATCACTGTAGGTGCATTCAATTAAGCTTGTTCCATTCCATTCAATAACTTTTTTTCGGCCACTAGGGCTATAAAAGTACATTTAGAAAAACAAAACAAGCAGTAAAACACATAAAAATATATACACTTGCAATTGTATATTACATATCTCAAAATTAGCTTCTTGAGCAGAGATTATCCAGACTCTGCAGAGATGTAAATTTGTAAGTGATGGGTCCTCAAACAATTTTAAAAAACAATAAAAACAACCATCTGTTAAAAACACGAGCTAAAATTTTTACAAGATTAAAAAGATATATAGGCTGGGACAAGGTACCCTGATTGTGTATACATTAATATGGACATATGCAATTTCGACACTTTATTCTTCCCATGGGTACTATTTTAACAAACCCCGCCATTTGTGCCACATACAGTTTAAAAAACGTGATACAGAAAAAACAATTGGAGGGTGCGTGTCATATTTTAGAACTCTATAGGCCTCTACGCAACGCACAATGCCTAAGTTTTTGCATAATTGGATTAACCAGCGTTTGCACTGCAGTAGGTATGCAAGGCAAAAGAACAATACATGTATTTCAGACTCTGCCCAGTAGTTGCAAGCAGGACATTCACCCATATGCTCTATATCCCATTTACTAATATGTGCAAATAATGGAAGGGTCCCTAGTCTAAACTGCACATACAGTTTCCAGGCCAATAGGCTTATATCTGTCTCAATGTCATAAAAAAAATGCTGTTTCAATGATGGCATTAATTGTAATTTTTATTTGACACATTTGTAATGTGTTTTCTATGTTCTTACTTAATTATCTAAAACTGCTCCTTTCAACTGCATCCATATTTGTGAGTGTTCATCCAGTGGCCTATATCAGTAATATCAGTAGAAACCAAAAGAAAGCCTTGATAATGCCAATAGGTCTGACTTATTAAAGCAACGTTAAGCCAGATTTAAAAGTCCATGTAGGACGCCGACCAACACCCATGACACCACTGCCACCTCACCTTCACCCACCTCTGAACCCCAGCTCCCTCACCTGCCTCGCCTGACATCGCCACCGCCAGCCCTGATGACTACAAGATCATCCACAAGGACCATCCCATCAGGCCAGGATGAGGCATTGCCATCATCCACAAAAGCTCCCTCCGCCCGACCACCCACTCGAGTGAACCAATGACCCACATGGAACACCTCCATTTCCAGATTCAGACCAACCCGAAGAGCAGCCTCCGAGGCACGATCGCCTACAGACCACCCAGTCCCCGCGCCTCTTTCACCGACACCATTGTCAACCTCATATTACCCCAGGCCCTCGCATCCACTGACTACATCCTATTCAGAGACATCAACGTCCATTGACACAACCAAAACGATTCGAACACCTCCTCCCTCCTTGAGAACATCGCCAACGTAGGACTTAAACAGCTAATCACCTCTTCCATGCACACAGCAAGACACACACTCGTCCCCGTCTTTGCTGCAGGAAACCGCATCTCCTGCAGCTACACCACCGAACTCCTCTAGACTGACCACCACTGCATCCACTTCTCTTTCAACAAACCCACTGCACACCAGCACACCCACCGTTTACCCCGCAGAAGCTGGAACAGAGTCACAGAAGATCAACTCAACAGCTTCCTCAACGACACATCACCACTGACATCCTCAGACATCAACACCACAGCACGCAACCTCCACCAATGGATGGCAAACTGTGCCGACATTCTTGCCCACCTCATGAAAGCCACTGGCAAACAACACATCAAAAAAACAAGCCGGTTCACCCCTGCGCTTTAAGAGTCCAGACGCACCTGTAGACAGCTCGAGAAGACATGGAGGAACAAAAAATCCCGGAAGCCCACGCCGCTTCAAAGCAGCCACCACCGCACCCCCCACCTAATTAACACCACAAGGAAGAAGGCCCTCCAAGACAGAATCACCAACAATGCACACAATAGCAAAGAACTCTGCAGCATCATCAAGGAGTTTGCCAAACCCAACAGCGAGGCCACAGATGACCCACCCTCCCAAGCCCTCTGCAACAGACTGCACCTTCTCCTACCACAAGATCAAGACTATCTACAACAACTTCGACACCCAGAACCATCCTACCATGCCAGCAAAACCACAACCAACGCCATCCTCCCATGATGGACTCTGCACAGCTGGTTCCCACTCACTATGTATGACACCATTAAGACCATGAAAGCATGAAAAGCATCCATTCCGGATCACCTTCGGACGCCTGCCGCACAGCATCTTCTGCCATCGCAGCCGAGCTATGCCGAACTATCAACTGCTATCTCGAGACCGCCACCTTCCCGGTGACTGGAAACACGCCAAGATCAACCACCTCCTGAAGAAACATCCGCAGACCTGGCAGACCACAAGAACTTCATGCTCATCTTCCTGCTCCCCTTCCCAGCCAAAATCATCGAAAAAGCCATCAACGCCCAGTTCGTTGACTTTATTGAAACTAACCACGTCCTGGACATCTTCTTAACGGATTCCAAAGCAATCATAGCACCGAGATCGCCCCCATCTCCGCCACCGATGACATCCACTCCCTACTCGACCTGGGCGAAACTGTGGCCCTCGTTCTACTGGACCTCTCGCCACAAGACTCTATGATGCTGGTATCGAGACAAGGCCCTTAACTGGATCCGCTCCTTCCTCACCGGCAGAACACAATAGGTTAGACTCCTACCTCCTAAATTGGCCAATAGCATGAGGTGAATGTTGGTTACCCCGCTGGGTGAAGCCAAAGCCCATTTGGTGTATATTTTAAAGCATTGGTAGCAATAGGTCATGCTAACAATTGCGCTGGCAAGTCTAGGCACATAGGAGATTGTGCACCCTGGCACAGAAACTGTGTTGAGATTTTGTACTGTATAAAAGGCATATTTGGTCTCACCAAAAACTACTTTTGTGCATCAGGCACGTGCTTTAAAAACCAGATGAAGCAATTAAACAAAACATTATAGTAAAAGTATTCTCTTATTTTTGTAATTCATGTAATCTTTTAAACTGCTCAGTATTGCGGCTTTTGTGTCCATCCTTTTGCCTATTCTTTTGAAATCATAGCTTTTGTTTGCAGTTGCAAATTGCCAAAGCAGTGTTAAATAAGTTGACATTTTTGTATGTCTATTAAATAGTTTAATGGATGTGTTTTGCCCCCACTATATACAGTTTTACAAATAACAAATAATTTGTCTGTACTAATTTGTTTCGGCAAATTTCTCTTACTTAATACTTATGAAAATCGCAGCTTTTGCCAAACCTTGTCATTTTTACATGTATAATTTCCAAAAATAGTTGCAGTTCCACAGACAAACTGCATTCATGCTAAACTGTGACTTACTTATGAAAAACAACAGAGATCAGCTGCAGAGTCCCTCAAGGCTCCTCCCTCAGCCCCACCCTCTCCAACATCTACATGGCCCCCTCACAGCCAACATCAAGAACCACAAGCTCAACATCGTCTCCTATGCCGACGACACCCAGCTAATCCTCTTCCTCACCAAAGAACCCACTGTCACCAGGAACAACTTCCACAATAGAATGAAAGCTGTAGCTACCTGGAAGAAGGACAGCTGCCTGAAGCTCAACTCGGACAAGACAGAATTCATCTTCCTGGGATCCTCCCCCTCTGCTTGGAACGACCCCTGGTGGCCCTCTGCTATAGGAAGTCCTCCTACCCCCACGAACCACGCATGAAACCTCTGCATCATACTGGACTCCTCGCTCACAATGGACCAACAGATAAACACAGTCTACTCGGCCTGCTTCAACACACTCCGCCTGCTTCCGGAGACCTTCAGATGGATTCCCACCAAATCCAGCAAGATAGTCACCCATGCCCTCATCAGCAGCAGACTCGACCACGGCAATGACCTCTACGCTCTCCCATCACCCAGAAACTCCCCCAAAGACTCCAGAATGTACAGAATGCCGCAGCAAGACTAATCCTCAACATTCCCCATTGCATCCACATCAATCAAAACCCTGGCAATCTCCACTGGCTCGCAGTCGACAGAAGAATAACCTTCAAACTCCTCACCCACGCATGCAAGGCCCTTCACAACACCGGACCCGCATACCTGAATCACCACCTCACATTCCACATACCCAACAGACACCTTCGTTCTGCCCAGCTTTCCCTGACTACCGTCCCACAAATCTGCAAAACCAGAACCGGAGGAATGCCATTCTCCTATCTCGTCACCAAGACATGGAATACCCTGCCCATCAACCTCAGGAAATCACTCTCGCTGATGCACTTCAGAAGGACCTCAAGATCTGGCTCTTCGGATGAACTCAGCACGTTGTCTGATCTGCTGCGCCCCTCCCACAGCGCCTTGAGACCCTCACGGGTGAGTAACCGATCTTTACAAACCCTGATTGATTGATTGATTGTTCCCTGCCCTCTTCCCATCTGTGCTGCTGCCACAGAAAAACGCTATAAATTATTTAGTTATCTAAGACACTTTAATAGCATTACAAGATCATGTGTTTGCCCATGAAGATTCAAGCATAGGCCACTGGATAAATAGACAAAATAATCACAGCTGGTGAACAGCAAGCATTGTTTTTTTGTGGACAATCAAAACATGTACCCCTGGCTTCCAACATGTGAGTGGAGACAAAGTCCCTCTCTATGGACGGCTGGTCTCTAGCGCCTTGATGCCCTCGGGTGACTGCTGCGCTTTATAAATCCTCAAATCAAATTAATGGTGTGACAGCGGCACAGTTAAGCCGACCATAAAAAGATTCCTTTCAGTAAGCATTGGGCCTATAAAATTAAGAATGTAGGACCAGATGCACAAAGTCATTTTGCAATTGCTAACCCTGCAATTCACAAAATCACTGGGTCTGTGCCCACAAAAAGGCTTTTAGGTATGTATTAAAACAATTTAATGAGTCTTAAAATACTTTTTGGCTGATGAAATGGGTTTAGCTACCTACACCAAAGCAGTCCACCATGTCTGTGCTTATAGCCAATCATAAATTGGTCGCAAACAACAACCTGTCTGATTAATATTCAACAGGCAGCTTTTTCTGAAACCTTCTATAAATTAACATTTTACAATGCAACCTATTAGTACATGGGTTGCATAGTAAAATCAGAGGCAGATCGCCGAAAGTTGGTGCCAAATTTGCAACCAGGTTTTAAGTCCGCTTAGCACACCTGGCTCTTATTAAATGAGTCAGTTTACTTTTGAGATTTAAAGGTAAAAGTCCCTCATACATTGCAATACAAGCAATCTGTAGAAGGTGGAAGGATACACCAAGCAGCCAATATCATGAGGTGAATGTTGGTCACCACGCTGGGTGGAGGTAAAGCCAATTTAGTGTATATTTTAAAGCATTGGTAGCAATAGGTCATGCTAACAATTGTTCTGGCAAGTCTAGGCACATAGGAGATTGTGCACCCTGGCACAGAAACTGTGTTGAGATTTTGTACTGTATAAAATGCATATTTCAGCTCACCGAAAACTGCTTTTGTGCATCAGGCACGTGCTTTAAAAACCAGAGGAAGCAATTAAACAAAACATTATAGGAACAGTATTCTCTTATTTTTTGTGATTCATGTAAAATCGCAGCTTTTGCCAAGCCTTCTCATTTTTACATGTATAATTTCCAAAAATAGTTGCAGTTCCACAGACAAACTGCATTCATGCTAAACTGTGACTTGCTTATGAAAAGACAAAGAGGTTTACATATTGCAATATTTTTAACAAAATCATATTCTCTCAAAGATATGCCATAAATCAGGGGGCATATTTACAAGGGCATTGTGCCACAGAAGAGTCACTTTTTCCTTAGCTTCGTTGGCGCAAGTCCTGCTCCATAATTACATGGTGGCGCTAAGTCACTTTGCGTGACTTAATGCCACCTTGTAAATATGGTCCTCCTTGACTCAGCTTTTCTGCTGCAAATTGGGGTGCAATGGGCGTTGTCGTGGGCGTTCCCAAGCAACACCCATTGCTTTTTGGCACTGCCCGAGATTTACATGGATTTGTAAATTTGAGGCAGCATCAAAAGCTAATGCCTTTCAAAGGGAGAGGTTAATGTGGAGCAACGTGGAGAAATACTTTTATTTCTCCTCGTTTTATGCTCTTTCTATTTGTACTGCATTCTGCAGCAAACATAGAGAGAGCAAAACGCCATTAATGATTGTTTTTGTGCAGGAAGGTGTTCCTTCCTCCACCAACACAATCATCCCTGCAATGCAGGCACCTTTTCACCATGGTACAAGGGTGCCTGTGCTGGCACTAGGCAGCTTTTTTAGCGCCGTGGGCGAGAGCACAGGGGTGCGCGTATTCTTATTAATACGGCACATCACTGTGTGTTTTTTAAATGACACAGCTCGGCGCAGCTAAATTGCTTGCAGCATCGCGCTGCGCCACTTCTTTGTAAATATGGTTCCCTGGTCTTTTATAGAATCGCCTTATAGCCTCTGCTATGTACAGAAAACTGCTGCCCACAGGTTTCTATATTAAGCATCAGTTACTAAAGATTCTATTTTTTGAAGCACTCACACAGCTTTTTTAATTACCACAGCTTGATGCTTTCTGAGAGTTCTCTCTCTGACAGAGCAGAAAACATATTTCCAATTCCCTGCCTGTTCACTTTGCAATTAAGTTGTTCTCAAGGAACAAAATGGTGTATTTTTTCGGTTTCGGGCCAGTGTTTGAATCGGTTTCAACAAAGACTGGCGTAGAGTCTTTAGGGACATCTTTCTATGACAAGCTCAGCTCGCATCTTTTGTGCCGCCTCCATGCATGTCGCTGTTCTTTGGCCTGCTTACTTTGAGACCCTGTGATGGCCCACTTTTGAAAGATGTGCTATTTTCGAAGTGTTTGCAATTTTATGGAGTTCTGACCTTTCCTCTCTTTTTACTACCAGCAGGACTTTTGAAGTTGTACTAGATGTAGAGGAAATGACGGCCCCCGGGGGAAGTGAAGGTCGCAGACCAGTCTTCCCCCGGGGCTATTCGCGCAAGGCCGGAAGGACAAGGTGGGGGAGGGATTTAGAGTTTGGGAAGGGGCGGGAGTTAGGTACGCATATAAGGTGTCAGGAGAGGAGGATCCGGCCTCTTCCTGACACCTTAGCACCACCGGGAGGGTTAGAATAAAAAGTTTGTGCAGGTTGGTGGGGGCTGTTGGGGGGGGGGTTTCGCTCGGCGCACTTCGGGGGCCGGCTTCTAGGGGTTTCACTGGGGGTTCCTGCGACGCTCGGGGGTCGGGCTGGGCCGGGCATTGTGGCCGTTATTGTCCTCGGGACCCAGGTGTCTGGGACCGTCCATTGGGCGTACGGGCGTTTTTGAGGCCTTTGTGTCTGGAGTCTGGGGGGGGGGGGTGCCGTGACGAGTCGTTGGTCCCCCTTTGCGAGCCGTTATCGTGTGTTGAGGTGGTGATCGCCAGTCGTTGCGCGGGGGGGGAGCGGGCAGCGGTAGGCGTTGTATGCTTTTTCCTCCAGAGGTCCGTGGGATTTTGGTGCGTAGGGGGTGGGGCCTGCGGGCCCTGGTAGCGTGGTGTGCCCCTGCAGTTGGACGCCATGCGGGCGACTCTGCCTTTTGGCGAGGCAGGGCTGGGGCGTCAGGGTTCTTTTCAGTGGCTGGGGGCCCCCTGTCCAGCGGGCGGGGTGAGGTAAGGGCTGGGTTTTCCTGCGGCACGGGGGGGGGACAGGGCTTGCGGCAGGCTCGGGTTGGAGGACAGGTTTGCCGGGGCTCACGGTTTTTCCCATGGTAGGGGTGAGGGACCCTGCTTCATTTTGAAAGTTTTCACCCCAGAAGTCAGAAGGATGGGATCCCCTTCAGCCAATTTCTGCGTCTTCGCAGAAATTGTACTTCTATTAAGGATTATCTCCACCATGCGGAAACCATGAAGCTCAAGTTCATTAGCAGAGGGTATCCTCCCAGGATGGTGAGAAATGCCTCTAAAAGGGCACGATTCTACAACCGTGATTCCATGTTTGAACCCAAATTGCAAAAACAAGCAGACAAACTTGCTTGTGTCACCAAGCACTCTCCATTTAACAATAAGATCAGGCAAATTATCAATTCAGAGTGGCATCTGTTAAATTTAGGTGAACAAACTACCCCTATGCCAAAACCTGTTTTTGCGTTTCGCAGAAATAAAAATCTCAGAAATCTTTTGGTGAGAGCAAAAGATTCGGATCAGAAGACCTGGGTGCAAAAATCCATTGATGGTCCATCTCCTGTTAGAGGCAATCACAAATGTCATGCATGTGCTAATGCTATTGTTGGCACCTCCATATGCATCAATGGATATACTGCTGAATTGAGGGAGATGACCAATTGCAGGACATCTAATTGTGTCTACGTTATTCAATGTCCCTGTTTGTCCTCCTATGTAGGTGAAACCTCCAGAGAAGTCAGGGTTCGGATTGGGGAGCACAAATCCAATATCAGACGGTCCAAGCATACAGCACCCATGGTGAGTCATTGGATGGAAAAAAATCATAAAGATGATGAATTGCGCTGGATTATTCTTGAGAAAATCCGCACACAAAAGGGTTACAATCCAGACAGTATACGCAAGAAACGCGAGGTATTTTGGATTTTTGTCCTTAACACTAGGGACAGGGGTCTGAATGAATCCCTTCAATGGGAAAATGCATTACTGTAGTTATTTTTTCCTTGGGGTTCTTTGCTGCTGTCCATGACTTGTTTCCATATGTTTGAACTATTACATTTGCAGTTCTTCCACTCTGCTCTCTTTTTTGCTTTCCTTGACCTCTTTGACATTTTTTGGTACTCTTAGAGACCTTTTTTTCACTTAGTGTTATTCTTATCTTGATTTCTGTCTTGTTCTTTTGTGATTCGATTTTTATTTACTCCTGTTTTACGTTTTTTCTGAGTGCAGGGTTTATTAGCGACCTGTTCCTTCTTATCTTATTTTTTTATTTCTTATGTTTATGTGTCACTACGTCTTTAAATCAGGCGAATCGGGCCTTTAACACACCCCCGAGTGACGGTTATTTGATTGGAGGGTTTAAATAGCCTGATTCGGGCGGGCCTTTTCTCGCAAGCGACCGCTTCTCCTGGACGCCGCTGTTGAGACGTCGGTTGATCATTTCAGACGCTCGTTGATCCTTGAAGGTATTGCTGTTCTCTTTGGTCTCTCTATTTTCGCTTAAAGCTATCTACTTACCTTGAACGCATTTGATTATATGCGCTCTGTTTACTTTTCAACGATTCTATCGTCTTTTTGTTTGTTTGTTTTTCAGTTTATTCTCAGCTTATTGCTGCTCCGTCTGGGTTACTAATCATTTGGCGATTCTGCCTCTCCAAATACAAATTATTTGGCGTTTCTGCTCCTTTTTGGGTCGTGCTTCGACACTAGGTGAGCCTAGTAACTTCTGCCTTATACAAGCTCGACATTTCAGCTTAAACCTTGTCTGATGTTGTAGACTGTGGTAATATGTCGGTCTAAACATTTGCCTTTAATTTATTTTTTTTTTCTCTCTTTCTTTCCTCTTCTATCTCTCCCTGCATTAGATTTGAGCCTGCTGGGAGGGTGTGTATTTGTCTCTCCCTCTCCTTAAAGATCGAATCCTGGCGCATGGACTTTGATTTGTCCATTAACTTTGAAGATTTTGTGTATCCGTATTTATTTTAGGTAAACCTCTTTTGGCGACATAATCGCAATATCTCACATTGTGGTCTAAATGCCTATATCTTTTTTACTGCTTGATCCTGCGCTAGATTTATTTATTTTTTATTTTCCATTTATTATTTTTGTTTGATTAGAATGGCATTCTTTGGTCGCGTTGAAGCTTCGTTTTAGAAACAATTACGCTGAACAGTTTCTCTTCTATCGATACAGGTAATTCAAGTGTTGAGCCCAGGACTAGACCTTCTGGCGTATGGCGATTCGCTCTTTTCTTGTTTATTCATATTTCTCTGCCTTCTTACCTTTTTGCTATCTCTTCTCATTCTTTTGTTATCTCTTCACATTATTCCTTTCGGTCCCCGGTGCGCATTATTAACCACCTGATTTTAATGTAATAATGTTTATCCGTCTCATTGATTTAGCTAAGTGACACTCTGTGGGAATAGACACATATTAATTTGATCGTTTGTTTGATATAGATTTGCACATATGCATATATGTTACTTCCTTCTTTTGTGTTCCAGGTCCCGATTTGTTTTGTGCGGTTCTGTTACACCCTGAAGAAGGTGGTACTCCGTCATCTGGAGTTGTCTCACCGAAACGCGCGTCGGCGTTTTGCACAGGGCCCCACCCTTTCTTCTCTTTTTACCGGATTTAACACCAAGGAAAACCGGTTTACTCAGAAACCCTTGACTCCATCACGTGTTTATCTAGGCCTATATACTCATTTGTGTTTTTGAGCAATTTTCTGTTGTGAAAATCTTTTTTGCTGGGTGGGACCTCTTAGTGCTTTCTATTTGCACTAGTATGAACAGTACATTTGTGTGATTCTGTATGAATGTTTGTTTTGGCTGTGAATGAATGTATGTGCGATTAGTTTTCTTTCTCTTAGCGGGAACCTGTTTTCTTCGCTCTCTGTTGCACTGAATTTTTCTAATGTGTAAAACATGTATATATGAAAACAACAAAATTAGTGAAATAAAATTTGTACTAAACACAAAGTGAAGTGGTTGTATATATATGTATGCATACATTCTCTATGTTCGTTTCTTTCAGAGTGTCTCTAGCTTGTATTTAAATTTTTGATACATTGTACTTCTTTTATATAAAGGGTAGAGTTTATTTCTCTTTGTACTGAACTGGTTTCTTCCCCTGAGTCTCTACCTTTATATTTTAACTTTAGGGGGCCCCTTTGTTTATTGGCAGGGGTGAGGGACTGCCAGCCCGGCAGGAGGCCCGGTGGTGCTGGGGACCCTCCAGGTTGGAGCAGCCTGGCGGGGTGGGGGGGTGACCTGGACCAATTGATGCCAGCAGTAAGGGGACATCGCCAGTGGGGCGCACGACGGCCCTGGGGGCGCTGGCCTGAAGCAGTGGGGGGTCCGCGGCGGCCTGCCCCTCCAACGAGGGATCGCACAGCGCACTCTGCGATGTTACGCTCTGCCATGCGATGTTACACTCTGCCATGCAATGTTACACTCTGTGGAATGATTGTTTGGTGGGAGGCTCAGGATTGGAAGTATGTCGTGGTGTGAAGGGATGGGAGCTTGGAGGATAGAGGTCATGTGATGATGGCTGTGGCTGAGTGGGGTTTTTCGGGGATGGGGTCAGTTGGTGTGGTGCGAAGGGAAGTGTTGGGAGTGCGACGTGGTGACGGGACGGGGGTGTTGACCGGAGACGAAAGGAGTTTGTTGTGTCTGTATGGGGTTTTTATGGGGGTGAGGGGGGTAGCGGTAATCAGCCTGTTTTAGTTTTGCAGGTGGGAAGTATGGCCTGGGACGGCCCTGTGGACGGGAAGCGACGGGGCGCAGCCGCGCCGGAAGGGCGGTGGAGGTCCTGGACGGATTCTCAGGAAATGAAATGCAGTGAGAGGGGACTTCAGCTGGTCGGCTGGGGTGTGTGGGGATTGGGAGTGCTGGGCACGGTGGCGGGGGCAGCGGCGGCATCCTGCTGGAGTACTGGAGAGCCTGGCATTTTCGTGGAGTCACTGTGGCCTAATGGTGGCGGTCTCTGACTCTTACAATCAAGGTTAAGGGTTCCATTCCTGATGTCTTCATGTATAAGATTCTGAGAGGGGTTGGTTCCGGATGGACGGGGTGATACCGCACACAATGAGGGTCAACCCAGGGGATCACAGTTTAGGGCCGGCCAGGCTGAAAGGGGGTCTTGGAGGGGGCCGGGGGTGCTTGTTTATGGAGGAGGATGCTGATCTGTACTGGGCTCACATCTTATGGGGGAGTCACTGGGGACTACTGGGTAAGGTCTCAGACTCTTGCTCTCATGGTTAGGTGTTCGATTTCTGGGCTTGCAATGTCTCCTTTTCTTCCATTACGCATAGAGACAATAGCACGTCATCGGGGCGGTTGCCCTGTGGTTTTGCTATGATGGCAGCTGCGCTGCAGGCAGGCTGGGGGTTGGTTGGCGTGACAGAGCATGGGGAAGAAGGGGGCTAAGATACGCCCTGACTCATCTACACCGGAAGGGGCATTTATTTGTTGGCTAGAGTCTGTGCAGAGCGAAGGTCTCCGTGTGTCATCAGCGGGTTCCGTTCGGATTGGGTAACTTGGGGTTGGGGACTTGAGAGGCACACCCTTTAATAGGGGGTACGCGGGGCCCCTTCTGGGGATCTCAAGGAGAGCGTGGGGGTGTCACTGGGGCCGACTGGTTTAGGACTTTCGACTCCTATTTGCCAGGTTTGAGTGTGCAATTCCTGGTGTCGATTGTATCAGTTTCTGCATCGACAGGTGTAGGTCTTCGTAAGTTACAGTGGGTTTGGTGTGGGCAGGGGGTCCGTGCATGGTTCAGGGAGGCCAGGGGGTTCTGTCGAGCGTCTTTTTCATGTCGGCAGCTGATGCTGCGGTAAAAACTGGGTTCTCAGGCATGGGTTGGGGGGGCGCCCTGATCGCATCGGGCGAAAGAGGCAGGCGCTTTGCAACAAGTGGCTTCTGACGAGGGATGGCGGACTATGGGGGTTTCAGGCATCGGCGGGGTTGGTAGTCCGGGGGATCAGCCCTCATGGGTGCACGTGGTCAGGCGCAGCGAAAAGGGGGTGGGGGACATGCCTGGGGGGGCTGGGCAGGTATGGGGCTCTTGGCGGTCGTGGACGCTGTCGGGCATTGTGTTATGTGATCCGGGGTGAGGGTTGTTGGGGCGCCACAGTGGTGGGGTTTTCCTCTGGGATTCTATGGAGCACTAGTGAGTCCTGAGGGTATGGGAGACTTAGTCGTTGGACTCCAGAATGGTAACACGTAGTTCCCCGCCCAAGACGGGAGGATGCAGGACGATATATGGGCAGATTTCAGTCCAAGGTATGCAGTGCAGTGGACCAGTATGCACGGGGGTTGACTGTCCGATTACCGTCATCCTGTGGGCCGAAGTGTGCAGGGAGTTCATTGGGTGGGGGACGCCTCGGTTGGTTGCCTGGGTCGGTAGTGTAGTGGTGAGGTGCGAGATTTCGGGTCCTTGCGTATGCGGGCATCGGAGTGGTGGTATCTGAGGGAGTGTTTCGCAGCCTGGGGAACGTTACCGGAGGAGATTAGGCATGGGTTGTCTTTTGAATTTGCATTTTCGGTTGGAAGGGAAGGGAGTAGGCGATCTCGTTCGGTTTCCCGGCTTGTCGTGGGGCAGTTGGTGGTGGGGAGTCGGGGGAGACTAGGACTGGGCCGGGGGGGACCAGGAGACTTATTGACAAGGGGCCTGGGATCTGGCAGGGGAGGTTGGTGATTAGTCCCGGCTACGTGGGTCTACGCAACAGGTACCTGTGGGGCAGGCAGTGGGGCCTGGGACGAAGGGGGAAGTTAGGGGTGTTTGCGTTAGTTGGGATGCAGGGGGCAGGTGCAGTGTTGTAGGGTCATAGCGAATGGGGTGGCATATAAGGACTGATGGGGCGTGGACATGTTTGCAAGACTAATCCTTCTTTTTCCGCTACAGGCAATGGGAGTAGATCGGACACCAGTGCGGTCGCATGGTTGGGTGGCCATTCTCCTAGGCACTGGACGGCGCAGGAGGCGTACTTGCAGGCGTACAGTCGTCACCAGGTGGGGTGCACAGTCGTCGGGGTGTGTGACGTTGGGGAAAAAGTGAATGACAGTGGGGGGAAGTTGTGACCGGTACGGCTGCCAGGGTGCCACAGGGAACACGTGGATGGGGGATACCTGTCGGGGAACAGAGTATTCTGGGATATGGATGGTTTGGCTTTGCACTATTGGGACGTGGACGGGGACATGGTTCACTGACATGGAAGGTGGGTCACTTTTGGGATGTGCACGAGGGTGCCTTGCGGATGTGGGAAACGGGATGCTATCGAAAAGGAGGGGCAGGTTAAGGCACACTGGTGAGGAGATTTTCTCGAAGGGGAGTATTCTGGGATATGGCTGGTTTGGCTTTGCACTATTGGGACATGGAAGGGGATATGGTTCGCTTACATGGAAGGTGGGCTACTTTGGGATGTGCAGGAGGGCGCCTTGCGGATGTGGGAAACGGGATTCTATCGAAAAGGATGGACAGGTTATGGCACACTGGTGAGGAGATTTTCTCGAAGGGGAGTATTCTGGTATATGGCTGGTTTGGCTTTGCACTATTGGGACATGGAAGGGGATATGGTCCACTGACATGGAAGGTTGGCTACTTTTGGGAGGTGCATGAGGGTGCCTTGCGGATGTGGGAAATGGGATGCTATCGAAAGGGATGGGCAGGTTAAGGCTCACTGGTGAGGAGATTTTCACGAAGGGACTCAGACGGTTTGTTTCACGGGAGACAAGTATTATGGTCACAGATTGGCCCGGTTGTTCTTTATTACACGGGCCGCAGTTGGGTGGTGGATGGTCGTTCACCGTGATGGGGGAGCCCCCACTTGGTACAAGGATTGTTCTGACCAGGTTGCTTGTTATACGAGATGCGGGTACAGGCGGTGGATGGTCGTTCACCGCGGTGGTGACAATTTTCTTGAATAAGGATTGGCTTGAGCTGCTTACCTGGTTTGCGCATAATGCGGGCCCAGGTGGTGGATGGTCGTTCACCACGATGGGGGGGCCGACTTGGTTCATGGACAAGGATTGGTCTGACCAGGCTGCTTGTTAGACAAGATGCGGGTACAGGCGGTGGATGGCCGTTCACCGCAGTGGTAGCAATTTTTCCTGGACAACGATTGGACCAAAGGGGTTTATCTGGTTTGCGCATGTCGCGGGCCCAGTGATGGCTGGTCGGTCACTGCGATGGGGGGGGGGGGACCTTGTATGGACAAGGATTGGCTCCATGGTAACCATTCCACGGGACGTACGTTGCAGTGGCGGATGGTCGTCCACCGGGAACCGCAGGTGAGACTCTAGATGCGCTGGAACTGGAGGAGCAAAGTGGTATTGCGTAGGTTTGGCGCCTTTCACGACGACGTCTGTCCCGACGATAGTAGTCTTATATGGGACACAATTTTAGGTGGTTGATTGGTCGTCCACCGGGTGCCGCTAGGTCGGCTGATGGAGGAAAAAGGTGCCCGGGACCTGGGGGGGTGGGGCAGGGAACCGCCCTACGGGGGTTCCCTGGTTGGCGGTACTTTGGAGGGGTGGTGAGTCACATACGGGCGGATCCATCCCTCGGGGGGGAGAACGGTACATGGGTGACTGATAGCGGGGCGCGGAAGCAATGAAGGAGATTCAACAGAGGATGCTTGGAGGGCAAGTGAAGGTGAGAATGGGGAGAGGAAGGAGGTCACCGAGTGATTGGGGAAGAGTCAAACTGGTGAGATGGTTTGGAGAAGGATGAATGGAGAATGAGTCGGTACGGGATGGGAAAGTATATTTATTGCAGTTATGTACTGTTTAATAAAGTTTATATGGTTGCAACCTTGTCCTAATAAAATGGCCTTTTACGCTTCAAGTAACAGCGTGGAGTGTAGTTATTGCGCGAAGTCTGCTTCTAGAACTGCGCTTCCGATAACAAAAATGAGCTTCAATATTGAAAGAAAGTTGCTCTGAAAGCAGCACGTCAGCAAGGCATGCATACATCTGTAGGTAACTTGTAAAAACATGACCATTCACTGTAAAAAGGACTCTTAGGGGCTGATTACGATATCTGTCGGACTTGCGTCCCGCCGACTCTGTCTCATAAATGGGACTGACCGACCTCGGGTGGGTGATCCCGACTGCCTCATTAGGATGGTCGCAGTCCGACATTTCCCCATGGGAGCATGTCTTATGGCCTTAAACCGGCCGTAGTGCATGCACCCACAGGAAATGGGAGGTGGTGTTAATCCCTGCACCCGGTGGCAGGCGCCTTAAGGAACATGCCACCGGGTGCAGGGATTAACAGTAGGGCACCCCCTGCCATGCCACCCAGCTCCCCCCTCTACCACTAACTGGAGGCCGTCAACTCAAGGAGGCCCCCAAACACGATTTCTGACATGGTTTCCATGACATGAAGGAAACTGTGCATCGTAATCCCAAGGGCGGAAAGGCCTTCCCTTTGGTATTACGAGCAGGTTCCGACTGGCCGGTTTCAATTCCGACTGGCTGATACATAATCAGCCGATCGAATTGAAACTGATGATGGGGGTAGGAAAGCCTCTGACCAAAGGTCAGTGTCTTTCTGACCTCCATCGTAATAGGCCCCTTAGTAATTTCTCATGGCTCAACTGGACAGTAAGCACATGCGTGAATATATGTTCAAGGTTTCTGTTGCCGTTTATGTGCACAGTCCCTGAATCGGGACAGGATGATCATGTTAAAAACTGGCAAATATGAGTTTTCTCTCAAGAATGAGGCATGACCACTAACTCTGAAGATGTCAGGTCCTTGTGGTTTTCCTTAATTCCAATGAGAAGACTGCTTACATTATCCACCTACCCCGAGAAGGCAGTACATTTCAGCTAGTGGGCTGATTAGGGTTGGGATGTGGTGTGGTGAATAATCAGTGAAGGGTTCCTCCTGACCATGGGGAGCACTGTCTGCTCCCCCATGCTCTGACAAGAATCATGTGGGGGTTTGACTGTGATCCTGTCCCAGCCACTGTCCCTGCAGTTCATATGAATGTCGGTTGTCTCCGTGATGCTATTTATCAGGAACAGAGATAATGTTAATGAAACGTATTTAAGCGCACGTCCGCCATAGATCTCTTGCCGCTAGATGATCAGCTTAAGGGAGAGATGTTGGGGGATATTTACAAGGATTGTTGCTATGCTGTTTTGATGCTGCCTAGCGTCATTATTTGTGGCGCTGCTGTATGCCAATTTCTAACGCCATGCTAGCACCGTATTTACAATACTGCGCTACGTGGCGTTAGGAACAACTAATGGGCAGAAAAAATGACACTAACGCTAGTCGGCTGAATGGCACATTTCAGCATCTGGTGGGAAAAAAACTTACAAGTGCGCCACTAAGGAAAAAAAAGATACCTAAATGCAGAATGTAGCAGCCAGGACCAAGCACAGCACAGGACAACACCCCCCCACCCCACCAACAGCCAATATGACCAGCCAGGGTCAAAGGGGAAGAGAAGAGGAAATGCAGATTCAGTCAGGTGGAGAAGGAGATCCTGATTGCCGTGGTGATGGAGCATCAACACCAGCTCTTCGTCAGTTCCATGTGTCCCTGGGGACCAAAAAAGCTATATGCCAGTCCATAGTGAAGAAGGTGAACTCCATTGCAGAAGTCAAGAGGACAGTGACGGACTGCAGGAAGTGCTGACATGATGCCAAACGCAAAACTAAACAGAAACTGGCAAGCACTCTACAGGCAGCATTGCATTGCAGACTGGAGGTGGGAGTCCAGCGCCCCAGGAGGAGCTCAATCCCATTGATTAGGCTATTGTCTGACAAGCTTTAATTATGCAGATGTATGTGTACAGTCCCTTCATTTGTTATTGATATTTTGTAATACATGACAATTTACAGTAACTGTTGGAGTATCTTGCTTCTGCCACAAAGCATTTTCACATTGTTAATTGCATCTACCTTTGTCTATGTGTCAGGCATGGAAATGTAAGTGGATTTATATGTACATGTGACTCTTTTTAACTACACATGGTAATACACAGAGCCCACTGTGGGGACAGTGCACAGAAGTTAGTAGATTTGCTGTGATGTCGATCAGGACAGATTAACCAGTGTACTACGTACATTATTATGCAAATGATCAAGGGTAATGTGTAGGCCATTGCTTACTCTTCAATCCTTATCCTTTCATTGTGTGTTTACGCTGGCAGATGCAGTGCAGCTTTTCTCAATAACACTCACAATATGTCCCTGGAAACTTAGTTGTTAGTTGTCATAGGGGATATAGTTTGTGCATGCTGGGGCACCGCAAGATCAAGGATATCTAAAAAAGGTTAGCCCCCTCTGATCCCTACCCTCACCACATCTTCCTCAACAGAGCCAGTACCTCCATCGCACACGAACCCTGCTATACCATCAACTGCTCTATTGAGTCACGACCTTCCCAGAAGACTGGAAGCATGCAGAGATCACTCCCCTGCTTAAGAAACCATCTGCCAACCCAACGGTCCTCAAGATCTGCCTACCCACCTCTCTGTTCCCCTTCCCAGCCAAAGTCATCAAGAAAGCCATCAATGCCCAACTCTCCAAGTTCATAAAGACAAACCACTTCCTGGACCACTCCCAATCAGGTTTCAGAAGCAACCACAGCACCAAGACGACTCTCTTTGTCTCTAAAGACAACATCCTCACCCTCAGTGACTGAGGCAAAAATGCTACACTCATCCTCCTGGACCTCTCAGCCGCCTTGGACTCTGTCTCCCACCACATTCTCTGCACAAAACTCCACGACACCAGCATCAGCAACAAAGCCCTAGAATAGATCTTCTCCTTCCTCACCAGCCAAACACAGTCAGGCTTTCACCTTTAAACTTAAACTCAGAACCCACAGAGATCAGTTGTGTAGTGTCTTAAGGATCCTCCCTGTGCCACACCCTTGTCAACATGTACATGGCCCCACTTCCAGCCATCATCAGAAGCCAGTGAGCCAATGTTGTCTCCTATGACATCGACACACAGATGATTCTCTCCCTCACAGATGAACACACAGCCACCAAGAACAACTTACACAACAGGATGGAGTCAGTCATCATCTGGATGGACAGCTGCCTCAAACTTTACTCAGACAAGATCATAGACCTCATCCTGGCCTCCACCCACTCCCCTGGGACAAACTCCTGGTGGCCCACAGTGCTCAAAAATCCCCCCTCCCGACCACGCACAAATACTCGGCATCATCCTCACTCTCAATGAACCACCACATCAATTGTGTTTCGTCCTCCTGCTTCCACACACTTCGCCTGCTCCACAATATCTTCAAGTGTATCCCATGGCGGTCCTGGTAAATTTTCACCCACATGCTCCTCAGCAGCAGACTCATCTACAGCAAGTAACTGCAGACCTTCCAGAAAGCCTCCACTGGACTCATCCTGCACATCCCACACCACAGCCACATCACTAGCCACCTGAGATACCTTCACTGTCTACCTATCAACAAAGGGATTACCGTCAAGCGCCTCACACATGCCTACTAAGACCTCCACAATGGCATCCCTGCTTTGGTCAACCCCCGCCTCTCGTCCTACACTCCCACCAGACATCTCCACTCCACCCACCTGGCCCTGGCAATGGTCCCACAGATTCACAAGACCACAGCTGGAGGTAGAACTTTCTCCTACCTCACTTCAAAGACCTGGATCTCCCTACCTCTGCACATCAGGCAATCACCATTGCTGCTGCAATTCAGAAAGGACTTCAAGACCTGCCTCTTCCACTGAATCACAGATCCACCCACCCCCTCAGGCCTTGAGACTCCCACATGTGAGTAGTCACACTATACCAGAATCCTGATTGATTGATTGATTTATTTATTGTGGCCCACACTGGATTTATTAGTGTCAACATGTGCAACTTGTAAAATCTACTTTGTACTTTTGCCTTTTTATGTGTGAAAATATTTATTGGCGCACAGCGACAATGTATGCACAGTAGAATCAACCCAAGACCTATTTGACAGTGTTGTCCTACATGGTTTTGTGCCTTGTGGTCTGTCGTGTGTTTGAGATGTCTTTACTAACAAGCAGGCCATTCCCATAGGTACCATTCTCCAAACGCTGATTGATGACAGATTGCCAGAAGAGGTAGGAGTCATGCGCACTTTAAGGGTACTTTGCAAGTACATTCATGAATAGGCCTAGATGGTCCACAATTGCCTGCTTGTTCATTGAACAGGTGTGCTTCCTGTTGCGCTATATGTGTGATGTTTTTTATAGGTGGCACAAGTTGCACACATGTGCAGTCCATATCCCCCAACATGTGCAGGAACCCAGCAATGGCATAGAATCCTTGCTTGTTGTCCTGTTGTTGCTGCGCATTGTTGGGGAAGTAGAGGTACTGTGGTGTGAGGGTAATGATGGTGATGCAGCGTGGAAACCTGGGTAACGGGAATCAAGATAAAACCCCGTACCTAATATCCTCCCTTCGTCACAGACCAAATATCACATTAACACATTCACTCCTACAATCATTGGTGGGGCCCATAACACCAACATTTACACTTCACTTCTCACTGGTCTGCACTTACAGGAGAGATGAATGTTCCAAGCGCTGACATGAAAGGAATACCTTATAACCTATAGAGAGAAAATTATTTACACATCTATACATTGAATCTTATATCTACACATCGTAAACTTAAACATTAAGATACTCCTCCTACGTGATCAATGGATCATTTAGTTGGATTGGTAGGGTGATTTAGTCCTGCTAAAACACTCTCAAGATCCTGTTCTATCCTCTCTCAATAAACGACCAAAACACATTTGCTTGTTAATCAATATTTTGTTTATCTAAATAATGCAAGAATTTAGTTCCATCTAGTAAATTTATTAGTCATTACGCAATTCACAGAACACCATATTTACCTAATCTGGCTATCGGTCGTCCTCTAAGTCATCAATTTTGGTCGTCAATCAGTCAGAATTAAAAAGTTCTTCATGCAGCACGCTACAGTCCCAAGAACGGACAAGGACCAGAGCCGTGCAAGCATCAATCAGTGCCCATAGATTTTAGGAAGTCCTCAGTTCATCAAAGAAATGGGCAGCAAATCAGTCTGTCAAAGATTCAGGAACACAGCCGTCACGTAGCGTCACCGTCGTCTCCGTCAGCAAAAGGGAAAGCCTCTCTATTCTAACGTCATTTTATAATGAAAGTAAGTTCTAGAAGATACATTTTACAAAATTTGGGCTTCACCCATTGGTTGGTTAGGATCGTCCGGTGAGGTTTCACACAGTTCAAGAGGTTAGGTCATTTTTCTTGACGGTTCCGGTTTTTGTAAAAGTTCTTTGTCAAGATACTTGGCAGGCCTCCCATTGTGACCTTGCTTGGGTACAACGAGAGTGGGGTCATGTCGAGGCCACTGGTACATGTTGTAACGCATGCTCACTTTGTCCGAAACCTTGTGGAATGGTGGCCATCACGTCGTGTCAATTTGGCAGCCATCTTGGTTTTAGGCCCAAAGGACAACTTAAGCAAAACAAACACAAAAGAGTAATTAATACATAGAAATCATGAATAAAATGTTAAACCCTCACTCATTCCACTATGTGCTTGTAATTATCTAGCGTATGGCGACATTTAAAGCGTTCATATTCACCCATTGATGTCATCTGGTGCAACACTACGAAAACGTCACAAAAGCAACATATATCATGCGATATTCTATTTTCCAATGTTAGTATGCATACATATGTTAATTACAAATTATTTAGCCATACAAAATGCAAATCCCACGTGTATTTTCGTACATTAGTAATGTTGATTAAACTTCATGCAGACACATTAATACTATTAAATTAATAGATTATTCTAATTAGTATAAACATGCAGAATGGGGGGGGTATACAAAATTTGCACTACCCGCTCCATCAATCCCCCCTTTGGTGATTTTTATCACCACACCATTAAAACTTTGTATCACTTTTCATGGAGTCGAAATGAGTTCTTGCTTTTATTCACATCTCAGTCTGCCCAATATCTTCTCTTTTGGCTGTCTTATACATACTTTCCTTTACCTCTTCTAATTCTATTTCTTCAAATTCTCTCTCTTGTTTCTTATCTTTTCTTTTTAATTTTTCTCCTTTTAACTTTTTCTGACTTTTCTTCCTTTTATGACAGAGGCACCCTAATCTTAATATTAATACTAAGAAAATCACACATGTTAATGGAAATAAAATATTACCTAAAAATGTACTACCTAGGTTTACTAAGAAATTTTTAATAGAAGATATTTTCTTTCCAATCTTTTCCCAAACACCTTCAACTCCAGTGGTGCAATTTCCTCATGCAGTTCAGTTATATTTTTAATATAAATTTTCAAATCTTTACTTTCGTCTGGAATGTAAGTACAACAATGTTGAACTTTCAGCATTCCACAGACTCCACCCTCTTTTGCCAATAATATATCAAGGGCAAGTCGATTTTGCATCACCATGGCACGCATGGCAACCATTTCAGAGTTTACCAATAAAAATACTCCAGCGGTGCTTGTTGACAAGCGATCCACTACTGTTGATAGCCTTCTAATTTTGTTTGCATTCAGAGATATTCCCACTGCTGGTATCAATGCTCCAAAGATATCACCTACAATTTCTGACCAAGATTCTCTCTTTCTACGTGCTAAGTAACTACCTAAATTATGTACACCATCTTCTCCTCTTCCCATGTGAAAAATCTTCGGGAAAACCAGACCTACATAACATGTGCCATACCAATGGTCTGGCAAACGATAATACGCCTTGTTCCCACAAATAAAGTATAACACAGGAAAAACTGGATCATTTCCTCCTTTAAATCCCCATCCACCCATGATTCGGTATGTATCATGGCATTCGCTATTGCCTACAAAGTAATTATCATATGCAGTTTGATTCTGTCTAATACACAATTTCCCTTTCTGAGGCCAATCTAAAGCCATAGTTGGACTAGCTTCTCCTTTCAAGTGTTTTTCCATTTCAACATCCCAGACTGTCTTTTCCACTTTTCCCTCAGATGCTTTCCTTTGCATTTTTTATCTCCTTCCTTCAACCATATCCAAAAATGTATTTTCTTCTTTCTTTAAACTGCAAGTCAAATTATTTCTAAATATATACTCTAATGTTAGTTCTTTAGTTTCTATGAAAAAATCACCTAATTCCTTGGCAGAATTTACCTTGTTTAGCTTGTTAATTGACGGTACTTGTGAAAATATGTTATCTACATCTGAAAAATAATACTCTAACTTCCCTGTTTGGTAAAATAAACTAGCTATTACACTACATGTTATTCCATAAGTTACTGGAAGGTGGTGATAAGTCACTCCCTCCGAAACAGATGCAGGTAACTGCATACAGACGTAGCAGCCCTTACGTCCATTGTCTTTACATATTCATACAGTAATTTCAAAAATACATTGTTATTAAAATCAGTTATAGACATGTCTTTATGCAAATAATTTCTTTCTATTTTAGTCGGAACTACCTTCTGAATCTTTTCTATATTAGTTGTGTTTTCACGATGTCCTTCTATTGTGTCAATGGTAACTTTAAATGAGATCATCAGAGCTAGTATACTTCACAGAAGCATTAGTAATCCTGTACAACAACAACACATTTTACACCATTGCTTAAAAAATATACATCTACCTTTTCTACTGTCTGTGTTTGCCATTTTTGTAAAAATGAACAGTGTCTTTTGACTTAGGCTCTTCTACTTCACAACTAGTTTGTCTAACCCAAGGCTCTAAGCACCTACTTGGTTCTACCAGTTTTTGTCTTTTTCCCGTATTTTATTGTGTTTCCATTAGCAGCTTTCTTGTCTCATTCAGTTTGGCATCTCATCACCTTTCACCTTTCCTTCGTGATCTGAATACAGAATGTCCTGAACATCTGCTTCTTCTCCAATATCGGACAAGATAACTCTCAGGATTTCCGATTCCTCGTCTTCCTTAACCACTTCCGGTACAGTCACCTCTGGGTTTCCTTGGCTATCCGCCTCTTCTTTTATTTCAGGCAGGGCCACATACGTCCATTCCGGCGACTTATACTTCTGGTTAGGTTTCCTCGTTCTTTTGCTTTCTCCAATTACAACTATTTCTTCGTCTTTTGATTTCTCTTGACTTGTTATTTCATTCACCTGTTCAGCTCTTGGTGAATTTACTCATGTCAGTCGATATCTCAGTCTTTTTATTTTATTCGGCCAAACTTCATCCTTTGCTGATCTTTTCAGTTTACTTCCTTTATCATTCTTTTCAGTTCTCCAAGCTCTCTTTCTTAAGACTCTACCTTCTGGTACTTTGTCTTCGCTTTCCTCCGACTCTGTTTCAACTTGCTTTTTACTTTCAACAACTTTTCTTTCCACCACTTCTTTCGTTTTCCCTACTTCTGTCCCTCCTCGAGTCTCCGGCACGCAATCTTCCTGCTGACTACTTGTCCCTTCCTCTAACTGGATGTTGGAGTTCCCTACACCTCCTCGGGGGTCTTCCGCAGAAACCTTTCCCTCTCTCTCTGTATCTGGCGCCTGTCCATCTAGATTTGTTATTTCATGTGGAATTTCTCTCAATTTTTCATCTGGAACTTCTCTGTCAGCAATTTCTTTAATTGTCTTTTCACTGTTCTTTTCTCGAACGTTGAGTTCCTTGTTCAGTCTCTGAGTCTGAGATGGTATCAAAAATCTGTAACCTTCTCCTCAGGGAAATGCTTCTCGGGACAAAAGTTAGATTTGACTCTGATTCCCCCTTTTCAAGGTTTTCTTTTGTTCTTGTCTCTTCATCATCTGATTCAGTACTAGATTCTGATTCGTCAAAATATTATTTTTCTGTGCTTTTCACTGGATTTGGAATTCTCAATGTGTGACTTGCATGAATCCAGTTCCTCAGTCCAGCACACTTCACAGCTGTTCTTGTGGTCAAAATTAATTGTCGTGGTTTTCCCCACCTTGAAACCAGACAGTTTCTTCTTCTGTGTACTTTGATTCTTACCCAGTCCCCTGGGCTCAGATCATGAGCTTGCTTCCTTTCAAGGGTGGTGGCATCCGCTGCAACTTGATGAAACACAGAATGAACTGCGTCAGCCAGGCTTTTACAGTAATCCAACACCATGTCATCAGTTATAGGCAACAGCTTGTTGACTGGTATGAACACACGACGCATTGCTCTACCCATGATAATTTCATGGGGGCTCAACCCTGTAGTTCTTTCTGGAATTGATCTAATAGTCATGACCACTAGAGGCAAGACATCAGGCCATTTCATACCCGTGGCTAAACACATTTTCCCTATCCTGTTTTTGATAGTACCGTTCATTTGCTCCATCACACCAGAAGCCTCTGGGCAATAGGCACAATGTCGTTTTTGTCGTACATTCAATGCTTCACAAATCAATTTTATGATCTCATTATGGAAATGTCTTCCTCGATCTGATTCAATTGTTACTGGGTACCCGAATCTGGGAATAAATTCCCTCAAAAGCAATCTTGCCACTGTGATTCCATCATTTATACTTGTTGAGAATGCTTCTACCCATCTAGAAAACAAACAGACCATAACTAGAACATACCTCAACCTGTTACAGCGAGGCATTTCAATGAAATCTACTTGCAATCTCGACCTATTGTTCCCAGACTCACTACTCTCTTCCTTCCAGGATTGTATTGCTGACATATAAGGCATCTCTGACAAAGACTTTCTGCTACAAGTCTAAATTTTGCATTGTACCAGGTCTGCTTAAATGACCTGATCTTGGCATCTCTTCCTATGTGTCCCTGACCATGATACATCTGTGCCATGGCAGACATCATGCTATCAGGCATAACTGGTCTTCCATCCCGATAGACCCACACATGGTCCTTTTCCCTTGGTGCACATCCTGCTTTTACCCACTGCTTCATTTCCTCATCTCCTGCTTCTTCCTGCAATTGCCTTACTTCCTCCCAGGTACCCACAATGTTAGTAAACATTAAGGTGCAAGAAGTCACTTCTTTCTCCTTTGCCTTGTTAATTGAATTCTGATTACGTGCACAGTACTGGACCATATCATTGGCGTATTTGTTGCCGATGGCGATGTAATCGCCAGACTGACTGTGTGCAGCACACTTCACAACAGCCAATTGCCTAGGCAGCTGTATCGCCTCAAGGAATTTTCCAACCACCTCAGCATTCTTAATGGGGGTTCCACCAGATGTCAAAAATCCTCTCTGTAGCCATATTTGGCCAAAATCATGCACCACACCAAATCCGTACTGGCTGTCAGTTATCACAGTCACCCTCACACTTTTCCCAATCTTGCATGCTCTAGTCAAAGCAACAAGTTCAGCTACTTGGGCTGATCTTACTCCTTTCAGGTAGGATGCTTCCATTACTGCTGCAACTGTGCATACTGCAATTACTGCTGCAACTGTGCATACTGCATATGCTGCACTCAACATTCTATCATCTGTTCTCAGGCAAGAACCATCTACAAACATCACAAAATCACTTTCTGGTAATGGTACATCTTTTATGTCGGGACGTGGTTTGGTACAGAAATCAAGTACATCCAGACAATCATGATCCGCTTCGTCTCTGACTTCCACATTCTCAGCATCAGGCAATAACGTTGAAGGATTCACATTCAAGCATCTCACAAGACTCACATTTGTTGCACCTAATATGACTTTTTCATACTTAGTCAGCCGACTATGTGTCATGTACTGAGTGCGACTCCTTGTTAAAAGGATTGCCACATCATGAGGTACAAGCACTTTCACAGGATATCCCATCACAATTCCTTCACTCTGTTCCAAACTCCGACAGGTAGCAGCCACTGCTTTCAAGCACCCAGGTAAGGCTACAGCTACTGGGTCTAGCATTGATGAAAAGTATGCAATTGGCCTCCTCAGCTTTCCATGTTTTTGTAATAATACAGAAAGTGCACATCCATTCCTCTCACTGCAATACAACTCGAACTCCTTCTCACAATCAGGCATTCCTTATGCTGGCGCTTCACACAAACCATCTCTCAATCGTTTAAAAGCTGCCAATTCCTCTTTGTTCAAATCAATTGGATCTCTCACATCACTTCTTGTCAAACGTACCAAAGGCTTTGCAATCAGGGAGAAATTGCTTATCCACTGGCGACAGTATCCAACCATGCCAAGGAACATTTTCATCTCTCTTTGAGTCATGGGAGCTCTCATTCCTTTTATGATCCTCATTCTGTCTATTGTTATCTTTCTCAATCCTTTTTCAATATTAGGGCCTAAATAATGTACTTCTTTCTTGCAAAATTGTAACTTTGATGGTGACACTTTAAGTCCTCCATCAGCCAGATGATTCAGCAAAGCCATAGTGTCTATTTCACAAGCTTCGCGAGTTTTCGACACCACTAGAAGGTCGTCGATATATTGGACTAACACTGAATTCTCGGGCATCTCTAGACTTTCTAAGGATTTCTTCAATATCTGATTAAATATTGAGGGGCTTTCTTTTACTCCTGTGGAATTCAGCACCAAGCCAAAATATGTTCGCCAAAACGAAACGTAAAAATCTGCTGGCTGTCATGGTGCAATGGAATGGAAAAGAAAGCATGGCATAGATCAATCACTTTATACCATTCTGCATCATGGGGAATCTGATACAAAATCACAGATGGATTTGGTACAATGGGACAAAACAACACAACGATTTTGTTTATCTTTCTTAAATCTTCCACTATCCTGAACTTTTCATTAGGCTTTTTCAGTCCCATAATCGGGGAATTACATGGACTACTCATTATTTCTCTAAAAATGCCTTGTTTTATCATCTTTTGTATCACAGGAGTAACTCCTTCAATTATCTCAGGTGTCAATTTATATTGAGGGACATTTGGATAGCTTATTCCTTCCTTCACTGTTATTTTTACTGGGTCTACATTTCTCATTAGTCCCACATCTTCTCCCGTGAAATCCCAGACTTCTGCCTTTACAGTCTGTTTCAATTCTTTAGGTAATTCATCAGGGTTAAATACAGCATAGGCTTCAGTAACCTCAGTTTCCCTGTTTGCCATAGTCATCTTATACAGCACATCTTCATCAGGGGTCGCAAATGCTATACCATCAGGGGTACAGAAAATAGTGCAATTCATTTTACACAGTAAATCCCTACCTAACAAATTCACAGGACTTGTGTCGCACACAACAAAGCGGTGCATTTCAGAGAATTTCCCTATGCTAACTTTCACTGGTTCTGTAAGATAAGTTTTAATCTGTCTGTTGGATACACCAACTACTTGGATCGTTTCATCCGAGAGAGGAAGATTCTTAACATCAGGTGACCTAACAGTTGATCGAGTAGCACCAGTATCGACTAGGAAAGTAATATTTTCATTATTTATCTTCCCATCCACAAATGGTCTACTTCTAGAGTTGCGCCAAGTATGCACTCTTCTTCCTCCCTTCGGCACCGTCAATAACCTTCTTCTGAATCACTCTTATCGCGTTGCAGCCAATACTGCGAAACAGCGCTAGCGCGCGGCAGCTTAGCTACCTTTTCTTCGCTGTAGAATCCTGTCTCATTACTGTATTTCTGTGAGTTTTTGCTTTGTGGAAAAGGCGGTTTGGGCACCTGATTCTGTTGGGTAACAACCTGCTGCTGTCACTGCTGTTGACCACTGACCTCATTCTGCACCTGTGGATTCAATGATGCATTTTCATTATTATTACTTGGGGGAAATTTACACTCGGATTTCCAATGCCCTTCTCTTCCACAATTATGACATGGGAATTTCTTTTTAGCTTCTTCTATATTAAAATTTCCCTTACCTTTCCCAGGAATTAATTTTGATCTGGGTCCTTTATTATTTGCTTGTTCCACTAACTGGGCTTCTTGTCTCTCTGCCACTTTTACTTGTGCCCACATAGCTTTCTCTTTTAATTTACGCTGTTCTGCTTCAATCTCATCACTGAAATATTTTGCATGTCTCAATACTTCATCTATTATCTTGTTTTGCCAATCTACAGTATACTGTTTGATCATCTCACTAATTTCTGGACGTAATCCATATACAAATCTGTATACAAAATGACTCAAATCCTTCTCACTCAAATTATCATCAACTCTGAACTGTTTAAAGGCCAAAATCAACCTTTCATAATAGGCATGTACCGTCTCCTTACTTTCCAGATGAGTTCTGTCAATTTTCACCCAATCTGTCTCTTTGGGAGGTACTTTATTTTTCAGAAAGGCAATAACCTGTTCATATTTCTTCATAACTTCTGTGTCACGGGCTCCTGTCTTTGGATCCCTAGGGTATTCCTGTGTTGGCCAATATATCATAAGTTTGCACTCTGTCCATAAATCTGCTGGTACTATTAAGTCAAATAGACTATTCAGATTGTTAGACTCGGGGGTCTCTGGTTGGCGCAAGGTTGCCCTTGTGTCAAGCAGGAACCCTCTCCTCTACGTCAGGGCGCAGGATAACCCCTTGTGAACGACCCTTGCTCACCCTCTAGGTGCGTGGCGTGAGCAGCCAAGGCGATTCCTCAGGCGTTGTTGGTTAAGCACTTACAATCACACACACAGTAAATACATCAATCCCCCCAGAAACGGACACCAGACTTGGATATGTAGAAAAATACGCTTCTTTATGTAAAAATAGGTATATATATCTCAGCAGACTTATCACAAGACCAATAACGTTTTCGCTATGCCACCAGGTTGTAAAGCAGGCAAATGTTCCTTGTTCGTAGCTTCAAATGGATACTTTGTAGTCTCTTGCAAATGTTACTTGTGGTTCCAGTACTCACAGAGATCGGCTCCTGTGAACGGGGAAATAAGGCGTTGCGGGCCCCGAGCCCGATACTGGAACTTCTTTCGTGACGTGGAGAGTCAGCACAGGTCGGTGCGGCTCTCAGCTTGGGAAGTGGTCTTGGGTCCTCGATCAGCGGGTGTGGGCAGGTAGGCAGGCGCGGCCAGCGACCCTCAGCACGGCGGTGCAGGGGGGGTCTCCACAGCGGGGGCGGCGCGGCCTGAGATGTCCGGGGATAGCGACGCGGGGTCACAGGGCACGGTCAGTGCAGCTGGATGACCCGGCGTAGATCACAGTCGTCGGACGGTTTCCGGCGGGAGGGGTGATAGCGCGTTCAGCGCGCTCCAGTGGCAGGCGGTGACAGGGGTGCAGGCAACCTAGCCCGGGGACAGAGAGCGGCTCCGGACGGAGCGGGGCTCTCACGGGGTTGAGGCAGGCAAGCTCCTGAGTGTCACGGCCCTAGGAGGGGCGATGAGGGGCGCAGTCTCTTTCCAGCGGGATGCACACACGGCTCGAATCGGAGGACGAGCAAAAGCACAGAGAACCCACTGGTCCTGGGGTTCAGTTCAGGGGGCAAGCTCAGATCAAGCCCTTGGAGAATGTTTAAAGCACAAAGCAGCAAAGTCTTTTCAGTAGTCTCTTCCTCTCCTTTCTCAGCAAGGCAAGCAGCAGGCCAGCTCCTCCAGCGTCTTCTTCTCCTTCTAGTCGGGCAGAGGTTCTTTGTGGTAAAACAGGATTCTGATTTCTTAGGAGCCAGGCTCCTACTTTTATACCGTGATTCTTTTGTTCTTTAGCGCCAGGGGGCCTGGGCCTGGCTCAGTCCAGTTCTGGAGCACTTTGTTATGGTGACTCTGCTCTTTCCTTTCAGCAGCAGGGCAGAGACATCAGCCGCTCCACAGGGGGCGGCGTCGGCTTTGTGGTGGCAGAGCACAGGTCTATTCAAGAGTCAAGGTGTACTCCTCCCACCCATCCTGGTGTCACCTCTCTACCCACCACCTGGCAGCCAACCTGTCTCTGGGGATTCCCCAACCCTGCTCCTTACTGTTGCTAGGCAGAACACACACACGCAGCAGAGGCGGACTGAAATGGCCAGGTCAGTAAATACTAACTTTCTAAAAGTAGTATTTACAAACCCAGGATATTAAAATAAACTTGACTACAAGAAGTATTTTATTATTCTGAGTTCAGGCATACTAAACTTGACATTCTACCATGCTCTCTGAGTCCACTGGGGTCACAGCGTGTAGTGACTCCAGCAGCCCATTCTGGCCTATGGAGAGCAGGTAGCCTTCAATAGTGAAAAACGAAAATGGCTGTAATTCACTACTAAGACATGCCACACACATCAGGGCATGTCCTACCTTATGCCTACAATGCACCCTGCCCTTGGGCCTACCAGAGGGGTGGCTAATATGTAGGTAAGGGAAGGTTTAGGGACTGGCAAGTGGGGGCACTTGCGCAGTCAGCGCGACGGTCCAAGACCGCGCACAGGGTCTGCGGTGGCAGACCCTAGACACATTTTACAAGGCCGCTTTCTGTGGGTGGCGCAACCAGCGCTGCAAGCCCACCAGCAGCATTGGCATTCACAAGCCCTGGCACCCCTGGTGCACTTTACTGGGGACTGACAGTGAATCCAATAAACCAATCATGAACATCAATTACAGGTACACTTTACCTAGGGAGCACTTGCACTGCGGCACGGATTAGCCGTGGCGCAGTGCCCTGAGCGGACAACACCAGCAAAACAATCGAGGCACACCATCAAAAAGTGGAAGGGAAACTCACGCCAAGGTGCCAGGTCTAACACGTGTCCCCTCCAGCTGAAATGTGGGGAGAACTACCCTTGCCCAGGGGGTTCCTCGTCACTAAGGCGGAAATACCTGGACAGACCGTCAGCGTTGGCGTGATCTGTACCAGGACGGTGTTCCACCATAAAGTCCATACCCTGTAGGGAGATGGACCACCTCAACAGCTTCGGGTTCTCACCCCTCATTTGCATCAACCATCTGAGGGGCCTGTGGTCCGTCTGAACCCGGAAGTGAGACCCAAACAAGAAGGGTCTTAGCTTCTTCAGCGCTCAGACCACAGCAAATGCTTCTCGCTCAATTGCACTCCACCTACTTTTCCGTGGAAGTAACCTCCTACTGATGAAGGCTACGGGTTGGTCCCAGCCCTCCTCAGTCATCTGTGAGAGAACAGCCCCTACACCATGCTCTGAAGCGTCTGTCTGCACTAGGAATTCCTTGGAGAAGTCAGGGGCCAAGAGCACGGGCGCCGTGCACATGGCAGTCTTCAGGGTGTCGAAAGCTTTCTGACAGGTGTCAGTCCAGATCACGTTCCTGGGCTGCTTCTTGGAAGTCAGCTCTGTCAAGGGGGCAACGATCGTTCCATAGCCCTGGACAAACCTCCTGTAGTACCCAGTGAGCCCCAGGAAGGCCCTCACTGCGGTCTGCGTCTTGGGGGGTTCCAAAGCCAGGATGGTCTCAATTTTGGGTTGCAAGGGTGCCACCTTGCCACTCCCCACTTGGTGTCCCAAGTACACCACGGAACCCTGCCCGATCTGGCACTTGCTTGCCTTGATCGTGAGGCCTGCTCGGCGCAGAGCCATCAACACTTCCCAGAGGTGGCGCAGGTGTTCGGGCCAGGTGGCACTGAACACTGCGATGTCATCCAGGTAGGCGGCACTGAACGCATCCAGCCCAACCAGTACCTGGTTGACCAACCTCTGAAAGGTGGCAGGGGCATTCTTCATTCCAAATGGCATGACTCGGAACTGGAAGTGCCCATCTGGTGTAGAGAATGCTGACCTCTCTTTGGCCCCATCGGTCAAGGCGATCTGCCAGTACCCAGACATTAAATCAAACGTGCTGAGGAACCGGGCAGCCCCCAGCCGATCAATGAGCTCATCAGCTCTGGGGATGGGGTGCGCGTCAGTCTTCGTTACTGAATTGAGTCCTCTGTAGTCCACACAGAACCGGAGTTCAGGTGTGGCTCCCGGCGCAGCAGCTTTGGGGACCAAGACCACGGGGCTGGACCAAGGACTGCTGGAGGACTCAACCACCCCTAGCGCAAGCATTTTGGAGACCTCCTCCTTGATGCAAGCTCTGACCCTGTCAGTTACCCTGTAAGCCTTGTGCTTCACAGGTAAGCTGTCTCCTGTGTCCACATCATGGACGCACCAATCTGTGACACCAGGAACCAGGGAGAACCTATCGGGAAACTGCCCCAGCAAGTGGCGGCAATCTTCCTGTTGTTCGGGCGTCAGGGTGGGTGAGAGGTTAACTCCATCCACTGACCCATCTTTCTCAGAGGCTACTAAGAGGTCAGGAAGAGGCTCGGTCTCCTCTTCCATTCCATCATCAGTGGCCAGCAGCATGCCCACTTCGGTCCTCTCTAAGTGGGGCTTAAGGCGGTTAACATGTAGGACCCTCAAAGGGTTCCTGGGAGACTGCATGTCCACCAAGTAGGTGATAGGACTTTTGTGCTCCACAACCTCAAATGGACCTGTCCACTTATCCTGAAGTGCACAAGGCTCCACTGGGGCCAAGACCCACACCTTTTGTCCAGGTTGAAGCTCTACCAGAGTGGCATTCCGGTCGTACCACCGCTTCATCTCCTCCTGGCTGGCTTCCAGATTTGCCTCAGCAAGTTGCCTGAAACGCCTAGTCTGGTTTCGGAAGGCCAGCATGTAACTGTATACATTCTGGGGAGGTTTCCTGGGAGATTGCTCCCAGCCTTCCTTTACCAAACTTAGAGGTCCTCTTACCGGGTGACCATACAGAAGCTCAAAGGGGCTGAACCCTAGAGACTTCTGTGGCACCTCTCGGTAAGCGAAGAGCAAGCATGGCAAGAGGACGTCCCACTTACGCCTCATTGGACTGTCTAGGCCCATGATCATGCCTTTGAGGGTTCGGTTGAATCTCTCAACCAACCCATTTCCTTGGGGGTGGTAAGGAGTGGTGAACTTGTAAGTTACCCCACACTCCTTCCACAGGGATTTCATATATGTGGATATGAAATTGGTCCCCCTGTCGCTCACCACCTCTAGAGGGAATCCCACTCGGGAGAAAATTCCCATCAGTGCTCGTCCCACCACGGGGGCCGTCACCGTCCTCAGAGGGATGGCTTCAGGGTACCGGGTGGCATGGTCCACCAAGACCAGGATGAACCTGTTGCCCAGGGCTGTCTTGGGGTCCAGAGGCCCCACAATATCAATACCCACTCGCTGGAATGGCGTACCGACCACGGGGAAGGGCTGCAGAGGAGCCTTGTGCTTCCCTCCGCTCTTACCACTTGCCTGGCAAGTCTGACAGGTTCTGCAGTAGGAATCTGAATTCTTGTGCATTTGGGGCCAGTAAAAGTGGGTGACAAGCCTGTCATAGGTCTTGTCCATCCCCAAATGTCCTGCTAAAGGCACATCATGAGCCAGCCCCAGTAGGAAGGTTCTGAACTTCTGGGGTACCACCAGCACACGGGCTGACCCAGGTTCAGCAGCCTTAGGCTCGGAATACAGGAGGTCACTCTCCCAGTACACGTAGTGTGTTTTGGCCTGAACACCATTGGCCTGGTCTGCAGCCTGCTGCCGCATACCCACGAGAGAAGGGCATTCTTTCTGTTCCCTGCAGAATTCCTCCCTGGAGGGACCTCCTTCTTGCTGCCAATGGGTCAGCTCAGGCAGGTCGCCCAGTTCGGCAATCTGTTCCCCGGTAGGCTCCAGAGCATCCCCCTCAGGTTCTACTTTCTCCTGGGCCGTGGGAACTTCGGGGGCCGGTTTCCCGCGCCTCCTGTGCCTTCTCCCTAAGGCCGGTTCCTGGACCTCTCCCTCAGGCTCCAGGACCCTCTCAACACCCCTACTGGCTGCCATGGACCGGGTGGTCACGCACGCCCAGTCGGGTAGACCCACCATCCTCAGATGCGTGGTCTTCTCCACCTTTTCCCAAGGGGAGCTCTCCAGGTCGTTCCCTAGCAGACAGTCTACAGGCATGTCAGTTCTCACAGCGACTTGTAGAGTACCAGAGACCTCCCCCCACTCAAAGGGAACTTGAGCCATTGGACAACGACTCTCTATGTTGTCAGCATTGACAACCCTACAGTAGGCATTGGGTACAATCTGCTCTTGAGACACCAGGTGTTGCCTCACCGAGGTCACGCTGGCTCCTGTATCTCTAAGAGCCTCAACCTTCTTTCCATTGATGGTCACTACTTGCCCATATTTCTTAGTGTTAGAGGGTAAGTAGGTTTCAGGGACCATCTCACTGTCTCCTAGCGAGACTAGGGTCATCTGCCCGGGACCCCCACCCCCCTGGACTGCTACCTCCTCCCCAAAGTTAATATTAGCTACTTGCCGGGGTGGAGCACCAGTGGGTGCTGTCTTACCAAACAGGCGACACTTAGGATCAGAGGCAATATGACCCGGGTCACCACACCTGTAACAATTGAAGGGCCCCTTTGGAACAGGCCTACCTGTCGGGGCCCCGTTCTGCTGCGGGGGTGGGGGAGGCTGAGAACCCTTCTGCTGGTTCCCTTGGGAATTACTTTGGGGGCCTTTTTGGAACCCTTTCTGTTTACCCCTGTCCCCCCCACTCTTCTGCTGGGGACCCTGCCCACCTTTGGCGGAGTCTCCCACTTGACCCTTGTGGACCCTGGTGCTGAGCCAGCGGTCCGCCTCCTCAGCAAGCTTCCTCGGGTTGGACAGCTTGCTATCAATCAGGTGCTGGCGTAGCTCAGGAAAACATTGACTGGACAAGTGCTCCCATGCAATTAAATCAAGCAACCCTTGATAATCACTCACCTTGCTATCCTTCACCCAACCATCCAGTGCTCTGCATAAAAAAGTTACATACTCCACATACGTACTCTCAGGGATCTTCTTCGTCTCCCTGAACCTCTGTCTATATAGCTCAGGAGTTAACCCATACCTGGTCATTAAAGCTTCCTTCATATGGGGGTATGAGGCTTGGAGATCTAAGGGTAAATCTAACAGTGTGTCACGCCCTTCAGCAAGGAACCTTCCCCACAACCCCGCTCCCCAGTCTTTCTCAGGGACCCGGTGTGAAGACATGGCCACCTCATAGGCTCTAAACCACTGCCCTATGTCATCCTTTCTAAAATACTCCTTTACTACATCTTTGGGGATGTACACCTTGGACTCTACCTGCACCGGTGGAGTGCTGCCACCAGAAGGAGCGGTGTCCAAACTTTTCGCCTTCAGCTCCAACTCCTTCAATCTTATGTCATGATCCATTTGGCGTTGTTGTGCCTCCAGGGCCAACTTCTGCTTTTCCATTTCCATTTGTCCTGCCAACTTTGCCATCTCCATTGCATGCGCCCTGTCTGCTGCCCTGTCTGCCAGCTACTCTGGCGACCGGACTCTGCTGGGCTCCCCAAGGTTGTCGGGTGGAACGATGTCCCCCGCATTCTGTGGGTCTCTTGACTCCTTCCAGGCTCTCAACGCCTTGGTGTACTGGACCCTCCTCTTGAATCCAGCATGGGGAACTCTGAATTTTACACTGTAGCCTTTCAATTGCTCTATCGTGTAGCCTTCCAGTCCCTCCCAATCCACCTCATCCATTCCAGAAATCACAGAGTGTGCTCTTCCAGCAGAGAGTGAGCCAAGCATGGTTGCAATAATGGCAGATGTCTCAACAAAGTTCAAAAATGAAAACCTGTGGCTGCGTTACTTGGTCTGCTCTCTCTATCTGGTGATTAATAATTCACTGTATGCAAATTATAAATGCAAATCCGAAATCCCAGCCGCTGCCAACAATGTTAGACTCGGGGGTCTCTGGTTGGCGCAAGGTTGCCCTTGTGTCAAGCAGGAACCCTCTCCTCTACGTCAGGGCGCAGGATAACCCCTTGTGAACGACCCTTGCTCACCCTCTAGGTGCGTGGCGTGAGCAGCCAAGGCGATTCCTCAGGCGTTGTTGGTTAAGCACTTACAATCACACACACAGTAAATACATCAATCCCCCCAGAAACGGACACCAGACTTGGATATGTAGAAAAATACGCTTCTTTATGTAAAAATAGGTATATATATCTCAGCAGACTTATCACAAGACCAATAACGTTTTCGCTATGCCACCAGGTTGTAAAGCAGGCAAATGTTCCTTGTTCGTAGCTTCAAATGGATACTTTGTAGTCTCTTGCAAATTTTACTTGTGGTTCCAGTACTCACAGAGATCGGCTCCTGCGAACGGGGAAATAAGGCGTTGCGGGCCCCGAGCCCGATACTGGAACTTCTTTCGTGACGTGGAGAGTCGGCACAGGTCGGTGCGGCTCTCAGCTTGGGAAGTGGTCTTGGGTCCTCGATCAGCGGGTGTGGGCAGGTAGGCAGGCGCGGCCAGCGACCCTCAGCACGGCGGTGCAGGGGGGGTCTCCACAGCGGGGGCGGCGCGGCCTGAGATGTCCGGGGATAGCGACGCGGGGTCACAGGGCACGGTCAGTGCAGCTGGATGACCCGGCGTAGATCACAGTCGTCGGACGGTTTCCGGCGGGAGGGGTGATAGCGCGTTCAGCGCGCTCCAGTGGCAGGCGGTGACAGGGGTGCAGGCAACCTAGCCCGGGGACAGAGAGCGGCTCTGGACGGAGCGGGGCTCTCACGGGGTTGAGGCAGGCAAGCTCCTGAGTGTCACGGCCCTAGGAGGGGCGATGAGGGGAGCAGTCTCTTTCCAGCGGGATGCACACACGGCTCGAATCGGAGGACGAGCAAAAGCACAGAGAACCCACTGGTCCTGGGGTTCAGTTCAGGGGGCAAGCTCAGATCAAGCCCTTGGAGAATGTTTAAAGCACAAAGCAGCAAAGTCTTTTCAGTAGTCTCTTCCTCTCCTTTCTCAGCAAGGCAAGCAGCAGGCCAGCTCCTCCAGCGTCTTCTTCTCCTTCTAGTCGGGCAGAGGTTCTTTGTGGTAAAACAGGATTCTGATTTCTTAGGAGCCAGGCTCCTACTTTTATACTGTGATTCTTTTGTTCTTTAGCGCCAGGGGGCCTGGGCCTGGCTCAGTCCAGTTCTGGAGCACTTTGTTATGGTGACTCTGCTCTTTCCTTTCAGCAGCAGGGCAGAGACATCAGCCGCTCCACAGGGGGCGGCGCCGGCTTTGTGGTGGCAGAGCACAGGTCTATTCAAGAGTCAAGGTGTACTCCTCCCACCCATCCTGGTGTCACCTCTCTACCCACCACCTGGCAGCCAACCTGTCTCTGGGGATTCCCCAACCCTGCTCCTTACTGTTACTAGGCAGAACACACACACGCAGCAGAGGCGAACTGAAATGGCCAGGTCAGTAAATACTAACTTTCTAAAAGTAGTATTTACAAACCCAGGATATTAAAATAAACTTGACTACAAGAAGTATTTTATTATTCTGAGTTCAGGCATACTAAACTTGACATTCTACCATGCTCTCTGAGTCCACTGGGGTCACAGCGTGTAGTGACTCCAGCAGCCCATTCTGGCCTATGGAGAGCAGGTAGCCTTCAATAGTGAAAAACGAAAATGGCTGTAATTCACTACTAAGACATGCCACACACATCAGGGCATGTCCTACCTTATGCCTACAATGCACCCTGCCCTTGGGCCTACCAGAGGGGTGGCTAATATGTAGGTAAGGGAACGTTTAGGGACTGGCAAGTGGGGGCACTTGCGCAGTCAGCGCGATGGTCCCAGACCGCGCACAGGGTCTGCGGTGGCAGACCCTAGACACATTTTACAAGGCCGCTTTCTGTGGGTGGCGCAACCAGCGCTGCAAGCCCACCAGCAGCATTGGCATTCACAAGCCCTGGCACCCCTGGTGCACTTTACTGGGGACTGACAGTGAATCCAATAAACCAATCATGAACATCAATTACAGGTACACTTTACCTAGGGAGCACTTGCACTGCGGCACGGATTAGCCGTGGCGCAGTGCCCTGAGCGGACAACACCAGCAAAACAATCGAGGCACACCATCAAAAAGTGGAAGGGAAACTCACGCCAAGGTGCCAGGTCTAACACAGATCAATCCATAATACTTTAGATAACTTCACAAATCTGTCCACTTGCCTATATCACTCGACAGGCTTTTCGCGTAGTCGAGGGAAATCATTTGTAAATGACAAAATATCTTGTCTAGTCCATGGAACATGTACATATCCTCCTCCTGGAATTTCTCTAATGGGGCATTCTGTTACTACATTTTCTTTTTCTCTAACAGGGAACGCTGCAAATGTTTTATCTGAGGCATCATCTCGTTTTCGGCACCACCTGCTTCTCCATTTATCCACATCTCCCCATTTTCTTAACAAAATAATTATCTCCTTAATCTGACTTATTCGTCCTGTGGTATTCAAATTTTCAATATCTTTTTCAGTAAAATCTATTTGATATGGTTTTTGTAAAGCCTTCACCTTTTCAATATCTATACCCGTTTCATTTGCTACTTCTTCTAATCTTTCATGCAGATTTTGTGCTCTCCATGTTACGCTTTTGCACAAAAACAATAATTCCTCATCTTGATAAGTTTTTAACTTCTCTGTGGGGATAGTTCCTACTATTAACTCTTCTAGTACCATTCGTAATTTGGCCACATCTATTGATTGGCATTATTTGACTTTTCTCTGCAAGCTTCTCAACCATTCGGTCAATTCTTCTGACGATGGGCCTACTGGTTTCTCTATATTACTTCGTTCTGAGTCCCTCTGAGTTTCTGATACTGATTCTATTGTCACTGTATGTCTTTCTGCTATATTTGAACTTACAAATGGGTTATTCGAAACGTTTGGCTCAATCATTGTCTGTCTCCATGAATTTTCATTTAGGCTCTGCTTTGGCTTTTCAGTCTATTTATTAGGGAACTGTTAAACAATGCTCACTATCTTTCTGTTTATCAAAAATAGGCATCACAGGGCCTATATTCACTGGAACAGCTACAGCTTCAAAATTTTTGGTCAATTCTCTTATCTTTTGAGTTAATTCTAAAGTTGTTTTTGCTAATTCTGCTGAATTTTCGCCACTCATTTTATCATCTGATTTTCTCTCTATCGCTCTGATGGCATTATTTTTTCCTAATTCTTGGGGAACTGGTTCATTCTTAATGATTCATAAAGTTTCTCTCATTGGGGCACTTGGTGTCAACCTTTCAGATTCTGGTTGATACGGAGGTGGATTTTTATAAAACATGTCATCAAGAACATCATCTTCCGATTCATGCACTCCATACCCTCCTGATTCTACATTATGTCTTTTTTCTGTACATTTTCTACCTCCAACTTCTTCAGCAGTTCTCACAGGAAACAAACCTTCAGTCATACTTGCATTCCGCCACCTTCTCATTCTCTCATCATGAGTGTCATGCCCATATCTACCAAACATGTACTTATACCTTCCGCCACTCCTCTTGTCTTTCTCTGTAATGCATCTCATCTTCCCATTCTGTCAGTGCTTCAAACTGTGTCAGTCTAGGTCTTGGTTCTAGATTAATCATTTTCTCTCTCAAATTTCTCAAAACCGCTAAATTAAACGAACCATGCTCTGGAAATGCTAAAACTGCGTAGTTTTTGGTGTATTTTATCCAATTGTCTAACCAAATACAAGTATGATATCCATATTTTGCAACCATAAAGGATGCAGGGGTTTTTGGTGGGGGAAGCAATTGTCCTTCCCTAGTCACAATCGGTTTGTCCTTTTTAAACCACTTCTTGATTTTCCTAAATGAGGACTTTTCCTCCTTTTCAGGTGGATCGTAATACATCATTTTGTCTTTCCTGTATCGCTAGTCTTTTTCTTACAACTGTTCTGTTATTTTAACCAATCGTAGCGCGATTCACGCTAACGCACCAATCCTGAACGTCTACTTCACTTCTGCAATTCTCCAATCCCAGCGCGTCTCACACTTGCACACCAATCAGCAGCGTCTACGTCACCCTGTACTTCTCCACTCCTAGCGCGGCATACACTAGCACACCAATCAGGGGCGTCTACGTTTCTCACTGACTAGCCAATCCCAGCGCGGCTTTTCTGACGTCAGTTTTTCTTGCTGTCGCAGCTCCTGCTCCTGCTGACCCCTCCTTTACAAAATTCCCTCGGTAAGCTTTTTACGTTCTTCAAATTCACAAATCTGTTAGTAACAACATAAAAATGCCACCATTGTCCGCTTCGCTAACCAAAGAATAGTAAAGGACCTTTCTTACAAAAATTCCATCTTTCCAGAGAGCAGCGCTTACCTCTGCCCTACTTCGGAATCGTTACTTCCGTTGATAAAGTAGCACATCCCTCTACTTCACCCTTCTAACAAGCATCAGCTAACCGTTTCTCCAGAATTAAGACACCTAGTTGGAGACCCAATGCTCCTGAGAAATAAAACCTGAATTTCACAATTAACCTGAATGCTATTTCATTCACGCACTTTTATATGGGAAAATGTAGTTCATTCACACACAATTCTGTCTTTCCTGAGAACAGCGAACAGAATTATGACACACGTTAATTAAGTAGCACTTTCCTCTACTTTATCCTTCTAACAAGCTTAGGGAACATCTATTACCGTTCCAGTGATAAGCGTTATCAGAGCTCCTTCTGGACTCCTGGTACCTAAGACCAAAATTTCACAGGTGACCTTCGCTACCATACACTTCTTTCATACAGTAGATATTTCTAATGGCAACACACGACGATCTCACCGAATCGAACCCACACAATGCGTCCTGCAACTTCACTCGTTACACGTTTCCCCTGTGTACCTACAGGGCAACAACAATTCCGTCTTTCCCGAGGGCAGCGCTTACCTCTGCTCTACTACGGAACTGTTACAAACTTCCGACTTCCTACATCCCAGAAGCCGTGCAAACAACATAGAACCTGACGCGACTCAACATAGAGTGTTAATACATAAACCAATACCACTCAATAATCGATAAGCAATAATCACCAAACCAAAACAATAAAAATCATAACTCTGCTACCAGAAAAACTGATGCAGCGCGGAAACCTGGGTAACGGGACTCAAGACAAAACCACGTACCTAATATCCTCCCTTCGTCACCGACCAAATATCACCTTAACACATTCACTCCTACAATCATTGGTGGGGCCCATAACACCAACATTCACACTTCACTTCTCACTGGCCTGCACTTACAGGAGAGATGAATGTTCCAAGCGCTGACATGAAAGGAATACCGTATAACCTATAGAGAGAAAATTATTTACACATCTATACATTAAATCTTATATCTACACATCGTAAACATAAACATTAAGATACTCCTCCCACGTGATCAATGGATCATTTAGTTGGATTGGTAGGGTGATTTAGTCCTGCTAAAACACTCTCAAGATCCTGTTCTATCTTCTCTCAATAAAAAACCAAAACACATTTGCTTGTTAATCAATATTTTGTTTATCTAAATAATGGAAGAATTTAGTTCTATCTAGTAAATTTATTAGTCATTACGCAATTCACAGAACACCATATTTACCTAATCTGGCTATCGGTCGTCCTCTAAGTCATCAATTTTGGTCGCCAATCAGTCAGAATTAGAAAGTTCTTCATGCAGCACGCTACAGTCCCAAGAACAGACTAGGATCAGAGCCGTGCAAGCATCAATCAGTGCCCATAGATTTTAGGAAGTCCTCAGTTCATCAAAGAAATGGGCAGCAAATCAGTCTGTCAAAGATTCAGGAACGCAGCCGTCACGTAGCGTCACCGTCGTCTCCGTCAGCAAAAGGGAAAGTACGAGCAAGCCAAGCCTCTCTATTCTAACGTCATTTTATAATGAAAGTAAGGTCTAGAAGATACATTTTACAAAATTTGGGCTTCACCCATTGGTTGGTTAGGATCGTCCGGTGAGGTTTCACACAGTTCAAGAGGTTAGGTCATTTTTCTTGATGGTTCCGGTTTTTGTAAAAGTCCTTTGTCAAGAAACTTGGCAGGCCTCCCATCGTGACCTTGCTTGGGTACAACGAGAGCGGGGTCATGTCGAGGCCACTGGTACATGTTGTAACGCATGCTCACTTCGTCCGAAACCTCGTGGAATGGTGGCCATCACGTCGTGTCAATTTGGCAGCCATCTTGGTTTTAGGCCCAAAGGACAACTTAAGCGAAACAAACACAAAAAAGTAATTAATACATAGAAATAATGAATAAAATGTTAAACCCTCACTAATTACACTATGTGCTTGTAATTATCTAGCGTATGGCGACATTTAAAGCGTTCATATTCACCCATTGATGTCATCTGGTGCAGCACTACGAAAACATCACAAAAGCAACATATATCATGCGATATTCTATTTTCTAATGTTAGTATGCATACATATGTTAATTACAAATTATTTAGCCATACAAAATTCAAATCCCACGTGTATTTTCGTACAACAGTAATGTTGATTAAACTTCATGCAGACACATTACTACTATTAAATTAATAGATTATTCTAATTAGTATAAACATGCAGAATGGGGGGGTATACAAAATTTTGCACTAACCCGCTCCATCAATGGCATCCAGGACGATGGAGAGGAGCCTGGAAGAGAATGCCTGGGATACTACTGCTACTCTGGCGGTGGTCGGTTAAAAAGTTCCTGATCACAGAATGTGCAGGACAGTGAGTAGCTTGGCCTGCGGAGGGATGTTGGTGTAGCACTGTGATGTGGGCTGCAGCCTTGGTGCAATCTGGTTCTGGAGGTGGACAATGGACCCTCTCTTGAGCCTGTAATGGGCAATGACCTCCTCTTGCCTGGGGTCAATAAAGGTAATCCTCTGACGATATATCCGCTCCCTTCTCCAGCGTTGCCTCTGTGGCAGTGCTGGTGGTGGTAGTGGTCTCCTCGGTGCTACTAGCTGCAGTAGCAGGAGATCCTTAGTGTAGTTGAGCTTGCTAAGGGGATTTGGGTCTTTTTGATTTTTATGCAAGTGTCTTAGCATCATTTTTAGGACCAGGTAATTCCTATCGGTACAAAACTGTCACTAATGGGACTTAGCAGCGGATTTTGATGTTTAGCGGCATAGCTGAAATTCCTTGCACATATGGCGGAGTGGGTTTTGCAAGTTCTATAACGTGGGAATGCCTACCTTGCATATCATTTTTGGTAAGTCACGCTAGCCGAACTGGGGTTGTTGAAAATAGGTGCAAACTGTGGAAAAAGTTTGCTAAAGGGGTTTTGCAACACTTTGTAAATAAGGCGATAAAAAGCTGCTGCAGCATCAAAAAGATTATGCTAAAATGGTGTTAAATCCTTGTAAATATGCCCCAGGGTATCTGACAGAGATCTTATTGTACTCTGCAGAAGATTTCAGCTAGTAGAAGCCATAACCGAAAAGGTGTGATCTACACTTTCTGAATCGGGGTACAATTAGCAAATTAGAGCCAACTGACTTCAGATTACGTGATGGAAAGTATATCTTAACTTTACCTCACATGAATTCCGGAGCCAAGTTGTTTATGCTCTTAAATACCAAAAAGCAGAGTTTAAACTGTGCTATTTGTTTGGAAGCCAATTAAGGTATTTTGACCATGGTGTGTTTTAGGCATCCTAAAAACCAACCTGGCAGCTTCATTTTGTAACACCAGAAGTCGATTCACCAAAGCCTTCTGTAAGCCGCCATAGATTGCATTCACTTGGTCCCGTCTAGATAAGATGATTGCAATTACAATTGTTTTACATGCTTCAAAAGTCATGGAAGGTTACAGCTTTATTCAACATTCTTAACAAAAATGAGTATTTGGAGACCACTGAATTTAGTTGGGATGGCATTGTGAGGTGCCCATCTATCAGCACTCCAAGGCTTTTTACTGCCATTGAAGGGGTAGAAAGTGGACCCATGTCATCAGGCCGGTAATGTGTACTCCAGGCCTGGAAATTATTGATTGAAGTTTGAGGCCTAATTATTCTGGCAACCCTCAGAATTGCAGGTGGTAAAATTACAAATGGAATTATTGCTTGGGGTGAAATTCCATCACGCATAATAAAAGCCTAAGTGAAGTATTTCAGAGTCACTTTCTGTATTCCTAACAAAAGTGTGGGGGGCCCTGGAAGACGTATGTTGACCTCTCGATGAAGGCCTCCCACAAGTGGTTAAAACTGTCAAGGTAACCCCTGCGTTCCTCTTCCTCATTGCTTTGGTAAGTTGCAAGGTTCCTGTTGCCCCTGAGGTCTGGAAGCGCCACACCCAACAGCTCTTCTTCTCACTGGGAGAATGGTTCTTGTTGACACAAGCAAGGACTCTTTCTCTTCAACAATGTCCTACCTCTCCTCTCCTAACAGGATGTCAGCAATATACAAACGTCAACAGGGAGTGAACATATTGAATCATTTTGGTAGCTAGGTTAATCTTTATAGAAATTACTGAGCAAAGCCTATTGTACTAGTCAGAAAGTGCTACGCCTTACTGTATCTGCAAGTCAACCGTCACCACTCCAGATAATTCCAACGAGGTGGCCATGAGAAGTACGTGCCACTTATATGTTCATGGATACAAAAACAAGCCAAAAATAATAAGTAGAAGGTTTTTGGTAGTTTCCGATGCAGGAGAGGACCTTTAAAAATAAAAATAAAACTGTGTGCATTGTAGCTGGCACTTTGACATCACAGTCATGCACGCAGTTTGATCAGCAAAGTCAAAAATGTTCTACAGCACCTCAGTGTGCAGTGCCTACCAGCTGCGGAGTGTGAGACACTGGATTACTAGTTGGGGTGATTGGTTGTCTACCACAAGTCCCAATGGCACTATTCCTGTGAGGTTCGGTAATGGTTTCAGTAATTTAAACCTGAGCTCAGCCCCTGGTAAATATGGCACTGAGCAGACATGTAAAGCATTTACAAGTATCAAACAGTTAAAAAGTCAAAAACACAGTAAAAATCCTACTCAAATGTATTCAACTAGAGAATATTTTAATGAACAAAATGACACAGAAACAGCAAAAATCCAACAGGGGAAGTAAGAGATATGAATTTTTAAAATTTGAATCACATTTTAAAGCCAAAAAGTGCAAAGTGCCAACAGCAGGCAACTGTTCGTGCTAGACCAGAACAAGGGTAATGTTTGAGGCCTACTGCAATGGAGCACTCGTCAGATTTGAGGCTCAGGAAAGTTCCAGCCAAACAGTTAAATTCAGACTTAGAACTCTTTCTGCACAGAAGGTGGCAGTCATCGAGTCATCACAAGGATAATCATCAAGAGGGTCATCAAAAGGGTAATCATCAAAAGAGTAATCTCCAAGCTGGATCTAAGTCGGGGTTCGACGTCTGTGGCTTGCTGAAAAGCCGGGTCCCAGTGCAGTCTACTAAAGAGATGGAAAGTGTGGGCAAAGCCCGGCCTCCTTGGCCATGAACATCTCGACGTTGATCAGCTTCAGTTTCGTCTCGCATCCCTCTCAGTGAAGCCCTCTACGTTTAGACTTAAAATCTTTTATGAAACTCAGATCAACTTCAGTGGAGCAGACCATCAAATTAGATTCAACCGCTGAATCGATGTTGATGGTTTTGGCTGAATGGCAGTCCCGGTCTCCCGCCAGTTCTTCAGAAGAAAAGTTTGGAAAAAGCTTCAAAGTCCCAGCTTTTGAAGTTTGGGCAGAAAGAGTACACTCTAACACCAGCCACGGGTTCCAGAGCTTCAGGAACAGCACTTGGGGCCCAGGACTCACTCAAACAAAAGCCACCAACAGTGTCTAGGGTAGGTCTAATTGAAGACTGGACTCTTGAGGAAAGTAGGCTTCTTGCAGGATTTGTATCCATGTACCTTAACAGGAGGTCAGGAATCTAATCCTTGGAGTCCGATTGATTGTCCTTGCTAGAAATGGGAGTAGGGCCAGCCCACTGGGTTCTCCTCCCAGATCACAACAGAGGGTGCGATTCTTTTTCTGTCTTCCACAGTTCCAACCTTTATCATCCTGAGAAGCATATTGGGGTGCACACATTTATGCACAGTGCCAGCCTGTGGGTGGGAAAAGCTACTGGCCACTCCCTAACCAATGAGGTAAAAAATCCCAGGGGTGCCTTTACACCCTTTAGCAGCATTTCCTATGTTTTACTCTACACTATCCCACAATTCCCCTCTCTGCTTAAAACCAACATGGCATAACTGTTCTTCCACTGTGCAGACTTGACCATAAAGTTGGATTTGAAATAAGGGTGGGCGTAGTTCGCGAAGTAGCACTTCGCGAAGCTACGCAAAGTGAAGTTCGCACTACGCGAGCTACGCGTAGCACTTCGCGAACTGCGTAGTAACATGTTCGCACTGTGCAAGATGTTGTTTTCAATGATTGCACAGTGCGGACAAGCAACCGGCACTGTGCAATCATTGAAAATGGCATCTTGCACAGTGCGAGCTGTAGTTTTCTGCTGCTCGAGTAGATTTTTACTCGAGCGGCAGCTTTCTCAACGCGAACTGGTAGTTTCTCATCGCGAGCGGTCGCGAGCATACGCGACCCCTCGCAATGAGAAACCTGACCTCCTCGCGTTGGGAATCTCGCCGGGAGGTTTATTTTCCATGCTCGCGCTCGCCAACTTGATGTTGCTGATCGCGAACAAGGAAAAAGTCTCGCCGGGATGTCATTTTGCTTGCTCGCGGTCGCCAACTTGACGTTGAGGACCGCGAGCAAGCAAAAAATGACCGCAGCACTACGCAACACTACGCTACGCGTGTTCGCACTGTGCTACGTGCAGTTCGCGTAGTGCAAAGTAGCGCAAACTTCGCAAACTACGTGAGCGTAGCGTAGTGCTTCGCCCAGGCTTAATTTGAAATGAATATTAAAATGAGTTTTTGAATAATTTTTCTAGCTACTTCCAAACTGAGGTTAAGCATTACAAGGTGTTACAATGTAACCCCGTGCTGTTCTATGGCAGACCCAGCCTTGTCACAGTGGAAAAACCATAGGTGGTTTATCACTGCTAGGACATCTAAAACATAAAATAAGCATGTCCTACTTTTTAAATAGCATCACCCCACCCTATATGCATTAAGGGCCTAGCTTAGGGGCTGCTTATAAGTATTGAAAAAAAGGAAGGTTTAGGCCTGGCAAAAGGCTTAGTTTGCCCGGTCAAACTGCAGTTTTAAAACTGCACAACTACTCTGCAGGGGCAAGTCTGGAGACATGCGTTGCATTGTCAGTTTAGTGGTGGTACAATATGTACTGCACTAATCTAGTGACATTTAACTTGCAGACCCTGGCTACACATTTATACCATATTAAAGGGAATTATAGATAAGTTTAATAAGCCATTCAGGGGCATCACCAAGTTTGAGGAGTCAGAGCACCTGCACTAGGGCCTGGTTAGCAGTGCCCCGGTGCACAGAGTCAAAAAACCATCAGCATCAGTACACAAAATTGGGTGCGCCCATACAAAAAGATGCATTTTCTTACAGGTACCATGCCCAATCCAGCAACCATGACTATTGGCCCATCTGGCCTTGTAAACGAGCCCGAGCACATCAACAGAGCAGAGCACACAGGCCCATGGAATCCACTTCTGTGTCCTGGGTACAAGAGGGGGCAGGTCCAGTCTCTTCTCAACTCACAGTCCTTTTCTGATAATCCGCAGTCCAAGAAGTGTTCTGGTGTGGGTACCTGGAAGGGACACATTAATGCCTGGCACTAGCTAGTGGATGCAAATGACTCTTGGGCACAACCTAACCAATGGAGTAAAAGTTTCAGGGGCCAATCCTATCTACTTTAAAGATGGTGAAAATGTTTGGCCATACTAAACCTGGGCTCTGAGGTCGGGGTGTATGTGGAGAGTGTACTACGGTAATCCTAGTGTCCTCCTACATCTAACACTAAAATCCAGTTTGAGACAGCCACTGTACCCTCAATTAACCCAGAGACAGAAGTCTGCTAGGACTACTTCAGCAACCAGACAGGGATTCACAAGACATTTCTTGGCATCCTATTCTCTCCAATTTCAAATGTGCCTCAAGTGTTATATGTAAACCCAGTAGACCTGTCAAGCAGGATTTGACACTCATGCAGGATTTGGCACTGTAGTGTCAAAAAGGATGTCTGCAGCCCCCAAAATGCATATTCTGCGGAGCTCAGAGGAGTCATCTCTACCCTTTCAGGTCAGCCCATTGTTTGCTAATGGTAGGCATTTTACACCTACTCACAGCCAATCATGGTTAATTATTAACTGGGAGAACGTAGAGAGGCAATTCAAATTAGCTTCCATTTCTAAAAGTTAGTTTTTCTTAATATTTGTTAAAAATTAAACTTCACAACTGAATTGGATGTTTAACCACTATTATAAATAGCGGTATAATTATTTTTCGAACTGGTTCCTTTCCTAGAGATTAAGTATTAGTATTTTAATTTTGCTTCTCAGTGTTTCTTTGTGGGCCAGCCAGCCTTATTAAAGCGAAAATAGCTTTTGAGGATTAGTCAATGTGAATTTCTATATGTCCTATACTTAAATACAATACATCCTGCTTTGTGGAATACAAGGCCTACATAGGGATGACTTATTTATATGTAAATGGAAGGTTTTTACCTATCAAAAGGGTTTGTTTTGGCAGGTCCCAGTACATACTTTGCACTGTCACAGTCAGGCTACAGTGGTAGGCCTGAAGCCATGTTTGCACTGTCACAGTAGTAGATTGAACAATAGGTGCTGCAGTCCATTGGTGGTGTTTAACTTCCAGACGCTGGGTTCACCTTGTACCATATACTGGAGACTTATTGGTGATTTTAATATTCCAATTAGGAATGTGCCACTTCAACCATTTCTAAAGGAAAAGTACAGGCATTAAGTTACTGAATAGGAGGGATAAAGTGCACAGAGTTCTAAAACCAGCGAAAATATTGGGTACAGCAAAATGCAAAAAAACAGAAATAACCACGCTGAAAAGGTAGATTTCCTACAACTATCATTGGCGCATTACTTTTTCCAGGCATTTTTTTAATGTACATTTTTTTAAATTCACCTTATTGGATTTTTGTCATTCTAGTGCCATTTCGTTTATTACATTATCCTCTATTTTTAAAATGAGAGTTTGGGGATTTTTTCCTTGTGTTGAGTTTTTGATTTTTTAAAACTGTTTTGGTACTTCTAAATGCTTTACACATTTTCTCTAAGTTAAGCCTGGCTAGTGTTTGCCATTTGCCACAGCTGCCATGTGTTAAACTCAGGTTTCAATGACTGAAACCTTTGCAACAGGTTAGTGACTTTATTTCTCTGGTGGACTACTATCCATCCCAATTAATAATTGACTTTTTTACATTATGTCACACAGTATAGAGTCACCATTCTCCAATATTACGTAACCCTCAGGAGGACATCTTATCTCCATTGTTACATCAAATTCAGCAGGGAGGGGGCTGAACAATTTCCAGTTTCGCATGACATTCAATATGGGTGTTACCAATATTCATTTTTAGAAGAGGGGGCAGGGAGGACACCAATTTTGAAGCTACTAAAATTATCATTCATTCTTAATACCATACAAGTACTTCAAACACTTCTATTCTTGGGCCTGTTCATCCGTATATATTTCACCTTACTGCTGTTGAATCTCCTGTCCCCCCTCCCCCCCCCAGCGTTCCCAGGGGGTGAGGAGAGGGGAGGTGGGTAGAAGAGAGTTTCGGCCCTCCTTCATCTGTTCATTCTGTCTGCATCTGTACCACATTCGCAGAAGGTTTCAGGTATCTAAGAATATATATTCAAGATGGACTCTGGTCCTGTGAGGGCAAGGAGTCCCGAGGAGCTGTGCTACATGGACATACATTCTACTCTGAACTGGGCAATGGTCAGGAAGAGGTCAGAGTGCTGCATCATACTGAAAGTAAAACAGCTTCTGCGCCAAACCACTTTTGACACACATACTTATGTCTGTGGTGATTAAATAAGGAATAATCTCAACAATATTCTACAAGTGCACTCATCTGGCGCATTATTGATTCAAAAGTTCAGTGTTTTTACTTCAGGGCAATAATTCCCAGGCTTGCAAGGGCGAACTTTCTTTTGGGTACGATTGTGAAGTTAGTCATTTCAAAAATATGCAAACTCCTTATTTTCTCCTGCTAATGATCAAATGACTTTCTACTGCTAGGGTTGAAGGTCAACATACCCCAAAGAACACTGAGCAGAATTGGACAACACTGCTATTATTACCCATGTTTTATATATGCTAATGCACACTTTACCACTTAGATATAAACTTGTGGAAATGTCATGTAAGCAGGCCCTTGCAGGCTTTACGACACTGTGAAACACTCAACTTAAAGGGGGGGGGGGGGCGTCAAATTAGTCCTAAGCCTAAGAATAACTGTGAGATATGGAAGTGTCAGGCGCCCTTCACCACATTCTGCAGGAATGCCATACCATTTTGTGTTATGCCACTGTGTGCAATCCACAAATCTACACTTGAGCATATTTTCTGTTTTGGAAAGGGCCAACATTCACTTATGTGTGTACATTGTGCTTCATCTGATTGAACATCAGTAAAATATGTTTCTCACTCATTTATCTCCAGTAACAATCATGACTTAAGATTGATTTGTATAGTAAATGGTATGATTGCAGTTATAAAAAAATATTCAAGTATCTCTAGAGCAATTAAACAAAAATAACCAATGTTGCTGTGCAATATCTGAAAATACCCTGGTACCATTTTTGGTTTAGAACGTAGCCCTATTTTTAGGTTTCAACTACTTGACAGTGCATGTGCTGTCTGTTGTGAGAAATTGTTAGCTTACAGTAGCCTTAAAGCTCACCCATTGCTTCTCACTGGTTAGTATCAGTGTCAATCTCATTTGCTGCCTTTTTATTCGTTATTGGGTGTGGGCTTTCCTTACTGTTCTTTTGTTTGTTCCTCACCTGGTGCACTGTGTCCTTATACTGTTTGCTTTTTCAGGAGCTATATTTATCTTTTTAAGGACCTCAAAAGACAGCATGTGTCTTCCAGCACTCTTCCTAGTGTGCTTCTTCACCCCTCTTCGTGCTTCTATCTCTCACCCATGCCATCCTCCCCTCCTTTTGTGATATGTTTGCCCTTGCATGCTTTGCCCACCTGTGTTGCTCTCCCACTGTGGGCTTATCCCTCTCCTAGCTCAGCTCCATAGTGCTGTCTCTCATCTGTTTGCTTTTCTCCCATGCCCTCCATGCTCCACGTTGCTCTCTCTTGCTCATTTGACCCCCCCACCTTCTCCATGTTGCTTACTTCCCAACCTGCACCCTCCATGTTGTTTCTGGCTTCCCATTCTGCTTCAGTTCCCAACATCTCTTCCATGCTGCTTCCACAGCCAGCTCTCGGGTTTATTACACCACCCACTTTGCTCTCATGTTGCTTCCGTGCCCCCCACCCGTGTTGTTTCCCCCACCTCATTACCCAAATACAGAATTGGCACATTCGTTTTTTTCTTTTTATTTGGAAATCCCAGTTGAATCGCAAATAAAAAGAAAAAAGAGGTGGTATCATTTTGTAGCCACATGCAAGCAGGGTGTGCACACTTGCAAAATGATGTAATAGGCTTTTTTTCCTATTAATGCCATGCTGCAAAGCATCAGGGATGTTGTACAGCATGGCTAAAAGGTATTGACAAAGTTAATATGTCCCTCAGACTAGAGCATTTGGCTTTATGCATGTTTGCTTGTACTGGTTGCCATCCAATGAGGGTATAACCCAATTGCTAACCAAGGTAGGCTCTTGTCTGTCGGAGGCTCAAGTCCATGGTTGGTCGTATCTATGAATAACTGGAATGTGACTGATTGGCTGTTGTTTTCAGGTTGTCCTCTGACATCACAAGAATTAGGCAAAATTATCCTCCTAATTGGAAAGGTCTACTTGAGGTGAACATCACCCTCACTGGAATAGGAAACGTCTTCCCATTGAGGTGGCTATCACTGCTAACCATCACCATGGTATACTGAGCCCTTGAATCGGGAGCTCTCTCCCTGTTCCCATGCGTTGAACTTGGCCCTTTCTGCTGGGTCATCCCCAAACCTTTTGCCTTCACCCTCCTGTTTTCGAAACCTATTTATTTTGTTGGCTTTTAGGTCTGTGCACACTTTTCCACTGCTTACCAGTGCTAAAGTGCTTGTGTTCTCTCCTTAAAGGGTGATGGAATTGACTCACATGCAATTGCCATACTTAATTTTATGTAAGTCCCTAGTAAGGTGGCACTACCATTACCGAGAGCCTGTAAATTAAATGCTACTAGTAGGCCTGCAGCACTGGTTGTGCCACCCACTCATGGAGCTCTGTAAACATGTATCAGTCCTGCCACTGCAGCCTTTTTGTGCAGTTTTAAACTGCCATTTTGACCTGGCAAAAGAAACCTTTTGCCAGGCCGAAACTCTCATTTTTAATACACATAAGTCACACCTACGGTAGGCCCTGGATTGCCTAGAGGGCAAGGTGCAATGTGTTTAACAGGTAGGCCATGTACTTTTAAGTTTAACATGTCCAGGATCTAAAAAATGGTTACATTATTTTCCACTACTGCAAGCCCTACCCATTCCATAGAATACAATTGGAGTTGCCTTATTACATTTAATAAGCTGTACTTTCCAAATGGGAAAATGTAACCTGATCATGTTTGGTGTCTTTGGAATTGTATGGAAAATCCTAACTTATGGTAAAGTCAGATTTTAAATTTCAATTTTGAAAATGTGACTTTTTATCTAAACCATTTGGTTCCTAGAGTCTGATCCTAGGTCACATGACTAGGTGTAGCTGGTAGTTGGTCTTTGTATATCGCTGTCAGATAATGAGACAAAGGAAAGATAGGTGTTGGCAAGATGGGTAACTCCGAGTTAAAGAGGGGGAGAAACCATCATGCTTGCATATCACAAATACTCCGCCTGATCACTCTCAGAAAGTGCTTGTCACTATGCTAGCTATTGTGACCTCAGACAAGCTGGGGCCAGGACAGGGAGGAAAGAGATACCTGACCCCCCAGGAGGGTATACACCTCTTAAAACTTTCGACAACTTCAAAGTGGGCACTGGGTATAAATATTGGACCTCAGACCCCAACTCTTCAGTACACTTCTTGACCTGTGTATTTTGAAGGAAGAAGAACTGCTGTGCTGCTGAAATGGCTTCCTCTCTGCTGGACTACTTCTCTGAAGAACTGCTGTGATGACCTGCTGTCTGCTGCCCTCTTGCCTGGGTGAGAAGGACTGGGCCTGCATCTCTTGAACCCAGAAACCCACAGTGATTCCAAGGGCTAGTTGGCTGGGCTCCCGATTGGAAGCCTAGGGGGCGCAAACGGCTTCCAACAGCCCTGCACCTGGATTCTGTCATCTGTGAGTCTACCCTGCCAAGTAGTGCAACCCCAACCCTGGGCCCTTGTAAGTGGGCTTAAGGAGCTCTGCCAGTCACTGTGTATCCAGCATAACCAACGCATCTCCGCTGCTGCACGGCACAAACCTGGGCAGATCCAACACATCACCACTGCTGCGTGGAGTGGACGAGTTGCAAAGACCCGCATCGCAGCCCAGTGGAACTGCCATTGTGCAATGCACCCTCAGCACTGGCCCTTACATACCTCATTGATGATAGCCTCGATGACGTCGCAGCCTCGCAGCTCCTCAGAACCTACACATCGCCTCAACTGCGTGACACATTCTCGACACCAGACTGCACATCACAAGCATTCATCGACAGGATCCTTGAGTACGATGCAGGACTACGCACCTCAGCCTCACCACATCTTGGAACAGATGCATCGCTTCAGCTGCACAACACTTCTTCAACATGATCCTCCCAAGTCTCCGCAAACAAGAGTTTAAGGTACTGTGTTCAGCTGGCCTGTAAAGGAATGCCTCTTTTTGCATGTTTACCCCCATCTTTGGACTGACGCTGCCGGTTTATCAACTCTGTAGACCTCAGTGCCAGTGTTCCAACCCATAACAAAGTGAATGTCAAATTGGCTGTCCCCAATTGGCTAACATAGAGTTATCGGCTGACTCCTCAGTCTTGTTAACTACTGAATATGACTACTCAGATTGGTACTATAAGGTATCAAACTTATTGTGGCATTAAACCAGACCTGATGCTCAATTCAAGTTTAATGGCACTAGTAAAGAAATGCAACTTTTATAAAGTTACTACTCCGTCACCCAGTTTGTCCATTGCCCTCACATGGTCACTGGTCACCAGGCAGCTTTCTGCCCTACTGAGGAGTATTGTGAACAACTCCCAGACTTAGGAACAATAGCAGCCTGCTACAGGGCAAGGCTTCACCTCTACTTCCCAGGAAGGCACTCAGGGTGTTAGACCAAAAGGTAGTGCCTTCTTTGGTGGGCGAATGACGATCACACTCCTGAGGAGCAGCACTTTGTTCAGGTAGATGGGCTGGTGACATGGACAGAAGAGGGAGACAAGTGCCCAAACTGGTTTTCCTGGCGGCATGTAGCCCACATGTAGCCTCAACTCTAGGGTGCACTACCAAGCTCCTAACAGCCAAGGAAGAGTCACAACATCTTGAGAGTGGGCAGAATGGGTCACTCTGGGATTACCAGATGCCACACATAGCCGGAGAGTCATCACTAAGAGAGAGGGGACCTGGTAGATCATTAGCTAGGGATGGCATCATCCCCTGAGGGCACTTTCTGGGAATAAATATGGCACCTCTGGCACCCTGAACCTCAGATCATGTAGGAACTGGAACAAGGACTGAAGAATGACTTCCCTGCTAACCCCTGAACTGCACAAAAAGAGGCTGCACCCTCTGCTGGACTGCACCTGCTGCACCTTTGGCTAGCATAGAGAGAGAGAGGCCTGAGTCTGTGGCTCCTGACTTGGGAAAAATTTGTGTCTCAGCTCCAGACCAAAGAAGTGGCTCCAAGGGTCAGTTGGCTGTCCCCCTGGAATGAGCACCAGGATCATCAAACCTACAGCAGCCCTCCTCATGTCTGTAGACACTTCAGAAGAATCTCCACTACTGCTGCTGGGCACCCCAAGAGGCCAATCCTCAATGGCCAAAAGCTACACCCAATTCACCCAGACCCTGGAGTGTCATCAGAGTCCAGATTGGTCACTCAAGAGGGACACCACCCTCCAAAAAAGGTAATCACTGGGACCACTGTGCACAGAGACCAGTAGTTCAACTGCATCTGGGCTTCCACTGTCTGAAAGAGGACTTCAATGGAACCCCAGCTCTGGGCCGAAGGCACCCGTGGACTGAAGAATAACCACAAAGTCACCCCCACTGACCACACAGCACCCAGAGCATTTTTGAGTATTTTTATATTTCCTGCATCCACAGCATGAGGACCACTCCATTGAAGTCTATAGCGGCCGTGATGTACAGTTTGGAACTGAACTGGAAAATTCTTTGGTGGCCAGCTAACTGTCCAAATACATTCTCTCTGTCAGATGACCTTGATGCAGCACCAAAGCTAGAAGAGGTATAAAAGCTCCACAGGGTCATATGACGAAATCAGGCTCACAGCTGACAGCAAGAAGCCGTGCGCCCTGGTCCTCCTAGACCTGTCGGCGGCGTTCAACACGGTTAACCACTGTCAACTCCTGACATTGGCATCTGTGGGACGATACATCATTGGATTACCTCCTTCCTAACAGATCGCACCCTAAAAATTCAGATGGGTGATTGTGTGTCCGACAGGGGGGCGATAACCTGTGGAGTCCCACAAGGGTCTGCACTGTCCCCACTTCTGTGTAACATCTTTCACAGACCGCTAGTGAGGAACTTGGCCCGGATGGACTGCCAGGTGTTTGACTACACTGACGGCACACAAATTATTTTACAAATTGACAACACCCCACAAGCCCACACACTTTTGCAAGACACACTGAGATACGTGGTAAACTGGATGACAGCCAACTCACTTAAGGTTAACCCAGACAAAACAGAGGTATTGGTCATTACTACGGACAGCAACCAGTGGACCAACCAATTCTGGCCACAAGAGCTGGGAGACACTTAGTCTACAGCACCGGTGATAAAACGCCTGGGTATTAAAGTAGATGCCAACCTCTCACTGTCCAACCAAGTATCCACCGTGTTTGGGACCTGTGTGGCCCTTCTAAGGCCGTTGAGGAAACTATTACCTCTCCTCTCATTTTCTACCATGCAGACAGTGGTGACCGCTTTGATCATGTCACGACTAGATTATGGTAACTTGCTTTACATTGGCGGACCCTATAAGCTGCTAGGCAAACTTCAGGTTGTGATTAAAGATGCAGCCAGGCTGATCTTCAAGCTCCCCAGACGAACACGGGCCACTCCCCTGCTGCAAAAACTTCACTGGCTCCCTGTCAAACAGAGAACTAGATTCAAGGGCCTTTGTATCGCCCACAAGGCCCTGCATAGACAGGCCCCAAGATACATCAGAGAGCGCCTTGGGAAATACGTCCCCTGCCGCACCCTAAGGTCATCCATGGGTGGCCAGCTAACCTGCCCACGGTTTAACTACACGACTAAAGGAGGGCAAGACTTTTCTCTCCTCATCCCGCAACTGTGGAATAAGCTGCCAGGCCACCTTCGGTTCGAAAAATCCTTCCTTCCAAGCAGGAAGAAACTGAAGACTCTCCTCTTCACAGAAGCCTGGGCATAACACAGACCAATTAGGGGTTAACATTCACTCGTGGGGACTGTAGCTGTTTTTCTCCAAGCGCTTAGAGACCTGCTGGTATTAAGCGCTCTACAAATCACAATTAACATTAACATTAACATATCTGCCTCCTTACCAGTTTGGAGGCACCAGGATCTACCAGAGTTGCGGTGTACAAATGCCCAGAGCACTGGACCACCAATTGTAAAAACCCTGCAGAAGAGTCCACACAAGACTTCCGAAGCTCCTGAAGCAAGCACAGATCAAGGGACATTGAGACACCTGAGACCCACTTCCTGAGCAGGCCAGCTTTCCAGAGATCGCCTCTACAAGTTGGCCTGCTCCTCACCGCGAGGACCTCAAGATGCACGACACCTGGCTGGCCTGTGCGTTCTGCTCCCGGACCCACTGGTCCCAGCACTCATAGACCAGCCCTGCTCCAATGGTCCCCAGGCCATTGTGACCTCCCTCTAAGGAGACCCACCGGACTTACCTGTAAGTCCTGCTGTGCAGTGCTTTTTCAAGTGCCCCCCTTCGTCTTTTCCCCCCAACTTCCAAGACCTCAGCACCTCTGCTCCCAGCTGATCTGGGATACTCCCGAACTTCTCCTGCTGGAACTTTGGACTCGTTACCGACATCAACCTAAACCGAGAAGGTGAACTTCATAGAAACCTTGCCTGGATTTCTTGCATTTTTCTGCTTTTTCCCCATTGTTTGATATGGTGTGTAATTGCTCTTAGAAGTGATATATTTTTCAAACTTTGAAAAATCATAACTTCGAAAGGGCTTACCTTAGGACTGTGATTTTGGTCCTAAAAATTATATAAAAATCGATGATATTTTTACAAATTGATTTCGGATTTATTCTTGAGTGTGCATCTCATTTATTGCCTCTATGAGCTCTACAAATGCTTAACACTACCCTCTGATCAGCCTAACTATGTACCCACACTACCACAAAAAGACAGTTAGTATTATTTCCTTTTAACTCTACGTGCTTTTTGGGGACCTCTCGCACTCTTTACATAGTGTACTTAATTTAAGTGCACTGTACAGAGAGGTGGATTCCTACAGCTGAGCACAGGTTAATTTAGGGTTGGCTTGTGCCTCACCCTGACAAGCATTGTGCTTGCTGCTTAGACAGGGTGCACACCCCAGTCAACCACCAATGTAATTTCTTACACCATGCAATTAGGAGAGAGAATATTTACAGCTGAAGACATATGGATGCTGATCATCTGGAATAGGAGACATGACAATTTTCATTGTTATACAACTCAGTAATAGAGTCACCAATCTCCACTGTCATGTGACCCTCAGGAAGACTCCATTTCTCCATTTTTAAATCAAAATCGGAAGCAGGGACTGAAAAATGTCCAGTTTCATATGACATTCAGTATAGGTGTTACTCATATTCATTTGTAGAACAGGGGCAGGGAGAATATCAATTCTGAAACTTCTAAAATGATCACTCATTTGTAAACACCTTACCACTGCTACAAAACACCTCACTTCAGTGGGCCTTTGCACTCACAGATATTTAACCTTACTGCTTTTGAATCTCCATTCAAATCTCGGTACTCTATGTCCAATTATTTCAAAATATTCACCAAAATCTAAAACTTTGAAAATAAAGCAGAGCAAAATTAAATCATCAACAGAAACAGCTTCTATTTGCAGGATGGGGTTGTGTTCAACCTTTTTTTTTTATTGAGCAGAGCAGAGAACCAAACAAAATAACAAAACATTGGTCGTCAAGGAGCAACAGCACTCATATTTCCAAATTTAACGCACATATATCATATATACAATTAAACAGATGTCCAACACCTATATCATATATACAATTAAAATCTGGAATCCTTCAGACAGAGATACACAAAAAAAAAAAAGAGTCCGGAATACCCTATGGTCATAAACATCCAGAAAGCAATTAATTACACCCTCCACATCTAAAACTACCCTAAAGTGACTAGTGCCAAGTAATCGTCAAGAATACAAGTAAATCAGTTGGTTCATCAGTAGCTTTTTTTTTTACCTTCTCTTTTCCCCCTTTTTCCTTTTTTTTTTCCCTCTCTCTTTTTTCCCCTCTTCCTTTTTCCCTTCATTTACAAAATCTTGGCATTATAACTTCTAAAGTGCAAACGTGTTAAAGTGCTAAAATTCCTAAAATACAGCCAAGTTGTCAAAGAACTTCCAAACCACTGCAAGCCTTTTTATTGCACCAACCCGTTTAGCATATGCTTCCTCAAATCTCCTTATTCTTGCCATTTTGTTTACCCATTTTTGGTAAGATGGAATCTCTTCCGACCTGCAATTTTGCAGGATTAGTGAGCGTGCTACTGTAGAACAGATTGATATATAGGTCTCTTCAGCTTTTATCAAATCTGACTTAGCTTTGGAGAGTCCAAAGAGAGCCACTTCTGTCTCAGGGTTGATCTTTTTTTTAATTGACTGGCTCATTGCAAAAAAAATGTCTTTCCAAAAGGTCTCAAGCTTCGGGCATGTATAAAATATGTGAAGCCAGTCTCCCTCACCTTGGGAGAGACATCGAAAGCATTTATTATCTACTTCCGGATGACATTTATTTAGTTTTTTAGGAGTATAATAGGCCAGCCATCGTGACAAGAAGGCCATCCTTTTAAAACTAGCCGCTCTTAGGTCCTTGCTTCCTAATTGGGCTATAGCCTGCCATTCCTGATGAGAGAGGGAACAATTTGTCTCGCAAGTTATTTTCCCCAGCAGTTCATCAACCAAGGGGAGTGCCTTGTGCTTCATGAGTAAGGAATACCAATTTCCCACTCCCTTCAATTTTACTTTGAATAAAGCATAAGCCAGTTGAGTTGGAGCCCCGCTTAACGGGAATATATATATTTTTTTGAAGTTTGTAATCTGCATATATTCCAAGAACCCTGGCTTAATTCGGTTTCCTGCCCTACATAGTACTCCTTCCCAAGAAATCACTGTATTACCAATAAGAAACTGGCCTAGTTTTTCAAAGCCAATATCTTTCCATCTCTTAACATGGCTTGAATGAATATGTAGGCCGAATCCCCTGCATTCATCTAATTTCAAAAAGGCAAACCCGGAGACGTTTGCCTGTTTAAACAGTAACTGGAGTTGGATGTGTTCAACCTTTTTCCCGAATCTTTAATTTAATTTATAATGTTTCAGGAAGAGTGCAAGTCCACATCTTTGGTTTGAAGCTACTCTTCCACTTCCATGAGCTCAACAACCATCAGTGTTGTGCAAACGCCAGTTGTTATAACAGAGCATGGCTTGGAAGTTGGCAAACCCATGAATGTACGACTCAAGAAGGGCATCCTTCTCACACACATTTATGGGTCTAGGTGTCAGCACTGGCACTGACTTTTGTCCCTCAAAGCAGTTGTCTAAGGATATCTGGTTTATCCACGGTGCCCCATGGTACCCTCACTCAGAAAACAAACAAGACCAATTCGCTCACCCTACTCAGACTGGAGCTTGGTATCTCCTTATGCTCCATCTACAGGTTATCCCATTAATGTATTGTTTTCTTGCATTGGCATTAAAACACTTCATACACAATAAACTACAATCTCACACACATGATCAACACACCTTGAGAAACAATTAGAATTGTTAATAAATGTCCCAGTTAACTAAAAGATGAGTATCGTTTTAATTTAATGTCATTTATTCTACCAGTTTTGTGCCAAGTGGAATCACATAACAAGTCTTAAGCAAGTACTTTTTCCAAAGGTTCAGATTGACAGTTGCTAAAACCTAATAGCACCAGAATGGATCAGTTCATGGACAATTTTATACACCTGTACAGTCACTCAAAGAAAATTTTATATTTCTGAGAAAACTGTGGAATCTATATTAATTGATATAGATTCAGATGCATGGTATTAAAAGGCAATATAGCTAGCTGGAAGTGTTTTTACCAGTGAACAACTCATTCCCACACTGCAAATACAAGCCAAGGGCCAGATTTATCAGCACTATGCTCTGGGGTAAAATCATCACAAATGATGCAAAGCTGTGCAAAATGTTAATTTGGGATTTGCTTACTAGAAGGAAGGTTGCTGAAAAGTAACACAAAGTAGATCTGCCCACTAGTTTGTGCTACCTGGTGCTACTTTGCAGCATGGGGATGGCCAATCAATCAGGGGTTTGTAAAGCGCGCTACTCACCCGTGAGGGCTCAAGGCGCTGGGGGGACCAGCTCTAGATCAGTCGAAGAACCAGGTCTTGAGGTCCTTCTTGAACGTGTGCATGGTCGAGGAACGTCTGATGTTCACAGGAAGCTTGTTCCAGGTCTTGGTTGCGATGTAGGAGAAGGCTCTCCCGCCCGTTCTGTTTCTGGGGATGCGGGGGACCTCTGTCATGGTGAGGTCGGTGGAGCGGAGGTTCCTCTTGGGTACGTGGAAGGATATTCTCTTGTTGAGGTATTTGGGTCCGATGTTGTTGAGGGATTTGCAGGCATGGGTGAGGAGTTTGAAGGTGACCCTCTTCTCGACAGGGAGCCAGTGGAGGTCTCGTAGGTGGTGGGTCATGTGTTCGTGACGCGGTGTCTCGAGGATGAGTCTGGCTGCTGGGTTCTGGATAGTTTGGAGTTTGTGTAGCAGGGTTATGTTGATCCCGGCGTAGAGTGCGTTGCCATAGTCCAGTCTGCTGGTTATGAGCGCATGAGTGTCGGTCCTTCTGCAGTCAGGGGGATCCACTTGAAGGTCTTGTGGAGGATGCGCAGGCAGTTGAAACTGGTGGAGGCAACAGGGTTGATCTGGCGGTTCATGGAGACGGTGGAGTCGAGGATGATGCCGAGCTTTTGTGCATGGTTTGTAGGAGTGGGTGGATTCCCGAGGGAGGCGGGCCACCAGGCGTTGTCCCAGGCGGGGGTGCAGGGTCCAAGGATGAGGACTTCTGTCTTTTCTGAGTTGAGTTTCAATCAGCTGTCCTTCATCCAGGTTGCCACATTCTTCATTCCTTCCTGTTGTCTTCTGGATTCTTCGTGAGCGAGAGGATGAACTGGGTGTCGTCAGCGTAGGATACAATGCTGAGCCCATGCTGATGATGGTGGGGAGGTGGGCCATGTAGATGTTGAAGAGCGTGGAGCTGAGCGATGATCCTTGGGGCACACCACAGTTGATATCCGTGGGTTCGGAGAGGAAGGGAGGGAGTCTGATCCTCTGGGTTCGGACGGGGAGAAAGGATTGGATCCAGTCGAGGGCAGCTCCTTGTATTCCTACGTCGTGAAGTCTGGCTGCGAGTGTATGGTGTGAAACCGTGTCGAAGGCTGCGGAGAGGTCTAGAAGGATGAGGGCTGCAGTATGTCCCTGGTCGAGTAGCATTGCGGATGTCGTCAGTGGCGGCGAGGAGGGCGGTCTCGATGCTGTGGTTGCAGCGGAATCCAGAGTGGGAGGCATCCAGGATGGAGTTCACTTTGATGAAGGCGGTGGAACGTGGGTGTGCTCACAATACCTCCCATGGGGTTTGAAGAAAAGCCCAACTACAAACATTTGTAGACCTTTGCACCAACAAATATGGCCCCTTGAGGCAGGCACAACTTCGGACAAAAGTTTTATTTTCTCCAAACCTTTTCCAATTTGAATGAGTGCTGCTCTATGCAGTCCATATACAAAGTGGGAAAGATTTAAAGTCAGTCTAAGCATAGTATTTTGTGCTGGAAGGGTTACTCTCCAGTACACATTCTATATTAGAGTCACACAGACACCTTTTAACTATGGTGCAAAGGTTTGTTTGAGGCTAAAGGCAGGCAAAAGGTGTGCCACCACTTGTGAAGAAAGCAGCAGTGCCATATCTTAGTAGATCTGGTGCTATTTTGCTCTCTCTTATGCGATGTAGCCCAGCACCTTAGGTTCAGGGGTGGCTCCTCTTCTAAGGTGGAGGAGCATCACCCCATTGACTTTCAGCACTGCAAAAAAGGAAAAATAAAATGATAATAATGAGAGGTTATCATCATTTTATTTTTCCGTGCTGAGGCAGTTTTGTGGGGTGGAGCTAGGCTGGGCAGCACAGGGGGAGGAGTGGTGGCACTCTCTAAGTGCCCATGACTGTTTGGCCGTCAGTCCTGGGCCGACCAAACAGTCATGCGCATTATGCATGTTTTCCACCCAGGCTGTAATCACTCACGCTGTATTACAGTGTGGGTGGAGAACATTCCTGGGCTTCCATTTTCTGTCTGAGCACCAAGCCACGGCGCTCAGACCAATCACAATGCTGCATTTCAGCATTGTGATTGGCTTTGATTGCCTAGGCGCTTCCTATTCTCAGAGAAGCCAGGAAGAGTACGGAGGCGGCCAGCTGGCTGGCCAGCGGGTAAGTCAACTTATTTTTTACACACCCCCTTCCTGCTCCCCCGCCCCACTACAGTTTCGAGGGAGAGGCTGCCACTGCTTAGGTTTCTGCAATATGGCGTGTGACATGTTAATAACTCTGCTCCTAGGTGGTTGTTTCCTCCAAAGAACTTCCCACATTAAGTTTACCTTCCTATATATCCTCGGGGCTAAACATGGTTGCCTCATATCCAGCAATCAATGTGTTACATCTATGGCTGGAGATGTGCGGTGCATCAGAGCTGCCTTGGAGATCATCCATGGTATGTAGACATCTTCCTCCATTTTGGCCAAGCCTTCACCTCTGTGTTAGGTCTTCAATCATGTTGCATGACCTTATTGGTGAAACTCAACTTCTGACCTCTGTTTCAGCAAGATCGACGCCTCATCTTGTGTGGAACTACTTCACATAACTTTTAGTTAAACCTTTACACATCATCTGGGAGATAAGAGAACCACAATAGTACAAAACCAGACTCGGATTGATTACACTAAGAAACATCAGACTAAAGTGAAGAAAATACCTATCGATGGAAGGGGAAATTCGGTTACTTTTTCTCGCCCCAAACAGTTCCTTGTAACAACACAGTCAATTTTAATGCGCGCCGTTCTCTGTTTCCCATCATCGTAGTAGATTTTAGAGAATAAATTAATTATAAAACTGAGGTAAGTTACCTTATGGTCTTTCTCACTATTTTCCCGCATAGAAACTAACATATGTGTAGTCATTATGAATTCAGGAGTGAAAACATCACCTAACACTCTTTACCTGACAGCTTCATATTTATTTTGAAGGTTCCAGCATGCTGCGTCTAAAGATGCTGTGCCAGCACAAATGCTCCTAAGGAATATTTCCCAACTTTAGCCACCTGGCAGTCCATCAGCAAACTTTATATTACATATTTTTCTTATATCCTTGTCAGGCTTTTAAGAGTTTTGACCAGTTTCCAACCCCATAATTTGCTGTTTTTATGTTTCAAGTGCCATATTTAAATTAAACATGTGTCACTTATCTGGCATCTATCCATGAGAAGATGTTTTCCATAGCAGGTGTGACACTCACCAGCTGCCACCTAAAAACACTGTTGTAGCAGTGCTTTTCGAGACAAGCCATATCGCAGCACTTTCCTGTATGTTTTAATTTTATTGTCAGCAATTCTCAAGCGTCTACTAAAGAAGCAGCACCACGAACATCCCACCATCTATACGACCAAGATAAAAAAAAATACGAAAACGCACACGTCTACCTGAAATAGATCAGTTATATGCATTTCAAAATACATCTATCAAATGCATGCCTGCAATTTAACACGCTTTATTTGTAATGTCTATTTCCAAGAAGCACATTCATTGACAACAAACAGCTAATCAGTGTGAATATCATATGTGTGGAGAGTGCTTCCTGCAACAGTCCTACGTTCATTTTATGATCTGTGTGCTGTGCAACCCTTACTGGTGTTTAGTGAACATGGATAATAAACTCAGGTTGCATAATGTAATGCAATCCATCTATGACCATTACACTGATTTATGTAGCAGGCTGCTTCTGCTCTTTTGACACAGTATTACACAATCAGCGCTCTCTGTTTGCTCGAACCCCACGAGCAAAGGTTTTAAAGCAGAACTGATTAATTATTACTTAAACCATGGAGCTGATTATGATGTCAGTCGGAAAGGCTCTGAATTGCATTCAGTGTCTTCGAATCCGATTCAGAAGCCTTTTTTACGACCAAATTATACACATTTCCAGATGAATTCTGGTTTCAGGGCTGCCCTGTAAATACTGTATTTAGGGGGCATTTTAGGGGTCTTGGGGTAGTAGCCAATGGGCTACTGTCAGGGTGACTGCACCCATAGTGTGCTCACCCTACGTGGGGGAGTGGGATCAATCCCTGACCCTGATTTGGAGGAAGCCTGCCATCAGCAAGATGGCGGGCACTGAAGTGTGGGCTTCACCTCGCCTCCCCCACCTGAGGGGTAGGGTTGGCAGAAGTTGGCACACCTTCTGGCTGTCCTGATTTTTTCCACCTGTCTTCCCTCCGATAAAAGGGTGAAACAGGAAGGGGGCCTGCTCCAGATAGCAGGAGAGGCTGGGGGTCACGTTGCAAAGGTCACAAGGCCTTAGAAGCTCCCTGCCACAGATAGCTCTTCCTGACTTGGGGGAGGTGTGAATACCTCTGCCCAGGAAAGGCTTTGTGTCTAGGCCCAGGGAATGAAGGTTCCCACCCCAGGTATCCAGAAAGCCATCTCGTGGTGGCAGGCTGGTGTTCACCAGTCAGAAATGCACCAGTGGTTGGTTTGGTTCAGGGGTGCCCCCTAGAAGAGATCCCTGAGTGCATGGAGTAATAAATCTGACACTGGAATCAGTGCAGGTTTATTATTCTGAGATGTTTGATTGCAAACATTTTACGATTTAGTAAAGTCATTATGGTGCTAGGAAACTCGTAATGACCAGTTTCTAAACCATATACTCAGGATGGCTTTACTGGGCACTTATGATATCTAAGAATGGCCTTTGATATTATAGGGACCTGTCTGCTCATGCAACTATATCCTCACATGAGGTATGGAGTACCCTGCCTTTAGGGTGACTTACCAAGGCCTCTTGCAGTACTGGGCAGGCATGGCATACAGGGATGTATGCCATGCCAAAACTTCACTTTTAGCTTCACCGCGACATGCAGGCTGCAATAGAAGTGGTGCATGTTTGTTGTAAGAGGTCTCTGAGGGTGGCATAATACATGCTGCAGCCCACATAAGCCTTTCCCTGGCCACCATGCCCTCGGTGCTATTGGTACCTCTTACAATGGACTTACAGGTAGGCAAGAGTTCTGCCAATTGTGGGAACGTGGTATAGGGTTAGGAAAAGAGCACAGGCCCTGGGTCCCTGATTGACTGGGCCCCAAGGCACACTCAGTCAAAGTGCATCAGAAATCTGGCAAAAAGTGTGTGTGGTGGGGTTCCTGCAACAGAAACTCGCTATCCTACACTATGCAAAAGATCTAAGTGTTATTTAGCCTCTTTTTATCTGGCATTTTTATTTATGTTTGTTATGTCATGTGAACATTTTAAATGGATCATGCGCCATGGTAGGGCCCAGAAAGAAGGTCTTTTCATAGTAGAGTGTTGAACTAAATAAATAATACAAACTACACCCATTTATTTGAGTCATCCTACTGCTTTTGGTAAATCTGTGGATTTAACCAGTTGAGTGGTCAAAGCCAACTCTATGAGTGGTTATAATCAGGGCTACTGAAATTAGGCACGAGAAGGACCAAATTATGCATCTGGGTTTAAAATTCTACAGCAACAAAAAGGCTCACTATGCAGCCTAACAGGGAACATTTCATGATAGTATTACCTCATTATTTTGTCATTACAAGTTAACACTATCTGGGCTAATGTTTCACCTCAATACTGTCGGATGTATGCCATTACAATGGAAGAAAATACCACACATGCCTTTACTATGCATGTTTTACAAAGCATGCCTTTACAATGCAAGTAAGTATAACTAACGTAAGTTTTATATATATAAAAATATATTCACTGAAAAAAACAAAGGTTACAGGGACGTTATAGTTAGGCTCAGATTTCACATGGACAAAACAAGAGAAATTCAGCAGTTATAGTTAGCTGAGCTAGCTATAACTTGCGCCCCTCGCAATGCAGTGCTTAAGACCTCACATATTACATCATTCATGACATGGTCAGTGCCATCACTGATGACATCGCTGATGACATCTCAAATGACATCACTGATGACATCCAGCCATGGTCCATGTAGGTAACTGTGGTGGGGCGGTGGGGTCGTGTAAGGGGGGATTTTGAGGCAAGATGCTGCGAAAAATTAAATAAATAATTTATTTTCCCTCAGCATCGTCCTTCAAAATCCCCCCTTACAAGGCCCCACCACCCCACTGCTGTTACCTGCACGGACCGTGGCTGATGACATCACTGATGACATCATCCAGTGACTATAAGTGCTTAAAATGTTTATGAGTGTTAAATATATATTCCAAGATGTATTGATGAATCAGTGGATGTTTGAGTGCCTGCATGAATGATTCAGTGGGCTCGTGACTGACTGTATAAGTGAGTGGCTAGGTGTCTCAGTGTATGCGTGAGTGACTTGATGTGTGAATGTCTCTCTCATGAGGTTCTGTATAGGTGAGTGATTGGTTGTCTGAGTACATGTTTGAGTGTCTAAATGTCTGTGTGGATGGGTGAGGGTGTGTGTAACTGCCTGTATGGATGAGTGCATGGGTGAGCCAGTAGCTCTATGGGTGAGTGAGTTTGTGTATGGCTGTGTCAGCAAGTGAATGGATGTGTCAGTGGTATATGGGCGGGTAACTGCATATATGAAAGGAAGTATAGGTGAGTGTTAGAGTATATGAGTGACTGTATGTGTGACATCGAGAGTGGCTGTATGGGTGAGTGTGTGGCCGTGTCAGTGACTGTATAGGTGACTGAGTATGTGTTAGTATCTGTATGAATAAATGAGTGGGTGTGTGTATAACTCTTTAGGTGAGTAAATGGCTGTGTGATTGACTCTATAGGTGAGTGAGTAGCTTTATGAGTGACTGACTGTGTGAGTGGCTGTATGGGTGTACGAGTGGATGTATCAGTTGCTGTATTAGTGAGTGAATTGGTGTATGAGTGGCTGTATTCGTAACTAAGTGGATGTAGACCTATGAATCAGTAAGTGGGTGTGTAAGTACTGGTATAGGTGTGTCAATGGTTTTGAAAATCCTAGTGTAGAAGTTGGAGCGAGTGTATGAAAGGCTATATTGAGGTGTAAGTGGGTACATCAGAGATTCTGTGGATGATGTCATCAGTGGTGTCATCAGTGATGTCATTTGAGATGTCATCAATGATGTCATTGACCATGTCATGAGTGATGTAATATGTGAGGTCATAAGAAATGCATTGTGGGGCGTAAGTTATAGTTAGCTTGGCTTACTATAACTGCTGAATTTCTCTAGATTGTGCGTGTGAAATGTGAACCTAACAATAACGTCCCTGTGATCTTTGTTTTTTTAGTGAATTTCTAAGGTTTTTTCAATTCTATTTCCAAACTATAATGGCCCTGTAGCATTTTTTTTTCCACTGAACTTCTAAGGTTTTTTAAATGTTAATTCCTAACTATAATGTCTCTGCAACCTTCCTCGTGAATGTACACTGTGGTGGCCTAGGCACATTAAGTGGAGTAGGACTAGAAATCCTAATGAAGGATACCTTTGCTGAGTTGATGATGCTTTTCCCTGACACTGTCTTGGTGTACTCTAACATATGTCAAAGAGAGAAATTAAAGTCATCTAATCAATTCTGTCAATAGATCGACAAAGCCAGGAAACATGTTAATAAAACTGTTTATGCATACCTCAGAGACTATCGCATGGGCTGTATCTATAACAACAATCTGCATTTTGACATGCATGGAATTTATAGAAATGATGCAGTGCACTTTCCAGATGAAGGCAACAGGGTGTTTCTAAGTAACCTGAAACTCTGCATCCAGTCTTGTGTAGCAGTCATATCCACACAACCAACTCAACGGCTCTTGTCAGAGCCACCCCAGCACTCGAAATAGTTGGAAGTTTTTTCTAAAGTTTTTTTTGTTTAGTTTTTGATAATCTTCACAATGACGTTGCGAACACCACAAACACATTGCAAAAACGGAAAACAAAATCAGACATTCAGTGACCACCAACACATCCAAATATTATATAAGAATATCCATCCCCAGCATTGCACTACACATATTACCATATAAATCGTTCTTTCAAAGCATGTTTAAACTCATATAGTTGTTGTCCTAAGTTTCTTTAAAAAACATTTTTCAGTCCTATTTTCCATTTTCGCAGTTATTCGGGGCATCACGATGTCACCATTAACGTCGACGATCATGCCTTTTCCATAAAGTGAAAGCACATATAAGTACACACATTACAGTATTTTACACATTAGGGGTTTATTAATGTACACTTCAAACTCATGTTTTTCAAGAACAACCAGCTCTAAAACCTATTTTTGTTTTCGTGGTGAGGCCGGTGATCACAATGACGGTGATTGCGATCCCCGCAGTTACATCGTGAAAACAGAAAACAGAAGCAGGAATTCAAAACCCACCACTGCATAAAGAAATTATAATTATATAATTAATTATAACCATCACACTTCATAACTCACTATATAAATAACTCTTTAAAAACATTTATCAGAATCTCAATATGCCTATAACAATGCATATTAATGATTCACTGATATATTTTTTTATACTCCTACCAATCTTCGCAATGCGTTTGCGATAGTCGTAATTTGAGATGTCATCAGTGATGTCATCAGTGATGTCACTGACCATGTCATGAATGATGTAATATGTGACGTCATCAGCAGTGCATTGCGGGGCCGAATTTCTCTGGTTTTGTACGAGTGAAATGCCCAACTAACTATAACGTCCCTGAATCCTATGTTTATTTCATTGAATTTCAAAGTTTTTTTAAATGCTAATTTCTAACTATAATGTCCCTGAAACCTATGGTTTTATCAGTGAATAAATATATGTATATATATGTATATATATATTCACTTAAAAAACCATAGGTTTCACACATGGTATAGTTAGCTGTACATTTCACTCGTAAAAAACCAATGAAATTCCACGTTATAGTTAGATCAGGTAACTATAACTTGCGCGCCCACAATAAACTGCTGATGACGTCACATAGTACATCACTCATGACATGGTCAGTGACATCACTCATGACATCAATGATGACATCTGAAATTACACATTGTGGATTGCGGTCGCGCAAGTTATAGTTACCTGATCTAACTATAACGTGGAATTTCATTGGTTTTTTACGAGTGAAATGTACAGCTAACTATAACATGTGTGAAACCTATGGTTTTTTAAGTGAATTTGCAAGGTTTTGTAAATGATAATTCCTAACTATAACGTGTGTGAAACCTATGGTTTTTTCAGTGAATTTGTACGTTTTTTTAAATGCTAAGTTATGTATTTATTTTTTATTTTTTTTTCTGTTTTTTCACTATGCGCACACCCTGCGCGCACGGTGCGCTTCGCGCACCGAGCGCCCACGTTGCGCAGTCCATGCCGTGCGCGCCTCGCCTTTTTTTACGCAGTAACATTTGTTTCTTTCTCCCTTGTGGGTCCTTTAATTTATTTAATAAATGTGATTGTTACTTCTTTATTTTTTTATTTTTTATTTTTTTTGCCGTGCGCGTACGGTAAGCTTACCGTACGCGTACCCCGCGATTTTTTTAAAAAATTATTAATTTTATTTTTCGTACTTTTGGGTCCTTCTTGGACCCCCTGACAAACACTAGGGGGTCTGCAACTCTCTTCGTTGCCCCCGTTTCACGTTCCCCACCTTTGTTTCTCAGTGCGAGAGACAGAAAATGGCGGCCGCCACTTCCTGATTTCGACCGATTCGAATGTTTACAGTCATGTAACCACCAATCAGAATTGAGCTCGCGCACGGCACCGTACGCGTACGGTAAGCTTACGGTAAGCGCACGGAGCGCGCTTACAGATATATATATTGATTTAAATGCTATTTTCTCAGGACCAACTGAACAGATTTACACCAGACCTACAAAAGGCACATCCTTGACCTGAGGACTACCTCTCTGCCAAATTTCAAGTAATTCTGTTCAGCCGTTCGGGCTGTAGCTGTGTCTAAAGGTCCTATGGAAAAATGCATGGGGAAAACGCGTTTTGGGACCCCCCTTTTTACTCAGCCCCCGCTTGACGAATCCCCCCGAGACTTTCAGGGTAGGAGCGGAGCGTAGGGCCCCATTAGTTTTGAAAATTTCGCGAGGATTCGTCGACCGGCGCCAAAGTTATTCCAAATAGAATGTTGCGGATTTCCTATGGAAACTCGGTCCTAACTATAACTATCTACTGGCGACCGCCAGTAGATAATATATATATATATATATATATATATATATATATATTACCTACTGGCGGTCGCCAGTAGGTAGTTATAGTTAGGACCACGTTTCCATAGGAAAACCTCAACATTCTATTTTGAATAACTTTGGCGCCGGTCGACGAATCCTCGCGAAGTTCTCAAAATAGGTGGGGCGCTACGCTCCGCTCCTACCCTGAAAGTCTCGGGGGGATTCGTCAAGCGGGGGCTGAGATAAAAGGGGGGTCCCAAAACGCGTTTTTCCCATGCATTTTTCCATAGGACCTTTAGAACGAGCTACAGCCCGAACGGCTGAACAGAATTACTAGAAATTTGGCAGAGAGGTAGTCCCTATGTCAAGGAAGTGCCTTTTGTAGGTTTGGTGTAAATCTGTTCAGTAGATTCTGAGAAAATAGCCTTTAAATCAATATATATATCTGAGCCTGCTTACGGTACGCTTACCGTACGCTTACGGTAAGCGTACGGTGGCGTGCGCGAGCGCGATTCTGATTGGCTCTTAGATCTTAGTAAACATTCGAATCGGTCGAAACCAGGAAGCGGCGGCCGCCATTTTGTGTATTTCACTCTGAAAAAAAAGAGTGAAAACAAGGAAAGGGGGCAATGAGGAGAGTTACAGACCCCCTAACATTTGTAAGGGGGTCAAAGAAGGACAGAAAAGTACAAAAAAAACATTTATTGATTTAAAAAAAAATCACGGGGTACGCGTACGGTAAGCTTACGGTAAGCGTACGGTAAAAAAAAAAAAAAAAAGATAAATGAAAAGCAGATTTAAGAGTTTAGAAATTAGGGAGCTCTAAAAAGAGCTGTTGTGTTTATGAAGTCATTTTTTTAGTGGTACCTACAAGTAAGTACCGATGCAGAGTCTAAGGTTCAAGAGGAAGACTCTGTTCCCTTCATCATTGAAGTGCACACCATCTCCTCTATAAATGTCTTGCATGTCATAACGCAAGTTGTTGTGGTAAATGGCACCCATACCATAGTCACGGAGGAAAGCAGAAACAGATTTGTTGACGTGCTTTCTTGCTTTGTCAATCTGTGGACAGAAATGATTGGACCAGTTCCATTTTTGCCTTTGGCATATGTTGGAAAACACAAAGGCAGTTTTAGGGAAAAGTGTAAACAGTTGTGCAAAGGTGTCCTTCATAAGCATTTCCAGACCTACCCCAGTCAAAGTGCCTAGGTCATTGCCACCACAGTGCACTATTATGAGGTCAGGGTGTTGGATTTGAATGAAGGATTTCACCAATGGCATCAATTGGTGCCACTTTAACCCTCTCTGACCAATCCATTTAATGTCTACATTTGGCAAAGCAAGGTCTCTCACCATATCTGTTTTCTCTGCAAACTTTTCACTCCAGAAGACATAGCTGTGCCCTACAATCCACACTGTGAACATCTTCAAAGGAGAACTGGATGCACTCAGGAGGTGTCTTTCAGTAGAATGGCAATAAGAAAAGAAAGACAGTTTGGAAATGGAGGCATACATATTTTTTTAAAACAAAAAGAACTGATTGGCTGTTTCATACCATTCTAGAATAAAAACTAGGCTGTATGTGAAAATTAATAGAAGCATGTTTTGTATTGGTACAAAAAAATGTGTAACCAAAGAACAGTACTATGGATTTGCTGTAAGGTTTGAAAAGTCAAGCACTCTTGCTCTGTGGAATTGAAACATTGTGTGTCGAACTTCTGACCTAACTGCACACAGCAGTGTTCCATGAGCTGTTGCTATGGTAGCAGGCAGAAGTCAAGTTGGGGGAAGGGTACTAGGCAGAAGTCAAGTTGGGGGCAGGGTACTTTTGGAAAAGGGTTGGTTTTCAACCAATAGAAATGTGTGAATACATGTGAAAAAAAGGGGGAAGCACTGAGATTTGAAACTTACATGTATATGTGTGGAAAAATAGAGGGAAAGTTTGCCATTATCTGGTTCTGCTGAGAGGAGAGAGGTGAACAGAACAGAGATCCTGGCTCTGATAATCTGCTGTTTGAGTGTCACATTTCTTTCACAACTAACTAATTTTAAAGGTGAGTTTACAGTTTGAGAGGGGATGTATGTGGTAACTTAAGAAATGAATAATAGAAATGGGAATTGTTTTTGTTGTAGTTACACATGGTGGTTTCATAATGTGTCAGTGTGTAAAAGTGATTTACACTTGCCCCGAAAAAAAAAAAGAGCAGTAAGTGTGCTTTCAAATTGGCAAAGAAATTTCGTTTTGGCACTAATGTGAAAACATGACTCTGTGTGCATAGAAGAATTATAGGCAGAGATTTATTGCGTCTTGCTCTGGTGATTTCACAGTTGCATTAGATGGAAAGGGGGAGCGAATTTTTGGGGGAAGAAGCAGAGGCTTAGCACACACCCATGTCCTTGCCGTGTATAGTCATGCACAGTATTTACAAGCGAGTGGGGTTTTCAGGTTTCAGTCTGTAATGCAAATACATTCAGCTTCACTAAGGCTGGTTGCCCTTGGTGGAGTGTAGGCAGTCACAGAGAATGCACATGGTGGTGGTCTGAAAAAAAAACAGCTTGGACACGTGCAATTAAATAAATCAAAAATAGTGGTTTCATAATGTGTCAGTCTGTAAAAGTGATTTCAAATTGTAAAAAGAGATTTTCACTTGGCCCGAAAAAAAAGAGCAGTAAGTGTGCTTTCAAATTGGCAAAGAAATTTCGTTTTGGCACTAATGTGAAAACATGACTCTGTGTGCATAGAAGAATTATAGGCAGAGATTTATTGCGTCTTGCTCTGGTGATTTCACAGTTGCATTAGATGGAAAGGGGGAGCGAATTTTTGGGGGAAGAAGCAGAGTCTTAGCACACACCCATGTGCTTGCCGTGTATAGTCATGCACAGTATTTAGAAGCCAGTGGGGTTTTCAGGTTTAAGTCTGTAATGCAAATACATTCAGCATCACTAAGGCTGGTTGCCCTTGCTGGAGTGTAGGCAGTCACAGAGAATGCACATGGTGTTGGTCTGAAAAAAAAACAGCTTGGACACGTCCAATTAAATAAATCAAAAATAGTGGTTTCATAATGTGTCAGTCTGTAAAAGTGATTTCCAATTGTAAAAAGTGATTTTCACTTGCCCCGAAAAAAAAAAGAGCAGTAAGTGTGCTTTAAAAATGGCAAAGAAATTTCGTTTTGGCACTAATGTGAAAACATGACTCTGTGTGCATAGAAGAATTATAGGCAGAGATTTATTGCGTCTTGCTCTGGTGATTTCACAGTTGCATTAGATGGAAAGGGGGAGCGAATTTTTGGGGGAAGAAGCAGAGGCTTAGCACACACCCATGTCCTTGCCGTGTATAGTCATGCACAGTATTTACAAGCCAGTGGGGTTTTCAGGTTTAAGTCTGTAATGCAAATACATTCAGCATCACTAAGGCTGGTTGCCCTTGGTGGAGTGTAGGCAGTCACAGAGAATGCACATGGTGGTGGTCTGAAAAAAAAACAGCTTGGACACGTGCAATTAAATAAATCAAAAATAGTGGTTTCATAATGTGTCAGTCTGTAAAAGTGATTTCAAATTGTAAAAAGAGATTTTCACTTGGCCCGAAAAAAAAAAGAGCAGTAAGTGTGCTTTCAAATTGGCAAAGAAATTTCGTTGTGGGACTAATGTGAAAACATGACTCTGTGTGCATAGAAGAATTATAGGCAGAGATTTATTGCGTCTTGCTCTGGTGATTTCACAGTTGCATTAGATGGAAAGGGGGAGCGAATTATTGGGGGAAGAAGCAGAGGCTTAGCACACACCCATGTCCTTGCCGTGTATAGTCATGCACAGTATTTACAAGCCAGTGGGGTTTTCAGGTTTAAGTCTGTAATGCAAATACATTCAGCATCACTAAGGCTGGTTGCCCTTGCTGGAGTGTAGGCAGTCACAGAGAATGCACATGGTGTTGGTCTGAAAAAAAAACAGCTTGGACACGTCCAATTAAATAAATCAAAAATAGTGGTTTCATAATGTGTCAGTCTGTAAAAGTGATTTCAAATTGTAAAAAGAGATTTTCACTTGGCCCGAAAAAAAAAGAGCAGTAAGTGTGCTTTCAAATTGGCAAAGAAATTTCGTTTTGGGACTAATGTGAAAACATGACTCTGTGTGCATAGAAGAATTATAGGCAGAGATTTATTGCGTCTTGCTCTGGTGATTTCACAGTTGCATTAGATGGAAAGGGGGAGCGAATTTTTGGGGGAAGAAGCAGAGTCTTAGCACACACCCATGTGCTTGCCGTGTATAGTCATGCACAGTATTTAGAAGCCAGTGGGGTTTTCAGGTTTAAGTCTGTAATGCAAATACATTCAGCATCACTAAGGCTGGTTGCCCTTGCTGGAGTGTAGGCAGTCACAGAGAATGCACATGGTGGTGGTCTGAAAAAAAAAACAGCTTGGACACGTGCAATTAAATAAATCAAAAATAGTGGTTTCATAATGTGTCAGTCTGTAAAAGTGATTTCAAATTGTAAAAAGAGATTTTCACTTGGCCCGAAAAAAAAAGAGCAGTAAGTGTGCTTTGAAATTGGCAAAGAAATTTCGTTTTGGCACTAATGTGAAAACATGACTCTGTGTGCATAGAAGAATTATAGGCAGAGATTTATTGCGTCTTGCTCTGGTGATTTCACAGTTGCATTAGATGGAAAGGGGGAGCGAATTATTGGGGGAAGAAGCAGAGGCTTAGCACACACCCATGTCCTTGCCGTGTATAGTCATGCACAGTATTTACAAGCCAGTGGGGTTTTCAGGTTTAAGTCTGTAATGCAAATACATTCAGCATCACTAAGGCTGGTTGCCCTTGCTGGAGTGTAGGCAGTCACAGAGAATGCACATGGTGGTGGTCTGAAAAAAAAACAGCTTGGACACGTGCAATTAAATAAATCAAAAATAGTGGTTTCATAATGTGTCAGTCTGTAAAAGTGATTTCAAATTGTAAAAAGATATTTTCACTTGGCCCGAAAAAAAAAGAGCAGTAAGTGTGCTTTCAAATTGGCAAAGAAATTTCGTTTTGGCACTAATGTGAAAACATGACTCTGTGTGCATAGAAGAATTATAGGCAGAGATTTATTGCGTCTTGCTCTGGTGATTTCACAGTTGCATTAGATGGAAAGGGGGAGCGAATTTTTGGGGGAAGAAGCAGAGGCTTAGCACACACCCATGTCCTTGCCGTGTATAGTCATGCACAGTATTTACAAGCCAGTGGGGTTTTCAGGTTTAAGTCTGTAATGCAAATACATTCAGCATCACTAAGGCTGGTTGCCCTTGGTGGAGTGTAGGCAGTCACAGAGAATGCACATGGTGGTGGTCTGAAAAAAAAACAGCTTGGACACGTGCAATTAAATAAATCAAAAATAGTGGTTTCATAATGTGTCAGTCTGTAAAAGTGATTTCAAATTGTAAAAAGAGATTTTCACTTGGCCCGAAAAAAAAAGAGCAGTAAGTGTGCTTTCAAATTGGCAAAGAAATTTCGTTTTGGCACTAATGTGAAAACATGACTCTGTGTGCATAGAAGAATTATAGGCAGAGATTTATTGCGTCTTGCTCTGGTGATTTCACAGTTGCATTAGATGGAAAGGGGGAGCGAATTTTTGGGGGAAGAAGCAGAGGCTTAGCACACACCCATGTCCTTGCCGTGTATAGTCATGCACAGTATTTACAAGCCAGTGGGGTTTTCAGGTTTAAGTCTGTAATGCAAATACATTCAGCATCACTAAGGCTGGTTGCCCTTGGTGGAGTGTAGGCAGTCACAGAGAATGCACATGGTGTTGGTCTGAAAAAAAAACAGCTTGGACACGTCCAATTAAATAAATCAAAAATAGTGGTTTCATAATGTGTCAGTCTGTAAAAGTGATTTCAAATTGTAAAAAGAGATTTTCACTTGGCCCGAAAAAAAAAGAGCAGTAAGTGTGCTTTGAAATTGGCAAAGAAATTTCGTTTTGGCACTAATGTGAAAACATGACTCTGTGTGCATAGAAGAATTATAGGCAGAGATTTATTGCGTCTTGCTCTGGTGATTTCACAGTTGCATTAGATGGAAAGGGGGAGCGAATTTTTGGGGGAAGAAGCAGAGGCTTAGCACACACCCATGTCCTTGCCGTGTATAGTCATGCACAGTATTTACAAGCCAGTGGGGTTTTCAGGTTTAAGTCTGTAATGCAAATACATTCAGCATCACTAAGGCTGGTTGCCCTTGCTGGAGTGTAGGCAGTCACAGAGAATACACATGTTGGTGGTCTGAAAAAACAGCTTGGACACGTGCAATTAAATAAATCAAAAATAGTGGTTTCATAATGTGTCAATCTGTAAAAGTGATTTCAAATTGTAAAAAGAGATTTTCACTTGGCCCGAAAAAAAAAGAGCAGTAAGTGTGCTTTCAAATTGGCAAAGAAATTTCGTTTTGGGACTAATGTGAAAACATGACTCTGTGTGCATAGAAGAATTATAGGCAGAGATTTATTGCGTCTTGCTCTGGTGATTTCACAGTTGCATTAGATGGAAAGGGGGAGCGAATTATTGGGGGAAGAAGCAGAGGCTTAGCACACACCCATGTCCTTGCCGTGTATAGTCATGCACAGTATTTACAAGCCAGTGGGGTTTTCAGGTTTAAGTCTGTAATGCAAATACATTCAGCATCACTAAGGCTGGTTGCCCTTGGTGGAGTGTAGCACTGTGGACATGGGCTTTTTAAAAAATCTGAAAAGTGGTTTCATAATGTGACAGTTTTTAATAGAGATTTTCACTTGCCCAAAAAAAAGAGCAGTTTGTGTGCATTCAAATTGGCAAAGAAATTTCGTTTTGTGACTATTGTGAAAAGAAATGTAGTAATATATTTAAATACAATAACAGATTTTTTTTTTAGTTTTTTTCAGGTATTGCTGAAGAACAGTGAACAAAATTTAAGATGCCTACAAAATCTCGAGTTCAAAAAACGCTAAAAAAAAAACTATATTTGAAGACAACTGGAGGACCAAAGTTAGTAGAAGATGCTGATGTTGGGAAAAAGAAAAAATCTTCTGGTAAGCAAAAAAAACAATTCCTAAACAAAATATTTAAAACAAAGAAAAATGTACAAAATGTCTGTTCTCGGAAAAATGTAACAAAACATAGAGAACAGCAAAAAATTGAGAATTTAGTTAATGCAAATATACCTTCTGCAATTGAAAAGTTTAACATAAACAGAAAAACAGCATTTAAAGAGATACGTAGAAAAATGTTTCAGAGAAGAGTTATGTCCAATTTGATAAAGGATATAAAGAAATATAAGCAAAAGGCTAAATATTACAAGAGAAAAAAAGAAATTGAAGCCATTGCAGCAAAAGCATTAGAATTAAAAAGGAAACTATTCATATTAATTTTGAATAGGATGCGTACATTAGATAAAATGGTTAATGTACTGAAATCACAAAGCAAAAGCAAAAGAGTAGTGAACAGAACAAACTTTTGTAAAGTGTTTTTAGGAAAGTGGATGCATAGTTCAAGTAGTGAACCTTTTTTTAATGAAGAGAGCTATTTTCAAAGTAATAGTTTGCTGCATGCAGTTGACACCAGAGGTCGTTCATACGAAGTAAAAAATGGTTGCATAATGGAGAAGGAGATAATGGTTCCAAGAGATGAGGTACAAGTGATGGCAGATGAGGCAATGGGGAGACGTCCTAAAGCCCCAGTGTACACTTGGAATTGTAGTAGTATTTGCACTGTGCGTCAGGAATCTATTGACAGATTTCGAGAGTTTCTAAGAGAATATAGTAAAAAAAGTGTAAAACAAAAGATTAAGGTGCTTCAAAGTCTGGATCCATGCAGAGTGAGAGAGAATACTGGTTTGCAGGGTCATTCTCTTGCTTGTCTATCTAGAAAAGTGTGCAATAGTGTTTTCCATCATTTTAGGATGCTGGCTGTTCATCATACTGAAATGAGAAAGTTTGTGAGACGGTTGTATTTTGCCAAAAGTCCAGCAATAAAGTTAAATGAATTGAATAGGGCTCTGTTCCGAGGAACGGTATCAGATGTAGAGAAGGTTGTTGATGAAATTCAGTTTTGTTACTTTGGTCCTGAACAAAACAGTGCAGAGAAGGACACAGTAAATGAGGAAGAAGTGGAAGAGAATGTAGAACCCTCTGTAAGTAACACATTTAATGATCACATAACAAAATTTGCAATAGTCTCTAATGAAAGACCAAATTTTACTTGTATTTGTTGCCGCAGAACTCATTATAGAAAACAAACTAGGAATGTTGATCTCTACAGAAAGAGTGAAAATGAAGATAATTATAAGTGGAAGGATTTTGCCACATATATATTTCTAGAAAATTGTTTTGAATTGGGTGAAGATCAGCGTATTTGTAAATACTGTTATAACAAGTTAGAGGAAAATAGAATGCCGACCAGAGCTGTACATAATAATTTAGAATTGGATGCTATTCCTGCTGAACTTTCTGAATTAAATACATATGAGTCTATACTCATTCAATGTGTTCATCCGTTCCAGACCATAGTACGTATGGAGCCCAAAACTGGTAAATTACCTCCTTCAGATTTACTGAGAGGTTTAAAAGGTAGAGTGGTGTATTTGCCCATTGGATTTGAAAAAAAATATGGAAACTATTGATGCGGATACTTTGGAAACTGAACCATTAATTATTCTGGTTAATGGTGTACCTACAAAGAATAAGAAGATTTGGCAGGAGCTGGTAGATGTGCGGAAAGTACAAAGAGCAAATTTGTATTTGAAAAAAAATAACAAATGGTATGAATCAATTTATATAGAAGAAGAAGAAGAAGATTTACAAGGAGACACAGAAACACCAACTGGACAAATTGAAAAAGTGGACAAGTCAAAGGAAGAAGAAATTTATGAACATTTTAGCATACATCCTCTCCATTCGAAAGAAGTTATGGGAGACAATATTGATCTCTTTCAGATGAAGAAAGCAAAAGGAAATCCCGTGAGTGTATGGGAGGAGAGCTTGGAAGCTCGATGTTTTCCCCAGCTGTTTCCTAAAGGAAAAGGAGGACGATACGATGAACGTCCAGAACAGATTCCAGCTTCAGAGTATCGAACTACAAGACTATATGCTGAAGATCCCAGATTTCGACAAAGTATTCCTTATTTGTTCCATCTTTTATTTGAAAGCGACTTGTCTGCACTGTCTTATGCAGTAAATCACATTTTAAAAAGTGGAGTACATTTACAAAATGTGTCTGCTAAGGATTTTATGGAGAAAGTGCAGCACCGAGATGATCATTTGGAAACACAACTGATCAATCTGATGGCTTGTCAGCGTGGGACAAATGAATATTGGTACCGACGCCATGGTGAACTAAAATGCATGTTACGCAATTTAGGAACACCAACATGGTTCCTTACCCTAAGCTGTGCCGAGTACGCTTGGGATGATTTACTGGATTTTCTACGAGAGGCCAATTCAAACATTAAAAACATCGAATACAAGACAGCAGGAGAACTGTGCTCATTGGATCCGGTTAATGTTTGCAGATATTTCAATCATAGATTTGAGGCTATGATGTCCTTCATCTGCAATAAAAAAAATCCACCCCTTGGAGAAGTAGTGGATTTCTTTTGGAGAAAAGAGTACCAGGCAAGAGGTGCTCCTCATATTCATATGCTGCTGTGGATCAAGGATGCCCCAAAGTTTGGAACAGATACTGATGAAGCAGTGTTATCTTACATTGAAGAATATGCAACATGTGCTATACCAAAAAGCACAGAAGAGAACAAGTTAAAGGAGCAAGTTCTACGTTTCCAAAGTCATCGGTGTGGAAAATACTGTCGACGGAAATACAAGAGCAAAGAAAAATACTACACTAAATGTCGATTTGGATTTCCTAGACCTGTTCTTTCAAATGGAAGAGTCAACAGTTTTATGTCAGCTGTGAGACATACTATCACAAGAAAATCACCTAAGAATACCTACAACCTTAAAAGAAAAGAAGAATCTAAAAATATAAATGACTACAACCCAGTCATTTTATCCATGTGGAACGCTAACATGGATATACAGTATGTTGCTGACAATTCCATTGCTGTTGCTCGATATGTAACGTCTTACATTACGAAATCAGAAAAAACAGAATTGAAGGAAATGTGGGAAGAGATTTCTCACGAGAAGACTGTCAGTAAGAAGCTGTACAGTTTCAGTTTGAAGATGTTATCGCATCGAGAAATTGGATCCTACGAATGTTCAGATAGGTTATCTTCTGCAAGTCTCTACTCGAAGTCAAGAAGAATAATTTGGGCAAGTTTAGGCCTTGCAGCAATGAGAAATCGGGTACTGAAATCTGTTGGAGAAATTGAATATTTGGCTGAGAATGACCCAGAAAGTACAGATATATTGAAAACAAACATGTTGGACACATATTATCCCAAGAGAAGTCATCATCTGGAGAACATGTGTCTCTATGAAGTGTTACAGAACTACATTTATTCACGGAAAGCTGCAGAAGACATCAACAGTGGAAAATATAAAGTTGTTGGTGAAGAAGGATGTTTGGTGAAGCAAACCAAAGGAAGTTTGATAAATCACCGGAAGCTGAGTTGCGACACTACCGACAAGAAAGAATTTTACTACTTGGCTCTTTTACAGTTGTTTAAACCATGGCGTACAGAGGATGAACTACTGGGAGAATTCCAGAGCTATGAAGATTCTTTTAATGCTTGTAAAGACAGCATACAATGCAGTACATTCTCAACTTATCTGCAAATGTTAAATGAAGAAATTGAACAGGAAACTACAATTGCAGCAGAAATAGCTAGAGACAGTTCTCAGGACAGCCAAAGTTCAGGAACATACAGTCAAGATCCCCTAGGACAACCAATCGTTGAAAATGAAGCATCAATAGCCATGAATGAAGTGGAAACGGCTATGAATCAAGGTCAAGAAGAATTTATAGACTTAGAAAATTTGGAAAGACAACTGAATCAAGAGCAGCAACAAATTTATGAAGAGATCAAAAACAAAATTGATCACGGATTTCTACATATCAAAAAAGAGTGCTCATGCACATCATTTCATCCAATCAGGATGTATGTAAGCGGACAAGCTGGCACTGGAAAAAGTTTCCTAATTAAAGTCATCAGAAGCTACCTAAAGCAAAAAACGGATTCTACTTTGTCTTGTGTGGTTACTGCTCCAACTGGGTTAGCAGCATATAACATAAAAGGAATCACCTTACATCGTTTGCTAATGTTACCAGTGGAGCATGAGAACAAAATACAATTCAACAAGCTAACTGGAGAAGCATCCTTGGAAGTTTCAAGAGTATTGAAGAAGATGCAAGTTCTCATTATTGATGAGGTGAGCATGGTATCGAACTTAATGCTTGCCTTTGTGCATTTAAGAATGCAGCAAATTTTGAAGACAGACTATGACGTGTTATTTGGTGGAAAACACGTCATAGTTTTTGGGGATCTTTTGCAACTTACTCCAGTTAAAGGACAACCAGTGTTTAATACTGTGACACATGAAGACACGAAGAAGTCATTGGGAAGCATTGGAAATACAAATATTTGGTCCTTCTTTGAGTACAAGGAACTTACAACTAATATGAGGCAAGCAAACGATGAAGAATATGGAAGTATTCTGAAAGATATCAGGATTGGAATACTCACAGAAGTTGGGAAAAAAGCACTACAGAGTCGGCTGCTACATAATTTATTTCCAAAGGAAGAAATAGTTGCAGAGAAAATATACAAGAATATTGCAGAAAACAAAAGTGTCATCTGCTTAATGCCAACTCTATGTGAATGCTCAATATTTAATGAGGAGCTTTTGAAATTGGAAAAGGAAGACATCAGGAAATTGGAAGCAGTGGACAAAATTGAGGATGGAAGAATTACTGTCACAGTAACAGGCAAACTGAAAAATAAATTGGACTCACTAGAGAAGAACATCTCCAAAACAGCAGGATTAGAAAAAAATCTATATGTTTGCATGAACTGTAGAGTGTTTTTAAGGAGAAATTTGGATGTTGAGAAAGGCTTAGTGAATGGAGCAATGGGAAGAGTTGTGGGTTTTATTAATTATCAGAAAAAAGAAGGAATTGAATGTTTAAAAATAAAATTTGATCAGATAGAAGAAGTTAAAGATATTTGTCGTTGTACAGTTCGTTTTATGCTTGTGAAAGACTTATATGTACGTAGGAAGCAGTTTCCGTTTTCTCTAGCATATGCTGTAACTATTCACAAGTCTCAAGGATTGACTGTAGATTGTGCATTTGTGAACATTGGTTCAACTGTGTTCAAAGAAGGTATGGCATATGTAGCTTTGTCACGAGTCAAAACATTATCAGGTTTATTCATGATAGACTTTGATGACTCAAAAGTTAGTGCTGATACAAACTGTGTAAAGGAGTATAATAGATTAAGAAGAAGCTATGCTCCTCATTTAGGTCAGTATCCTGTGTTGGAGAAACGTGTAGTTTCTCGTAAAAGGAGAAATGAGAATATCTGTAATGAAGATATAGAGAAGAGGAAAAAAAAGAGGAGTGATGTAATTGCAAGCAAAAAGAAAAAGGAAAATGAAGAACAGGTTGTAGGATGTCATTTTGAAAATAGCTCTGGTGTCAACTGCTATGCAAATGTAGTGCTGAATGTTGCATTTTATCTGGAAAGTTTGCAAGAGCAGATAATAGTAAATCAGGGAAAAAGATTCTGTTCAGAGCTGAGTCTCCTTTTTCAAAAGCTGAGTAAAGATAAAACTCAAATAGAAAGTGCTACTGACATTAGAAAACTTTTAGATGTATGTTCAGGACGAACACAGTTTTCTCAAAATGAACAGCAAGATGCACACGAATATTTGATGTATTTTCTTCAGGTAGTGGAAGAAGAAGGAGTTCCCATTGACATTTTTTTTGGTCTCTCTTATAAATGGGAACATAGTTGTGATAATTGTTATAATATATGTGGCTCTATTGTTGATAATGAAAGGTTTATTTATTTGACATTGCCAGAGAGTAAAACAGTCACTTTTGCAAAATTAGTTAAAGATGCTAATCATAGCATGAAATGTGGTGAGTGTAATTCTGACATGTTATCAACATTAATTTTAAGGGAATACGGACAGTATGTAATTTTAATGATGCAACGATGTAGAGCTGATGGATCAAAATTGGATACTTTAATAAAGAAGTTTACAGGACAGCAATTATCAATTTCAGGAAAAACTTTTGTAACTGTTGCAATAATTTTCCATGATGGACCTACTGTTACTTCTGGACATTACACAGTTTATCTAAAATGTGAAAAAGGCTGGACACTGTGTAATGATTCCCAATTGATTTTCAAACAACGTTTGCCTTTTGATTTAGCAAATTCCTATCTAATCTTCCTGAAACCTAAATTTTAGAGAGACTTGGCAAGATCTGGACAAAATAATTTTACCATTTTACTGGATTACCATTGCAATTTTGTAGAAAAAATATTTTTAAAATTATCATTTGGCCTAAAGGAAAGATAACCAATTGTAATGTGGACTTTTTTAATTTTTAATGCAATTTTGAAAAACCAATAATTTAGAGATAATCGGTAACTTCTGCACATTTTAAATTTTGGAATGCTATTGAACTGCCATTGGAAATTTTTTTCAAAAATGATTTAAAAAATTACTATTTGGCCATGTGGAAAAGTAAGCAATTCTATTGTGGACTAAATAAATTATTCAAAAAATTTTCGTGAACCAAAATGTTACAGAGAATCGGTGAGATCTGGACAGATTAAACTTTAGAATTTTAATGGATTTCCCTTGGAAATTTATTCCAGGAAAAAAAAAAAAATACTATTTGGCCTAAAGGAAATAAAATCAGATGTATTTTGGAGTTATTTGAGATATAATATTGTGATTATACTTCTCAAACAAACATATCAGACGGTATTTTAAAGAAAAAAGTATTGTTTTTAGATGATATTTTTTTAGAATAATATGCATTTCTGTAATGATAAGTTTAAGTGAGAAGAGATTCTGGGCTTTTTTAATACAATCTTTGTGATTGTTAATTTTTTTTGCCCGCTGTAAAATGATGAATGCAATTGCTTTCACAATTAATAGTGAAATGCAATTTATTCTGAAAACAGCAAAAATAAGGCAAAAATATTTTTTGGTAAAAAATGTAAATATGTGTACTGTATTATTAAATGGTTTAAAAATATTAATACTTTTTTCTTTATTTTCAGATCGATATAGAAAATTTTCGGAAACTACAACCATTTTAAAAACTATTTTTAAAAAAAACAAATGAATAAATATTTTTTTGAGTGAGTATGGTAAGTCAAAAATAAAAATTGTAGTCTCTCAAGGACTTTATAATGTGATAAATGATTTTTAGTGTTTTTTTTTTAAAAATAAAAAAAAGGTACGCTTACCGTACGCGTACGGTAAAAAAAAAAAAAAAAAAGTTTTTAAAAACAAGTAAAAAAAAGATTGAAGATAAGGTTGGCTCTTAAAAGAACCGTTGTGTTCATGCAGGGACAGAGGAAAGGAAGCATGGGAAAATCATTCAAAGCTACAAATGTGCTGATCTATTTTGTTGTTCACTAGGGAAACACTGGTCTCCCTATGACAAATTAGACCTTTACAAAATGTGCAATGAATATCAACCTTCCGAAATCGAAGGTTCATTTCCAGAGGGCCAGCAAAAGGAGATTCTCCCCCCACAGATGAAGGGCTCACCTGACCTGCAGAAGAAGGAGTAAGCCCTGCAGGTGATGGTCCAGGCTGAGCTGCTGTGGATGTACTGGCTCGTCTTTCTGAAGAGTTACCTCCAAAAAGATGACCATGTGTCCTTCTGTGTACATCCTGGAGGTGTCTCTTCATGGTGTGATTCCCAAAGGAATACTTCCTGTTAGGATTACCTCTAGAAAGTACACGCTTACACAGCTTGCAAGTAACTAAGGGTGCATTCACCTTTTGCTGGCCTTCTGGAAAAGTAAAATAATCCCAAACATAAGAAGGCTTTACTTTCCTCGCTCTCTGCCTCAAGACAGTGCTGCTGGTGCTAGCCTCACTCTCAGAAGAGCTCTGCTGTTCTGCCATCGTATCCCAAAGACAAACCAGCTCCTTCTCCCAAGGGATCACAAGCAGAAATGAGGGGAATGGGTGTGGTGTAGGAGAGTTCTAGAACTGAAAGTACTTTCAACCAATCAAAAGTTGTGTTTCATGATCACATGACCTACCGTACGCTTACGGTACGCTTACGGTGCGCTTACGGCAAAAAGTACGCATGCGCGTAAAAAAGACACGCGCTTGCGCGCATGCGCATAACAGTCACTCCCCGGCACTTCCGCGTAACGTGCGCGTGTGGCGTAAGCGCGCACGCGACCCACGCGCAGTACGCGCGGCTACGCAAAGTACGTAACTATACGCAAGCAGCGTAGATAGATTACGGGCGTTGCGTAAACCGTACGCTTACCGTGAGCTTACGGTACGCGTACTATAAAAAAAAAAAAAAAAAAAAAAAAAAAAAATCTGGAAATAAATTTTACATGTTTATTTTAAAAAATTTATATAAAATAAATATTTCATGATTTTTAAAATTTAAGCATAGTCTTTATAAAAGGTAAGAAAATTAAATTAAAAATATGTTTGAAAAAAATGAAGAATAAAAAAAAAAAATAGCATTTAAAAAACCTTGCAAATTCACTGAAAAAACCATGGGTTTCACACACGTTATAGTTAGGAATTAGCATTTAAAAAACCTTAGAAATTCACTGAAAAAACCATAGGTTTCACACACGTTATAGTTAGGAATTAGCATTTAAAAAACCTTAGAAATTCAGTGAAAAAACCATAGGTTTCACACATGTTATAGTTAGCTGGACATTTTACTCGTAAAAAACCAATGAAATTGCCCCGTTATAGTTAGTTCAGCTAACTATAACTCGCGCGCCCGCAATGCACTGCTGATGACGTCACATATTACATCACTCATGACATGGTCAGTGACATCACTCATGACATCACTGATGACATCTCAAATGACATCACTGATGACATCACTGATGACATCATCCTTGTGATAGAGTGGCAGACCTCCTCTCACCTTAATATAAGCTTTGATACACACATTCAAAAATAGAGACTAAAATTTTCAAAACAATGGACATAACAATACCAGTTACAACAACCTCTTCAGTAATTCTAAGATCAACATACACATCCACTCATTCACCAACAGTCCTATACAGTCACTCATACATGTACTCACTCATCATATGTACTCATACACCTATACATCCTGTTACATAATGCCACTCATCCATAGAGTTACTCACACACATAGTCACTCATGCTAATAAAGAATCAAACATACATTCACCTGCATATACAGTTATACACACACCACCACACTTACTTCTACGGAAACTTACACATACTTAGTCTTTTAAACAATCACTTATAGAAACACATACATATTCATACAGGAACTCTTTCAATCTCTCCCTCTCACATATACTCACATATATACACCAATAGTCACATATACTAGTTTAAAACATATGTAGTTACTCATAAAGACACTATTGAGACAGTCATTCACTCACTAACACACCAATACACACACGCATCCCCCCATGCAGTCCTGCACACATGCTCTGTTCAACACATACAAACAGTGAGTCACTCATTCATGCACCTATGCACTACGTCATACCCCCCACCGAACCATGCAGACACTCAGACTAATACTCAAAAAAACCAACTAATAACCTATATAGACACCCATGTAGCTACTCACCAACCCATGCAGCCACTTATACACAAAGTGAAAAAATGATACAGATATTTACATATTTAAATATTACTCACTAAGCCATGTATTCACTATGATACACTTAATCAGTCAGTTACACAATCAATTTTTCAAAAAGAAATCATCCATTTAGACAGTAATATACCCATTTATTCTTCTATCAACCTTGAGATATACATATATAAAACATATTTAATTTTCAGAAAAACACACATTCACTGGATGATGTCATCAGTGATGTCATCAGTGATGTCATTTGAGATGTCATCAGTGATGTCATGAGTGATGTCACTGACCATGTCATGAGTGATGTAATATGTGACGTCATCAGCAGTGCATTGCGGGCGCGCGAGTTATAGTTAGCTGAACTAACTATAACGGGGCAATTTCATTGGTTTTTTACGAGTAAAATGTCCAGCTAACTATAACATGTGTGAAACCTATGGTTTTTTCACTGAATATATATATATAGATAGATAGATAGATAGATATATATATATAGATATATATATATTACCTACTGGCGGTCGCCAGTAGGTAGTTATAGTTAGGACCTATTTTCCATAGGAAATCCGCAACATTCTATTCCCAATAAGTCTGGCGCCGGTTGACGAATCTTCGCGAACTTTTCCAAACTTTTGGCCAGCTCCGGTCCGCTCCTATCCTGAAAGTTTCGTGGTGATTCGTCAGGCGGGGGCTGAGAAAAAAGGGGGTCCCAAAACGCGTTTTCCCCATGCAATTTCACATAGGACCTGTTGACGCAGCTACAGCCCGAACTGCTGAACGGAATTGCACCAAATTTGGCAGAAAGGTAGACCTTGGTTCAGAGTCGTGCCTTTTGATTAAATGGTGTAAATCCGTTCAGTAGTTACTGAGAAAATCAAAAGTAAAATCACATATATATCTGGGCGGAGCCTAACCACACATCTCATCGTGAGATCTGTTTAGCTGTCAGCACTTCATCCAAGAAGTGTTGGCAGCCATCTTGGGACCAATATACATGATAGCACCTCATTAAAAAGTATTGCAGTTAATAAAATGTTTTAAGACTTTAGTTACATTATAAATCATTTGTTGATGGTACCATACTCATTTTAGGAATTGTGGTATGTTCTAAGGTGATTTTACCATGTGAAAAAACCTTCTGCTGGGATATCATGAATCATGTTTGAGAGAAAACAATTTTTACATGCTTTTCCCACAGAGGTTTGGAAAGTGATCTATAAGCTAAACTGAGAGCATATTTTCTGTAAATTCACATTATCTTTCTTAGTCGTGTGATAATGAAGTCTGAAATTCTCAGTAAAACATGTACATCCAACAAGGGCAGAGACTGTCAATTGATTCCTTTGTGTTCTACTGCAGCTTCCCAGAGTGTTCCAAAGAACAACTAGAGCGCTAACACTCCTACTTATGATAAACGTATGGCACACCTGAAGCCATCTTTATTGGAATAAAGTGGTAACTCATAAAACATTTAATTTAAAAAGGAACAAAATGAGGGGGTTCATTTTGCCATAGAATGTATGATTAGTGCTGCAGAAAGAAAAATAAGGGCACATTTTGAGTGACTTCTCAAATCCGCTTCTATTTCATTAAAGAATTCTGACATGCAGACTGAAACATGCACTTTCAATACCAGCAGCAGACTTCCCTGGTGAGCAGTAGCTTTACTACAGTGATCTAATGAGCAACTAGATTGCTAACATTCTGAATTTATGGCAAATGTGTGAAACATCTGAATGCCTTCTTCATTGAATCAAAGTAAAAAACTGACAGTATGCCTACTGATGAGGAAATTAGGAAACACCTGAAGCCATCTTGATTGGAATAAAGTGGTAGCACTTAAAACATTTAATTTGCAAAGGAACAAAATGACGGGGGTTCATTTTGTCATAGAAATTATGATTAGTGCTGCAGAAAGAAAAATTAGGGCACATTTTTACTTCTCAAATCCTCTTCTATTTCATTAAAAAATTCTGACATGCAGACTGAAACAATACCAGCAGCAGACTTCCCTGGTGAGCAGTAGCTTTACTACAGTGATCTAATAAGCAACTAGAGTGCTAACATTCCGAATTTATGACAAATGTGTGACACATCTGAATGCCTTCTTGATGGAATGAAAGTAAAAAACCTGAAAGTATTTCCTACTGAGGAGACTGTTGTAAATGAGGAAATTAGGAAACTTCAAAACAAATAAGTCTCCCAAGATGGCCACCAGAGACAAAAGAGCCCAAATGTAGCACAAATATCACCGAGATGTAGCCCAAGTGTAGCCCAATGACAGAATGTCCCAGAACAACTAGAGCGCTAACGGTCTTACTTATGACAAAAGTATGGCACACCTGATGTCACCTTGATTGGAATTAAGTGGTAACACTTAAAACATTTAATTTGCAAAGGAACAAAATGAGGGGGTTCATTTTGCCATATAAATTATGATTAGTGCTGCAGAAAGAAAGATTAGGGCACATTTTGACTTCTCAAATCCTCTTCCATTTCATTAAAAAATGTTGACATGCAGACTGAAACATGCACTGAGGCACAAGTAAACAGTGTAAGAAAGGTAAAAAAAAGAAAAGGGGGCAGGGTAGAAACACTCTGACCCCTGAGGCCTGCTCAGGGGTCCCACAAGGACCCCCAGGTCTCAAAAAAGCATTTTTTCAAAAAAAATATTCAGCAAGATTCGAGCACCCAGCGCGAATTTCGGCCAAAAATGTAAAAAAAAATGAAGCATGACCTTCCGCGCTTCGTTATTATTTAGCCCCGGGTACACCAAGTCCTGGGGGCCTTTAATAATGTAATTGGGGGGCCCAGGGATTCCCCGCAACACCGGGTACCACCACACCCGATGCTTTCCATAAATATTTGCGGGGGGCCTATGGCCCCCCCGCAGTCCCAGGGACCGCCACCCTGTGGGGCTTCTTATTTTGAAAGTGTGGGGGGCCTCTAAGGACCCCCCAAGCCCCAGGGACCGCCACCCCAGGAGCTTTTATTAATTATAATCGTGGGGCACATGGCCCCCCGCTGCCCCGGGGACTGCCACCCCTCGGGGCTTCTATTTTTTTAAAATATACACCTGTGTGGGGGGGCTCAAGCCCCCCCACATGCCCCGGGGCACTAATATTCAAATTCGGGTGTCTGTAACGGACCCCCGGGACCACCACCTCCCTGGGGCTGTGCAATAGGTGGGAGGGGGCCACAGAGAGGTGTAAAAAGGGGCACGGCCAGGACCAACTCTCTGCAAAGCAGCCCTGTGGCACTTACTGGAGGTACCTGGTGGGCTAGTTGGACCCCTGGGACCTTCAGGATTCAAGGGAACTTTATCCACCAACTTAAAATGCGCCACGGGTGCGTTTGCACAGTGGTGAAGGGAGGGGTGGGGCCTGAGGTGACATGTGTGCAAACACGCCCTGTGGTGCCTTTGAAGTTGGGGAATTAATTCCCTTTCAATCCTGAGGGCCCCTGGGGGCCAACTTGCTCACCAGGTGCTTTCAGTAAGCGCCACTGCGCTGCGTTGCAGAGAGGTGGTCCAGGTCACACCCCTTTTTACACCTCTCTGCAATGCAGCTCTGTGGCGCTTACTGAAGGTACCTGGTGGGCTAGTTGGACCCCAGGGACCCTCAGGATTCAAGGGGAATAAATCCACCAACTTACAATGCACCAGGGGGCGCATTTGCAGAGTGGTGGAGAAAGGGGGCATGGCCTTTGTCTACCTCTCACCAATCCCACTGCATGGGGCTTACTGGAGGTAAAAGGTAGGCTAGTTGGCCCCTAAAGGACCCCCATCAGTGAAGGGGACTTCAATCCCCATCCAAGAGCGCGCCAGGGAGCACGTTTGTAGAGTGGTGGGCAAAGTGTGTATGGCCTGGTACGAGTACTTACCAGTGCTTCTGTGTGGGACTGACTGGAGGTAATTGTTTGGGAAGTTGGCCCCCAAGGATGTCCTTGAGGGCCAACTACCCATCTTGTTACCTCCAGTAAGTCCCACAAAGTGGGATTCCTAAGACGTCTTCAGAGGCTTTGGACCCCTTTCTCTACCACTCTGCAAACGTGCCTCGTGGCAGACTACGAGATGGGGTATGAAGTCCAATTTAGTCCTGAGGGAGTTTGGGGGCCAAGAATCCCTCCTGGTACCTCCCGTAAGTGCTACGCCGCGGAATTCCTGAACGTTGGTTGGACGCCCAGCACCCTTTCTCCACCACTCTGCAAACGCAACTACTAGTTAAATTAGCATATTTCTGCACCTCTGACTTAGAGGTAGTTTTAATCCCCCTGCCCTATTATGTACTAGTATAAATGCAACAATATCTCAGCAGGATTTAATGAGACTATTTAAACTTGTATGTGCAAGACATTACGATAAACGAACACAAGACAAGAGGCTTCAAATAATTCACTCAATGCGCCCGTAGGCGTCATATATTTTAAGAAGATCAGAAAATACACAAAACAGTTGTTAAAGCACTGTTGGGTATAAATACCAAGGCAACCCTAAAGAAAAGTGTACAAAGTGCTCGTGACAGTGAAGTGACGGCGCAGGTGACAACGTGAAAAACACCACAGCATAGGGCGCAAGAGAACTTACAATATATATACAGGATAAAAAGGTTCAAACATCAAGTTAATCAAATATACAATTGGCCATTTTCGTTATGTTAAAGAACCAAAGGTCAAGGTGCGCCTAAGGCGTTTGAGCTGGTGGGCAGGGGTCGAGGGCGTTTCGATCCTATTTAATTAGGATCATCTTCAGGACCTGGGTCGCCTATTCGAGGAGTGCTGTGTGAATAAAAATAAGCATCAGAGTGGTTGAAAGCGGGGATTGGTGTAAGTGCATTCAAGGAGGGAAGGAGGACGAACATATGCCTACCTGAAGCACGTTGAATAAAGCACTGGCGCTGAGGAGGGAGCAAAGAAAACGTGAAGAATGGCCGCTGAGTGGTCGAAATTCAAATTGAGCTGTACGTCAGGGATAAATCAGCCATTGGGTCTCTAGAGGGAAAATGAAACGAATATCACCGTGGGGAAACGAGGGAGGGGAGAAAGGGGGGGGGGAAGGAGGGGGTAGGGGGTGGGGGAGAAACAGAACCATCTTGTGAGCAAGACAGACTAAAAAACGAGGAGACAAAGCGGGGGACTCCGGGGAAAAAACAAAGGCGGAGTAGGTGGAACACTCACCGCTGCAAGATGTGAGACGGGGGAAGGAAAGAGAAGTTGCAGGGATACCACCCTGATCGTGATGGTAAGGTTCAGGACAATGCCTAATAGAAAGGGCAAGAAGTCGTGAAACAGGTAATTAAAACCCCTTCTATGTAAGGGATAATGACGGGAAACGTGGATGTAAGGCTAACAGAGGGCTTACCTGTTTTGAGGGTCAAGGGATCAAACGCTGGAATTAATCCAAAAATCCAAGGAGTGCGAGGATGCCACAGTCGTGTGCAGTCCACGGTCAATGCCTGAAGTCAAAGCAGCGTAACCGACTATAAAGCGGAAAAGCATGCGCTACGGGAAATGTCCCAGAAAGCGCTGATTGGGTCCTCAGGGCAGGGGGTGGGGCTGTAACTAAGGACGCCTGGAAAGGGGTCCGTAGAGAAGGGAAGTGAAGGAGAAGAATTACGAGGGAGTGCGGGTTGTCGAGCGCTGATTGGGTCCTCAGGGCAGGGGGTGGGTTGTGACTAAGGACGCCTAGAATAGGCTGCGTGAAAAAGGAAGGAGAAAGGGAAGAAATACGAAGGAGTTTAGGAACTCAAGACCGGGTTCAAAACATGATAAATCAGTGTCGGGGCAGTATAAAAAACAGAGTGCGATGAATTAATTGAATATGCTCCACTCGTATCAGAATGGTACAAAGTTTAAGACATGAGAGCAATACACGGTTTCTCAACTTGACAATAAACAAGTACATGTATCATATTTAAGATGATCTGGGATAATTACAAAGGGAAAGAGTGTACATAGTCATGTAGTAACGTATTGTCATCCAATCCTTAACTAAACGTACACCACATAACCTGGGGCGCTGAACATTAGGGTAGAGATAAGATACATCATGGGTGGGCACGGGTACATATAGGCAGTGTGAGTAAAGTATCAGGTGGAAAACTGAATTGTGCTGTTCCACTCATCGATGGTATTCAACCCCCTGGTTCACAGAGTTACAGCGTGTTATCCATTTGCATTCACTTTTGTTCAGAAGAGATTGCAGATTACCTCCACGAGGGGGGAGGCGGAGTTGGTCTATTACTTGCCACTTTATGTCGAGTTCATCATGATTCTTTTCCAAGTAGTGGGTTACCAGGGGGGCTGTAGTAATCTTACAATGTATTCTGCTTTTGTGTTGAATAATTCTTTGCTTTACCATCTGTGTCGTCTGTCCAATATAGATGAGATGACATGGATATTCAATGGCGTAGATTACATTCTGTGAGCGACAATTAGTCAACGTATTTAGGGTGTGTGATTGGTTGTTAAATCTGAATTCCTTAGTGTTGACGGTAAGTTCACAAACACTACATGACTGGCATTTGTAATGACCAAGTACAGATGGCAAATCCCAAGTGGAGGTGATGGTATTGGATTTGGCAGATTTAATAGGCCAAGTGATAGCATGAACCAAGTGGTTGGATAGATTGTTGCCTCGCTTGAAGGAGAAAAGAGGTGGCTCCTGAAACGATTTATTGGTTCTCAGAAGTGTCCAATTTCGTGAGATGATTTTCTTTACTTGATTGCTACTGGGACTGAATTTGGATATAAACGGAATTCGAGAATTGGTTTTCTTGGGTTGAGGTGTAAGTAAAAGATCACGGTGGCAGTACCAAGCCCTTTTGCGAGCACGTGAAACCAATCTCCGTGGAAAACCTCTGGCAGTAAGTTTCTTAAACAGGACCTCGGATTCCCGGAAATAATCCTTGCGCCATTTGCAATTCCTCCGAATACGAAGGAATTGACCGTAAGGTAGCCCATCTTTGAGTCCACGGGGGTGGTAGTTCGAGTAATGTAACAGAGTGTTCCTTTCCACGGGTTTCCGATAGAGTGATGTTCCAATTACACCTTCTTCTGCATGTATGTTCAGATCTAAGAAGGGCAGGTCATTGGTTTTGTATTCAAAGGTGAATTTCAAATGAGGTTGAGAGTTGTTCAGCCTCTCGACAAAAGATGTTAAAGTCTCGGCGCAACCTTTCCAGAGTAAAAGGACATTGTCTATGTATCGTTGCCACAGAGAAATTTGAGGTCTGAATGGATTATTGGGAGTGAGTATAAGACATGTTTCTAGTTTATGGACAAAAAGAATGGCAAAATTTGGGGCAAAACAAGCACCCATAGAAACACCTTTGATTTGTAAATAAAAATTATCCTGGTAAAGAAAATAATTATTTTCCAAAGCAATATGCAAAAGGTCCATGATATATTCTGTTGGAATGCGGGTTGGTCTTGGTCTGCTTTCTAGTAATTCGTGGATGGCTAGAAGGCCTTCATCGTGCGGGATGTTCGTATATAGGGATTCTATATCCAAACCCGCCATCAATTCGGTCTCAGTGTCATAAGGTCTATCTTCAATGGTCTTGATCAAATCCATACTATCTCGTATAAAGGTGTCGGTGAGAGGGACAAATTCCTTAATCACTGCATCTATGTATTTACCCAAAGGCTCCAAAACAGGACCACAGCCGGAAATGATAGGTCTACCCGGAGGGTTCTGGATATCCTTATGGATCTTTGGTAAGACATAAATCACTGGTGTGCGTGGGTGTGCATTATTGAGAAAGGTGAATTCTTTGGGAGAGATGATGTTTCTGGTTTGTGCTTGCTTTGTAATGTATTGAATTCTGTTTCTTAGATCCGGGAGTGGATCATGAGTGAGCTTCTGGTAATGGGCAGTATTTGCGAGTTGTCTTCTGATCTCCAGATCATATTTTTCATTATCCATGACGACAATTCCGCCTCCCTTATCTGCCGGTTTGATGGTTAAATCAGATCTTTTCTTGAGGTAAAGTAGGGCCTGTTTCTCAACAAGTGGAAGGTTATAAGGAACATATTCAAAACCTTTCTGTACATCTGCGATCTCGTGAAGCACTATTCGCTCGAAAGAAAGTATTTCCGGAGGCATGGTGTGTGAGGGTGGATTGAAAGTAGAGGGAGGATGAAAATGAAATGTATTGGAGTAGATAGGGTATGGTTTGTCCGCAAAAAATTGGCGCAATCTGATTCGTCGAAAGAACTGTAGCAGATGTGCGTGAAGTTCAAAGAAGTTACTACGTTCAGTGGGTACAAAACTTAAACCTCTACTGAGTAGTTTAATCTCGTCTTCGGAGAGATTATGTTTAGAGAGATTGAATATGGGAATCAACTCCGAGTTGGTATTAGATCCAGGGACGTTAGATTCCAAATCAATAGTCGGGTCATTCGAAGTATTCATGGGGGTGATTATTGTTGAGGACCCCATCGATAGAATTTGTTTCTTGTTTGTCTCTCTCCGGAGTATTGATTTTGGTAATTGTTGAGTGTGCGTGGACGGTTCTGGCCGCGTCCGCGGCCTTGTTCTAAAAAACCAGAGGGTAGCAGGGGTGGAAGTCTGTTGGTATTTCTGGAAGTACTGGGTTCGTCGTTTGTATCAGACTCTTCTATTGAGGTATTTGAGTCAGAGAAAGTGATATGTTGGTTGTTCCGGAATCTCCCCCAGCTGCGTGTTCTTGGTGGATTATAGGGAGTGTTATAGAGTTCGTCCTTAAGATAAGGATAGGTTTTCTCTATATTGTAGTATTTTATATCCCTTTGTATATTGAGTTCAAAGGTATTGAAAGTGGCTGTGGTAGAATTGATTTTGTCCAATAAATTCTTGGCTTCAGGAATGGAATTGTCCTCTAAAATGAGTTTCTCAATTTCGGCAATCTCTTCTAATTCTTTTTGACTGTGCTCTATGGCTGTATCAATTCCCAGAACCATCCAATGACGGGAACATGTAGTTGCCAGATGACTAAAACCGGTGCGAAATTTGGGATCTTGAGTGAAGATTGCTGGGACGTTGCGTATTTGTAGGCCCAATGGAATAATCCCTGATTTGAGATACTCAGTGAGCATACGAGCATGGAGGGTTGTACGAATTTGTTTCTTCTTGAGTTTCTCAAGTCTATCAAGTAAAATCTTGGAGGAACTGGTGGTAGGTGTGGTAGTGGAGAGGGAGGGAGCAGAGTTGGAGAGAAGGGAAGGGCCACTCAAAATGCGTTGAATATAATCTTCTGTATAGTTGGGAGCCTCTCTAGACATTTTCAATCAGGAAAGGAATACTGATAGAAACAACTAAATTAAATAGTTAGAGATGAAAGGCCAGGGGGCCTACTCTAGCAGCTTAGCAGCTGCTCACAGTATAGAAAAAACACAGGATTATAACCCATAAACCAAACTGAGATCTGGGTAAGTACAGTATAAATGCAACAATATCTCATCAGGATTTAATGAGACTATTTAAACTTGTATGTGCAAGACATTACGATAAACGAACACAAGACAAGAGGCTTCAAATAATTCACTCAATGCGCCCGTAGGTGTCATATATTTTAAGAAGATCAGAAATTACACAAAACAGTTGTTAAAGCACTGTTGGGTATAAATACCAAGGCAACCCTAAAGGAAAGTGTACAAAGTGCTCGTGACAGTGAAGTGACGGCGCAGGTGACAACGTGAAAAACACCACAGCATAAGGCGCAAGAGAACTTACAATATATATACAGGATAAAAAGGTTCAAACATCAAGTTATTCAAATATACAATTGGTCATTTTCGTTATGTTAAAGAACCAAAGGTCAAGGTGGTGGGCAGGGGTCGACGGCGTAATCTGCAATCTCTTCTGAACAAAAGTAAATGCAAATGGATAACATGCTGTAACTCTGTGAACCAGGGGTTGAATACCATCGATGAGTGGAACAGCACAATTCAGTTTTCCACCTGATACTTTACTCACACTGCCTATATGTACCCGTGCCCACCCATGATGTATCCTATCTCTACCCTAATGTTCAGCGCCCCAGGTTATGTGGTGTACGTTTAGATAAGGATTGGATAACAATATGTTACTACATGACTATGTACACTCTTTCCCTTAGTAATTATCCCAGATCATCTTCAATATGATACATGTACTTGTTTATTGTCACGTTGAGAAACCGTGTATTGCTCTCATGTCTTAAACTTTGTACCATTCCGATATCTGATTTATCATGTTTTGAACCCGGTCTTGAGTTCCTAAACTCCTTCGTATTTCTTCCCTTTCTCCTTCCTTTTTCAAGCAGCCTATTCTAAGCGTCCTTAGTCACACCCCACCCCCTGCCCTGAGGACCCAATCAGCGCTCTCTGAGACAACCCGCACTCCCTTGTAATTCTTCTCCTTTTCTTCCCTTCTCTACGGACCACTTTCCAGGCGTCCTTAGTTACAGCCCCACCCCCTGCCCTGAGGACCCAATCAGCGCTTTCTGGGACATTTCCCGTAGCGCATGCGTTTCTGCTTTATAGTCGGTTACGCTGCTTTGACTTCAGGCATTGACCGTGGACTACACACGACTGTGGCATCCTCGCGCTCCTTGGATTTTTGGATTAATTCCAGCGTTTGATCCCTTGACCCTCAAAACAGGTAAGCCCTCTGTTAGCCTTACATCCATGTTTCCCGTCGTTATCCCTTACATAGAAGGGGTTTTAATTACCTGTTTCACGACTTCTTGCCCTTTCTATTAGGCATTGTCCTGAACCTTACCATCACGATCAGGGTGGTATCCCTGCAACTGCTCTTTCCTTCCCCCGTCTCACATCTTGCAGCGGTGAGTGTTCCACCTACTCCGCCTTCGTTTTTTCCCCGGAGTCCCCCGCTTTGTCTCCTCGTTTTTTTGTCTGTCTTGCTCACAACATGGTTCTGTTTCTCCCCCACCTCCTTCCCCCTCCTTCCCCCCCTTTCTCCCCTCCCTCGTTTCCCCACGGTGATATTCGTTTCATTTTCCCTCTAGAGACCCAATGGCTGATTTATCCCTGACGTACAGCTCAATTTGAACTTCGACCACTCAGCGGCCATTCTTCACGTTTTCTTTGCTCCCTCCTCAGCGCCAGTGCTTTATTCAACGTGCTTCAGGTAGGCATATGTTAGTCCTCCTTCCCTCCTTGAATGCACTTACACCAATCCCCGCTTTCAACCGCTCTGATACTTAGTTTTATTCACACAGCACTCCTCGAATAGGCGACCCAGGTCCTGAAGATGATCCTAATTAAATAGGATCGAAACGCCCTCGACCCCTGCCCACCAGCTCAAACGCCTTAGGCGCACCTTGACCTTTGGTTCTTTAACATAACGAAAATGACCAATTGTATATTTGAATAACTTGATGTTTGAACTTTTTTATCCTGTATATATATTGTAAGTTCTCTTGCGCCGAATGCTGTGGTGTTTTTCACGTTGTCACCTGCGCCGTCACTTCACTGTCACAAGCACTTTGTACACTTTCCTTTAGGGTTGCCTTGGTATTTATACCCAACAGTGCTTTAACAACTGTTTTGTGTATTTTCTGATCTTCTTAAAATATATGACGCCTACGGGCGCATTGAGTGAATTATTTGAAACCTCTTGTCTTGTGTTCGTTTATCGTAATGTCTTGCACACACAAGTTTAAATAGTCTCATTAAATCCTGCTGAGATATTGTTGCATTTACACTGTACTTACCCAGATATCAGTTTGGTTTATGGGTTATACTCCTGTGTTTTTTCTTCTCTATTATGTACTAGGGCTTTACAGAGGAGGTCATGCCAATCACAGGGGTACCCCAACGCATAGTGTTCCCTAGTGTATGTAGGTGTTTTCACTGTATTCTAAGTGTCTTTTAGCATAGCACTGGCTCTAGGCCTGGTTAATCAGAGTCAGTTACCACCAGTACCCGTCTGAAAAAGTTGTGGGCACAGAAGGATTTTGCAGCAAGGCCTCTTTCTGCTCCTCTGTTGGTTCTTTCTGCACATGTCTTGCTTCTTCCTGCACTATTCTTCGTCTTTGTGGACTTCTGTTGCTGCTTTCTGCATTTCTTTTGCTTCTTTCTGTGCATTTTTTCTTCTTTTTTCACATGTCCTACCTCTATAGGCATAGTTAGAAACTAGAATATAAAAAACCTTTGAAATTCACTTAAAAAACCATAGGTTTTAGGCACGGTATAGTTAGAAATTTGCATTTAAAAAACCTTTGAAATTCATTGAAAAAACCATAGGTTTCAGACACGTTATAGTTAGAAATTAGCATTTAAAAAACCATAGAAATTCACCCAAAAAAACATAGGTTTTAGGGACGTTATAGTTAGTTGGACATTTCACTCGTACAAAACCATAGAAATTCCCCGGTTATAGTTAGTTCAGCTAACTATAACTGGCGCCCCCACAATGCACTGCTGATGACATCACATATTACATCATTCATGACATGGTCAGTGACATCACTGATGACATCACTGATGACATCTCAAATGACATCACTGATGACATCACAGATGACATCATCCAGTGAATGTGTGTTTCTGTAAAGCTAAAATATGTTTTATAGATATGCCAAGGTGTATTGAAGAATGAGTGGGTATATAAGTGTCTGGATGAAGAATTTTGTAGGTGTGTGACTGACTGTATAAGTGAGTGATTAAATGTGTCTTACTGAATGCATTGGTTAGTGACTAAACTGTATATATGTGTATCAGTATGTCTGTTGTTGTGTAAGCTGTTGCATGTGTTGGTCAGTAGCTACATGAGTGTCTATATGGGTTTTTGATTGGTTGCCTGAGTATTTGTATGGGAGACTGAGTGTGTGTGTGGGTGGGTGGGAGGTGTGTGACTGTGCATAGATGTGTGAGTGGTTGATTGACTGGGTGTTTGGGTTCAAGAGTGCATGTGGAAACAGCTGTATGGGCGGGTGAGTATGTGCATGGGTGTGTTGGTGAGAGATTGGATATCTCAGTGTTACATGTCCAAGTAATTACATATGTAAAAGGCAGTGTATGTGAGAGTTGAAGTATATAAATTACTATACATGAGAGTCAGTGATTGTGAGTGGCTGTATGGATGAGTGTGTACTTGTATCAGTGATTTTATAAGAGAGTAAGTATGTGTTCGTATATGTTTGAATACGTGAGGTGGTGTGTGTATAACTGTATAGGTGAGGAAATGGGAGTGTGATTCATTCTTTGCATGACTGACTAGGTGTGTGAGTAACTCCATGGATGAGTGGCGGTATATGAGTGTCTATATAGGTGTATGAGTGCACATGATAGTGTTGTATTGATGAGTGACTGTATGTATGAGTGACTTTATGGGTGAATGAGTGGATGTGTGTGTAGGCCTAGGAATCAGTGAGTGTGATGTGGTAATTGGTATTGGTGTGTCGATGTTTCGAAAATGGTAGTCTGTATGTTACAGTGGGTGTATCAAAGGTTATATTAGAGTGTGAGGAGGTGCATCAGATTGTCACGTGGATGATGTCATCAGTGATGTCATCAGTGATGTCACTTGAGATTTCATCAGTGATGTCACTGACCATGTCATGAATGATGTAATATGTGACGTCCTCAGCAGTGCATTGCGGGGGCGCGAGTTATAGTTAGCTGAACTAACTAACGGGGGAATTTCTATGGTTTTGTACAAGTGAAATGTCCAACTAACTATAACGTCCCTAAAACCTATGTTTTTTTTCAGTGAATATATATATATATCAGTGATCACACGTTGATCCCAGCAGTGTACATACACTTTTGTGCTCTCCTTCGTGCTCACATACTGTTCTTCGCATGGTTATAATCACTTCTTGCTCACTTGCTCTAAGCTCTCTATATGTCTGTGCTCACCTCGAACTCGTTCTGTGCAGTGAATACTCACGATTATGCTCTCACGTTGCTCTCTTGTTCTAAGCTCTCTATCTTTGCTCAATTCAAGCTCACCTCATGCTCGTTCTATGCAGTGTATACTCATGCTTATGCTCGCATCTTGTTCACTTGTTCTATGCTCTCTCTATGCCTGTGCTCACAGAGCGACCTCCGCAGTGCACAGAATACTCACCCCCAGCCTTGTTCTCGTCTCCTCCAGGTCAAAATGGCAGATGGCGGTGGGCCTGGAGCTGCTGGCCGAGGCGGGCAACTACTCGGCCCTGCAGAGAATGTTCCCCTCGCCCTATTTCTACCACCCCAGCCTGCTGAGCAGCATGGACAGCACCACAGCGGAGGCAGCTGCAGCGGCTGCAGCCATGCACAGCAGTATGTACCGGACTCCTCCAGCCCCCCACCCGCAGTTGCAGTGGCCCCTGGTGCCATGGGTCCTAATCCATGGCCCAGGGCCTGGCAGACAGCCTGCCCTGAACTTCATTCCCGGCACTGCACCCCCGGTGAGATGGCACCCCCAGACACATTCACAATCAGGACAGACTGACACACAGTCGGGCCAGGAGCCCTGGACAGAGCTAAGACTCGTACCATGGGCGCTGCTGTCAAGCCGGTGTTTTCATTGGGCACCGGGACAAATCACGGGGGCACGTCTAGGAAACTGGACTGACTCTGAGCAGCCGTCTCTCGCTGCCTCCTATCAGGACACTTCGCCTCACTCAGAGCACGAACTCGAGGCCCTGCAGCCGGAGTCTATCCTAGATGTGATACCCTCGAGGTGCTGCTGAAATTCCTCCACAGACCGACAGCGGAACCGGGGATCCCTTGAGACTCTACGAGGAGATAAACACAGAGAACAGACTGTCCCCCCAGTCCAAGGCACAAGCGTAAAACCAAAATCTTTGCACTGATTTCTCATGACCTTTTCCTCCTTGAAAAGCATCATGCCCCCTCCTAAAAAGACATTTAGATTTGGGAGGCCGAGTGATATATCATATTTATTATATGTCGTCCCTAGAAAGTTCTCTTATATACATTAATACTGAAACTTTTCTTTACATTTCTTTTTTCCGGTTCAGTAAAATAAATGCTTAGCTGAGAAATATAGGGGTTTTTTGTGATTGAGATTTTAATAAAATACATTTTATATATTTATTTATTTATTTATTTTGTCCTCATTAGCCTTTTAAATGGAAAGAAAAGACAATAGCGCTCTTCCACTTGCACATGTTATTTGGGCAATCGGAACCTGAGCTCATGTGCTATTTAACAGGTCAGGTGGTACTTATTGGGAACGAACGGAGACCATAATTCTGTATGACCCTCGGGGATGATCTCCACGTACCCCATTTTTTTCTTTTCTTTGTCTGTCTCAACCCACTCACTGTCCAATCCAGGAGACTAGACAACAAGAAACCTGCTCCCAGGAAACCTGCTGAGGCTGAGAAGGCTTAATCATAGGACCGTTAAACCACACCTGTTTGTATTTAAGACATCGCACCATTCGAAAAACGGGAACCAGAAGTGGACATTCCTAGCGCTTTTCCTATCTAAAGTGGCTATATGTTTAATAGAGCACAACCAATTATCCAAAGTAGGGGGGAGAGCAACAACCCACAGCTTACAAATTTCCCTCCGTGCCAATAATATAGCATAAAAGATAAGCCTTGGCTGATTTTTAGTAATAATAGCTTCTGGTTCCATCAGCCCAAAAATAATGAGCATAACGCTTAACTTAACGTTCAGTTTCAACATTTCAGACAGTGCCCTGCACACTTTGCTCCAAAAGGATTGCAATATCGGGCATTTAACAAACATGTGGACATCGTCCTCTCTCATATTACCACATTTCGGGCAGGGAACATCTCCTCCTCTCCCAAACTTTGACAATTTCAGAGGAGACCAATACGCTCTGTGAACAGAAAAAAGATGATTTCTCCTCAGGCTTGCAGGCTTAACTATTTTAAATAGCATAGACATAGATACTTGCCAGTTATTTTCCAGCGATGATTCCGGCAAGTATTTTCCCAATAGCTCTGCAGGCAGCATAAAATCTCCATCCTCAGTTTCAACCATTAACCAGTAGATGGTCGCTAACTCCTTCTTTTGACTTGGCTCTTGTTTTAGTCGTGTTTCAAAGTCATTCTGATCGCCTATCTTTGTTGCTGGATCTTGAAACCAACTTCGTATTTGAAAGTATTTGAATCTAGATAAACCAAACGTTTGCTTGTTGATTACATTCTTCCCAAGAAATAAGCTTACCATCTACTATTAACTGTTCCCACTGTGTGAGAGCCCCCTCTAGCAGAGGTTTAGCGTGAGCCTCTTTTGTCCACCCCGGAGATCCGGGTCCATCCCAGATGGGGGCCAATAAACTGTAGTATGGAATTTTTAGAGTTTTTCTGACCATGTTCCATGTCTCTGCAAGTCCCCTCAGTATCTTTAGCCTGACCTTTTTAAACCATTTTGGGTCGGCATATTTAAAGAGGAAGCCCTCATTACCTCCTGATTCCAAACTAGAAATTGTCATCCACATGCCCCCTGTCATGAATCGACTAGGTGAATTAAAAAGGCACTTCCCATTTTTAAAAAGAAAAGCCCAAGAGTAGAAAAGTAGGTCCGGCAGGGCTAAGCCCCCTTTCTCAACCCTCCTTCCCAACTTTTTCCAAGCTATTCTTGGTCCTTTACTTGCCCAAATAAAAGAGCAGAGATCACTTTGTAGCTTCTTTATCCATTCCTTCTTAAAAGGCAAAGGGATAGAGTCAAATAAAAAGGTGAGCTTCGGAAGAATTATCATTTTAACTAAATTGCTCTGTCCGAAAAGTGATAGCTGGAGATGGGACCAGGTTTTCAGAAGTTTTGTGATCTCTTTCCGGGCTTTATCAAAATTAGGTTTAGATATATTATTGATATCGTGAGCTATCATAACACCCAGATATCTGATTTCCTCCTTCCCGGTTGACTGTTCGATGTTCCAAGTCATGATTTCAGTCTTATCTCTGTTAATCTCGTAATCTGAAACATTTCCAAAGTCCGTTGTAATAGCCATCAGACGGGGCAGAGTTATCTGTAAATATGTGGTGTAAACCAAAATATCATAGAGCCCCAGTTTCTTTTCCCCAATCTATAAACTTAAATGGTAAAATTCCCGGGTCCTCTCTAATTTTCCTTGCTAATGGTTCTATGTAAAGATTAAAGAGCAAGGGCGACAGAGGACATCCCTGTCTTGTCCCTCTAGATATGGTCACAGGTTTAGTTAATGAACCGTTAATTAACAATCTAGCTTCTGGAGTTCGATAAAAAACAGCCAGTGCATTACAAAAATGTATACCTAGATTCCGAGAGGCTGCGATTGCTTTCAGATAGACCCAATTCACTCGATCGAAAGCTTTGGTGGCGTCTAAGGCCACCACCGCCAGTGGGAGACTATAAGAGGTTGCCAAGTCTATTGCACCAACTAGTGAATGGATCAAATCTTTCAGAAATCTTCCCCTGATAAACCCTTTCTGATCTTCACTTATCAGCTCATCCATTAAACCATTTAGCCTATCTGCCAGAATCTTTGCGTATAACTTGTAATCACTATTTAACAAGGAAATAGGTCGATAAGAGCCACATTTTTTAGGGGATTTTCCGGGCTTCAAGATTAAAGAGATTGTAGCTTGCTTCCAAGTATCTGGCAAATCAGACCCTTTAACAAAAAAATCATTAAAGAGTTCCACTAAAATGGGGGCTAGAGTGCTTGCCAAAGCTTTATAGACCTCTTGGGGAATGCCATCCGGCCCAGGTGCTTTTCCATTCTTGAGCTGACTTATTATCTTTTCCACCTCAGAAATATCTATAGCTCTATTCAGGTGATCTGATTTTTCTAATGTCAGCGGGTTTGCTGCATCATGACCTAACCATGTTTTTAAATTATCTTCAGATGGAGTAAGCTCCTCTTTATAGACTTTACTGAAGTAGTTATGGAATATTTGTCCACCCCTCTACTGTCACCAATCAAGGTCCCTGTTGGCTCACAGATCACCTCCTCGATTCTATTCTTGCTCTTTTTTGGCTTTCTAGGCCAGTAATTTACTGCAGCCTTCGCTATATTCAAAATGAGCCATCTGGCTGGCTGGCTGGCCTCCCATCTCTTCCTAACCCTGTCCTGTAGTAAGATTGCTAGACTAGACTTAGCCTGTGATACTTCCTGCAACCACCCCGCTCTGGCCACCTCTCCTGACCTTGAATTAATTAGTTTATCTTCTAAAGTGCGAACCTTTTCTTCCAACGCCGCCAACTCCTTATAATAATTTCTTCTCTTCTCTGCGGCCAAGGCCCCAAGTCTGCCCCTTAAAAAAGCCTTATAAGCATCCCATGTTACTCCTGGGGAAGTAGTTATACTAATAAAATTCTTCTGTCTCTTCCCTGAGTAACTGGACGATTACCTCACCCTGCAAAATCGTGCGATCAAGAGTCCATCTGGATTGAGTGTCCACCTTCCTAATCTTTAATTTAAGCATCACCGCCGAATGGTGGGACAGATGAACTCCTACATGATTGATCTGCTGCACATCATCTTTTAACTTACAATCGGTGAGGAAATAATCTATCCTGGACTGATGTTTATATTTCTTATTATAGAAAGTAAAACCTTTTTGCGACCCTGCTCTTTGTCGCCATACATCCTGCAGGCCTAGTTGTGCCATCATTTGTTTTATTAGTCCAAGCATTTTAGGATTAACCTGAACTCTACTATTTGAAGGCTTGTCAAGAGCAGGATTCAACACTACATTGAAATCACCGGCCAGAATAATTGGATCTGAGAAGTTTAAAAGTTCGACTATCAGTTACCCTAAAGATTGCACTTCATCATGGTTTGGACCATAGTAGCCGGCCAGTGTGTAAGAACAGGCTGAGATTTTTACTTTGGCTACTATCCATCTTCCAGCCTTATCTGATATAAACGAGTCCAGGCTTACTTGTAGTCCTCGTTTAATTAAAATTGCTACACCTTTTGTCACAGCTGATTGAGCTCTACATGCCATGTGGGCAATCCATCTGGTAGACCTAAACAGATCCATTGCTTCCTTTTCTGTTAGATGTGTCTCTGGAGCAATTATTATTTGGGCAGGACAGTCTTTGAGATACTGGAGTATTTTTGACCTCCTACTCCTGACCCTAAGGGCATTTAAATTCCAAGATAAAATTTTAATAATACCTTCCATCCTCTCACCCATCGTCAGTATCCACTAAGCAGATAATCTGCTTCTGAAAAATATGAAAAGAGACTTCAGAGGAACTATTTTTTCTTTTTTTCCCACTGCTCCCCACCCTCCACACCCAGTGCACCTCCCCACGCAAGGAAAAACCCTCCCTAATTCTACGAGGCCAAAGGCCATATGGGTTCCCCCTCAGTGTGAAAAACAATCTTCTAATTATTCACCATCTGAGTAAGCCTGTCCTAAGCAAGCACTCAAAAGATCATAATTTTAGGTGAATAGACATTTTTTTTTCTTCTTTTTTTTTATAATAGTTGTGTATTGCTTTGTTATACTCTTTTTTTTCCTTCATTTCTCTATCTCTATTTATAAACAACTATTAGAATTTTAATTATTTTATTTCTCTTCCCACATTTTTACTTTTCTTATTACCCACCTTCCCTATCCCTCCCTACAGGTCCCTACCACCTGTCTATTCATCTCTATACGGCTGGGTAGGGTAGGGTAAGGGTGAGGGTAAAAGAAAATTATACACCACCAGCCTGGAGGTTACATATAAATTAATCCACCTTTTCGCAGGAATGAAAAATATGCATTTTATTATTGAGCATAACTCTCAAGAAGGCTGGGACTCTAGGCTGAACCACCGCTCCCAAGCTTTTGAGTTGATCCATCCTCTTCCCTAACTCCCATTGCCTGTTTGCGGTTGCAGTTGAAACGTCTGATCTGAAATCATATTTGGCTCCATCGACCTCGATTTTTTTAAGGAAAAGGTTAAGAAGTTCATCAAGATCTTCCAGGGCTGTGTCCTGTTCGCATTTAATTTGTACGGATCCCTTTGTACACGTTGGATGTCTTTTCCTATTTCCTCTTCGCTTTCTTCAACCTGTAGTTCTTTTTTTATCAATCGTACTACAAAGATCTTTATATCATCTCCTTCCCTCCCTTCTGGCACCTTCAAGATTTTTATGTTGTTCATTCTCTGGAAATTTTCCAACTTTTCAACCCTGTCCAGAAAGTCTCTTTCTGCAGATTTTAATTTCGTTATCTCAACTGAGTTTGTAACCCCCTTCTCTCTAAGCTCTTTCACTTCACTCTCCAACGTAGTTGTTCTGTTACAGAGGTTGTCATCTCTATACGGCTGGGTAGGGTAGGGTAAGGGTGAGGGTAAAAGAAAATTATACACCACCAGCCTGGAGGTTACTTATAAATTCATCCACCTTTTCGCAGGAATGAAAAATGTGCATTTTATTTTCGAGCATAACTCTAAAGAAGGCTGGGAATCTAAGCTGAACCACCGCTCCCAAGCTTTTGAGTTGATCCATCCTCTTCCCTAACTCCCATTGCCTGTTTGCGGTTGCTGTTGAAACGTCTGATCTAAAATCATATTTGGCTCCATCGACCTTGATTTATTTCAGACTAAGAGCTTTTGATAAAATCTTTACTTTTAAGGAAAAGGTTAAAAAGTTAATCAAGATCTTCCTGGGCTTTGTCCTGTTCGTATTTAACTTGTACAGATCCCTATGTACACGTTGGATGTCTTTTCCTATTTCCTCTTCGCTTTCTTCAACCTGTAGTTCTTTTTTTATCAATCGTACTACAAAGGTCTTTATATCATCTCCTTCCCTTCCTACTGGCCCCTTCAAGATTTTTATGTTGTTCCTTCTCTGGAAATTTTCCAACTTTTCAACCCTGTCCAGATAGTCTCTTTCTGCAGATTTCAATTTCGTTATCTCAACTGAGTTTGTAACCACCTTCTCTCTAAGCTCTTTCACTTCACTCTCCAACGTAGTTGTTCTGTTACAGAGGTCGTCCATCTTTTTTTCAAGGGTATCACATGCTTGCCTTATTTCCCTCTGGTTCCCTTCTGATGTCTCGAACCTAGTTTTTATCTCCACCGTCAGAGCCCTCAAAAGCACGCCCAGAGCTGGATCTTCACTCTGCTGCCGCTGTACTGAACTTTGCCTCAAAACTGCTGGCATTGGCATTGGCACTGGCACCCCCCTGTGTTTTCTCGACTGGGGGTGGTTTACTCATGTCTTCCTCCGTGGCTGATATAGCAAGCACTTGGTATCTGTTTGGGGATGCATCTTTATCCCAATCTATACCAACCTCTAGACCTGATTCTATAGGTATTTTGGCCCGTTCTGTGATCAGCTCCTTACCTGTAGGAATCGTCGCATCCATCGTACTGCCCACTAGTGTTACTATCTGAGGCAGAACTCTGAAGTATGTTTTTAAGGAGGGCATAACCTTTAACTTCTGACCTACTGTTTGCTTTTGTGCTGGTTTTTTCTTCCCACTTGTCTTATTTGCCTTATTTGTTTTATTTATGGCTAGCTCATCATCACCCCAAAATAAACAAGCTCCCTCGTGACCTATATTCTCTTTCCTAAGATTCAAATAGTGAATTCTAACATGGGCTGTTCATAAAAACAAACCTAAATAAAAGTCATTAACATGTACACCTTGCTATTAGTTTAACTTTGTTTTATTTTCCTGCTTTTCGTCAAGATTCTTATTCTATCATCATTTCTTTTACTCATTTGAACATATCAAAGTTACATATTTACAATATACACAAAAATCTCTACAATACAAAATTATTTCTTCATATAACAACATATTCAACCCCAGATAGAGAACCAACACAAATATACCAGTCAAAACTCATACATTCAATTCTCATATACTACATACATATCCCATTCACAATCACATATATCTGTACAAGCTGAGACAAAATGTTGGTTTCAGTCTCTGGGACCATTTTCAAGACAACTGCATATAGCAGGATTTAATTGGCCTTGGTCAACGCGTTTCGGTGGCATACGAAGAAAATAGGCACCACCTTCATCAGGACCCGCCAGATAATAAACCAGTGTTCTCTACACTCTGGGGATTCCTAAAAGAAATCATATATATGTATAAATACAATCAAATCACAGCCCATGATGTCATCAATACAATGACAACGATTGGACCAATGTATCTACATGCGAAGTATCACTACCATGTGATTAAAACCAACAGTGCCACATTGTCCCAAAGATAGTGCCTTCACCGAAGAAAGTGTGCTAACTTTTGTGAAATCTCCGTAATTATTTCACCCATACTGACTAAGGGCAAAATAAGAAACAGAGAAACATGCCTTTCATGTTACTATCAAGAATAGTTTTTACACCTCCACCATGTTATATACAATCTAAAACACGCACTCCTCCATATCTACACAAAAATAAGTACCAAAATATATTACTCATTACTCTTTAGTTTGCGTCCATAAATTAAACCAGGGCTATCCTTGCAATTACAACCCCTATATAAGTACTTACTAACAATAATTATCCACCCTGAGGTATATGAAATACCCCCGATTACATAGGAGGGCACCCGCTTCCTGTCAAGAAGAAAGTAAACCATAGTTTATCATCAATAACGGTTATTCCTTCTCTCGTATATCTATACTGGGCCCTTTTCTAGAATCTAACTTCTTACCCAAAAATTCAATGCTGTGTAACAAGATGAATGTCGATACCAGTCTGTTGTCAACAAGCTACTCCTACACAGGAAGTAAAGACAAGAACAAAAAGAAGGGTTTTTCTTTCCCAACAAAGTCACGTCAGAGAAAAAAATAACCATCAACTACCCTTGTTCAATATAACACCAAACGTCCACACATTGTACCTTTGAGGGTTATTTTCAAGGTCTCATAATGTTGTTTTCTTCTCGTTATTTTTAAAAAAACATCATGGTTCCATCTCAAAATCAGATAAAACAAGCAAGTTTCATATAGTGTGTCAATGTAGAAACTATAAAAAAGAAAAGGAGAAAATCTTTTGACAAACGGGACATTAGTTTTTGTCTACCTACAAACATCATCTTAATTTGGCAGAACATCTATACATTTATCTGTCCCTTACTACAATTTCCTACAACCCACATTCCTCACTGTATCCAATATTAACTAAAAACTCAGCAATAGTTTGCGTAAAATACCGGACACATTAAGCAAGCAGTCATTTCTAACTAGTCCCCACAACTACTTGTGATGTAACGTATCTGAGTCGACACAAAAAGAAAAATGCTTTGTTGTGGATAAATAATTAGCTGCTCATAGTATCACGCCCCCAAATCGGCACGATAAAAAAAGGAATTAATTACCGGCAAATAGTTAACTCACCTCCTCCAATGGTGCAAACGTCCCCACAAAAAACTTCAGAGTCAAAGAGGTCTCCTCCACATTCGGGCAACAAGTGACATCACTTAAAGCTTGGTAATTTATACTGTGGGCTCCTGCTGTAAAGAGCGCGCAAAGTCTCAATCTCGTTCACCTGGTGGATCATAAACATCAACGGCGGACTATCCTTCCACAAAAAAGAAGAAACGCCATCTTGGAAAAGGTAGAAATCTTTCAGGAAGGAATAATCAAATCTCAGTTGCACTCCCTGCTTAGGTCAACGACACGAACAGCAGACTAAAACTATAGCAAAAGAGATCGCCATCTTAGGAATAATTAAGACTCTCGATCCACATATCACTGACTCCAAAGTGCGCGGTATTTATACCCTAAAAGTAAATGTACGTTCCGGATACTGACTCAACAGCTGCAACGCGACCGTAAATCTTTTAAACATGCAATACATTTTCAAGTTGTTATCCCTTTCAAAAAGTCACCCATCTTTTAAATCATTTCCTGATTTTGTGGCTTTTAAGTATACATACAAGTCTACACTAAAAATGCTATATCTATAAAAAATGTAATCAAATTTAAAGCCTTCAATATATAGGCCTATCAAGAAATGTTCCGGATTAGGTTAGTCTAATGATTAGACATCTGTCTATAATGCCCAGTAATAATAGGTTTGCAGAAGGACTCAAACCTGCTTCAACATACTCTGTCAATCCACAATCAATTCCAGTCACACTGTATACTCAAGATAGATCACACCAATTCTAACATATACATAATTAGGCCGGTATCTCTACAGGCAAATAACACCACGACCGTCATCTAAGCAATCTAAAAAAAAGCATGGTATCCCTGACCAGAGGATGACTCTGCCATTAGTCCCACTGGTAAGCATTGCTTATCCTATAATCTTCGCATATAGACTTTACCAAGGTCTAATGATATTCCACTGAATCTCTTCGTTTAGCCCATGATTTACACTGTCAAGGGTAAAGATCCAGAAGGTTTCCCTTATTTTACGAATTATCTCCATTGGTGTTCCTACCTGGCCTTTAACCTTTTCCAAAATACACCACCTGATATCTTCTTCAGAGTTATGTTTTTCAAGACAGTGTTGAACAAACGGAGCTATGGTCTTACTTGTACGAATCGCGGATTTATGTTCATTATATCTTACTCTAAATTCACGCGATGTCTCACCAATGTAGGCCAGTTTACAGGGGCAACTCAGCATGTAAATAATGTTTTGACTCCTGCAATTCGTAAGATCTTTTAACTTAACATTGACTCCCTGATACAAAATGGAGTCCGTAACAATGGCCGAGTCACAGGCATGACAGGATCCACATTTATGATTACCCATCACAACTGGTAAGCCAGTTATAGTAGTCTGTTGCATGTAATTCTGTGGGTAAGGTCTGGTGTGTACCAAGTTATGGCGTAAATTGCAATTTCTTCGGTAGGCCACCAGAGGTTGTTCTAACTGAATTTCATTGTTATTGGTATTCAGGATTTTCCTATTTTTTTGAATAATGTTTGTTATCTTGAAATTAAAAGGAGAATGATTAATGACACATACCACCTGATTTTTAGAGGTGCGATGTGTTCCTTCCAAGAGGGCATCACGGTTGTAATACTTCGCCCACTTGTACGCGTGCATAACCAGTCTGTGAGGATAGCCCCTAGCTAGCAAACGTATTCTCAGAGCATCCCCATGTTTATGAAACTCAGACATGTTGGTACAATTTCTCCTGACCCGTAAGAACTCACCAAACGGGATTGAGTCTTTCTCAATTGCAGGATGAAAACTTTGATATTGTAATATGGTATTCTTACCCGTGGGTTTTCTGAACAAACTGACCTCAAGGAAGTTGTTAGACCCAGAGATCAAAATGTCCAAAAATTCTACATGAAGAGGACTACTCTTAGCTGTAAAATTAAAATTACTGTCACTTGCATTCAACCATAGTATGTACTCATGTAAAGAATCGCTGTCTCCTTTCCAGATAAAGAAAATGTCGTCAATGAAGCGTCTCCATGTTCCGACATTGTCAAAAAATAGAGCTGCCTCATTAGAGACATTCCTAATCTCCCATTCTCCCATGTAGGTGTTCGCTATGCTTGGGGCACAACATGCTCCCATACTGGTACCCTTTACTTGTTGGTGTATTGACCCATTGAATTCAAAGTAGTTATTCATGATAACTATTTCAAGACATTCAAGCAAAAAACCATCCGGTCTATCTCCAGGGGATCTCTGCAAGAGAGATGCTACCGCTTGTAACGCTTGACATTGGGGGATGTTCGTGTATAGTGCCTCAATGTCAAGCGTTACCAATATTTCTGTATTTGAATTAAACGGCATACCCTCAAGCTCATCATCACCCTCCACACCAGAACCTTGAAGGACCGCAGCAGAACTTGTCAAAAGAGAAAGGACAGGGGAACCCACTCACTAACGGAACCTGGGTAATGGTTATATAAGGGGAAGCAACAGTTCCTGTGGACTCATAAAAAATTATTCAAGCAATATAATTTGCACAATCACATTAAAAAGAGGATAGAATAATGTCAGAGGGCAAGTAACCACCAACACATTTGTACAATTATGACTTGTTTTATAAACACAACAGGCTTATTATATACATTGTTTAAATTTACAATAGAACAAATATTTGTGCACTGTGTCCCAAAGTGAAAAATGGAACCTAATCGTAAGTGACAGGGTGTATATTTATATACAAGGTTTCCATAAATCTTAAAAGGCGACCATTCTTGTATCATTTCTTTGTAAACAGCAACTGTATATAATAATACGCGATGGGCAATGGTTCGCTCTTTCAGCTTGTCGATGGCGTTTCGACCCTCTATCAGTATGGGGTCTCCTCAGGACTAGTGATTGTTGGACCTGGCCCTTTTTGCAGGGTCATCCCTAAACTTTTTGCCTTCCTCCTGTATTTTTTCTGACCTGGTGTTGGCTGTTTTATGACTCTGGGCACCTTACCACTGCTGACCAGTGCTAAGGTGCATATGCTCTCCCTATGGTAAAATGTATATATTGATTGGTGTCCATGTTTGGCTTATTTGGTTTACTATCAGCCCCTAGTAAAGTGCACCAGGAGTGCCAGGGCTTGTAAATACAAATGCTGCTGGTGGGCTTGCAGCACTGGTTGTGCCACCCACAGAAGCGGCCTAGTAAAATGTGTCTAGGGTCTGCCACTGCAGAACCTGCGCGCGGTTTGGTACTGTCGCGCTGACGGCACAAGTGCACCTACTTGCCAGTCCCCAAACCTTCACTTAACTACATATTAGTCGCCCCTCTGGTAGGCCCAAGGGCAGGGTGCATTGTAGGTATAAGGTAGGACATGCCCTGATGTGTGTGGCATGACCTAATAGTGAATTACAGCCATTTTCGTTTTTCACTATTGAAGACTACCTGCTCTCCATAGGCCAGAATGGGCTGCTGGAATTACTACACGCTGTAATCCCAGTGGACTCAGAGAGCATGGTAGAAAGTCAAGTTTAGTATGCCTGAACTCAGAATAATAAAATACTTCTTTTAGTACAGTTTATTTTAATATCCTGTGTTTGTAAATACTACTTTTAGAAAGTTAGTATTTACTGACCTGGCCATTTCAGTCCGCCTCTGCTGTGTGTGTATGTTCTGCCTAGTAACAGGGAAGAGCAGGGCTGGGGAATTCCAGGAGACAGGCTGGCTGCCAGGTGGTGGGTAGAGAGATTACGCCAGGATGGGTGGGAGGAGTACACCTTTGACTCTGAATAGACCTGTGCTCTGCCACCACAATGCCGGCTCCGCCCCCTGTGGAGCGGCTGATGTCTCTGCCCTGCTGCTGAAAGGAAAGAGCAGAGTCACCACAACAAAGTGCTCCATAACTGGACTGAGCCAGGCCCAGGCCCCCTGGCGACAAAGAACAAAAGAATTGGTGTATAAAAGAAGGAGCCCTGCTCTTAAGAAATCAGATCCTGTTTACGCAACGACAAACCTCTGCCTGAAGGAGAAGGACCTGGAGAAGCTGAAGGAGGAATACTGTCTCTCTGCCTGAGAGACTGGCCTGCAGTGGGTGCCTGTCTGCTGGAAGGAGAGGAAAAGACTACAGAAAAAGACTTTGAATCAACTTGTGCTAAACAATCTCCAAGGGCTTGCTTGTGAACTTGCCCCCTGATCTGCGCCCCAGGAACAGTGGGCGCAACCTATCCCCCAGAAGAGGAGAAGTAGCTGGACGCAATCCTGTGACGCTGATCCCCAGAGAACCTGTGTGCCTCTCCCCCTTTCTCTACACCGCGACCTCTGCCACCTGGGACTACCACGAGCACCGCAAGGACCTGCCTACCTGGTCCAGGCACCGCAAGTACCAGCCCCTCCGAGCCGTAGCTTGCAACGCGGAGAAAGGCACCTGAAGGCCTGTGCACCGAGCCTTGGCGACCCTGTGCCGTCGAGATCACCGCGAGGCCCTGTGCACCCTTGTGATCAACTGAGAAGCCAATCGCGCTGCAACGCGCTGAGAATTGCCCCGGAGCTGCTCTCCCCTCCTCTGCCCTTGGTCGTGTGGCTGAGACCTTCTTCGGGTGCCCCACGAAGCACCGCCGCCCTCTGACTGCGAGGGACGACACCGCGACGTGGGACACCGCTCCGTGGAAACCCGAAGACTCCGTGACCATCCCCGTGCAGAGCAAAGGTATTTGTGGCTTTGCGCACTAAAGTACGGCCCGTACTGACCTTCGTACGAGCCGTACCTGCATTGGAAGTATTTGGGGATTGTGGTGCACCTTGTACGAGCCGTACCGGCCTTTGCCATATTTAAGACTGGTGCGTAGTTCGAACCGCACTGCCTCTGAAGCGTCCTAGTTGGAGCCGTACCTGCCTTTCAAATGCTTGTGTCTGGTGCGTAGTTCGAACCGAACTGCCATTGTTCGCACCGTACGGGTGCTGCCGCCTGTGTACAGCGCGTCTCCTTCACTGTACGGACCGTACAGTATTGAAAAGCCTTGCCGGCGCTCACGCGGGAAGCACGGGACTTGGCAAGCGAAGCTTTTCCGACGCGGATCTACGTAGGTACGGCCCGTCTGGTTCGAGGCCGGTAGACGGGTACCTCACGCGAGAAGCGTCAGAAACGGCACGGCGTACTATAAAAGCGGTACGAAGCGTACCTGAGGCGCTACGAAGCGCACAACCCCCCAAAGGAGCTTATTTTTAATAGAAAAGTGCCATTGTAAGACCTGTGGACTGCCTTTAAGCCTTTAAAGAGTAACTGGAGTAATATTCACCAAGAGAACTGTATTTGTGCAATCTGCCTGCAAGAAACCTTTTATATAAAGACTTCTATTTTTGATATAACTACAGCCTTGTGTCTTTGTGTGGTGGGGTGGTGATTATTGTGTGAGATATCTTGAACGCTTAACCTAATGCCCTCTGGAAATCTAGCCTGACTGCTCGCGCCACGTTACCTAGAGGGTGAGCAGGGGTTATTTTTAAAGAGGTGATCCTTTGCCCTGACTTAGAGGAAAGGGTCCCTGCTTGTCGCAAGTGTATACCTGCGCCAACCAGAGACCCCGGATTCTAACATTGGTGGCAGCGGTGAGGATTCACGGATTTGCGTTCTTGGTGTCTGCGCAGTGATTACTAACCATTGCACAATGAGGACAGTCCAGTAGCTTGAGCCACAGAACTTTTAAAATTTTAACTTCGCTTGTCAAGAAAGAAGATCCCTTGTGTTTGGAGTCATGCCTGGCCCAAACAGCATTGAGTAATCAATCTCTGAAACCTCTGAAATCCTAGGAATGGAATGGGAGGCGTCAAAACTGGACAGCTACAAGAGAACTGAACTCAAGTACTTCTGCAGGAAGCTCAAGGTTCCACATGCAGGATGCAAAAACAAATCAGATCTCTACAAGGCGCTCAAAGCCTGGATTGAATAAAGGGGTGCAACTAAGGAAGTTACACCATTGAAACCAGCGGAAAGCGTTCGCAGTTTTGGCAGAGGCCTGTCGCCCGAGGAGCTGGCAGACAGACAGGCCACCAGGGATCATGAATTGAAGTTGGCAGAGCTGGAAGTAAAAAGCCAATTGGAGCTAGAAAGCAAGAAGCTGGCTCTGGAAGAAAAGAAAATGCAAATGGAGCATGACTTTATAATGAGGAAATATGATATGGAGCTCGAGAGGCTGGAGGCCATGAGTGTCTCAGCCCAGCAGCAAGAAAGGTGCGTAGCTCAGAGGTTGAGCTTTTCTGAGTGGGAGAAGGAATCCAGCTCAGATGGTGGCAGCAATATCGAATTTTCTAGTGCTGAGAGAGTAGTACGCACACCCAGAGATATGGCGCCTGACTTGAAGGAGGGGGTTAACATACACCAGGAGGTTCAAGGGCATGAGGTAGCTCCAGTAGTGCGTAGTATCCGTGAAGGGAATAGGGGAACTGGCGCAGGAGTTCATGGTCCTAGTGGCGGGAGGGACACTCTACTGACTCTAGCTGAGAGGTGCAGGGAGAGGGGTTCCCCCAAAATTGAAGTCCTGGTGGGTGAGTGTGAAAACCGCCCAGAAGAGTGTGGGTTGTGTGACAGAGACAGTCAGATACTGTCTTGCCAATCTCAGGAGAGTGGTGTGTGTGTGAGGCACTGGATGGTAAGGTGAAGGATGGTTTGGTTAACCCTGCTAGGGGGCTGTGTGATCCAATTGTGGGAGAGCATATTGTAAGTCCCTGTTTTCCAGAGCTATGCCAACACCTGTGTGAGGGTGAGTTCTCTGACCGCAGAGAGCTCACATTGGAGACAGACCTTTTGGTGGAGTCCAGAGGGTCTGGAAAGGCATTGGGGAGTGATCCCGAGAGGAGTGGTTCAGGAATCTTCAAACCCAGTGTGGTGGAAGTGGCTCAGAGTAGCCCAGCTAGGTCCTGTAGTAGTGTGAGGGGTGTAGGGCCTCACGTCCTGTCTTTAAGGGGAAGGAGTGAGAAGGGGTTATGCCCCGGTAGTGCCCAACCTCAGTCTCAGAGCTTGGATGGTTCTTTAAGGGAACACCAGGTGGGGAGCCTAGTCTGTCCTGAGGGGCTGCCCATTGTGCAGGATCCCCTAGTGTCTGGTGAACAGGGAGTGTCTGTAAACAGGACTCCCTCAGTTCTAGTGTCTGGCAGTACCGCTCCAGTTGGGAGGGTGCAGAGGTCCAGATTGAGGGGTGAGAGGGGGAAAGAGTCCCCAGTGGAAAAACCAGTGGGTCAGGGGCCGGCCAGAAGGGCTGCGTCACCAGTGAATGACCATGGTGACACCACTTCTGTCCTGGGGGATCTTCATGCACTGTCAGATGGACAGAGGTCGGAAGATCTGTGCCAGGCAGACTGTCACACGACACATGAGTTATGTGTCACCCTCAGGGGGGGCATGCGTGCTCCCCAGGAAGTCCTGGAGCGCCAGGCGAGCGTTCAACCGCATGGGTTGGTCCCAGGGTTGGGAAGCAAGGGTCAGGTGTTGTCTGACCTGGAGGGTGGGACAACTGTAATCAGTGTCCTGAACCATGTTGCTTCTAGGGGTACCACGCCAGTTGGGAGTGGGCAGTACTCTGGAAGGGGGTGCAGAGGGAGGGAGTCCTCGCCTCTGACCCCGGCTCAACTGAAGGGTTTAGACCCTAGGTTGGAGGGCCAGGTTCAGGGTGCCCCCCCTGACCTGGACGCCCAGTTGCAGGATAGAACCCCTGAACTGGTGGGCGAATTGCGCAGGACACCTGCTCCAGGTGCCCTGGCAATTCTGAAAGGGGGTACCACTCTAGGTGGGAGGGTACAGAGCCCCAAGGAGGAGGACTGGGTGTGGGAGAGGCCCCCCAGTCTTTGGTCCAGCCGCCGGGTACAGTCCTGGGGCTGGTGGGTCAGTGCCAGGATGTCATACCTGACCTGACAGGATGGAGAATGGATAAAGGGTGCCAAGCACCTGGGGCTACAACCCCCCGCTCCCTGGCGCCACAGAGGTTTGAGAGCCCTGAGAGGCATACGACCTGGGTCTCATCCCTGACTACTGTCAGTGGCCGCTGTAGCATTTTGCTGTCTGTCTGTTGGGACACACCTGTGGGCCAGTTAAGGTTAGGTGCTGCACAGGTGGTGTCCACAGGTGAGGACGAGGGTTTCCCATGGATTGGCTTGGTGGGCCCTGAGAGTATGGACAGAGGGAGTCCAATAGGTTCAGACTGGCGTAGAACTGGAGTCTGCCCCTGCAGTTGCGGGCCAGGTCCTTGTTCTATCGCCCCAAGCAGGGAAGACCATCACGGTGGTGATGGGTCTACCCTGCGTTTTGGCTGGAAGGGGGTTGTGTTGGACCTGGCCCTTTTTGCAAGGTCATCCCTAAACTTTTTGCCTTCCTCCTGTATTTTTTCTGACCTGGTGTTGGCTGTTTTATGACTCTGGGCACCTTACCATTGCTGATCAGTGCTAAGGTGCATATGCTCTCCCTATGGTAAAATGTATACATTGATTGGTGTCCATGTTTGGCTTATTTGGTTTACTATCAGCCCATAGTAAAGTGCACCAGGAGTGCCAGGGCTTGTAAATACAAATGCTGCTGGTGGGCTTGCAGCACTGGTTGTGCCACCCACAGAAGCGGCCTCGTAAAATGTGTCTAGGGTCTGCCACTGCAGAACCTGCGCGCGGTTTGGTACTGTCGCGCTGACGGCGCAAGTGCACTTGCCAGTCCCCAAACCTTCACTTAACTACATATTAGTCACCCCTCTGGTAGGCCCAAGGGCAGGGTGCATTGTAGGTATAAGGTAGGACATGCCCTGATGTGTGTGGCATGTCCTAATAGTGAATTACAGCCATTTTCGTTTTTCACTATTGAAGACTACCTGCTCTCCATAGGCCAGAATGGGCTGCTGGAATTACTACACGCTGTAATCCCAGTGGACTCAGAGAGCATGGTAGAAAGTCAAGTTTAGTATGCCTGAACTCAGAATAATAAAATACTTCTTTTAGTAAAGTTTATTTTAATATCCTGTGTTTGTAAATACTACTTTTAGAAAGTTAGTATTTACTGACCTGGCCATTTCAGTCCGCCTCTGCTGTGTGTGTGTGTTCTGCCTAGTAACAGGGAAGAGCAGGGCTGGGGAATTCCAGGAGACAGGCTGGCTGCCAGGTGGTGGGTAGAGAGATTACACCAGGATGGGTGGGAGGAGTACACCTTTGACTCTGAATAGACCTGTGCTCTGCCACCACAATGCCGGCTGCGCCCCCTGTGGAGCGGCTGTGTCTCTGCCCTGCTGCTGAAAGGAAAGAGCAGAGTCACCACAACAAAGTGCTCCAAAACTGGACTGAGGCAGGTCCAGGCCCCCTGGCGACAAAGAACAAAAGAATTGGTGTATAAAAGAAGGAGCCCTGCTCATAAGAAATCAGATCCTGTTTACGCAACGACGAACCTCTGCCTGAAGGAGAAGGACCTGGAGAAGCTGAAGGAGGAATACTGTCTCTCTGCCTGAGAGACTGGCCTGCAGTGGGTGCCTGTCTGCTGGAAGGAGATGAAAAGACTACAGAAAAAGACTTTGAATCAACTTGTGCTAAACAATCTCCAAGGGCTTGCTTGTGAACTTGCCCCCTGATCTGCGCCCCAGGAACAGTGGGCGCAACCTATCCCCCAGAAGAGGAGAAGTAGCTGGACGCAATCCCGTGACGCTGATCCCCAGAGAACCTGTGTGCCTCTCCCCCTTTCTCTACACCGCGACCTCTGCCACCTGGGACTACCACGAGCACCGCAAGGACCTGCCTACCTGGTCCAAGCACCGCAACGCGGAGAAAGGCACCTGAAGGCCTGCGCACCGAGCCTTGGCGACCCTGTGCTGTCGAGATCACCGCGAGGCCCTGTGCACCCTTGTGATCAACTGAGAAGCCGATCGCGCTGCAACGCGCTGAGAATTTCCCCGGAGCTGCTCTCCCCTCCTCTGCCCTTGGTCGTGTGGCTGAGACCTTCTTCAGGTGCCCCACGAAGCACCGCCGCCCTCTGACTGCGAGGGACGACACCGCGACGTGGGACACCGCTCCGTGGAAACCCGAGGCCGCCGTGACCATCCCCGTGCAGAGCAAAGGTATATGTGGCTTTGCGCGCTAAAGTACGGCCTGTACTGACCTTCGTACGTGCCGTACCCGCATTGGAAGTATTTGGGGATTGGGGTGCATCTTGTACGAGCCGTACCGGCCTTTGCCATATTTAAGACTGGTGCGTAGTTCGAACCGCACTGCCTCTGAAGCGTCCTAGTTAGAGCCGTACCTGCCTTTCAAATGCTTGTGTCTAGTGCGTAGTTCGGACCGAACTGCCATTGTTCGCACTGTACGGGTGCTGCCGCCTGTGTACGGTGCGTCTCCTTCACTGTACGGACCGTACAGTATTGAAAAGCCTTGCCGGCGCTCACGCGGGAAGCGTGGGACTTGGCAAGTGAAGCTTGTCCGACGCGGACCTACGTAGGTACGGCCCGTCTGGTTCGAGGCCGGTAGACGCGTACCTCACGCGAGAAGCGTGAGAAACGGCACGACGTATTAGAAAAGCAGTACGAAGCGTACCTGAGGCGCTACGAAGCGCACAACCCCCCAAAGGAGCTTATTTTTAATAGAAAAGTGCCATTGTAAGACCTGTGGACTGCCTTTAAGCCTTTAAAGAGTAACTGGAGTAATATTCACCAAGACAAATGTATTTGTGCAACCTGCCTGCAAGAAACCTTTTATATAAAGACTTCTATTTTTGATATAACTACAGCCTTGTGTCTTTGTGTGGTGGGGTGGTGATTATTGTGTGAGATATCTTGAACGCTTAACCTAATGCCCTCTGGAAATCTAGCCTGACTGCTCGCGCCACGTTACCTAGAGGGTGAGCAGGGGTTATTTTTAAAGAGGTGATCCTTTGCCCTGACTTAGAGGAAAGGGTCCCTGCTTGTCGCAAGTGCATACCTGTGCGAACCAGAGACCTCGGATTCTAACATTGATGCAGGGGCATCTATAATGAAATAATAAGAGCATAAGGCCCATGTACCGGCACAAATGCGATAAATAAAAAAGGGGGGACATGGAGTGTGAATTACCTGGATTGCTGAATGCGCAGCTTTGTGAACTAGTGAAGTGAGAAGTGAAAGGGTATTACTCACAATAGGACCCGTCCGGGTACTGCCGGAGGGAAATGGGAGAGAAGGAGAGTATGGTTAAGGGAAAGCGGTGAGACAGGGAAGGATATGTGATGCACTTTTTTAATTCAAAAGGTGCTCTTACCTCAGTATGAGGAAAGGCTGTCAGTCAGGGGTACGGTTTGGCCGACCGGCTCTTTACATCAACTCGCTATAGCCATAGCGGTATGGTTAATCCCTGGTAAGTTCTGGAAACAGTGACAAAGCACTGTGTAGGTCTATGGATTTAATAAAAGGGGAGGTTGGTTTCTAGAGAAGGCGGTGAGCGTAAGGTATTGCGCTCTTCAGTTATAGTTATTCTTACCTGGATGATATTCTGTGCGTGAAGAATCACAGCATCTGTATTCCCAAGCTGCGTGAGTCAGCTTCAAGGACGGTACAATGTTAGTGATCGCTTTGGAAGACTACTCCTTTATGCAGTGTTTGCCGCCTTTTTGCATTGAGAACCGGCAATCCGGTGCCCGGTATCCGTGAAGGATAGAAAGTAAAGAAAGACCTCTGTGTTCTTGTGGCACAAGTGTAAATGCTGCGCTGCTGTTAAATGCAAGTGTTATTGTGAGGCATGTAATATTGTGAGGCATTAACTAAATTCTTATGCAAAGGGAACAGATACAGGAATTTTGATCATGATCAAGGACAGTATCATAATTATTAGTCATCATTTACAAAAATAAATCATATTTTTGAGAGAACTTCATATTACATTACATATGATTTGGTATAAGTAAAACCATTTGTTAAGAATAGTGTGAGAGATAAAATTAAATAGTGAACATTAAAATACTTCCTATTTCATACCAAAATGGAATTTCACCTTTGGTCTCGGATTAGTACACGAATAATCAATATTAAGTTCTTATTGGAGGGTGGTGACATACCCCCTCCATTCCTCAGCAGAGTTAAGACCTTCATCTATTGAGTTGACCCTGTCAATCCAACGACACTCATTGCGTTGTAGTATGTGTGTAATGTCACCTCCCCTCTCTGGTAGAGTGGCGACATCAATTACTTGCCATCTTAGTTCGTCTGCAGTGTGATTTTTCTCATTGTAGTGCGACACCAGAGCGGCATTGGGAACTGATCTACGTATGCGACTACGGTGTTGACGAATTCATGCTTTGACCGGTTGTTGCGGTTATCCAATGTATGGGAGTCCACAGGGACACCAAATACAGTACACTACATTTTGTGTGTTACAGTTGGAAAAGGTTAATAGATCATGCTTCACATTGCCATGTTCAAATGTGGCAGTGTTAAACGTGAGATCACAGGAGACACAATTGCTGCATTTGTGATGCCTTTTGATTTTGGGAAGGCCCCAAGCGCTGATAAGTGTATTGGTATTGTTAATCTTGATATCTGTGGCAGATCTGACAAGATGATCTTTGATATTTTTCCCTCTCTTGTATGCAGATAGCGGCGTCTCTATTGTGGGGTCAACACTTTGGATTATGTTCCAATTTTTTGTGATCAGGTTGCGCATTTGATTGGTGTGAGTGCCAAAGGTCATAACGCATACAATCTTTTCAAGATTTGGTTTGTTTTTTGTTTTTAGCAGTTCCTCTCTAGGGCAATGCCAATCCCGTTTAAGTGACTTCTTCACTAGTCTATTTGGATAGCCTCTCTTGACTAGTTTCATTCTTAATATTTCAGCTTCTCGCATATAGTCAGCTTTATATGTGCAGTTACGCCACACCCTCAAAAACTGGCCAAATGGTAAGCCATCTCTTAAGGCACAGGGGTGTTGGCTGCGATAAGATAGAAGGGCATTTCGGCAGCTGGCGGGCTGGGCCGAGGCTCAGGGCCTCTGCGACGCCTGGAGGCTCTGGCATCCTCAGATGCGTCAATACACTCACACGTCGGCCGCTCACCATTCCCACGCCCGCCTCGACATGATCTTTGTCCCCCCCACTGAATGCGGGGGCGTCCAGGACGTCCGCATTCTGCCCAGGGGGATTTCGGATCACTCGCCGGTCCTCCTGGGCCTGGGTCCTCCGCCGCATACGGCTCGTCCGGTGTGGCGGTTCAGCGCCTGGTTCCTCCAGGACAGGGCGCTGCGCAAGGCGGTGGGGACCGAACTCATTCAATACTACTCCGCCAATGAGGGCTCGGTCTCATCGGCAAGTACTCTGTGGGAGGCCTGCAAGGCGACCATTAGAGGGGCAGCTAAGGCGCAAGTGGTGCGGCACCGCCAGTCGCGGCTGCAGCAGCTCACTGCCTGCGAGGCTCAGGCGCTTCGACTGGAACAGTCTCTCGCTGCAAACGATGACCCGGCGGCGGCCCGGCGGCTGCGGCTCCTTCGCCAGGAAATTAGCCAGCGGTCCCTTGATGCGGCCAGGCTCCTTTGGCAGTCCTCGGTGGCAAGGGTGTATGGCTGGGGTGACAAGAACGGTGCGCTGTTACATCGCCTGGTGACCTACCCCAGGGCGTCGTGTATCATCCCGGCGGTCACGGATTCCACGGGGGTGCTCCGGTCCTCCTCTGTGGAGATGGCAGCGGCTTTTGCCCAATTTTATTCTCAGCTCTACCGGGCCCGTGCACCGACTCTTTCCTTGGCCGCTTTACTTGCGTCTGGGGGCGCACACCTCGCTCGGCTTCGGCCGGCCGAGTGGGAAAGCCTGGAGGTCCCCATCTCTCTTGAGGAGATTGGAGGTGCCATTGGGCGTACGTCCGCGGGGAAGACGCCGGGACCCGACGGGTTCCCCCAGGAATTCTACGCCGCATACAGAGACACCCTTGTCCCGCGGTTGTGCGCTCACTATGCGGAGGCGATTGAGAAGGGTTCCTTTCCCCCGGAGGCGGATATGGCCACGATCGTGGTCTTGCCTAAATCCACGCCACCGTCCACCGACAGGGCGGCCTACCGTCCCATTTCGCTTATTAACACGGACGTGAAGCTCTATGCGGCGATCCTGGCTCAACGGCTTAGGCCCTTGCTGTCGACCTTGGTCCACCCGGACCAATGTGGCTTCATGCCCGCTCGGGGCACCCGCCACTGTCTCCGCCGTCTCCATGTGGCCCTGGCCCACCGCCATCGGCTGTCCCCGTACCTCGCTCTCCTCCTCGCTGATTTCGAGAAGGCATTTGACTCAGTGGGATGGGCCTACCTGTTTGAGGTCCTGGCCTGCATGGGTTTTGGCCCTCGATTCGTGGGGATGGTGCGAGTCCTATATGCCCATCCCCGGGCCAGGGTCTTGGTCAATGGCGTGCTATCGAGGCCATTTCGGATCGGCCGGGGGACGCGGCAGGGCTGCCCACTGTCGCCCCTTCTTTTTGCCCTTGTGATGGAACCCCTAGCCGCCCTGATTAGATCTGATCCCGTCCTTCGGGGCTGGGAGTGGCCTGGCCTGGAGGCCGACAAAATCGCACTCTACGCGGACGACGTCCTGCTGTATCTGAGTGACCCGGCGCACTCCGGACCCCGTGCCCTCTCCATCCTGAGCCGTTTCGGCCGGGCGTCTGGCCTATCCCTCAACTCGCGGAAATCGGTGCTGGTCCCGCTGCACTCATCCAGGGAGTGTTTTGACTGGCAGGAGACCATCCCTCTCCGCCGGCTATCGTTCCAGTACCTGGGTATTTGGGTCTCCCTCCTCCCGGAGCTGAGCTGGGCACTCAATGTCACCCCCCTGGTGAAGAAAGCCAAGGCGGACTTGGTGCGTTGGCACCAGTTGCCTCTCAATCCGCTAGGAAGAGTGGCCCTCTATAAAATGATGATTCTTCCCCGGTTTCTCTATGTGCTGCAAAACACCCCCCTCTCCTTTCCGCGCCCTTGGTTCCGCGAGTTGGACGCGATGGTGACGAGATTCCTCTGGGGCAGCGGGAGGCACCGGCTGGCATTATCGACGTGCCGCATACCCACCTTTGATGGGGGCCTGGGCATGTCTGACCTCTACCTTTATTATCTTGCCACTCGCCTGCTGGTCGTACATGACTGGTTTGGGGGGGGTTGGTCTGACCCCGCCTATAGGGTGGAACTCGGTGAGTTGGGCTTCTCCGGTATCCAGGATCGACTGTATGGCGCGTCCGTCCCCGCCTCTTGCCCGGATATCACCAGGGCCGTCTTCTTGTCCTGGCGAGCGGCGCTCCGTCATACCCGCTGGACGGGGAGGCTGACCCGGGTCACACCCCTGTGGCACGGGACATGGCTGCGTGAGGTCGCGGCGCTGGAAGGGTTTAGATCGTGGGACTCAATTGGCATTTCCCAGCTGGGGGACATCTGGCGGGGCGGGCGAATGTGTTCCTTTTCAGAGCTGCAGGCGCGCTTCTCCCTCCACTCCTCCCAATTCTTTAGATACCTCCAGCTGCGCCATGCTATACGCATCCACACCCCGCTGGACGTCCGGCTGCCGGACCACAGCCCCCCGGAGGCTCACGTTATGATGGGCAACTTGGGGAGGGGGGGCGTCTCCAGGATTTACCGCTCCCTCGTCAACTGCACCCCTACGTCCCTTGAGGGCCTTAAGGAGCGCTGGGAGGGCTGGGTGGGTCCCCTGGATGAGGCCGACTGGCGGGACGCCCTTATGGCCCCCCGCTTGGTGACGGCCTCAGCTCGGCTACGGCTTGTCCAAATTTATTACTTGCACACTGCTTATCTCACGCCGGCCCGCCTACACGGCGCGGGCCTCTCCGGGGATGCGGCTTGCCCCCGCTGTGGCTTCGAGCCGGCTGATTTTCTTCATGTGGTGTGGTCCTGCCCGGAGCTGGAGGGGTTCTGGAGGGGCATTGAGTCCGAGCTTACGGAGGTCCTGGGGTGGGAGGTGCCACATGAACCTAGACATTCCCTATTGGGCATCACGGATGGATTGGATGGCACGCGCTCAGAACACCGGTTCCTCATGACGGCCTTGATGGTGGCTAAACGAGACATTGCAGCGGCATGGAAGCAGCCACAGCCGCCAACCGTAGCTAAATGGGGCGCCGGGGTGGACTGGTGTGCGGCGCAGGAGCGGACTCTCTATCAGGCACGCGGCTGTCCCAAGAAATACCGGAAGGTGTGGGGGAAATGGCTAGGCAATATACCTTAGCGGAGTGGGTTGGGGTGGGGGGGGAAGGTTTGGGGAGAGGGTGGCAAGGTGATGCGGGGTGGGGACTTGGAGGGCCAGACGTTCTTTTTGTTGTACTGCTAAAAACAATAAAAACTTGTTTATCAAAAAAAAGATAGAAGGGCATTTCTTTCAGTAGTCTTTCTGTGGAGGGAGGTGTAAAGTGTGCCACTGTCATGGTTGATATTTAAATCTAGAAATGCTATACTGGATTCATGTACCGTGGACGTGAATGAAAGATGAGTTTGGATAGTGTTGAGGTATGTGACGAGATCAGAAAGATATCGTCTATGTACCACTTCCAACATTTAATGCTGGAGCGGTACACATTGTTGCCATTTAGGGCAAATTTGTGCTCAACATGGTCCATATAGATATTCGCCAGATTGGGAGCAAAAATTGCTCCCATACTGGTACCAGAGCACTGTTGATAATAGGTGCCACCTGATATGAAGTAGTTGAGCTGTTAAACAATGCGCAATCGACTGATAATGAAATTGGTGGGTTAAATATCAACCATGACAGCCGCACACAGGTCACCCTGTTTCCAGATTCCGCACACGAGTTACCGCAGCTCTGCCCGATTGCACTACATGTAAGTAAATTATGTTTAAGCATAAAAAAAGAAGAAAAAACAGAGATATTCAGATGGTCATCGTATATTTCACGCCACTCTGAGCGAGCTCCCGCGACCCGCTACACGCTGGCCGCCATGTTCTTCCCCTTTCGCCCAGATCAATACATTTTATATTTTTTTAGCAAATGTTTGAAACTCAAGTAAAGCTATTTTGCTGAAGATTACTTTTAAAGATTACAGATTAAATACAGAAGGAAAAAAGTATTCCAGTCAGCTGCATATAGAAAAAAAAGAGTCTTGCACAGTTTAATGTTGTGCACTTTTCAGTCCTAACCATTCTGTTTTGAGTGTACAGTGTTTGTGGGAGGGGCTGGACGGGGTTTTCTCCTGCAGCCATTAAACTCACTAAGGTACTTTGAATAGTTTATCTCTACAAAGACAGGCTGGGCTGCAGGTTTTATTGCCCTTGTTTCTCGGTGACCCCAGCCCTGAGTGCCTGGCGTCCATTCTGGGGCCAGGTTAAAGGCAGGCCTGCCTCGGTGCAGTGCTCGTCTGCTGTCTGTTCTCTCCTCTGCCTTCTTTGGATATTTAAGGGTTGGCCGAGGGTGTGGAGGGCTCGCACGGCTGGGTGGGCATTCTGGGAACCGAGGGTGTGTGCTGCCCGGCCTGGCAGCTGTTCCGGAGCCTGCCAGAAGCTTACAGCAACAGACAGCGAGCAGGAGGCAGCTTCGAGTGAGCAATTATGAGCCGGGGGGGAGGAGAAGGTGAAGAACAAAGAAACAAGAAACAAGAAAGACAGCGAGGGAAGGGGCAGGGGAGGTGAGGGTCCGGTGGGAGAAGGCAGCTCTCGGCCGCTCTCCCATACACTCTTCCTGCTCCGAGCGGGAACTGTGGGCACATGTTGGGAGTCACTTTGAGACACCTCAGATGATAGGGGGCGGGGAGATAAGACCCATCACGCCGCACGTTCTGTGTGACATGCATCGCGCTGATACGAGGGGACATTTTCAGATGTAATTCCTGCACCCAATGACGTTAATTAGCACCTTGGTGTACTGCACCAAACCTGAGCTCATTGTGAATCAAGTGTGATAGAGCCCTGCTGCTGCACCAGTGCACCAGCCATCACTCTTACCCATGAGTTTTGATGCTGTTGAGTGCGTCCTTGCATGCGGGTAAATTTGGAGCTTGATGTAACACACGGCCGCGAAGGATGCACCACCCCTTGATCCCTGGTGGTCACGGGGCCTGGAAATTCTGCCGAGCCCTAAGAAGTAGAACAGCAGGTAAAGGGATTTATGAGTGGCACGCATTTCTAGGCCCATCTAAGGGCTTAGAAGAATAACAGCTGGGCTGCAGGTTTTATTGCCCTTGTTTCACGGTGACCCCAGCCCTGAGTGCCTGGCGTCCATTCTGGGGCCAGGTTAAAGGCAGGCCTGCCTCGGCGCAGTGCTCGTCTGCTGTCTGTTCTCTCCTCTGCCTTCTTTAGATATTTAAGGGTCGGCCTGGAGTGTGGAGGGCTCGCATGGCTGGGTGGGCAGTCTGGGAACCGAGGGTGTGCTGCCCGGCCTGGCAGCTGTTCCGGAGCCAGCCAAAAGCTTACAGCAACAGACAGCGAGCAGGAGGCAGCTTCGAGTGAGCAATTATGAGCCGGGGGGAGGAAAAGGCGAAAAACAAAGAAACAAGAAACAAGAAAGACAGCGAGGGAAGGGGCAGGGGAGGTGAGGGTCCGGTGGGAGAAGGCGGCTCTCGGCCGCTCTCCCATACACTCTTCCTGCTCCGAGCGAGAACTGCGGGCACATGCTGGGAGTCACTTCGAGACACCTCAGATGATAGGGGGCGGGGAGATAAGACCCATCACGCCGCACGTTCTGTGTGACATGCATTTCGCTGATACGAGGGGACATTTTCAGATGTAATTCCTGCACCCAATGATGTTAATTAGCACCTTGGTGTGCTGCACCAAACCTGAGCTCATTGTGAATCAAGTGTGATAAAGCCCTGCTGCTGCACCAGTGCACCAGCCATCACTCTTACCCGTGAGTTTTCCTGCTGTTGAGTGCGTCCTTGCCTGCGGGTAAAATTGGAGCTTGATGTAACACGTGGCCGCGAAGGATGCACCACCCCTTGATCCCTGGTGGTCACGGGGCCTGGAAATTCTGCCGAGCCCTAAGAAGTAGAACAGCAGGTAAAGGGATTTATGAGTGGCACGCATTTCTAGGCCCATCTAAGGGCTTAGAAGAATAACAGCTTTGAACTAAACGTGCATCCATCTGTGGACAGAGCCCAGAACTCATTTTGCCAAACTTATTGACGTAGCCCATTAGAGGGCGCCTAATTATGTATAAATGCGTAGGTGTGTGAGTGCGAACTCATTTGTCGAGCCTCTGATGAGAACAATAAGTTCAGAAACGCGCCACGCCAATATCACCGACATGGGAGCTGGAAATAAATCAGAATGCGCTGCTCACTCTTACCCATGAGTTTTGCTGCTGTTGAGTGCGTCCTTGCCTGCGAGTAAACTTGGAGCTAGATATATATATATATATACACACACACACACACACCAGGGGTGCAACTAGAGCCACATTTTATACATATATATATATATATATATATTTTTTCTTTATTTTCACTGAAAAAACCATAGGTTTCAGGGACTTTATAGTTAGTTGGACATTTGACTCATATAAAACCAGAGAAATTCACCTGTTATAGTTAGTTGAGCTAACTATAACTGGCACTCCCCGCAATGCACTGCTGATGACGTCACATATTACATCACTCATGACATGGTCAGTGACATCACTGATGACATCACTGATGACATCATCCAGTGAATGTGTGTTTTTGTAAAGTTTAAATATGTTTTATAAATATATATATGCCAAGGTGTATTGAAAAATGAATGAGTGTATAAGACTCAGGATGGATGGGTAAGTAGGTGTGTGACAAACTGTATAAGTGACTAATTAATTGTGTCTTGCTTAATGCATGTGTTAGCGACTGATAGAGACATTCACACAGTTTACGTTGTTAGTTGGTGTGTAAGCAGTTCCATGGTTTGGTTAGCAACTAAATGACGATCTATATGAGCTATTCATTGCTTGTCTGAGTACCTGTATGAGTACCTGAGTTTGTGCGTATGTGACTCTCTGCATAGATGTGTGAGTGGCTAATTCACTAGGTATATGTGTTCAAGTCTGTATCTGTGAAGGTCTGTATGGCTGAGTGAGTGTGTGTATGAGTGTCTCGGTGAGTGAATGGATGCCTCAGTGGTACATGTGAGTAACTCCATATATGAAAGGCAGTATATATGAGTGTTGGACTATATAAATGACTATATGTGAATATGAGTGATTGTGAGAGTGCCTGTATTTGATCAGTGTGTCCTTGTATTAGTTATTGTATTAGAGTGTAAGCATATGTTTAACCCCTTCGCTGCGGCGCGAATTCCGCCGCAGCGCTGGGGGGGTTTGGGGGCAGCACGGTGGCGCGGTGCTCATGACGGAACCGCGCCGTCATGAGTCACGGGCGAGCTGTGCTCATGACGGCGTGGTTCCGTCACAACTCCGCCCACTCTCTATTTCGCCCGCACAGGCGGGGAATTCGAGCCGCGTGGGAGGAGCGGCCGCTCCATGACGGAACCACGCCGTCATGAGCACACGGTGCCCGTGGCTCATGACGGCGTGGTTCCGTCAAGGGCACACAAGGGGTTAAATAAGTGACGTGGTATGTGTATAACTGTACAGGTGAGTAAATTAAAGTGTTATTGATTATTTCCATTACTGACTAGGTGTGTGAATAACTCTAAGAATGAGAGGCAGTGTGTGAGTGTCTGTATAGATATGTGACTGGATATGATAATGCTGTATTGATGGCTGACTGTATGTATGAGTGAGTGTATAGGTGAATGAATGGATGTGTGTAGACCTAAGATTAGAGAGTGGATATGCACTAACTGGTATTGGTGTGTTCACGTTTCGAAAATTATAGTCTGTATTTTAGACTGGGTGTACCAAGTGTTATATTAGGGTCTGATCAGGTGCATCTGATTTTCACGTGGATGGTGTCATCAGTGATGTCATCAGTGATGTCATTTGAGATGTCATCAGTGATGTCACTGACCATGTCATGAGTGATGTAATATGTGACGTCATCAGCAGTGCATTGCGGAGGCGTGAGTTACAGTTAGCTCAACTAACTATAACAGGTGAATTTCTCTGGTTTTATATTAGTCAAATGTCCAACTAACTATAACGTCCCTGAAACCTATGGTTTTTTCAGTGAATTTCTAAGGTTTTTTAAATGCTGATTTCACTCTATAACGTGCCTGAAACCTATGGTTTTTCAGTGAATTTCAAAGGTTTTTTAAATGCTAATTTCTAACTATAACGTGCCTGAAACCTATGTTTTTTTCAGTGAATTTCAAAGGTTTTTTAAATGCTAAGTTCTATTTATAACGTTCATTAAACCTATCTTTTTTTCTGTGTTTTTTAACTATCAACCCATTCTTAACTTGATGAAAACTGCAAATCTCACCACTCTTCCATCGATACCTTACACCAACAAAATCGCCACAAACAAGAGCCACATCTAATGCTAATGAAATGCATGGTAGGCGTTCCATTGCAAAAAACACACGAAAACACCACTTCCCCATATTTTGAATGACCAGCCAAATCTGCAATGCGATACAAAAAGCAGGCGATAGGCCGAGTTAGCAGTAACAAATTAATATCAACCTTTAACTGGTGTAAGGAGGTCGACTATGTACTCCGTTATTTCGACCCAACTCACAGCCACATCTAAAGACCAACACGTGATACAGCTACTGATCATGCAGCTCCGACACCCAACAACGCCACAACACCAAGCCCCACCACCACCAGAACCTCCCCCCCGGACCACCCCCCCTACTACCACCGAGGCAGCACAAAACAGAACAACGGACCTTCCCAAAACGCCATGCCCTACAATAGATGAATGTTGGGAGATGAGCATCCAACTATATATGAAGGAGGCAAGTCACCCATCACTGATAAAGCACACAGTGCCAAGTGTAACTCTCATGTGCTGCACAGAACTCACTATGCAAAGCACAAACCTCTCCTTGTGGATATATACTATTGATACTTGTTGTGTAGTGCACAGTGGACGCAACCATGTTACCTCAGGCAGTGGGGAAGATCTCGGTCATGTAGCTGTGTTGTGCCCCCCTGGAAGCGGAAGCGGAGTGGGCTGCTCCAACGTACGCCACTCCAGCGTAGGAGTATGAATAAATAGACCAGGCCCTAGGCGTGGTTCACTTGTGGGAAGACCAACGAGTCTGTCAGAACGGCAGCCCTCACCCTGGCACGTGGCAGCCGCCATAACCGCGGGTCTCCTCGACACAGGCCCCTGCGAACCCAGTGGCACAGCACCGCAGACTTATGTCTGTACCGACTACAGCCTTCGATCAACACTACGGACAACACGGCTCACAATTCAGATGCAGTGGCGATTGCAGATGTCGCAGTCCAGTTGGCAAGACACCCTGCTCCCAGTGTTGCCGGCACGGACCACGCATGATCGCAGGCTGCGCACACGCTGTGTGCTTCAGGTGCTACTAACACACAGCACCATAAGTCATCCCCACGTGGCCTTATCAACGCAGAATTCATTAGACAAAACACATTGCTCCAAGTACGGCCCGCCGGGACCACGTCTCATCGCAGGGAGCACACACACTGAGTACTCCAGGTGCCACTAACTGTGCAGTTCAACTCAACGCCACGTAACTGTGCGCCCATCCTGACCGCTGCCTCCGCCCTACACTGGAGTTACATGGTTCACAGTTCAACATTAGTAGCGACGCAAATTGTGCAAGAGACTATAATGGGTTAAGAAGACCAAATGCTCCCAATCTGTGCAGCTAAGGTCAACGTCACCTGCCTGTGGGCATTTGCTGACCGCTGCCTCCGGCCTACACTGTGGAAGACTGGTGACACGTGGTGCCAACTAACCCTATTCAACACAAGCCGATCCCACATGTGTAACTGTGTCCTGAGTCCTCAATGGCAGCGACCACAGCACCACACTCCCTTTGACCACCGAGGGGTGTTTCCAGATGAAAGACTGGCGACACATGGTGCCACTGAACCTGTGCTACGCAAGGTTTGTTTGGGTCACCAACGTATGCACGTGGCTGTGGACCCTAGCTCACCGCTACCTCTGCCCTACACTGTGGGCGACCGGCGACAAATGGTACCACTAACCGTCTTCAACACAAGCCGATCCCACATGTGTAACTGTGTCCTGAGCCCTCAATGGCAGCGACCACAGCACCAGACTCCCTTCAATCACAGAGGGGTATTTCCACATGGAAGACCGGCGACACGAGGTGCCACTGAACCGGTACTACGCAAGGTTTGTTTGGGTCACCAATGTATGCACGTGGCTGTGGACCCTAGCTCACCGCTACCTCTGCTCTACACTGTGGGCGACCGGTGACAAATGGTATCACTAACCGTCTTCAACACAAGCTGATCCCACATGTGGAACTGTGTCCTGAGTCCTGAATGGCAGTGACCCCAACTTCTTATCAGCTACCACAGCACCAGACTCCCTTCGATTAGTGTGGCGTATTTGCATATAGAAGTCATCAATGTGGAACGTATTATAGGCAAAGGAGTATCACAGTCCTACACCCTACATATTATCCTTTTAGTATCCTTGCTTCAAGAACTTTTTTTTATATCATTTATAGCTTTACTACAATGACCAAATTAATCTTCAAATGAAAACTAAAATGGAATAGCAGTCTACACTGCAGGCAGCAGGGCCGTTTCTACCATTAGGCAAGACTAGGTGGCCGCCTAGGACGGCAAAATACATGAGTTTGGGAATATCTAATGCATTAATTCTTCTAGCCTGAATGACAGGGGGAGAGAGTGATGGTAGTAAAAGGGAGGGGGTGGCATTTTTCAATTCTCTCCTAGGGCAGCAAAACACCTAGAAACAGCCCTGGCTGGCAGTACAGCTCGCAATTCCATTTTTAAATGCTAATTTCTAACAACAAGATTGTACTCAGAAAATACAACACTTTGTCAGTGTATTCTATACTTATTTCATCTTGTCATCATACGCCTACACTGCACTCACTAGGGCTCCCAATGAAAATTATTTATTCATTCATTAACTACAGAGTCCACTAGGCAAGTAACTATTACAGGCCTCAAATCTACATAATATCCTTTTAGTATCCTTTCTTCTTGAACATTTTTTATATCAGTTATAGCTTTAGTACAATCACCAAATTCATTTTCAAGTACAAACGAACACTCAGCAGTCTACACTGCGGGTAGCAGACCTCGCAATTTGAATTTTGGACACGTGGTGCCAACTAACACTGTCCAACACAAGCCGATCCCACATGTATAACTGTGTCCTGAGTCCTGAATGGCAGTGACCCCAAGTCCATGGCAGCCACCACAGAATCAAACTCTCTTTGATCAGTTAGACATATTTCCATATGTAGTGACCCAAACCTTCATGGGAGCGACCACACCACCACACTCCCTTCGATTAGTGAGGAGTATTTTCACATTGAAGGCTGGTGACAAGTGGTGCCACTGAATCTGCAGTACGCAGGCCGGTGACGCCACCAACGTATGCACGTGGCTGTGGGTCCTTACTCACCGCTACCTCTGGTCTACACTATGATCAGCAGGCCTCACAATTCAGATAGAGTCGTGATTCCACATGACGCAGTCCTATAGCCAAAACACATTGCTCCCAGTGCGGCCCGTCCACACTAAGCATCATCACAGGCACATACACTCGCAATACTTCTGGTGCCACTAACCCTCTTTAACAGAAGCCGATCCCACATGTGTAACTGTGTCCTGAGTCCTGAATGCAGTGAGCCCAAGTCCGAGGCAGCAACCACACAACATACTCCCTTCGATTTGTGAGGCATATTTCGATATGCAAGGCCGGCGACACCTAGTCCCACTAACCCTCTTTAACACAAGCCGATCCCACATGTGTAACTGTGTCCTGAGTCCTGAATGGCAGTCACCCCAAGTCCTTGGCAGCGACCACAGCACCAGACTCCCTCTGATCATTGAGGCATATTTCCATATGCAAGGCCAACAGCACATCGTGCCACTTACCCTCTTTAACACAAACCGATCCCATATGTGTAACTGTGTCCTGAATCCTGAATGGCAGTTACCCCAACTTCGTGGTTGTGACCACAGCACCAGGGTCCCTTCAGTCTTATTTGTTGTTCTTTCCTTTAAATAATTTTTTTATATGTAAATCTATACATGTCTAAGACTCTTCTTTGTCCAACCGCACAGGGACACTTCCGGGCCCAAGAAGGTTGTTGGGGGTATGATTGTAATGTGGGAAGAGGGTGTGTTACCTGCTGATATGGAGAGAGGCAGCGTCAAAGAGGTATCTATCATAGAAAGAACTCCGATATGTTTTCACAAATACCTCGGACAAAAGTCAGCTGACGGACTGAATCACAAAATGATTTTTCAATACTTATGTAGTGTGAGTTATGAACAGTTCGCACCCAGGCTCGCAGAGGGACAGCTGCGGCCCGTCCAGTCCACTCACAGACGCAGTACTATGAGCTGTCCGTGCCATTGTAGCTATCCCTGCCCTGTTCCATCGTACGCCATGCGACGCCATGCCACGCCACTCAGATTACGTTCCGACGATGGCCCCACATAGCTACCTGTCGCAGGTGTACTCGCTGTTGGTGTGCAGGTCTGTGGTCTAGTTCTCCACATCTCCTGCCCACTGAGAGCAGGTTTGCACACACACCACACCCATCCGGCAAATGCGTCACAGGCCATGTGACCACGCAAATATAATAGATCGACAATGTCACATCCTTTATTGCCGGTGCTGACTAGATGTCGGACGCTCCACGTGTCTCAACCATAAAGAGTCTTTCAAAACTTGCGCACAAGGGTACTTGCACCCTAATCTGTATAGCCCTCAGGGGCCTACCACCCTCTTAGCGCGGACTTCAGATGCCCAGGGTTAGTGCCACCAGAAGCTCATATGGCCATCAAGGGCCTACCACCACGTTGCACAAACTTAACTTCCACAGGCTTAGTGGCCCCAAAAGCTGATGTGGTCTCCGCCATTGATGACTCAGGACTCAGCGACATGTGTGTAATCTGCCAGGCCGTGGAGAAGATGATGTGGTCTCCGCCATTCATGACTCAGGACTCAGCGGCATCTTTGAGATCCGCGGAGAAGCTGATGTGGTATCCACCATTCATGACTCAGGACTCAGCGACATATCTGGGATGCGCAGAGTTTTGACGGGCACGTGGAGTGCCCACTGCTGCACTCTCCAGTGGCACGAGGTAATTATTTGCTCATGGATGCGCAGGGGCGGCAGTGTCTCTCTCTCTCTCTCTCCCCCTCTCTCTCTCCCCCTCTCTCTCTCCCCCCTCTCTCTCTCTCTTTCTCTCTCCCTCTCACTCTCTCTCTCTTCCTTCTTTTCCTTCTATCCCTCTAACTCTCTCTCTTCCTTCTCCTTTTCTCACTCCCTTTCTTTCCTTCCCTCTTTTTTCTCTCTAGCTTTTTTTTCCTCTATGTCTCTCTCCTTTGATATGCGCATTACACACGTCCTTATTTTGTGCTTTATTTTCCAGTTTCTGTCGTCCACATCCATGGTCCCCACAGCAGTGTTCCACTTTGTTATTTTATATATTTTTTTATAAATTATGTTTATTACTTTATCGTTGATATATGTTAATAAAAAAATAAAGTTTGAAAAAAAAATTAATAACGGTTCTGGTTGTTTTCTTAACTGCTGTGTAACTCTTTCTTGATCTTATTACTGTTATTTGATGAAGTCCACCATGGTCTTAAATTTTGGAGGACTTATCGCGGGAATACTGGTGATGTCTACAGTTTCGACCAACTTCTGAATAGTGTGTTAGATTTATCTCAACTTTACTTCCCTTAAAGTGCTGATAATGAAATGCAGACTAGCCGTTCCAGTACAAAAAGATACAAGGTGCACCTTTGCGATTTATTCTAAATACTAAAATCTTGTATTGAATTGCACTGACGTAGTGGCTGCAATCAAGGTGTACACACAAAATAATTTACGAAACCTCATTGTATTTATATTGATTGGGAATCGGGTGTCAGGTGCTGGATCTTGACGAAATACACTGCCCTGTTCGTATATTGTCCTGCACACGCAAAAAATCACATCACAACTTTCACACCAACTGCAATGCGAAACAAATTCCGGTGATAAGCCACGTTAGCACCAGGGATTTTACACCTGCTTTCTGATGGTGTTAAGCAGGACGACTACCTGCACCATGAAACAGAACACAGCCAAGAGCCACACCAGAACACCCACAGGTGCCATAGAATAAATTAACATGATACAGGGATACCCATGAGGGCCACAAGACTCTTCGAAACAACTCCGGGACCGCCAACGCCCCCCAAACCCACATCTGAACAAGTGTGTCCCTCTGGTCATTGTGTTACCATGATAGGCACCAGCCCTGCAACATCACAGTGTACTATCACCTCAGCGTTGGCAGTGAGCCTGGACATGTAGCTATGCACGCATCCTCCTGTATGCAAAACCGGCGTGTGCTGGTCCGGAATACACAGGTCAGCGCAGGGTCGTGCCTATCCGACAACGGGAACGGGGTGTCTCGGACATCTCCGTGTACAGGAAGTGCGGTAAGTGTGTCTCTGTGTTCTGGTGTGTGTAGTTGGAATGCAGCAGCACATGCACAATAGGCATTACAATGGTGTGCCGTATGAGTGTACGAGATACAACAGTGCACCGTACAAATGTGTGGGAGCTCATGGGAGGGAGGAGCAGCTGTTTGCAATGTATCAGACAGTGAACTCGCCCAAGTGCGACGTGCTGGGCATCTCATCCATGATGACCACGGTCACAGACATCCCACAACACCAACGACCCGCTTTTGTACACATCCTCTATGAATGCAGCGTGGTTTTCACTTCAATGCTCGTTCACTGGTGTGATGTTGGTGAGTTGTGTGACATGTGCTCCTTGTCGGTGTGTTTCAATTTGCCCATTGTTTGTCTATACTTGTGCTATACTTAATTGTGCATGTCTGCCATTCTGCCCATCTCCCCCTGTCCCCCCACTCCCTGCTTCTTCCTCTTCCTGGTGCTGTTCTGTCTATAATTTTGTTGCTCCACACATAAATACATGTAAATAACAAATTAGAATAGTTCCTTGATTCTTTTAGGTTTCAAAACTCCTCTCTCTTGGTTTCTTTTTAATTTTCCATATAAACAGTTTTTTAAATATTCAACAACACATACAAGTCAGAAGTGCAACGTATTCTATCAACACACTCAAGTAGCAGGTGTGGTTGAGTTGACAACTTTTATCCTATGATATGTACTCCACGTTGAAACTGCTTTTCTTAACCAATCACAAAGATGCTTTTCCACGAAACAAATGGGCACCCTACTTTTAAAAAAGAATGCTTTTCGTGTCCCAATCACGTATCGTTTTGTATGGCAATAAAAAGTAGTTCCCCATCTTTAAACATATCTCTTATTCTACAAAGGAACTGCATGAGCTACAGACATATTTCCATACCATCCAGCCATGCCCTCAAAATGCTAGTGTGGATCGTAGGACATAGCTATATTTTCTGGTGCAAGAGGTATGCAGAACAGAGACGTATTGACTTAGACCTAGGTTTACAAAATGATGACATTAAATGGTTTGCACAGAGAGGATTGAAGTGGCACCAATTGTTGCCTTTGGTTAAAACCTGTTTGCATCTCCAACACCCTGACCTCATGATTGTGCACTGTGGCGGAAACGACCTAGGCACATTGACTGGGGTAGGTTTGGAAATGCTTATGAAGGACACCTTTGGACAATTGATGTCACTTTTCCCTCAAACTTTCTTTGTATATTCCTATATATGCCAAAGACAGAAGTGGAAATGGTCAAAACAATTTTGTCCTCAGATTGAAAAATCTAGGAAGAAACTCAACAAAGCTGTGTCTGCATACCTCAGAGACCACAAAATGGGAACCATCTACAAGAACAACATACGTTTTGATATGGCTGATATCTACAGAAGTGATGGAGTACACTTCACAGATCACGGAAATCGAGTTTTCCTGAATAACTTGAAGCTGTGCATCCGCACTTATATGTAGCTCCAACTAATCAACACAAGGGCTCTTTTTAGAGCCACCCTATAACTGACAACTTAGGCCCGCTATTTTAGGGCCAGGTAACAGCAACTCCCGGACCCTCGCCAAACTTTATTCTCCACACAGCTGTGACGCAGTGGCCAGACCATCTGACTTTGCAGCACAGAGCTCTCGCTTTGATCACCACATCTACTCCCCCATAGGGGTGAGTAGTTTGCGCTTTACAAATACCGTATTGATTTACCTTCGCACTCCCTGTACAACACCACCTAAGCACCATATACAAGTTGGACAAGTGTGGCACAGCGCCCAGAGCACATGACTTCACAGCATAGCAAACACAGGCTCACAGTTTCATATCCGAGTCCAGCAGCAGCTCAATTCAGCAGCATGGCACTCTAGGCAATACCTCACTTAATTTCCGTACCCAGCACTTTCAGACCAGTAGGGGTCAGAAGTTCACCGGCTTTACCCCGAGTCCGTCGGCAGCTCAGCTTACGCCCCCTGCGCCATCAGACCCGTATGAGTGAGTAGTTTGCACTTTACAAATACCAAATTGATTTGATACGCGCAAATTTAAATTTGCACCCCATGTATAACACCCCCTAAGCACCATACACAAGTTCCAATGTTCGAAACAAAAGTTCCACCGAGTAGGTATAACTACATACTGACTTTACTTGGACAGATGTGGCACAGCGGCCAGAGCACATGACTTCACAGCATATGACACACTGTTTGGACTCACGCTTTCATCCCCGAGTCAGGCAGCAGCTCAGCCTAGCACCATGAGACTGTACACAATACCTCACATTTTTTCCATACCCCAGCACTTTCAGACCAGTGCGGGTCAGTAGTTCGTCCTAGTAGGTATAAACACATGCTGACACTACTTCCACAGGTATAGTGCAGCGGCCACGGCACATGACTTCACAGCATAAGACACACAATTTGGTCTCACGCTTTCATCCCCGACCCCCAAACACCAGCTCACCGTAGCAGCATCAGACTCTAGGCAATACCTCACTTAATTTACTTAGCCCAGCACTTTCACACCTCTAGGGGTGAATACTTCGCTTCACACCCCGTCTATAGCACACCCTAAACACCCCACAGAGGTTACAGTGCTCCTACCCTCCTCTTTCCCACTTTTTTTGCCCTTTTTTCCCCTTACTCGCTTCGACGGAATCACAAAATGGCACCCAACACTTCCTAGTTGCAACCGCTCACAGCGCTCCCAACCAATAAGCAGCAAGCTCGCGCTCGTAACGCTTAAGCCAATCAGATGGTAGAATTTCCAAATATCGATATCTGTAAATTTCGATATTTCTCAAAAACTACTGAACGGATTTACACCAAATAAACGAAAGCGTGCTTTCTAGACAAAGAGCCTTCTCCCCGCCAAATGTGGGGTAATTTTGTTCACCCGTTCGACCTGTAGCCTTGTCTAAAGTTTCCTATGGAAATTAACATGGAGAAAACACGTTTTGGGACCCCCCTTTTTTCTTGGCCCCCACTTGACGAATTACCCCCAAACTTCATAGGAGCTGATATAAACAAAGAATTAGTTTGGAAAATGTCATGAAGATTCATCAAACGACGCCAAAGTTATAAGCAAAACAAAAAATGCTCTTCCTATGGAAACTTGGTGCTAATTATAACTACCTACTGGCGACCGCCAGTAGGTAATATATATATATATATTCACTGAAAAAACCATAGGTTTCACACACGTTATAGTTAGGAATTAGCATTTAAAAAACCTTGCAAATTCACTGAAAAAACCAGAGGTTTCACACACGTTATAGTTAGCTGGACATTTTACTCGTAAAAAACCAATGAAATTCCCCCGTTATAGTTACTTCAGCTAACTATAACTCGCGCGCCCGCAATCCACTGCTGATGACGTCACATATTACATCACTCATAACATGGTCAGTGACATCACTGATGACATCACAGATGACATCTCAAATGACATCACTGATGACATCACTGATGACATCATCTAGTGAGTATGTGTTTTTGAAAAATTTCAATATGTTTAATATATATAGGGAAAGGCCTGTTTAAGAATGAGTGGGTGTACAAGTGTGTAAATGGATGATTTTCTGTGGTGCATAACATGATTCTTTAAGTTAGTCATTAAATGTATCTTACTGCAGACTAGTGAGTAAACTGTGTAAATGTATGTATGTGTCTGTATGTTGGTGTATAAGTGGCTGCATGGTTTTGAGAACAGCTATATGAGTGTCTATATGAGTTATTAATTGCTTGTATGAGTATCTGTATGGGTTCATGAGTGTTTGTGTGGGTAGGGTGTGTGTTACTCTGTGCATAGATGTGTGAGTGGGTGATTCTATGGGTGCATGGTTTTAAGAGTGCATCTGTGAGGGACTGTATGGTTGGATGAGTGTATGTATGGGTGTGTTAGGGATTGAATGTATATCTCAGTGGTACATGTGTGACTAACTACATATGTGAAAGGCAGTATATATGCGTGTAAGAGTATATAAGTGGGTAGATGTGAGAGTGTGTGATTGTGAGAGTGACTGTATGGATGAGTTTGTGCTTGTATCCATGATTCTCTAAGAGCGTAAGAATGTGATACTATTTTTATGAGTAAGTGAACTTGAGTGTGTTTCACTGCCTAGGTGAGTAAATGGGAGTGTGATTGTTTGCATGATTGAGTAAGTGTGAGAGCACCTCTATGGATGATTGGTAGTGTGTGAGTGTCTATATATGTGTGTGTATAAATTCATATGATACTTTTGTATGAAGTGACTGTAAGTATGAGTGACTGTACAGGTGAGTGTGTGGAGGTGTATGTAGACCTAAGAGTTAATAATTGGGTATGTAGTTATTGGTATTGCAGTATGTATGGTTTTGAGAATGGAACTCTTAAATTTTTAGTCGGTGTATCAAAGGTTATATTAGAGTGTGAGAAGATGTGCTACTCTATCACAAGGATGATGTCATCAGTGATGTCATCAGTGATGTCATTTGAGATGTCATCAGTGATGTCATCAGTGATGTCACTGACCATGTCATGAGTGATGTAATATGTGACGTCATCAGCAGTGGATTGCGGGCGCGCAAGTTATAGTTAGCTGAACTAACTATAACGGGGGAATTTCATTGGTTTTTTACGAGTAAAATGTCCAGCTAACTATAACGTGTGTGAAACCTCTGGTTTTTTCAGTGAATTTGCAAGGTTTTTTAAATGCTTATTCCTAACTATAACGTGTGTGAAACCTATGGTTTTTTCAGTGAATTTGCAAGGTTTTTTAAATGCTAATTCCTAACTATAACGTGTGTGAAACCTATGGTTTTTTCAGTAAATTTGTACGGTTTTTTAAATGCTAATTTTTGTATTTTTTACTTATATTTTTTAAATATTTCTTTTTTAAAAACTTCCCTATGTATACATTTATATATTATCTGTATCCTTTAATTTGGTGAGGCTCATTTTTTTAAAAAGTTTTAATTAAGATAAAGTTGAACAGCATAGTCAATATCTTCTATTAAGTTATATCCACTTTTTTTTTTATATAAATTCTTGGGGTGCGCGCTCAGAGCGCGCACCTAGTACGTTTGCGTACATTTTTCATGAATTCCGGCGTACGTTATTTACGTATGCATACATACGTGTTACTGCGCGCTCGGAGCGCGCACCTAGTACGCATGCGTACGTACGCATGCTTCCGTGCGTCGTACGTACTCCACGCGGTACACTTCTGTATATGCGTAGAGTGCGCACGCTGACGTTTACGCATACGCGCGTGCTGCGTATGCGCGTTACGTACGTGCATAGTACGTAAGCGCATGCGCGCATACGCGTTCGCGCATGCGTAATTGTACCGTGCGCGCAGGGAGCTTGTGATGAATAAAACAACACTTCTATTTGGTTTTCATTACTTTCAGTTTCATATTGTTTCAATACCACACCCAATACCCTCATAGCAAGTCATGTGATGAAGAAACATCACTTTTCATTGGTTCAAAGTACTTTTAGTTCCAGATTCTTCCAAAATCACACCCACCCCCCTCATTGTTAGTTCTGATTCCCTAGGAGAAGGAGATAATCTGTGTGTTGAGATACAATGGCAGAGCAGCAGCCATCTTCTGAGAGTGAACAGGACACTCTTGAGAGACAGAGGCAGAGGAAGCAGAAAGACTCCTTTATATGGCAGTTTTTCACTTTTCCAGAGGGACAAAAGAAGGTAAATGCACCAAAGGTCACCTGCAAACTGTGTCAGCGCGTCTTGTCACGTGGGAATCCTAACAAGAAGTATTCTTTTAGTATTCATACTATGACGAGGCACGTTGAGAAAATGCATCCAGTGACTTTTCGTCGAGCTTCTGGAGCAAACCCTCCACCTGCTCAGCCAACGACATCTGCAGCAGCTCAGCCGAGCACATCTTCGGCAGCTCAGGCAAGCACTTCTTCTGCAGTGGTGCCTTCACCTTCTACCACACCTCTGGATATTCGTCCTTGTTTTTTGAGGATGAGTACACACTGCATGGATTGTGGTCATCTTATTACTTTGGGTGAGAGCAGTATTGATCTCATTCAAAGAAAATTTGAGGAGCATCCTTGCGAGAGGCCATAATTTTCTTATTTTTTTTTTCGTTTTTCTCTTCCTCTGTCCCTACATTAACTCAAGGGCTCTTTTTAGAGCCACCTAAAATCAAAACACCACAACTTGTTTTTTAGAATCTATTTCTTTTTTTTTTTTTAGAGTGCGCGCACCCAGCGCGCACCCAATGGGTTTTTTTTTTAAAAAAAAAAAATCATTTTTTTTCACCTTTAGTAAACCTTCAGGAACTCCCTGAGAAAGAGAGGGGAGTGGCAAAGTAATTAAAAAAGAGATGGTGTACATTTCACAGATGAACGGAAGACAGTCTTCCTATTAAACTTTAAACTCTGCATCAGTATTTATGTATAGGTACCCAAAAAACATAATAGCTCATTTTAGTGCTGCATTTGAATTGGCTGTATTTACAAGGAGAGGAAAAGACACACAGAGAGGCTTATCCTCTCCTTGTAAATATGGAGGAGCACCCTGCGCCACTAGTTCGTCAAGAAAATTGACGTAGTGGTGGCGCAGGTGGCTTGTAAATGTGCCCCAGAGATGTTAAGGAAATTAAGGGTAAAACAGACAAACCAAGAGTGACAGATACAGACACAGAGAGCAAACAACTGACAAGGAGTAAGGCAGTTAAAAAGACTAAGACATATGGATACAGAAAAAGAAACATGGATGAAAAATTAGTGATGGAGGTAGTAAAGGTAGGGGAGTAGTATAGAAGGAGTGAGGAAGTTACAAAAGAGTAGTAAAGCAGGAAGAGAGAGTGAGAAGAGAAATGAGAAAAGTAGAGTAAGGAGAGGGGAAGAAAAGGAAGCATGAAACGAAACCAGTGACAAATACAGATATGTTAAACTTACCTGACCATCAAAATAAATAATTTAGAATTAAATGTTTTTATTTAATTGCAAAGATAACTGAATAACATCTTCTAAATTTTCTTTCTAGTTCTGAAAAAAATAAAAAAAGTATTAATATTCAACAATACACTTTATTAAACAGTACATGTTTTTTCAAATTTAGCAAAGCAATTTTTTGCCCTTTTTTTTGCTGTTTTCAGAATGTTTTGATTTTCACTGAAAATAGTGAAATCAATTGTATTCATCATTTAACAGCGGGCAAAAAAAAAACCAATCTGAAAGATTGTTTAAAAAAGCCCCAAATGTATCCTCACTAAAACATACTTTAATAGAAATGTTAAAAATACCTTTTAAGAAAAATAACAATTTCCAAAAAATAACGTCTGTAAACCTTGTTGCAAAAGAACCTTTTCCAAAATAATATCTGTCAAAGAAGTACACAATTGTTTGTTTTACCTTTCCTTACGGCCAAATGATAAGTTTAAAATCTCTTTTGAGCGAAATATCCAATTTAAATCCTTTTAAATTTTAATAATGCTTTCTTCCAATGATGATGTTAGTATTTAAAATTTGGGTTTCAGAAAAATTAGGTAACAATTGGGTAAATCATAAGGCAAACGTTGCTTGAAAATCAATTGAGAATCATTACACAGTGTCCATCCCTTTTCACATTTCAGATAAACTGTGTAATGACCAGAAGTTATAGAAGGTCCATCATGAAAAATTATTGCAACTGCAACAAAAGTTTTTCCAGATATTGATAATTGTTGTCCTGTAAACTTCTTTATTAAAGTGTCCAATTTTGAACCATCAGCTCTACAACGTTGCATCATTAAAATTACATACTGTCCATATTTCTTTAAAAATAACGTTGACAACATGTCTGATTTACATTGAGAACATTCCATGTTGTGATTAGCATCTTTAACTAATTTACTAAAAGTCACTGTTTTACTCTCTGGTAATGGTAAATATATGAACCTTTCAGAATCAACATTACTACTGCTTGTGTTCATACAGTTATCACAACAATGTTCCCATTTATAAGAGACACCAAATACATCAAGAATTCCTGTGCATCTTGCTGGACATTTTGTGTAAACTGTGTACGTCCAGAACATACATCTAAAAGATTTCTAACATCAGAAGCACTTTCTATTTTAGTTTTATCATTACTCAGCTTCTCATAGAGGAGACTCAGCAAAGAACAGAATCTTTTTTCATGATTTAGTGTTATCTGCTCTTGCAAAAATTCAAGATAAAATACAACATTCAGCACTACATTTGCGTAGCAGTTGACACCAGAGCTATTTTCAAAATGACAACCAACAACCTCTTCCACACTGTCCTTTTTCTTTTTGCTTGCAGTCACATCACTGTATTTTTGTTTTCTCTTCTGTACATCCTCATTACAGATATCCTCAAATCTCCTTTTCCGACAAACAACACGTTTTTCAAACACAGGATACTGACCTAAATGAGGAGCATAGCTTCTTCTTAATCTATTATACTCCTTTACACAGTTTGCATCAGCACTTACTTTTGAGTCATCAAAGTCTATCATGAATAAACCGGATAATTTTTTCACACGTGACAAAGCAACATATGCCATACCTTCTTTAAACACACTAGATCCAATGTTTACAAAAGCACTATCTACAGTTAATCCTTGAGACTTGTGAATAGTTACAGCATATGCTAGAGAAAATGGAAACTGCTTCCTACGCACATATAAGTCTTTCACAAGCAAGAAACGAACTGAACAACGACAAGTGTCTTTAACCTCTTGTATCTGATCAAATTTTATTTTTAAACATTCAATTCCAACTTTTTTCTGGTAATTAATAAAACCCACAACTCTTCCCATAGCTCCATTCACTAAACCTTTCTCTACATCCAAATTCCGTCTTAAAATTACTCTACAGTTCATACACACATAAAGATTCTTTTCCAAACCTGCTGTTTTTGAAATGTTTTTCTCCAGAGAATCCAATTTAGTACCCAATTTGCCTGTCAATATAACAGTTATTCGTTCATGTCCTATTTTATCCACAGCTTCCAGTTTTATAATCTCTTCATTTTCCAATTTCAAAAGTTCTTGATTGAATACAGAACATTCATGTAGTGTTGGCATTAAGCAGATTACAGTATTTTTTTCTGCAATTTCCTTGTATATTTTCTCTGGAACTATTTGTTCTGTTGGAAACAAATTACTCAGCAATCGACTCTGTAATGCTTTTCTGCCATGTTCTGTGAGTAGTCCAATTCTTATATCTTTCAGAATACTTGCATAGTCCTCATCATTTGCTTGCCTCATATTGGTAATGAGTTCCTTATACTCAAAATATGTCCAAATATTTACATTGCCTATACTTCCTAATGACTTTTTTGTGTCTTCATGTGTAAGTGTATGGAATACCGGTTGTCCTTTAACTGGAGTAAGTTGCAAAAGATCTCCAAAAACTATGACGTGTTTTCCTCCAAATAGGACGTCAAAGTCTGTCTTCAGAATTTGCTGCATTCTTAAATGCACAAAGGCAAGCATTAAGTTTGATACCATGCTTACCTCATCAATAATCAGTACTTTCATTTTCTTCAATACTCTTGAAACTTCCAAGCATGCTTCTCCTGCTAGTTTGTGGTACTGTATTTTGTTCTCATGCTCTACTGGTAACATTAGCAAACGATGTAAGGTAACTCCTTTGATGTTATACGCTGCTAACCCAGTTGGAGCAGTAACAACACAAGACAAAATGGAATCCATTTTCTTCTGTAGGTAGCTTCTAATTACATTAATTAAGAAACTTTTTCCAGTTCCTGCTTGTCCACTTACATACATTCTCATTGGTTCAAAAGATGTGCATGAGCACTCTTTATTTTCATGTAGTAATCCGTGATCAATTTTTTGTCTGACTTCTTCATAAATTTGTTTTTGTTCTTCATTCAGTTGCTCCTCCAAATATGTTAAGTCTACTAAATCTTCCTGAGCTTGATTCATAGCTGTTTCCACTTCGTTCATAGCTATTGCTGCTTCATTTTCGATGATCGGTCGTCCTAGAGGATCTTGACTGAATGTCCCAGAACTTTGACTGTCTTGAGAACTGTCTCTAGCTACTTCAGCTGCAATTGTTGCTTCTTGTTCAATTTCTTCATTTAACATTTGAACATAAGTTGTGAAAGTACTGCATTCTATGGTATCTTTGCTAGCATTGAAGGAATCTTCATAGCTCTGAAATTCTCCAAGTAGTTCCTCCTCTGAACGCCATGGTTTAAACAGCTGCAAAAGTGCCAAGTAGTAAAATTCCTTTTTATCCGGAGTGTCGCAACTCAGCTTCCGGTGATTTATCAAACTTCCTTTTGTTTGCTTCACCAAACATCCTTCCTCACCAATGACTTTATATTTTCCATTGTTGATATCTTCTGTGACATTCTGTTTAAAAATAAAGTTCTGCAGCACTTCATAGAGACACATGTTCTCAAGGTGATGACTTCTTTGTGGATAATATGTGTCCAACATGTTTGTTCTTAAAATGTCTGTACTTTCTGGTTCGAACTCTGCTAAATATTCAATTTCTCGAATAGATTTCAGTACCCGATTTCGCATTCCTGCAAGGCCTAAACTTGCCCAAATTATTCTTCTGGATTTCGAGTACAGACTTGCAGATGATAACCTATCTGAGCATACGTAGGGTCCAATTTCTCGATGCGATAACATCTTTAAACTGAAACTGTATAGCTTCTTACTGACAGTCTTCTCGTGAGAAATCTCTTCCCACATTTCCTTCAATTCCGTTTTCTCAGATTTAGTGATGTAAGATGTGACATAGCGAGCAACAGCAATAGAATTGTCAGCCACATACTGTATATCCATGTTAGCATTCCACATGGATAAAATGACTGGGTTGTAGTCATTTATATATTTTCACTCTTCTTTTCTTCTTAGGTTATAGGTATTCTTAGGCGATTTTCTTGTAATAGTATGTCGCACAGCTGACATAAAACTGTTTACTCTTCCTTTTGAAAGAACAGGTCGTGGAAATCCAAATCGACATTTTGTGTAGAATTTATCTTTACTCTTATACTTTCGTCGACAGTATTTTCCACACCGATGACTTTGGAAACGTAAAACTTCCTCTTTTAAATTTTTCTCTTCTGTGCTTTTAGGTATAGCACATGTTGCATATCCTTCGATGAAACTTAAAACTGCATCATCAGAATCTGTTCCAAATTTTGGAGCATCCTTGATCCACAACAGCATATGAATATGAGGAGCACCTCTGACTTGGTACTCTTTTCTCCAAAAGAAATCCACAACTTCTCCAAGAGGTGGATTTTTTTATTGCAGATGAAGGACATCATAGCCTCAAATCTATGATTGAAATATCTACAAACATTAACTGGATCCAATGAGTACAATTCTCCTGCTGTCTTGTATTGGATGTTTTCAATATTTGAATTTGCCTCTCGAAGAAAATCCAGAAGATCATCCCAAGCGTACTCAGCACAGCTTAGGGTAAGGAACCATGTAGAAGTTCCTAAAGTCCGTAACATACATTTCAATTCTCCATGGCGTCGGTACCAACATTCATTCGTCCCACGCTGACAAGCCATCAAATTGATCAATTGAGATTCCAAATGATCATCTCGCTGTTGCACTTTGTTCATAAAATCCTTTGCAGTCACATTACGTAGATGTACTCCAGTTTTCAAAATGTGATTTACTGGATAAGATAGTGCTGACAAGTCACTTTCAAATAAAAGATGGAACAAATAAGGAATACTTTGACGAAATCTCGGATCTTCTGCATATAGTCTTGTAGTCCGATACTCAGAAGCAGGAATCTGTACTGGACGTTCATCATATCGTCCTCCTTCTCCTGTAGAAAACAGCTGGGGAAAACAACGAGCTTCCAAGCTCTCCTCCCATACACTCACGGGAGTTCCTTGTGCTTTCTTCATCTGAAACAGATCAATAGCATTTCCCATAACTTCTTTAGAATGTAGAGGATGTATGCTGAAATGTTCATAAATTTCTTCTTCTTTTGACTTGTCCACTTTTTCAAGTTGCCCAGTTGGTATTCCTGTGTCTTCTAGTATTTCTTCTTCATCTTCATCCATATAAATGGCTTCATACCATTTATTATTTTTTTTCAAATACAAATTTGCTCTTTGTACTTTTCGTACATCCACCAGCTCCTGCCAAATTTTCTTATTCTTTGTAGGTACACCATTAACCAGAATAACTAATGGTTCAGTTTCCAAAGTATCTGCATCAATTGTTTCCATATTTTTTTTCAAATCTAATGGCAAATAGACAACTCTTCCTTTTAAACCTCTTTGTAAATCCGAAGGAGGTAATTTACCAGTTTTTGGCTCCATACGCACTATGGTCTGAAACGGATGGACACATTGAATGGGTATAGACTCATACGTATTTAAATCAGAAAGTTCTGGAGGAATATCAACCAATTCTAAATTATTATGTACAGCTCTAGCTGGCATTCTATTTTCTTCTAACTTGTTATAACAGTATTTACAAATACGCTGATCTTCACCCAAATCAAAACAATTTGCCAGAAATATATATGTTGCAAAATCTTTCCACTTATAATTATCTTCATTTTCACTTTTTTTTATACAGATCAACATTCCTTGTTTGATTTTTATAATGGCTTCTCCGGCAACATATACAAGTAATATTTGGTCTTTCATTAGAGATGATAGCAAATTTTGTCATTTCATCATCAAAATTTTTACTAACAGTGAGTTCTACATTCTCTTCCACATTTTCATCAATAACTGTGTCATTTTCTGCACTTTCTTGTTCTGGACCAAAGTAACAAAACTGAATTTCATCAGTAACCTTCACTACATGTGATACAGATCCACGGAACAGAGCATTATTCAACTCATTTAACTTTAGTGCTGGACTTTTAGCAAAATACAATGTTCTCACAAACTTTCTCATTTCAGTATGATGAACAGCCAGCATCCTAAAATGGTGAAAAACCCTTTGACACACTTTCCTTGATAGACAAACCAGAGAATGTCCTTGCAAACCAGTATTCTCTCTCACTCTGCATGGATCTAGTCTTTGAAGCACCTTAATTTTCTGTTTAACACTCTTTTTACTATATTCTCTTAGAAAGTCACGTAATTTATCAATAGATTCCTGACGCACAGTACAAATACTACTACAATTCCAAGTGTACACTGGGGCTTTAGGACGTCTTCCCATAACCTCATCAGCCATCACTTGTTCCTCATTTCTTGGAACCATTTTCTCCTTTTCCATTACACAACCATCCTTAACTTCATAAGCTCTACCATTGGTGTCAACTGCATGCAACAAACTATTACTTTGAAGATAACTCTCTTCATTAAAAAATGGTTCAGTACTTGAACTATGTTTCCATTCTCCTAAGAACACTTGACAAAATTTTTTTTTTTTTACTTCTCTTTTCCTTTTGCTTTGTGACTTCATTGCATTCACTAATTTATCTAATCTACGCATCCTGTTCAAAATTAAAATGAATAGTTTTTTTTTTATTTCTAAAGCCTTCGTAACAATACTTTCAATAAATTTCTTTTTCTTATAAAATTTTGTTTTTTTCTTATATTTTTTCACATCCTTCAGCAAATTTAACATCACTCTTCTCTGAAACATTTTTTGACGAATGTTTTTAAAATCTATTTTCCGTGTTAAGTCACTCTTCCTAACTTCTGAGTCTATATTACCATTTTCTTTTTGCTGTCGACTCTGTTGTTGTTTTGTACTTGAAACACTGTTTGAATGTATCTTTCGATCATTTTTTTTTTTTTGAAGATATTTTTAAAAAATTCTTTAGTTTGCTTACCAGAAGACTTTTTCTGTTTTCCAACACGTGCTTCGCCTCCTATTTTTTTTTTATCAGTCGTCTTCAAATATAGTTGTTGTTTCTTTTCTTTTCTTTTTCTTGACTTTATAGGCATCTTTATATTTTTTCACTGTTGCTCACCAATACCTGCAAAAAACTAAAAAAAAATACCTTTATGTAATTTAAATTCATTACATTTTTTTAAAAAAACATTTCAAATCCTATCACATGAGCTGATCCTTTCCTACGAGTCAAACTCTTACAAAATAGAAGAAACATGAATTAAATCTCTGACAACAATTCCTATGTGCACACAGACTCATGGTCTGATTCTAGGCAGAAAGCGATATTTCCTTTGGCAATTTGAAAGCACATTTACTACTGGGGTAGAGCAAGTGATCATTACTGTAACAGCCTGACACATGTTCCTTCTAGTTTAGACAGGCAGAAAAGAGCACATGTCCTAACAGCTCCTTGAGACCATGACCATGTGTTAGAGGGTGACTGATTAGACTAGAGCAAAGGAAATGAGCCTTGGTGATTTTGAATCTGTTTGCGTTACACACTGCTATCTGAAACACCACACTGAGCTGACTATTACACATGGGAGTGTAGCAGAAGCTGCTGTGTGTGTGCAAAGAGTGTGTTTCTGGAGACTGTGTATTGTCAGCTGCAAGAGAGATCTGCATGGAGACTCCAACAACTGCATGAAGAGTACAGACATGTATGTAAGAGTACATGTGTGGTAAGGGTTAATTGGAGTTTTCAACATGTAGGAACCACCTCAGCCATTGCAAGAATTGATGAAAAATCTACTGTGCTATTTTCAAATGTGTTTGCATTTGCCTCACATTTTTGAGATACTGATTTCTGCTGAGTGCTAACCAACACATTGGAAGAAAACAAGCTGGGCCTTTCCTGAATGTACAAGTTTTACAGAACAACAGCAACACAAATTAAAACGCTGACAACAATTCCTGTATGCACACAGACTCATGGTCCGATTCTAGGCTGAAAGCGATATTTCCTTTGGCAATTTGAAAGCACATTTACTACTGGGGTAGAGCAAGTGATAATTACTGTAACAACCTGACACATGTTCCTTCTAGTTTAGACAGGCAGAAAGGAGCACATGTCCTAACAGCTCCTTGAGACCATGACCATGTGTAAGAGGGTGAGTGTTTAGACTAGAGCAAAGGAAATGAGCCTTGGTGACGTTTAATCTGTTTGCATTACACACTGCTATCTGAAACACCACACAGAGCTGACTATTACGCATGGGAGTGTAGCAGAAGCTGCTGCGTGTGTGCAAAGAGTGTGTTTCTGGACACTGTGTATTGTCAGCTGCAAGAGAGATCTGCATGGAGACTCCCACAACTGCATGAAGAGTACAGACATGTGTGTAAGAGTACATGTGTGGTAAGGGTTAATTGGAGTTTTCAACATGTAGGAACCACCTCAGCCATTGCAAGAATTGATGAAAAATCTACCATGCTATTTTCAAATGTGTTTGCATTTGCCTCACATTTTTGAGATACTGATTTCTGCTGATTGCTAACCAACACATTGGAAGAAAACAAGCTGGTCCTTTCCTGAATGTGCAAGTTTTACAGAACAACAGCAACACAAATTAAAACGCTGACAACAATTCCTGTATGCACACAGACTCATGGTCTGATTCTAGGCAGAAAGCGATATTTCCTTTGGCAATTTGAAAGCACATTTACTACTGGGGTAGAGCAAGTGATAATTACTGTAACAGCCTGACACATGTTCCTTCTAATTTAGACAGGCAGAAAGGAGCACATGTCCTAACAGCTCCTTGAGACCATGACCATGTGTTAGAGGGTGACTGATTAGACTAGAGCAAAGGAAATGAGCCTTGGTGACGTTGAATCTGTTTGCATTACACACTGCTATCTGAAACACCACACAGAGCTGACTATTACGCATGGGAGTGTAGCAGAAGCTGCTGCGTGTGTGCAAAGAGTGTGTTTCTGGACACTGTGTATTGTCAGCTGCAAGAGAGATCTGCATGGAGACTCCCACAACTGCATGAAGAGTACAGACATGTGTGTAAGAGTACATGTGTGATAAGGGTTAATTGGAGTTTTCAACATGTAGGAACCACCTCAGCCATTGCAAGAATTGATGAAAAATCTACCATGCTATTTTCAAATGTGTTTGCATTTGCCTCACATTTTTGAGATACTGATTTCTGCTGAGTGCTAACCAACACATTGGAAGAAAACAAGCTGGGCCTTTCCTGAATGTGCAAGTTTTACAGAACAACCGCAACACAAATTAAAACGCTGACAACAATTCCTGTGTGCACACAGACTCATGGTCTCATTCTAGGCAGAAAGCGATATTTCCTTTGGCAATTTGAAAGCACATTTACTACTGGGGTAGAGCAAGTGATAATTACTGTAACAGCCTGACACATGTTCCTTCTAGTTTAGACAGGCAGAAAGGAGCACATGTCCTAACAGCTCCTTGAGACCATGACCATGTGTTAGAGGGTGACTGATTAGACTAGAGCAAAGGAAATGAGCCTTGGTGACGTTGAATCTGTTTGCGTTACACACTGCTATCTGAAACACCACACAGAGCTGACTATTACACATGGGAGTGTAGAAGAAGCTGCTGCGTGTGTGCAAAGAGTGTGTTTCTGGACACTGTGTATTGTCAGCTGCAAGAGAGATCTGCATGGAGACTCCCACAACTGCATGAAGAGTACAGACATGTGTGTAAGAGTACATGTGTGGTAAGGGTTAATTGGAGTTTTTAACATGTAGGAACCACCTCAACCATTGCAAGAATTGATGAAAAATATACCATGCTATTTTCAAATGTGTTTGCATTTGCCTCACATTTTTGAGATACTGATTTCTGCTGAGTGCTAACCAACACATTGGAAGAAAACAAGCTGGGCCTTTCCTGAATGTGCAAGTTTTACAGAACAACAGCAACACAAATTAAAACGCTGACAACAATTCCTGTGTGCACACAGACTCATGGTCTGATTCTAGGCAGAAAGCGATATTTCCTTTGGCAATTTGAAAGCACATTTACTACTGGGGTAGAGCAAGTGATAATTACTGTAACAGCCTGACACATGTTCCTTCTAGTTTAGACAGGCAGAAAGGAGCACATGTCCTAACAGCTCCTTGAGACCATGACCATGTGTTAGAGGGTGACTGATTAGACTAGAGCAAAGGAAATGAGCCTTGGTGACGTTGAATCTGTTTGCGTTACACACTGCTATCTGAAACACCACACAGAGCTGACTATTACGCATGGGAGTGTAGCAGAAGCGGCTGCGTGTGTGCAAAGAGTGTGTTTCTGGACACTGTGTATTGTCAGCTGCAAGAGAGATCTGCATGGAGACTCCCACAACTGCATGAAGAGTACAGACATGTGTGTAAGAGTACATGTGTGGTAAGGGTTAATTGGAGTTTTCAACATGTAGGAACCACCTCAGCCATTGCAAGAATTGATGAAAAATCTACCATGCTATTTTCAAATGTGTTTGCATTTGCCTCACATTTTTGAGATACTGATTTCTGCTGAGTGCTAACCAACACATTGGAAGAAAACAAGCTGGGCCTTTCCTGAATGTGCAAGTTTTACAGAACAACCGCAACACAAATTAAAATGCTGACAACAATTCCTGTGTGCACACAGACTCATGGTCTAATTCTAGGCAGAAAGCGATATTTCCTTTGGCAATTTGAAAGCACATTTACTACTGGGGTAGAGCAAGTGATAATTACTGTAACAGCCTGACACATGTTCCTTCTAGTTTAGACAGGCAGAAAGGAGCACATGTCCTAACAGCTCCTTGAGACCATGACCATGTGTTAGAGGGTGACTGATTAGACTAGAGCAAAGGAAATGAGCCTTGGTGACGTTGAATCTGTTTGCGTTACACACTGCTATCTGAAACACCACACAGAGCTGACTATTACGCATGGGAGTGTAGCAGAAGCTGCTGCGTGTATGCAAAGAGTGTGTTTCTGGACACTGTGTATTGTCAGCTGCAAGAGAGATCTGCATGGAGACTCCCACAACTGCATGAAGAGTACAGACATGTGTGTAAGAGTACATGTGTGGTAAGGGTTAATTGGAGTTTTCAACATGTAGGAACCACCTCAGCCATTGCAAGAATTGATGAAAAATCTACCATGCTATTTTCAAATGTGTTTGCATTTGCCTCACATTTTTGAGATACTGATTTCTGCTGAGTGCTAACCAACACATTGGAAGAAAACAAGCTGGGCCTTTCCTGAATGTGCAAGTTTTACAGAACAACAGCAACACAAATTAAAACGCTGACAACAATTCCTGTGTGCACACAGACTCATGGTCTGATTCTAGGCAGAAAGCGATATTTCCTTTGGCAATTTGAAAGCACATTTACTACTGGGGTAGAGCAAGTGATAATTACTGTAACAGCCTGACACATGTTCCTTCTAGTTTAGACAGGCAGAAAGGAGCACATGTCCTAACAGCTCCTTGAGACCATGACCATGTGTTAGAGGGTGAGTGATTAGAGTAGAGCAAAGGAAATGAGCCTTGGTGACGTTGAATCTGTTTGCGTTACACACTGCTATCTGAAACACCACACAGAGCTGACTATTACGCATGGGAGTGTAGCAGAAGCTGCTGCGTGTGTGCAAAGAGTGTGTTTCTGGACACTGTGTATTGTCAGCTGCAAGGGAGATCTGCATGGAGACTCCCACAACTGCATGAAGAGTACAGACATGTGTGTAAGAGTACATGTGTGGTAAGGGTTAATTGGAGTTTTCAACATGTAGGAACCACCTCAGCCATTGCAAGAATTGATGAAAAATCTACCATGCTATTTTCAAATGTGTTTGCATTTGCCTCACATTTTTGAGATACTGATTTCTGCTGAGTGCTAACCAACACATTGGAAGAAAACAAGCTGGGCCTTTCCTGAATGTGCAAGTTTTACAGAACAACAGCAACACAAATTAAAACGCTGACAACAATTCCTGTGTGCACACAGACTCATGGTCTGATTCTAGGCAGAAAGCGATATTTCCTTTGGCAATTTGAAAGCACATTTACTACTGGGGTAGAGCAAGTGATAATTACTGTAACAGCCTGACACATGTTCCTTCTAGTTTAGACAGGCAGAAAGGAGCACATGTCCTAACAGCTCCTTGAGACCATGACCATGTGTTAGAGGGTGAGTGATTAGAGTAGAGCAAAGGAAATGAGCCTTGGTGACGTTGAATCTGTTTGCGTTACACACTGCTATCTGAAACACCACACAGAGCTGACTATTACGCATGGGAGTGTAGCAGAAGCTGCTGCGTGTGTGCAAAGAGTGTGTTTCTGGACACTGTGTATTGTCAGCTGCAAGGGAGATCTGCATGGAGACTCCCACAACTGCATGAAGAGTACAGACATGTGTGTAAGAGTACATGTGTGGTAAGGGTTAATTGGAGTTTTCAACATGTAGGAACCGCCTCAGCCATTGCAAGAATTGATGAAAAATCTATCATGCTATTTTTAAATGTGTTTGCATTTGCCTCACATTTTTGAGATACTGATTTCTGCTGAGTGCTAACCAACACATTGGAAGAAAACAAGCTGGGCCTTTCCTGAATGTGCAAGTTTTACAGAACAACCGCAACACAAATTAAAATGCTGACAACAATTCCTGTGTGCACACAGACTCATGGTCTAATTCTAGGCAGAAAGCGATATTTCCTTTGGCAATTTGAAAGCACATTTACTACTGGGGTAGAGCAAGTGATAATTACTGTAACAGCCTGACACATGTTCCTTCTAGTTTAGACAGGCAGAAAGGAGCACATGTCCTAACAGCTCCTTGAGACCATGACCATGTGTTAGAGGGTGACTGATTAGACTAGAGCAAAGGAAATGAGCCTTGGTGACGTTGAATCTGTTTGCGTTACACACTGCTATCTGAAACACCACACAGAGCTGACTATTACGCATGGGAGTGTAGCAGAAGCTGCTGCGTGTATGCAAAGAGTGTGTTTCTGGACACTGTGTATTGTCAGCTGCAAGAGAGATCTGCATGGAGACTCCCACAACTGCATGAAGAGTACAGACATGTGTGTAAGAGTACATGTGTGGTAAGGGTTAATTGGAGTTTTCAACATGTAGGAACCACCTCAGCCATTGCAAGAATTGATGAAAAATCTACCATGCTATTTTCAAATGTGTTTGCATTTGCCTCACATTTTTGAGATACTGATTTCTGCTGAGTGCTAACCAACACATTGGAAGAAAACAAGCTGGGCCTTTCCTGAATGTGCAAGTTTTACAGAACAACAGCAACACAAATTAAAACGCTGACAACAATTCCTGTGTGCACACAGACTCATGGTCTGATTCTAGGCAGAAAGCGATATTTCCTTTGGCAATTTGAAAGCACATTTACTACTGGGGTAGAGCAAGTGATAATTACTGTAACAGCCTGACACATGTTCCTTCTAGTTTAGACAGGCAGAAAGGAGCACATGTCCTAACAGCTCCTTGAGACCATGACCATGTGTTAGAGGGTGAGTGATTAGAGTAGAGCAAAGGAAATGAGCCTTGGTGACGTTGAATCTGTTTGCGTTACACACTGCTATCTGAAACACCACACAGAGCTGACTATTACGCATGGGAGTGTAGCAGAAGCTGCTGCGTGTGTGCAAAGAGTGTGTTTCTGGACACTGTGTATTGTCAGCTGCAAGGGAGATCTGCATGGAGACTCCCACAACTGCATGAAGAGTACAGACATGTGTGTAAGAGTACATGTGTGGTAAGGGTTAATTGGAGTTTTCAACATGTAGGAACCACCTCAGCCATTGCAAGAATTGATGAAAAATCTACCATGCTATTTTCAAATGTGTTTGCATTTGCCTCACATTTTTGAGATACTGATTTCTGCTGAGTGCTAACCAACACATTGGAAGAAAACAAGCTGGGCCTTTCCTGAATGTGCAAGTTTTACAGAACAACAGCAACACAAATTAAAACGCTGACAACAATTCCTGTGTGCACACAGACTCATGGTCTGATTCTAGGCAGAAAGCGATATTTCCTTTGGCAATTTGAAAGCACATTTACTACTGGGGTAGAGCAAGTGATAATTACTGTAACAGCCTGACACATGTTCCTTCTAGTTTAGACAGGCAGAAAGGAGCACATGTCCTAACAGCTCCTTGAGACCATGACCATGTGTTAGAGGGTGAGTGATTAGAGTAGAGCAAAGGAAATGAGCCTTGGTGACGTTGAATCTGTTTGCGTTACACACTGCTATCTGAAACACCACACAGAGCTGACTATTACGCATGGGAGTGTAGCAGAAGCTGCTGCGTGTGTGCAAAGAGTGTGTTTCTGGACACTGTGTATTGTCAGCTGCAAGGGAGATCTGCATGGAGACTCCCACAACTGCATGAAGAGTACAGACATGTGTGTAAGAGTACATGTGTGGTAAGGGTTAATTGGAGTTTTCAACATGTAGGAACCACCTCAGCCATTGCAAGAATTGATGAAAAATCTACCATGCTATTTTCAAATGTGTTTGCATTTGCCTCACATTTTTGAGATACTGATTTCTGCTGAGTGCTAACCAACACATTGGAAGAAAACAAGCTGGGCCTTTCCTGAATGTGCAAGTTTTACAGAACAACCGCAACACAAATTAAAATGCTGACAACAATTCCTGTGTGCACACAGACTCATGGTCTCATTCTAGGCAGAAAGCGATATTTCCTTTGGCAATTTGAAAGCACATTTACTACTGGGGTAGAGCAAGTGATAATTACTGTAACAGCCTGACACATGTTCCTTCTAGTTTAGACAGGCAGAAAGGAGCACATGTCCTAACAGCTCCTTGAGACCATGACCATGTGTTAGAGGGTGAGTGATTAGAGTAGAGCAAAGGAAATGAGCCTTGGTGACGTTGAATCTGTTTGCGTTACACACTGCTATCTGAAACACCACACAGAGCTGACTATTACGCATGGGAGTGTAGCAGAAGCTGCTGCGTGTGTGCAAAGAGTGTGTTTCTGGACACTGTGTATTGTCAGCTGCAAGGGAGATCTGCATGGAGACTCCCACAACTGCATGAAGAGTACAGACATGTGTGTAAGAGTACATGTGTGGTAAGGGTTAATTGGAGTTTTCAACATGTAGGAACCGCCTCAGCCATTGCAAGAATTGATGAAAAATCTATCATGCTATTTTTAAATGTGTTTGCATTTGCCTCACATTTTTGAGATACTGATTTCTGCTGAGTGCTAACCAACACATTGGAAGAAAACAAGCTGGGCCTTTCCTGAATGTGCAAGTTTTACAGAACAACCGCAACACAAATTAAAATGCTGAAAACAATTCCTGTGTGCACACAGACTCATGGTCTCATTCTAGGCAGAAAGCGATATTTCCTTTGGCAATTTGAAAGCACATTTACTACTGGGGTAGAGCAAGTGATAATTACTGTAACAGCCTGACACATGTTCCTTCTAGTTTAGACAGGCAGAAAGGAGCACATGTCCTAACAGCTCCTTGAGACCATGACCATGTGTTAGAGGGTGACTGATTAGACTAGAGCAAAGGAAATGAGCCTTGGTGACGTTGAATCTGTTTGCGTTACACACTGCTATCTGAAACACCACACAGAGCAGACTATTACGCATGGGAGTGTAGCAGAAGCTGCTGCGTGTGTGCAAAGAGTGTGTTTCTGGACACTGTGTATTGTCAGCTGCAAGAGAGATCTGCATGGAGACTCCCACAACTGCATGAAGAGTACAGACATGTGTGTAAGAGTACATGTGTGGTAAGGGTTAATTGGAGTTTTCAACATGTAGGAACCACCTCAGCCATTGCAAGAATTGATGAAAAATCTACCATGCTATTTTCAAATGTGTTTGTATTTGCCTCACATTTTTGAGATACTGATTTCTGCTGAGTGCTAACCAACACATTGGAAGAAAACAAGCTGGGCCTTTCCTGAATGTGCAAGTTTTACAGAACAACCGCAACACAAATTAAAATGCTGACAACAATTCCTGTGTGCACACAGACTCATGGTCTCATTCTAGGCAGAAAGCGATATTTCCTTTGGCAATTTGAAAGCACATTTACTACTGGGGTAGAGCAAGTGATAATTACTGTAACAGCCTGACACATGTTCCTTCTAGTTTAGACAGGCAGAAAGGAGCACATGTCCTAACAGCTCCTTGAGACCATGACCATGTGTTAGAGGGTGACTGATTAGACTAGAGCAAAGGAAATGAGCCTTGGTGACGTTGAATCTGTTTTCGTTACACACTGCTATCTGAAACACCACACAGAGCTGACTATTACGCATGGGAGTGTAGCAGAAGCTGCTGCGTGTGTGCAAAGAGTGTGTTTCTGGACACTGTGTATTGTCAGCTGCAAGAGAGATCTGCATGGAGACTCCCACAACTGCATGAAGAGTACAGACATGTGTGTAAGAGTACATGTGTGGTAAGGGTTAATTGGAGTTTTCAACATGTAGGAACCACCTCAGCCATTGCAAGAATTGATGAAAAATCTACCATGCTATTTTCAAATGTGTTTGCATTTGCCTCACATTTTTGAGATACTGATTTTGCTGAGTGCTAACCAACACATTGGAAGAAAACAAGCTGGGCCTTTCCTGAATGTGCAAGTTTTACAGAACAACAGCAACACAAATTAAAACGCTGACAACAATTCCTGTGTGCACACAGACTCATGGTCTGATTCTAGGCAGAAAGCGATATTTCCTTTGGCAATTTGAAAGCACATTTACTACTGGGGTAGAGCAAGTGATAATTACTGTAACAGCCTGACACATGTTCCTTCTAGTTTAGACAGGCAGAAAGGAGCACATGTCCTAACAGCTCCTTGAGACCATGACCATGTGTTAGAGGGTGAGTGATTAGAGTAGAGCAAAGGAAATGAGCCTTGGTGACGTTGAATCTGTTTGCGTTACACGCTGCCATCTGAAACACCACACAGAGCTGACTATTATGCATGGGAGTGTAGCAGAAGCTGCTGCGTGTGTGCAAAGAGTGTGTTTCTGGACACTGTGTATTGTCAGCTGCAAGGGAGATCTGCATGGAAACTCCCACAACTGCATGAAGAGTACAGACATCTGTGTAAGAGTACATGTTTGGTAAGGGTTAATTGGAGTTTTCAACATGTAGGAACCGCCTCAGCCATTGCAAGAATTGATGAAAAATCTATCATGCTATTTTTAAATGTGTTTGCATTTGCCTCACATTTTTGAGATACTGATTTCTGCTGAGTGCTAACCAACACATTGGAAGAAAACAAGCTGGGCCTTTCCTGAATGTGCAAGTTTTACAGAACAACAGCAACACAAATTAAAACGCTGACAACAATTCCTGTGTGCACACAGACTCATGGTCTCATTCTAGGCAGAAAGCGATATTTCCTTTGGCAACTTGAAAGCACATTTACTACTGGGGTAGAGCAAGTGATAATTACTGTAACAGCCTGACACATGTTCCTTCTAGTTTAGACAGGCAGAAAGGAGCACATGTCCTAACAGCTCCTTGAGACCATGACCATGTGTTAGAGGGTGACTGATTAGACTAGAGCAAAGGAAATGAGCCTTGGTGACGTTGAATCTGTTTGCGTTACACACTGCTATCTGAAACAGCACACAGAGCTGACTATTACACATGGGAGTGTAGCAGAAGCTGCTGTGTGTGTGCAAAGAGTGTGTTTCTGGAGACTGTGTATTGTCAGCTGCAAGAGAGATCTGCATGGAGACTCCCACAACTGCATGAAGAGTACAGACATGTGTGTAAGAGTACATGTGTGGTAAGGGTTAATTGGAGTTTTCAACATGTAGGAACCACCTCAGCCATTGCAAGAATTGTTGAAAAATCTACCATGCTATTTTCAAATGTGTTTGCATTTGCCTCACATTTTTGAAATACTGATTTCTGCTGAGTGCTAACCAACACATTGGAAGAAAACAAGCTAGGCCTTTCCTGAATGTGCAAGTTTTACAGAACAACAGCAACACAAATTAAAATGCTGACAACAATTCCTGTATGTTCCTTCTAGTTTAGACAAGCAGAAAGGAGCACATGTCCTGACAGCTCCTTGAGTCCATGACCATGTGTTAGAGGATTAGACTAGAGTGTTACAAAAAACAAGCTGCCCCTTTCCTGCGAGTGCGAGGGTAATAGAGCAAGACCAACCGGAATGAAATCTCTGTTTACATTTCCTGTGTGCTCACTGTCTCATGGTATGATTATAGGTAGAAAACAGTATTCCTGGGTGATACCAGTACACATTAACTTATAATGAAGACATACTCCATAATATATAACATGTTCAAGCCACTTAAATATCTTCCTTAACATAAAATGTAAAACACAACTTTTAAAGTGGTAGGAAAATGTACCATACTATTTTCAAATGTGTTTGCATTTTCCTCTCATTGGTCAGTAAATGATTTCTGCTGAATGCTAACCATCACACTTTAAGATAACAAACTACCCCTGTTCTGCGAGTGCAAGGCTAACAGAACAAAAGCAACACAAATTAAATCTCTGTCAACAAATCCTGTGTGCAGACAGACTCATGATGTAATTCTAGTCACAAAACAATATTCCTCACTGATACCACTACACCTTAACTTACAGTGAAGACATACTCCATAATATCTTACAAGTTCAAGATAGTTAAATATCTTCTAAACCACAAAATGTAAAACACAACTTTAAAACAAGAATGACAATTCTATTATTTATATCAAAATACACCACATGCTTCCCCTCTCAAACTCATAACTCACCTTTAAAATTAATTAGTTGAGAAAGAAATGTGGCACTCAAACAGCAGATTATCAGATCCAGAATCTCAGAGCTGTACACCTCTCTCCTCTCTCCACAACCAGTAAATGGCAATTTTTCCCTCTCTTTTTTCCCACATATACATGTTAATGTAAAATCACAGTCCTTCCCACATTTTTTCAAATGGAATCACACATTTCTATTGGTTGCTACTTTCAACCCCTTTGCAAATCATCCCTTCCCCCAACATGACTTCTGCCTGCTACCATAGCAACAGCTCATGGAACACAGGTGTGAGCAGAGAGGTCAGAAGTTCAGCAGACAATGTTCCAAAGAGCAAGACTGCTTGACTTTTCAAACCTAACAGCAAATCCAAAGTAATGTTCAGTGGGAACACATTTTTCTGAACCAATCCAAAAGATGCTTTTAAAAATGTAAACATACAGCCTAGTTTTTAGTGTAGAATGGTTTGAAACTGCCAATGAGTTCTTTTTATAAAAAAAAGTATGTATGCCTCCATTTTTCAACTGTCTTTCTTTTCATATTGCCATTCTACTGAAAGACACCTCCTGAGTGCATCCTGTTCTCCTTGAAAGATGTTCACAGTGTGGATTGAGGGTCACAGCTATGTCTTCTGGAGTGAAAAATTTGCAGAAAAAAGAGGTATGGTGAGAGACCTTGCTTTGCCAAATGTAGACATTAAATGGATTGGCCAGAGAGGGTTAAAGTGGCACCAATTAATGCCTTTGGTGAAAACCTTTCTACATCTCCCACAGCCTAACCTTATTATTGTGCACTGTGGTGGAAATGACCTAGGCACTTTAACTGGGGTAGGTCTGGAAATGCTTATTAAGGACACCTTTCTGCAATTGATGTCACTTTTTCCACAAACTGCCTTTGTATATTCTAATATATGCCAAAGGCAAAAGTGGAACTGGTCCAACCAATTTTGTCCGCAGATTGACAAAGCAAGAAAGCACGTCAATAAGTCTGTTTCTGCTTTCCTCAGAGACTATGGTATGGGTTCTATATACCACAACAACTTGCGTTACAACATGCAAGACATTTCTAGAGGAGACGGTGTACATTTCAATGATGAAGGGAACAGAGTCTTCCTCTTGAACTTTAGACTCTGCATCGATACTTACTTGTCGGTACCAAAAAACACTCAATGAACACAAGGGCTCTTTTTAGAGCCACCTAATATCTAAACACTTAAAAGTGATTTTTTTTTATTTTATTTGTATTTATTTTTTCGGGTGCGCGCTGGGTGCGCGCACCTCGTGATGTTTTTAAGGTTTTTTCGGGTACACGTAGAGTGCGCGCACCTCGCGATGTTTTTAAAAAAATTTAAATCTTTTTTTTGCCCTCCGTGGTCCTACTGTGCCCCCCTGACAATGACTAGGGGGTCTAGAACTCCCTACCCTGCCCCCTGTTCACAGTCTCCACCTTTCCTTTTTAGTGCGACAGACAAAATGGCGGCCGACACTTCCTGATTTCGACCGATTCGAATGTTTACTGACATCTAACAACCAATCAGAATTACGCTCGCGCACGGCAAGGTGCGCGCACAGGGCTTGCTCAGTGCGCGCACGGTACGCGCGTATAGATATTGATATTCTTTTAAATGCTATTTTCTCAGGAAATACTGAACAGATTTACACCACACCTGCAAAAGGCACTTCCTTGACCTTATGGCTACCTCTCTGCCAAATTTCAAGTAATTCTGTTCAGCCGTTCGGGCTGTAGCTGTGTCTAAAGGTCCTATGGAAAAATGCATGGGGAAAACGCGTTTTGGGACCCCCCTTTTTTCTCAGCCCCTGCTTGACGAATCACCCCGAGACTTTCAGGGTAGGAGCTGAACGGAGCGCCCCATTAGTTTTGAAAATTTCACGAGGATTCGTCAACCGGCGCCAAAGTTATTCAAAATAGAATTTTGAGATTTCCTATGGAAACACGGTCCTAACTATAACTATCTACTGGCGACCGCCAGTAGATAATATCTGAACACTACATACACATATACTTACCCTAATTATACTTACCATGCATGGTAAAGACATACGTATGGTAAAAACATGCGTGGTAAAGGCATTTCGTGGGAATGCCTTAGTGTAAAGGGTGTTTACCATTAATGCCAGACTGATACAGCAGCAAAAAGATAACCAGACAACCTTTCCAAAGGTCCATTCACTGCACAGCAACATGCGGTGCCACGTTTTTGGTAACTTTTGATCCCATTCAGCTGGAAACATTTTTTTTGTCAAAAAATCTGCGATTATGCAGCAGATGATATATTATGTGGCATCTGCATAAAATCCATAATTATGCAGAAGCACTACATTTGCAACATTGCACAACTCCAGTAGCCTGCTGATGGTGCAGAATGTTAAGTACAAAAATATATTCCTACAAAAATAGACTATCCAGAATCTGGACTACCAATATAAATATATTGTCAAGGTGCATTAATGTAGAGTGAAGATATTGTGGTAGTCAATATTATGGCTACAACATGTTTGCAGGATGATATGTGATTATATTGTAATGTATTATACTCAGTTAGGGGTTTTTCTGTTCGCTGCTTTTGCTTTCTTAACTAATAGCAGCAACAGAAGCAACATGAAATCAACAGATATGTTTGCTGGTGAAAACAAGTTAGTGAGCTTAAGCTTGGCACCAGCGCTCAAAGGTCAAGGTCACACCTTCGCGTCATTTATTTCTCAGAATGCAATCAGGTTAAGGAGCCACAAGATCACATTGTCTGATCTAGGTCCCCAAATTATGTAATTTTCGATGACGCCTTCATCAGGCCAAAGGTTATGTGATAGCACCACCAGTGGTTTGGGGGACGGTACATTATGAAAGTATATGAATGCTTTTTTGAGTGTATGAAATCTAGTTTAATGATTATTAACAGGTATTACTCTTTCGTATTTGGATTTGTTTGCAATTTTGAATAATGATAACAAAAAACAGGAGGTCTGGACATCTGAATAATTCTACTTCTCTCTTGTAAAAGAATCTTTATTGGGATATTCCCTCAAAACCTTTGTGAATCAGCAATGGCCAGCGGCGGCTTCTCTGCAATGGTGGAGGAGCATCGCCCCACTGCCTGGCTCGGAGCCAGCAGATGTAAACTAAAACAATGTTGTTGCATCATTTTATTTTGCATTTGCCGGCTCTTCGCCAGCGATGTATGAAGGGGCGGGGTCAAGGCACGGGAGGGGGAGGAGGAGTGCTTCATGCAATCCCTAGGTGCTCATGTGTGTTTGACTGGCCGTCTCAGGCCAGCACGTGGAGAGAGCAGAACTGAGCCATTTCTTTCAAAATGTGGTTGTGTTTTCCCCTTTTTCATGCAACACAGTTGCTTTGCGTGAAATGCTTACAAATAAGGGCTCCGGCCTTCGTTGCCCAGGTCACTCCCCAAAAAATTGCATTTGTTTAGATGTTCAAATTTATTTTTTCACCTTTTTATTCTTCTGTCTTTTTATTTCGAGGTTTTGCCTATTTTCGAGATACAGAACATTCAAGGGGCCATGTTAATGGCCACATACGCGCTAGTTCATCTCCATCCAGATATGAACTGTTTTTTTCCCCTACTTCTTTGTGTGTGTCCTCCCACCCTCTTTCCTGCAACCTTCTGTGAGGCCTTTTTACAACCAACCTGAATAAATCTAACGATGCAGTGACAGATACACCAGAAAGTGTCATCCCTCTTGACTGTCAAAGTGGAAAAAGAGGCAGACCAGCCACTGAAATTCAAATTACAGTTTTGCTGAAGCTGCTAAAACTGATCAAAAGATATCTTTGAAGTCCACCGGCAGGCTGGTCATTTCTTTTAAATTAGTCCCTGTTGAAAAGATGAAATTGCAGGGAAGAAGCAGATTAGCATATTGGAGTGTCAAGGACTGTTTAATGGGCGTCGGGTTATTTCCAAACAATAGGCACGGTAAAAGTGGCGCCTTATTTCATTACAGCAAGTGCCTGAATCATTGCAAGTCGCTCGCACGAGGAAGGGGTGATTAATAGCAGTGAGCAGCCTGTTAGAGAGCTGTCTGCGGGGACGCGCTGAGATCTCTGCCCTGCCGCGTCTCTGTTTACATACACTGCAGGACCAGCCGCTGCCATTTCCAACTCAAAATGACGGGATCATTTGATTTCCTCTTGTACTTGCTGTATCCCTAATTGTCAGTGATTCAGTACTCTTGACAGTTTTCCGGATTGGTTTGTTGCACAGTGGTGGTGTCAAGAATGAACCCTCCAAGAGCACGCATGCGCCAAGTTAGGTGGAGGGGATTTATTAAGGGCTGCAGCACATACCAGCAGCATGCAGGTTCTGGTCCAACCGAGCCAGAAAGCAGCACGCACACACATTTCAGTGACTGTCGTGTCCCAACCCCACAGACCACACGAGACACACCAGAGCTGTCAGGTATTCTTTATTGTTTGTTTCGTCGTCTCACTGGTGGGCCCTGACCTCTCGCCCTGAGGTCCTGCCCTCGAATGCCCCCTTGTTCCCCTCGCCCCCTCCCCTCACCGGAACTGGTGTCCAGTGTCCCCTGGCCTCTGCCCTGTGTCCCAGGGTCCTAGTGCCCTTGGTCTGGGCACGACATCTCCCCCCTTGTTGCAAACAAAATTATTATTATTATTATTTTTTTTTTGTATTTAGAGAGAGAGAGAGAGAGAGAGAGAGAGAGAGAGAGAGAGAGAGAGAGAGAGAGAGAGAGAGAGAGAGAGAAAGAGAGAGAGAGAGAGCGTCTCCACGGACCTCTTTCTCCTCACATTTCTTCAATTAGTCTTTTTGTTTTCTTGCATTCTCTTCTCGGTCGTTGCGTTCTGTTGTCTGCTTGGTCTCTTTCCTCATGTGTCTCTTCCTTCAGCCCATGTATGGGCAGCTCTTCTTCTTTTGATTTCAATTCTCTGAAGTACGAGCTGTTGCGAGTGATGTGGTATGGCCCTGCTGACGCTGTTATCATTGGCCCCTTGACTCCTGTCACTGTCAGTGGGTCTCTTGAGAAAACACTGTCTGACTTTCGCACTTGTCTCTGCCGTACTACCACAGTGTCTCCTTCTTCGATCTTTGTGCTTGCTGCGTGTCTTCTCCGATCAGCATATGCCTTCATCTTCTCTTTCGCTTCGGTGTCTCTCGTTGCTATGTCATGTCGCTCTGTGCTTTCCTTTTCTTTCAGTTGTGGCAACCTCGTCCTGCTTGATCGCCCCAACACCAGTTCCGCGGGGCACCTTCCAGTGGAGCTGTGCGGGGTGTTTCGATAATCCCTTAGGACCTGGCACAGAGCTTGTCCTATTGAGATCTGTGTCAGCTTTGCTCTTTGTATTGCCTTTTTGATTGTTCCCATGAACCGTTCTGCCATCCCGTTTGCTTGTGGCCATAGGGGAGTTATCCGTCGATTATTTATCCCGAGGTATTCCATGAACCTTTTGAATTCTTCGCCTGAAAATGGGGTCCCATTGTCCGTCTTCAGTGTCTGTGGTGAGCCCCATGCTGCGAAGATGTCGTCCAGGACTGGCAGTGTTGCGTTTGCTGACGTTGAAGCTACCTGCCTCACTATTGGGAATCTGGAGAATTCGTCTATTATTACCAGCAGGTAATTTCCTGTCTCCAGCGGTCCATAGAAGTCAGCCGCCAATTCTGTCCACACTGCCTTTGGTAGTTTGGACATTTGAAGTGGCTCTGGCTTTGATGGGGGACCTGTTACTTGGCAGATGTGGCAGTGCATCACGGTGTCTTCCACCATGTTGTCCAGTCCTGGGAACCACACTTTTTCTCGTAGCATTTTTTTTGTTGCCACAATCCCTCGATGTGACTCATGCGCTAGTTCTACTGTCCTTCTCCTCAGAGTTTTCGGAATTACAATTCGGGTGCCTCTCATCATTATTCCATTTTCGCTTTCAGAGAGTTCTTCGCTGATCTTTTTGAATGCGAGCAGTTCTTCTTTTCTCACTCCTTCTTCCCAGTTGTTGTTGTTGTTGACGTGCCTCCACCTTTGTTGCTTCGTCACTTTCATTATTGCTTGCATGGTGGGGTCTTTCCTTGTCTCCTGTTCCAGGCTGTTCTTTACCGGCCTTATTACTTGTCGTATTGTCTCTTGAAATATTTCTGCAGCCGACGATACGCCAAAACTCAGACGTTTGTATCTGAACAGGCCTAGGTGTGTGGAAAATGTTGTGATGTATCGAGACTGAGGGTCTAGTTCTAGCTGGTGGTACCCCTTGCACACGTCTAGTTTAGAGAATCGCCTCATGCCTGTTAGACAGCTGATCATGTCATCCAGGTGTGGTCCGGGATGTTTCTCGCGTTCAATTGCTTTGTTTGGTATCCTCATGTCGACACATATTCTTATTTTTGACGTATCTTTCTTTGGTACGGCCACAATCGGAGACACCCATGGTGTTGGTCCTTCTGCTCGTTCTATGATGTCTTGCTTTAATAATGCATCCAATTCCTCTTCTACCTGTGGCTGCAGGTGTATTGGTACCCTCCGATGATGTTGCGCTATCGGTCTCACTGTTTCATCAATGTGCAGTGTTATTTGCCACCCCTTTAGCTTCCCTAAGCCTTGCAGTAGTTTGGGGTATTCATCCAGGATGCTTCCTTTGTCTGATATATTGTAAGTCATTTCAAAAAGACCCATCATTTGGGCAGTGACGTTGCTCAAAAGGCATGGCGCTGGGATGTCGCCCCTTAGCACATGAATTTCTTCCTTTGTCTTTTTGTCTTTGTATGTCAGTTCTTCTGTGAATTTCCCCATGTTTGTTACTGGTGTTCGGGACCCCCAGGTGAACACTTCAATTCGGGACGGCCTCAAGCTTGGCTTTATTTCCATTTTTTCGTATTCCGACACGCACATGATGTTACACGTTGCGCCACTGTCTAAGACGAACTTTGCTTTGTGTGACCCTACACCTATTGTCACCGATTCTGTCTTTTTGATCTTGCTTTTGTCTACCAGACATATGCTTTCTCTGCTTTCACCCTCCTCACTTTGTTCGGTAGTGACATCCGACATGAGGTATAGTCGTCCCGTCGATACCTCTTCTTTTTCTTCTTCTTCTTCGGATCCTATTGAGGGGCTCCTTGTTCCTGTGTCGACGTGTCGAACGTGCCTGCTGGCTGGTACTCGTGGTCTTTCTGTTCTTCCTCTATCATTCCTGAATTGCATTCCTTGACACACACTGGCATAGTGATTTCTCCCATTGCATTTCCGACAAGTCTGACCAAACGCTGGACACGGTCCTCGATGTGGGAATTCAAATCCGCACCTATAGCACGTTCCTTCCGGTCGTTTCTTCACTGTCGGGCCATTTCTGTCCTTTTCCCATCCACTTGTGCGGTTGTTGTTTGTCATTCGGTGCACTTGGTCCACTGATCGTTCCTTTCCGCGTTCCATTTCCTTTGCTTGTGCTGTCGCTCTTGCCTCCGCTCTTGCTAGTGATAAGATGTTTTCCAAAGACGTTGGTTCTTTTAGTATTCTTGCGCGAAATTCCGTGTCACGGCAGCCCTCTATGATGCGCAGTCTGATGGCTTGTTCGTTATCAAATTTGTCGAACTCACAGTGCGTTACTAGCTTTCGCAGTCTCGTTGCGAAGTCATCCAGCGTTTCATCTTGTTGTTGGAAAGCGATCGTGAAAGTGTATCGCTCAAAGTCGACATTCCTCTGCGGGTCAAATTTGTTTGTCAGGCACGCCTTTAGTTTGTCGTAGGTGGTAGTCTCTTCTTTTGGCAGTGTCACTAGTAGGTCTTCAACCTCATCCCCTACTAGGTTTAGGAATAGGCCTAGTTGCTTCGCTGCTGTCACGTCAGTCGCTTCCATGTATCTTTCAAAACGCCTGATCCATTTCTCCCACCGTATTCCTGCTTGTGGCTCTGATGGGTTAAATGGTAGTGGCCTCCGATATTGCGCGTTTTGTCTTTCTGCCATCCTTTTCTTTTATTGCCGCCTCTTTAGTTGCTTTTGCCAATTCTTGTTTTTTTTTTTTGTTTGTTTTTTTGTTGTCTTTGCCAGTGCTTGTTTCCTATTTCTCCTGTTTTTCTTTGTTTGTCTTTGCCAATGCTTGTTTAGTCACTTTTGGTGGTTTTTCCTTTTGTTGTCTTTGCCAGTGCTTGTTTCCTATTCCTCGTGTTTTTCTTTGTTTGTCTTTGCCAATGCTTGTTTCCCACGTATTGTTCTTATTTATTTGCCTTTGCCAGTGCTTCTTTGCCGTTGCCAATGCTTGTTTCCTCCTTTTTCTGTTCTATTTGGCATTTATTTATCCTCGCCTGACTTCAAAATGGCCGCCGCGCTGTTCTCTCTTCCTATTGGTCTGTTTGCCTGACCTCAAAATGGCCGCCGGTGATCTCGCGATACTTTTTCCTCCAATCGGGGCGCTGCCTGACTTCAAAATGGCCGCCCGCTGCTTCTACACGCTTGATGTCCTTGTTTCTGCCTGACCCTGCCCTCTTCTCGCGATATTTCGCGCTTCAAACAGCGCGAGTTTGCTCGGCTTTCAGTCTCCTTACCGGGTGATGCAGGGCAGTCTACTTGCGCTCGATCACGGTCGGGGTGGGCTCCTGCGCCGTGTCTTCTTCAGTGGCTGCACACACGAGCCAGGGTGGGCTCCTGGTCTCTATTACAGTGCCTTTTGACGCGACGGACCGCCGCTCTTCAATCTTCTGTTCTGCTGGGCACTCGATCACGCACCTTCGTCGCCAGTTGTCGTGTCCCAACCCCACAGACCACACGAGACACACCAGAGCTGTCAGGTATTCTTTATTGTTTGTTTCGTCGTCTCACTGGTGGGCCCTGACCTCTCGCCCTGAGGTCCTGCCCTCGAATGCCCCCTTGTTCCCCTCGCCCCCTCCCCTCACCGGAACTGGTGTCCAGTGTCCCCTGGCCTCTGCCCTGTGTCCCAGGGTCCTAGTGCCCTTGGTCTGGGCACGACAGTGACATCACTGGGGATGCAGCAGTGTAATGTTCTACAAACAAGATGGCCGGCTACAACTCTATTTCCACTTTACATTGAACCAGCAAAGAGAAGTGAATGTGTAAAAATGTTACCAAACGAGGTCAAAAGGCAATAGAGAGGAGCTTCGATCGGGAGTATCAGGGCATGTCAGAGATGATAAAACAAGGTACAATTCAAGGTACAAGTCAACACAGTGGAACCACAGCTGTAACTCCATAAGATATCCAGGGTCAGTAGCCAATAAAATCGTTAAGGTGGACCGGTCTCCTCCTGGCCCGTTGATCACAATGACATCCGCCCATTGTGGGACTACATATTCTTTTACTCTGTCTACAGTTTTTCTCATGAGTAGGTCCATTCACATCTTCAGGACCCATGCGGTGAATGTTATTCTTCTCTCTTTCCACAGACATTTTGGAATCACCACCAGAGTCCATGGTTGATGTGGTTCCACAGCAGAACAACTATTGTATCACACCAGTCTTTACATACTCCAGATCTCTCCTGATTTAAGGAGAAATACATTTCTTTTCAGCTTGCAATTTTCACAAATAAAACATTAGTAGATTTCCCTTCGGGGAGCTAACCAAAGGGCATATCTACAAGGGAATGGCCAAGCGCGGCATTAAGTTAATGCCACGCTCCGCCATTCAGAAAACGTAGGGATGAGCCATATTTACAAACATACAGCACATCCCTGTGTTTTTCCTAGTGCTGGTGTTAAATTGAGCTGCAGAGCGCCAACGTATACACTCTTGCACTAAAGTGCAAGGGTGCCTGCATTGTGGGAATGATTGTTTATGTTCAGGAAGGTGTCCCTTCATGCACACAAACAATCACAAATGACGATTTGAAACCTCTATGTGTGCTGTATTGTGCAACACACATAGAAGTTGCAAATCTTAATTTTTTTAATGCTTCTTTCTGCGCAGGAAGGGACACCTTCCTGCACATAAACAAACATTCATGGCATTTTGCTGTTTCTATGTGTGCTGCACAATGCAACACACATAGAAACTGCAAAAACGAGGAGAAACAAAGCATTTCTCCTCATATCACCATGTTAAGACCAGGTTTTTCTTTGTCTTAATTTTGGCATTGCCTCTTATTTACACCACCCTTGTACATAGGGAGCAGCATCAAAATCAATGGGTGTTGCGGCGGAACACCCACAGCAACACCCATTGCCCACCCCTTTAACGTTAAGTATAGCATGAAAGGGTATCTTATTTACAAGGCAGTGATAACCCACGTCAAGTGGCTTAACTCCACCTTGTAAATAAGGCGAAGCCCCTATCGCCAAAGAAACATCGTTAAATTGATGTTCCTGTGGCGATAGGGGCTTGTAAATATGCCCTCAGGTTTCTTGATGATTATTTCCTCTCCAACCCCCTACTCTCTTTCTTTAAAAAGTTTTTTAACATCACACCAGTGCTTATATTTTATCTGATAACCCCTTTCACGCAAGCACTCACAATTCCCACTCTCATATCTACTTGCCTCACATCCACACCTCAACCATAATAGATTTAATTTTGGGCCAGTGATGCATTCCTTCAAAAAATCAAACGGGGATTCCTTCAAGATACTGTTATGTGTGCTGCAATGTGCCCATAACTTTTCACACAGAACTCATACCTGAGCGAGACTCTCTGCCCCCACACAGTCCAAACACAGTCTGTTATCTTGTAGTGCAAACGCATTCTTTATCTCATATGAAACAAACTGGACACCTTAGTTCCCAATTATGGTTTTTGTATACCTTCACAAGCGAACCCTTCAAAAACTCCAAAATGCTTTTCATCATGGTTGGAATGCCACAACTTACAGTATCCCATTTGGTGGTAAATTCCACCAAGACCAGCATAAATCCCTTTGTAGGCAACTTCAGTGTAAAAGGACCCATAAAGTCTAAGACATGTTTTGTCCATGGCTCTGCCAGAACCTCTACAGGGAAAGAAGGGCCATCATAACAACTCTGAGTTTGTCTTTCCTGGCACACTGAATGTAGTCTCAAACCACTGGCTCTGTCAACCCTTGCCCACTGGTATCTGCTGCTCACTCTGGCTTTGGCGATATTACACCCAAGATTACCTTCCTGGGCCAAGTTTATGATCTTGCCCCACAAACCACTTGGGATGACCATCCTTTCCACTGTATAACAATCCTCTACAGTAATACATAGCTTACCAAGTACATTCCAGAAATCCTTGGGAAGTTCAGAAACCTAGGCCAGCCCTCAACCACATATTTTCTGACAAGTATCTCCACTACACTCAGTGGGGCATATTTACAAGGGCCTTGCATCACTGGAATGTCACTTTTTTCAACGTTTCGGTGGTGCAATGTCCTGCTCTATATTTACAAAGTGAAGTAAGCCACTTTGCGTGGCTAACGCCACTTTGTTAACTATCGTGCCCTTTCACACAGGTATCTGCTTGAAAGGGTGTTCTGCTTGGGTTTTCGGATCAGATAGAACCTGCTCAACAGAGCCTCTCTAACCCAAACCAGAACGTTACCCCCTCCCTAGGGCCTATTTACACCTAAATAACCACATATATGTACCACCTAAGGACAGGGAATTCCTACTATATATACCAAGACCTACGAGTCACAGCCTCGCGGTCCCAAACGGACCCAGGACTTCCTGCCCAGACGGCAGCCACAGCCTCGCGGTCCCAAACGGACCCAGGACTTCCTGCCCAGACGGCAGCCACAGCCTCGCGGTCCCAAACGGACCCAGGACTTCCTGCCCAAACGGCAGCCACAGCCTCGCGGTCCCAAACGGACCCAGGACTTCCTGCCCAGACGGCAGCCACAGCCTCGCGGTCCCAAACGGACCCAGGACTTCCTGCCCAGACGGCAGCCACAGCCTCGCGGTCCCAAACGGACCCAGGACTTCCTGCCCAAACGGCAGCCACAGCCTCGCGGTCCCAAACGGACCCAGGACTTCCTGCCCAGACGGCAGCCACAGCCTCGCGGTCCCAAACGGACCCAGGACTTCCTGCCCAGACGGCAGCCACAGCCTCGCGGTCCCAAACGGACCCAGGACTTCCTGCCCAGACGGCAGCCACAGCCTCGCGGTCCCAAACGGACCCAGGACTTCCTGCCCAGACGGCAGCCTTAGCACGAGTTCATCCTATAATTACCACGACATACAACAAGGGACTATATATCAGATCACACAAAGACAGCTAGTTGAGCACAACTTGTTCCCCAGTTCGAGGGGCTCCTTTCTCCCTTATTCAGTTACCACCTACCTGATCAGGATTAACATCTGTTCATGTCAGGTCACAGCTGACTAGAAGAATAGGTTACCCTCTTACACAAGAACACGTAGCACATATTGCTTTAATACTTTATTTAGTTATTACATGCACACTCACGGAACATAATACATATCACATAACCTGCAAAGAAAAGTGAAAGATTAAGTTGTATACTCTAATAGTAAGGGGTTGACATCACCTTGGTCGTATGTAGCCTGCACTCAATGGTCATCTAGGTTCCCTTCTCGTCTGCGCCTCGGCTTCGCCTGGAAGTCACACAATCACGGGTTTACTCCCGTCTCCCTCTCCGAGTCACTGGGACCTCTTCCTCATCGGCTACTCTCTTCTCTTTGGAATATCTATTTCTCGGTTTTTCTCCACCTTCAAGTTTGTCATCTGTCTTCCCTGGAATACGTAGTAGCTTTACTGCTAACGGCCAGGTGCCGCCTATGGTCTAAAAGCAAGTGCCAGTATCTGCCTCAAACTTTCACTAATATAGATGTGCATTTCCTCATGGAAAATTCCAGCCCGTAACCTGCCGCCCACCAAATTCTTGTACCTCCCCGTGCCAAGGACACGTTCCCAGCCGGCCGGCCTGATGTAGTGTCTTCGGCATGAAGAAAAATACAATCCTTCGATAAGGGCCGGCCTGAACCGGTTCTCTCCAAGCGCATAACACCTCCTAACTAAAACACTGCCTATGACCTAGAAACATCCCAAGCTGCCAGAGCAGGAGGAAAGATGGAGTCTCTCCCGTTTAAGGCCTACCAGGCCTGAATTCAGCACGGCTCCATGAAATACCCTCACTACAGAACAGATTACCCCTAATGCTAACGAATCTATCCCCTAGGATATGTATGCAAACCCTGATCTATGGGGAAGAACACAGGATCATGTCGAAGTGCCTAATAAATAGGCTCTATACACTATTCTAACCCTTAGACTTGAATGGAAAGAGACTGAAGTCACCTAAATCACCCTTCAACACAATAAGACCGGAAAAATCGAGCAGTACATTTCACCCTTGACTTCAGTCTATTATACATTCATTAAATGGAGCTAACATCTGTGGAAGAATAATATGAAACAAAGCTAACTGATCTATGTCTAGTACCAAGTGTGCAGAATTGAAGTAGTGAAGGAATACACTGAATAAAGCAACAGATAGAAATCAAAACAGCAACAGCAATCAAAATACCACCTAATGTTTGGCGTAGCATGTGTATATCGGGTAACCAATTAAAGAGCCAGTCAAACCAGCCCTGGTCAATGTGTTTTCTAACTTCTTCTGTTAAGTCACGCAACTTGTCGATGTGAGCACGAATGGATTGTGTATGGTCAGACAAGTTAAAACAACAGAGACCTTCGAAGTCCGAGCAATCATGTCCATGTTTAAGCAAAAGGTAATCAATGGCTGCTCTATTTTGCAAAATGGCCCTACGTTCACCCTGGGCGTCTAATAGCATGTCAGACAAAATTGTAGAAGTATGATTAATAGATTTCACCATCCAGCAGGCCATTTTCCCAATAGATTTGGCATTATAAACCGCCAAAGCAGGAACACCAATAATTGAAACAGCTAAGCTAAGGTATTCAGACTTGGAATATAAATGCAAAGATGGGTCACAATCCTCCTGTAACATTACAGTATCTCGAAGCACACGAGAGTTGGCATTCGGATGTGATGCGAACATCAACAAACTGAGTCTCGTAATGGCACAAGGGCCTCCGGAAATGTTTGCAGGGACAAATGGCCAGGAAGTATTACCACAGGAGAAAAGCCATCCGGCAGGTAGTAACATCGTGCGATAGTGACTGGGGGTAACTACCAAACTATTACAAGTCATATTGTTCTGAACTGAAACACATGTGGTCGGTGTCCTTTGAAAGCACAAAGTCCGTTCGTGAGCTGTAAACGAAGTGGCGCCTTTTAGTTTTAGGCGCAGACATTCAGAGATCGCACTAGGATTACACGTAAGAAAGAAGCACAAATCACCTTGTGTGATATTATAAGTAAGTATTTGGGACTGGATGGGGGTTTGCTCGTTCGGCAATTCAATACATAGGGGGCAATATACATGGGTAGCAAAATCACCCAGGAGAATATTGGGACGGGCCTTCGAGACATTAAAAATATGAATTAAAGTTTCCAATGAGGCGGGGACAGCAACCAGACAGGTCGCCAGAATGTCATGTACAGATCTCATCGGTGTCAAACAGAAGTGAGGGGCGTCAGTCACCCTCTTAGCTAGTGCGGTCCAAAAGTTCGATGATGAATCCCATGCAGCGAAGGAACGCAACACTCGGGTTCCCAGTTCATCCCGGGTTGATAGGATCCCTCCTTTCTCGTCGTACCAGTCCGAAAACAGTCCGGCTCCGACACATCCTGCAGCAACAATCCAAAGAATGATCTGAAAGAGAACCAAATACAGGCATTAATCATTCTCGTAAATAACATTTATCAGCCGGGACCGCTTCCCAGCTATCTTTCCCTGGTCTCATAACCAAAATGGTATTGTCCTGACCGGTGGCAATGACCTCTGCTTGTTCAGGGGGATTCTTAGGCGACTGCACCCAAACTCTGGCCCCAGGATTATCCGTGGAGCCAAAACCTTTCTGGCCACGTACAGTTAGCAACGTTGGAGCAGTGCCTTTCATTAATACACCACTCAAAACAGGCATTATGAGTAATTGAGCCACTCGGTCAGTGCGATGTATCAGTAAGTCAACCTCACTGCTATTCAGCAGGAGCACCTTAATCTCTCCCTGATAATCACTGTCGATAATTCCTCCAAGCACCTGAATGCCTTTTACAGCCAGCCCCGATCTAGGGGCGATCAATCCGAAATTTCCAGGTGGTATCTGAACACCAACACCTGTCTCTATGATGACTCGATCCCTACTTTTTATAACAATGTCATCCATAGCATGCAAGTCTAAACCTGCCGACCCTGGGGTCGCTCTACATGGAGCCAAAGCTCCGGGAGTAGTTTCCCAATACATCACAGTTTCTCTGATTTCATTAGGCATAGCCTCAACATTCGGGGGAAACAAACGCATAAGTGGAGATTCAGCATTTAAAAAAGGACGATTATTCAAAATCAATAGTGCTTGGGGCAAAAAATCTCGCCAATTTTTATACTTGTCATCTGTTAACTTACGCAGCTGGTCCTTTAGCAGGCCATTCAATCTCTCCACCAGGCCCGAGGCCTGTGGGTAGTAGGGTATATGGAATATCCATTGAATATTATTTTCCGCACAGAATTCCTGTACCAATCTTCCACGAAAATGGGACGCATTATCAGATTGAATTTGGAATGGCACACCATAGTACATCATAATCAATTCTAATGTTTTAATGGTATTCAATTGGGTAGCTTGCTTACAGGGAAGGGCTACCAGCAGACCACTGTATGTATCAACAATAGTGCAAACATATTGACAATTCCTACTCATGGGAAGTGGACCAATGTAATCAATCTGCCAAATTTGAGCGGGCAGTCTCACGCGATGTAAATGACCTTTAACAATTTGGGGCACCTTACGCTGTCTGATATGCTGACAAACGGGGCAGTGTAAAATAACATTTTTAATTAGATCTAGGGGAATATAAATTCCTCGATCAGTAGCCCACCTGCTAGTGGCCTTCTCTCCGAAATGTCCTGCCTTCTGGTGTGCCCATTTCGCCAATCCCGCAATATCAGAATCTTGCCTGTCCACCACTGCCTCAGCAATTTTAGACTTCTCATCTGCAATGTTATGAAAAAAATTGTCAAGAGAATCTATCGGGGTGTGAGCATCCACATGGAAGATTGTAACAGTACTCTGTGGGAGCATTTCCCAAATTTCTTGCCATAACTCTTTTCCCCATAATTCTTTGGAGTGTAACTTCCAATTATGGGAATGCCAAGTTGGCAACCAAACAGCCAGTCCATTGGCAGTAGACCAAGAATCGGTGAAAATATGACATGTACCAGGTAACTCTTGTTTCAAAACTTGGTAAACAGCGTAAAGCTCGGCAAATTGGCTGCTTTTACCCTCACCAGTTGTGCTCAACAATTTCTGTGTAATCGGATTATAGGACACTGCCTTCCAGTGCCGTGTCATCCCTATAAACCTCGCTGAACCATCAGTGAACCAAACATGGTTTCTTTCCGCTGCGGACAAATCATCAAAAGGCTTACCCCACTTGACAGGAGACTCCTGTGCTAAAGGTACGGAACATTCACTCTCAGTCTCAGTCGACGGCGCTCGCGCCACCTGCTCATGTAAAGAAGCAACTCCTTTTGGGCCCACACGTGCCCTGTCTTGTATGTACCATTTCCATTTAATCACACTCGCCTCTTGAGCGTGTCCAATTCGGTGAGTTTTCGGCGAACTCAGAACCCACTGCATGATAGGAATTTCCGGACGCAGAACTATATCATGTTCCAAAGTCAATTGCTCGGTATCCACCAGAGCCCAATAACAAGCAAGTAACTGTTTCTCAAAGGGGGTGTAACGCTCACCAGCATCAGGTAACTTTTTGGTCCAAAAACCTAACGGTACTTTACTCCTGCCTTGTTTCTGCCACAAACTCCAATTTGCATAAAGGCCCTGTACAGACACATTCAAATCCACGTCACCATCACGTACAGGCCATAAATCCAGAGCATGTTGAATTGCCTCTTTTGCCAGACTAAACGCATCTTGCTGTGGTTTATCCCATTCAAATGCATTCTTTTTACGCGTGACCCGGTACAAGGGGGCCAATATTTGACTCAAATGAGGAATATGCTGGCGCCAAAAGCCAAACAGACCAATGAAGCTCTGGGCTTCTTTCCTATTTCTAGGAACTGCAAAATCAAGAATCTTCTGTTTAACCTGAGGGATCACTTCACGGTGCCCTTCATGCCAATTAATACCCAAAAATTTTACAGCCTGGGACGGACCTTGCAATTTATCTGGGTTGATTTCCCAACCTTTCTCACGCAGGCACTCAATGACTCTGTCTAATTGGGTCTGAACTTCCTCTTGTGTTTCGCCTTGGATCAAAACATCATCAATATAATGACATATCTGAATCTGGGGATGAACCGGTACCTCAGCCAAATGCTCTGCCACCAGCCGGTGACATATCGTAGGACTATGCACATATCCCTGGGGAAGACTTCTAAACGTCATCTGACGCCCGTTCCACGTAAAACTGAATTGTTCCTGACACTCTGGGGCAATCGGAATCGAAAAGAAAGCATTAGCAATATCGATGGACGCATACCATGTACCTGGATGCTTTTGGATTCTCTCAATTAGTGTAATAACATCCGGTACTGCAACAGTCAAAGAGGGTGTGTGTCTGTTCAATTCTCGATAATCAACGGTCATGCGCCAAGAGTTATCACTCTTACGCACCGGCCAAACAGGATTGTTCCAAGCAGAAGTAACTGGAGTTATGACTCCTGCATCCACCAACTCCTGAATAGTGGTACTAATCTCCTCATGACCACCTGGAATACGATACTGCTTCTGACAAACCACTTTTGTCGCCTGGGGAACTTGTATGGGGGGCATTCTTAAACGACCAACCCGTATAGGTCTGGATGATATATAATGCGTTGTTCCAAATTGGTAACATCCGTCATCTAGGTGCAAAGTCATTCCTTTCAAAATATCAATCCCAATTATGAATTCTAGGAGTGGCACTACTAGTACAGAATACTCTTTTCTAGGAATTCTACCTATTCTCATTTCAAGCAAAGTTTGAACTGCAGGGGTTTCTTTTCCACCTAATCCGGTAATAGTAAAAGGCTGACCTGTAAACTTCTTCGATTTTCCATGAATAAGAGTGGCCTCCGCTCCTGTATCTACCAATGCTCGGGCCCTTTGGATATTACGATGTCTCCAATAAATGTCAATATCTACATAGGGTCTATTATCTCTGTGAGCCCATCTGTGTACCGGAGCTTGACCTATTTCCTAATCATTCTTACTGCATTCTGTGTACCAGGATAAATCAGGATAAAGACTCTCACGCTTCTTAGGTATCGGTACCTCCTGTTCATATCCATTCCCAGTACGGAACGGATTTGTATCTTCTGCATTGTACTGCGGGTTACGATCGATCAAACTGTGACGATCCTCTCTCCTCCTCAACTCAGGGGATTGATCCCTATCATCTCTACGTCTGCTGTAAACATAGTCAGTTCTCCCCCTTTCTCTTTCCCCCTCTCTCTCCCTGTCTCTCTCTCGACGGGGGGACACATCACGTACAGAACGTCGATCATCACGACGAACAGAGCGCCCACGGCGGTCGTCATCACCGCTACCGTCAGAACCACCACGATCACACTCAGTGGTCCGAACACGCCGGGCACCCTCCTTTCGATCCAAGCCACGTTTGCGAAACAACTCCCACAAACGAGCGGTAGTCTCACCATCAATGTCCTCCCTCCGCACACCATCAGCCAGAAGACCAGAAAAAATATCACGTCTAGTAAGTTTATTTTCACCAGGAGTACGAGTGTCAGGCCGGGACTGACGTTCAGGTTTAAACCACTCACCCAACTCACCGAGTTGGCGCACCGATTCCAAAACCGTAGATAACACGTTACCAGTCTGATTAATCAATAAAGTCATCATGACCTGCTTATAGGCAACAGGGGAAGATCGAATGATACGGTTCCGCACAGAAGATGTCAACAAACCATCAAGCAATCTGTCAGCAGTACCCAGAAAAATTGCCGTTTTCATCACCTCCTCTTTGAGACGTTGAGCAGCATCACGCAAAGTATACCACGGCTTGTCATTCACAGGCCAGTCAGATTCAGTAGGATATTTTTGATTACAACCCTCAGTCGCCAATTGGAGTAAAGAAATCTGACCACCACCATTATAGTTACGAAAATGATCCTGCACAGTAGAATCCAAACTCAAGGAACAGAACTTTAAACAATCGCCAGTATCCAACATAATACCAGCAGCGCCCAGTTCATAAAGGCGCACCATCCATGTGAGCAAGGACTCACCAGCTCGCTGCCGAAATCGCTGCAAAATATCACTAATTTCCTGCTGAGTAAAGTCTTCTAAACAGTCCAAAGAAATACCCTGCGGAGCATTGGGAGACTGCTGCAACTTCCGACGGAAAACTGGATGCGCAGAAACCGCGGGACGAGCATCACAAGGAGCCCGATCAGTACTCGTAGAGGGACAATCAGTGTAAGAGGCATTGATCCCACTCGGAGAACGAGCGTAATCACGGGGTGCACCATCAGAGGTGCGAGAAGCAGACTTACAATCATGGCGGGAGCGAGAAGACTCGCGCTTGGCAGACTCCTCACCCGAGGAACAAGAATCAGTCGAGTTCCAGATATTACCATCCCATTCATCAGGATTCCAATCCAGCCCGGCTGTCGCCACGACCAGACGCACCTTTCGCGTCGAAACCCGACCGCGCCTGTTCTTGTATTTATAACGAGCAATTCGCACAGCCGCCCGTTCGGCAATAGTTTGGTAAGTCTCAAGTTTATCAGCAAGCAACCTATTTTGACACCGCAACAAAGTATGAGAATTCTGAATCTCAACAAAGTGCGCTTCCAAATCTTTAAGAGATGTCTGTAACTTCAACAATCTCTCATGTAGAATCCTGTACGCAGACAAAACAATCCAACCTCTGCGCCCCAAAATGGGAATCTCCTCACCCTTCGATACGGGTGCCTTCTGCAAACAAGCAATCACATTAGCCGGCTCAGCCAGCTCCAAAGAAGAATTCCAATTCTCACTCAAACCAGTAGAATCAGCCCACTCACGGGCCAAGGCTTCATAAGGCGTTGAATCCCATCCGGGAATATCAACGGGCAACTTAAAAGTAGATTTAGACCTTCTAGAAAACATCGTGAAAAAGGAAAAAGAAGAAAAGAAGAAGAGGAAAAAAAACTACACACACAATTATACAAAAATAAAATGCAAACAAAACCACGCACGCGCCGAAAGCAAACACAATACAACACAACGCACACAGGTTTCGTAAACGGTTCGTGACGCCAAATGTTCTGCTTGGGTTTTCGGATCAGATAGAACCTGCTCAACAGAGCCTCTCTAACCCAAACCAGAACGTTACCCCCTCCCTAGGGCCTATTTACACCTAAATAACCACATATATGTACCACCTAAGGACAGGGAATTCCTACTATATATACCAAGACCTACGAGTCACAGCCTCGCGGTCCCAAACGGACCCAGGACTTCCTGCCCAGACGGCAGCCACAGCCTCGCGGTCCCAAACGGACCCAGGACTTCCTGCCCAGACGGCAGCCACAGCCTCGCGGTCCCAAACGGACCCAGGACTTCCTGCCCAAACGGCAGCCACAGCCTCGCGGTCCCAAACGGACCCATGACTTCCTGCCCAGATGGCAGCCACAGCCTCGCGGTCCCAAACGGACCCAGGACTTCCTGCCCAGACGGCAGCCACAGCCTCGCGGTCCCAAACGGACCCAGGACTTCCTGCCCAGACGGCAGCCACAGCCTCGCGGTCCCAAACGGACCCAGGACTTCCTGCCCAGACGGCAGCCTTAGCACGAGTTCATCCTATAATTACCACGACATACAACAAGGGACTATATATCAGATCACACAAAGACAGCTAGTTGAGCACAACTTGTTCCCCAGTTCGAGGGGCTCCTTTCTCCCTTATTCAGTTACCACCTACCTGATCAGGATTAACATCTGTTCATGTCAGGTCACAGCTGACTAGAAGAATAGGTTACCCTCTTACACAAGAACACGTAGCACATATTGCTTTAATACTTTATTTAGTTATTACATGCACACTCACGGAACATAATACATATCACATAACCTGCAAAGAAAAGTGAAAGATTAAGTTGTATACTCTAATAGTAAGGGGTTGACATCACCTTGGTCGTATGTAGCCTGCACTCAATGGTCATCTAGGTTCCCTTCTCGTCTGCGCCTCGGCTTCGCCTGGAAGTCACACAATCACGGGTTTACTCCCGTCTCCCTCTCCGAGTCACTGGGACCTCTTCCTCATCGGCTACTCTCTTCTCTTTGGAATATCTATTTCTCGGTTTTTCTCCACCTTCAAGTTTGTCATCTGTCTTCCCTGGAATACGTAGTAGCTTTACTGCTAACGGCCAGGTGCCACCTATGGTCTAAAAGCAAGTGCCAGTATCTGCCTCAAACTTTCACTAATATAGATGTGCATTTCCTCATGGAAAATTCCAGCCCGTAACCTGCCGCCCACCAAATTCTTGTACCTCCCCGTGCCAAGGACACGTTCCCAGCCGGCCGGCCTGATGTAGTGTCTTCGGCATGAAGAAAAATACAATCCTTCGATAAGGGCCGGCCTGAACCGGTTCTCTCCAAGCGAATAACACCTCCTAACTAAAACACTGCCTATGACCTAGAAACATCCCAAGCTGCCAGAGCAGGAGGAAAGATGGAGTCTCTCCCGTTTAAGGCCTACCAGGCCTGAATTCAGCACGGCTCCATGAAATACCCTCACTACAGAACAGATTACCCCTAATGCTAACGAATCTATCCCCTAGGATATGTATGCAAACCCTGATCTATGGGGAAGAACACAGGATCATGTCGAAGTGCCTAATAAATAGGCTCTATACACTACTCTAACCCTTAGACTTGAATGGAAAGAGACTGAAGTCACCTAAATCACCCTTCAACACAATAAGACCGGAAAAATCGAGCAGTACAAAGGGGTATGCAACGGGTGTTGCTGTGGGTGTTCCGCCGCAACACACAGTTGAGTTTTGATGCTGCCCTAGATTTACAAGGATCTGTAAATCTGAGGCAACACCAAAAACTAATGTCAATGAATAGCAGGCGTTAGATTGGCAGAACAAGGAGAAATATCTGTATTTCTTCTCGTTTTTTCTCTTTCTATGTGTGCTGCATTCTGCAGCACATATAGAAAAAGCAAATCACCTTTAAAGATTGTTTACATGCAGGAAGGTGTCCCTTCCTGCACATAAACAATTATCCCTGCAACACAGACACCCTTGCACCATGGTGCAATGCTGCCTTTGTTGCACGGAATCATTGATGCAATACAGGCACCCTTGCACTATGGCGCAAGGGTGTCTGTGTTGGCTCTAGGCAGCTTATTCTAGCACCAGCTTAAGGAAAAACACAGGGGTGTTCAGTATTCTTATCAATTTGACTCATCCCTGCATTTTTAAATGACACAGCGTGACACTGCTAAATTGTGTGCACCGTCATGCTGCTCCATTTCCTTGTAAATATCCCCAGTGTCTCTTCCTTGACTCAAATCACTGATGGCTTCTCAAAAATCAGAGTAATTTCTGGAGGCAGACATGACAGGAAATCAAAACTAGTATTGTGAATGCTGGGAAAATACTCCATAACTAAGTTATGCTCCTCCATCCCCTCAATCTACCACTTAATTCTCAGAGTGGCCCTCTCAGTACCCTTACAGGTGAAGATCTGCACCAGATGTCTGTGATCTGTCTTCACTACAAATGGAACAACACCAAAATAGAACTTGAAATGATGTATTGCACACAAGCAAGCAAGTGCCTCACACTCAGGCACATAATATCTCACTTCAGAAACCCTTAAGAGAGTGACAGGCTAATGCCACTACTCTTTCTTCTCCATCAATACATTTGGATAATGTGGAGGTGTTAGAAATGGGGGTGTCTAGTTGACAAGGGCTTGCACCTTTGTTCAAATAGGGACCCTTCTTTCTAGTCAGGGTAAGGGAGTTACACTCCTAAAATAACCCCTGCTCACCCCCTTGGTAGCTTGGCACGAGCAGTCAGGCTTATCTTAGAGGCAGTGTGTAAATCATTTGCACATAACCAACAGTAACACAAACGGACACCACACCAGTTTAGAAAAATATCCAATATTTTTATATACTTAAGACAAGACCAAAAAGATAAAAATCCACAATACAGTACTTAAAAATCATCAGTTACCAAGATAACTTTGTAAAACAGTTCCTTGATGTCGAAAGCTCCGGCCGGGGCTATCACGGCGTCGTGAGCAAACAAATCCAAACAGTTCGGTGAGACCAGGGTCGCGGTGTGAGATGAAGGCGGTGCTCGTCACTGTGCTGGCAGGTCACAGTGCAAGTAGCGGAGTCGTCGTTGCTGAAGCGCTGTCATTGGCTGACGAACTGGAGTCGATGGCACCAGCGTCAGTAGGCCAAGGCTGCGGTGCGGGATGAGGGCGGTGCATCGTGTAACTTTACGAGCGCTGCCCTCGAACCACAGTGCAAGCAGCGGCGTCGATTCTGGCGTGGAACGGCATCATCGGGGATACCAAGGTGTCGTCGTGAAGCGAGGTGGTGCGGAGTGTGGTGCCCACAGGTCGCGGTACGAGCAGCGGCTCGGTGGGGGCGTCCGCAGGTGTTGTCGGTGAGACCAGGGTCGCGTTGCAGCATTGCGGCAGTGCCCTCTGTGGTGCCTACAGGACGCGGAGTTGGCAGCGGCATCATAGATGGCGTCAAGCTTGAAGTCTTTGCTGTTCCTGAGACTTCTTGAACAGGGGGCAAGCTCTACCTCAAGCCCTTGGGGAAAGTCACGAAAGTAGATTGCGGAAAGTTCAGTCCAGTCTTTTTACTGCCCAAGACAGAAGCAGCTATTGCAGGCCAACACAGCAAAGCACACAGCAAAGTGGTAGTTACTTCTCACAGCTTCTCCAGCTCTTCTTCTTGGCAGTCTTCTTGATCCAAAAGAGTTCTTTGAAGTCTTTTCAATCCCTGAGACTTCCAACAGGAGGCAAGCTCTACTTCAAGCCCTTAGAGAAAACTCTAACAGCAGGATGATGAAAGCACAGTCCAGTCCTTTCCCTACCCAAGACAGCAGCAACCACTGCAGGCCAACCCCTCAACACGCAGCATAGGGGCAGTACGCCTCCTCCAGCTTTCCCAGTCCTTCGTCCTGGAAGATTCCTTAGTCCAGAAGTAATCTAAAGTTCTGGGGTTTGGGCCCCAATATTTATACCACCAAATCCTTTGTCCTCTGAAGGCAGAGGGTCCTGTAGCTAGTTCAAACTGGTTCTGGGTGCATTCTGCCAGTGTGCCCCTTATTCCTTTGTCAGTGTAGGCCAGGGTCATCAGACGTACCACAGGAGGTGGAGCCAGCATTGTGGAAGGCAGGCACAGCCCTATTCAGACCCAGGTGCGACTCCTCCCACCCATCTATGTGCAGATAGGTCTATTCAGCCCTGTGCTGACTCACCCTGTCTCCTGGAGTCTCCCCCAGCCCCTGTCACTCACAAACCGGACAGACAATACACAACTTAGCAAAGGCAGGCTGGATGATTAGGCTAGAAAATACCTACTTTCTAAAAGTGGTATTTTCAAACACAGAATGTTAAAACCATCTTCACTAAAAGATGTATTTTATCATTCTGAGTTCAGGCATACTAAACTCAAATTTCTACCATGTTCCCAGGGTCAGTTAGGATTATAGGATGCTATAATCAAACTGCCCATTCTGGCCTATGGGGAACAGGTAGCCTTGCAATAGTGAAAAACGAAGTAGGCTCTAATTCACTATCAGGACATGCCACACACACCAGGGCATGTCCTACCTTTCACATACAATGCACCCTGCCCACAGGGGTACCTTGGGCCTACCTTAGGGGTGACTAACATGTAGAAAAGGGAAGGTTTAGGGACTGGCAGTGTGTGCACTTGCCAAGTCGACGTGGCAGCCCCAGGCTGCACACAGGCTCTGCAATGGCAGGCCAGAGTTATACTTTACGGGCTGTTTGCATGGGTGGCACAATCCAGTGCTGCAGCCCACCAACAGCATTTGATTTATAGGCCCTGGCACTCGCAGTGCACTTGACTAGGGACTGACACATAAATCAAATAGGCCAATCATGGAAACACCAATCCATAACATAGTTTACACAGAGAGCATATGCACTTTAGCACTGATTGGCAGTGGGAAAGTGCCCAGAGTCCCAAAACCAACACACGCAGGTCAGGAAAAAATAGGAGGAAAAAGCAAAAAGTTTAGGGATAACCCTGTCTAAAGGGCCATTTCCAACAGGTAGCGTTTTTATAAATATGAAAAATTTGCAAATTTGTGTGAAAATTATTTTTCATTACTGGTATTTTTTATAATGCATAGAGTCGCAGTGGATGATCTAATGATGATGTAACTTAAATTAATTTCCTAAGTCATTTAGAAAAGTAGATAATGGGGCAACTATTTAGACCACATTTTCTTGATACGCACCATTTGTTTTAAAATTGAAGCTGTGTTTTCGTGTTCTATGCAATCTGCTCCTGCCAATTCCCCATTCAATTATTGTCCTGCTGCAAAGCCAACCCCCTTCTTGTGTTCACAGAACATAAAGTGAATGACGTAAATATAATGATAATGTACAATATTATTAGAAACACTGTATTGTGAATGAAGTTTTCACCATGTACCTAAAAGTATCATTTTCAAGGACTTCCCCTGGATGTGTTGATGTAGATGTGTTAGACTTGGCATCTTTGGCATGGTTTCCCCTGACCTTTTGCCTCTACCTTCTATATTTGTGATGCTGTGGTGGATTTCGTTTTTGCTGGCTTAGAGGCTTTGAGCACTTTGCCATTGCTGATCAATGTGAAAGTGCAAGTGCTCCTTGTGTAAATTGTGATTACAATTGGTTCTCCCTGATTGGCATATTTGATTTACTAGTAAGTCCCTCATAAAGAGCATTGAGTGTGCCAGGGCATGTAAATCAAATGCTACTAGTGGGCCTGCAGCATTGATTGTGCCACTCACATGAGCAGCCCTGGAAATGAATCTCAGACCTACCACTGCAGTGTCTCTGAGCAGTTTGTTAACTGCCTTTTTGACCTGGCAAGTGCACCCACTTGCCAGGCCCTAACCTTCCCTTTTCTTACATGTAAGACCCCCACTAGAGTAGGCCCAAGGTATCCCCCTGGGCAGGGTGCAGTGTATGTGAAAGGTTAGAAATGTGCTGGTGTGTGTAACATGTCCTGATACTGAAATACTGCCAATTTCGTTTATTCACTATTGAATGGCCCATGGGATAGAATGGGAAATACTTTTTAACATCTTACAAGTATAACTTTCCAATGGGACAAGATAGAAGAATAACGTTTTGTCTCTTTGAATTCAGAATTGAATGACACATCTTTTAGTAAAGATGGTTTTTAAATTGTGTGTTTGAAAATGCCACTTTTAGAAAGTTGGCATATTCTTGTTTAACCAGTCTGTGTGCCTTTGCCTGTTTGTGTATTGACTGTCTGGTTTTGGAATGACAGAGGTTGGGGTATGTGTATTCACTGTAGACAGCCACTGGGCGGTTGAGGTGTGCCTGGCCCTTCCTGGATGACTCAGAGCTGAGCTGAATAGACCTTGGCTGAATTTAGAGTAGTGGTAGTAGTTTTCCTTGCACCTGAATAGGGCTTGTCTCCCTTGTACAATGCTGTCTCCACTCCCTGTGGACATACTGCACCAGTGAGGACACAACTGGTTTGGACTGGGCTCAGAGACCCTTGCACAAAAATAACAAATACCTTTTTAGGTATAAGTATTACACCTGAAACCCCAGAACTTTAGATAACTTCTAGACTCAAGAGGAACCTTTGCCATAGAGAAATGCTGAAGAGCTGTAAGGAGGAGTACTGCCCCTTTTCTGTGTGCTATGTGGGGTTGGTCTGCAGTTGCTGTTCCTGCCAAGGAGAAAACAAAGACTGGAACTTTGTTTTGAACCTGCTTGAAGAAGATCTCCAAGGGCCTGTGTGTGCTGGCCTCCTGTTCTGAAGTCCCAGGGGCACAAAGACTTCACTCTTAGCTCCTCTGAACTCCGCTGCTGAGAGTTTTGACCTACCAGGAGGTGCCTGTTCCAGTTCTGGGCCTCTGGAGGTTGTGCTTGCTGCTGAGAGCTGGAAGAAACCTATAGAACTGAAGAACTCAACACATCGCTCTTTTTGCAGCTGTTTTTCTGCCGCAGCACCGCTATGCAAGAAGAATCTCTATACATTGCAATGCCGCTGCCAACCGACACAGTGCCTGTCGCTGCTGCAAGAACCAACGGATTGAGGGAACGCGTTGAAGAAACCAATGCAGTGCCGCTCGAAGCCGTCACATCGATCGCCGATGCATACTGGATTTCCACTCATCGCACCTGTGCTACAAGTTTTCCAGACGCATCACCCGCAGACCAGAATCGTCTTGGAGTTGACGCCCCACTTCCCCCTACAGACCAGATTCAACGTATCACTTGTCCTGCATGCAGCAGAACTGTTGCATCGCCTCTCCAAGGTCTCAGGAACTAACGTATCTCTTTGTTCTTGACACATCCCATCCCTGCGGCTGTTTGGCTTTGTGAATTTTGGCGCTTCCACAGGTACTTTGTGTGAAATCATGCATCCATAATAATAATAATAATAATAATCTTTATTTGGCATATAAAAATATGACCATAAAAGAGACATATTAAAAAATACATATATCAAGCCAAGGAAGTCTTCATAGAATTTGCCACGTACACGGGAAAAACCAGGAATAAATACTATCATTATCCCCCAGTTGTCATTTGGTATCAAAAGTGCATCCAACAAGTTTTAGTGCAGGTTTAAAATATATAAAACAATAAAATACTCAGCTAGTACTTTTATAGCAGCAAAGGTTAGTGCAAAGAGCAACAAATTCTTCTGTGCTTCAAGCACCCCTAGTCGTTCTCAACTTTAAGGCAGATTTTAGAAAGTTGAAAATATGTGTGCCTATTGTGTAATTATCAGGCTTGCTTGATTTCTTCCCAATTTCAAATAATGTGTGACTTTATTAAATTAGGGGACAAATCCAGATTATTCATGAAGGTCACGAAACCATCTATTAAAAACTGCAAGCCTTTTGGAGTGTGGGCAAGGAGTCGGGGTGGGCGGAATTTCGAAATCCACTTTTGCAAATTATCGCGAAAATGTTAAAAATTATCGCAAACGCGGAAATATCGCGAAGATGCAGAAGTTTTTTTCCCGCATGTTCGCGAGATTTTCTGCATGGTTGCGGCTCGCCAACTTACCCATGTGGTTGCTCGCGGGCGCGCCCATCTTGTTTTCAGTTGTCTCGCGGTGCATGATCGCGAGAAGAAAGACGTGATCGCGCAATGCATGACGTCACTGCGGGCGCGAACTGTCGCGAGACAGCGCAAATGGCTAAAAACAATACAACATCTCATGGAGAACGCGACCGGATCAAGAAAACTTGTCGGCGAACGCAGGGATTCAGGTAAGGCGATCGCGCGTGCTCGAGAATGTATTATTTTACAGCACGAGCAAGAACCAAATTATCGCAAAGCTGCGGAATGCGGAAAGTTTGACATTTTTGCGCTTTCCGCAGAACGCGAAAATGTCAAATTATCGCAATTTCCGCGAACGGAACGAAATTTTAGCCCAGGGCTAGCAAGGAGAACCGGATCGTCTGCATAAAGCAGAACAGGGAGCGCTCTTGTACCTATCCTCAGGGTATCCGCTTGTGTAGCCATCAGGGCAGAATCTAGGCTGTTAATATTTAAAGTAAACAAAAATGGCGCTGTCTGACCCCACTTGAGCACTTAAAATAGTCCGTAACCTTCCCCTCCTGTGTATATCTAACTGTTGCAGTATTAGAGTGTAGGGACATTAAAATGTTAATTATTGCCGCGTCCACCCCAAGCTTGCTAATGAGTGTCCATAATTTAAAGTAATTCACTGGGTCAAAGGCCGCAGTGAGATCCATAAAAAGCGAAATACATTGTCCCTGATTTAGTTATTGTATATTTTGCGGTAATAAGATAGATATTGAGAAATTGATCTGTAGTAGATTTCCCAGGTCTGAACCCATATTGAGCATCCGTTATAATTTGGTTGGTCTCTGCACATTCCGTCAGCCTATTTAAAACCACCCGCCCCAATACCTTCACAGACACATCAGTAAGAGATATGGGGCAATAGCAATGTGGGCTCTCCCTGTCTCCTTTCTTGAAAATGGGAACCATTGTGGCAGTGGACCTTGATGCTGGCATTACTGACGCTACTGCTGAATTTAATACCCTTGCTAGGATCGGTGCCCAGACCTCTATATTCCATCGAAAGAAGTCTGTCGGGATCCCATCTGGTCCTGGGGCCTTGTTCCTCGTGAGACACTCGATCCCTATTCTCACCTCATCCAAAGAGAATTTAATAGGAATAGATCTTAGTTCTAGATTTGGGGCCTGGGACAGATCTACTCTTTGGGGGTGGTTGTACAAACCCTGAAAGTGCTGCTGCCATTGATCGGGTAGGATGTTATGGCTTAACCCAGGTTTATTTGAGTCTTTAAAACACGGGTTATTAATAACCCTCCAGAAACGAGTAGAGTCCTTTAATCCGCTGCCTCTGTTATCTCCTCCCAGGCTTTCTGTCGGGGATGACCATTTTGCTCCTTTACAGCTTGCTTGTAATTTGTACGGCAGGCCGCCACCCGGTCCCTATCCCTCGGGGTCTGCTTAGGGGCCACTTTTAGCTCTCTTAGGGCCCGAGATCAGTGCCCATCAAACCATCTAGGGACGTCCATACTGGGCAAGTAAGCAGGAGCTTTCAATAAGCTATCCACTAGCTGTGCGATATTCCTAAAGGCCTCTACTAGTTCAACCCCATCCACTTCTAGATCTAGACATTTCAGAATTTCCTGCTTGCCTCCATTAAAAAGAGAAATATTAAAAGCAGCAGTATCAACCTTAGCCCAAGGCAACTGCCTACCTTGATCCATAACAGCCATCGGTGTGCCCCGCCTACGCTATGTGGTGCTGGGGGATGGTACGAGGCAACAAGCAGTAGACTCACATGCTTATGGTCACTAAATGCAATATAATTAATATTGAATAATGAAATAAACCTTTTCAATGTAAAAGAGACAAAAATAAAATCAATAAATGATGAACATCCTCTCCCTTTGAAGGTCGGCTGGACAAGTGTGTCTTGTTGGGTAACAATCAGATCCAACGTGTGTGTTAAACCATGTGTATTTAAAAGGCCGCTGAGGTCCCGGCCCTCCTGCGTATTCTCCATATGCGGTCCCTCTCTTAGTGTGCAGGATGACCAGTCACCCTGGGTCGCCCTCAGGTTTGGACACAGGTAGCAATTAAAATCACCAACTAGAATCAATTGTGATTGTGCCAGCCCTGCCTCGCATTTACGCTCCGGCCTTGTATTTAATTCTTGGAGGCTAGTCAATCCATGCAAGTGTGATTTCCCATTATAAAAATTTATTAAAACTAGCCTATACATATTATTAAAAAATGTGAGTCCTTGTGTGACATCAGAGTCCCATGCCAGGCTCTTCCAAGTTCCCTGTATTTTCAAATCTATAAGCATAGTTAAACCTCCCATTGCTCGTCCTGAGCCCGATCGTACTGCTGGGCAGAAGAAAATTTTATATCCTTCAATGAAGAAGTTATTTTCTGGCTCCCACGTTTCCTGGAGGCATACTATATGAATTTTTCTGACGTAGAGGAGCCATTGTTCGTCCTTGAACTTACTGGACAGGCCTGCTGCAATACGCCCTTCCCTATAACCACTCAGCGGTGCACTAGGCTCAATAATAGCCCTCTCTGTGTTACCTATACCCGGTTGACTGAAATCCCTCACTCTTGTGGGGTTTGTATGGTTATCCCCCTATTGGGCTCCTCTCTCCTGCCTACAATGCTGCTATATTCAGGATCAGAATCAATGCCTCTGCCCATTCCCTCCCCTATGTGTAGTCAATCAATGTCGTTCCAATCCGTCAATAAGGCAAATGCATTGCTTAAAACAGGGGTCCACCACCCAGAGTTATTCCCTCCTCCTGTCCTGCACAGCGTTGACGCAAATTAAGGCTGGACGGTGGCCTATAAAAAAAGCCCAATGGTAGTGGTTTAATCCCTGAGTCTACTGAAAATAAGCTGTAGAGATGAGATAAGATCTTATGAGCCTGTTCAGGATACCTAAGCATGACAATCACGCTATCTCCAGGGAATATTTTCCTGGACCTGCCAATCCATGATACCCTCCTGGCCATTAAAATGTGCCTGTGCTCTGCGATATTAAATCCAGCATGCTTGCACAGCCAGTGCTCAACTTTATTAATTAGCTGGACCATGGATTCCTCATGTATGGCATTGCGTCCTGGTACACCTGTCAGGACCACTGTGTAGGGACAGCTTGCTGGTGGTAGGTCTATTACTGGTAGATCTCAGGTATTGGGGGCAGCTGAAATGAACCCCCTGCACAATTGCTGTTGCAAACTATGATCCCTTAGAGTCCTTTGGTGGCACCCTTGCGACACCTTATTGACACCCGAAGCCAGCAGCCCGGGCACCTTTGACCCCGGATTCCTACCCTGGACCTCAGGGCGTGTTGCCACAGGAGTAATTTGAGGGATATGATTCTCTATGTGCCTCACTGCCGGGGTAGCTACCGGGAAGATTACATATTGCGCCTCCTGGCTGTTAGGTACCGTGCTCTGCGCAACTTCTGTTGAGTGGGACATTATATTACCAATTTTATTGAGCGTTGCCCTTGTTTCTGCCAATTCTTTTACAAATTCACTGAAAAAGTCATTCAAAAGGCCAGTCACTGTTTGTACAATTTTGTGTTTCAAAAGCCCCCACATGTCCTCAAAATCCTTAGTACCCTTGTTATCTGGGTTTACCGTGCTTTCCCCTTTCTTCTCCTGGGTTAGCTTCTTTGCTGTTTTCCGTTGTTTCTTCAGGGCTGGTAATCCGATAGGTTCCCCCCCTGGGTATTGGTCGCTCTGATCTTATTGCGAGTGGTTTGACAAACCATAGTAGGTGTTAGACCATTTCCGGGGTTAGCACCCCCTGTACTGTCCACAGTCTCCTCTAGGCATTTGTCAACAAGGTACCTGAACTTGCGCCTCCAAAGGAGCTGAATGGCTGAAGAACTATTCTTGCTGAAAATTTCCCAACTCCCCTGCACTCCTAGAACCGGAATACTCTCCAATTCCAGAACCACGGGGGAAAGGGGAATGGGAATTATAGAGAGACTGCCACACTGGTGATGTCACTGGAAGGCCTGCACCTATAACATTACGCAAAAGGTTATAACAGTTCTGAACTTTCTAGACTACTTAAACTCTCCCCAAGCCACCCTCATTACCTTCATGTGTGTGTGGAATTTGCTTCTCTCTAGCAGTCCTTGTAGGTTGATTATTCTGGGTAAGTATATCTTACTATTCTTTTCTTTAAGGTAGACGGAACTCAACAGAGGAGAAGAGCTCAGACTTGGCACTGACACCCCCAGCTGAATTTAAGATGAGACTGGTAAAGATATTTATATATATATTTGTATTTACTTGATGAGTGTATGGAAGGTTGAAACTGGCCAGGTAAATGAGCTGGAGCTCCTTGAGAGGACTAGTAAAGTTGGACCGATGGAACACGCTGAATAGAATAGAAGCGTTTAAATAAAAGTTCCAAAATCTTGTGCTTCTGAAGTAGAAGTTCAAAGTCTGTGCGCTGCAAAGTAGGAATTAGGTCTAACGCTTCAAAAACAGGAGTTCACAGGAATCTTTACTTCAAGAAAATATATATACTTCAAAATTCAGCTGCCATATCAAAGGAGTAAGTAATTTACCCAAAACGGCAAAGTCAGCAGCAGGAACAAAACTGGAACTGAATATAGGCAACGAAAATACCTGAATGGCTGCAAAGGCGAGTATACTTCTCACGCTAAGTAAACCTGGAGATTGCGAGTGCGGGAATACTCGCAAACTGAATTTTTGGAATTGCTTGAAGCGCTGAGGAGAAGACTCGACTGTTCCTTCAAAAACGATAGTTGGAGTGCGCGGAGCACAGAGTGCGCGCGCGCTAACTCCAGAACACTACACTACAGAACACAGAGTGGAACACTAGAACGCTGACCTGAATCAGTGACCGCCATGTTTAAAGTGTCTTTCTAGGGTGGGGAAGACGAGCTCAAGCCTGAGCATTAGCCACAAACCTTCTAGCCACCCTGTAACTCCAACAAAGGGGTGCGTACCAAAAGGTATAACCCTGCCTAATTTTGAAGGTAGGGGCTGTGTGTCTAGTACCTGAATCAGTGTGGCCAATCCTGACAGCATTGGCCTTTACCCAGAGAACCCCCTGCTGAATTTTCAGCCTCCCCGGGCATACTTGACCCAGCTGCCCCTGCCTTCTCTAGAGAGAGGCGCCTCTCAGCCCTGTCTATCTCTTTTGTAATCGCCCCAAATGCTTTCACCAGAAACGAATCAATGGTTCCCTTAGTTAAATCATGTGGGGAACACATTGGTGGGCATTTCCTCTTTGCCATGGTGTAAGTTAAACAGTAAATCCACTGAGCCCACCTTTTTAATGAAAGTCCAAAAATGCTTCAGAGAGCTTCAGGAGGGAGGAAGGGAGAATACCAAAAGGAAGATTACTCACAGCCGTTTCCACAGCCGTCACCGTCACTGTCCTGCAGTCCATTGTGAATCACCCCTGTTAGCTCCCTCGCTCCGTGCCAAAGTTCAGAGAACAAAATAATACTTTATTCCACACTGCAGCAGCCCGACGATGACCATATGCGTCTCACAGTATAGGTGATTGCTCGTGACAATATCCGGCTGCCCAACGTAAGAGGGGTGGCCCTGCCCTGCCTCTTCCTGGCAATGATGGTCAAGGACAGGCCCACACTTGGCCCGGGCTTTGCCTGTGCGCTGCCCGTGCGCGTCCTGTGCTGCGGGAACCCGGACGGCTTTTCAAGTGCCTCCTGGAACTGTGATTGACGTTTGCGGCAGTGCAGGCTGGTTCCTGCAATCCTGGCCCCAATGGCATTAGAGCTTGGTGTCCAAGAGACAGGCTTCCATAGTTTTCGATGGACCAAGTTATTTGAAACCTTTTGAAAGTCATATTCTTATTACATGTATGTTGGATTTGTGTCGTTTTGGTCTTGTCGAGTTTAGATAAATATACTTTATTTTTCTAAACTGGTGTGGTGCCAATTTGTGGTGTTATCACTGTATTACTGTGTGTTTTGAGTACAAATACTTTACACATTGCCTTTGGGATAAGTCTGTCTGCTCATGTCTAGCTACACAGGGGGTGAGCAGGGATTATCTAAAGTGTGTATCCACCCTTACTCTGACAAAAAGCAAGGATCCCTATTTGGACAAAAGTACATACCTCTTCCAACAAGAGACACCCATTTCTAATAAGTGGTGTATGTGTAAATCCATGAGCCATTGTTAGAGGAATGTTTTATTTTGGTTGATCATCTCCAGGGGTTGATTGCTGCGGGAGAAAATTGAAGATTTCTCTTACCTTAAAAAAATGGGTCAGTGTCAACATCTTTTTATTTACAAAAATGTTTCTGATGTGTCAATGTGACCCTAACCATGATCATGCCATGCTGAATTTGCAGAATCTACTTTTAGAAAGTGTGATTTGTGCACAAAAGTACTTGGACTTTAGCTGTTTAGGTTTCATTTGGGGTTTAGCGTAGTCTGAGGTTTGTTGGGGGTTGTGTGGGACTTTGCAGTTGTCATAAGGACTGCAGTTACTAGAACCCTTATTTTCTTATTTCCATTTGCCTTAGACTCTCTATGGGATGTGTCTGTACTCATTGTTAGTCTGACACTTAGAAAACTTTATTGAAATTGGCTAACCAGGTTCTAATATGTTTTATGGATTTGCACTGTTGTAGCGCTACTGTGCCCATTTACTTTGTCTCACTGTATCTCCTTTCACTATACCTCAGATTCATTTAATTGGTCCTCTGGTGGCTCTTGAATCATGCAGAGAGGGATCTGATATAAGAGATCCAATCCAGTTATCCAATGAGGACCAGGAATTGGGTAACTGACCTACAAACTCATAATTAGATTCATATATATATATATATATATATATACATATATATAAAACTCTCAAAACTATGCTATACAAATACTGGAATATCATAGCTAGACCAAATCGCCTGACTAGAATCATACAAACTAATAATTCAGTTAGAGCTATGCAAAATAGTAACATTAGAATCTGTTGACCAGTCATGGAAAGACTGAAACAGGATTTAGATACAGTTATATTTTATCAGTACCTTTTAAGAATAGTATTTTCATTAATATCAAGCATTTAAATTAAAGAGTGCAGGATAATCAAATGTATCATCTCATAGGCCATCAATTACCAAAAGTCTAAAAGAAGAGCTCAGGAAAGGATGCGAACCGTAACAGCTCAAAGGTTCTTTCCCAGTGAGGGAAAGGAGCCCCAGAATATCACACACAGCATATGCGTCAGCAAAAAGAAAACCAATAGAGTCCGCAAGAAACAAATGATGTGTCTCAGTCTGCAAAGACCAAGATAAAAAGTCGACTCCACACCCAATCTGTCCATCACACAATGTATATTATATTCCTCAAATTCTGGGGTGACACCTCCTGGGTCACCTCATCTGGTGAGACCACTCAATCCATTGGTCTGTTCATAAAGGGCGATTGTCATTCAGCATAAAGAAGACACATTTTGTGGCAAAAAGGTGGTGATCATCACATATGATATCAAACCATCCAAAATGTAACATTTCTGAACAATAGACTTTCAGCAAAGGCACAAGAGTGAGTTCAAGAAGACAGTTTCTCATGGTAGATGTTCCCAAAATAACGAAATAGTAGCAGGTAGTCCTAATATGTGCATGGGAACTCTTTCTTTGAAACATAGTTTAATTTCACATTGCAAGTTTACAAAGCCTTTCCATGAGAGCAGAACCAAGCAAAGAAGAGAAAAACAGGCCTAAATAGAATTTACTTCATGAAATACAGAATTTAAAATAATGGAAATATACATTACATTCTAAAGTATTTAAGGCCTTATATATTTTTCTTCAAACTTATTTGCACTTGCAAAACATTTTAGTTTCATTGTAATTAGCACATGTAACTACGACACATTACTACATTTTCGAACTGCCAACTTGTAAAATAATTTAAAAACATAAAATATTAATATTGTGTCTAGTAATTCCAATTAGTACATGTATGAAGATTATTCTGTAGAAATGTGAAATCATTTAGTCTTATTATGAACATGCAGCACCTTTTTCTCTTTTCTCACTTGGTGCACATTTTCACGCATGGGAATATGGAGTATAAACATGAAAGCCTTCACACTTACACGTAAATATTTCTAACCCATGTTACATTTCATAAATATATCGCAAACATTATTTTTTTGATACGAGTGATTGGAAATCTTGTAATATCTAAGTACGTCACATTTACTTTCAATTGATACCCATGGAATTAGCAACTAAAACAGGTTAAACTATTAACCAATGTTATTTAATATATGTTTCCATCTACTCTACACTTTTATATGCATGCTTTTTAGATGCAGTAACAAAGGGGCCGATTATGAATGTGTCAGACTCACAGTGGCGCAGCGGTGGTCGTCCTATAGCCGCCCTATTCCGGAGCGGCTATTTTCCCCACCACTGCTGCACCGGCTGCACCAGGGAACTGCCATTCCCTGGCATTGGCGTAGCCAACAGGGATATCCAATATGCAAGGTTGGACCACCACGGTCCGCCGAGAATATTTCGAGTTTCCCCACCGCCAGCCTTTTCATGTTGGTAAGTCTGCTATGAAAAGGCTGGCTGTGGGGAAACAAAGGGGGGCCTACAGGGCGTCTATGCCCCCACAGCCATGGGGATACCTTCAGGGGACACAACATGCGACCCTGTTTGCATGCACCCCAAGTTCCAGCATGGCATGCAGTCCATGCCGTTCTGGAACTTCTTTTGCATTCCCATTGTGGTGCCCGTTATTAGGGCACCACTGTGGGAATGGAAAAAGAAATACTGCTAGACACGAGTTGTACTCATAATTTGGCTGGGGTGGCCATGCATGGCTAAACTCGTTATCAGCCCCTAAGTCTTTTCATGATCTATTTCTCAAGATTCTTCAACGTAAAGTGAGCACACATTAAAAAGGTGTCAAAATCTGATTTATGTGTCTACTAAGGAATTCAGCAGTTTATCTATGTCATCAGCATTTATCTTGTATTTCTGTATTTTGAGACTTTATGGCATTTCATGTACATTTTCTCTGTAACGTATTAAATTTTTTGCTTTAGTTTTGGCCTAGAACTCAGTTTTTATGCCTCAAATATTTATTTTTGTTTTAACACTACTAAATTATGTTATTCTGATGAGGAATTTAGTCTCTAACTGCTAGATCAATTGGAAACACTGGAGACAAATCATTTATGTAACATTTTGGGGTCATCAAGTTTTGGGGTTCTGCTGATTATTGGGGTACGGTTCCCACAATAAAACCACTCCTTGCCATTTCATGCTAGTATCCATGGTGACAGCAGTCTTTCTGGTGTCATCTAAATGCCCCAACACAGGCATTTAATCAATTTCCCTCTTAACTCTGTGAAAAGCCTCCTCACAGTACACTGACCAAAGGAACTTAGAAACTTTCTTAAGTAGCAACCGTTGAGTGAATTTCAAATATTATTCTGCCAAGTCTAACAGAGACTTGACTTGAACTGTATCTTCCAGAGGGGAGACTATGACAATTCAAATTTGGGATTAATTGCTCCACTAGAAATAGAATACCAAATAAGACATACAACCAATTTCAAAAACCTACACTGCTAAAATCACTGTACTTCAGTCTTGACAACACCTTTCCCAAAGTCTTTTTATAATTGTCCCTGTCCCTGCCACATAAAGAATACAATCCTGAAATAAAATTACATTATTCAGCCCAGCCAAAACTTTTTTACAATCCTTTAAAATCATGCAGAAAACAGTCCGAATGGCATTCTGAAAAATCTAGTCACAAAAGTTACTGAAAGGTGTAACAAAAGAAATTATATCTCTGGAGTTCTCATGCAGTAACATCCGTGGTATACCGAGTTCCATCAGTTCCACCCAAAGTTTGCAACACCTCTAAAAATGTTGTGTAGAGACTGGTGATCAATTCAGATATTTTGAGCATGACCTAATAATCTAAACACAAACTAATTTTGTTTCCTCCAACATTGGATGACAAAACCCGAAGTGCTAGCCACTGCGAGACCTCAAACTCCTTTCTGGAAACTAGCCTCAACAACATGTTTACTTCTTCCATTGAGGGCATTATCATGAGTTTGGACACTCTATTAACCTTATTCACCAGTGGCTTAGTATATTTTTTCAAAACAAGTTTATGCTCAAAATCCTTAGGGAAATGCAGCCATTCGTTAAGCCCCTCACAAAATGACAAATAAATTCTTCATCTTCACTCATTCGATTCACAAGCAGTTCTTGGTCTGAGAATCTGGACTCAGGTGATGCCTAGATCCCTCTGAAACCTCTGTGGTAGCTTTTTATAAATGTACAATTTTGTGTGACAAGTTATTCTTGAATATTAATGGTTCTGTATGATTATTCTAGTCGTAAATGATGAATTATCAATTTTGAATGTTAGTCTTTTTTATTACATGTTTAGAAGTGTGTTTATTATGTAGTTTAGTTGTGCCACACTTTTGCAGTTTATTAATATGGTGGCTGTTTGGTTTTCTGTTCATCTTGCTCCTGATCATGACCCCTTCGAATCAAGGTCCCCTGGTGTGTCTTCTGTCCCCACAGTCTTCACAGAGCGCAGGATCCTGTGACGCAATTGGTTATTTTCCTTTGAGATTATGTATTGTGAACAAATTATTTCTTTTTGGTTAAGCTCTATCATTCTTAAGGACACTTCCTCTGTAAGTTCCGATGTGGACACTAGTGTATGGGTCTTTGTGTGAAAATGTTTCATATTATATTGTGCAACTCTGGACTAAGCTGTTGCTGAAGAAGCTGCTGGTGTTTTATTTTCCTTAGAAATAGGTATTCTCCCCCTGATCTTGCAGCAAAGGAGGTGGTTCCATGCTTGAGCTACAAGATAGGAGAATGATGCCCTTCCCGCTTCTTTTTTTATCCTTGGCACCAAGATTAAGCTAGCATCAGATAAATGCAGTGCTCTAGGTGGATGATAAGACTGTAGCCTTACCAAAATACAAAACTAGGTATACCCCAGCACTCATAACATTTACAATAATAATAGGTGACACTGTTTAATCAGGACTAGTAAGGCAAAAGATGTTCTTAGCACAGGAAACACAAGAAATTTCATTTAGCAAAACGTTCAATGATTTATTTCATTGATGTCAAAAAAATGACTAGGAGAAGAAGGGGGGAGCTGCCAGATCCAACAGTGACCTGCTGGGACACGCAACGCCATTGCCGACACGCTATTACCGCTATTGCCGCCACCGCCAAGAGTCCAGGGGTCAACACAGGACACACCATCTTCCGCGTCGCCGCCCCGGGACTGCAACTCCCGGCAGCCTCAGCGGCGGCGCGACGAGGTGACGCGGAGCAAGCGCCAGGAGGCGCCATAAATTACAGAGAGACCGGCGGAGCGGGGGGGAGCTGCCAGATCCAACAGTGACCTGCTGGGACACGCAACGTCATTGCCGACACGCCATTACCGCTATTGCCGCCACCGCCAAGAGTCCAGGGGTCAACACAGGACACACCATCTTCCGCGTCGCCGCCCCGGGACTGCAACTCCCGGCAGCCTCAGCGGCGGCGCGACGAGGTGACGCGGAGCAAGCGCCAGGAGGCGCCATAAATTACAGAGAGACCCGCTTCGCGGGACGCGCCGGGCTAAGCCCGGGCAAAGGGCGGGCCGTCTGTGGCCGTCAGGGGCAGAAGGAGGCAGGGCGGGGCCATCCCCCTGACATCGGACATCAGATCTCCTGCCGCACCACAGGTACTGCTGCTGTTCGCTACATTTACCGTCTCGCCCCTTGTGCGTTGCTGTGGTGCTGGTTAGTATAAACGGACTGTGGCTATTTTTCGGGTCCTGTCGTGGGGACAGCCAATTTCAGCCATATTCTATGATGTCAGGCCCCAAGAAAAATAAGGTAGTCTCGGGGGCTGGCTATATGAACAATTTTCTAGTTAAGAGGGTGACTAAGATTAACGAGGATAGAAGAGCTTCCTTGGGCAAAGTAGATGATATGGATTACGCCCCCCCCCTAGCTATAGCCGCTACATTGGAGGATTTCCCAGATGGCGATAGAATCACGGACTGTTTGCCACAAGATCATAACGTTACCGAACTAATTTGTAATACAGTAGCTCCTATTCTCCAGGAGCATGATAATGCAGTATTGGTCTCCATAATGAATGATACGTTACGCCCTGATTCTGAGGAAGACACAGAAACATTGGAAGAAACTAGGGGCAAGAGACCCGTTAGATCATGCAGAAGGCTACAAAGTAAGAGGGGGGGTAAGACCACCCACAGGAGAAGGGTGGAAAATCATCGGCCGGATAGCCACAGTTCCCCCAAATCCAACCAAATTGCAGAGCCCATGAAGGAACCCAATGCTACCTTGAGCCCAGAGCAGTTTGATCTGCTAATCGAACGTATTGAGGCTGCAGTAAATCTAAAATTTAAAGCCTGTATTGACCGTCTTACAGCCAAATTGGACACCGCAAATGCGGAAATTAAAAGACTTGGAGCTCTACTGGATCGGCAGCTGGTTAAATTCTCTCAGGCGAATCCCTTACCCCCTCATAATAGTTTAGCAAATCTCGGGGTGACGGGATGTAGTGCTACAAAAGCTCCCAACTCTCTATCTATGAGCGCACCTGTTATTAGTTCGGTCCATAATCTTACTGTTCCCCTAGCAACTCATCCCCCATCAACAGATGAGGATTCCGATCAGGCGAGGGGTTTGCAGAGACCTGGCATTAACAATAATGTTGTTCAAAGTAGATGCGCCAATACTATTAATTTGCCCCCGGAATGCGCTCCATACGTCATCGTACTTGCAAACGTCCCACTATTCTGCTCTGGTAACACTGAGCCGCAAGTGGAAGCGCATGATTCCCTTAAAAACAAAGTGGTGGCATGGTTAGGCGCTAAATGTGGTTTCCCTTCCAAACTTGCTGGAGACATTATTACGACAAGGAGAGTGAATTGGATTGGCCCATCAAGGAAATTTTGTAGAGGGGACTGCGTGGTTGTGAATTTTAAATATCCACAACACGTGGCCACTGTCCTCCTGCGGGCAGCATCCCTGTTGGAGGACAGTACTAGTATCCGTGTTCGCCCATTGGGGTATTTTTACAACAAGGCCAATTTTCCCTCCGTGTCGAGACCAAGATCTTATCCATTTACCCCGGTGGGGCCTAGTCGGGCGCAGCAATGTTCTTTGCAGGGCCGTGAAAATGCTAGTTCATGGGGTCCCCCCATTTTAACGTATAATAGGTTTGATGTGCTCTCAGGCCTTGACCTCTGTGATTGACGGGAAGAGGGAGAGGGTACAGAGGACGCCGCGGCTGCGGCCCCAACATCTATGGTCCACGTACCTTCTTCTGAGGTGGTCAAGAACAATTTACCTGAGATTATTACTAGTGACAATGGGGGAACGGTTAAGCTGTTATCTTGGAACATTGCTGGGTTGCGGGCTAAGAAGGGAGACCCCAGCTGGGAAAGCTTTGTTAAGAGTTATGATGTTATTGCCTTGCAAGAGACTTGGGACTTGGAATGTGACTACTGGATAGATGGCTTCACATCTTTTTTTGTCCCTGCCTTGCCTTCATCAGCTGGTCGGAACAAAGGCGGCCTTATGATGCTGGTTTCGGTGAATTTAAAAGGCAAATTGATTATGTTAGACTGTGCTTCCAAAAATGTTATCATTCTGGAGTTAACCTTAGAGGATGGTGGTAAATTGTTGTTGGTTAACTGTTACAATGCCCCCAATAGTAATCCAGAATCCTCGCTTTTTAATTGGTTATCAGATTTTTTAACTCTCTACGGAGACAAGCAAACCACTTTGTTTCGATTTATTTTAATGGGTGATTTTAATGTTCATTTGTGTTCTAAATGTGTTATGGTCGAATTGGAGGGGCCAGGCAGTGTGTCACCCCCTCATTTAGAACACACATTGAATGGCCGAGCACTTGAACATGTACTGCTGGGAAATGAGTTATTCGAACCTGAATTTTCTGATATTACCACACGGGTTGCCACCTATACGGGAAGGGCTAGCAATTCGATTATTGATTTTATCTTTATCTCGAGATTCTTTCTTAATTATGTGATTACTTATAATGCTATTGATATGCCCATGAGTGATCACAATCCGGTTGGACTGGTGCTAACAAATAGTGCCTTATTGTCAAAATCGGTTGTTTTCCAGCAGACTATTTTGCCTTTAAAAGTAAAGGATCAGGGGAGAAGACTTAAATGGGAGTCGGTTGTACCGGAAATTTTTTTTGTAACTTTATCTAATTCAGTCGCAGATGAGTTAAGGGTGTGTGCTACTCCTTTAGCTGGGCACAATGATATTATATCTTCATTCGAAGGTATTTGCCGGTTTGTGTCTAGCAGTCTTCTAGCCAAAGGGCTGGGGGACAAACAATACCCGGCGAAAGGCTGGTTTGATAAGAACTGTAGTAAAGCTCATAACCGTCTTAAAAAAGCCCTCAATGTCCGCCCAAGGGACAAGGAGCTTGTGGCACGACTGAGGAAGGATTATAACACGGCCATCACTCTACGTAAAAAAGAATTAAAAAGTAAAGCTTGGGAGGACTTAAGGGATAAAGCTACCCTAAAAAACAGTGCTGAGTTTTGGACAATAATAAATTCTCCATTTCTTACAGGCGCCCAAAACTCAGTACAGGAATTAAACATCTCAGAAGTTGAGTGGCTGTCTCATTTTGAAAAAATATACGACAGCCACAGAGAGCCGGACCCTTTTATGACCCCTGTAATTGGTAGTCCAACGGAGCCTGTGAGTTTTGAAACATGTGAGGTACTCAGAGCCATAGAGGAGACAGCAGGGCGTAAGGCCCCCGGCCCCGATGGAGTACCAGCAGATATGTACAGGGCAAATCCACTGTTTTGGGCAAATATTTTAACTAGAGTTTTTAACGCCGCCGCAATAGTGGGTTTCCCTGAGTCCTGGTTCCTCGCTACAATCGTCCCCATATTTAAAAAAGGGCAGAGAGGAGATCCAAAATGTTATCGACCCATATCGCTTTTGGACTCCTCGGTTAAAATTTTAGGCAAGGTTGTCCTGGCGAGGATTTCCGCGTGGGCCAGGGGAAATAACATCTTATCCGAGGCACAATTTGGCTTTAGGTCAGGGAGGAGTACTGAGGACCAATGCCTCAACCTCCACCTTATATTGTCCAAATACACCAAAGCAAAAGGGGGCAGCTTATTCCTGGGTTTTATGGACCTGTCCACAGCTTTTGATCTTGTTAATAGATCAAAGCTGTGGGCAATGTTGTTGGAGATGGGCCTCGATAGCTCCTTGGTGTACTTTCTAGCGGAGCTTCACAAAGATCTGAGGGCTCGCATCAGAATGACCACCGACGGAAAGTGCACTGAGAGCTTTAGATCCACTAGAGGGGTCCGCCAGGGTTGTATCCTGGCACCAATGTTGTTCACGCTCTATGTGAACTCTTTGGAGGGTTACCTAACGTCTGCCACAAAAGATTTCCCGAGCATGGGGGGTGCACCAATCCCGGTGCTCCTCTATGCCGATGACGCGGTACTCATAGCTAGGACCCCAGTTGCCCTACAAAAGTTACTGGACGCCTTTTGTAATTTTATGAGTAGTCTCGATCTGGTGATCAACAAAAGTAAATCACATACCATGTCTGTCGGACGTGGTATGCGTAAAGAAAAATCCTTTTACTGTGACGGAGAGGTGATTACTAGTGTTAAGGTCTTCACCTACCTGGGTGTGATTTTTGATCAGAGGGGATCCTGGACACCGCAGGTAACATCTAAAATCAATGCGGTAAGAAGCTCATATGCTGCAATTTTGGGTTTTGCGAAGAGATTGGGGGGGAAACCTATGGAGGCTATTATGGCCATCTATAAAGCCAAGACAATTGCTATTGCTAGATATGGTGCAGCAGTCTGGGGTTACGTTAACGTCATAGATATCCAGACTGAGGAAAACAAATTTTTTCGCTCATTGCTGGGGTTACCCCAGTCAACTGCTACCTTCTCAGTACACTTAGAGCTGGGAATGGGTTACATTTTAGACATTTTAAATCTAGCTCCACTCCTGATGTGGATAAAGCTTTGGCTTAACCCAAACCTTAGCCTAAATCACCGGATCATCAAAGACTGCCTCCAACTTGATCACAGAAGGGATATTCAGTGGCTGTCTTATATTGAAACTATGACAGCTCTTTTGGGACGCCCTGAAATCTTTAGTAGCCCTGAAGCCTTGTGTAGAGCTGACCTGCAGTGGGTGAAAATAAATTTTCTGAGAATTCGCACGGCCGAGCGTGAAGCCCACGATTTATGTAAACCCTCTGTGAGGGCTCACGTTCTGATATCTCCATCCTGTGTGCTGGCCCCTTATTTAATTACGGTAATCAACCCTTTCCATAGATGGCTTTTATCCAAATTTCGGTTTAACCAAATTTATACAGTGCTGTGGGATGTGAAAGACTGGTGCAACCTGGAGGAATCGGCCCCATGCAAATGTGATGGTTTCTCTATTCAGGATAATGCCCACTTTTTGTTTTTTTGTTCCTTCTATCACGAACCGCGCATAAAATACTTAAAATCTATTCTGAAGGACTTGGGATTTATCCAGTATAAGCCTGCACTGTTTTATTTACAAATGTTGCTCTCTCCTCTTATTATGTATTGCACTGCTAGTTTTCTAGCCGCATCTGTGAGATGCAAGAGAATAAGGCTAAGTTTGGAAGAACAATAGGAATTTGGATCCAGCCATACTGTTCATTCGAGTGCTTTTTAATGTATTTTATGCAATTATCGCCCTTTTAATCTGCTTTTTAAATTTATAAATTGTTTAATATTGTTTTAAATTTATCAACTGTTTTATAGATGAACTTTTGATATTTGCTGTAGTATGCTTTTATGATTTTAATTAATCGAATAAAGTGGAATTTGACTTGACTTGACTTGACTAGGAGAAGTATTACAAGATGTGTAAGGACTAAAACACTTACATCTCAATGATACAATCAAACAATAGAGTCTCTGTTATTGTCAAATAGTGGTCCAGTCCTTGATGCAGAGCATGAAAAAGCCAACACGTGTTACATCACATCCGTGACTGCCTCAAGGCTCTATAAAAGTGTATTTCGGTGAAAAGTTAGCAGCTCGCAAGTAAAGATATGTCGTGAATTTTAGACTGCTTCATTTGGAGTCGACTTAAATGGATTAGCATTTTGTCATAGGCCACTCTTCGTCTCGATTTTTATAGAGAAATTTAGTAATCCGTATAGCCTTATGACTGGGGTGACTTATATCATTAAGGATACAACATTGAAACAAGTAAACGCGGCTTGTAAAGGACTATAATAAGTCCGTCTCTATGATTTACGACAAACTAGCAGGTGAGAAGCTGTAATTCCAATTTAGGACGGCTTTGTGAAGGACTATGATAAGTCCCATATAATTAGACCAATCACCCGTTGTTGTGGACCTGTCCCATCCGTACTGCTCCGCGGAGACAAAGAGTAGCCTATGGCACGATTCTAATGCATTTAAGTCGACTTCAAATATTTACTTGAAAATGGCTGCAAAACACGTCTTAAAGGCCACTCCAAGACTGAGTCAAATACGCAATCTTCCTCCTCCTACCCCAGGCGCTGTCAGGCAGACTGATCGGAACCAAAATTATCAACTGTCTTAAGCATGAGATATTGCTGGTAAGGAATTTTACCCTGGAAAGAATTCTGATTCGCAGTTGGAACATGATTTAAGATGAATCTGGGACCAGTAGGAGTGGCATCGGAGGTTGTGGAACTTGCATCACTGCGGCTTGGGGAAAAGTAACATTTTGTGACCTCAGTCTAGGCACATTTTGCAGCTGCATGGGATTATTGTTCTGCGACTGTGTAAAACCTGAATTCTGACCTTGATTTTGCTGGATTAAGAAGGCATTCCCATTTCCAATGCCTCACCCGATTACAGTAGTGGCACTGGTTAGACTTTTTTAATGTGGCTACATCAACTACAGTATTTGGATAAATTGGAATACCCCTACCTCCACCTTGAGACTGAAAAGCACCTCTACCTTGTATAGCAGAAGCTCCCCGCGGGCACACTTCCTTAATAGGGGGTTCATTCCCAACAAATGGAGGAACTTGACTTCCCCTCTGAGTTGCTTTCATCTGTGCTACCATAAGCGTCTCCGTTAATTTCTTCTGCCTCATGTCAATCTCATTGTTGCAATACTTAGCATACTGCACAATCTATTCAACTGACTCATTCCGCAAGCTAATCAAATTATGCTGTATCATCATACCAATCTCAGGTCTCCATCCTGTCACAAACAAAGACACAAAATGTACAAAGTCTTTAGGCACCGACGTTTCCAATCCGACTATACTATTTGAACGCCTACAACAATCTCTCATAATATGCATGGACCGTCTCTTTAGGGTCCCGAGTCGTACGGTCAAACTTGACCCAGTCACGATCTTGGGGTGATACTTTAGACTTCAACCACATCATCAGCGGCCCAATCTTCCTCCTTACTATGGGTGATGGACCATTTTTCAAAGGATACCTCAGGGATTCTCTCTTGTGCCACTCTATAGCTATCTTACATTCTGTCTACAAATCACGTGGCACGACCATGCCAACTAGAGCACTTCAAATCAGTTCACAAAAACTTCAATATTTTCACAAACCACTCAACTTGTTTGTACCATTTCACAGGTTTTTTTCTTAACCTAGGGAAATCATTAGTGAATGACGCAAGACCACTTCTACTGCAAGGTAAATGAACTCAGCCTCCACTAGCTACCAGCATCAGCATAAGTGTGCACTGTCTTTCTAGCTCTTCCCTGACATCTTTCCTTCTCTCTAGCATGAGCTGCATTGAGCCTTTGAAACTGTATAGGTCTGGGCTATGCTTTGATCTCATATAAAATCCTCCACAAACTATCAATAATATTCACATTAAATGTTCAATAGCTGGGAAACGCCAATGCACCTTCTTTCTCAGTGATCTTGTGCCATTGTTTAAGCCTAAATACAAGTGTGTAACCCTACATTTATCACCATATAATGACCTGTGGTATCTACAGGTGGTGCTTCTTCTCCCTCCCAAACAGATATCATCACATCCCCCTAATCAGATCTCATTTGACCTTAAAACATTTAATTGTTTCCATAAAATATCAATAAACACGACTTGAATTGCTTATTTCAAAACTGGACCCAATAATTAGCACACAATCCTCGTTCCAAATCAACAACCAATAACAGCGTGGCAATTCATGATGTAGACAACCTATAGCAGAGCGTCATTACATCAACTAACCAATTCCAACACAGCACACTTTGATGCCAGTCTCATTCCTTTCAGCGGTTCACCCTCATTTACAATTTTCATGAACACAACGTCTTCAACAATATGGATACAAACAAATACAATGCAAATAGCATCAAATAACAATTGTCTCCTTTACTAAGGAAAATAGCAGTATTCAATCATGCAAGAAATATTGTGACCTACTCTAACACTCATTTGTAAGAAACCTCGACCTGCAGCGAATCACTCTTAGTACAGTTTCCCTCTGCGCAAAAGGTTCACTACACTGATCATGCTGCACTTTCACGCATAAAGCTAATGTCCCTATCTTGACTGGGCTGTTGACGATGTCTCACGGCAGACCCCAAAAAACCTTAGAGGACAATTACAATATAGTGTCTACTACATTTGTAATATTGTCCTGGGATCTTATGCCACGTCAGACCAGTTAACAACTTCAACTTCTCATATAACACCACATTCACACAACATTCAAAAAACCTCTGTCAAACATCGCACAACTGTTATAACACCACAAGCTAACCATAAGTCGTACACATGCAACCCTACTAATACTCACTTCTCCGCTGTTACCACTCCGCCACGAACCACTGGAACTCCACCAATCCACCATGGGCTCTGGAACTAGGACTGGGAACTATTCTCATGTAAAGCTTCCTAACTCCCTATCTCAGGACCTAACTGTCCTCTGCTACCATCTAGGAATGCCTAGAACTAGGACTGCTTATTTGATAAATAAAAGGAGTCAGGGATGACTATAATTTACCCATTACAGTGCATCTCATTTGGTCACTCAGTAAAGCCCAGAGACGATTGATGAAATTAAGTATGGATTTATTATAAATTCAAAGCCAGGCTGATATATATAATTCGCAGAAACATGGTATAAAAACACAGAATCACTAGAGGATATCAAAAACGACAGAGAAAATTGAATCTCAAGAACAGAAAGCAGATGATGAGTTCAGAAGCCGCTATACACAGGTAAGAAATACAGTCTGATATGGAGTATGTGAAAGTTTCGATCCTCTTGCCTATAAATGAGGCTGCCTAGGAAAAACTAGTAAGCCCTATTCTAACATGGAAACTCTACTAATTCAAGGAAGCAGAAAAAGGTGTCAGCATAGAAGTTCTAAAATATGAAGTATATTTCACAGCATGAAGCCACACAACAGAGAAATCGCAAAGAGGTCTGTACCTCTTAGAGTCTAAAGGGAATCTGAACAAAGCCAAAATGCAATGACCAATTAAACCCGCTAAAAGAACCGTTGAGAATCCCAGGTCTCATGTCCAATTAATTCCTATCTTCAAATAAATAACTTGGCAGCTGCACTCAATATTTATTTACTTTGGTTTACACATTAAAATGTCCTTGGATTCCTCCTGTCTCCATACTCTGCGCAGTAATCCTCCGTTGCCTCTGCATTCTTATTGTTGCCAAAAGGTATTCCTTTGAATCTCACTATCCCTTTCACACAATGTGCCTTTCTTAAACCACAAGATCATTCTTCTACACCAGCAGAGGAGAGGAAATCATTGCATACCACATTAAGAATTAAACATTGCGCAATCCAAAAGCTTAAAGCCTTTGGTCAACTTTAGTATAGCAACATTTCAATACATGTTTAAATGCATGATTACAGGTACATATACAGTTATGATATAAGTGTAAAGCGCATTCAAATTGACACATTTTTAGTTACACAATACACCGAGAGAAATATTCAAGGAAATACATGAATATATAAGAAATACAATGTTATTCAAACCACACAAATGTAAATATATGTGAAAACAGCAATTCGTTACTGAGAAGTAAATGTTAATATACATTCATATAAATATCAAGATTACATGGCAGATGCTCTTTTCTAGTACTGTTCACGTGCCCTACATTACATGATTGACGTTACATCACAAGAGTACATAGGCCATACGTAAATATATAGTCGGCCTAGTTAAACATGAAAGGGTGTAGCCTAAATTACACTGCTCCACTAGCTAGCTTGACACTGCCATATCTGTAATTATTATTTACTGTTACTGTTTTCTAATCCTTCTAAAGCACTTTGTTGCCATGTTGGTGCTATTTAAATCTCTTAAATAAATAGTAAATAATGTCATTAGCATAATGATGAAAAATAAGACTGGAGCGAAATGCCCCAGACAGGAACTGCACTACCATAAAACACTCAAAATTGAGTAGTAAACATTATGTACATCACTTTAAAGTTAAAGAAATCTATGCACAATGGAAAACAATGTTATTCAGTTGCTACTTTGTAGTGGACGGTACAGTCCAAATATAAAACAAACTCCTTCTTGCTGAAGTAATGTTTTAATCACAGTACTTCTGGGGATTCCGGAAATTCAGAACAGTTCAACGTCATCCAATTCATATCTCAAAACAATATGCTGAACCTTGAGATACATTCCCAATGCATTTCGGGTGAATCTATCACCCTTCTTCAGGGGATATCTACAAACAAAATGAAATGAATTTATTCACTGTACATATCATTCTAGTGAAAACAAAGAGATGATTAGAAATCTAGGAGGGGCTAAGTGCCACAGAGGGATAGAGAATACTGCGATGCCAGGTGAGGAATGAGGACTCATAACCAGTGATTAGAAACCAAAAGGTGGGAGCGTGGCCGTACAAAAAAGCGTAGGAAGCTGAAAAACTTCAAGTCACCATGATGTGAAATAACCCAATCACCATAAGTGCTATGTTTACCAAAACTACTCTACCTCAAAATAAGCGAAAAAAGAGATGTCAGTCTGGATGATCAACCAAATAAAATGTGCAAATATCTGTAAATAAACCAGAAAATAAGTCTCCAGGTCTTAGAAGAATTATACCATGTACACTGACAGGGTAATCTAGCTTAAAATTTACAACTCACCGGGCGTGTTATTATGCTGTGTTACTCAACGGACAGTAAGATGGCGTGCGTTGAAAACGCTAATCATGTGTGTCGAAGTGCGCAACAAACTGGACGGATGGTAGATAATTGCCTATAACCGAAAATGAACACTGAGTAAGGTGTTTGTCTACAAGCATGTAAAAGTGTGTATCTGCAAACGTATAAAAATGCGTGTGAGAAAGCCTAAGATCACACTAGTCGAAAAAGTCAAATGCTGAAGCATTTACCTGTGCACTCAAACTGCCAGTGAACGCGGTCCTACCGGAAATGTGTTAGCGAGCGTGGAAGACATGCCGCTATTTTAAATGTGCAACCAACGATACTGACGAACCCTAGCAGATGACATGAACAACGAAAAAGGACTAGTGTTGAATTAAAGCAGCCATCTTGCAATAGTGAAATATGTAAGGGAAATGGTACTTAGAAGATATTAGAGTAGTAACAAAAATAATCCCCAAAGGTGTGAATGAAGTTGAAAAAAGAAACAGAAGTATAGAAGCACTTAAAAGGACCCGTTTTGCGAAAAAACGGCAACCATAAACAAAGCACTGTTTGCTCGATGCAGTAAACAAAATCATCAATATGAATATGCAAACAGATAGTGAATACACTGAGTTTAGACCCAAAAGTACTTTCATTTCCCCCATTTCACATAAGGTTTTTGACACTTTTGAGATGTTGGTGAAACAAGATTTAATGTATTCTCACATTCCTTCTAAAAAACATCATAATCTGTCACCTAAGGACAAAATTGCACTCAAAAGCTTGAGAGCTGACAAGTCATTAACATATCTGCCAGCAGACAAGGGGGGAGCTTTGGTAATAATGGACACGAGGTTCTATGACTCCTCAATCAATGAGATGCTGTCAGATGAATCCACATACTTACCTTTGCATCAGGATCCCATGACAGAATTTCAAAACACCCTTGCTGCCATACTTACACATGCCAAAGAGATGGGATGGATCAATTCTAAAACATTGGACTTCTTGTACACAAAGTATCCAAGCAGGCCATTTATATACGCTCTTCCTAAGATCCATAAGCGTTTGATTAGCCCTCCATTTCGCCCTATTGTATCTGGGTGTAATTCTATTCATGATCCACTAGGACAATATTTAGATAAATTTCTACAACCATTTGTACAAGCAGGATCTACATATGTTCAAGACACAACCCATTTTCTTACATTGCTGGATAATCTTCAACTGCCTTCTGATGATGAAATATGGCTGTTGACGGTGGATGTGGTATCCTTGTATACCTCGATCCCTCATACTGAAGGGATCGAAGCAATTGAATGGGCTCTACTGCAAATGGAACATATTTCAGCTAATAAAGTTTTTCTTCTTGAACTATTACACTTCTGCTTGTTTCACAGTTACTTCAAATGGCATGACAAATACTTCCTACAAACACATGGTACATCCATGGGATTTGCGGGAGCTCCCAGCTACGCGAACATCTTCATGATGAAATTCGAACAAGAACACATTCTGAGTGACACCGAGTGGACTGACCATCTAATCATATATCGTCGCCACATTGACGATATATTCATCATGTGGCATGGTAATAGACAGATTTTAGAGGCTAAACTAGGTTCGCTGAACGAATATAACCCCATGATCCAGTTCACTCACACACTAGACAGTCACTCTATTTCATATTTGGATGTACACATTGAACTACAGTCTAATAAGATCATCACTAAACTGTTCAAAAAAACGACAGACCGTAACAACACGCTACACTATAGCAGCTTTCATCCTGAATCACTGAAGAGACACCTTCCCTATTCACAATTTTCCAGAATCAAGCGCATCACCTCAGACACTTCTCAATTACACACAACTCTCGAAGAAACAAAACAACAGTTTCTGTCACGAGGGTATCCTAGTGCAATAGTTGAGGCTTCTGAGACACGATTAGAACAGGTGTCCATATCCGCTTTATTGGACAAACGTTCGAAAAGTCCACAAACTCGGGAGGTTTTTGTGTCTAAATTCTCAACCCACTCGCCTGCCATCAAAAGGATTATTTTGAACAGATGGGACTTACTTCAATCAGAATCAGATTTTGGGGACCTTTTCAAAGATCCTCCGATCTTTGCCTATAAACGTTCTAACAACCTTAAGGAACTTTTAAAGAAACGTGAACCTCAAGACATTCAGACACCTAAGGGCATGTTAAAGTGTTATAACTGTTCTCACTGTAATAATGTTATTACAGGCACGTCCATGTCGCATCCCTGGTCGGGCAAACAGATTAAGTTTCATTTTACAGCGAATTGTAACACATCAAACGTCATCTATGTCATGCGATGCCCGTGTGGCTTGTATTATGTAGGAAAAACTGAAAGGTCCCTATGCACTCGAATCGCGGAGCACAAGAGTAGAATCCATACGAGAACATTGAGTTCACCACTAGCAAGCCACTGGTGCGACACACATCACTCCATAGCGCAATTGAGATTCAGTGTGTTAGAAATTGTACAGACACAATGACCGTGACATGACTAAGTTCATCACCCAAAGGGAATCTTTCTGGATTCGTTATCTGAACACTTTGAGTCCTAAAGGTTTGAACGACAAAATTGAATTTGCATGTTTTCTATAGATTCTTTGATACGTTGGGAGTTAGGACCGACAGCCAGGCATAGGTAAGCCCATTACTTCTTTTGTTTTTCATGATTATCACTAGTTCTACTCACGCACACTAGCCACGGGGTTCAATCTAAGTAGTAGGTTTTCGCTTGTGTATAATTTAGCACATTGTTTATCTGTGTGTTATAATCATTAATGTTGTAATAGCTATGGCCCTATGCCATTTTGAGTTATGACCGTAGTTATGTGTAATTGTCATCATATTAAGCATTTCATGTTGAAATCGACCATATTCAAGTAAGCATGAAGCTGAGATTATCATCCCTGTATTAATTGTGTTTGTTCATCACCGCAGTTTAGATCTTTGTCAAAGACAGCTTTTGTGATTACCTTTTACCAACTTACCTAGACTTAGACGTATACATGAATAGCTCTCATATCTCATCGAATCTGGGCACAAAGCATAATTCATGTGGATGAGTTGCGCATCTTAGGACTGTAATATACAAACTATGTAACTCTTGAAACCTTCTTGTTTATGTTTGCGCAACTTGCTTTTTTAATGACAATGTTTATTAAGTTTACCTTGGTGGTATTCATTTCAAATGTGACAGAGGCTACGATTCACTATTTTGTAATTATTCTGTTTATTTTGGTAACGCTCGTAACTTTATTGACTTGCACAAGGACGAGCCCATTTTCTAAACTTGGAATGAAGAACCATTTGAGCTTGCCTGACCATTTTGCAACATTCTTGACATTTATGTACGATGTTTGCATATTCATATTGATGATTTTGTTTACTGCATCGAGCAAACAGTGCTTTGTTTATGGTTGCTGTTTTTTCGCAAAACGGGTCCTTTTAAGTGCTTTTATACTTCTGTTTCTTTTTTTCAACTTCATTCACACCTTTGGGGATTATTTTTGCTACTACTCTAATATCTTCTAAGTACCATTTCACTAACATATTTCACTATTGCAAGATGGCCGCTTTAATTTCAACACTAGTCCTTTTTCGTTGTTCATGTCATCTGCTAGGGTTCGTCAGTATCGTTGGTTGCACATTTAAAATAGCGGCATGTCTTCCACGCTCGCTAACACATTTCTGGTAGGACCGCGTTCACTGGCAGTTTGAGTGCACAGGTAAATGCTTCAGCATTTGACTTTTTCGACTAGTGTGATCTTAGGCTTTCTCACACGCATTTTTATACGTCTGCAGATACACACTTTTACATGCTTGTAGACAAACACCTTACTCAGTGTTCATTTTCGGTTATAGGCAATTATCTACCATCCGTCCAGTTTGTTGCTCACTTCGACACACATGATTAGCGTTTTCAACGCACGCCATCTTACTGTCCGTTGAGTAACACAGCGTAATAACACGCCCGGTGAGTTGTTACTTTTTAGCTAGATTACCCTGTCAGTGTACATGGTATAATTCTTCTAAGACCTGGAGACTTATTTTCTGGTTTATTTACAGATATTTGCACATTTTATTTGCTTGATCATGCAGACTGACATCTCTTTTTTCGCTTATTTTGAGGTAGAGTAGTTTTGGTAAACATAGCACTTATGGTGATTGGGTTATTTCACATCATGGTGACTTGAAGTTTTTCAGCTTCCTACGCTTTTTTGTACGGCCACGCTCCCACCTTTTGGTTTCTAATCACTGGTTATGACTCCTCATTCCTCACCTGGCATCGCAGTATTCTCTATCCCTCTGTGGCACTTAGCCCCTCCTAGATTTCTAATCATCTCTTTGTTTTCACTAGAATGATATGTACAGTGAATAAATTCATTTCATTTTGTTTGTAGATATCCCCTGAAGAAGGGTAAAAGATTCACCCGAAATGCATTGGGAATGTATCTCAAGGTTCAGCATATTGTTTTGAGATATGAATAGGATGACGTTGAACTGTTCTGAATTTCCGGAATCCCCAGAAGTACTGTGATTAAAACATTACTTCAGCAAGAAGGAGTTTGTTTTCTATTTGGATTGTACCGTCCACTACAAAGTAGCAACTGAATAACATTGTTTTCCATTGTGCATAGATTTCTTTAACTTTAAAGTGATGTACATAATGTTTACTACTCAATTTTGAGTGTTTTATGGTAGTGCAGTTCCTGTCTGGGGCATTCCGCTCCAGTCTTATTTTTCACTTTGAACTTGGTGGGAGGGTGGAACCACCTCAGGCACAGCACACCAAGTCTCTATCAGCCTTTGTTTACAGTGTTTACACGATACATTTGGCAAACTCGAGTGCACGCCAGCTGTTTTCTTTACCACATTAGCATAATGATGACATCATGACATCACAATAATTGAGATCACAGGAGAAGATATTCAGAACAGGGGTCTGTCGCTCACAGATTACATTATGAAAAGCGATAGACAAGACATAAATGAGTGGTCTTTGCATTCTGTAGCCAGCCTAGACATCACACAGATTTTTACCCAGTAAAGAAATTCGTGCACTGTGGTGCTCCTATTTGGTAACAGGGGACAGTCACGCATTTCAAATCACTGCACACTTTTTAGAGGGTTATTGATATTTCCTTTCCTGCTCAGGAAGATGCCTTTGTCCTTTCAACAGGCTCAATGTGCCGAGTTCACAAAAGCAGAAAAATGAGTCAGCTGAATCACTTAGCTGTAGTATTTCTTCAAAAGCAGTAGGTAACTACTTACATCAATAGGGCTAGCAATGACATCCTTTCCTTACAGGACTAAGCATAATGGGCCTTATAAGTACAGCAGCCTTGTTGGGAAGTGCTAGCTCTGCCTATGGAAAGCAGAGTAGCTATTCTGAGAATTGCTGGTACTTCAATCACAAGTGCAGCAGCCCTCCCTCTAAGGTGCTCATGCAGCTTATTAAAAGTACAACAGCTCTGCAAGGAGGTGCTGGTTCTGCCTGTTACAATTATAACAGTGAATCTGTGCAGGAAGGGAAACCTATCTGCACAAAAACAATCACAGGAGGCTTTTTCCATTTTCTATGTGTGCTGCAGAATACACCACACATAGAAAAAGGAAAAACAAGGAGAAAGAAAGATATTTCTGCTTGTTGTGCTTCCCTTATGCCTCCTCTGGGGAGACGTATGTTTTTGGCACTGCCTCAGATTTACGCTTTCTCGTAAATCTGGGGCAGTTTCAAAATGCCATTGATGTTGCTGGGAACGCCTCCAGCAACACTCCAACACCCCAACACCCATTTAACTGCGTTAAAGGGGACAATATTTACCTGCGGGCACTAAGCCAAGAAAAGAGGCTTAGTGCTGCCTCCTAAATATGGAGCAGGCTCCTGCGTCATAGAACGTCACAAAAAGTGACGTACCGACAGCGCAAGAGGCCCTAAATATTTTAAGGAGATTTCGGCATTTTGGAAGTGTTGTGGCTTTCCTCTTACGTTCTAAATGTATGGTATAGCGAACTATTGCATACTTCAACGTAATCTCTCATAATTTCCAGCATTTATCATCACGATTGTTATACAAAATTTCTGAGATTACACTACTTTTCCATGTTGCGTTACTGGGATGTTCAGGTAAAAATCCTTTAGTGCGAACAATCCTTTTGTGGAAACAACACGGAGGTGAGCAGATGCTGTTCACATCACACGCAGTTTTCCACTATCGTTTCAAAACAAAATGCATCATTTTGCCCAAAACAGGTTCAAGGACGTATTCTGCATAAAAATAAACAGTGCAAGATGATAAATTACTATTTCACACATTAACTCTTAATGTGGTGTGATTTTTGGACATTTCTTAGAACTTACGTAAAGGAAATTACAGATGTGTGGCCCATGCTTAAAAGAGATGGAATTGCCACAATTATCATCCGCCCAAGTTTTTATCACTGGTAAGTTTCAAAGACCTATGTGGCTTGCAGCTAATGCATTGAAAATAAATCAATCTAAAGTAGACACTCCATGTTAAACATTATATAAACCCTCACCTACCTTCCCCCCAGATTATTACTTATTACTATCCTCGCAATATGAGAAACACAATCAATATACTCCCATATGAGGATGAAAACCACTAGTAGGGGTCAGCTAAGAAAGCTGGCAGTCAGTATCTGCACCTTTTTTGAATTTTATTTTGGGCTGTGTTTACAGCCACTGTTTTCCACGGAATGTTTTCGGTACATTTGGCTTCGCCTCTGAAACTCTTTTTAGTGTTGTTGAGCATGCACATGGGCTGCCCATCAGCTGAAGATCAGATACTAGTACAACTAGGCTGATCTTTCATCTCCTATACACACTGATGGTATGTGGAGTACCTGCTTAAACTCACTGTCCCCTTTGCAACTTGGGATAGGAACAGTACCATGCTTTAATAGCAGAAGAGAGGAATGTGTAATTTTGAGTAACCCTGGGCGTAGTTCGCGTAGTAGCGCTACGCGTAGCTACGCAAAGTGCACTTCGCACTACGCGAGATACACGTAGCACTATGCGAGCTGTGTAGTGTGCTGTTTGCGATGATTGCACAGTGCCGGATGCTTGTCTGCACTGTGCAAACATTGAAAAAGGCATCTTGGACAGTGCGAGTTGTCGTTTTCTGCCGCTCAAGTAGATTTTTACTCGAGCGGCAGCTTTCTCAACGCGAACTGTCGTGAGCATACGTGACCACTCGCAATGAGAAACCTGACCTCCCCGCGTTGAGAATCGCGCCGGGAGGTTTATTTTCCACGCTCGCGATCGGCAACTTGATGTTGCTGATCGCGAACGAGGAAAAAGTCTCGCCGGGATGTCATTTAGCTCGCTCGCGGTTACCAACTTGACGTTGAGTACTGCAAGCGAGCAAAAAATGCCAACTACGCTACGCGTTTTTGCACTGTGCAACGTGCAATTCGCATAGCGCGAAGTAGCACAAACTACGCGAGTTGTCTGCCCAGGGTTAATTGTGAGTAGACAGATTCAATAATTGTTAATATTTTTTTTAAGTTCAATATCTTTTATTTAAAATTCGTAACCAGAGTCAGACAGTGGTAAAATAAATAAATAAACAGTGAGAGAGGCAGGGTACATTGAGGGGGAGAGGGAAAGACTGTGCATATAATGAGTCATTATACAATTAAGCAATTGATGCAGATCCTTTCTTTGTGCATGAATAGATACAGAAACAATTAGGCATGAGTATTACAGTGAATTCGTACAAAGACTTAACATTTCTAAGTAAGTCGTACATCAGCGAAATTCATGCATGCAAGATAATTTTGATGTGGTCAAACAAAATATGTAGTCTGAGTGATATATTTTTATGTCTGCGTGACGACCTGGAACTTATTCTTATTATATATACTTACGCTCTTTGAAACAGGTTATACCACTGTGGATATACGATCATATATTTCTTGAGGGGACCCAGTATATATGTAGGGTGTGCACAAGTGTGAATAAAAAGTGATTGTCTCACATGAGTACGGGAAAATGGATGTGAGGATGACCTTAGGGGCTGGTATAGTACTTGCAGAGGTGTATTGTGTCGATCGTAAAAGGAGCTTACTGAGGGGGAAGTGTTATTCTTAAAGGAGAGACCATGGAGGCTTGTGGATAAAGTCCCTTGTGTCTAGCACAGTCTATATTGAACACCGTAAGGCTCTCCATGGAGATAGTTGAAGTGCAATGGTGTTGTCACCCCTGAGAAAAGGTAGCCACTCTTGCCACATAGAGAAAGAGATCGCTTTAAAGTTTTTCCAGTTATTTAGTATTATCTTGCATGCCAAAGTGAGCATTAGGTCTAGTAAAAAAGGATTGTTGTCGTTCTTGAGTTGGGGGTCCAAAGGACCCAGAACAATATATGAAAACTAAATTGTATATATTTTTTAAAGGATGGAAGTACAATTCTGGAAATTGCTGCGAAATGTGGAAGTTCTTTAAACAAACATTGCCACAGTCAATCAGTTACGCTTTGCCAATGTTGTTGGCTCCCCATCATGGTTTTGCAAATGCTTTTATAATTGTGCTAATCTAATAGTGACGGCTGGTCAACGTAGAAATATAGCAAAAAACGTACAGGTGTATCTGAATATTCTTTTTTCCTTTTAATATGTGACAAACATTCTGGAAGCATGAAAACTAAAATTCAGATATGGCCGGCTACTACTAATGGTTTTGCCAATGCTGCCACAATTTTGATATCGTCGAGCATTGGTTAAGTCAATATATGCAAAGGAAGATGGATGGTGGGAAAGAGATTGTGAAGGGTGAGAAAGGTAGAGGCTAGGTGCATGCCAGAGCTCTTCAGCCCCATAACGCAGCAAGGAGCAAATCATACAAGGGAGCACACTGTCTTAGCATACTAGCACACAAATAGCCGGAATGCATTGTGGTAAAGTCCTTGGTAGTCACCGTTTTATTTGTTACTCTCTACTGAAGAAGGACAAGAATCCTGAAACACGTGTCTAGAGCTACGCAGCAGGGGCTGCACCAACAATGGTGAATACCAAATACTTTCTACTAAAGTGAGTGTTACCATGCACTGCATTTACCACAATGCATCTGGGCTAATTGTGTGCTGGTATGCCACGCAGTGTGCTTGCACCTCCTTTTGTGACTGCCTCCTTGCTGAGTTGTTGGGCTGATGAGCTTTTGGATGCACCTGCGCTCTGGGAGTGGTACTAAACCTGAGAGGACTGTGAACAGAATTGTCAGCACTCCCAGATTTCACTTGTTACTCTCTACTGAAGAAGGAAAACCATCCTGAAATACTTGTCTAGAGATACACAGCACTTGCAGCACCCACGATGGTGAATACCAAAGTCTTCTACTAAAGTGAGAGTTAGCATGCACTGCATTTACCACAATGAATCTGGGCTAATTGTGCATTGGTAGTCCAGTCAGTATGTTCCCTCTGCTTTAATAAAATGTACTTGTGTTTCCCTTTTCCTCTACTAAATGTAGAATGAGCTCTAACATCATCACCACTATGACCTTGGCCCTCAGTGCTTCTGTTCCTCATGCACCTAACCTCTGCTTTACAGGTACCTTTACACTACTGAGGCAAGAAGCCTCCTCACTTTAACTCCTCCAATGTAGTAGAGGTACACTGGGCAAAGCCCTTTTTGCCACTATGACTCATCTCAAGCTGTAAATTTATAGAGCGCAGACATAATAAACCAGTCAAATTGTCAAAGCCTATCTATAGATCTACTAATTCTATCCATTTTACTAAATAAATGTCTCTCTTTCTATTTGTTGTTCAACGAGTCATCATGTAAGCATGCAAAGGTAATCCTATGGCCTCTGCTACTACCTCTACCTGACCTAACAAATTACTCATGCTTATTCTGAATTAATTTCAAACCATCCTTTTTGGTTTTATTTATTTTACCTGATTTAGTACTAAGTTTACTTACTACCTTCAGTTGTATCTTTTCGACAGCAAGCATTTGCTTTTCAAGTACATCAAAACATCTAGCAGTAAGCACATCAACGTCAGAGTATTGAGCATGAGCAGGTCTTGTAAAGTGTCTGATTCAAGTACATATATTCTGTCTGATGTTCTGCAGACAAGCATAAGCAGATTTGTGTTGAACATGCTGACGTTGCTGTTGTCTGTGTCTGCCTTCTTCCTCAGATACCACAGACACGCTTGGAGGTTAACAATATTGCTCCATTTCCTCTGGCTCTTCTGAAAAATTATGAAATAGCACAAATAAAATTTAAAGGATGGCACATGCACATAGGTCACATACATATACCTAAAATATGCATCTATGTATCTTTTATCCAATCATCAAATAATTGTATCTATCTGTAAATTAATTAACACAAGCTAACTGTAGGAAATTGGATTAATATTTAACATGGGTGACTGCCCACCGCAAGGAATGGTAACAACTCTTGTCAGGGTGAACCCTCAAAGTCAGTTATTAACCTGAGATCAACCACTGGTAGCTATGGCACAAAGTGGATAGGCTTAACATAAGGCAACGTGTAAAGTATTTATGTAATACTAAAACAGTAGTAAAGTCAAGACATCAAACAATAAAAGTCCTAAACCAAGTTAAAAAAAGCAAGTAAGATTTTGTAAACAAAATGACAAACAAACTGACATCAAAACAACAAAAATCCAATAAGGGTAATCAGAGATTATCAGAGATATGAATGTTTAATGTTTTTAGTAAAAATATCAAAAAGAGCCAATATTAGTCTATTAGATGTCAGACCAGTATAAAGGGGAATTTGAGGTCAGCCACAATTGATCCCTGGTCTAAAACACCAAGTGAATTGGTCCTGTGTAAGTCTGGAAGTCAAAATTTCAAAAAAGTTTCTACTTCCACTTCAGAATGGGACTGAGTCACTTTTTTGAAGAAAAGCATTGATATTTCTACTAAGTTCCAACACAGAAATGAATTTTGTCACTTTTTTAAGTGAAAAATCCTCCTGCTGGAGATTTTGTTAAAAATGTTCAAAGCACCAATGCAAAATCATATGTATTATTTTGATTAGTAGTGCTGGGTGCCGTGAGTGGGGCAAAGCTAGAAATCAGTCCAATACCATGGAACTGCTGGTTGTATATTTTTGGTGCAGGTCCCCCGAAGCTCTGGAGCAAACGTTTTCAAATGTTTCCAGACTTTCTTCCAGTGTGATAACATCTACAAGAGTGCACAGCTATGGTCCCCAAGGACCTCAGGGGAAGTCACTTGGTGACTCTCAGGGTGTAAGGCAGAGGCCAGCAGCCAATGTTCCCTCTAAGGGGCCGATTCTGATTCCGGACGCAAAACGTACCGACCGACACGGACCCGGGACGGAGACCGACCGACACGGACCGGCGCCGTATGACCCGTGCAGTACAATGCAACACGTGTGAATTACAATCGACACGTACGGAATACAAGCCGTACGACCGAGCCATAGGGAAAACAGTGATTCACCCGGAAAACAGATGCGAGTTGCACCGACCGACACGTACCCGGAATGAACCCAACCGACACGTACCCGTGATGTCCGATCCGCACAGTACGATGCAATGCATATAAACCCAGACCGACTCGCACGGAGCCCAAGCCGCATGACCAACACGCACAGAAAACAGGGACCTCAAGCAATAGAGACCCCGCGACTGACGCGTATGAAACACAGAAGAAAGTCAGCGTGAACGAGCCAGAGAAGCTCGCACGAGCCAACATCCGCATCCGTTTCGGTCAGAAGAACGTCTCCTTCATGCCTAGAAAACCCAAAGGAAAAAATACTAAAAAAGGACCAAACAAGCAATGACAAAGCTAATAAATATTTTTTTTAAACCTGGAACAAGGACACGCCCACAACTCCACCTATATAAAGGACATCAATCACTACCTTGATTCTTTGCAAATAGGAGACAACAGCCAGCAGAAAACACCATCACACAGCAACCACAGACACACTCAATCAATCAATCAATCAATACATTTATAGTGCGCGCTACTCACCCGTGAGGGTCTCAAGGCGCTGAAGGGAGGGGGTGCGGTTACTGCTCGAATAGCCAGGTCTTGAGGTGCTTCCTGAAGGTGAGATGGTCCTGGGTCAGTCGTAGGTGTGCGGGGAGAACGATCTTCCTCCGGTTGTGGTTCTGCGGATCCGTGGGACGATGGCGAGGGTGAGGCTGGCGGAGCAGAGCTGGCGGGTGGGAGTGTAGAACAAGAGGCGGTAGTTGAGGTATTCGGGGCCCATGTCGTGGAGCGCTTTGTGTGCGTGGGTGAGGAGCCTGAACGTGATCCTCTTGCTGACGGGGAGCCAGTGCAGGTTTCTCAGGTGGGGTGTTATGTGGCTGCGGCGAGGGATGTCGAGGATGAATCATGCGGAGGCGTTATGTATGCGCTGAAGTCGTTTCTGAAGTTTGGCTGTGGTTCCTGCGTACAGGGCGTTCCCGTAGTCCAGTCGGCTGGTGACGAGGGCCTGGGTGACTGTCTTTCTGGTTTCAGTGGGGATCCACCGGAAGATCTTTTGGAGCATGCGCAGGGTGTTGAAGCATGAAGATGAGATGGCATTGACTTGTTTGGTCATCGTGAGGGAGGAGTCCAGGATGAATCCCAGGTTGCGAGCGTGGTCCGTGGGTGTCGGTGTGGTGCCAGTGGGCCACCAGGAGTCATCCTAGGAGGATGGGGATAGTCCAAGGATGAGGACCTCCGTCTTGTCTCAGTTGAGTTTCAGATGGCTGAGCTTCATCCATTCCGCGAGGTGTTTCATTCCTTCCTGGAGGTTGGTTTTGGTGGTGGCTGGGTCTTTGGTGAGGGAGAGTATCAGCTGGGTGTCGTCAGCATAGGAGATGATGTTGAGGCTGTGATTGTGAGCGATAGCGGCGAGGGGGCTCATGTAGATATTGAAGAGGGTTGGGCTGAGTGAGGAGCCTTGGGGTACGCCACAGATGATCTTGGTGGCCGTGGAGCGGAAGGGAGGGAGGCGGACTCTCTGGGTTCTGTCGGAGCGGAACGAGGTGATCCAGTCCAGGGCTTTTCCTTGGATCCCAGTGTTGTGGAGGCGGGTTATTAGGGTGCGGTGGCAGACGGTATCGAAGGCGGCCGAGAGGTCTAGGAGGATGAGAGCGGTTGTATCCCCGTTGTCCATCAGGGTCCTGATGTCGTCGGTGGCTGTGATGAGGGCGGTCTCGGTGCTATGGTTGGCTCGGAATCCGGACTGGGATGGGTCGAGCGAGTTGTTTGCTTCGAGGAATGCAGTCAGTTGTTTGTTGACGGTCTTCTCGATGACTTTAGCCGGGAAGGGAAGGAGAGAGATGGGGCGAAAGTACTTGAGGTTTCTTCAGTAGGGCGTTGATCTCTGTGTGCTACCAGCTTTCTGGGAAGGTGGCTGAAGTGAAGGAGTTGTTTATGATGTTCCGGAGGTGGGGTGCAATGATGGCGTCGGCTTTGTTGAAGATGTGGTGAGGGCATGGGTCAGAGGGAGAGCCAGAGTGGATGGTGTTCATGATGTGGGTGGTGTCCACAGTGCTGACGGGGGTCCAGGCGCTGAGGGTGGTGGATGTGATTGTTGGTTCGGTGGCTGGAGGCGGGGTTTGGGTGCTGAAGTTGTCATGTATGTCTGCGATCTTGCGGTAGAAGAACGTGGCGAGGGAGTTGCAGAGGTCTTGCGACGGTGCCATGTCATTGTTGCTGGCCCTGGGGTTAGAGAGTTCTTTTACGATGTTGAAGAGTTCCTTGTTGTTGTGGGTGTTGTTGTCCAGCCGGTCTTTGAACAATGTCCTTTTGGTGGTGCGGATCAGCTGGTGGTGTTCGCGAGTGGCGTTCTTGAGGGCTGTCGTGTTTTCTGTTGTCCGTTCGTGGCGCCAGGTATTTTCGAGGGTTCGGCAGGATTTCTTTGAGGCTTTGAGGGCGTCGATGAACCATGTGGTTTTCCTGTTGCTCACTCACAACTCACCCTTCACACAACTTTCACACCATTAGCACCTCACCAAAAGCACACCCACATACAGCTAGCAAAACCAACACTAACCCACCCTCACTTGCACCCTCACACACACATCACTCACCACCACCACCCATCACCATGCCCCCAAAGAAGAATCCAAAGTTCACAGATGATGAGTTAGAATTGCTGGTAGACGAGATCATCAGAGTAGAGCCAAATTTGTTTGGTACATTGGTCCAAAGGACCTCCATGTCACAGAAAACCAAGATGTGGGCGAGGATTGTGGAAAAGGTGAACGCACAAGCACCAACGTTGCGCACAAAGGACGATATCCAGAACAGGTGGTATGACGTGCGCAGGAGGGTCAAGAAACTCATCAAGAAAGATCACGCCTTGAGTCAGCGCACCAGCGGTGGCCCTCCTGCCAAACCAGTCTACTTCAGGACCTGGGTGGAGAAGGTGCGGGACATCCTACCACCAGAGAGCGTCCATGGTCTAGCAGACATACCAGAGCCTGAGTACACAAACAACATACTCACTATTGTGTGGCACCGGGACAGTGAAACCATGCACCGTTAGCAAAGCCACAGTAACCAATAGATAATCATCCCAAGATGTGTATGCTAGTCAGACAAACACAATACCTGCCATCTCATAGTGACTTGGAACTGTGTCATGAAATGTACAAACCTACCAACAAATAGAGCAAGGCAGTGGCACAAAGCCAAATAAACACTGTCAGAAAGTTTGCCACCACAAACACACTACCTCACAGTGCAGCTGACTGACAGGGAGGAATAGTGGGTATGCAGGTGAAGTGAGTGTATCCAAAAGCATGATGGGTTTGTAGTCACAGATAATGCTCCCCCTCCAAATTGGCCCATCCAGACCTCTCTGAACCATGCCCACATCAGAGGGAGTGGAAAATGACTGACAAGATGGCTGACACTGGGTCCTGCTGTGGGGAGCACAAGGCCCTGGTAGGGCTTGTGCGCCAATCAGAAGCAGGACACCACTGACTGACATCCTGAAAGACAACTTGCACGCCCTCCAGTGGAATCATATTTCATGGTGGGATGTCTGGCCGGGTGGGAAGGAGAAGTGACAGCCCTGACCATACTTACCAGCATGTGGAGACACACACACCCCTCAACACAAACTCCACACAACTCACCGGGTAGAATGCATTGACTCACACCGTAGTGAAATATCGCCCAAAGATACACCTTACTGGGTGCTGCTGTGTGAAGCACTGGGGCTCTCTTTGGACTTGTAGCCAGATAAACACAAGGACTTCACAGTCAGCCATCTTGCCATTGCTGTCACACCCCCTCACAGGGAATCAGAGTCAAGAGGAAGGAAGTATGGGCATGCTGGAAAGGGGGGTGTAGCCAAGAGCATGATGGGAGTTGCAGTCACAGACAATCCCCACCCAACCACATGGCCCAGCAAGCTCACACTGAACCATGCTCGCCTCACAGGGAGTGGGAATGGACTGATAAGATGTCTGACACTGGGTTCTGTTGTGGGGAGCACAAGGCCCTGCTGGGAACTGGGAACCAACAAACACCAGGACTGCACAGTCAGCCATCTTGCCATTGCTGTCACACCCCCTCACAGGGAAGCAGAGTCAAGAGGAAGGAAGTATGGGCATGCTGGGAAGGGGGGTGTAGCCAAGAGCATGATGGGAGTTGCAGTCACAGACAATCCCCACCCACCCACATGGCCCAGCAAGCTCACACTGAACCATGCTCACCTCACAGGGAATGGGAATGGACTGACAAGATGTCTGACACTGGGCTCTATTGTGGGGAGCACCAGGCCCTGCTGGGAACTGGGCACCAACAAAAACCAGGGCTGCACAGTCAGCCGTCTTGCCATTGCTGTCAAACTCCCTCACAGGGAAGCAGAGCCAAGAGGAAGGAAGTATGGGCATGCTGTGAAGGGGGGTGTAGCCAAGAGCATGATAGGCGTTGCAGTCACAGACAATCCCCACCCACCCACATGGCCCAGCAAGCTCACACTGAACCATGCTCGCCTCACAGGGAGTAGGAATGGACTGACAAGATGTCTGACACTGGGCTCTGTTGTGGGGAGCACAAGGCCCTGCTGGGAACTGGGCACCAACAAACACCAGGACTGCACAGTCAGCCGTCTTGCCATTACTGTCACACCCCCTCACAGGGAAGCAGAGTCAAGAGGAAGGAAGTATGGGCATGCTGGGAAGGGGGGTGTAGCCAAGAGCATGATGGGAGTTGCAGTCACAGACAATCCCCACCCACCCACATGGCCCAGCAAGCTCACACTGAACCATGCTCACCTCACAGGGAGTGGGAATGGACTGACAAGATGTCTGACACTGGGCTCTATTGTGGGGAGCACAAGGCCCTGCTGGGAACTGGGCACCAACAAAAACCAGGGCTGCACAGTCAGCCGTCTTGCCATTGCTGTCAAACTCCCTCACAGGGAAGCAGAGCCAAGAGGAAGGAAGTATGGGCATGCTGGGAAGGGGGGCGTAGCCAAGAGGATGATAGGAGTTGCAGTCACAGACAATCCCCACCCACCCACATGGCCCAGCAAGCTCACACTGAACCATGCTCGCCTCACAGGGAGTGGGAATGGACTGACAAGATGTCTGACACTGGGCCAGAGAAATGATGTGGCTGACAATCACACATATGCACTGGCCAAACAAAAGCCGGTCGCACACACAGCCATTGCAACCATATGTTCAAACTCATTGTCTGGGGATGCAGTGTCCAGGGGTGCCCACTGTTCAGTCTTGGGAGGTGTGTCTTGCAGATGACAAGTGTGGAGAGCCATATATGGTACATTGCACAAAACACACAGGAACTCACATATACATCAATGACAGGGGACATCTAACAGTGAATGGAATGGACACACCAATATATCTGACACCATAGCATGGTCTCATTCACACTCGGTGCTGTTGTGAGCTGCATTCCACTCCTACATCGTGCTGAAACATATGCATCCTTCACACAACACACCACTCACTGACATGGACACTGTAGACACAAGTTCTAACCCGGACTGCATTGGAGGAGACATGCCACTCACAGCAGCCAAACTGCAACACACACACCACTGGCCCTCACTGTCATGAGCATTGAAAAGCCAGAGTGCTACCTTGCCCAATCCATGTCACAATGGAGAACATTGACAAGTCAAATCACATATGCACGTACAAAACTCAGCACCAGACACATTAACGATGGTGACATCATCACTTGTATGAAATGAGATGGGAACTAGGAACACTGTTAAAAAGCACTTCCTCCAAAGAGATCACAGGCATACCGAACTGTGACCATGTTGTACCAATACACCAATGTGGCACACAAAGACTAGCAAAATCTGCTACCACACATGCCCCAATAGTACAACATATCCTCAGTGGAATAGCAAGTATGTCCTTGTTAAAGCTCACATGTGTACAGGGATGACACACCTGTGTCCGCAACGTGATGGCCCTTGAGTAGTAATGGTCATGTACAGACAAATCTATACATGAGCTGGCCATGCACACACTTCGAAATGCACATTGAAATGTTTCATTTTGGCTGGGCAATGTGCAACAACAATATCAATCTCTGTCCGTGACAACCCTGGACAAAGCAGTGTACAGGCAGACATCCGGACGTACAGTAGAAAATGTCATGTTTGTGAACCATTGATGCCTGTAGAAACCTAACTTACATTGTGTGTCTCTTCCAAACACAGGTGGTGCTGGGGACACAGCACCAAATTAAGAGGAGTCCCGCTCCCAGACTCTGGTGGACCCTCAGCTCTCTGGCTTGAATCTGTCTCTGTCCTCTTCGGATGACGACAAACAACCTGGCAACTCTGGTGTGAGTCATCATGCAGCACCAGCAGCACCAACATCTGCACCCCCTGTACCCACGCCTCCAGCATCTGGAAACAGACAGGGCACCCCCGCAACACAGACAACCCATGGCCACAGAACACCAACAGCACAGGGACACAGGACCCCCAGGAAGCTACTGACAACACCACCAGCAACACCACCCAAGGGGTCCCAGTGTCACCTGTGCGTGCTGCCGCTGGTCCTGCCCGTGTTGATAGGGGTGCTGGGAGGGTTGGGAGGCAGAGGGCGCGCCTTGCAGAGGGGTCTGAACTGCATGATGACCCCCAACTGGCATGCATCATAGATGCGTACCAGGATAGCACCGGAGGATTTGGCCAGGTAGTGGGGATCCTCAAGGACATTCAATAGGAGCAGGCTGCCCACCATGCCCGCATGGAGGCAAAGGGGGATGCACTTACTGCGGTGCATCGGGACATACTCCAATTCCTCCGCCAGATCAGCACAAACATGTCAACACCTCCCTGTGTGGCCACAACATCTGTTGCCACACCATCTGCCAGTGCCACAGGGAGGGAGGATGACTCTGGCGGAGAGTACCCTGCACCGCAGAGGCCTGCACCTGAGGATCCTCCCCCTAGAAGAAGAGGGGTCGTCCGAAGAAGGACATGTGAGACGCAGATGTCCCTGCACATCCCCCAGGGCCTCTAAACCTGTTCTGGACAATGTTCTTTGTGCGCAACCCGTTCACCTTGTCGTATCTGACACAACTCGCCTACATGACATGGATGGTTCATGTTGGTCCAATGTTGCAGATGACTGTGGACTTTACTCTGGACATTTCAGCTACCAACACTTCCAACTCTACTGTGAACTTTGGATTCTAAACCCAAAGTACAGCTCCCACCATCCTGTGCACTATCCTCACACATGTTTGTAAATAAACTCACCAGTACACCATACTTGCCTCTGTTGTGATTCCAACTTGTCGTGTGTCATGGAGATGTTGATCTGCTAAACAATACAGTGCATGCCAAATACTACAACAATGTGACCACCGTTATGTGAGTCATGGTGATGTGACACATGTGAGGGACACACACCACTATGGCACCACAACACATACTCACCATGTCCATGTAACTAATCGCACACAATGATGTTGACCTGAAACACATTGGTATGCACAGACACAACACCTATCCACAGTCAGTGGTAACAAGTCCACAGGTGAGGTAAGCAAATGTCACTCAGATGTGGAAAGACAGACAACGCACCTAACAAAGCATAGCACAGGTTCATTACACATCAGCAACGTGTTTATTCTACAATAGTTGCAAGGTAATTGTACATTACAGTGGACACACGGTCACAAAGTGTTGGAGAACTGAAGTCCAGGGGTGTGTGGCACATCACTTGATGGGAATTGACAATTCCCACACTGGTGTTGGATTCTGGGTGTTGGGGGTCAGTGTTGACCAAACAACAGGCAAAGTACCCTGGGAAGGACAGACACAAGACACAGTCAAAAGCACAGCAGAACAGGAGAGAAATGCAATACACATGCAAGAAACATGTCACAAGAAACCTACACAGAAACAAGTAAGCAGTTCTACACTATTGTGGAGTACAGACCACCTGAATGGACACTTCACTGCATGCATCCATTCAAGTGGCACACAGACACACTCAAACAGCAACAGAGCAGCCACAACACATTTCAGGCTAACTCCATACATTGACATAACAACCCTGTAAACTCACATTCAGGTGAAGAAGTTGTTGATGAGCTGTGTGCGGACGTCACCCTCATCATCTTCATCACTGGCATTGTGTCCCAGGCCTGGATCCTCCACAGGTGGCAGAGGTAGGTCATCGTCATCCTGGATGAGAGGCAACTTCTTCCGCACTGCCATGTTGTGTAGCATGCAGCATACAAGGATAATTTTGCACACCTTTGCAGGCACCTATGGGAGGGCCCCTCCGGTCTTGTCCAGACAGCGGAAGCGGCTTTTCAGGAGACCAAATGTCCGCTCAATCACCCTCCTGCTCCGACCATGTGCCTCATTGTAGCGCATCTCGGCTGGTGTCACAGGGTTCCTGAGGGGTGTCAGCAACCACGGCATGTTGGGGTATCCAGAGTAACCTACACACAAACAATTGAACAATTAGCAGAGTTTTGAAGGAGGGTGGAATACAACATTCCCAAACACACACAATGGTAAACAGTCAGTACACATCGACAAGCCAGGCATGCTGGTCTGGCACCTGTGACATCAGTGTTGCAATGTGACTACTCCTCATGATGTAGGCATCGTGCGCAGAACCAGGGAAACGTGCACACACATGTGTGATATACATGCCTGCAAGACATACCACCAGAGCATTGTGGGAGTGGAAATGTTTCCTGTTCCGGTATGCCTGCTCATGTGGCTGTGTTGGTATCAGGGCCACATGTGTACCATCAATCGATCCGATGATGTTCGGCATCCTCCCCAGTGTATAAAAGGCATCCTTTATTTCAGTGAGTTGACCTGGGCTAGGAAACTTGATCTACAGGTCAAGGAAATGCAACATCCCCTCCAAGACATCGCGTAGCACACGACTAAACATAGTTTGCGACATACCACCAGCAGTAGCCACAGTGTACTGGAAGGTACCAGTAGCAAAGAAGTGCAGGGCTGCCATCACCTTCACCTCTGGGGTCAGTGCTGTAGGGTATGTCCGGCCAGGTAGCAGATGTGGTGCCAACTGCTCTGCCAACTCCTCAATCAGTGGCCTGGTGAAGCGGTACCGTCGGATGCAGTCGCGTTCCTGCATGGTTTCAAGGTCTGGGAACGTTCTATCGACAGCTGATGCCCTGCAGAACAGAAATGCACAAAGGAAGATTGTCGGTTCATCCAACCATGTGGCTAAATATCACATGATACATCATGACAATACACAATGTACTGCGGTGTGTGCTGTTGGGCATGGACACATATGTCACCTACATGGCCATCACCTCACATCTCAAGTCCACGTCCACATAAGTTCCATGTAGTGCAATGGCTAATCATTGGGCTGTGTCACCCTACCTAAGTACTGCTGTGACATTACAAACACACACCACAGTGACAAGTGAGGTCTGATGTCTCCCAGGCATCACAGATCTTTGCCATGGAGATACCCAGGGTCCCTGTATTACCACATGGACCCTGGCATGACATGCCGTATCATGTACATGCCACAAGGCAACCATGAGTCCCACAGGTAGTGGCCACTGTTGTCTCTGCAGGCCCTACATGTGCATCTCTTAGACACACACACAACATCAATGTTGATGCACAAACCACATGGATGTGGATACTGTCTCCCATTGGGCACATTTGATCAGCCACATCTGTGACACAACATGCACATAGACTGTGGGTGTACATCAGAATTGTGGCTACAGGTCTCACTGTGATGTACATGCCATCACCCCCAGGACTCAGGGTGTATGTGACATGTCCTAAACATATCCAACCTGCAACTGTGTCCATGACTCATGCCCATAACTGTACAGTTGCACATCACAGTGGTAATGTGCACAACACACAAAGGATTCTGTCCCCATGAACACGTGCACAGCCTGGGAGTGGCTACACAAAAGTTCCACACAACAAACCAAATGTTGGCCCCCCCCAACACACAGGGAATGCAGCCTTACATGCCATGGGACACTGTGTGGCCAATGCTGTAGTGTGGTAGGTGTACACCTGAATCTCTGGCAAGTAATTGTGCATTGAAGCCGTCAAATAGTCACACCAATGAGGCCCGACGCGGGTGACAATGCGTATGCATTGCACTGTTCATGACCGAGCCGTGCGTACGCTTTGCCATTGACTGCAATGAGGTCCGACGCGGGTGACAATGTGTACACATTGCACAGTTCATGACCGAGCCGTGCGTACGCTTTGCCATTGACTGCAATGAGGTCCGACGCGGGTGACAATGCATACGCATTACACAGTTCATGACCGAGCCGTGGGTACGCTTTGCCATTAACTGCAATGAGCCCCGACGCGGGTGACTATCATGCATACGCGTCGGGCTGGCATGGTCCGAGACCGGCGTACAACTTGGCCATTGAATCGTATGGAGACGGGTGCATGTGTATTTTCAAACTACGTGTTGTACAGTCAGTTGACCGAGCCTGGCGCACCCATTGGCTCTGGACTGTCATGGAGACGGATGCAGATTCAAAACTTGGATGAGTTGTGCACTGGAAATTCAGTTGGATGCCTACAACAATGTTGCAATTACTTGGGTTTTATGAAGGTGAAGATTTGTACGATGCGGAAGATGTGTACGAGTCGTACATTTCCATGGATTGGCCAGATTCATAGAATGCAACCGTGTTGGACCTATCACTTGGGACACATGGCACAGAGTCTGCCTCTGCAGCACAGATATAAGGCTGGTTGGTCCCCAGGGAGCTCACTTGCCTGCACTACATGCTACTGGACCACATCCCTGCTACCACTGCTGCTGTCTCTGCATTCTCTGGCTACTGCTATGGCACGTACTCTGGAGAGGGCCCCAGCCTTCACTAACGAGGAGAACCAGGTCCTGCTGGACGGGCTCCTTCCACAGTACAGCAAGCTGTATGGGAAACCAGGGGAGCAGGTGAGTGTGCAGTCCACTGCCTTCCTAATTGTGCATGTTGTCTGACTAGCAGTAGTAGCAGTGTGTACACCAGTGGCAAGCATACTCACTGAGTACTTTCATCCCCCAAAGTGTGTAGGTACATGTAATGAACAGGTGTTCTGCAGCTAAAGTGCATTTGTGCAAGCTTCAACTTCCCAGACATTGTTAACATGTCAGACATGCAGGGCATCTGTCCTTTTCCATGGGTGCACTACCTGTGTAACTAATGTTCCTTTGTGATGATTACATGTATATCCAACTGTGTGCAGGACAAATATGGGGCATGTGTGTTAATGTTCTTTTAACTTTGTCATCCTCACAGGTTGATGCCCACCAGAAGCAAGAGATATGGCTGACCATCGCCCGGACCGTTCGATAGGTGGGGGTCTACAAGCGCCGGATCCGCAACTGCCAGAAGAGGTGGCAGGACCTTCGGGGCTGGACCCGGAGGATCGCACGGGTCCAGCTGAAGCTGTTGCCTCCTCGCAGGAGGGGCAGACACTGGACCCTGACCCCCCACATGCTCCGGATACTGGCGATGGTCTTCCCGGACCTGGATGGGCAGCTGAAGGCCACACAGCAGAAAGGAGGGGGTAAGTCCATGCCTTATCTGTGTACTATGTCTGACATGCTAATTGTAGTCTTTTGGCCTGGTCACACTTCCACATTACGTAGGTCTTGTAGTCCAATACTCATGTCCCTCAATTGTGTGATGCACCCTCCTTATCTGATCCTCACCTGGTCATCTGGACCCTACAGTGTGTTGCTTGTGTCACTAGGGCACTGTGTCCCTGCATTCAGCTATGCTTCAGCTTCCGGACAGCATCTGTTACCGTGACTCTGTTGTGTGTTTCATGGGTGGGTCAATTGTTTACACAATGCCTGAGATCTGACAGGTGATCTGTGTGTGCCCTTGATATGTGTTACAATTGCTGGTCTGACTCGCAACATGTGGTTGGGGTATTTCAAACAAACACATGCAGCAGGGGACTCCAATTTGTGTGCCTCAGGAGTATGTATATCAAGTGTGTCACACTTGCTTAGCCACCTGACTACTGTCCAGGGCTAAACACTGTTTCACGTAGACCTGGGTAGTCATGTCTACTCATGGCCATTTAGAAACACTCTGTAATCCCACTCCTGTGTATCAACTTACAGGTTGTGCTTAGTGACATGTGCCCTCAGGTGTCTGCCTCTGTGTCATTGTGGTGTGGCTTCCTTTTCTGTACAAAAGGGGTGTTCATGAGTTTGAGGGTCGGTTGGACATCTGATATGTGACTATGAGAGAAAAGACCTGTGTGACATATAGGTGTGTGATCACTTGACAGTGCACAATGGTGTATGCAACTGTGCACTTCAGGCAGCTGTGTTACATGCACAGCAGACTGTGATGTGCTAATGTACAGGGAGTTGTGTTCGCAGAGACTCATATGTCTGATTTGTATGATGTGGGGTCTTCTGGGTCCGGAATATGTTGTTTGCAGGGGATGGGCAAGTGCACTTCTCAGCTGCAGAGTTTGCTTTACCCCTGAGCTATGATTGTGACACAGTGCATACTGTTGTTTTCTGGATGCCCTGCTCCTGTGACAGGAGACAGTGTTGACTGACTTTCCAGGCATGCCAGTGCCATGGCATTTAACTTGCTATGAGTGATCCTGCATTGTGTTCACGTGTGCTTCATGTACCCCATTGTGGCATTGACTATCAGGACATGAGAACATCATAGTGTGTGTAGCTGGCATGCATCACAAGCATGTGAAATGAGACTCTGCCCATTCCTTCATCCTGACACCTGTACTGAGTCAGTGGCAAGAGATGTGATGTGTGTATAGTGACATACTTCTACATGTTCACTTGCATGTCCAACAAATGTGTGGGTGGTGCATGTCGGCACATTGGGGTATTAGCATCCAACATGCAACAGACATATGGGTGCAAGTCCAGGAGGGATATGAGTGCTATGGTTGATGATGAAACTGATAATTGTCTTATCCTAAACAGTGTTGGCACTTTGAGCTGTGTTCAGCTGATGATGCCAGGGCTTGCCCTGTGATGTGATGTACTCACTGTAGTGTGTGCAGTCAGTGCAGGTGACTGATGTTGTTCTCTTTTTTCCTAATTCTATCCAGATACATCCACGGCTGTAGGAGGGGACAGCTCCACGGACCAGGAGGAGCCACAGAGCCTGACTGGGACAGAAGGTGAGGAGTCAGAGGGACCCAGTGGCACAGAGGGAGAGTGGAGCCACACCGAGGAGTCCTCAGCAACATCCACCCCAGCTGAGGGCCACAGCAGCTCGGAGGATGACTCCCTTGTGGAGGCGGGTGTCAGCAGCCACCAAACCCCAGCTAGAGAGGCTGTCCCCGCCACTGCCCCCACCACCACCATCACTACCCTCCCATTGGCTCCCATCCCAGAGGTCCGTGGAGGCTCCCGTGTTTGGGAGCATGTCTCCTTTGTGCCAGGCACCGCACCCCCTGACCCTGTGTCTCCTGCTGCCCTGAGTGAGGAGTCTGTGGACTTGCTTAGACAGATCCATGTAGGGCAGACATCAATGCTGAGTGTCCTCCATGCACACACCAGTCTGTTGACACAACTGGTGTCGTTCATGGAGGGCATTTCATCGGGCATGTCTGCCCTACAGAGGACCAATGAGTATGTGGCCTCCTCCCTGAAGGCAGCAGTGTCCCTCCTCCAACAGTCCCGCACCCCTCCTACCCCTGCACCATACCACGATTCCTAGCACCCTACCTGTCCCAAGCACACACACACCTGCACATTCTCACAAACCCACAGGCACGGGCAGCACACAAACACCCAAACCAAGGTGTACACAAGCAAGTGCAGGGGACTGATACCACACTCACAGGGGATGGTTTGCAGACACACACACAGTCATCCACAACCACTCCGCAGTCCTCCGATACCTCTCCCTCCCAGCCCCCTTCCCTTGCCTCACCTGCAACCCCATCTCCACAGAAGCTCTTCCTCTGTGACCTTGGCCGCTTCCCCACCGACCCAGCAGATCCATCTTACAAGGGGAAGAGGAAGTCCCCACACACAGAGGGGAGTGCCCCTCACACCCGGACACCCTCCCCCAGGCGCAGTCAGACTGAGGCCCCCACCCGCAAGTCCCCCCAGAGCCGGAAGAGCAAGACCCCACCCCCACCCCGCAGCTCCACGACAAAGTCTCCATCCTCCATCCCCTAGGCCACCACTCCACAGGTTCCCCCACCACACCCTGCCCCAGGTTCCCCCACCCACAGATACACCATCCCCAAAATGCTGAGACCCTCACCCCCTGCCACTTGCTCTTCCACCCACGGTCAGACAGTTTGTGCCACTGATGTGGGGACCGTGTCCCCCCCCTCTGTCCTGCCGAGCTCACCTAAACCCCATTCCGCTCCCATTGAGTTAGGCACTGCAGTGGAGTCCACGACCACCCGTCTGACTTGGGCACTGCAGTGGGGACCCAGTCCACTCCATCTGACCTGCCCACTACAGTTGTGCCAGCACCCACCCCATCTGACTTGTGCCCCATAGTTGTGACTGCACCCACTACTTCAGTCCGCTCCACTGCAGTTGCCAGTGACTCTCCTGCATCCACCACCCCTTCACTGCCTCCTTCTGCTGCGCCCTGATCCTGTCCCTGCGGTGACTGGCCAGCCCCCATGTATGCCCCTCCGAGGGGATGTCCCCTGTCCTTACTAGTGCAGGCAAGCAACGTGTGACAGTTGTCACTCAAGTTAACTTCTTGTCATTTGGATATGGACTGGCCATAGGCCTTTGTTTTGAAAGAACTTTGCATTTTCCATTTACTGAATAAAGCTTTTTTCTTTATCCTTGTGAATTTGATTTAGCTGTACATTATGTTGATGATGTTTAGCATGACCTTGCAGTTGTAATGCTGGATTTCAAATGTTGAATACTGAGGTGTTGATGTGAGGTACTCCATGTGGTCCATGAAATATGTATCCTATTCTGGTTGTTATCCATATCATCCTTTGCAGCTAACTGGGTGTGTCATGATTAACAATTTGTGGACATCTCTGTAAACATTTCATTTGCATGGTCACATCTGTGGCTTGCACACATGCACATATGATGTGCTTCCCATTGTACAATTTGTCTATTTCCCTGACTGTGGGCGCATCTCCACTGGACATATAAGTGTGGGCATCATTTGTGTAGTAGAAACTGGGTCCTCGGTGCAACTTGCTGGACATATGTATTGAGTATGTGCAGATGACTTAAGGGACACTGCCGTACCCAGGCTGTTGTGACCAGAGCCTTCATTGTGTGGTAACTGATGGCTGACTGATCAAGTGTTCTGCTGACATGACTGAGACCTGCTGGGGCTATGTTTGGCACAGCTGAGATTCCACAGGAGTTGAGTCCCCTCAAGTAAGTGTGTTGTTCCGTGACATTGCCTTGGTCCATGTTGTGTGTTGTGTGGGCATGTGTGTGTGTTTCCACATCCCTTTTCATACACAGGCAGTGTCCCCTTGATATGTTCCTGTTGTTGATACTTGCTGAGTGGTACTGTGTTCATCCCACAACTTTGCCATGGGCTACCAGATGTGTGGGTGCATGACACACTACTGTTTATTGGTGTTTAATCATTGGAATTTGTCTGTTCTGAGTGGTGATGATGTGGTCAGATGCTGATGTTTGTTCGCAATATCATGTGATTGAGACATGTGTATATGTGTGTGACTTCTCCCACTTGTCCGGTTCGGGCCTGCAATGTTTGCAGGTGTCAGCATGTGTGCCTTGTGGTTCTCCTTGGTTCTGCATTGTCCTGGGACTGTGGCAGGTATTCGGAAGGTTACGTGAGCTTTGACGTCATGGCCATGTACCGCATACTGTGCAGTATGTCTGTCATACACCAGAGTTGTAAACTGTCCTTGTGTGATGAGTCTGTGCACCTAGTTACTCCCAACATTACTGTGTTTATCATGGGTGCATGTGCAATGTCACCTGTCAATGTGGGCTTCACAGATGCACATTGGTGCAGTTCAGGGTGTGTGGTGTTGAGGGTGGCCTGATGTAAATGTTTGCATGGATGAGACCCTAGCTCCCGTTTGTCCATGGATGACGGGCCATACTGAGTGATTTGTGTTTGTGTATGTGTGATGTACGTTTGTGGCACAGGACACATGTCTGGGTTTCACAGTTTGTACGACATCTACCTTTGTCAGCACACTGGACGTGTCATGCATGCTTGTGTCACCCCAATGTCTGGTCCCTGGGGGTAGTGCTGTTGTGTGTCAGTCTCTTGCTGTGTTAGTTGCTGTTCCTTCCAGCTTGTGTCACATGTGTCTGTTGTGCTCCCTCTCATCTCACAATGCCTGATTGCCCACTAAGGGGGAACCATTGATGGTTTACTTTTGTATGGCACTGTGTCCACATCTGTCTCACTGTGGTTCAGCCCCCCTCATGTGTTGTGTAGTTGCCTGGGGATACTGAGACACACACACACACATTTTGTGTCAGATGTGCAGTGTGAGGTTGCCTGTTTGTGTTTGTGCATCTGCACCAGTGCATTGGTATTGCTGTTGTGGGCCTTTGTCTGAATGTTGTTTTTGTGATTTTCCCTGCTGTCCCTGTGAGTCATATCACATCATTCAGCACATTCATCCTGGTTGGTAGGTCCCATTGCTGGCATGGAATGTGAGTTTGTGACCTGACACCTACAGTCTACACAGGTTGTTTTGATTTGTGTGTCTATTTTCGAGATGTGTGTATGCTTTGTGACGGTCACTTCTGCTTTTGTGTAATTGTACACTGTATGCATTGTCAGCCCCTATGGGTGGGATTTGTCTGCACATGGCCAAGAGTTAGGTTTTCACAGCACTGTTAGCCTCACCACATCTCTGTGGGTATGGGACACAACCACTAATTTGCCCCAAAAGTGTTTCATGTGTTTGGACCAGAAATCATACATGCTGTTTGGCATTTGCAGCTTTGACAATGATGACACTTACCTTTTGGGCACTGTGATGAGGGGGGTTTTCAACCCCATCACCACAATGCTCAACATGTGCTGCAGTTTGGAATCACACACTTAACTTTTGTTCTACACAGTGAGGGGGTGTTATTTTTACATTGACACAGTACTAGTGATGCTTGCCTTGTGTAGGCCACACTCAGTTTTTGGTCACACATGTGATGGTAGTTACATTGTATGTTCGAAGTCATAATCACTGTTGTGGGCATTTGTCACAGACTACACACTGTTGTCATGATGATAGGGGGGATGTATTTTGCTGACATACGTAATGTTGGTATATGATGGCTGTGTGGCGCATCACCCATCCTATGAGTGGGGGTGGCATTAGTGATGGGCAACATGAGGCCTATGGGTGGGGTTGGCAGTTGTGGTGGGCAACAGGTCCCCTATGGGTGGGGGTGGCAGTAGTGATGGGCAACATAAGCCCTATGGGTGGGGGTGGCAGGGGTTCTGGGCAACAGGTCCCCTATGGGTGGGGGTGGCAGGAGTGATGAGCATCATAAGCCCTATGGGTGGGAGTAACAGTAGTGATGGGCAACAGGTCCCCTATGGGTGGGGGTGGCAGGAGTGCTGGGCAACAGGTCCCCTATGGGTGGGGGTGGCAGGAATGAGGGGCAAAATAAGCCCTATGGGTGGGGGTGGCAGGGGTGCTGGGCAACAGGTCCCCTATGGGTGGGGGCACCAGTTGTGATGGGCAACATGTCCCCTATGGGTGGGGGTGGCAGTATTGATGGGCAACAGGTCCCCATGGGTGGGGGTGGCACTATGGATGGGCAACATAAGCCCTATGGGTGGGAGTGGCAGTAGTGATGGGCAACAGGTCCCCTATGGGTGGGGGTGGCAGGAGTGATGGGCAACATAAGCCCTATGAGTGGGTGTGGTAGTGGTGCTGGCCATGCAACGCCTATGGTGGCCTGTTGCTAGTGGCCAGGATATGGATCCCCTGTGTGTGTGTGTGACATTTTGTGGTTAGGTGTCGTTTGTTTGTGTGGTGGGTGTCTGACTTACCGTCTGCGCCATCTGCGTCGGTTCCTGATCCGGTCATAGATGTACAGTACTGGTATGACCTGTGCGACGGGATTCATGATGTGTTCGTCTCGTACACGCTGCTTGTTGTTTCGTCTCGTACCTGTTGCAAGCTGGTCCATCTAGTAGCCGTGGATTCAGTTCTGGCGCGAATCGTACCTGATATGCTTCTTTTCCGGATGCTGTGACGTGCCGTACTTGGTGACCCGTCCGGCGCGTAGGAAGTACGCATCGTACTTGTCCGGCCGGAAACTGCTATGGATACTGCTTCGGGGCGACTCGGTTCGGCGTTCGGAGTTACGGCTCGGACGGAGAATGAAGCTTGAATCACAGCCTACGTGTCGGACGGATTTTTGGCAGTTATGCGAATCGTACTTCATCAACAGGACGGACCGGCTCCGGGTACGGGTCGGTCGCAAGGTGAGGCTACGAACAGCTTTCGGAGAGCTGTCCGACCCGGATCGGAATCGACCCCTAATTGTGTTCCTCTGTGTGCGGCAGTTCAAATAAATGTTTTCTAATTCCAGCACTGAATGTCACACATCAATTATGTTTTTGTAGTGGTTTCTTGGTGAAATCACAAAAAAGTGCATGATGTTCTAAGATGAGCACCTACAGGATAACAGCCTAACAATGTAAACAGTATGACTTGAATGGGTGGCTCTCTCATTAGTGTTTCTGCACTGCTCTCAGTGTCCATACATTTATAAATGAATAAAGCAACGTAGCAGAAGGAGCACCAGCGAAAAAATGGATGTGACAAAACATTAACTGAGAGACAAGTCAAGTTCACTTTGACTCTCATAGCCTGGGCACAAGCTTTGAACATTTTTGCAATGTAAATCAGTCATCAAACATCATGCTAGAATATGATAAGCTTGCCATCAAAGTTCAAGAAAGTATGTTTGTTTAACCTCCAGATGCATTTCCCCTTAATTCATCAGATTACTTGGAAAGTACTTATTAAAAGTTAGTGTTTTTAAACGTGAAGTGAAAACAGTCAATCACATAACTGGAGCAGTTCCTCATACTGTGGCTGAAATGCAGCCCACTTCCACTACAATAAATAAATGCAATAGACAATACATTAAGGTCTACGTTGTGCCAGCCCCCAAGAAGAATCGTTTTTCTTCAGTTTTATATAGCACAAACTTGGCCCAAAGGGCCTGGAGACCTTTAAATGAGCACCTGTTGCTTTACACAAGGACTCATTCACTAATCACAGGCACTCCGAGATTACGAGATTTGGCCTAAGTGTTAGGATGTTGGAAATGCTCAGCTTGACAGCTTCCCAACATTTTTCTTCAAATTGTATGTAGACTGCCTCTCTCCACTCAGTGTCACAAGGAAAGGAGGGAAAGGTGCACTTGCACAGTGCTGTTTGGGTTACCTATTCATAAACCCCCACTGCCCCTGAGTTTACTGTTCTGACTGAACTCAAATTACAGCATGATCTCCAAGTCTCTCCTAGTGCCATCAGATTGAATACAGACTTTCTGGTCCGGCTATCCAATGTTGGAACACAGTCACAGACTCGAAGTTTCTCAATTACAAAATGCAAACCTGTGGCTATTATGAATCCTTTCAGAATTTTTTATGGGAACCGAGCACAAAATACAAAATGTACACTGACTGAAATTCTAACCTGGCTCCGTGGCTTCATAGTCAGTAGCTCTCACCATAATGTTAAACACTCCCTGCACAATCCTGGCAGGCCCTCAAAACTACCCGAGCAAGTGGCAGGTGTAAAAGCAGCAAGCTCTTGGATGTTCCATTTTCAATGTGCCTGTAGCAGACACACCTACTCTTGCGACCAGCTTTGCTTAAATGCGGCCACAGCTTCTTGCACTTTGCCAACAAAGTGACAGTTGTTTAGGCCCTTGTCTTATCTAAGTATATGGTTGGCAAGTTGGCTCTTGTTGACATGGGCGCTTTAGGACAGTCTGTGCGTGCTGGAGAAAGAAAGAGATTACTAACCGGCAGGGTAGTATGCACTGTGCACTGTGCTATGGGTTGCTGAAGAACCCTATTAATTTATGCAAAAGTTGTTTGGGAACATGATAAACAAATCATACCAATGTTATGTTTGTAACGTTGTATTAGTTTGACAAAATATATACATGAAATTTCTTCAAGCCAAATAAAGAGAACAACATAGTATCGCCAGTGTACATCATATGGCTAAATGAACGTGACAAATAATCATTACATCATGATGGTCACATGAAAATAATATACATAAAGTTTAGAAGAAAGCCGATGCATTTCGGGACTGGCACGTCCCTTCCTCAGGGGCAACCTGTAGAAAAAATGTCAGTATTACAAGCAACATCTATAATGGTTTCTAGCTGGAGAAAGGACATGTGCGCACCCGCTAGCACGCATGTTAGAGGGAACTATGCCAGAAGCATATTCCAATCAAAGACCAATTGCCACTGCTTAGCTGGTCACCATAGGGAAAAGGCCTTTTGTAGTTTGCTGTGTCCCTGTAGCCAAACAGGAGGTCAGCCAACTGACACTTAGGGCCTGATTCCGAAGTCAGACAGAAAGCCTCCAACCGGTTGTCAGAGGCTTTCCAACAGACATCAATGGTTTGAACTCAGACCGCTGCATTTCGATGATGGCGTTTGGAGTTCAAACCGGCCGGGAATTCCGACTCAGTTCTGACAGGCTCAAGGAGCATGTCGGCTAGTCGGAAACCGCTCATAATCCCTTAAGGACTGCTTTTCTGCCATCGGGTTTATGATGTCGGTTTCTGACAGCCTTTCCATGTCATCCTTTCCGACATGGAATGCTGTCGGGAAGCGACTTTGGGGGCCCATAGCAGGGCCCCCATCTCTCCAGGCCTATGGCTGTGAGGTGCCTGCCATGGTGCAGAGATTTAAACAAACTCCCTTTTCTAAATGGGAGCTTGTGCTGCAGGCCGTTTCCACCTGCTGCATATGGCTCTCAATGAGAAATGGAAGTATACGAGCGCACCATGTGCGGTCACATCGTAATGAGGTGTGCGAACTGCTGACCTATGATCGGTCGGTTCTCACTAAAAACAGTGTTGGTCGGAGGCAACTCCGACCAACATCGTAATGAGGCCCGGCCCTTAGTGTCCACTTCTTTGTCCTGGTTTCAGGTCCAGTCCCTCAGGGCGGTGTGTGGACGAAATATCGAATTAAAATATTGTGATAAATTGTCATATCAAGAATATCGTGATGTAAAAAATGTTGGGATCAGGAATATTGGAGGCAAGAGTATATCGTCTTAGGTGTTGTTTTTAATATTGTTGTTAAAATATTGTTTTTAAAAAAGCATTGTATGTCATCGTTTTTATGGATTCATTTAATGTATTTTTTGTAATATTTTATTTTAGTTATATGTTAATTGTTACCTTACTATGCTTTTTAAATATTTTTAGTAATTTAAAAAAGTTTAAAGGGATTCTTTTTTATAAATATGATTAATGTTTTTAATTAATGTATAAGTAATTATGTTATTGGAATGGGATTTTGAATTTTTAGGGAGAAGGGTGGGGAGATTTAAAAATGTGTCAATATTAATTTGCTTGTATTTTTCATTTTATTTAATATAACATAATAAAATTACGGAAATACTTTAAAACATTTTAAAATGCATGAAATGTTTTGTAAAATGTCATATACTGCCTTTATTTATATTAACATTTTAGTATGTAACATTTTTATTAAGAGATGTACATTTGTGTGCGTATAATAGAACTATTTTGTAAAATTTTCTTAGAAAATGTGTTATTTTTAAAATTATTTATAGAATAATATTTTTAATAAGAAAGTGGAAATTGTTCATGCTTAAAAAATATTCAATTTTCATGCCATTATTTACTAAAAGAAAGTTTATATATCAATTTATATATTGTTTGTTCTTAAAATTAAATAACAATAAACAATTTTGTGGTTTTAGTTTAGGAACAAATAAGAATTTCATTTTTTGTGTATAAAATAGGTACATTTTAAATTTGAAAAATGATTTTCGATGTCATTATAATATGGTATTTTTATATGCTCATTTTGAGGTTTTGCATTAAATTAATATGTATTAAAATAAAAGTATGCTCAAAATTCTTTTTTATAAGGAAATAATTTTGGTCTCCAACGAACCAATATTTTTAATTTTGATTGCCTGTGTTTCTTTGAGTTTCCAGAAGCATTTATGTTTTCTATATTATTTCTGTTTTTTATATGGTTCCTTGAGACTATGGATTGCCTCTTTACATTGAAAATAGACATCTTTTATTTTTGTATTTTTGGGAGGTTTGGACTTATTTTTCCAATTTTTAGTGGATCATATTTTTGACTACGTGAATATGGCTCAAGATCTGCAGATACAGAAGAAGTTGGTTTCATTTAAGCTAGTTTTTTGGGTGGGAAATGGAATATTTTAATATGTCTGTGTATTTGATGTGTTTGGCAGTGGTTATATTAAATTTATGTGCTGTATTTAATTGATTTCATTTCTTTTTATTTGTAATTTTGAGCTTTATGCTTGGTGAATTTTTCGTTCTATTAACCCCTTCCATGCTCATGACGGAGCAGTTCCGTCATGAGCCACGGTGGGCGTGTGCTAATGACGGAACCCCTCCATCATGGCACCCACCCATGGGGAAAGCGCTGGCGCTTCCCCCATGGCAGCACAACAACTTGATACAAAAGGGGATGGCAGCGGAAGAGTTTCCGCTGCCACCCCTGACCCACCAATGGGAATCCTATGACGTCAGCGCGCACAGCGCGTGCAGACGTCATCAGGAAACCCCGTACGCCCTGAGAGCCATTTGCTCCTAAGCGTCCATGGAGAAAGGAACGTTTCCTTGCTACTGGGGTGTTTCCTCCGCGCACAGAGGCATCGGGGGGAGAGGAAAGAGTATTCCCTCTCCCCTCATGTCTCTGTGCTGGGTATTTCTGCTTCCTGATTGTGCACAGCGTCGCAATTGTGCAGCAGAATTGCCCCCATGAGGTATTTGTACACAAGTTGGTCGCACACTGCTCGTCACACCAGCAAGTTGCCCCAAAGGACTGTGGTAAATGTAGTGGCGACGGCGGGTATGCCTATGCCACGATGTGTAAAGAGAACAGTATGTGTTGCATTTAGCCATCCCTGGACACGTGTTTCGAGGTAGTTGCCTCTCGTCAGCAGGGAGCAGGACAGTGTAAAGGGGTGCCGTGTGGACTGCCAAAATGTAATTAAAAACAGGTCAAGTACCTCTCATGGCGCGCAGGTGCAGATCCAAGGCTCGTCAGCCCGTTAGCTCAAGGGAACCGTAATAATTTGTACACAAGTTGGTCGCACACTGCTCGTCACACCAGCAAGTTGCCCCAAAGGACTGTGGTAAATGTAGTGGCGACGGCGGGTACGCCTATGCCACGATGTGTAAAGAGAACAGTATGTGTTGCATTTAGCCATCCCTGGACACGTGTTTCGAGGTAGTTGCCTCTCGTCAGCAGGGAGCAGGACAGTGTAAAGGGGTGCCGTGTGGACTGCCAAAATGTAATTAAAAACAGGTCAAGTACCTCTCATGGCGCGCAGGTGCAGATCCAAGGCTCGTCAGCCCGTTAGCTCAAGGGAGCCGTAATAATTTGTACACAAGTTGGTCGCCCACTGCTCGTCACACCAGCAAGTTACCCCAAAGGACTGTGGTAAATGTAGTGGCGACGGCGGGTACGCCTATGCCACGATGTGTAAAGAGAACAGTATGTGTTGCATTTAGCCATCCCTGGACACGTGTTTCGAGGTAGTTGCCTCTCGTCAGCAGGGAGCAGGACAGTGTAAAGGGGTGCCGTGTGGACTGCCAAAATGTAATTAAAAACAGGTCAAGTACCTCTCATGGCGCACAGGTGCAGATCCAAGGCTCGTCAGCCCGTTAGCTCAAGGGAGCCGTAATAATTTGTACACAAGTTGGTCGCACACTGCTCGTCACACCAGCAAGTTGCCCCAAAGGACTGTGGTAAATGTAGTGGCGACGGCGGGTACGCCTATGCCACGATGTGTAAAGAGAACAGTATGTGTTGCTAACGCAACACATACTGTTCTTTATACATAGTGGCATAGGCGTACCCGCCGTCGCCACTACATTTACCACAGTCCTTTGGGGCAACTTGCTGGTGTGACGAGCAGTGTGCGACCAACTTTTGCATAATTTATTACGGCTCCCTTGAGCCAACGGGCTGACGAGCCTTGGATCTGCACCTGCGCGCCATGAGAGGTACTTGACCTGTTTTAATTACACTTTGGCAGTCCACACGGCACCCCTTCACACTGACCTGCTCCCTGCTGACGAGAGGCAACTACCTCGAAACACGTGTCCAGGGATGGCTAACGCAACACATACTGTTCTTTATACATCGTGGCATAGGCGTACCCGCCGTCGCCACTACATTTACCACAGTCCTTTTGGGCAACTTGCTGGTGTGACGAGCAGTGTGCGACCAACTTTTGCATGCCTCCATGAGTTACCAGGGATTTATTTAATTATATTGGAAGTGACCCCTTGGGCAAGGGTCGCTTCCACTTTATGCATGTTTTTTCTGCCCCCACCCCCCTTGGACAGATCGGGCCTTTTTTGGCCTGCCTGCCCCCGAGAGGGGGGGGGGGTAGAAAACCCTCTAGACACCAGGAATTTTCTTTTTTATTTAATGGAAGCGACCCCTTGCGCAAGGGTCGCTTCCAAGGGGCTGAATTAATGTGCATGTTTTTTCTGCCCCCCCCCCCCCCCGGGTGCAGATCAGCCCTTTGTTTGGCCTTTCTGCCCCAAGGCGGGGCAGAAAACCCCAGTAGGCATCACGGATTTTCTTTTTTGTGTACTGAAAGCAACCCTTTGGGCAAGGGTCGCTTCCAAGGGGGTGATTTAATGTGCATATTTTTTCTGCCCCCGCCCAGGGGCAGATCGGCCCTTTTTTTGACCTTTCAGAAAACCCCAGTAGGCACCAGGGATTTTCTTTTTTTGAGTACTGGAAACGACCCCTTGGGCAAGGGTCGCTTCCTAGGGGATGAATTTAAGTGTATGTTTTTTCTGCCCCACCTGTTGTTTTGGCCTTTTTGCCCCCCAGGGGACAGAAAACCCCAATAGGCACCAGGGATTTTGTTTTGTGTGTAATGGAAGCAACCCCTTGGGCAAGGGTTGTTGCCAAGTGGGTAACATTTTGTTTATATTCTTTCTTCCCCCCCGGGGACAGATATGCCACTCTTTTTGCCCTTTCGGCCCCTAGGCGGGAGGGGGGAGGCAGAAAACCCTACTAAGCACCAGGGATCTATTTCTTTTGCAAGGAGGGCAAATTTCTGTCTGCTGTTTTCTGCCCCACCTGGGGTCAGATCGGCCTGGCAGAAACCCCACCCGATCCTTTGGGCAAGATCACCTCCCATTTTTCTCCCACTATTTGAAGGCCCGTCTGGCAGATTGACCATTTGGGCAGTGACATAGTGAGTTATAATGTTAATTGTTTTATTTCTTGTGAATTGCAATTGTAATGTTTTATTTCTCCTTTTTATTCTAGTTCAAGGCTTTTGCTCGTTAGACTGTTCCAGGTTGCGGTTTTGTCACTGGTGGTTCTGCAGTTTGGGCAGTTGTATGTGTTTGGTAAGATACTTTTATGGTACTATTTACTCTAAATGAGTTTCATTTCCCTGCATGAATGTGTTTTTTGCAAATGGCATAATTATAGCAGTATGTTTGGCTTCTGTTTATTTGCATTTGTGCTTGATGTGTATTTTATTGTCATTGAATAATTGGTTTTGTTTTTTCTTTCTAGTGGGATATCGTTGGTTTTTGCTGTGTCTGCAGAGTAGGTGCTGGTGAGTGTAGCTATCTTTGGCAAGTGAGTCATTTTATTTTTGAGTATATAGATCTTTATGATAAAGCCCACACTTTGTTTATTACTTAGTTTGCACATTGTTGGTTGATGTTGTCTTGTTTGTGAAGTCTTCTTTCTTTGTAAGGATTACGGCTAGCCGCAGGATTACTGGTCAGCAGGTTGTTGGTATGCTTTTTGAGTCTTCCTCTGACCATGGTTCAGAGACTGACTCTGCATCTGAGGCAGAGGAGTCAGTGGAAGATTCTGGCAGTGAGTTTTCTGTCTACGAGAAATCATCGGATGATGAAGCCACTCTTAGTGCAGATGAAGTGCCTGTCTTAGAGGAGGACATTGATGTCCCGATAGTGCAGTAAGAGGCATCTGGGTTGCAGCCTGGGACTGCAAGGCCTCTCATTGAAAGTGCTGACCTCTGGGTTGCCCCAGGCATGGTGAGCTGACATTGCCAGACTTTAGTGATGTTCCAGGGTTTAGAGTGGATACTGAAAACTTTTTTTCCTATAAAAACATTTCAGTTGTTTACGGACAATGTCTTTTTGGCAGAGATTGTTGAGCAGACTAATTTGTGAGCTGAACAGTATGTGAGGGACAACAGTGCCAGCCTTAGGCCCTGCTCTAGAGCTACCCGATGGACTCCCACAAATCTGGAAGAGATGAAGAGGTTCTTAGGTTTAACTTTTTTGAAGGGCTAGCTAAGGAAGCCATCAATGTTTTCATATTGGTCTACTAGTCCCTTGATGGCAACGGCTATATTTCCGGCAGTCATGAGTCGTGATCGGTATTTGTTTCTGCTTCGGATGCTGCATTTTGTCAATAATGGTTTAGCGTTGCCACGAGATCACCCTGGTTGGGACCATCTTTTTAAGATTCGGCCTGTCATTGATCACTTTGTAGATCGATTTTCTGAGATCAATGCTCCAGGGAAAAAGATAGCTGTGGATGAGTCTTTGGTCTTGTTCAAGGGCTGCTTGGTTTTTTAAGCAATACATTCCTAGCAAGAGGGCATGCTATGGAATTAAGATGTATATGCTGTGTGACAGTAGGACTGGATATGTCCCTAATTTCGGGGTGTACAACAGTAGGGATTCCGGGATTGACCTCCCTGGTTTTCCGTCCACTTTTAGAGTGATTGAGAAAATTGTGTGGGAACTTGGTAGATGACTTTTCAACGAAGGTCACCATTTATATGTAGATAACTTCTACACTGGTGTGCAGTTGTTCAGGGAATTGGCCACAGTGGTCACTGTTCCTTGTGGCACAATCCGCTCTAACCATAAAGGTTTCCCAAAAGAACTTGTTTGTCAAAAGCTTGTGCAGGGACAGTGCAGTGAGTTGCGTAGCAAGGAACGTCTAGCTGTGAAGTTTGCAGATAGTAGAGATATCTACATGATGACTACCATCCATGATGAAAGCACTTTACCTGTGACTGTTTGGGGTCAGATTGCTGATGTGCGCAAACATGTGTACATTTTAGACTATAATAGGCACATGGGTTGTGTTGATAGAGTAGATCAGAGGTTGGAACCTTACACTGCTCTTCGTAAGGCTTACATTTGGTATGAGAAGTTGGCTATCCATCTTTCCACTTGGAAACCTTCAATGCTTTTGTTGTATTTAAGTATTGTTGTCCTGAGTCAAAAATGACTTTTGCTAAATGTCATGAGTCTGTAATAGGCAGCCTTGTTGTAGTGGAACTGGCAAGTGTTCCTAGAGTTGGAGTGGTGGAGGATGTGGCTAGATTGAAAGATCACTGAAGAAAGTGGGGCGGATTACCCACCCCACACCGGACGCACAGCCTTAAAGTGAATAAGGATGCCAATTAGTCAAGTTCATCTCAAATGTTTATTTCTAGTTAAATCATTCAATGTGTTCAGTTATTCTTAGTTCACATGTTAGACACACTATGTCCAATTTGAATTCCTTAATGCTATAGACATGCCATAACGAGCCTTATTCTGTAGCATGGAAAATTACATAGTTGCTCCTCGATAAGATAATTTGCGTCACCCAATGCATTTCGTGCCTTCCTGGCACTTTGTCAGGGGTTCACTACAATGTTAAAGAAACATGACTATTAGGTTATGTCACAAAATAACCTTTGCTTATCAAGTTATACGATTACAGAACTTAATGCTCACCCCGTAATTAACGTTTTGCCCACTGGAATACATAAGAATTATCGATGTTTCTTACTGAATGCCCCATCTATCCCTTGACGCTCCCCTTCAATTAATACCAGAGATGCTTTAGATTTCAGTAATCACAACACATTCTCGGCTTAACTCCCTTGTTAGTGCGGTAACCACCCTTCCTCTTCGAGGCTATTTGTTCTCAAAAAACGATTCCATAAACTCATACCTCGAGTGCGCTGATGCCTGTTTCCTCGCGTTTCAATACGTGTGCTTCAATACGTGTGCTAGATATTACCCTCCCACCTCCATTTAACAACTTCCTGTGTTGTGTTCCCGCCTTCTTGAATCGTTCCAGATCGTCTCACTCCCACAATACTAAAACTACAAGACCCACAATACACTGTTGTTATGCTTTGTAAAAACTGATGTGAAACGTTTTAACCCTCGTAACATTTACCTAGTTGTAATCACCCATATGATTGTTCTCCCCACATGTTCAAACCTCATCCAATCAATGCGTATTTCCCCGCCACTAAAAGGTCTCCGTGTAGTAAACATTCTGTGTAACATTTAAACGTAAATATGAAATTCCCCGCCCTCCCACAGATGTCATTTTTAAACGTTAATCTCTCCAAGCATCGGAACGTAATTAGTGTTAATTATAAAAAGATAAACATGTTGTGACTGAAGTTAACCATGAGTCCAGCCGATTTTCATCTGCTATTTTACTCTAAAAACGTAGTTCATTATTATCATTCTCAAAGAAGGATGTAAAAATAGTCCCACATGTGACGAAACACTTTTCGTTGATTGAAATTCCTTAATCCATGGGTGCTACTCGTCGGGTGGACAGAACAGTAATAAGTCTCAAGAATGATGACAGAGTGCATACCAAATCTTTCAAATTTCAACATTGTTCCTAATAATCAATTTTTGAGCGTGCTGGCCCGGAACCGTGGACTGTCCAGCCACGTGGTAGAAAGGTCACTGAAGAAAGTGGGGCGGATTACCCACACCACACCGGACGCACAGCCTTCAAGTGCATAAGGATGCCAATTAGTCAAGTTCATCTCAAATGTTTATTTCTAGTTAAATCATTCAATGTGTTCAGTTATTCTTAGTTCACATGTTAGACACACTATGTCCAATTTGAATTCCTTAATGCTATAGACATGCCATAACGAGCCTTATTCTGTAGCATGGAAAATTACATAGTTGCTCCTCGATAAGATAATTTGCGTCACCCAATGCATTTCGTGCCTTCCTGGCACTTCGTCAGGGGTTCACTACAATGTTAAAGAAACATGACTATTAGGTTATGTCACAAAATAACCTTTGCTTATCAAGTTATACGATTACAGAACTTAATGCTCACCCCGTAATTAACGTTTTGCCCACTGGAATACATAAGAATTATCGATGTTTCTTACTGAATGCCCCATCTATCCCTTGACGCTCCCCTTCAATTAATACCAGAGATGCTTTAGATTTCAGTAATCACAACACATTCTCGGCTTAACTCCCTTGTTAGTGCGGTAACCACCCTTCCTCTTCGAGGCTATTTGTTCTCAAAAAACGATTCCATAAACTCATACCTCGAGTGCGCTGATGCCTGTTTCCTCGCGTTTCAATACGTGTGCTTCAATACGTGTGCTAAATATTACCCTCCCACCTCCATTTAACAACTTCCTGTGTTGTGTTCCCGCCTTCTTGAATCGTTCCAGATCGTCTCACTCCCACAATACTAAAACTACAAGACCCACAATACACTGTTGTTATGCTTTGTAAAAACTGATGTGAAACGTTTTAACCCTCGTGACATTTACCTAGTTGTAATCACCCATATGATTGTTCTCCCCACATGTTCAAACCTCATCCAATCAATGCGTATTTCCCCGCCACTAAAAGGTCTCCGTGTAGTAAACATTCTGTGTGACATTTAAACGTAAATATGAAATTCCCCGCCCTCCCACAGATGTCATTTTTAAACGTTAATCTCTCCAAGCATCGGAACGTAATTAGTGTTAATTATAAAAAGATAAACATGTTGTGACTGAAGTTAACCATGAGTCCAGCCGATTTTCATCTGCTATTTTACTCTAAAAACGTAGTTCATTATGATCATTCTCAAAGAAGGATGTAAAAATAGTCCCACATTTGACAAAACACTTTTCGTTGATTGAAATTCCTTAATCCATGGGTGCTACTCATCGGGTGGACAGAACAGTAATTGATTATTAGGAACGATGTTGAAATTTGAAAGATTTGGTGTGCACTCTGTCATCATTCTTGAGACTTAGATTGAAAGATCGCCACTTTCCTGATCACATTCCTCCCACGCCCTCAAAAGAATTTCCAAGTAGGAGATGTAGAGTCTGTTGGCGAAGAGGTATGCCCCAGGTGTCCTTCTAATTCTGCGCTGTATGTGCCTGCTTGTTTTAGAATGTATCACATGCAAAATAATCTTTGAGAGCATCTATGAGTGTTAAAGTGAACTGCCTGGTTGTTATTGTTTCAAGGTTGGCATTAGTGCAATGTATTTAGTTTCAGATTTTCTGTTCGTAGATTTATATCTATTTACAATTTGTTTGTGTTTTCTTTTTTGTATAAAAAAAACCTAAATGTGATGGTGGTGTGTGGAGGCTGGTGCTTGGCTGGCGATGTGTGCGGATTGGCGCATTGCTGGGTGCGTGTGGACTGGTGCTTGGCTGGGTGTGTATGTGTACTGGCGCTTGGCTGGTGGTGTGTGTGAACTGACGCTTGGTTGGTGGTGTGCCTGGACTAGCGCTTGGCTAACGTATGCGTGGACTGGTGCTTGGCAGGTGGTGTGGGTGGACTAGCGCTTGGCTGGTGGTATGCCTGGATTGGTGCTTGGCTGGCAGTGTGCATGAACTGGCACGTGGCTGGCGGTGTGCGTGGACTTGCGCTTGGCTGGGGGTGTGCGTGTAGTGACTTGCTGCTGGTCACTACACACACTGGTAGCCAAACACCAGTCCATGCAAACCGTCAGCTGGTGTGGTTGCTATATCAGGCATGTGGGCGTGTAAAAGTGATGTGAGCGTTGTAATGTGATGGCCCCGCGGCTGGCAGTGTGAATGGTTTTGTATGTGTCACACGTATGAAAGGTGTATGAATGGCCTGTAAAGAGATTGGCGCCTTGTCGTGGCTTTACAGCTCATGAGCTGTGTCAATGGTTCAGTTTCTTGTCCTTTCAATTATTAACAGTGCATTTCATTTTTGTGAAATCTCTTGTTAATAAAATTGTATATACTGAACCATCACTCACCCTTGTGCCAAATCCAACCAATATGTATGTGTGCTTGAGGAATAGATGGTTGTGCTGTAATATTTGTCTGTTCTGTCTTTCTCAAGCAGGGTGTACCTTGTCCCTTTTTGTGAATGTTGTAATGTGTACCGTACCTGGTGGTGTGAATAGTGTTGTGTATCACGTACGAAAGGTGTGTGAATGCCATTTTTGATGATTTTCAGGCGGGGTGGTTCTTGTAGAAAGACCTGTGCCCCTGCCAACTTTAAAGACATCAAAAATGGCCAAGTTCAATTGGTGCACACAGAGCAAGACGCTCAACAGGGAAACCTACACAACCCACACATTTCTAAAACCTTGAGACCCGGGACAGTCCAGGGAGGTATGGCTTGCGTGAATCCCAAATGTTCCCCTACCCATAATCCCCTGCAAACCTCAAATGTTGCTGAAGAAATCAAATTTTTCTCAACTTTTTGTGTGGGAAAGTTTTAGCATCACCGGACTTACACAAATTTCCTACCACCCAGCATTTCCCCAGGTCTTCTGATAAAAATGGTACCTCACTTGTGTGGGTGGGTCAAGTACCCGTGACAGGCAAGGGCCCAAAACGTATTGTAGAGACTTCAAAAATACCTATCATAAAACTACCTAGTTTTGCAGGGGGGCACCTGGATTTTTGGCCTCAGGCTCAGCAGCCATCTAGGGAATCCTACCAAACCCACACATTTCTGAAAACTAGACATCCTGGGAAGTCGAGTGAGGTATGGCTTGCGTGGATACCCCAACGTTTCCTTACCTAGAATCCCCTGCAAACCTCAAATTTAGCTGAAAAAAATTACTTTTTCCATACATTTTTGTGTGGGATCACCGTGCCCGCACAAAAGTCCTACCACCCACCGTTCCCCTTATTCTCCCGATTAAAATGATACCTCACTTGCGTGGGTGGGCCAAAGGCCTGTGCATGGGAAAAGCCAAAAACATAGGGATTAAAGGTATAGCACCGCAAATTCTAAGCGCTACAATTTTAAAAAATATGTTTTTAGCTGATTCTGCATTGGACATGTCATGAGTGATGTAATATGTGAGGTCAAGCAGTGCATTACGGGGGCGCAAGTTATAGTTATCTCCGGCAACTATATCAGCTGCATTTCTCTGGTATTGTATGAGTGAAATGTCAGCCTAACTATAACGTCCCTGTAACCTTTGTTTTTTTGTGAATATATATATATATATATATATATATATATATATATACACACACATACTAAAAGTAGATAAGACATACACATGTATATTGATTTATGAAATGTGACAGTCTTGTCAGTGTAATTATTGGCACTGATGTACCGATTTCTGAGTCTCCCGACACGGCTTCTGGCTGCAGGTTGCTCTCAATCATTTCCTCCATGGGGGTTGGAGCTGCTTCGGCAGATGGTTCACATCCGACACCACTGACCTATGTATTCTTGGTTACATTTTTTTCTTTTGTATGTGACCTAAGGTCATACCACTCTTTCTTATTTCCTCAGTGCTATGCTTTGGTACCCCCACAGCACTCATCCTTTCATGAACTTTTCTTTTTAGTGGTCACAGGTAGAAATATGGAACTTTTTCCAAACAGTTTTTTTATTCGATATACACTCTCCTCCACCAAAATCTCAAATTCTGCATCAGAGAACTTTTGCTTTCTTTTTCTTGGTTCATCTGCTTTTAGTAAATCATGGCTTCGTATGATGGCATTGGATAGGAAATTAATAAATGCTTCCCCTCAAATTGATTTCTCCTTTTCAGCGCTTTTTAGCTTGAAATAGGTCAAAGAAGTTATATTTCCTGTTTATCCGCTGGTTGTTATTTCATCACATGCAGCAAAATAATAATTTATAAATTACGATTTGATTTTCTCAGTTTGCGACTTCCAATTTGCAAAATTTTGACTATGTAGAAAGCTCATTTAGCCATTTAATAAAAACAGACTGCGATATTCAAGAAATGCTATATGGAGATATGAATGCGTCATACATATGAAAGAGTGCTTTTTTATTTTTTATTTTTCGTAATTTTTTATTAAAGAGTGATTTTCTAATTGCAATTCCTTAATATTCACAATCAAGATGTCAAGCGATACAGAGACTGCAATAAAATAAAGATCTAGCAGTTATCATTTCTGTTTTTTTAGCTAGTGGGCTTAATCGAAGTTCATACATGAACTCAACTGACAGGCTGCCACCTAAGAGATTTTGGGGCATATCAGCAAGGGCCGGCGATAATTATCGCTCAGCGCTCTTAGCATGAGGATAATTATCGCCGGCCAACTCTGAATTTTATCGCGGAGATAGCGTGCTATTAGCAACGCTTATCTCCAAAGCGATAAAATTCAGAGCGCTAACAGCCAAAAGGGAGATTATCGCTGGAAATCCAGCAATAATCACACAAGCTTTGGCGATAGCTTGCTGATAGGGCCTCACATACTTAGCCATTATATCCACCTTCCATAGGATATCATGGCTAAGTCAGTTTCAAAGCAGGCATAAGGAAAGTAGCGATAACAGAGGTTATCGCTACTTTTCTTGTCGCTATGCTGCTTTGAGTGAGGCTGGATAATAGGAGAAATGTCGCTTAGTGACATTTCTCCCGTTATCCTGGGGAGGAACGCCCACTTTGCATCTCATTCGAGATGTAAAGATGGGCGTTCAGGGAAATTGCGATCAGGCAAGGTTTTACGCAATAGCGTGACCTTCCTGATAAGGCGATAAAATTATCGCCGCGGACGCAAAAGAGGCGATCATTTTTTATCACCTGCTTGTTGAAATGCCCCTAAGGTCGAAAAGAGCAATTACGCGTGATCAGAAGAATATAAGCAGGAAAACGTAGGTCAAGGGGCAAGAAGTCAGACCTTTATGAATAACCTGACATTTCGCTCCACAGTTCATCTGGCTGTTTGCTGACGTGCGTGATACACGGCGACCGAAAAGGCGGGCCGGCTGGAGGGAGCGAGATCTGAGCTGAATACATTTCCCGGCTACAATGAGACACTGAAATCATGTATTCCGCATCTACTACATCCTGCTGTCAGTCTATTTCCACGGCATGCCCAGGAATGCTTTACCCAGGGTAAATGGAGGAACATGGCGCTGGAAAAAACCTGAACGCGAAACTGAGGTGAAAACGTGCTGCGCGTCAAAAATAGGAAGGAATGGCGCGAAATGAATAATTACTTCCCTGCAAGGGACACCTTGTTCACAGTTCAAACAATCTTCAAACTTGAAACAAAGGAGATTAGTAAATGTATATCACCAGTCAAGAGGTATGTGTACGTTATTTCCTCCTAAGCCTTCGTGACGTTGGCAATCTCCCCAAGTGTATGAATACTTTAAGCGCCAGGAAATTAAATCAGAACGTGGCCGGAAGGCTGGAATGATAAAAGAAGGACGTTATATAACGCGATAGTTGCCCAGTGCATCAGTAAGTAGCAGCCGCCGAGAATATGCTGAAGCTGTGAATGTTTTTATCACAAGCTTCTCTTGTTCGAGGTTGATGTTGGGCTCGCAGAGCTCCAATTCACCAGAAGCTCAGTCAGTTAAACTTCTGGATTGGATGAAGAACATGGCAAGTCATTCATGACTCTACACAGCACCGGTTCTTAACCTTTTGACTTCTGTTTGCCCCACTGAATCACAGCTGGAAGCCAGGGACCCCCAAGCCTTATACCTCAACCACAATTCCCAAAAACACACAAACACGTACACACTATATAAACTCAGCACCAGTGCTTTAAATGGGCCGGTACTCTCCGGTACTGAGTACCGGCACTTTTTTATTTTGAGAGGAAGAGTACCTGCACTTCTCAAGAGGGATGTAATACTTTTAATTGGAGAGTACTGGCACTTCTTAGAAACAAGAAGTTACTCTGATACAGAGTACCTGCACTTCTATTTTTTCCATTTCGAGCACTGCTCAGCACTTCTACTTTCCTCTGCAACTGCATGTTGAAATATAAGATTGTGTACTCACTGGTGCAAGACTCAGACAGCATTGAATCAATATGTAATCATGTGAAATCAGAGTTCTCAACACTTAGGACAAAAGTAGTTACTGTAGTGACATTGACCTTGGATTGACTTAGGGCAGCAGCGGACCTTGGTATGGACAGAACTGGAGGCCATGCAGGACTATGTGTCCAAAAATGACAAAAACATTGCAGAAAAGCTAGAAGAATAGGTGATCATTATGGCAGAGTACATGCTGCCTACTGGGAAGCAGTACCATGAGTAGGGAAGTATTTAAACTCTACTGAAAAGTGTAGGCATGCTGGTATCTAACACAAAAAGTGTAGATGCTAGTCATATTCAAGTGCCTCAGGTGATTGCTAGTTCAGGTCGAAGCATATGTGAATGCAAAGAAAGGCAATACAGTAAGATTCAAGTGTTACTGTTACTTGATGAAATTGTTATCTCTATAGAAGGAACTATCTTGACAGGGTTATTAGCACAAAATGCTCATGACCATTGACAGAAAATAATGGTTAGAGGTCCTATGAGTCTGCATGCCTGCTGAATAGATGCTCCCTAGGGGTCCACAGACAACAGGGTCAGACTGGTCATTAGAGCAACCGGTCAGTGCCAGAAGGGCTGGTCTGACAGGACTGTATGTGGGCCAGTTTTTTGTCACGTTATAGGCCTGTTTCATGGTCTGGTGGGACTATTTTTACTGTTGATTTTACTGATATTACCACAAACATTGCCTGCAGAAAGCACAAATGCATGTGGTCCCCCATGCATTGCAATCCAACTATACAGTGTCTCTTTACCAGTTGAAAACGGTCAATTTGCAAATATGGACCACTTTTACAGCTATCTGATCCACTAATGGGGCCACTTTTCAGCCTATTTTCAGGCCTATTTTCAGCCCCAGTCCATCCCTTCCCAGGTTAAAATCTGCTGCTCTGCAGCACATCTCACTTTTGTCTGCTAAGTATTAATTCACCTTCATACTTTCATCTCTGTGGAGTATCCAATGGAGCTCTATATCTCATCTCTTACAGCTATTTGACGGAGCTCCACACCTTGTCTCTGAGGACAATTAAATGAAGTCCCACATGTTGCTTCTTATGACTATCTGACGGAGCTTCACACTTGCCTCTGAGAATTATTCGATGAAGCGCCACATCTGTTGTATAGCGTCTGTTGGGAAACGCTTTGACTAAATAGGAGTGCAAATGCAGTACTTAGAGATCCAGAAATCTGTTCCATCGTTTTTGGACAATTCATCTCCAAATACATCAGGAGAACACCAACCCTGCTACAATTTAGGAAAGAAACACCGCTTTAAAGAACCCTATGACATGAGGCGAAAACAGGCCACTTCCTCTCAAAGAACCCATCTACTCCTCCAATTACTATGTGAGTGTTTCTTTACCTTTAACCCTGTACCCCACTATACTGTTTTCAGCAAGGTTTTCACTAAACAAATATCATATATATTGATACATGCATACAGCATCTGTCCACTGGTGATTGCACGTCTTTCTGTTGCTTGAACTGAATTATTTTGTTAAGTAAGAACTCAGATTAATCAGTATACAGTGACTCTCATGAAGTGATGGCCCTGCCAATCCCTGTAAAATGCAGAGAGTGGCTTATCATCTGCAGTGTGAGAACCCAGTCGCCAGGACTAAAGAATCAGTAATATTATCTTATTGGTTCATAAGGCGTTGGGCCAAGCAGTGATCAGTCAGGCCACTGGAGCTCCTCCTGCTGGAGCAGCTGGGGACCATGTCACACTCCTATCAGTACAAATAAAACCTAAACAAAGTATGAAAAAAATGTAAAATACTTGAATGTCAAGTGGAGATAGATGTAAATGCAAGAAAAGTTAGCGATTTCAGGCTCTACAAGAACACAATCCTTAAAATACTACAAATAGTAACTAGAGATTCAGCCACAAAAAATATGCAGACATGGACAACCTTTCAGAACAGCACGTAGGAAGAATCAAAAGTGTTGTATTTGCTTCTTTATTCCTCTTACATTTCCTGAAAGCATAGCTAAAGCATGGGCACCTTGGATCCTATCACATTCTTACTATATGTTTTGTGGTCATACACTTTCCTGGTGGATTTCCATCAGTGATTTGTGCCAGGGGTACTACTGCTTTCAATGTAGCACAGAACTCAACTGTGTTGGAATCAGCTGGAGTTATAGGCAATGGACATGCAGCTTGGTCACCATTGTTTCTTAGCAAATGCCTTTTCACAACATTTCATTGCTTGCTTAATCAAATATCTTCATACCACTTACCACAAAGGAGGCAGTTGCCTCGTCTAATGTTTATCTCCAATGTGCCCCAGACCACCATTTGAAAGTCATAGGATAGATTTACACAGGGTTGGTGTTGAGGCAAAGTCACACAGAGTGACACAAGCTGTGAAAAACTCTTGCGACGGTAATTACTTTTCAAATATTAAGTAACAACAAGAGCACCCAGAAAGGTCAGCTAGGGACCTTGGGAATTAGGTAATTCTAAACAACAGATGTCCCTAGTCATAGGAAGAATAAAGTTAGTGGTAAATAAGGACCCAATCAGTACTTATAATGAGGAAGACTTGTCCAGCCGGACAGAGGTCATGAATTTTACTGATATACAAAAATAACCAAGATTCATCAAGTGGGACACAAGCCTGCGTCCAGTACATACATTAGGTCAAAGAGAGAAGGAGGTTCAGGCATAAAAACATAGTTTGCTTATAGGTATCATAGATAATTGAGAAACAAACATTTTAAACAACACCCTTATGTGTCAAAATCACGGTTTTTAAACATATCGGGTATTTGTGAGTGTCGACGGCGTTGCGATCCTACTGAACAAATGCAAGGATCATCATCAGGACAAAGGACAATAATGCCTGTACGGTACAACCTGAATAACCTTAAAGAGAAGTGGAAGGAAGAGGGAGAAGGTATTTAAGAACATTATGGACTCGGGGGAGCCATGACTTAAATTGGTGACAACAAGAGAACCACAGAGAACCAAACATCACCATTTGTACCATGTGCTCGTAATGATACTCAGGTGGAAGGAGGAGCATACACATGAGCACAACACATTATGACTTCAAATGAGAGGTGAGGCAAAAAGGAGTGAATTAGCACTCGGATTAATGTGGAAATAATGCAAGTTGCTGGAGTCTGATAACATTTGAGAGTAAAAAAGCAACAAGAGATAGAAAAAGTTGTCAGGCAGGCGTGCAGTCACTGATCATCCAAGGCGTGTGCATTCGAGTACATGCTGTATTGGTTACGGTACCGGGTGACAGTTGCCTAAAATTTGTGATCGTGATAACCTTAGAGCGAAAACGCTACGGTGAACGGGATAAGAGGTGAGACGGATTGCAAAGTGAAACGGAATATTAAGTGAGGATCGAAAGCTTACTGCAGCTGCGGTTAATTCAGAGACGAGTTCTGGAATAAGAGAGGGGGACGGATTAGTGGAGGGAATCAAGGTGGTCGGAATCTATGTGCTATCCGTGAGGAATAAAAACTTACTTGAAATTAAAAAGAAAAGACGTAGCCGCTGGGCTAGGGTAATGTAATAAGTTCTTCGTCTTGGCTCAAGGGTCAAGGAACCGCGGACCTAGGATGAGGTTCCTACGGAATAGGCCGAAGGAGGACAGGGTCAAAAATTAGTTACTGGTAGTGAGGAGGGTGGGCAAGCATGTGTGAGCAGGCAGAGCACTTACCGGAGTGAATACGATAATGAACCGACGATGCGGGAGCAGGATTCCGATAATACGGCTGCTAACGGGAACCTGGGAGCATGCGTGTTTTAACCGCGTGGTAGTGGGCCGGGCTACGGCTGATTCAAGGATAGAGTGAAAGGACTCTAATAGAATAGCAAACAGGCGGTCATCTTGAGATGGTGAGTGATGATTTAAAGGAGGTTAGCCAGCGTATAAGGAAAGGGTAAAAGAATTAAAATTACAGAATTGTAGTGAGCACGTAGTACAAAAACAAAGGTGGACAGTATCCCAGTGGGACAAAAAGAGAGAGCACATGAGTACATAACAAGTACATAATGGTGGATAGATCGAATGATCTACCGTTCCAGGATTTCAAGGAAAAAAGTACTTCGGAATCAAATGATGGTAGTCCAATCCTCAAGTCGATTCAGCCCCGTGTTCAGGCTATCAGCTTTAAGGATCCATTTCAGCTCTTCTTTACTTAGAATTTTAGTAATGTCACCGCCCCTCGGTGGTAGCTTAACGACAGAAATCACAGTCCAGCGTAGTTGGTCTTCAGAGTGGTTCATTTCAAGAAAATGTTCAACCAAGGGTGCAGTGACGATTTTGCAGCGAATTCTGCTCCTATGTTGTGAGATACGCAAGCGGATCTTTTGCGTGGTTTGACCGACATAAATTTTGTCGCACGGACAAAAAATAGCATAAATTACATTGGTAGAGTTACAGTTGGTAAACAGTTTTAATTCGTTTCTAATGTCACCAAAAACAAATATTTTACATTCAATAGTCAATGAACATACAGCACAATTGACACATTTAGCGTGACCAGTTAATGGAGGAAGTGACCAGAGTTCATTCAGAGTGTTCATATTGGCAGTTACGGGAAGAGCTGCACAGACCAAGTGGTCTTTAATGTTTTTGTTCTTCTTGAATGCAAACAAAGGTCGATCGAGACCGAGATTACCTGCATTCAAGATTGGCCAATTTCGTAGAATAGTTTTACGTATAGCACTCGAGATTGTGGAGAATGTTGTGACACAGACTAGTCGTAAGGTACGCTGGGAAGAGCGCACGGCGCGGCGATTCAAGATGGCCGCCGGGTGTGGAGCTCCATTACAACGAAGCCGATTCGAGCGTGAAGGCAGCTCGTCATTGCAACGAAGCTTCGCTTCCAGGATGGATTCTGACATGGGAAACCTCAGAGACTGTTTTGGCAAGTTTTTTTGATAGAAATGCGGTCTTTTTATCATTTTATTTGCACATTTTCTGCTTCCCTCAGTTGGCGGCCGCCATTTTGTTTTTTCTGCAGCATTTTTCTTCTACCTTTTTGCTGTCACTGAGTCCTTTGGCCAGCTCCCTGTTGTTCTCCAGCGGCATTACTGTGGTGGCTGCGTTTGTTCACATCATGCCATCCTTCTGCTCCAGTTTTTGTTAGTGGTTGGTCTCCTTTACTGCCTTTGTGGATTCCTCAGACTGTATTTTCCGGCAACTAATGTAGGGGGAGTCAGGTTTGCATACCTCAAGCGATGTCCCCAGCCTAATTCAATATTACGACACGCCCCCATATTACTGGGTCAATTTTGGCTGCTGGTGTTGCTGGTACCTTTTTTCTTTTGCCGCTTTCTTCGCTCTTCTCCTCAGTTGTGTCTCCAGCGTCCCAGTATCCTTCGCTGTGCTGTATCTTGGAACTGTCATCCTTGGCTATTTTTTTCTTTTTTTCTTTTTTTTTTTTTTTGGTGCCACGCCTCCTCTTACTACTGACTCATCAACATCATTGCTGTTCTGCCTGCATTCCCCCATTTGTTATTCTGTGTCATATTTTGCTGTGACACCATCAATATGGAGGCCGCACATTCAACTAAACCTCATGGAGGTTCCACTGGGGGAAGGAAGGACTCAAATAGTCCTTCTGTCAAGCGTACCAAAAAAGACCCGCCTTCCCCAAATAAGTCTCCGCTGCCTCTCACTCTTGAGGACATCATGGAAGAGTTGCGCCTTATCCGTCCTTTTATGACGGACACTGTTGCCACACTTCAGAGGTTAGATGATAAATGGTCTAGTTTGGATACGAGACTTTCTGAAGTGGAGTAGAGGATCAGTGACGCACAGGATGTTGTTGCTAAAGTTGACACTCTCACCAAAGAGGTTGGCCAGCTCAAGAAAGTTGCGGAGGATTTGGAAAATCGCAATAGGCGCAACAACCTGCGCATTTATGGTATTCCGGAAGGTTCGGAGGGGTCGGATATGATCCAATTCTTAACGTCTCAAGTTCTTCAAATTGTTGGCCTCCCGAAATCCTCAGACTTTAACATACAACGTGCTCATCGTTTGGGGCCTAGGAATACATCTTCTGCGTCCAAACCTCGAGGAATTATAGCATATTTCCTCCTCCACTCGGATCTTATGTCGATTCTCCAGGCTGCTAAGCAACATAAGCAAATGATTTGGTCTGGGCACAAGGTCTTTTTTACTCAGGACGTTTCTAATCCTACGGCTTCCCGTCAAAAGGAATTTTTGGACCTCAGACCTGCATTGAGATCTATGAATGCACGCTACGGATTAATTCACCTTTGTTTTTTCAAAATGACCAATAAGGAGAGAACTTTTAGTTTTGAGGATCCTGCTGATTTGCGGAAGTTTATTCATACTCACAAGGGAGAACTTATGGAATTGAGCAAACCCTAGTTGTCTTTCTTTTTTTAAGTATATGACTACTGTGTCTTGTTCTGAAAATATTCTGGTATATGTCATATAATTCTTGTGCTTCTTTTGCTCACTCCTTGATTTTTCTTTTGTTTTGCAGGATTTCCCCATGTGGTGTTATTGTCAAGGTCACCCTTTGTTCTATCCTGCTGTATACACTGTTTACCCCTTTCTGTTGCTGTTTTTCTCCCTAGATGTTTGGTAAGTTCCTTCACTTGTCCTATTTGATTGATATAAGTTCTAGTTTTCTATTTTATAGTCTTTCGTCTTTCATTTTTCTATCTTTGTGGTAGTCTGTTCTCTTATATGCTCCTCTTAGTGCGGCTGTCTTGTTCTTCGTCGCCCCCCTCTCACAGTAATGTTTTTCGTTCAATTGTTTTCTATGGCTAAAGTCTATTGGCTTTCCGCCACCCTCCTCTGGATGCCTTCTGGGGGTTCCTGTACCCCTGCACCCTCCTTTATATTTTTTCCTTTTTCCTCTTCGCTTCTTCCCCCTTTTTGCTGCTTGTCCTCCCTTTCCTCACTCCTTTTTATCCCTGTCATCTCTATTTTTTTGGCAACATCTTCACCATCTGATACACTTCACATTTTATTTTTTTCTATTTCCGATCATGATACTTCTTTGTTTTTTTTTTCTTTTATATCTTTATCACCTTATCTGTGGTGGTTACCTGCTTTAACTTCTCTGTCTCCTACTATCTATTCAGTGTCATATCCTTTCAGCTTCTATTTTCAGCTTGCTTTTCATTCTCTACTCTGTCTTAAATTCCATACTCCTTTCTGCTTATCTTTACTTTATTTCCAGAAATGAATGGTCTTCGTGTTATTTCTTGGAATGTTAAAGGTGTTCGCAACCCTGTCAAAAAACAACGTGTCTTATCTCATTTAGCAAGGTTGAAATGTCATGTTGCACTGTTACAAGAAACCCACCTTAACTCTCAAGATTTGTCTTCACTGCGTAGACATTGGGTTGGGGAGGCGTTCTGTTCTCCAGCAGTAAATAGTAAAAATGGTGTTCTTATTTTGTTTCATAAGTCATTAACAGTTCAGTTGCATAATGAACTCCATGATGCTTGTGGTAGGTGGCTATTTTTAGATGTTACTGTTAATAATTTACAATTTTCCTTCTGCAATGTTTATGGCCCTAACGGTGTAGATTTATCCTTTTGGAGGGATTTTTCTAAGCTTCTTTCCTCTCATGCAAGTGATAGTTTGATTGTGGGTGGGGACTGTAACCAACTCATGGACCCCTTTTTAGACCGTAAATCACGCACCAGATATGTCCCCAATAAGATGCAAAAGTCCTTTTCTAATGCCATCTCCTCTAGGGGTCTTATAGACTCATGGAGACTTTCTCATCCCGACACTTTAGAATTTTCCTTTTTTTCTCCAGTGCATTCTTCACATTCCCGTATAGATTATATTTTTCTCACACAGCAATCACTCCAATTTATGACCAACTCAGAAATAGGCTCAATTCTTATATCTGACCATGCTCCGGTTATTACTGACATGGACTTTCCCTCAACTACCCCCACCTCCAGGCGTTGGCGCTTCAATAATTCGCTCCTCCTAGATTAACAGTTTGTTGAGCAATTTACATTCTTTGCAAAGGATTTTTTTATAAATAATCTCCATTCTACTTCTCAATTTCACTCTATTTGGGATGCCTTCAAGGCTACTGCTAGAGGTTTTATTATTGCTTTTGTTTCACGGAAAAGGAAAACAGCTCTATCAAAGTCGGCTCAAATTCTTAAGCAAATCAAAGACCTAGAGCATCTCTACTAATTCCTCAGAATCACTCTCTTCCCTCATCAAAGCAAAAATGCAATACAACAAACACTCTTGGGACTCTGCGTGTAATAATCTTCTCAATTTTCACTCCAAAATGTATGGAGGGCGCAATAAGGCTGGCAAGTCTCTCGCTACTTACCTTAAAATTAAAAAGCAAAAATCTAAAATAATAACTATTACTGACTCACATGGGACTCCTCAGTATACTGACGATAAATTTCTCAATTGTTTTGTTCAATATTATTCCTCACTTTATACACCCGAAACCGTTCCCTCGCCTTCTCAAATTGACTCCTTCTTTCAGTCTCTCCCTAGGTCCTCGGACAGTTTTGTGGATCTCTCCTCCCTTGACGTTCCTTTCTCAGAGAAAGAACTACTTAATGCTATTACTCTTCTTCCCAAAGATAAAACTCCGGGCCCAGATGGTTTTACGGTTCGTTTCTTTCTCCACTTTAAGGATATCCTGTTACCACATTTATTATTTTTGATTAACTCCTTTGTTGCTCAGGGAGAGTCCCAAGGTTCTTTCACACAGGCTATGTTATGCTTAATCCCTAAAAAAGATAAAGACCCCTCCCTTTACCAAAATTATCGACCTATTTCTTTAATTAACACTGACTGTAAAATGTATGCTAAAGTTCTGGCCTCTCGTATTAATAAAGTTATTTCTGACCTCACCAACATTTATCAATCCGGGTTTGTTAAAGGTAGATCCATTACTGACAATTCGAGAACTTTTCTTAACATTATTCACTTGGCCTCAAAGATGGATTCCCCAATCGCTGCCATTACATTAGATGCTGAGAAAGCGTTCAATAGAGTTTGCTGGGATTTTATGTTTGGTGCTTTGAGGTGTCATGGCTTTAGTCCTCCCATCATTCATTATGTCAAATTGTTATATTCTGCTCCCTCTACTTCTATTTGGGTTAACGGGTCTCAATCCCCTTATTTCTCTCTGCATAGAGGCACCAGACAAGATTGTCCTCTCTCTCCTCTTCTTTTTATTCTTGCGTTAGAACCCTTTTTGGAAAAAATTTGACGCTCATCATCGTATACTGGTTTCATATTTCAGAACATTGATATTAAGTTTACGGCCTACGCAGATGATATTTTGCTTTATATTTCTAACCCATCCACTTCTTTACCTTCACTCTTTTCTTTGTTACAAGAATATTCTTTGGTTTCTGGATATAAACTCAATATAGATAAATCTGAAGTTCTACCACTTAACAAATTTTGCCTTCCCCATATGTTTCAGGGTTCAGGCTTTGCATGGAACTCTGGTAATATTAAATGTTTAGGAATTCTTTATGCTAACACCATTAGAGAAACTGTTAAGCTTAATCAGAAGGATATAGTTCAAAAGCTCTCTTCCCTTATAGAAAGCTGGTCCCCCCTTTTCTTATCCTGGTGGGGGAGGCTAGCCACTATTGAAATGATGCTTCTTCCTATTGTCAATTTTTACCTTTCAATGCTTCCAATCTCCCTTCCACTTTATTTTTTTAAAACAATCAACCACATTTTTATAACATTTTTATGGAATAAACGTAAGGCGCGGATTTCTCTCTCCCGTCTTCAACAACCCAAAGATTTGGGTGGAGTTAACTTACCCAACCTCATTCGATTTCATTCGGCCTTTACTTTGAAACAAATCTGGCCTTTTCTATCTGATTTGTCTGACCCTCCACTAACAGCCTGGAGTGCTATTGAACTTGCGCAGCTTTCGCCCTTCTCATTTGTTACGGCTGCCCGACTAACTCATCCTCCGCAACGTTTTCTCACTCCTATCTTCAGGCACTCTAAAGCACTTGCCCTTTCTGTTTTTCGTTCTTCCCTTTCGCAGTTGGAGTTTCATTCCTCAATCCCAATTTGGTATAACAAATCTGTAAAGATCAATCACAGAGCACTCTTTTGGAAAGAGTGGATCGATAAAGGCATTATTACTCTCGATTCCTTACTTAGCAATAATACCCTGCGCGACTTCTCTGACATTCGTGTTTCCTTTCAACTTTCCAATGCTCACTCTTCTCAGTATCCCTTGCTTAAAAAATCTTTAGATCTCTTTATCTCTCATGGTGCTTCCCTCTCTACTATTGACTCAACCACTTTCCCTTTGCCAGATTTCTCTATTCCTCTTAAAGCTGCTGCTATCTACAAACTACTTTCCCGTTCTCCTGTCGAAAGAACCAAGTCTAAACTTGAACTTTCCTGGGAAACGGATCTAGCTCAAGAGTTTCCCCTTCAGGTTTGGAATTCCTTGTGGTCGAAATTGCACACTGCTTCACGTTCTGCTAGCACCACACAGACTCTGTACTTTTTTTACAATAAACTTTTTTTTATCCCTTCTGATTTATATAGTTTCAAATTAGTTGACTCTAAAAAATGTTGGTCTTGCCCCTATGACAATAGTGGTTTTTTACATATGTTTTTTCACTGCCCGTTGGTTAAATCCCTTTGGTCCCGTATTTGGTGTAAATTAAACGAAATCTTAGCCACTGACCACACTTTTGAGATTGTTCATATCTTTCTGGGTGGTATGGCTCCTATATGGAATGTTTCTGGTAACGTACGTAAATTTATAGATTTGTATATAGCCATTTCTCTACAGATAATTACGACCAATTGGAAAGATACTTCAAAGATCTCTTACAATGCATGGTGGAACCTATTATGCCACCACCATCGACTGGATCGTGCTTTTGCCACCACTGTACCTCTTTTGATCAAAAAAGATTTGTTATGGTTGCCGTTAACTTACTTTCTCTCGCAAACTGCCCCTTGAATAGCTTGTTTTTACTTCTCTTTTTGGTCATGTTTAACATACAGCTTCATTTATTTTATATATGCATTTATTAGCTTACGGTAATTACGTGATGCTTACCCTGTATTATGTTTGCATTTCCCCCTCCCTTCCCCTTCTTTCTCTTTTCCTCTCCTCTTCCCTGCCCATTACTCAAAATCTTTAAAAATGATTTTCCTCTAAGTATATTCCCTATTTCTCTATTGGCTTTTGTTAATATTGTATGATTTCAATTTTACTCTATTGTTCTATCACATTGCCTTTGATTTTCTCTGTAATGATGTTTTACTTGGCTTATGATATTTAATAAAGCTTTCTAAACTCAAAAAAGATAAGGGTACGCTCGTTCTTGGGTAAATGATTTTATATCCCTTTTGACTTTATTGGATTTCTTGTTTTGTTCCAGCCGATGGAATTCCTCAGATGTTTTTTCAACTTTTTCCAGAAGTCTCTTGGCGTCAGGAATTGTATTGTTATCTTTAATGTTTTTCTCTATGTCATTGATAATTTTGGTTAACTCTTTGAGTTCCTCAGAGGCAGTGTCTATTCCGAGTACAAGCCAGTGCCTTGAGCAGGTGGTACCAATATAACTAAAATTATTGATATATTTTGGATTGGCAGTGAAGACACCAGGAATGTTCCTCACTATTAGGCCTTGTGGGATTGTGTTAGATTTAAGATACTTAGTTAACATACGTATCATTAATTCCAAACGGATGAATTGCTTGTTTTGTTTTTCTAGCTCTACGAAGTAATCAGTCGTATGACTACTAACACCAGGGGTCTCATCTAAGCTAGAGAAGAGCGAGGGACCTTCTAGGATTTTCTTGATATAATCGTCCGAATAAAGTGGTGTGTTGTCAGACATGTCAGGAGCGTAAGAGTTGAGGGGTTAAGAGGGGGGTATGAAAAGGACAAAAAGGGAAAGGACCCACTTTGAAGAGGGGTAATAGGACATGGCCCTTGCAATCAGGCGATTGCGCTAATTATATTAAGTAACAACAAGAGCACCCAGAAAGGTCAGCTAGGGACCTTGGGAATTAGGTAATTCTAAACAACAGATGTCCCTAGTCATAGGAAGAATAAAGTTAGTGGTAAATAAGGACCCAATCAGTACTTATAATGAGGAAGGCTTGTCCAGCCGGACAGAGGTCATGAATTTTACTGATATACAAAAATAACCAAAATTTAAGAAGATTCATCAAGTGGGACACAAGCCTGCGTCCAGTAGATACATTAGGTCAAAGAGAGAAGGAGGTTCAGGCATAAAAACATAGTTTGCTTATAGGTATCATAGATAATTGAGAAACAAACATTTTAAACAACACCCTTATGTGTCAAAATCACGGTTTTTAAACATATCGGGTATTTGTGAGTGTCGACGGCGTTTCGATCCTACTGAACAAATGCAAGGATCACCATCAGGACAAAGGACAATAATGCCTGTACGGTACAACCTGAATAACCTTAAAGAGAAGTGGAAGGAAGAGGGAGAAGGTATTTAAGAACATTATGGACTCGGGGGAGCCATGACTTAAATTGGTGACAACAAGAGAACCACAGAGAACCAAACATCACCATTTGTACCATGTGCTCGTAATGATACTCAGGTGGAAGGAGGAGCATAGACATGAGCACAACACATTATGACTTCAAATGAGAGGTGAGGCAAAAAGGAGTGAAATTAGCACTCGGATTAATGTGGAAATAATGCAAGTTGCTGGAGTCTGATAACATTTGAGAGTAAAAAAGCAACAAGAGATAGAAAAAGTTGTCAGGCAGGCGTGCAGTCACTGATCAGCCAAGGCGTGTGCATTCGAGTACATGCTGTATTGGTTACGGTACCGGGTGACAGTTGCCTAAAATTTGTGATCGTGATAACCTTAGAGCGAAAACGCTACGGTGAACGGGATAAGAGGTGAGACGGATTGCAAAGTGAAACGGAATATTAAGTGAGGATCGAAAGCTTACCGCAGCCGCGGTTAATTCAGAGACGAGTTCTGGAATAAGAGAGGGGGACAGATTAGTGGAGGGAATCAAGGTGGTCGGAATCTATGTGCTATCCGTGAGGAATAAAAACTTACTTGAAATTAAAAAGAAAAGACGTAGCCGCTGGGCTAGGGTAATGTAATAAGTTCTTCGTCTTGGCTCAAGAGAAGAAGGTGTGCCATGCGCCCAACAAAGGAAAGAGAGGGAGAGAGCGAGGGAGAGAGACGGAGTGAGATTGCACAAGCAGCACAAGGCCCCTCGGGCATCTGCCTCCACATGCCAACATGTTTGTGTGTGAATTTCCATCCGTACACCATGAGGCCAAGGCCATGTCCCAATCTCAGTGCCAAAGCCACATCACATTCCCAAAACGCAAGTAGTAGTCAGCAAACATCAAGGATGAAAGCTCCATTGTTCCAATATAGAAGGCGGGAGAACACCTGCACCTCTGACCTTGGTCCAGAACACGCCTGGAACACCCTGAGAGAGATGCCATGGCAGATGGGTACGACTCCCACACCACGCATTCCCAAAATGAACTATCTGACTCATCCACACCCCACACACAGAAGCCCCTGCCTGTGGTACCCCCACATGGCATGCCCTTGACACTCATGGAAACAGCAACCCACTCTCCCCAACTTTGCACACACAACCCAATCATTGTTCAGAGCTGTGGCATATCCTCCACACAACTGCCGCAGTTGAGAAGAGCGCCCATTCCACGAGACGCACCAACGCAATGGCAGGCCATACCGGGCACATGCACAACCCCCGTCACGTGGAACTGTACCGTGCACATATGCTGCATTTACTGGGTGCAGTGCCACTGGCAGTACTGCGGATCAGTTACCGGCTTAGCTACTGCATTGCCTACGTCACATGCCTCCAACCCTGGTCCACTGCCGAACATGCACATTCGAGTGTCCCACGGATGTCTGCCTATCCAACACAACTGTTGATTAATTGGACTACGACTTCTGTCTGCGCCCCCTGTTGGATCACGAAAAGGAGTGTGACCGAGGCAGCCGTGCATTGGATGCCTTGACATATTGCAGATGTATTGGTAGTTGTGCATGGGAGATTGCACAATTCCTCGTGTGCAGTGACCACATCGAGGCGCTCCCCTATTGGGCTTTGTTGCGGGTTGGTGAAACGGCGTGGGCTGAGCACACCTGCTCGGACCACTTAATGGATTGGCTCACCCTGGGGTTCCTTGTACTATTGGAACACATTGCACATGAAGCTGCATGGGCATTCATGGATGAGTAACTAGGTTCCTGCAGCCACATCCGATTGGCACCCAAAGCACATGTGTCAACAACTTGTTGCATTGTGGGGATAGCTCACACATCCCACCACAACAGAGGATACGTCTGCCTTCGTCCACGCTCTGGATGCATGTGCATGGAACAACGTGTGTGTACACACACCTGTTCAAGGTGCTGCAGGTCCATGCCCGGTGCAACACAGCATCGTTTGGCAACTTTGCCAATTCGGACACACTGCTGGGGAAGGGCACACACATGGCAATGTAGCACGACATGTGAACCTGTCGGACCCTCACACCTGATCACTGTCACAAGAGCAGACAATCTGTGCACTCCAGAGGCAGAGCACTATGCAGATCCCATGGGCAGTGAGTCGTGCCCCCTCACACGGGGAAATGGACAGACGCCAAACAGCACATGTCTCATCCAGCAAGGCAAGGTGGGCTGAGAGCGTTGCCATCCGTGATGAATGTTGCCCATTTTAGCCCCAACATTTTCTGAACTTCGACATGTACCCATGATGCGTGTGTCTTCAGCATGTCCCTGCCTGTTGTGGTCCTTGCCTCATCCGTACTGATATGCACATGCCAATAAAATCTATGCAACTCCACTGGTCATTGTGGTTGTGCAGTGTGCTAGGCATACTTGTGCATGTGTGCCATTGTGCCCATATCCCCCGTCCCCCCGTCCCTGTTCGTTACTCACCCCGTTGCTGTTGGATCAGGTCGTATCATGCTGTGTCCTGGCCCCCACTCCTGCCACCGTCTCCTCACTTCTGACTGTTGCCACCATTTGCTCCAGCTGATCCAGCTCCTCCTGTGTCACGAGGCCCACCTCCAGGTGCCGTTGCTGCCTCCCTGTTGTCGGCGAGCTTATGTTTGGTCTGCCTTTTCAGATCATGCCAGCGCCTCTTGACCTCTGCCAGTGACCTCCTGAACACTCCCACTGCATTGACGTTGGTTAGGATGACCTCCCATATTTTGGTTTGGGTTGCCAGTGCCACAGTGGAGGTGCCAAACAGCTGTTGATGGTGTTCGGTCACCTCCATGACCTCTTGTCCTTGCCCTTCCTGGCTGGTCCTCCGTGGGGCTTGTGGTGTCCGGCTTGTCCTCTGCACTCGGTCCGGGTGCATCCATGTTGCTACTCAGTTTGAAATGGTTTTTGGCTTTTTTTTTTCTAGCTTTTATGTTGCTTTGGGCTACGATATTGAAAGTTGCGTTACGCTACTCTTACGGTAGTTATCACACGTTCTTGTGAATATATCCCACAGTGTGCTACTTTGCACCACTTTGAGCCAAGGGGCGTTACTCTGGTGTGACCAGGTCTGATCCGCTATCAAAGCACGACCGGGGCTTGTATAAACATAACACCTTGTTGAAGCCAGCACTAACAAGGAGAAATAATTAAAGGTAATTTCTCCAAGCATTCCATGTGTGCTGCATTGTACAGAACACATAGAATGTGTGGAATGTTTAATAAGTTGTTTAAGAATGAGGTTCTGCATGGTGAAAAGCAGCCTGTATGTTGCCTGTACAAGGTTAGCGGGCAGCAGCAGCAGGCCATTTTAAATAAATACAGCTCTGCCCTGCTTTCTTCACATTGTCAAATGCATTGCAGTTACTTTGGTTGCTGCATTGCATTGCGCTAAAAATAATTACTCTATCCTATATTCTGCCTTTAGTTAGTTGGTGCAAATAACCAACTGACTCACTTATGGCCAATGAGGAATGTGAGATATGCTAGTGTTTTACTTCTCTGCTAGAGCAAGCCCAGAAAATTAAGATATGGAGAAAGACCTCTTAAATTACTGGGCCCTGTCCTATAGATTGATCTAAAGCTGGTGTCAATAGTAAACTCAACTATAATGAATTTAGAAAAGACATCAAGATCCCACATTTTAACATCACTTTCAGCACACCACTGCATGTAGAGAACTCCCTCCCTTGTTCCCATTCTCTAGTCATGTCTTCTCAGCTTAAACTTTGCTGATTGAGCTAGGTATTCCCAGAGCTTTCAATTATGGTTTTATAAGCCTCGCATCAAGCACTGATTCATATAGCTCCATTCACACTGTGCCTGGAGCCTAGGTCTTTACTATAACACTGAGCACTCTGAATGCTGAAAAGTCACATTTCCGAGCTGTGTATAACTCTGTCAATAACTAAATAAAGGTTGCAGCCAAGTTAAAAGAAAGTTCACATCTACGTACAAGAAATTAATTGACAACTACTGTCCCAAGGCTAATGTGCACTGGTGCATGCATTGAGGTGAAGCATTGAACACAATAGTTTCTTGAACTTCTCCTACAGCTTCTAGTTTGTTGAGTCATTTAGATGTACAATTAAAGATGTCCACATAGTTTCCTTCCAATACATTCACCCTGGAATCTTCAGCTTTGTGATCAGCTGTGAGATATTACTTTAGTCCTGTTAATTTAGAATAAGAGATTCAATTATGGTATTCATAGCCAAATCATTGGGCGACTATGACATTTTGTGTTGTGTGAGCTCCACCTGCCTAACATAAAGTCCTCAAATGTTATGGCTTTTCTGTAGCACAGTTTCAACCTCCAACCAGATCCTGAGGCCTGTGCACCTGATGGCGCTTAAATTTCACCTATAGATTCAGGCATTACTAAATGACAAAAGCTGCTTTGAGTTTCATACATAAACTACATTTTAAAAGTGGCATGCAGACATTCGGTGCATGAAAAGTGAAAACAATGATTGAGGCCTGGTCAAATGTTTTCATGGTTGTTTAAAATGTGTTTAGTTTAGATTTGACCTCACTATAGAATGAACATTTAATTTGAAAAATGTGTTTTGAACTTTCAAAGTAGCATATATATTTGTCTTGAATTACCACGCATTTTAAAGTGTAGACGAAAAGCTGAAATACACAGCTCATGATTTAGTATGCTTTGGAAAGCTCTTAGCTTTGGAAAGCTCATTGGTTCATCCTTGAGATACGAATGGAATGTCTGCCTCCTCTCCCTGTTTCTGTTTCTTCATGAAAAGACCTTTCTTATAATTTACTGTGGCTTACTTTTATCAGTTTGCTGTTGTTTAAACAAATCATTATTTATTTCATAACGTTGAGTGAAACTGCAAAGCTCGCATTTTTCTTTCTTGTATATTATAATATGTATTCACTGTTTCTGCATAATTAATACTTTTTTGTTGGAGAAAATGGAATTGTTTCCTTAGCAGAATGCTAAGGGATAAAATCACTTAGCACAAGATTTAAATGTGCTGCAAGAACTTGCCCGATGGGTGACGTGAGCAGTCAGCCCATGGGGTGTTGATGTTTTGTGAAACTCCCAATAGGACGAAGTACAAAGACCAAGTCACATGTTTTGTTGCAAATAGATACTGGTTGCTAGCTGAGAGGTGTAGGGGGCTATGCTTATTTTTTTAGCAGGTCGCTTGCAGAATCACACACTTTTTTTTTTAGTTCTGCAGAGAGAGAGAAAGGAGGGGCCGAGGGCAGCTTCTGTGGAAGACACAGAGAGGCAGACAGAGATGAACAGCGCAAAGAGAGAGAATCAGCTGACGGAACGAGGGAAGATTTGGATGCTAAAACCCTAAGTTTTATGCTTTGACTAACTGGCTTTGTGAAGACTTATTTGTCTTATGCTTATTTCACTTTATGGGAGATTTTGCAATTATTAATTACTGATTTAGCATTGCAAAACCACTCTTGCATTATATTTCTTGAACTCTTATGAGTTCTGACTGACATTTATGCCTCATTTTCTATAGAAATAGGGATTCCTTCCTTTATTGAGCGCTTTGTATGCAATCTATAATATGTTCTGTATTAATTCTATTTTTTCATACTTTCAATTCTGTAACCTGATTGATGTCTGACTAATTATTAGTCAGAGAACCTTACATTTTGATTTGGAAAATAAAACCCTTTAAAACTACTCACAACTCTCATTATTGCCTCAAATATGTATTTGCATTTGAATTGCTCATGGTTATGTAAAGTCTCCTTTTGGTGATCACAAGGTGGCAGAGGTCCATCGCCTTAAGCGAAAAACAAGGGGTAGTGATGTTTTGCATTAAGGAATTACCGTGAAATTTCTTCTCCATCAATTTGGTAGCAGAGGATGGTTATACACCTTGACCAAAAGGAGCAGAGTTTAGGTTAATGCCTAAATTGAGCTACAAAATAATTGCCTAAGTTAGATAAATGTTCAGACCCTCAAAAAGTCCTGATTCCAATGCCCAGAACTTGAAGACCTTGAAGACTGGCAAAGCGGTACTGGAAGGTAATGCAAGAAGGCGATTGGTGGAGTGGTGTGAGTATCAATATGGTTGTGAAAAGTTGTTAATGTGCTAGAAGGTATTATTAGTAGTGCTGAAAAAATTGCAATGTTTTGACTGATGATGAAATGATGCTCATTAGACTTGGCAGAGACTGAAATGGACTTGTGATACTAGAAAGACCTTTGTATATTTCTTGTTATATGTTGTGGTCCGTTGTTGACCTTAAGAGAGATGGGTCTGAAGTGGCCTAAGATCCCGAGATGATATTTAGGCTAAGGGGCAGGTCTTAGTTTGGCATACACTAAGTAGTATTCTGTTGTCTGCTGATGTGGTATTAAGCAACAGTTGGGTTGTTAATACTGCATAGGGAATTCTGAAGTTAGTATAGTGGAGATTTATTTGAGTACTTTTAGAAAGCACAGCGAAAGAAGTCCTGAGAATTTTCACTTGATTGAGGGCGGAGTAACGCTGGTTGATATTTTGCTAGTAGCGAAAAAATTGATTGAATCTATCTCTTTCTTTTAGTGTAGCAGACTAGCAGGTTTGTTTATATGTTGTTTCTAATATTGTTTCCCTTTAAGAAAAGTTTGTAATTTACTGCCGATTATTTCTGTAAGGGGAGGGTCAGTTGCAGGAGTTAAACCAACTGAAATTTAAATTGTGACAGGATTGGAGAAAATAAATTACATTGAACAATTGCAGAAATGAAATAGTTTAAAGGCTGTTGGAAGGTAAAGTAAAACATTCTATTTTAATTGGTGATGCCCCTGAAGGGACACCTGTGCATTTTATGTCTACCAATTTGGGACAACATTCATGTATGTGGGTTCACCAATAGTGCAAGATTACTGAACAAGAGGGTCCTTTGAGGTTTACAAAATATGGTACTTTTGAATTGCAAATTATTGTTAAATTTAGGGTAAGAGTTATGTGAAATAAAGACACCATCTAGAGCTACAGAATTTCATGCTTTAAGCATGTGGGAAAATTCAGCAAGAGACAAGGAAAGAGAAGATAAAAAGTTTAAGGCTCAGATACAGGAGAAGGGAATTGATGATGACAAAAAGCTTTAAATGAATAATGATTTAGGGGAGAAAATATTGGATGCATTATTAACTGGGTGTCCACCACCTTATGTCCCCCCCACTACAAATACTGATAATAGTCTATCAGCAAGTACTACAGTGGCTACTGCTTCTGTTGAACCAAGATAAATACAGATTGAGAGAACTGTGCAGATGTTTCATATTGACCCACCGCCTCTTGATTCAGTATTGAGAGTGATATCTCCAGGTGTTACTGCTTCAATTGTGACTGACTCAGTACAAATACTTCAAACTGCAGTTGCACAGACAGAGCCTAGACAAATTGTGACTGTCCAAATTAATATGGTCCCTTCTCAAAAAGTTCAAAGAGCTGCGGAAGGAGTAATTACGCCCATTTGCAGCCAGCCAGCTTTTGCCACTGTGAGAGTGCGTGAAATGGAGAGCAGACCGGGACCGGGAGCGTAGCGGGAGGAAGAATTACACTCCCCAGGATCCCTTGCAGTGACTGGTGCTGTAGCGCACACACCAGCATCATCGGAGCGCCAGGAGGTGCAGTCAAAGGTGCCCAGGGGCTCCCGCAGCGCGGGAGGCCCATTTGCAGCAAGCCAGCTTTTGCCACTGTGAGAGTGCGGGAAACGAGGAGCGGACCGGGAGCGTAACAGGGGAAGAACTACACTCCCCATGGTCCCTTGCGGTGACTCGCGCCGTCGCGCACCCGCCAGCATCATCAGAGCACCAGGAGGCGCAGTCAAAAGTGCCCAGGGGCTCCCGCAGCGCGGGAAGCTCATTTGCAGCCAGCCAGCTTTTGCCACTGTGAGAGTGCAGGAAACGAGGAGTGGACCGGGAGCGCAGCGGGAGGAAAAACTACACTCCCCTGGGTCCCTTGCGGTGACTCGCGCCGTCACGCACCCGTCAGCATCATCAGAGTGCCAGGAGGTGCAGTCAAAAGTGCCCAGGGGCTTCCGCAGCATGGGACGCCCATTTGCAGCCAGCTTTTGCCACTGTGAGAGTGCGGGAAACGAGGAGCGGACCGGGAGCGTAGCGGGAGGAAGAACTACACTCCCCAGGGTCCCTTGCAGTGACTCACGCCATCGCACACCCGCCAGCATCATCGGAGCGCCAGGAGGCGTAGTCAAAAGTGCCCGGGGGCTCCCGCAGCGGGGGACGCCCATTTGCAGCCAGCCTGCTTTTGCCACTGTGAGAGTGCGGGAAGCGAGGAGCGGACCGGGAGCAAAGCAGGAGGAAGAACTACACTCCCCAGGGTCCCCTGCGGTGACTCGCCCCGTCATGCACCTGCCAGCATCATCAGAGCGCCAGGAAGCGCAGTCAAAAGTGCCCAGGGGCTCCAGCAGCGCGGGACTCACGTGGGCGCGCCCGGGCCATGGGCGGGCCCGTCTGCACCCGTCCACGACAGGACGTGGCAGGGCAGGGACACCCCCCTTTCGTTTTGTTGAGAGGCACATAAGCTACAGTAAGAGAATTCCAACACAGTTATATTTATCCAACATCAAACAGATTGCTAACATGGGTAAAAGGAAGTTATTGCAAGAAGGGGGGTGAAGACTATAAAGAACGCTCGAATAACTAAATATTTAACAAATGCAGTAAGCCTTATAAATGATGAAATTATTCACGTAGAGGAGTAATTGGCAGCAACAAAGACAGCCCTTGATGCAGCCTTAAAGGAATCAATACCAGATGGAGAAACGGAACCTCTAGCACTTGAAAATATTGTGAGAGATAGGGTCACGGAGCCAGATACAGCAAGTGCTCATATATGTCTGGATAATCATTAAATCTCTTAATCCATGTGTCCTAAACTCATCCCTGGAAATCTCAGAATTAACAGATGATACCTCCCTGATATCTCCACCAGCGAAAACGATTAAACAACCTGGCCAACTTGTAGATAGCCCAGTGGAAAAGCAAAAGACCACACCTAAGGTTAAATTAACAGTCAAGCAAAAAATGGGAGGATGTAATCCTGGGCAGACCAGAAAGGAACATGATTTTACAAAACAGAAACCCCCAGATCTTGAAATCCTTTGTAACAAATTACATGGTAAAATGGACTTCATCGAAAGGCGACTAACGCACATGGTTACCGAAATATTATCCCTTAAAATAATAGGTAAAACACCTAATATCTTCAAGACAGGACAAAATCAAATGGGAACTGTAAAAGAAAAACTAAGTCTCGCTAATAGAACTAGCTCTGCATTATATAGAGAGACAGAGTTTACTATTACAGCTACATCAAAGGACACTAATATATCAACAAAAGATACAAGCCAACCCAATATAGACAAAGAAGATACTTATCATGATACAACAGTACCTAAAAATTCGCCAATACACATGAAGAATAGCACTATACATCCTGTTAATAACTTCAAGGGGATATTAAATCTCCCACCTGAAGCAACACCGTATGTTATAGTTTTAAATAATGTGCCTAAACTTTCGAGAAACCAGAAGGAAACATACGACACCATGAAGAATCAAGTGGTTCATTGGCTTTCTACAAACACTATCGTTAGGGCACATATTTTATATCAGGATATAATCATGTTAAGGATAACTGACTGGCTGGGTACATCTAGGAAATCATGCCAGGGAGATTGTATAGTGGTGAACTTTCGAAGTAAAAAATTAGTGGGTGACCTATTGAAAATCCTTATGTATTGTGAAAAAGGAGATTATCTGGATGCTACTAATTCTATAATGGCCGTTCCTTTGGGCTTTTCTATAGGCCAAATTACGACAGTATTATTGCAAATGCTAGATTTAATTCACCTTTGTACATGCCACTGCACAACAGATATGTGCCACTGCGGGGATATAGCGAAATAGATTGACATACAATTGCCGACCAACCATATGGGATTAAGGATCAAGTAACTGTTTATGGTTTGTTAGATGTTGGTAACACAGATTACACCAGGGAAATTGGTCGGGAAGAGCCTTTTTATAGTACCATGTGAGATGTCAATTTTCATAAATCAAATACCTACATGGAAAACCGAAAAGTAACATCGCATATAGAGACCTCAGACATTCCTGTGCATGACCATAGTAATAGTACTCCCATTAGTAATTTACCGAAAGATGAACATAGATTATACCATAAAGAGTTCTTGAAAATTATGACCTGGAACACCGCAGGTATTAAAAATAAGATGTATGATACCCATTGGCTACAAATGGTGGATGGTTTTGGAGTGGTATTTTTACAAGAAACCTGGTGTACTGAACCCTTTTGCATAAATGGCTATCAGACAATTTGTACCAATGCCATTCCATCTAGGATGGGAAGGGCGAAGGGTGGTCTTGCCACATTAATTGCAGTCACTTCGGCCTTGACTTTAAAGAAAACCTTTATCACATCACAATGTTATCAGTTTGTATACCTTTATTCCAATGGAAATCAGTCTATTGTTGTAATACATTTTTACAACAATCTATTCGATAACACAAAGAGTAAGGTAATCAGCCTATTAGAAAAGGACTTGGACCTCTTGTTAAAGGGAGTGGCAGGGGATTATGTTTTAGTTTGGGCAGGGGATTTCAATTGTGTCAAATGCGACTATAAAGTAGGCGAACCTTGTGGATATTGTGATCATTATGGTGACCAGATTTCACATATTTTGCAAAACATGTATGGGGAATCTATCAATAAGGCGGTGCATAAATACGACCTAACTGTTTTATAACCTGATACACCAGAAGGGGAAACAAATATGCACACTTTTGTAGGAGCAAGGTCATCATCAAATATAGATCACCTTATAATATCAGCAAATGGTAGTAATTTGGTTGAAAAAGTTTTGATAAATATTAGTTTGTTTAGTGATCATCACTCTTTAAGTGTGATACTGAAAATAAACTTGCCAACAAAATTACGAGGAAAGACAGCAGATGCTGACATTGATACCCAAGGAAATAATGGTGTCTCCATAAAATGGCCGGGTGTTAATCCAGTTATATTCATGCAAAACATTAGAGAGAAAACACAAAAACCTGCTTGAATAGCTCTTCTACTGAAATAGCTACCATAATTGCCTTTTCTAATATTACCAAGGACATTGCAGGTAATTGAACAACTAAAAGGAGGAAGAAATGTTGTGATTTTAACCCAAGGTGGTTTAGCCATGATGTTCGAGGCTGAATGGGGAATTGAAATTGGCTCTTAAACAAAAACCTAGAGACCATCATAAGATTAGTACTGCAAGGAAAGTTTATAAAAAAAACTTGGAAAAAAGAAAAATGGAGATCAGTGAGGGGGCTTGGGAGAAATTAAACCAGGCAGGAGAGCTGAAAGATTCTGCCCTTTTCTGGAAGACAATTAATCACCCGTATTTTAAAGAAAACAATGAAGTAAAGATTGATAAAGTAGTTCCACCAGAATATTGGGTGTTACACTTCGAGAATATTTTTAACCCAGAAGGTTTAAAAATAATCGACCATAAAAGAGAAAAGTTTATAATAGTAAAACCAGTCAAAGTACTACCAATAACCACAGAAGAAATCAAACTAGCTCTCGAAAAAAGTGCAAATGGAAAAGCTGCAGGACCAGAAGGGGTGCCCATAGATGTTTTTAAGTAGAATATGGATTTTTGGATACCTATTTTATTGAATGTTTTTAATGCTGCTTTGGGAAGTGCATTACCCTCCACTTGGGTTGAAAGTATTATTGTACCCATTTTTAAAAGGGGGGGCAGAGGGAAGGCAAACTGCTACCGCCCAATATCCCTTCTTGATTCCTCATCGAAGTTGATGGGCCGAATTATGTTGGAAAGGCTAGAAGACTGGGCTAGTGAAAATAAAATCTTGACAGAAGCCCATATGGTTTCAGAAGGGGTATTGGGACGGTAGAGCAATGTTTAAATTTAGATTTGTTAATAGGGATGTATACACTGGCCAAGGAGGGGGCACTTCACTTATGTTTTGTAGACTTCACTAGCGCCTTCGATTTAGTTAACCATCAAAAACTCTGGCAAACACTGAAGGGGATAGGGGCTCCCATTGAAATAATTTCATTTCTATCACAAATGTATGCCTTTTTAACTACTAGGGTACGATATGGTAAGATGGGGGAATGTACGCCTGATTTTATGGTAAAGCGCGGTATTAGACAGGGATGTGTTTTAGCTCCCCTTTTATTTTCATTATATATAAACAGTGTGGATTCGTTTTTACAAAAATCTGTTGCAGATGCCCCGAAAGCAGAAAAACGCCCCACACCTGTTTTATTATACGCAGACGATGCTGTCTTCATGTCCAGGACCGCAAATGGCCTGCAATGCTTAATAGAAAACTTTGCCCTATACATGTCGGACATAGATCTAAAGTTGAATTTAAAGAAAACGTTTGTAATGACATGTGGGGGCAAGAGGCCAAAGCATAGACAACATCATGTGGGTAGGGTCTTTATTAATAGAGTGTCAACTTTTTCTTATTTAGGGATGCTATTCTGCAAAAATGGTACTTGGAACAAGCATATCGAATCATGTAAAATGAAATTTTTAAGAACCACCGAAAAAATGGCAAACAAACCCATACGGGAAATTTTATCAGTGTAAATGAGCTAGTGTGTCCCAGGGGTTTGTTATGGTGCAGCGATATGGGGGAGAGCAAACACGGGTGCACTACAAATTAAGGAAAATACGTTTTTTAAAAAGACTGTTGGCTGTCCCTAGTGCTACTGCGAACATCATCGTACACAAAGAACTATTTGTACCATATTTAAGTGAAACAATAAACAAGGGCGATGGACAAAGGAAGAAACTAAGTTCACAAAATGTCTAATAATGTATTGCCTAGCTCTTGACCATAGTTTGAAAATACCATGGCTGGAGTTCATTTTTAAACTTCTAATGAAATGTAAAGTAAATATTGATAAAAACCATTCTATTACAATTCAGGACTATAGTAAAAGTGATTTGAAATCAAGATACTTAACCGCAATGGAGCAGGAACGGGAAAGGGCTGCCAGGCAAAAACAGAGAATGGTTAGTTATTGTGAACGCCCGCTCCTGAGTGGCATCCAGTTATATTTGACATTGGTAAGGAATACCCAGCATACATTCTACCTGACCAGGATGAGGATGGGTACCTTACATTATTTAATTGCCTTTCCAAGAACTGAAAAATTGTGCCATATATTACCACCTTGTCCATGTGATGGTAAAACTTTACAATCAACTCTGCATTTGATACTTTTCTGTCATTTTAATATGGGTATTCGGAAATCAGTTTTAAAACCCCTCTTTTTAAGAAACACACTTTTTAATTGCAAAAATGCGTTTAATTTTGTTTGTAGGCTGGATAACATGAAAACATTAAGTTCTGTCATTCGTTTTGTACAACTCTCAATTAGGAAGAGAAAAGAGTATGCACATCTGGATTTACTTATGTATTCTTTTATATATCTATATGCACTTATAAGCACTAGCACTTTATTGCATACATTGTGGCAGCTTGTACTTCTGTATTTATGGTACTTTCCTGCACTGACACCTTACTAAATTCATATTGATACTATCCCCTTGGAAAGCTCAATGTGTAAAATTGATTTTCATTTTGATTATGATGTAATATATGAATGTTTTTCTTTTATCTGTGTACTAGTATGCTTTTATGGTGTTTGTTTTATTTACACCGAATAAAGCTATTTGAATTTGATTTGAGTAATTATGTCAGGGATTATTTCAGAATCTCAGAATTCAACGATTATTGAACAGAAACTACCCCAGACAGTCCAAGCATTGAAAGATGGGGGGAAATGGTCTTTACAACACCAACAGCCCAGGAAAAAATGAATATATTTAGAGATGGGATTTTCAAACCTGCTTAGAGGAAGCAGCAGTGATTAAAAAGATTGAGAGCATGGGGGAACAAATTAACTCAGACCCCGAAAAGGAGAGACAGCTCAAATCTTTCAGATTTAAAAATTGAACATAAAAAAGTATTAGGGACCGTTTAGATCATGAAAGTGTGAACCAGTGTCAGGAAAAATAATTAATTTCCCTGAGTAAGGAAACTACAACATGTGCAGTAACTACACAAGATAGACTGGCTGATTTGGCTCAAGAACATAAAATTAATGTTTCAGGAAGTTTTCCACTACAGTGTAAACATGGATGATGAAGCAAATGAGCGAATGCATTCTTCAGGAATGCAATTACACATTGCAGAAATTGTGAAATATATTTTCAAATGCAATGGGTTTGAGAAATTAGGAGACAAGTGGGCAAGGAAACATGGAGCAAAAAAAGAAACCACCAGACCTTGTAGAAGAAAATAATAAACAGGATGAGTGAGAAGCTTTTGCTTATCCATTGAGAGAAATAGTGGAAGAAGTGCATGTTCAGAGACTTGTCTCTGTCTCTCTTAGATGCCTCATGCTCCAAATCCTCAAGCGCTGTGTACTGCATAGGTCTACGGTTTGCTCTCAATTGATTCATTTGATATCTCACGTTCTCTAAAATTCTCACTTTAAAAGTACCATATTCTGGAAATGCCAAATTCCCATCTCCTGTTTATTTCACCCAATTTTCCAACTAGGTACACGGATGATATCCTCGTTCTAAAGACATAAAAGAAGCAGGTGTATCATCAGGCGGTATGGGAATTCCATCTCTCATAGGTATAGGCTCATCTTTTCTAAACAAGGCCTTTATCTTTTTCAATAACTTCATTCTATTTCTTTCGCTACACTATAACCCAAACAAAACAAAGAAAACTCTTCCGTATATCCACAAACACTATTCGTTCACGCTGCCCAGTACCAACAACCAATAACAACACTGTACCCTTCCGTGACGTTTCACACTAGCTGACGTCAGTATAACTCCTACAACTGACCCTCCCTTTACAAAAATATTCGGCAGTGAATTATAAACTCTTCTTAAAGAAAACAAAATTAGAAAAGAAACAACACAAAACAAACCTGCTTTGTCTGCCCCACTAAGGAAAAAGAGACATATTCAATTACTCAAAGAATTCTTTTGCTACTAGCGGAATATCAACCAGCGTTACTCCACCCTCAATCAAGTGAAAATTCTCTGAACTTCTTCAGCTGCACTTTCTAAAGGTACCAAATTAAATCTCCAATATACTAACTACAGAATTCCCTATGCAGTATTAACAACCTATCTGTTGCGTAATACCACACCAGCAAACGCAATACTACTTAGTATATGCTACACTAAACCTGCCCATTAGGCTAATATTGGCATTAGTATTTTTCCTAACAAGCTATTACCAAAAGTAGAAAACTAATTACCCACTGAGGAGAAACCCTTACCAAGTCTCTCCCAAGCACCATCAACCTTCAGTTCAGTTAAGTCTTCCCATAAATGTGTAATATTCGTAACATATCCTTTTAGGCTCTTACTTTTGTCAGTGATATATGTGATCAACAAAACAAAACCAGTGCCAATGCTGCACCTAATTCAAAATGAACAATTAGAACATGAACTGAATAAAACAGTTTCACAAGAAGCCACTTTTTCCGTTTGATTTAAATCAACATTTATTTATAATCAATCCATTTATATATCAGTTTATGTCTTTTTTAAATATCACATTTATCACATATTCAAGAAAAACAGGAGAGAAGAGAACCACATAAATATATACATTTACATAAACTAATTTTTGCGACACCCCTATTTGCATACAACAGTCAATCATACATACTACACATACACTTTCACACAAACATCCTAAATCACTAATTATGATAGAAAAACATTTTTCAAAAATAAATCAAATGTACAAAAAGGCCATCAACAAATATAAATTGACACACTTATAATGCACTGTGTTTGATCATTTGCGTTTGATTGGCCTCTAATGAAGAAAGGTCTACGCGTTTCGAATCCCTTTGTATGTCGGGATTCTCATCAGGACCAACGCTTTCTGCAATTCAACATATGCAGAAAAAGCTCTCATCAACAATTCTAAAGTCGAGCAATGACTTGTCGAGTTTATTGTAGTGTCTGAATGATCGTTCTCTTCACTGTCGTCAAAGTCTAAAATCTTTGGAGATTAACGTCCTCACAGTGTAGCAACCGCCGGTTTTCCTGTGCAACTGTTGCCCTTTACGATTATGTCGATTCTGAAAGATTGTGAAAAGTTCATCCGTGCTCCTCCAGTAGCGTTTAAATCTGGAGTCTTTGAAATTATCGTCTCTCCGGCACAAAGCTGTCAGCTCAATTGTCACTCTTTCTAATTGCCTATGTCCGTTCTGAAATTGCGTGGAGGTACATCAACGCTCTTTACTCCGGGCGTGTTGGCGCCATAATGTTAACATAATTTAAAAGACTCCGGCGGTTGCTACACTGTGAGGACGTTAATCTCCAAAGATTTTAGACTTTGACGCCAGTGAAGAGAACGATCATTCAGACACCACAATAAACTCGACAAGTCATTGCTCGACTTTAGAATTGTTTATGAGAGCTTTTTCTGCATACGTTGAATTGCAGAAAGCGTTGGTCCTGATGAGAATCCTGACATACAAAGGGATTCGAAACGCGTAGACCTTTCTTCATTAGAGGCCAATCAAACGCAAATGATCAAACACAGTGCATTATAAGTGTGTCAATTTATATTTGTTGATGGCCTTTTTGTACATTTGATTTATTTTTGAAAAATGTTTTTCTATCATAATTAGTGATTTAGGATGTTTGTGTGAAAGTGTATGTCTAGTATGTATGATTGACTGTTGTATGCAAATAGGGGTGTCGCAAAAATTAGTTTATGTAAATGTATATATTTATGTGGTTCTCTTCTCTCCTGTTTTTCTTGAATATGTGATAAATGTGATATTTAAAAAAGACATAAACTGATAAATAAATGGATTGATTATAAATAAATGTTGATTTAAATCAAACGGAAAAAATGGCTTCTCGTGAAACTGTTTTATTCAGTTCATGTTCTAATTGTTCATTTTGAATTAGGTGCAGCATTGGCACTGGTTTTGTTTTGTTGATTATATGTGGCTTGGCCTTGCTGCTAATTAGCCAAAACCCGAGTTGGTTATTCACAGTGATATATGTGCAGCACTGTTGAATTTTCAACATACTACAGACTCCGCCCTCTTTTGCCAATAATACATCAAGAGCAAGACTATTTTGCAAGACCATAGATCTTATAGGAACCATTTCCGTATCAACCATTAAGAACCCACCAGCAGTGTCTGTTGATAAACGATCAACCACTGGGGACAATTTTCTAATTTTATGTGAATTTAAAATTACACCAATTGAAGGTATCAATGCTCCAAAAATATCACCCACAATCTCTGCAGCACTAATTCCCCTTTTATTTCGTGTTAGTTCACCTTTATTTTCATTGATTCCATAACTTTTATCCAAATGGTAGACTTTTGGAAAGACTATCCCCATATAACAACACCCATACCAATGTGCAGGCAACCTATAATAGGCATTCTTACCACACACGTAATATATTCCAGGGAAAACAGGATCCATACCACCTCTTATTCCCCAACCTCCCGTAATTAGGAAAATATGATCACATTCACTAGAACCAATGAAATAATTGTTATAGTCTGTTTTCTGTCTTAGTAAGCAAAGCTTTCCCCTATGGTGCCTGTCCAGAGTCATTGCAGCATATGTCTCACCATTTTCGTAATCACCTTATATGGAACTTTTGCTCAGCAGCTTTCTTCTTAAAACTCTATCTCCTATCTTCCACCACATTTGTAAATTCAAACTCCTCCTGATGCAAAGTACAAGTTAAATTATTATGATGTGCATATACAGTATCCATCCTTTTGGTAGTATGAAAGAACTCACCAAAGTACTTGGAATCTTTTTCTCACTATTCACCTTATTGAAATTCTTTCTAAAAGGCACTTCAGAAAATACTAAATCAATAATCATAATTTGAATAGTATCACTGTAAGCTTCCTTTTTCATAGAAAAAACTTGTTAGAACACTACATGAAACTCCATATGTTAAAGGAAGGTGATGATGAGTCACCCACACAGACAAAGGAAATTGCATGCACATGTAACAATCTCTTGCATCCTTAGTATCCACGTACTTATACAGTAATTTAGTAAAAATCATTAGTAGAGTTATCCTGGTGATATATATTATCACCTGTTATTTTCTGAATGTTAGTCTGTGGATATTCTTTAAGATTTCCCACATCTACATTTTCACTCACCATATTATTATTAATATTATTCTTAGTTGGATACATAAAATAAGGCATGACAACAATTAGTGTTAACCAAGCAAACATTAGAAGTAAAACACTTATGAAATAATCATTAATACATCTACATTTAAAACTTTGGTTTTGATATCCAGTCTCTTAAAAATTTGCCTTTGCCATTTTCTAGAAAAAATCAAAAACTGAAACTAAAAAGAAAAACAAAAAAAACTAGAAAAAATATGAAAAATGATGTATAGTGTATCCAAGCACTTCTTAAGCCTCTTGGTTCTCCCCCTTTTTTGTTTTTATAGTATCTTCACAGCCTTTAATTCAATTCCAGCTGATTTTACTGCACTCTTCAGAGTGATCTTTTCTATCTTCTTCACCCCAATTTGTGACACAGTTAATTCAGGGTGGCTCATAACAGTTCTTGTGACTCAACTTGAGATGTCATCAGTGAAGTCATCAGTGATGTCACTGACCATGTCATGAATGATGCAATATGTGACATCAGCAGTGCATTGCGGGCACGCGAGTTATAGTTAGCAGAACTAACTATAACAGAGGAATTTCTATGGTTTTGTACGAGTGAAATGGCCAGCTGACTATAACACCCCTGAAACCAATCTTTTTTTCAGTGAATTTCTAAGGTTTTTTTAAATGCTAATTTCTAACTATAACGTCTTTGAAACCTATGGTTTTTTCAGTGAATTTCAAAGGTTTTTTAAATGCAAATTTTTAAGTGTGATAGTAGTTCTACCTATTTTTTGTACTGATTTTCTACAGTTTTTTAACTATTTATTTATAAATATTTTATTAATTAAATAACATTATATATTTTTCTGAAAATTGCAAAAAAATAATTAAAAAATGAAAACTGAAATATTGATTAATTTTCTTGTTTTCATTTTCTATTTTAATATATTTCTATTATTTTCTTTAAAAAAAGAAAAAATTCCACGCATTCTAGCCGCCATTTTAGAAAAGTCATGAAGGATCCGCGGATGGTGTGCAATGGCTGCGTGTTTTTCAGTTACATCATATACATCTAATATCACGTGATGTGCGCGATTGGTATGTGACCAGTACGCGACTCCTGCTCCCGCGCATTCACGACACATGCGCATTATGGTACGAGATGTTTGCGCGGTTGCGGGTCCCGCGTGATGTCATATACGTGCTGGGGCGCGCTGGGTGCGTGACTCCCGCAAAAAAAAATATATGTTTCAAAATGATATGTATGTGTCTTTAATATACATATTAGGGCAAGAGATTATGTAAGATATTCATAAAAATAATATATTTGTACTTATAATAAACTTATATTATTTTTAAATATATTTTCGCGAAGTCGGGTGCGTGCATCGTGAGTGCAGAAAACCAGGTCAGCAGAGCTGCTGTAGAGCCAGAGAACCAGGTCTGCAGAGCTGCTCTAGAGCCTAAGAACTAGGTCAGCAGAGCTGCTCTAGAGCCAGAGAACCAGGTCAACAGAGCTGCTGTAGAGCCAGAGAAACCAGGTCAGCAGAGCTGCTTTAGAGGGAGAGAACAAGGTCAGCAGAGCTGCTTTAGAGCCAGAGAACCAGGCCAGCAGAGCTGCTTTAGAGCCAGAGAACCAGGTCAGCATAGCTGCTCTAGAGCCAGAGAACCAAGTCAGCAGAGCTGCTTTAGAGCCATAGAACCGGTCAGCAGAGCTGCTTTAGAGCCAGAGAACCAGGTCAGCAGAGCTGCTCTAGAGCCTAAGAAGCAGGTCAGCAGAGCTGCTCTAGAGCCAGAGAACCAGGTCAGCGGAGCTGCTGTAGAGCCAGAGAAACCAGGTCAGAAGTGCTGCTTTAGAGGGAGAGAACCAGGTCAGCAGAGTTGCTCTAGAGGGAGAGAACCAGGTCAGCACAGCTGCTCTAGAGCCAGAGAACCATGTCAGCAGAACTGCTTTAGAACCATAGAACCGGGTCAGCAGAGCTGCTTTAGAGCCAGAGAACCAGGTCAGCAGAGCTGTTGTATAGCCAGAGAACCAGATCAGCAGAGCTGCTCTGTAGCCTAAGAACTAGGTCAGCAGAGCTGCTCTAGAGCCAGAGAACCAGGTCAGCAGACCTGCTGTAGAGCCAGAGAAACCAGGTCAGCAGAGCTGCTTTAGTGCGAGAGAACCAGGTCAGCAGAGCTGCTTCATAGCCAGAGAACCAGGTCAGCAGAGCTGCTCTTTCTGACACTGACTGACTGACACTGACTGACTTACTGACACTGACTTACTGACACTGACTGACTGACACTGACTGACTGACACTGATTGACTGACACTGATTGACTGAAACTGACTGACTGACACTGATTGACTGACACTGACTGACTTACACTGACTGACTGACAGTGACTGACACTGATTGACTGACACTGACTGACACTGATTGACACTGATTGACTGACACCAACTGACACTGATTGACTGACACTGACTGACACTGATTGACTGACACTGACTGACACTGATTGACACTGATTGACTGACACCAACTGACACTGGTTGACTGACACTGCCTGACTGACACTGACTGACTGACTGACACTGACTGACTCACACTGACTGACACTGACTGACTACTCTCTACTACTCTACTACTCACTCTCTAATACTCTCTACTACTCACTCTCTACTACTCACTCTCTACTACTCTCTACTACTCACTCTCTACTACTCTCTACTACTCACTCTCTACTACTCACCCTCTACTACTCTCTCTCTACTACTCTCTACTACTCTCTACTACTCACTCTCTACTACTCTACTACTCACTTTCTACAACTCACTTGCTACTACTCACTCTCTACTTCTCTCTACTACTCACTCTTGACTACTCTCTCTCTACTACTCACTCTATTACTCACTCTACTACTCACTCTCTGCTACTCTCTGCTACTCTCTTTCTACTACTCTCTAATACTCTCTCTGTTTCTCACTCTCTACTACTCACTCTACTACTCACTCTCTGCTACTCTCTGCTACTCTCTACTACTCTCTACTACTCGCTCTCTACTCTCTATTACTCGCTCTCCACTCTCTACCTCTCTACCTCTCTATACCTCTCTCTCTACTACTCTCTACCTCTCTACCTCTACTCCTCTACACCTCTACCTCTACACCTCTTCCTCTACACCTCTACCTCTTTACCTCTCTCTACCTCTCTCTACACGCACACATATATATGCATATATATGCATATGCATTTGTATATTTGTATGTGTATATATATTATCTACTGGCGGTCACCAGTAGATAGTTATAGTTAGGACCGTGTTTCCATAGGAAATCTGAAAATTCTATTTTGAATAATTTGGCGCCGGTTGACGGATCCTCGCGAAATTTTCGAAACTAATGGGGCGCTCCGCTCAGCTCCTACCCTGGAAGTCTCGGGGTGATTCGCCAAGCAGGGGCTGAGAAAAAAGAGGGGTCCCAAAACGCGTTTTCCCTATGCATTTTCCCATAGGACCTTTAGTCAAAGGTACAGCCCGAACGGCTGAACAGAATTACTTGAAATTTGGCAAAGAGGTAGTCCTCAGGTCAGGGATGTGCCTTTTGCATATATGGTGTCAATCTGTTCAGTAGTTCCTGAGAAAAGTGCAGTTAAAAGTACATAAATATCTATAGGCGCGCACCGTGCGCGCACCGTGCCGTGCGCGAGCGTAATTCTGATTGGTGGTTACATTTCAGTCAACATTCGAATCAGTCGAAATCAGGAAGTATTGTCTGCCATTTTGTGTGTGACAGTGAAAAAGAAAGGTGGAGAACGTGAAAAGGGGGCAGGGTACAGAGTTCCTGACCCCCTAGCTTTTGTCAGAGGGTCCCTGAAGGACCATGAAGGGTGAAAAACAACATTTAATTTTTATTTTTTAAATCGCGGGGTGCGCGCACCATGCGCACACCGGGCACGCACCGTCGCGAGGTGTGCGCACGGTGCGCGCACGGTGGAAAAAAAATCATAAAAAAATAGAATTAAAAATCAAATGTAAGTGTTTAGATGTTAGGTGGCTCTAAAAAGAGCCGTTGTGTTAATTGAGGAACAGAGGAACAAAAAAATGACAAAATTTATAGGGTGCCGCATGTGTGCTGCTGCATCTTGCTCTCTATTAGGGGAATGCTGGTGTCCCCATAAGAGAGAAGAGCATTGCACGCATTGCACCGTATATGCACCCTCTTAAACAGAGGGTGTATATCCAGAGGAACAGAAGCAGGTGAAGCTGCCACCGCAGATGAAGTGCTCGGCTGAGCTGCCGATGATGTGCTCAGCTGAGCTGCTGCGGATGTGCTCGGCTGAGCTGCTGGAGGGTTTTCTCTAGCAGCTCGAGCACAATCCACAGGATGTACATCTCTAACATGCCTGATCATAGTGAAGATACTAGAAGAGTATTTCTTTTTAGGATCTCCTCTTGATAAGACACCACCACAAATAGTGCAGGTGACTTTTGGAGCATTCACCTTCTTCTGCCCCTCTGGAAAAGTGTAAAATTGCCATATAAAAGTTTTTCTGTTTCCTCTGTCTCTGTGGCACTCCCAGAAGATGACTGCTGCTCTGCCATTCTCAAGTACTGGAGTACTGGAAAAGCTGCTCAGCTCCTTCTCCCAGGGAATCAGAAGTAATAATGAGGGGAGTGGGTGTGGTGTTGGAAGTTTCTGGAACTGAAACTACTATAAACCAATGAAAAGTGTTTCTTAATCACATGACCTGAAACTACTAAAAACCAATGAAAAGTGTTGTTTCTAAATCACATGACTTGCTGTGCACACACCGTGCGCACACGGTGCGCGCACGGAGCACGCACGCATGCGCGTACGGAGCACGCGCGCATGCGCGTACGCGCACGGAGCACGCATGCATGCGCGTACGGAGCACGCACGTACGGAGAACACGCGCATGCGCGTACGGAGCATGCATGACGTACGCATGCGCACGTGGAGCACGTACTCATGCGCACACGGAGCACGTACGCATGCGTGCACCGTGCGCGCACCGTGCGTGCACGGTCAAAAACACTTAAAAAAAAAAATTAAAAGTGTTTATAAGTTTATAGAAGATATTAACTATGCTGTTCAACTCTATCCAAATTAAAAAAAAAAAAAACTGAGCCATTCCATATTATAGGATAAAGTTAATCTATAACTATATATATTTCGGTAGCTTATTGTAAAATAAATATTTAAAAAATATAATAATACATTCATAAATTAGCATTTAAAAAACCTTGCAAATTCACTTAAAAAACCATAGGTTTCACACACGTTATAGTTAGGAATTAGCATTTAAAAAACCTTGCAAATTCACTAAAAAAAACATAGGTTTCACACATGTTATAGTTAGGAATTAGCATTTAAAAAACCTTGCAAATTCACTGAAAAAAACATAGGTTTCACACACGTTATAGTTAGGAATTAGCATTTAAAAAACCTTGCAAATTCACTGAAAAAACCATAGGTTTCACACATGTTATAGTTAGCTGGACATTTCACTCGTAAAAAACCAATGAAATTCCCCCGTTATAGTTAGTTCAGCTAACTATAACTCGCGCGCCCGCAATCCACTGCTGATGACGTCACTCATGACATGGTCAGTGACATCACTCATGACATCACTGATGACATCTCAAATGACATCACTTATGACATCACTGATGATGTCATCCATGTGATAAATTACCACATCTTCTCACACCCTAATATGACCTTTGATACACCGACTCAAAATTTAAGAGTTCCATTCTCAAAACCATACATACTGCAATATCAATAACTACATACCCACTTATTAACTCTTGGGTCTACATACACCTCCACTCATTCACCTGTAAAGTCACTCATACTTAAAGTCACTCCATACAAAACTATCATATGCATTTATACACATATATAGACACTCACACACTACCAATCATCCATAGAGGTACTCTCAAACCTACTCAGTCATGCAAATAATCACACTCCCATTTACTCACCTATGCGGTTATACACACTCAAGTTCACTTACTCATAAAAATAGTATCACATTCTTACGCTCTTGTAGAATCATTGATACAAGCACACAATCATCCATACACTCACTCTCACAATCACACACTCTCACATCTACCCACTTTTTATATACTCTTACACGCATATATACTGCCTTTCACATGTGTAGTGAGTCACAAATGTACCACTGAGATATACATTCAATCCCTAACACACCCATACATACACTCACTCAACCATACAGAACATCACAGATGCACTCTTAAAACCATGCACCCATAGAATCACCCACTCACACATCTATGCATAGAGTCACACACACCCTACCCACACAAACACTCAGGAACCCATACAGATACTGAGACAAGCAATCAATAACTCAAATAGACACTTATATAGGTATTCACAAAACCATTACTTCAAATGGTTATAGTCTATATTTACCTAATATGTCCTATTAATAATTAATGTGACCTTCTTTCTCCTGTGAGACCTGTGACAAACCAAAGCACCGGCTGTTATTCAAGTGAAAATGTGGATAACCATTACATTCACATATCTTATATATTTGAGAGGATCCTGTGCACTGACAATAAAAAGATACTAATGGTGCAAGATATTGGGTTCTACCAAAAAAAGGGAATTAAAAATAATTTATTTTATTTTTTTAAATTGTTGTTTTTAGGTAGTGCAGCCAAGGATAGTAATTGTGAATATTATTCAGTTGCTGTGCAGACTCTTCAAATGGCACGGCTATCAAGTATTTCAACCTATTCTGTGTCCTGTTGATATATGAATCAAGCATATTACAGCCATATTATCAACAACTATACGCAATCCCAATTGCAAACAGGTTAAGAGTGGTATAGAATCAATCTCGAAGATTAACATTGTGTTAGTAACAAGTTCATTTCCATGAGCAATTAGCACTTTAAATAAAGTTCTAATGATATAGATATGTTATCCAATATCCCACTATATATACTAAACAGACAGAAACTCCTATATTATTTATAAGAAGTGATGTAAGTCCTCACTGGTGTTTAACCCATGCGGTATGCGTGTATCTAGCATGAGAATAAACGAAGACTCCATCTGTCTTAATCTTTTCTCCCTGTTGCCTCCCCGAAAATTAGGGGGAACAGCCCCAATTACAGAATATGTCAGGTCCTGCAATCTGTTATTATGAACTGCTTTGAAATGGCGCGCTACAGGATAATTGTCATCCGAGTTCACAATAGCGCGCAAATGTTGAAGAATCCGGTTAAATACCGGAAGCTTCGTGCTGCCAATATATTTCAATTGGCATGTACATTGCAATTGATATACAGCAAAGTCAGTTCTGCACGTATAGTGTTCCTTTATACAGATTGGAGATTCACTGAAAGCTGTATAGTATTCAGACAAATTCAAACCAAACTTAAATGCTCAGCATGACGAGCATTTGAAAAAGCCTGGTTTGAACAGCCAATTGGTTTTAGTTACAACCTCAGGACATGTTTTAACAAGTGCATCCCTCATAGTGGGTGCCCGCCTGAAAGTTATAGCAGGAAGTTTAGGCAACAAGAATCTAAGTGTTAGGTCTGTCAAAACAATAGGCCAATGTTTGTATATAATGTGTCCAATATTCTTCTCCTGTTTGCTAAAAGTCGTAATGAGACGGATAGCTTGTGTTGGTTCAGATGTGGGCTCAATGTGGATTGGAGTCTCGAGGCTTTTTTTTGTTACTAGACATAGGTCCCGTGGTCGTGAATTAGCTTTATCCAAAGCTGTTAAACCTTGTGAGTGGTGAATACAAGTATATAGTGATGTAATATCTAAAGTTATTAACCACCAATCTTCATGCCATTCAATTTGATTGATCTTCATCAAAAAATCACCAGTATCCCTCAAAAAGGAAGGAAAATTCTTCATATGTGGTTGAAGGAAATAGTCTACATATCTGGATATTGACTCTAAGATGCTATTCTTTGCTGAGATTATTGGTCTTGCATAGACGCACTTTATGCACTTTAGGAATAAAATACATAATGGGGATGGTGGGGAAATCATTTTTCAAATGCCCCTGTCGTTTCCATGATAGTAAACTTCTTGAAACAATTTCCTTCTCCTGATTCAGATCTGTCTTATTAGCCTTGGCATAGCAATTGGTGTCTGTCAAATGACGGTCTGCTTCCCTCAAATAATCAGCCCTTGGCCACAAAACTATGTTACCTCCCTTGTCAGCACTCATCACAACCACATCATGTTTGTTTTTCAATTTATTAATCAAGGCCCAGTAATTTTTTGCTTGATAAGTACACTTAGTATGACCATTGAGAACTGAAGTATGTAACTTCTTCAAATCATTGACAACCATGTCACTGAAAACATCCACACTATCTTTGGGCATAAGTGGATAAAAGGTAGATTGGGGGCAAAAAGGACTTGCTGCCACCATGCCCATATTAACCCCCAATTCAGAAGATTCATCCAAATTGCTGATTGATTCGATATCAATACTATTAGCAAGAGATTGTACAACCCCTAGAATAGGAATATCAGCTACTGTCAAAGCGGATGAACTCGAAGTATTGCTACTATTCATAGTGGATGGTTTATTTAGTTGAAAGTGCTTTCTAAGTTTGATCTTACGGATAAACTTGTAAATGTCCACCCGAGATTGTTTATAGGAAAAGTTCGATTCGGGACAATAGGACAAGCCCAGAGTCAATAGTTGTTGTTCCGCTGTGGTTAACATGGTGTTAGTCAAATTAATGATGGTATTGTCCTGCTGAATCAGCGATTTCGTTTCCACCAACCTCTGCCCCTGTTGCCGGTGGAAGCGCCTCCGCTTGCGCCTCTCCCGCCGGGATTTACTGCGGTTGATGGCGCAGTGTTCTGTTTGTTCCTGGGGCGCAGAGTGGCTCGCCTGTCCATGGTTAAAAAACTCAGTTCTTCCCCCAACGTGTGTTTTGCAGATTCCTCTGTATTACTCTGCACAAATACACCGTTTGTACCCTCTTCTGAGTTGTAACTGGCCAAAGAATCAGAATCTCCTTGGGCAGAGTTTTCACCAATTACACCGGGTGCTAATTGAGTTTTGGACTGTTCTATTTGAGCAATCATTTTAACATTAGCAAATTTGCGTGAGAAGGTGAAATCCCTACCAGACATATAATCATCCGTGTCACGAGCAAACTTAAAGGCTTTACGAGTCTTAATAACAGATTCATGATTTTTCAATCTCGACTCAATATCCGCTCTGCCTTTAGCAATTATGTCTTTCTGTTCACTGGTCTCAAGGATAGTATTCAATTCGTCGATCTCTTAAATTATAGACTCTCTATCAATCTCTGCATATTTGATAAGGATGTTCACCATGTTCATCGAGGCCTGAAGATTATTGGTGGCCCACTCTGCTAACATCTCTGGGTGCAGATTTTCAAATATGGGGGTGATCATCACCCGCAACCCCCGTGGCACTCTATCAACATCCCGGTATTTTTCTAGAGATTTTTTCTCCCACCATTTGGTTATCTCATTTCGTTGTAGCTTTTCCAGTTTCTTCAAAAGTCCCTTAATGTCGTTAGCATTACTGCTATCTAATGTTTTACCAATTGCCCGATTGATAGTTGGCAAATTCACAAAGAGTTCCTCTGCTGCTGCCTCCCGGTCACGCAGCGTGTCTTGGGCTGACATGTTGTTTGGTTTGTAACTAGTGATTCTTCCCCCTTTGAAATATCACAAGTTTGGAAAGCAAAAAATAGAGAAATAATCCCCCAACCCGTCAATGTTCTTGGCAACCGTGGGTCTCCTTACCATGAAGTCGTATCGGTGCACGGAATCTTCCAGTTCCGTAATTACCGTTAGTTGCTTGTTTTATGGCTTCGGAGCTTTCCCACGAACGTTATGCCGATCTCGATGACGGGGGGCGTGGCTCTCCTACTCCTTCCGAGTTACTGTGGCAAACGCTCAACGCGATGTCCGGCCGATCGATGCCACGCCTGCTTGTTGGAAGAGGGTCCGCAATCCGGAGTCAGACGATTTCCAGAGTAATGATACAGCTTTGATGCCTGAATTGCTGTTGTTTCAACACACAGGTACGGACCTCACAAAAATCTTCAAAGATGAATAAGTTGCTCCAAACAATATACATATATGCATACATATGCATGTTATGTACATGAAAGTTTGAAAAACACTAATACAAGCAAAGCTAAAAAGCCACCTAATTACAAACAGAATTGCTTTAACTTAAACGAGGGCGAGACCTATTGCATTTTCAATGCTTGTTTACTTTGGTTCCATCAAGAAGGCATTCAGATGTGTCACACATTTGCCATAAATTCGGAATGTTAGCACTCTAGTTGCTTATTAGATCAGTGTAGTAAAGCTACTGCTCACCAGAGAAGTCTGCTGCTGGTATTGAAAGTGCATGTTTCAGTCTGCATGTCAGAATTTTTAATGAAATAGAAGAGGATTCGAGAAGTCACTCAAAATGTTTCCTAATTTTTCTTTTTATAGCACTAATCCTAATTTCTATGGCAAAATGAACCCCCTCATTCATTTCCTTTTAAATTAAACTACTCACTCACTACTACTCACTCGCAACTCCTCTCTACTACTCACTCTCTACTACTCTCTACTACTACTCTCTACTACTACTCTCTACTACTCACTGTCTACTACTCTCTACTACTCTCTACCACTCACTCTCTACAACTCTCTACCACTCACTCTCTACTACTCTTCTACTCACTCTCTACTACTCTCTACTACTCTCTCTACTACTCACTCTCTACTACTCTCTACTACTCACTCTCCACTAATCACTCTCTACTACTCACTCTCTACTACTCTCTACTACTCACTCTACTACTCACTCTCTGCTACTCTACTACTTTCTACTACTTTCTCTACTACTCACTCTCTACTACTCTCTCTATTACTCACTCTCTACTACTCTCTCTACTACTCACTCTCTACTACTCTCTCTATTGCTCACTCTCTACTACTCTCTACTACTCACTCTCTACTACTCTCTCTACTACGCACTCTCTACTACTCTCTCTACTACTCACTCTCTACTCTACTACTCACTCTCTACTACTCACTCTCTACTACAAACTCTCTACTACTTGCTCTCTACTACTCACTCTACTACTCACTCTCTACTACTCTCTACTACTCCACTACTCTCTACTACTCACTCTCAACTACTCACTCTCTACTACTCTACTACTCTCGCTCTACTACTCACTCTCTACTACTCACTCTCTACTACTCTCTCTCTACTACTCTCTCTGCTACTCACTCTACTACTCACTCTCTACTACTCACTCTCTACTACTCTCTCTATTACTCTCTCTCTACTACTCTCTACTACTCACTCTACTACTCATTCTCTACTACCCTCTGCTACTCTCTCTCTGCTACTCACTCTCCACTACTCACTCTCTACTACTCTCTACTACTCACTCTCTACTACTCTCTACTACTCACTCTCTACTACTCTCTACTACTCACTCTACTACTTACTCTCTACTACTCTCTACTACTCACTCTCTATTACTCACTCTCTACTACTCTCTCTCTACTCTCTCTCTACTACTCTCTCTCTAATACTCACTCTCTACTACTCACTCTACTACTCGCTCTCTACTACTCGCTACTACTCCACTACTCTCTACTACTCACTCTCTACTACTCACTCTCTACTACTCTACTGCTCTCTCTCTACTACTCACTCTCTACTACTCACTCTCTACCACTCACTCTCTACTACTCTCTACTACTCACTCTCTACTACTCTCTCTCTACCACTCACTCTACTACTCACTCTCTACTACTCACTCTCTACTACTCTCTATCTACTACTCACTCTACTATTCACCCTCTGCTACTCACTCTCTATTACTCTGTACTACTCACTCTCCACTATTCTCTCTCTACTACTCTCTACTACTCACTCTACTACTCATGCTCTACTACTCTCTACTACTCACTCTCTACTACTAACTCTCTACTACTCACTCTCTACTACTCACTCTCTACTACTCTCTACTACTCACTCTCTACTACTCTCTCCTACTCAATCTCTGCTACTCTCTCTACTACTCTCTACTACTCTCTACTACTCACTCTCTACTCTCTATTACACATCCTCTACTGTCCACCTCTCTACCTCTCTCTACCTCTCTCACTACTACTCTCTACCTCTCTACCTCTACCTCTCTACCTCTACACCTCTACCTCTCCATCTCTATCTCTCTACCTCTCTCTACACGCACACATATGCACATATATATATGCATATATATGCATATGCATTTATATATATGTATGTGTATATTACCTACTGGCAGTCAACAGTAGGTAGCTATAGTTAGGACCTATTTCCCATAGGAAATCCGCAACATTCTATTTGGAATAATGTTGGCGTCGATTGACGAATCTACACAAAATGTTCCAAACTTTTGGCCAGCTCCGGTCCGCTCCTATCCTGAAAATTATACGGTGATTCGTTAAGCGGGGGCCGAGAAAAAGGGAGGTCCCAAAATGAGTTTTCCCCATGCATTTTCCCATAGGACCTGTTGACGCATCTACAGCCCGAACTGCTGAACGGAATTACACCAAATTTGGCAAAGAGGTAGTCCTCAGTTCAGATTCGTGCCTTTTGCTTAAAATCCGGTGTAAATCCGTTCAGTAGTTCCTGAGAAAATTAGAGTTAAAAAGATAGATATATCTGGGCGGAGCCTAACCACACATCTCATCGTGAGATCTGATTGGCTGTCAGTACTTCATCCAAGAAGTGTTGGCAGCCACCTTGGGACCAATATACATGATAGCACCTCCTTAAAAAGCATTGCAGTTAATAGAAGGTTTTAAGACTTTAGTTACATTATAAATCATTTGTTGATGGTACCATACTCATTTTAGGCATTGTGGTGTGTTCTGAGGGGATTTTACCGTGTGAAAAAGCCTTCTGCTGTGATATCATGAATCATGTTTGAGAGAAAACTATTTTCTCCTGCTTTTCCCACAGAGGTTTGGAAGGTGATCTATAAGCTAAACTGAGAGCATATTTTCTGTAAATTCACATTATCTTTCTCAGTCATGTGAGAATGAAGTCTGACATTCTCAGTAAAACATGTACACCCAACAAGGGCAGAGACTGGCAGTTGATTCCTTTGTGTTCTACTGCAGCTTCCCAGAGTGTTCTAAAGAACAATTAGAGCTCTAATAGTCCTACTTATGACAAACGTATTGCACACCTGAAGCCATCTTGATTGGAATAAAGTTGTAACTCTTAAAACATTTAATTTAAAAAGGAACAAAATGAGGGGGTTCATTTTGCCATAGAAAGTATGATTAGTGCTGCAGAAAGAAAAATTAGGGCTCATTTTGAGTGACTTCTCAAATCCTCTTCTATTTCATTAAAACATTCTGACATGCAGACTGAAATATGCACTTTCAATACCAGCAGCAGACTTCCCTGGTGAGCAGTAGCTTTACTACAGTGATCTAATAAGCAACTAGAGTGCTAACATTCTGAATTTATGGCAAATGTGTGACACATCTGAATGCCTTCTTGATGGAATCACAGTAAAAAACTGAAAGTATTTCCTACTGAGGAGACTGTAGTAAATGAGGAAATTACGAAACTTCATAACAAATAAGTCTCCCAAAATGGCCACCAGAGACAAAAGAGCCCAAATGTAGCCCAAATATCACCCAGATGTAGCCCAAGTATAGCCCAATGACAGAATATCCCAGAGTGTTCTAACGAACAACTAGAGCGCTAACAGTCTTACTTATGACAAAAGTACGTCACACCTGAAGCCATCTTGATTGGAATAAAGTGGTAACACTTAAAACATTTAATTTATAAAAGGAAAAATGAGGGGGTTCATTTTTCCATAGAAATTATGATTAGTGCTGCAGAAAGAAAAATTAGGACACATTTTGACTTCTCAAATCCTCTTCTATTTCATAGAAAAATTCTGACATGCAGACTGAAACATGCACTTTGAATACCAGCAGCAGACTTCCCTGGTGAGCAGTAGCTTTACTACAGTGATCTAATGAGCAACTAGAGTGCTAACATTCAGAATGTATGGCAAATGTGTGACACATCTGAATGCCTTCTTGCTGGAACCAAAGTAAAAAACTGAAAGTATTTCCTACTGAGGAGACTGCAGTAAATGAGGAAATTAGGAAACTTCATAACAAATAAATCTCCCAAGATGGCCACCAGAGACAAAAGAGCCCAAATGTAGCCCAAATATCACCCAGATGTAGCCCAATGACAGAATGTCCCAGAGTGTTCTAAGGAACAACTAGAGCGCTAACAGTCTTACTTATGACAAAAGTATGGCACACCTGAAGCCATCTTGATTGGAATAAAGTGGTAACACTTAAAACATTTAATTTACAAAGGAACAAAATGAGGGGGTTCATTTTGCCATAGAAATTGTGATTTGTGCTGCAGAAAGGAAAAATAGGGCACATTTTGACTTCTCAAATCCTCTTCTATTTCATAGAAAAATTCTGACATGCAGACTGAAACATGCACTTTGAATACCAGCAGCAGACTTCCCTGGTGAGCAGTAGCTTTACTACAGTGATCTAATGAGCAACTAGAGTGCTAACATTCAGAATGTATGGCAAATGTGTGACACATCTGAATGCCTTCTTGATGGAACCAAAATAAAAAACTGAAAGTATTTCCGACTGAGGAGACTGCAGTAAATGAGGAAATTAGGAAACTTCATAACAAATATATTTCCCAAGATGACCACCAGAGACAAAAGAGCCCAAATGTAGCCCAAATATCACCCAGATGTATCCCAAGTGTAGCCCAATGATAGAATGTCCCAGAGTGTTCTTAAGAACAACTAGAGCGCTTACTGTCTTACTTATGACAAAAGTATGGCACACCTGAAGCCATCTTGATTGGAATAAACTGGTAACACTTAAAACATTTAATTTAAAAAGGAACACAATGAGGGGTTTCATTTTGCCATAGAAATTATGGTTAGTGCTGGAGAAAGAAAAATTAGGGCACATTTTGAGTGACTTCTCAAATCCTCTTCTATTTCAATAAATAATTCTGATATGCAGACTGAAACATGCACTTTTAATACCAGCAGCAGACTTCCGTGGTGAGCAGTAGCTTTACTACAGTGATCTGATGAGCAACTAGAGTGCTAACATTCAGAATTTATGGCAAATGTGCGACATATCTGAATACCTTCTTGATGGAATCAAAGTAAAAAACTGAAAGCATTTCCTACTGAGGAGACTGCAGTAAATGAGGAAATTAGGAAACTTCATAACAAATAAATCTCCCAAGATGGCCACCAGAGACGAAAGCGCCCAAATTCAGCACAAATATCACCCAGATGTAGCCCACATGTAGCCCAATGACAGAAGTGTGCAAAACACTTATTTTTTGTGTAATTGCAGTTTTAAATGGTGCAGACTTGTCAGGTATTGGAGTGCTTTACATGAGCATTGGTTACATCACACAAGATCAAATTCATTTTGGTTGTAGACATGGGGAGATTAAGTGATTTGACCAGAATCACAGAATGTTGAGCTGAAGCAGAAACTTCAACCTGGATCCCCAGTTGCAAAGTCTGCAGCTCTGGAAGTAACACCACATCCTCTCCCCTAGGTGCAACATTTAATCAAGTGGTCAACTGGATAAAAAAACATAACGATTACAAATAATTTAAAAGTTCTTTGTCGCTAATTGAAAACTCAGAAAAAATGTCCTCATTTTAGTTTTTTAGAGCACTAACCAAAATTGTTTTGCAAATAAGACCCTCTCATATATGTAATTTCTAAAGGAAATGCTGTAGGTATTACAGTTTTGATTACATCAAGATAACGTCAGGCGTTCCACACTTTTGTAATAAATATAGAATGTTAGCAATCTAGTTGTTCATTGGGATACTGTTGAGAGGCAGAGGACAGGGGCACGGACTCTGAAAATTGAAGGCAGGTACGAGAGTGCAGAGGCAACAATTTGACCACACTGGGCAGGCAGGAAGGGCAGTGGCAGCACAACAGACTATGGAGGGCAGTGGAAAGGGGGGCAGGGGCAACAAGCCAACAATACAGGACTGGAAAGAGAGGCTGTGGCAATAAAATAGACCATAGTGGGCAGAAGGAAGAGTCAGTGGTAGTACAACCATTCATGCCAACAGACCCGTTTCAGCCAGGAAACGTCCAATGTTTTTAAGCTCAAATGGGCTTTATTTGATCTGTCTCCTGTCTACAATCTCCTCTTTTTCAATGTAACTCAAAGGGGAAAATCAGTACCCCAGTTTTTTTCTCAAAATCTCCCTCTTACCAAGTTCAAAATGTTCGCAAGTATGGTACATTGGATCATGGTAGGCAGGAGGAATTGAGGTAGGGACATGGACTCGATAACAGAGGACAGGGGGTACATGGAGAGGTGCACCAAACTGACCCTACAGGGCAGGCATCAGGGTTTGCAGCAGCACAATACACCACACAGGGCATGCGGGACGGGAGTGCAGCACAACAATCCATAGAAAGCAATAGGGAGGGGACAGGACCATGCACATGGACAACAGAGAACAGAGGGGAAAGATGCAATGGTAGCTAGCTGACCATAATGGACAGACAGGAGTGAAAGCTGCAGCATAACAGACCATAAAGGGCAGGAGGGACGGATAAGGGGCATTACAATGGAACAGACAAGACAGGGGGGATGGAATAGGGGTCTGCACATGGAAAAAGAGGGCTGGGGGCAAGGGGGCAGGGCAGGAGCAGCAAGATGACCATGGAGGTCAGGCAGGATGGGCACTAGAAACAAGACACACCATGGGGAGCAACAATGAGACTATGATGGCATACACACAGACCATGGAGGGAAGGTGGGAGGGGGTCAGGGGCAGCAAGCTGACCACACAGGGAAGGTGGGAGGGTACTTGGCAGCACAGAAGACCATGCATGGCAAGCGGGAGGGTTAGTGGTAGCACAATGGCTATGATGGGCAAGAAGGAGGGTGCAGGGGCATGCACAAAGGACCATGGAGGATAGAAGGGAGGGTGAGGACCTGGGCACAGACAAGAGAGTTCAGGGGAAGGGGCCTCACAACAGACCACGCGGGGCAGGCAGTAGGAGCAGTTGCAGCACAACAGACCAGGGAGGGCAGAAGGGTGTGGCAGTAAAATGGACCATGGAGGACAGGAGGAAGGAGATAGGGGCATGGCATGTGGACAGGCAGGGTGGAGGTGGCAGGGACAGGTTACAGTCATCTTACAATGCTAGGCAGGTGGGAGGGGAGTGGCAGCTCAACAGTACACTCAGAGTAGATAGGAGTGGCAGGTCCATGGAACATGGTGGGCAAAAAGGATGGAGCAGGGGCATGCACAAAGACATCGGAGGGCAGGGGGAAGGAGAATAGGGGCTGCAAGCTAAGCACAGAGGCTAAGCAGGAGGTCAATGATGGGCCATAGAATTGGGCAATGGAGTGCAGGAGGAGTGGACTGGTACATAATGCTAAATGGAGGGCAGTGGCAGCACATCAGACCATGCATGGCAGGAGGGAGGAGGCTAGACCATGGATTCAGACAACAGAGGATAGGGAGGAGGTAGCTGGGGAGCAAGCTAACTGTTCAGAGAAGGTGGGTATTAGGAACTTTATTGTTTTTAAAATGTGTGTCTGTGCGAACTACTTAAAATATGAACAAGTATGCAGCATAATCTCACTTTTATTCAGGAAGAAGAGGACTTTTGTTACTGTGAATCCATGCTCACTTGGCAGAAACACCCCCTGACCCTCCACCCCCCATCGCAAAATGTAATGCCCGTGAAAAGGGTAGGTGGACGCAGTGTTATATAGAACATAGTCCTGAGAGCACGATTGAAAATGATATAGTATATGGTATAAACTATGCACCAAAAAGTGTGATATAAGATGAACCGGGCGTGAAATATAATATGCAATATATTGTGCGCAATGACAGATTCATTGGAGAGTGCGAGATAGCACAGGCACTAGCGCGTGCTATGCGATATGCGCCTTGGAGTGTAATATGCACAGGGCAGTGTTGTAAAATATGTGCTGGGGAGTATAACGTTGCATACGCACTGTGACAAAGATATGGATCCCAGATTGTAATATGTATGGCATAACACTGTGCGTTAGATGGGGCAATATAACCCGTGCGAAGGCAAGTGTGGCATGACATATTCACGGGGTGGTGTTACAGTGCACGTGGGCTAGAGAGTGTCATAGCATACGCACTTGCTGGTGGAATACAACACAGTGGTGTGTGGCACTCTGCGGGCACTGGTGGGTGTAACACAGCATTGGGCACAGCCAGGAGCACGCTGTGACTCTCAAGTGAGGTTTGTCTCCTTTCCAGAGAGTTAAATAAAATGTATTACACATCCGGCGGTGGATGTGTGTTTTATTAACCGTGAGGGGGGGTTCTTGCATAGTTTGGTCGAATTTTTGTCGATTCCCCTTTGAATGGCTTGGTGTGCGTGTGTATTAAATATGCCCATCAATAGCTACCCATGTTTCTATAAATATTCGACAAGGGTGTCTACTTGGAGAGTGCACACCAGCGGGGGCGCCGGGATTAGGCACGGTAGGGCGTCAGACACGTCAGAGCTTCACTAGCGGTGTAAATACATTCCACGTGGATTTATTGTATGCATGGTCACCTTTTAATGAATATCACGCAAATCGTCATGGTGATAGGTACATAGGGTTTGTCCAGCATGTCCTAGGTGTTTCTATAAATATATATTTTTTTTAAATAATAAAAAACAAAGGCCTGCCCCGGGAGATGGGGTCCCCGGGGCCACAAGTGCCCTGAGGAGGGGGGCAACGCAGCCACCCTCCTAAAGAATTTTAAAAAAAGGCCATGACCCGGGGGTTGTGGTCCCCGGGGCCGATTAAGGCCTTGGGAGGGCCAAATGTATTTTTTTCAACAAAAAAAATTAGGGTGCAGGCCCTGGGGGATGGGGTCCCCAGGGTCAATACATTAGAAATTAAGGGAGGCCACACAGCCCTCCTTCTTAAAAAAATAAAATAAATAAAAGACCAGCATCGCGCCAGAGGCCACGCCCCCTCCTTGCAGCACTCTGCAAACGTGCCCCCGGCCAGTTGTCAGTTGGGGAATTAATCCCCCTTCAACACTGAGGGTCCCTGAGGGCCAACTAGCCCAACAGGTATCTCCAGTATGCGCCAGGGAGCTGCGTTGCAACGGAGCTCTGTGGCGCTCACTGGAGGTACCTAGAGGGCTAGTTTGACTCTAGGGACCCTTAGGATTTAAAGGGACTTAATCTCTCAACTTAGAACGGCCACAGGGCGCGTTTACACAGTGGTGAAGGGAGAGGACGGGGCCTGAGGCGACTTGTGCAAACACGCCCTGTGGCGCGTTTTAAGATGGGGAAATAATTCCCTTTCAATCCTGAGGGACCCTGGGGGCCAACTAGCCCACCAGGTGGTTCCAGTTAGCGCCACTGCTCTGCGTTGCAGAGAGGTGGTGCAAGCCGTGCCCCTTTTTACACCTCTCTGCAATGGCGCTTACTGGACGTACCTAGTGGGCTATTTTGCCCCTAGGGACCCTCAGCATTCAATGGGACTTATTCTCCCAACTTAAAAAATGGCCATAGGGCGTGTTTACACAGTGGGGAAGGGAAGGAACGGGGCCTGAGGTGACGTGTGCAAACATGCCCTATGGCGCGTTTTAAGTTGGGGAAATAATTCCCCTTCAATCCTGAGATTTGTTTTTGAAAAATTGATTGTATAACTGACTGATTAAGTGTATCTTAGTGAATACATGGCTTAGTGAGTAATGTTTAAATATGTAAATATCTGTATCAGTCTCTCACTTTGTGTATAAGTGGCTGCATGGGTTGGTGAGTAGCTACATGAGTGTCTATATAGGTTATTAGTTGGTTTTTTGAGTATCAGTATGAGTGTCTGAGTGTCTGTATGGTTCGGTGGGGGGTATTACGTAGCGCATAGTTGCATGAATGAGTGACTCACTGTTTGTATGTGTTGAAGACAGCATGTGTGCAGGACTGTATGGGTGGATGAGTGTGTGCATGGGTGTGTTAGTGAGTGAATGACTGTCTCAATAGTGTGTTTATGAATAAATACATATGTTTTGAACTAGTATATGTGACTATTGGTGTATATAGGTGAGTATATGTGAGAGTGAGAGATTGAAAGAGTTCCTGTATGAATAAGTATGTGTTTCTATAAGTGATTGTTTAAAAGACTAAGTATGTGTAAGTTTCTGTAGAAGTAAGTGTGGTGGTGTGTGTATAACTGTATATGCAAGTAAATGGATGTTTGATTCTTTATTAGCATGAGTGACTATGTGTGTGACTAACTCTATGGATGAGTGGTGTTGTGTAACAGGATGTATAGGTGTATGAGTACATATGATGAGTGAGTACATGTATGAGTGACTGTATAGGACTGTTGGTGAATGAGTGGATGTGTATGTGGATCTTAGAATTACTGAATAGGTTGTTGTAACTGGTATTGGTATGTCCATTGTTTTGAAAATTTTAGTTCCTATTTTTGAATGTGTGTATCAAAGGTTATATTAGGGGGAGAGGAGGTCTGCCACTCTATCACAAGGATGATGTTATCAGTGATGTCATCAGTGATGTCATTTTAGATGTCATCAGTGATGTCATGAGTGATGTCACTGACCATGTCATGAGTGATGTAATATGTGACGTCATCAGCAGTGCATTCCGGGCGCGCAAGTTATAGTTAGCTGAACTAACTATAACGGGGGAATTTCAATGGTTTTGTACGAGTGAATAGTCCAGCTAACTATAACGCCCCTGAGACCTATGTTTTTTTCACTGAATTATCTACTGGCGGTCGCCAGTAGATAGTTATAGTTAGGACCGAGTTTCCATAGGAAATCTGAAAATTCTATTTTAAATAACTTTGGCGCCGGTTGACGAATCCTCGCGAAATTTTCAAAACTAATGGGGCGCTCCGCTCAGCTCCTACCCTGAAAGTCTCGGGGTGATTCGTCAAGCGGGGGCTGAGAAAAAAGGGGGGTCCCAAAACGCGTTTTCCCCATGCATTTTCCCATAGGACCTTTAGTCGAAGGTACAGCCCGAACGGCTGAACAGAATTACTTGAAATTTGGCAAAGAGGTAGTCCTCAGGTCAGGCATGTGCCTTTTGCATATATGGTGTCAATCTGTTCAGTAGTTCCTGAGAAAATTGCAGTAAAAAGTACATAAATATCTATATGCGCGCACCGTGCACGCACGGTACGCGCACCATAATGTGCGCGAGCGTAATTCTGATTGGTGGTTACATGTCAGTCAACATTCGAATCGGTCGAAATCAGGAAGTGTCGGCCGCCATTTTGTGTGACAGTGAAACAGAAAGGTGGAGAACGTGAAAAGAGGGCAGGGTACAGAGTTCCTGACCCCCTAGCCTTTGTCAGGGGGTCCCTGAAGGACCCCGAAGGGTGAAAAAAACATTTATTTTTTTTTCAAAAAATCGCGGGGTGCGCGCGCCGTGCGCGCACCGTGAAAAACCTTAAAAAAAACAAAAAAAAACATTTTTAACGAGCCATTCCATATTACAGGATACAGTCAATGTATAACTATATACATAGGTAGTTTATTGTAAAATAAATATATAAAAAACATAATAATACATACATAACTTAGCATTTAAAAAACCTTACAAATTCACTTAAAAAATCATAGGTTTCACACACGTTATAGTTAGGAATTAGCATTTAAAAAACCTTGCAAATTCACTTAAAAAACCATAGGTTTCACACATGTTATAGTTAGCTGGACATTTCACTTGTAAAAAACCATTGAAATTCCCACGTTATAGTTAGTTCAGATAACTATAACTCGCGCGACTGCCACTCTATCACAAGGATGATGTCATCAGTGATGTCATGAGTGATGCCACTGACCATGTCATGAGTGATGTAATATGTGACGTCATGAGCAGTGGATTGCGGGCGCGCGAGTTATAGTTATCTGAACTAAATATAACATGGGAATTTCAATGGTTTTTTACGAGTGAAATGTCCAGCTAACTATAACATGTGTGAGACCTATGGTTTTTTAAGTGAATATATATATACATACATATATAAACATATATATAATCTGAATATCTATATAAATACAAATATAAATGCATGCATACATATACATATACATATATGCATGTTATGTACATGAAAGTTTGAAAAACACTAATAAAAGCAAAGCTAAAAAGCAACCTAATTACAAACAGAATTGCTTTAACTTAAACGAGGGCGAGACCTGTTGCATTTTCAATGCTTGTTTACTTTGGTTCCATCAAGAAGGCATTCAGATGTGTCACATATTTGCCATAAATTCTGAATGGTAGCACTCTAGCTCCTCATTAGATCACTGTAGTAAAGCTACTGCTCACCAGGGAAGTCTGCTGCTGGTATTCAAAGTGCATGTTTCAGTCTGCATGTCAGAATATTTTAATGAAATAGAAGAGAATTGGAGAAGTCAAAATGTGCCCTAATTTTTCTTTCTGCAGCACTAATCATACTTTCTATGGTAAAATGAATCCCCTCATTTTGTTCCTTTGCAAATTAAATGTTTTAAGTGTTACCACTTTATTCCAATCAAGATGGCTTCAGGTGTGCCATACGTTTATCATAAGTAGGACTGTTAGCGCTCTAGTTGTTCTTTGGAACACTCTATGAAGCTGCAGTAGAACACAAAGATATCAACTGACAGTCTCTGCCCTTGTTGGATGTACATGTTTTACTGAGAATGTCAGACTTCATTCTCACATGACTGAGAAAGATAATGTGAATTTACAGAAAATATGCTCTCAGTTTAGCTTATAGATCACCATCCAAACCTCTGTGGGAAAAGCATGAGAAAATAGTTTTCTCTCAAACATGAGTCATGATATCCCAGCAGAAGGCTTTTTCACATGGTAAAATCACCTTTGAACATACCACAATTCCTAAAATTAGTATGGTACCATCAACAAATTATTTATAATGTAACTAAAGTCTTAAAAACTGCAATGCTTTTTAATGAGGTGCTATCATGTATATTGGTCCCAAGATGGCTGCCAACACTTCTTGGATGAAGTGCTGACAGCCAATCAGATCTCATGATGAGATGTGTGGTTAGGCTCCGCCCAGATATATATGTGATTTTACTTTTGATTTTCTCAGGAACTACTAAACGGATTTACACCTTTTAAGCAAAAGGCATGACTCTGAACAAAGGTCTACATTTCTGCCAAATTTGGTGTAATTCCGTTCAGCAGTTCGGGCTGTAGCTGTGGCTAAAGGTCCTATGGGAAAACACATTTTGGGACCCCCCTTTTTTCTCAGTCCCCTCTACACGAATCATCCCGAGACTTTCAGGATAGGAGCGGACCGGAGCTGGCCAAAAGTTTGGAAAATTTCGCGAAGATTCGTCAACGGGTGCCAAAGTTATTCCAAATAGAATGTTGCAGATTTCCTATGGAAAATAGGTCCTAACTATAACTACCTACTGGTGACTGCCAGTAGGTAATATATTACCTACTGGCGGTCGCCAGTAGGTAGTTATAGTTAGGACCCTCTTTCCATAGGAAAACCGTAACATTCTATTTGGAATAACTTTGGCGCCGGTCGACGAATCCTCGCGAAATTTTCAAAACTAATGGGGCGCTACGCTCCGCTCCTACCCTGAAAGTCTCGGGGGGATTCGTCAAGCGGGGGCTGAGATAAAAGGGGGGTCCTAAAACGCGTTTTTCCTATGCATTTTTCCATAGGACCTTTAGTCCGAGCTACAGCCCGAACGGCTGAACTGCATTACTTGAAATTTGGCAGAGAGGTAGTCCTCAGGTCAAGGAAGTGCCTTTTGTAGGTTTGGTGTAAATCTGTTCAGTAGATTCTGAGAAAATAGCCTTTAAATCAATATATATATCTGAGCCAGCTTACGGTGCGCTTACGGTGCGCTTACCGTACGCGTACGGTGACGTGCGCGAGCGCGATTCTGATTGGCTGTTAGATCCTAGTAAACATTCGAATCGGTCAAAACTAGGAAGCGGCGGCCGCCATTTTGTGTGTTTCACTCAGAAAAAAAAGGGTGATAACTTGAAAAGGGGGCAAGGAAGAGAGTTACAGACCCCCTAACATTTGAAAGGGGGTCAAAGAAGGACAGAAAAGTACAAAAAAAACATTTATTTATTACTTTTTAAAAAAATCGCGGGGTACGCGTACGGTAAGCTTACCGTACGCGTACGATAAAAAAAAAATTTAAAATGAAATTAAATGCAGATTTAAGTGTTTAGATATTAGGGGGCTCTAAAAAGAGCCGTTGTGTTTATTGTGATTTTTTAGTGGTACCTACAAGTAAGTACCGATGCAGAGTCTAAGGTTCAAGAGGAAGACTCTGTTCCCTTCATCACTGAAGTGTACACCATCTCCTCTATAAATGTCTTGCATGTCGTAACGCAAGTTGTTGTGGTAAATGGAACCCATACCATAGTCACGGAGGAAAGCAGAAACAGATTTGTTGACGTGCTTTCTTGCTTTGTCAATCTGCGGACAGAAATGATTGGACCAGTTCCATTTTTGCCTTTGGCATATGTTAGAAAACACAAAGGCAGTTTTTGGGAAAAGTGAAAACAGTTGTGCAAAGGTCTCCTTCATAAGCATTTCCAGACCTACCCCAGTCAAAGTGCCTAGGTCATTGCCACCACAGTGCACTATTATGAGGTCAGGGTGTTGGATTTGCATGAAGGATTTCACCAATGGCATCAATTGGTGCCACTTTAACCCTCTCTGACCAATCCATTTAATGTCTACATTTGGCAAAGCAAGGTCTCTCACCATACCTGTTTTCTCTGCATACTTTTCACTCCAGAAGACATAGCTGTGCCCTACAATCCACACTGTGAACATCTTCAAAGGAGATCTGGATGCACTCAGGAGGTGTATTTCAGTAGAATGGGAAAAAAAAATGAAAGACAGTTTGGAAACGGAGGCATACATATTTTTTTTAAAATAAAAAGAACTCATTGGCTGTTTCACATCATTCTACACTAAAAACTAGGCTGTGTGTGTCAATTTATAGAAGCATGTTTTGTATTGGTACAGAGAAATGTGTTATCAAAGAACAGTACTATGGATTTGCTGTTAGGTTTGAAAAGTCAAGCACTCTTGCTCCTTGAAAATGAAACATTGTGTGGCGAACTTCTGACCTGACTGTAGACAGCAGTGTTCCATGAGCTGTTGCTATGGTAGCAGGCAGAAGTCAAGTTGGGGGAAGGGTGCTAGGCAGAAGTCAAGTTGGGGGAAGGGTACTTTTGGAAAAGGGTTGGTTTTCAACCAATAGAAATGTGTGAATACATTTGAAAAAAAGGGGGAAGCACTGAGATTTGAACTTAACATGTATATGTGTGGAAAAAGAGAGGGAAACTTTGCCATTATCTGGTTCTGCTGAGAGGAGAGAGGTGTACAGAACAGAGATCCTGGCTCTCATAATCTGCTGTTTGAGTGCCACATTTCTATCACAACTAACTAATTATAAAGGTGAGTTAAGAGTTTGAGAGGGGATGTATATGGTAAATTAAGAAATGAATAATAGCATTGGAATTCCTTTTGTTGAAGTTGTGTTTATCATTTTGTGTTTTGGGAGAAATTTAAATGTGAGGAACATGTAAAATAATATGGACTATGTTTTCACCATAAAATAATGTGTATTATTAAAAATGAGGAATACTTTTAGGGTTTGAGGTTCCAGTCAGTAATGCAAATACATTCAGCGTCACTAAGGCTGGTTGCCCTTGCTGGAGTGTAGTCAGTCACCCAGGTTACACATGTTACTGGTCTGAAAAAGCTGTTTGGACATGTGCTGTTTTCAGAATCTGAAAAGTGGATTAGAAATGTGTCAGATTGTAAAAGTACTTATCACTTGCCAAAAAAGCAGTAGTAAGTGTGCTTTCAAATTGGCAAAGAAATTTCGTTTTGTGACTAATATGAAAACATGACTCTGTGTGCAAAGAGGAATTACAGGCAGAGATTTATTGTGTTTTGCTCTGGTAATTTTACAGTTGCATTAGTAGGAAAGGGGGAACTTTTTTTTTGTGCAGAAGCAGACTCTTAGCATACAGCCAACTGCTTATCCTGTGGAATCATGCACAGTATTTACAACTGAGTGGGGTTTGAGGTTGCAGTCAGTAATGCAAATACATTCAGCGTCACTAAGGCTGGTTCCCTTGCTGGAGTGAAGTCAGTCACCCAGGTTACACATGTTGCTGGTCTGAAAAAGCTGTTTGGACATGTGCTTTGTTGAGAATTTGAAAAGTGGATTAGAAATGTGTCAGATTGTAAAAGTACTTATCACTTGCCAAAAAAAAAGAGTAGTAAGTGTGCTTTCAAATTGGCAAAGAAATTTCGTTTTCAGCCTAATATGAAAACATGACTCTGTGTGCAAAGAGGAATTACAGGCAGAGATTTATTGCATATTGCTCTGGTAATTTTACAGTTGCATAAGTAGGAAAGGGGGATCTATTTTTTTGGTGCAGAAGCAAACTCTTAGCACACAGCCAGTTGCTTATCCTGTGGAATCATGCACAGTATTCACAACCAAGTGGGGTTTGAGGTTGCAGTCAGTAATGCAAATACATTCAGCATCACTAAGGCTGGTTGACCTTGCTGGAGTGAAGTCAGTCACCCAGGTTACACATGTTTCTGGTCTGAAAAAGCTGTTTGGACATGTGCTTTTTTGAGAATCTGAAAAGTGGATTAGAAGTGTGTCAGATTGTAAAAGTACTTATCCCTTGCCAAAAAAAAGAGTAGTAAGTGTGCTTTCAAATTGGCAAAGAAATTTCGTTTTCTGTCTAATATGAAAACATGACTCTGTGTGCAAAGAGGAATTACAGGCAGAGATTTATTGCGTATTGCTCTGGTAATTTTACAGTTGCATAATTAGGAAAGGGGGAACTATTTTTTTTGTGCAGAAGCAGACTCTTAGCACACAGCCAGCTGCTTATCCTGTGGAATCATGTACAGTATTCACAACCGAGTGGGGTTTGAGGTTGCAGTCAGTAATGCAAATACATTCAGCATCACTAAGGCTGGTTGCCCTTGCTGGAGTGAAGTCAGTCCCCAGGTTACACATGTTGCTGGTCTGAAAAAGCTGTTTGGACATGTGCTTTGTTGAGAATTTGAAAAGTGGATTAGAAATGTGTCAGATTGTAAAAGTACTTTTTACAGTTGCATTAGTAGGAAAGGGGGAACTATTTTTTTTGTGCAGAAGCAGACTCTTAGCACACAGCCAACTACTTATCCTGTGGAATCATGCACAGTATTTACAACTGAGTGGGGTTTGAGGTTGCAGTCAGTAATGCAAATACATTCAGCGTCACTAAGGCTGGTTGCCCTTGCTGGAGTGAAGTCAGTCACCCAGGTTACACATGATGCTGGTCTGAAAAAGCTGTTTGGATATGTGCTTTGTTGAGAATTTGAAAAGTGGATTAGAAATGTGTCAGATTGTAAAAGTACTTATCACTTGCCAAAAAAAAAGTAGTAAGTGTGCTTTCAAATTGGCAAAGAAATTTCGTTTTCTGTCTAATATGAAAACATGACTGTGTGCAAAGAGGAATTACAGGCAGAGATTTATTGCGTATTGCTCTGGTAATTTTACAGTTGCATAATTAGGAAAGGGGGAACTATTTTATTGGTGCAGAAGCAGACTCTTAGCACACAGCCAGTTGCTTATCCTGTGGAATCATGCACAGTATTCACAACCAAGTGGGGTTTGAGGTTGCAGTCAGTAATGCAAATACATTCAGCATCACTAAGGCTGGTTGCCCTTGCTGGAGTGAAGTCAGTCACCCAGGTTACACATGTTTCTGGTCTGAAAAAGCTGTTTGGACATGTGCTTTTTTGAGAATCTGAAAAGTGGATTAGAAATGTGTCAGATTGTAAAAGTACTTATCACTTGCTAAAAAAAAAAGAGTAGTAAGTGTGCTTTCAAATTGGCAAAGAAATTTCGTTTTCGGCCTAATATGAAAACATGACTCTGTGTGCAAAGAGGAATTACAGGCAGAGATTTATTGCGTATTGCTCTGGTAATTTTACAGTTGCATAAGTAGGAAAGGGGGAGATATTTTTTTTGTGCAGAAGCAGACTCTTAGCACACAGCCAGCTGCTTATCCTGTGGAATCATGCACAGTATTCACAACCGAGTGGGGTTTGAGGTTGCAATCAGTAATGCAAATACATTCAACATCACTGAGGCTGGTTGCCCTTGCTGGAGTGTAGTCAGTCACCCAGGTTACACATGTTGCTGGTCTGAAAAAGCTGTTTGGACATGTGCTTTGTTGAGAATCTGAAAAGTGGATTAGAAATGTGTCAGACTGTAAAAGTACTTATCACTTGCCAAAAAAAAGAGTAGTAAGTGTGCTTTCAAATTGGCAAAGAAATTTCGTTTTCTGTCTAATATGAAAACATGACTCTGTGTGCAAAGAGGAATTACAGGCAGAGATTTATTGCGTATTGCTCTGGTAATTTTACAGTTGCATAAGTAGGAAAGGGGGAACTATTTTTTGTGCAGAAGCAGACTCTTAGCACACAGCCAGCTGCTTATCCTGTGGAATCATGCACAGTATTTACAACTGAGTGGGGTTTGAGGTTGCAGTCAGTAATGCAAATACATTCAGCGTCACTAAGGCTGGTTGCCCTTGCTGGAGTGAAGTCAGTCACCCAGGTTACACATGTTGCTGGTCTGAAAAAGCTGTTTGGACATGTGCTTTGTTGAGAATTTGAAAAGTGGATTAGAAATGTGTCAGATTGTAAAAGTACTTATCACTTGCCAAAAAAAAGAGTAGTAAGTGTGCTTTCAATTTGGTAAAGAAATTTCGTTTTCGGCCTAATATGAAAACATGACTCTGTGTGGAAAGAGGAATTACAGGCAGAGATTTATTGCGTATTGCTCTGGTAATTTTACAGTTGCATAAGTAGGAAAGGGGGAACTATTTTTTTGGTGCAGAAGCAGACTCTTAGCACACAGCCAGTTGCTTATCCTGTGGAATCATGCACAGTATTCACAACCGAGTGGGGTTTGAGGTTCCAGTCAGTAATGCAAATACATTCACCATCACTAAGGCTGGTTGCCCTTGCTGGAGTGTAGTCAGTCACCCAGGTTACACATGTTGCTGGTCTCAGAAAGCTGTTTGGTATTGCTCTGGTGATTTTACATTTGCATTAGATGGAAAGGGGGTGTTATTTTTTTCTGCAGAAGTAGACTCTTAGCACACAGCCAGCTGCTTATCCTGTAGAATCATGCACAGTATTCACAACCGAGTGGGGTTTGAGGTTGCAGTCAGTAATGCAAATACATTCAGCATCACTAAGGCTGGTTGCCCTTGCTGGAGTGAAGTCAGTCACCCAGGTTACACATGTTGCTGGTCTAAAAAAGCTGTTTGGACATGTGCTTTTTTGCGAATCTGAAAAGTGGATTAGAAATGTGTCAGATTGTAAAAGTACTTATCACTTGCCAAAAAAACAGTAGGAAGTGTGCTTTCAAATTGGCAAAGAAATTTCGTTTTCGGCCTAATATCAAATCATGACTCTGTGTGTACACAGGAATTGTTTTTAGATATTTAATTTGTGATGTTGTTATTGTGATTTTCACTTGTAGGAAAGGGGTACTTAGTATTTTAAGATTTGAAAAGATCATAAAAAATGTAGTAATATATTTAAATAAAATAAAGATTTTTTTTTTTAGTTTTTTTCAGGTATTGCTGAAGAGCAGTGAACAAAATTTAAGATGCCTACAAAATCAAGAGTAAGGAAAAACCAGAAAAAAAATATATATTTGAAGACAACTGGAGGACCTAAGTTACCTGGAGATGCTCATGTTGGGAAAAAAAGAAAGTCTTCTGGTAAGCAAACAAAAGATTTTTTAAAGAACATCTTCAAAAGAAGGAAAAATGTACAAAATGTCTGTACTGGAAAGAATGTTTTAAATAGGAAAGAAAAGGAAAAAATTGAGCATTTAGTTAATGCAAATATACCTTCAGAAACTATAAAGATTTTTTTAAACAGAAAAACAGCGTTTAAAGAGATACGTAGAAAAATGTTTCAGAGAAGAGTTATGTCCAATTTGATAAAGGATGTGAAGAAATATAAGCAAAAGGCAAAATTTTATAAGAGAAAAAAATAAATTGAAGCCATTGCAGCTAAGGCATTAGAATTAAAAAGGAAACTATTCATTTTAATTTTGAATAGGATGCGTACATTAGATAAAATGGTCAATGTACTGAAATCACAAAGCAAAAGGAAAAGAGAAGTGAAAAGAACAAACTTTTGTAAAGTGTTTTTAGGAGAATGGATGCATAGTTCAAGTAGTGAACCTTTTTTTAATGAAGAGAGTTATTTTCAAAGTAATAGTTTGCTGCATGCAGTTGACACCAGAGGTCGTGCTTACGAAGTGAAAAATGGTTGTATAATGGAGAAGGAGAAAATGGTTCCAAGAGATGAGGTACAAGTGATGGCAGATGAGGCTATGGGGAGACGTCCTAAAGCCCCAGTGTACACTTGGAATTGTAGTAGTATTTGCACTGTGCGTCAGGAATCTATTGATAAATTTCGTGAGTTTCTAAGAGAATATAGTAAAAAAAGTGTAAAACAGAAGATTAAGGTGCTTCAAAGTCTAGATCCATGCCGAGTGAGAGAGAATACTGGTTTGCAGGGTCATTCTCTGGCTTGTCTATCTAGAAAAGTGTGTAAAAGTGTTTTTCATCATTTTAGGATGCTGGCTGTTCATCATACTGAAATGAGAAAGTTTGTGAGACGGTTGTATTTTGCTAAAAGTCCAGCAATAAAGTTAGATGAATTGAATAGGGCTCTGTTCCATGGGTCAGTATCAGATGTAGAGAAGGTTATTGATGAAATTCAGTTTTGTTACTTTGGTCCTGAACAAGACAGTGCAGAAAAGGACACAGTAAATGAGGAAGAAGTGGAAGAGAATGTAGAACCATTTGTAAGTAAGACTTTAATGATCACATAACAAAATTTGAAAAAATCTCTAATGAAAGACCAAATATTACTTGTATTTGTTGCCGCAGAACTCATTATAGAAAACAAACCAGGTATGTTGATCTCTATAGAAAAAGTGAAAATGAAGATAATTATAAGTGGAAGGATTTTGCCACATATATATTTCTTGAAAATTGTTTTGAATTGGGTGAAGTTCAGCGTATTTGTAAATACTGTTACAACAAATTAGAAGAAAATAGAATGCCGACCAGAGCTGTACATAATAATTTAGAATTGGATGCTATTCCTGCCGAACTTTCAGAATTAAATACATATGAGTCTATACTTATTCAATGTGTTCATCCGTTCCAGACCATAGTACGTATGGAGCCAAAAACTGGTAAATTACCTCCTTCAGATTTACTGAGAGGTTTAAAAGGAAGAGTGGTGTATTTGCCCTTGGATTTGAAAAAAAATATGGAAACTATTGATGCAGATACTTTGGAAAGTGAACCATTACTTATTCTGGTTAATGGTGTACCTACAAAGAATAAGAAGATTTGGCAGGAGCTGGTGGATGTACGAAAAGTACAAAGAGCAAATTTGTATTTGAAAAAAAATAATAAATGGTATGAATCAATTTATATAGAAGAAGAAGAAGAAGATTTACAAGAAGACACAGAAACACCAACTGGTCAAATTGAAAAAGTGGACAAGTCAAAGGAAGAAGAAATTTATGAACATTTTAGCATACATCCTCTTCATTCAAAAGAAGTTATGGGTGACACTATTGATCTGTTTCAGATGAAGAAAGCAAAAGGAACTCCCGTGAGTGTATGGGAGGAGAGCTTGGAAGCTCAATGTTTTCCCCAGCTGTTTCCTACAGGAAAAGGAGGACGATACGATGAACGTCCAGAACAGATTCCAGCTTCTGAGTATCGAACTACAAGACTATATGCAGAAGATCCCAGATTTCGACAAAGTATTCCTTATTTGTTCCATCTTTTATTTGAAAGCGACTTGTCTGCATTGTCTTATGCAGTAAATCACATTTTAAAAAGTGGAGTACATTTACAAAATGTGTCTGCTAAGGATTTTATGGAGAAAGTGCAGCACCGAGATGATCATTTGGAAACACAACTGATCAATATGATGGCTTGTCAGCGTGGAACAAATGAATATTGGTACCGACGCCATGGTGAATTAAAATGCATGTTACGGAATTTAGGAACACCAACAAGGTTCCTTACCCTAAGCTGTGCTGAGTACGCTTGGGATGATTTACTGGATTTTCTACGAGAGGCAAATTCAAACATTAAAAACATCGAATACAAGACAGCAGGAGAACTGTGCTCATTGGATCCGGTTAATGTTTGCAGATATTTCAATCATAGATTTGAGGCTATGATGTCCTTCATCTGCAATAAAAAAATCCACCTCTTGGAGAAGTAGAGGATTTCTTTTGGAGAAAAGAGTACCAGGCAAGAGGTGCTCCTCATATTCATATGCTGTTGTGGATTAAGGATGCCCCAAAGTTTGGAACAGATACTGATGAAGCAGTGTTATCTTTCATTGAAGAATATGCAACATGTGCTATACCAAAAAGCACAGAAGATAAAAAGTTAAAGGAGCAAGTTTTACGTTTCCAAAGTCATCGGTGTGGAAAATACTGTCGACGGAAATACAAGAGCAAAGATAAATACTACACTAAATGTCGATTTGGATTTCCTAGACCTGTTTTTTCAAATGGAAGAGTAAACAGTTTTATGTCATCTGTGAGACATACTATTACAAGAAAATCACCTAAGAATACCTACAACCTTAAAAGAAAAGAAGAATCAAAAAATATAAATGACTACAACCCAGTCATTTTATCCATGTGGAATGCTAACATGGATATACAGTATGTAGCTGACAATTCCATTGCTGTTGCTCGATATGTAACGTCTTACATTACGAAATCAGAAAAAACTGAATTGAAGGAAATGTGGGAAGAGATTTCTCACGAGAAGACTGTCAGTAAGAAGCTGTACAGTTTCAGTTTAAAGATGTTATCGCATTGAGAAATTGGATCCTACGAATGTTCAGATAGGTTATCTTCTGCAAGTCTCTACTCTAAATCAAGAAGAATAATTTGGGCAAGTTTAGGCCTTGCAGCAATGAGAAATCGGGTACTGAAATCTGTTGGAGAAATTGAATATTTGGCCGAGAATGACCCAGAAAGTACAGATATTTTGAAATCAAACATGTTGGACACATATTATCCCAAGAGAAGTTATCATCTGGAGAACATGTGTCTCTATGAAGTGCTGCAGAACTACATTTATTCACGGAAAGCCGCAGAAGACATCAACAATGGAAAGTATAAAGTCATTGGTGAGGAAGGATGTTTGGTGAAGCAAACAAAAGGAAGTTTGATAAATCACAGGAGGCTCAGTTGCGACACTACTGAGAAAAAGGAATTTTACTACTTGGCTCTTTTACAGCTGTTTAAACCATGGCGTACAGAGGATGAACTACTGGGAGAATTTCAAAGCTATGAAGATTCCTTTAATGCTTGCAAAGACAGCATACAATGCAGTACATTCACAACTTATGTGCAAATGTTAAATGAAGAAATTGAACAGGAAACTACAATTGCAGCTGAAGTAGCTAGAGACAGTTCTCAAGACAGCCAAAGTTCAGAAACACTCAGTCAAGATCCCCTAGGACAACCAATCGTTGAAAATGAAGCTACAATAGCCATGAATGAAGTGGAAATGGCTATGAATCAAGCTCAAGAAGAATTTATAGACTTACCAAATTTGGAAAGACAACTGAATGAAGAGCAGCAACAAATTTATGAAGAGATCACAAACAAAATTGATCACGGATTACTACATGAAAAAAAAGAGTGCTCATGCACATCATTTCATCCAATCAGGATGTATGTAAGCGGACAAGCTGGAACTGGAAAAAGTTTCTTAATAAAAGTCATCAGAAACTACCTAAAGCAAAAAACGGATTCAACTTTGTCTTGTGTGGTTACTGCTCCAACTGGGTTAGCAGCATATAACATAAAAGGAATCACCTTACATCGTTTGCTAATGTTACCAGTGGAGCATGAGAACAAAATACAATACCACAGGCTAACTGGAGAAGCATGCTTGGAAGTTTCAAGAGTATTGAAGAAGATGCAAGTTCTCATTATTGATGAGGTGAGCATGGTATCAAACTTAATGCTTGCCTTTGTGCATTTAAGAATGCAACAAATTCTTAAGAGAGACTATGACGTGTTATTTGGTGGAAAACATGTCATAGTTTTTGGGGATCTTCTACAGCTTACTCCAGTTAAAGGACAACCAGTGTTTAATACTGTGACACATGAAGACACAAAGAAGTCATTGGGAAGCATCGGTAATGCAAATATTTGGTCCTTCTTTGAGTACAAGGAACTTACTACTAATATGAGACAAGCAAACGATGAAGAATATGGAAGTATTCTGAAAGATATGAGAATAGGAGTACTCACTGAAGCTGGTAAAAAAGCATTACAGAGTCGGTTGCTACATAATTTATTTCCAAAGGAAGAAATAGTTGCAGAGAAGATATACAAGAACATTGCAGAAAAGAAAAGTGTCATCTGCTTAATGCCAACTCTACGTGAATGCTCAATATTCAATGAGGAGCTTTTGAAATTGGAAAAGGAAGATATCAGGAAATTGGAAGCAGTGGACAAAATTCAGGATGGAAGAATTACTATCACATTAACAGGCAAACTGAAAAATAAATTGGATTCACTAGAGAAGAACATTTCCAAAACTGCTGGATTAGAAAAAAATCTATATGTTTGCATGAACTGTAGAGTATTTTTAAGGAGAAATTTGGATGTTGAAAAAGGTTTAGTTAATGGAGCTATGGGAAGAGTTGTAGGTTTTATTAATTATCAGAAAAAAGATGGAATTGAATGTTTAAAAATAAAATTTGATCAGATAGAAGAAGTTATAGACATTTGTCGTTGTACAGTTCGTTTTATGCTTGTGAAAGACTTATATGTACAAAGGAAACAGTTTCCGTTTTCTCTAGCATATGCTGTAACTATTCACAAGTCTCAAGGATTGACTGTAGATTGTGCATTTGTAAACATTGGTTCAACTGTGTTCAAAGAAGGTATGGCTTATGTAGCTTTGTCACGAGTGAAAACATTATCTGGTTTATTCATGATAGACTTTGATGATTCAAAAGTTAGTGCAGATACAAACTGTGTAAAGGAGTATAATAGATTAAGAAGAACCTATGCTCCTCATTTAGGTCAGTATCCTGTGTTGGAGAAACGTGTAGTTTCTCGAAAAAGGAGAATTGAGAATATCTGTAATGAGGATGTAGAGAGGAGGAAAAAAAAGAGGAGTGATGTAATTGCAAGCAAAAAGAAAAAGGTAAATGTTGAAGAGGTTGTAGGTTGCCATTTTGAAAATAGCTCTGGTGTCAACTGCTACGCTAATGTAGTGCTGAATGTTATATTTTATCTGGAAAGTTTGCAAGAGCAGATATTAGTAAATCAGGGAAAAAGATTCTGTTCTGAGTTGAGTCTCCTTTTTCAAAAGCTGAGTAATGATAAAACTCAAATAGAAAGTGCTACTGAAATTAGAAAACTTTTAGATGTATGTTCAGGACGAACACAGTTTTCTCAAAATGTACAGCAAGATGCACAGGAATTTTTGATGTTTTTTCTTCAGGTACTGGAAGAAGAAGGGATACACATTAAAAATTTGTTTGGTCTCTCTTATAAATGGGAACATAGTTGTGAAAACTGTTTCCATACATGTGGCTCTAATGTGGATTCTGAAAGGTTTATTTATTTAACATTGCCAGAGTGTAAAACAGTCACTTTTGCTAAATTAGTTAAAGATGCTAATCATAGCATGGAATGCAGTGAGTGTAAATCTGAAATGTTTTCAACGTTAATTTTAAAGGAATACGGACAGTATGTAATTTTAATGATGCAACGATGTAAAGCTGATGGTTCAAAATTAGATACTTTAATAAAGAAGTTTACAGGACAGCAATTATCAATTTCAGGAAAAACTTTTGTAACAGTTGCAATAATTTTCCATGATGGACCTACTGTTACTTCTGGACATTACACAGTTTATCTTAAATGTGAAAAAGGCTGGACAATGTGTAATGATTCACAATTGATTTTCAAGCAACGTTTGCCTTTTGATTTAGCAAAGTCCTATCTAATCTTCCTGAAACCAAAATTTTAGAGAAACTTGGCAAGATCTGTACAAAACAATTTTACCATTTTATTGGATTACTATTGGAATATTCAAATTAAAAGATTTTAAAAATTATCATTTGGCCTAAAGGAAAGGTAACCAATTATATTGTGGACTTATATAATTCTTAATTAATGTTTCGGAAAACAACATTTTAGAGTGAATCGGTAACATCTGTACAATTTAAATTTTTGTATTTTCTTGGATTACCGTTGGAAATTTAATCAAAAAAGATTTTTAAAATTACCATTTGGCCTAAAGGAAAGGTATCCAATAGTATTGTGGACTTAATTAAATCCTAATTAATGTTTCAGAAACCAAAATTTTATTGAGAATCGGTTACATCTGTACAATTTAAATTTTGGAATTTTATTGGATTATCGTTGGAAATGTAATCAAAAATTAATTTCTAAAATTAACATTTGGCCTAAAAGAAAGGAAACTAGATGTTTTGTGGATTTATTTGAGATATATTATTTTTGAGATTATGCTTCTGTAAGAAAATTGTCAGACGGTATTTTTTAGAAATTGTTTTTGTTATTAGATGATATTTTTAATGAATAATATTTTGCATTTCGATAATGTTATGTTTAACTGAGAAGAGATTCTGGGCTTTTTTTAAACAATCTTTGAGATTGTTATTTTTTTTTTGCCCGCTGTTAAGTGATGAATGCAATTGCTTTCACGATTTATAGTGAAATGCAATATATTCTGAAAACAGCAAAAAAAAGGCAAAAAATTGTTTTTTGAAAATATGTAAATATGTGTACTGTATTATAAAATGTTTTATTAAGTATTAATACTTTTTTCTTTTTTTTCAGATTGAGATAGAAAATTTACGAAAACTTGAACCATTTTTATAGCAATTAAAATTAAATTTTAATTAATAAATAAATCTTTGAGTGGGTATGGTAAGTCAGAAATGTCATGGTCCCTTTTTTCCAGTTCTCCACAATCACATTTTCAGTTTTTCATTGTAGTCTCTCATGGATCTTGTAATGTGATAATTGATTTTTAGTGGTTTTAAAAAAAAAAAAAAAAAATTACGCGTACCGTGCGCGTACGGTAAAAAAAAAATCAAAAAAAAGTTTTAAAAACATATATAAAAAATAGTTGAAAGGTAAGGTTGGCTCTTACAAGAGCCGTTGTGTTCATGCAGGGACAGAGGAAAGAAAGAATGGGAATATTAGTCGGTACGACAAATGTGCTGATCTATTTTATTGTTCACTAGGGAAACACTGGTCTCCCTATGACAAATTAGATCATGACAAGTGGCGCACCGTATTTCAACCCTCACAAACCGATGGTTTGTTTCCAGAGGAGTAGAAAAAGGAGATGCTCCCCCCACAGATGACGGGCTCACCTGACCTGCCGAAGATGGACTCGGCCCTGTAGATGATGGACCAGGCTGAGCTGCTGTGGATGTGCTTGGTTGACTTACTGAAGGGTTACCTTCAGTATGTCGAGCATGTGTCCTACCGTGTACATCTTTAAGGTGTCTCAACATGGTGTGATTCCCGAAGGAATACTTCTTGTTGGGATTCCCTCTTGAAAGTACACGGCCACAAAGCTTACAAGTCACTAAGGGTGCATTTACCTTTTTCTTGTCCTCTGGAAAAGAAAAATACTCCCATATGAAAGAGGTCTTTTGTTTCCTCCTTCTCTGCCTCAAGGTAGTGCTGCTAGGCTCACTCTCAGAAGAGCTCTGCTGTTCTGCCATCGTATCACAAAGACAACCCAGCTCCTTCTCCTAAGGGATCACAAGCAGAAATGAGGGGAATGGGTGTGGTGTAGGAGAGTTCTAGAACTGAAAGTAGTAAAAACCAATCAAAAGTGTTGTATCTTGATCACATGACCCAACGTGCGCGTACGTTACGCTTACGGTGCACTTACGGTGCGCTTATGGCAAAAGTGCGCATGCGCGTAAAAAAGACACGCGCACGCGCGCATGCGCAAAACAGGCACGCCCCTTCACTTCCGCGTAACATCCGCGTGCAGCGTACGCGTTACGCGCTGCGTACGCGTGACGTAAGTCTATGCAAATTGCGTAAATGAACGCAAACAGCGTAGAAATCTAACATAATAAAAGCAAGCCGTGCGCTTACCGTACGCGCACGTTAAAAAAATACTAAAAAAAAAAAAAAAGGGGAATTTAAAAAACACTATGTTATACTAATAAATCTTACCAGTTTAGTTTAAAAGGTAAAAATAAAAAATATATTGTAGAATTTTTAAAATTTAACCATAGTCTTTATAAAATGATAGAAAATTAAAATAAAAATATGTATAAAACATTGCAAAAAAAAAAACAAAAAAAGTAAATATAAGAATTAGCATTTAAAAAACCTTGCAAATTCACTGAAAAAACCATGGGTTTCACACACGTTATTACATGTATGAGTGACTGTATAGGACTGTTGGTGAATGAGTGGATGTGTATGTGGTTCTTAGAATTACTGAAGAGGTGGTTGTAACTGGTATTGGTATGTCCATTGTTTTGAAAATTTTAGTCTCTATTTTTGAATGTGTGTTTCAAAGGTAATATTAGGGGAAGAGGAGGTCTGCCACTCTATCACAAGGATGATGTCATCAGTGATGTCATCAGTGATGTCATTTGAGATGTCATCAGTGATGTCATGAGTGATGTCAGTGACCATGTCATGAGTGATGTAATATGTGACGTCATCAGTAGTGCATTGCGGGTGCGCGAGTTATAGTTAGCTGAACTAACTATAACGGGGGAATTTCATTGGTTTTTTACGAGTGAAATGTCCAGCTAACTATAACATGTGTGAAACCTTTGGTTTTTTCATTGAATTTCTAAGGTTTTTTAAATGCTAATTCCTAACTATAACGTGTGTGAAACCCATGGTTTTTTCAGTGAATATATATATATATATATATATATATATATATATATATATGAGAGAAGAGTTGCCACAGATTGAAGGAGTCACACCCAGCGAGTTATCCCCATTTATTCAAGGAGTTGCAAGAGCCTTCCATCAATTGAAAACACAAGTCTCTGCGCCAGACGCGTTTCGAGCATGTCCTGCTCTTGATCACTGGCATGCCCAGAAGGAAGCAACAGGGAAAGCGCGCCACACCCCAAGGTAGATTATATCCCCGCCCCAATGGGCGTATTCACTAGGGCACCTTGGTAAGTGTAGTTAGCTCAATATTCATACCCCAGTGGGTCCCATGCCTCCAAAGTTCAAATTTTACCCAAGTGGGAATGTCTGCAACAGTCAGGTAGGTACTCCGCAAAATATAACATCCTCGAACAAGGACTCGTTGTTCCCTGCGCATCAACGTCCTGATGCGTCGGACCTGCTTGATCAGCAGTGGGACTCCTTCGCGACTTGGGCAAGCCGCTATACAAGAGAGAAGAGTTGCCACAGATTGAAGGAGTCACACCCAGCGAGTTATCCCCATTTATTCAAGGAGTTGCAAGAGCCTTCCATCAATTGAAAACACAAGTCTCTGCGCCAGACGCGTTTCGAGCATGTCCTGCTCTTGATCACTGGCATGCGCAGAAGGAAGCAACAGGGAAAGCGCGCCACACCCCAAGGTAGATTATATCCCCGCCCCAATGGGCGTATTCACTAGTGCACCTTGGTAAGTGTAGTTAGCTCAATATTCATACCCCAGTGGGTCCCATGCCTCCAAAGTTCAAATTTTACCCAAGTGGGAATGTCTGCAACAGTCAGGTAGGTACTCCGCAAAATATAACATCCTCGAACAAGGACTCGTTGTTCCCTGCGCATCAACGTCCTGATGCGTCGGACCTGCTTGATCAGCAGTGGGACTCCTTCGCGACTTGGGCAAGCCGCTATACAAGAGAGAAGAGTTGCCACAGATTGAAGGAGTCACACCCAGCGAGTTATCCCCATTTATTCAAGGAGTTGCAAGAGCCTTCCATCAATTGAAAACACAAGTCTCTGCGCCAGACGCGTTTCGAGCATGTCCTGCTCTTGATCACTGGCATGCGCAGAAGGAAGCAACAGGGAAAGCGCGCCACACCCCAAGGTAGATTATATCCCCGCCCCAATGGGCGTATTCACTAGTGCACCTTGGTAAGTGTAGTTAGCTCAATATTCATACCCCAGTGGGTCCCATGCCTCCAAAGTTCAAATTTTACCCAAGTGGGAATGTCTGCAACAGTCAGGTAGGTACTCCGCAAAATATAACATCCTCGAACAAGGACTCGTTGTTCCCTGCGCATCAACGTCCTGATGCGTCGGACCTGCTTGATCAGCAGTGGGACTCCTTCGCGACTTGGGCAAGCCGCTATACAAGAGAGAAGAGTTGCCACAGATTGAAGGAGTCACACCCAGCGAGTTATCCCCATTTATTCAAGGAGTTGCAAGAGCCTTCCATCAATTGAAAACACAAGTCTCTGCGCCAGACGCGTTTCGAGCATGTCCTGCTCTTGATCACTGGCATGCGCAGAAGGAAGCAACAGGGAAAGCGCGCCACACCCCAAGGTAGATTATATCCCCGCCCCAATGGGCGTATTCACTAGTGCACCTTGGTAAGTGTAGTTGGCTCAATATTCATACCCCAGTGGGTCCCATGCCTCCAAAGTTCAAATTTTACCCAAGTGGGAATGTCTGCAACAGTCAGGTAGGTACTCCGCAAAATATAACATCCTCGAACAAGGACTCGTTGTTCCCTGCGCATCAACGTCCTGATGCGTCGGACCTGCTTGAGCAGCAGTGGGACTCCTTCGCGACTTGGGCAAGCCGCTATACAAGAGAGAAGAGTTGCCACAGATTGAAGGAGTCACACCCAGCGAGTTATCCCCATTTATTCAAGGAGTTGCAAGAGCCTTCCATCAATTGAAAACACAAGTCTCTGCACCAGACACGTTTCGAGCGCGCTTTCCCTGTTGCTTCCTTCTGCGCATGCCAGTGATCAAGAGCAGGACATGCTCGAAACGCGTCTGGCGCAGAGACTTGTGTTTTCAATTGATGGAAGGCTCTTGCAACTCCTTGAATAAATGGGGATAACTCGCTGGGTGTGACTCCTTCAATCTGTGGCAACTCTTCTCTCTTGTATAGCGGCTTGCCCAAGTCGCGAAGGAGTCCCACTGCTGATCAAGCAGGTCCGACGCATCAGGACGTTGATGCGCAGGGAACAACGAGTCCTTGTTCGAGGATGTTATATTTTGCGGAGTACCTACCTGACTGTTGCAGACATTCCCACTTGGGTAAAATTTGAACTTTGGAGGCATGGGACCCACTGGGGTATGAATATTGAGCTAACTACACTTACCAAGGTGCACTAGTGAATACGCCCATTGGGGCGGGGATATAATCTACCTTGGGGTGTGGCGCGCTTTCCCTGTTGCTTCCTTCTGCGCATGCCAGTGATCAAGAGCAGGACATGCTCGAAACGCGTCTGGCGCAGAGACTTGTGTTTTCAATTGATGGAAGGCTCTTGCAACTCCTTGAATAAATGGGGATAACTCGCTGGGTGTGACTCCTTCAATCTGTGGCAACTCTTCTCTCTTGTATAGCGGCTTGCCCAAGTCGCGAAGGAGTCCCACTGCTGATCAAGCAGGTCCGACGCATCAGGACGTTGATGCGCAGGGAACAACGAGTCCTTGTTCGAGGATGTTATATTTTGCGGAGTACCTACCTGACTGTTGCAGACATTCCCACTTGGGTAAAATTTGAACTTTGGAGGCATGGGACCCACTGGGGTATGAATATTGAGCTAACTACACTTACCAAGGTGCACTAGTGAATACGCCCATTGGGGCGGGGATATAATCTACCTTGGGGTGTGGCGCGCTTTCCCTGTTGCTTCCTTCTGCGCATGCCAGTGATCAAGAGCAGGACATGCTCGAAACGCGTCTGGCGCAGAGACTTGTGTTTTCAATTGATGGAAGGCTCTTGCAACTCCTTGAATAAATGGGGATAACTCGCTGGGTGTGACTCCTTCAATCTGTGGCAACTCTTCTCTCTTGTATAGCGGCTTGCCCAAGTCGCGAAGGAGTCCCACTGCTGATCAAGCAGGTCCGACGCATCAGGACGTTGATGCGCAGGGAACAACGAGTCCTTGTTCGAGGATGTTATATTTTGCGGAGTACCTACCTGACTGTTGCAGACATTCCCACTTGGGTAAAATTTGAACTTTGGAGGCATGGGACCCACTGGGGTATGAATATTGAGCTAACTACACTTACCAAGGTGCACTAGTGAATACGCCCATTGGGGCGGGGATATAATCTACCTTGGGGTGTGGCGCGCTTTCCCTGTTGCTTCCTTCTGCGCATGCCAGTGATCAAGAGCAGGACATGCTCGAAACGCGTCTGGCGCAGAGACTTGTGTTTTCAATTGATGGAAGGCTCTTGCAACTCCTTGAATAAATGGGGATAACTCGCTGGGTGTGACTCCTTCAATCTGTGGCAACTCTTCTCTCTTGTATAGCGGCTTGCCCAAGTCGCGAAGGAGTCCCACTGCTGATCAAGCAGGTCCGACGCATCAGGACGTTGATGCGCAGGGAACAACGAGTCCTTGTTCGAGGATGTTATATTTTGCGGAGTACCTACCTGACTGTTGCAGACATTCCCACTTGGGTAAAATTTGAACTTTGGAGGCATGGGACCCACTGGGGTATGAATATTGAGCTAACTACACTTACCAAGGTGCACTAGTGAATACGCCCATTGGGGCGGGGATATAATCTACCTTGGGGTGTGGCGCGCTTTCCCTGTTGCTTCCTTCTGCGCATGCCAGTGATCAAGAGCAGGACATGCTCGAAACACGTCTGGCGCAGAGACTTGTGTTTTCAATTGATGGAAGGCTCTTGCAACTCCTTGAATAAATGGGGATAACTCGCTGGGTGTGACTCCTTCAATCTGTGGCAACTCTTCTCTCTTGTATAGCGGCTTGCCCAAGTCGCGAAGGAGTCCCACTGCTGATCAAGCAGGTCCGACGCATCAGGACGTTGATGCGCAGGGAACAACGAGTCCTTGTTCGAGGATGTTATATTTTGCGGAGTACCTACCTGACTGTTGCAGACATTCCCACTTGGGTAAAATTTGAACTTTGGAGGCATGGGACCCACTGGGGTATGAATATTGAGCTAACTACACTTACCAAGGTGCACTAGTGAATACGCCCATTGGGGCGGGGATATAATCTACCTTGGGGTGTGGCGCGCTTTCCCTGTTGCTTCCTTCTGCGCATGCCAGTGATCAAGAGCAGGACATGCTCGAAACGCGTCTGGCGCAGAGACTTGTGTTTTCAATTGATGGAAGGCTCTTGCAACTCCTTGAATAAATGGGGATAACTCGCTGGGTGTGACTCCTTCAATCTGTGGCAACTCTTCTCTCTTGTATAGCGGCTTGCCCAAGTCGCGAAGGAGTCCCACTGCTGATCAAGCAGGTCCGACGCATCAGGACGTTGATGCGCAGGGAACAACGAGTCCTTGTTCGAGGATGTTATATTTTGCGGAGTACCTACCTGACTGTTGCAGACATTCCCACTTGGGTAAAATTTGAACTTTGGAGGCATGGGACCCACTGGGGCATGAATATTGAGCTAACTACACTTACCAAGGTGCACTAGTGAATACGCCCATTGGGGCGGGGATATAATCTACCTTGGGGTGTGGCGCGCTTTCCCTGTTGCTTCCTTCTGCGCATGCCAGTGATCAAGAGCAGGACATGCTCGAAACGCATCTGGCGCAGAGACTTGTGTTTTCAATTGATGGAAGGCTCTTGCAACTCCTTGAATAAATGGGGATAACTCGCTGGGTGTGACTCCTTCAATCTGTGGCAACTCTTCTCTCTTGTATAGCGGCTTGCCCAAGTCGCGAAGGAGTCCCACTGCTGATCAAGCAGGTCCGACGCATCAGGACGTTGATGCGCAGGGAACAACGAGTCCTTGTTCGAGGATGTTATATTTTGCGGAGTACCTACCTGACTGTTGCAGACATTCCCACTTGGGTAAAATTTGAACTTTGGAGGCATGGGACCCACTGGGGTATGAATATTGAGCTAACTACACTTACCAAGGTGCACTAGTGAATACGCCCATTGGGGCGGGGATATAATCTACCTTGGGGTGTGGCGCGCTTTCCCTGTTGCTTCCTTCTGCGCATGCCAGTGATCAAGAGCAGGACATGCTCGAAACGCGTCTGGCGCAGAGACTTGTGTTTTCAATTGATGGAAGGCTCTTGCAACTCCTTGAATAAATGGGGATAACTCGCTGGGTGTGACTCCTTCAATCTGTGGCAACTCTTCTCTCTTGTATAGCGGCTTGCCCAAGTCGCGAAGGAGTCCCACTGCTGATCAAGCAGGTCCGACGCATCAGGACGTTGATGCGCAGGGAACAACGAGTCCTTGTTCGAGGATGTTATATTTTGCGGAGTACCTACCTGACTGTTGCAGACATTCCCACTTGGGTAAAATTTGAACTTTGGAGGCATGGGACCCACTGGGGTATGAATATTGAGCTAACTACACTTACCAAGGTGCACTAGTGAATACGCCCATTGGGGCGGGGATATAATCTACCTTGGGGTGTGGCGCGCTTTCCCTGTTGCTTCCTTCTGCGCATGCCAGTGATCAAGAGCAGGACATGCTCGAAACGCGTCTGGCGCAGAGACTTGTGTTTTCAATTGATGGAAGGCTCTTGCAACTCCTTGAATAAATGGGGATAACTCGCTGGGTGTGACTCCTTCAATCTGTGGCAACTCTTCTCTCTTGTATAGCGGCTTGCCCAAGTCGCGAAGGAGTCCCACTGCTGATCAAGCAGGTCCGACGCATCAGGACGTTGATGCGCAGGGAACAACGAGTCCTTGTTCGAGGATGTTATATTTTGCGGAGTACCTACCTGACTGTTGCAGACATTCCCACTTGGGTAAAATTTGAACTTTGGAGGCATGGGACCCACTGGGGTATGAATATTGAGCTAACTACACTTACCAAGGTGCACTAGTGAATACGCCCATTGGGGCGGGGATATAATCTACCTTGGGGTGTGGCGCGCTTTCCCTGTTGCTTCCTTCTGCGCATGCCAGTGATCAAGAGCAGGACATGCTCGAAACGCGTCTGGCGCAGAGACTTGTGTTTTCAATTGATGGAAGGCTCTTGCAACTCCTTGAATAAATGGGGATAACTCGCTGGGTGTGACTCCTTCAATCTGTGGCAACTCTTCTCTCTTGTATAGCGGCTTGCCCAAGTCGCGAAGGAGTCCCACTGCTGATCAAGCAGGTCCGACGCATCAGGACGTTGATGCGCAGGGAACAACGAGTCCTTGTTCGAGGATGTTATATTTTGCGGAGTACCTACCTGACTGTTGCAGACATTCCCACTTGGGTAAAATTTGAACTTTGGAGGCATGGGACCCACTGGGGTATGAATATTGAGCTAACTACACTTACCAAGGTGCACTAGTGAATACGCCCATTGGGGCGGGGATATAATCTACCTTGGGGTGTGGCGCGCTTTCCCTGTTGCTTCCTTCTGCGCATGCCAGTGATCAAGAGCAGGACATGCTCGAAACGCGTCTGGCGCAGAGACTTGTGTTTTCAATTGATGGAAGGCTCTTGCAACTCCTTGAATAAATGGGGATAACTCGCTGGGTGTGACTCCTTCAATCTGTGGCAACTCTTCTCTCTTGTATAGCGGCTTGCCCAAGTCGCGAAGGAGTCCCACTGCTGATCAAGCAGGTCCGACGCATCAGGACGTTGATGCGCAGGGAACAACGAGTCCTTGTTCGAGGATGTTATATTTTGCGGAGTACCTACCTGACTGTTGCAGACATTCCCACTTGGGTAAAATTTGAACTTTGGAGGCATGGGACCCACTGGGGTATGAATATTGAGCTAACTACACTTACCAAGGTGCACTAGTGAATACGCCCATTGGGGCGGGGATATAATCTACCTTGGGGTGTGGCGCGCTTTCCCTGTTGCTTCCTTCTGCGCATGCCAGTGATCAAGAGCAGGACATGCTCGAAACGCGTCTGGCGCAGAGACTTGTGTTTTCAATTGATGGAAGGCTCTTGCAACTCCTTGAATAAATGGGGATAACTCGCTGGGTGTGACTCCTTCAATCTGTGGCAACTCTTCTCTCTTGTATAGCGGCTTGCCCAAGTCGCGAAGGAGTCCCACTGCTGATCAAGCAGGTCCGACGCATCAGGACGTTGATGCGCAGGGAACAACGAGTCCTTGTTCGAGGATGTTATATTTTGCGGAGTACCTACCTGACTGTTGCAGACATTCCCACTTGGGTAAAATTTGAACTTTGGAGGCATGGGACCCACTGGGGTATGAATATTGAGCTAACTACACTTACCAAGGTGCACTAGTGAATACGCCCATTGGGGCGGGGATATAATCTACCTTGGGGTGTGGCGCGCTTTCCCTGTTGCTTCCTTCTGCGCATGCCAGTGATCAAGAGCAGGACATGCTCGAAACGCGTCTGGCGCAGAGACTTGTGTTTTCAATTGATGGAAGGCTCTTGCAACTCCTTGAATAAATGGGGATAACTCGCTGGGTGTGACTCCTTCAATCTGTGGCAACTCTTCTCTCTTGTATAGCGGCTTGCCCAAGTCGCGAAGGAGTCCCACTGCTGATCAAGCAGGTCCGACGCATCAGGACGTTGATGCGCAGGGAACAACGAGTCCTTGTTCGAGGATGTTATATTTTGCGGAGTACCTACCTGACTGTTGCAGACATTCCCACTTGGGTAAAATTTGAACTTTGGAGGCATGGGACCCACTGGGGTATGAATATTGAGCTAACTACACTTACCAAGGTGCACTAGTGAATACGCCCATTGGGGCGGGGATATAATCTACCTTGGGGTGTGGCGCGCTTTCCCTGTTGCTTCCTTCTGCGCATGCCAGTGATCAAGAGCAGGACATGCTCGAAACGCGTCTGGCGCAGAGACTTGTGTTTTCAATTGATGGAAGGCTCTTGCAACTCCTTGAATAAATGGGGATAACTCGCTGGGTGTGACTCCTTCAATCTGTGGCAACTCTTCTCTCTTGTATAGCGGCTTGCCCAAGTCGCGAAGGAGTCCCACTGCTGATCAAGCAGGTCCGACGCATCAGGACGTTGATGCGCAGGGAACAACGAGTCCTTGTTCGAGGATGTTATATTTTGCGGAGTACCTACCTGACTGTTGCAGACATTCCCACTTGGGTAAAATTTGAACTTTGGAGGCATGGGACCCACTGGGGTATGAATATTGAGCTAACTACACTTACCAAGGTGCACTAGTGAATAAGCCCATTGGGGCGGGGATATAATCTACCTTGGGGTGTGGCGCGCTTTCCCTGTTGCTTCCTTCTGCGCATGCCAGTGATCAAGAGCAGGACATGCTCGAAACGCGTCTGGCGCAGAGACTTGTGTTTTCAATTGATGGAAGGCTCTTGCAACTCCTTGAATAAATGAGGATAACTCGCTGGGTGTGACTCCTTCAATCTGTGGCAACTCTTCTCTCTTGTATAGCGGCTTGCCCAAGTCGCGAAGGAGTCCCACTGCTGATCAAGCAGGTCCGACGCATCAGGACGTTGATGCGCAGGGAACAACGAGTCCTTGTTCGAGGATGTTATATTTTGCGGAGTACCTACCTGACTGTTGCAGACATTCCCACTTGGGTAAAATTTGAACTTTGGAGGCATGGGACCCACTGGGGTATGAATATTGAGCTAACTACACTTACCAAGGTGCACTAGTGAATACGCCCATTGGGGCGGGGATATAATCTACCTTGGGGTGTGGCGCGCTTTCCCTGTTGCTTCCTTCTGCGCATGCCAGTGATCAAGAGCAGGACATGCTCGAAACGCGTCTGGCGCAGAGACTTGTGTTTTCAATTGATGGAAGGCTCTTGCAACTCCTTGAATAAATGGGGATAACTCGCTGGGTGTGACTCCTTCAATCTGTGGCAACTCTTCTCTCTTGTATAGCGGCTTGCCCAAGTCGCGAAGGAGTCCCACTGCTGATCAAGCAGGTCCGACGCATCAGGACGTTGATGCGCAGGGAACAACGAGTCCTTGTTCGAGGATGTTATATTTTGCGGAGTACCTACCTGACTGTTGCAGACATTCCCACTTGGGTAAAATTTGAACTTTGGAGGCATGGGACCCACTGGGGTATGAATATTGAGCTAACTACACTTACCAAGGTGCACTAGTGAATACGCCCATTGGGGCGGGGATATAATCTACCTTGGGGTGTGGCGCGCTTTCCCTGTTGCTTCCTTCTGCGCATGCCAGTGATCAAGAGCAGGACATGCTCGAAACGCGTCTGGCGCAGAGACTTGTGTTTTCAATTGATGGAAGGCTCTTGCAACTCCTTGAATAAATGGGGATAACTCGCTGGGTGTGACTCCTTCAATCTGTGGCAACTCTTCTCTCATATATATATATATATATAACAGACCCCCACCTTCTGCCGCACCTTGCGTCTCGGGTGCTGCTCTTGCGGTGGTGAACCGCTAACAGTCGCGCAGTCAATCATGAGCGCACTCCCGGATCTTTGATCAATCAAAAATGTATTGACAGGTAGCCAGCACTGACAGACGCGTTTCGGCGTGTCGCCTTCCTCAATGTCTTTTATATATATATGGATGGTTGGTATTGAGTGAGCCCTGGGTTACCATAATTTTAAAAAAAGTGGTCCCTTTGGCCTTTTTTGGGTAAAATGTTAGGTAAATCTGGACAGTTTATCCCACAGGAGTCCTTCGGTATTGCATATTACAAAATAGGACCTTCTGATTGACCAAGTTCGGGACTCATGAACTGATTGGCTGGCCACAACTCAGAAGAAAGTTTTGTGGCCACCATTACAGGGCTTGGGGACTTGTTCCTGGTGTCTAGAATTGGTTTTAAAAAAATAGTATAAGGGGCTGGGTAGGGAACATCCTAACACCTAGGCATTTGAGGGGGTCCAAGGGGACCCCCTGACCCCAAGAGCAACTAAAAAATAAATGTTGGGTTACTGTTACAATTATCCCACCACAGGAACCAGTTCAGCTGTCCTGTGAGGTGCTGTGGCACTACTGCAGGAGATGGCCACACAGTTTTATCTCCATGGTTCCGTGATACCATGCACTCTGAAGTGAAGCTTGAGCAGCGGATCCTATAGGAGTATTACGGCACCCACAAAAAGTTTTTTAATATGGGTTGAGAGCCAGCAGGGAGTTTATCACTAACGGGGAGTAGGCCACTGCACCTGGGTGGAAGGCATTTACTGTGGCCACCCCCTGCTGTGCACCAACAAAGGCCATGCCCAATTGTGGGTAGTTGGCAATGGTAGGGTTGGGCAAGGACAGCAGCAAAGTTGACTGGCATGGTAGGGTTGGACACAGATTCCAAGTTAATAAAGAGGGTCACTGAGTAGCTAAATATATTTGGAGAAGAATCTAGGGAAGGATACAAAATTACATAAAGACTTCTCCAGAATCTGCATATGAAAACAATACGTTTATGATATGAAGATACCATGCCTCAGACCAGTTAAATTTGTAATTTATTGATCTTAAATACAAAACAATTATATATATATATATATCAAAATGTTCCTTTGAATAACGATGCACACTCAGGAGTCCATTGCATCCACAGGTATTTATTTCAAACAATCGCTACGCGTTTCGACACACAGAGTGTCTTGATCACACGATCTCAATGGAAAATCATGACGTGTATATATTAACAAACATAAAGAAAGCACTTCCTGTTAGGTATACATTTTTTCCACGTTAATCGGCATCCATCTTAAACTAGTTTGTATATAATGAAATGCATCACTGTTTCTTTGGTTTGCGAGTCTCTAGAAAACGAAAATTGATTCTAGCAATTGTATAACATGTATTGCACACTCATACATGATGTGATTGTTTGAGAAAGAGAAGACTGTTGATATTCAACATTTGAATAAAAACACAGAAAACTATCATACAACATGGCTATTGGGTTGCTACGATCGCACATTTATTTGTGCATTGTGCTCGTAAACTGCAAGTGCAGAAAAAACAGCTGAAAGAAAATTCTTAGGATTAATACTGACCGTTACTAACAGTTGTATGAACTCGTGTTTGTCTTTCTGTCGATTGTCAATAAAGTTTATAGACAAACGAATGAAAAAATTATATTTCTGTATAGTGTGACAAGTGCCAAACTAATGCAAGACTCCATTTATCTTTTAAGTACAAACCAGTTTTTGTGCTTGCAGGCTATTGTAGCAGAATAGATGGAATGCATCTTAAGGCACACTCTCATAAATGCGATCTAGTGTCCAGCGTTAGTAGAGTCTTAAACGTAGCTTGAAAAGGCAAGTGCCCAACAAAAGCTTACTTGTTATAAAAGAAATAGGTGAGATGGATCATTAAGAGTTGAATGTCACAGTGGCTATGATCCAGGCCTCTAGACGTGGTTCAGGTTTAATGAATTCCAGGTAAGTGCATGTGAGCGTATAAACTAGTATCAGAAAAAAGTGCTGTACATAATCGGACGTGTTTTAACTTCTCTTTGACGGTGAGTGCCCAGATGATTCTGACGAAGGAGAAGGGTAGGGTGCCCGTGAAAATTGTGCCCGCAAGTGCCAGTGAAGGGTCCCTTCCTTTCCTCCTGAATTTCAACAAGAAAAAAACATAGGTTAAAACCACATTATATACAATATAGATATGAAATATTCGTTGTATTAATCACAAGAATTGTTACTGTACGTACAAATTCAAAATTAACACAGTTAGTAACCTAGAGATGGGGGTGAGGGGGTGACAGGGAATTTCTAATCTTCCTGTAAATGACTTGCTAGTTCTTCATCAAGATTGTGCCCCCCCGGGAATCTGGTTTCTAATTCTATGATCCATTTCGATTCTTTCTTCCTAAGGGCTGCCTCTCTGTTTCCGCCCCTCTTACTTGTGTTCACCTGTTCAATAGCAAAAATTTCAGTAATATCTCCTTTAACTAAGATATCCTTAAGGCTTCTGCCTCTGCGATACATAATCATGTTTGTGTGTTCAAGATAACATATATCCCGTTGTTGTAAGAAATGAAAACAAGCCTCTATACCTTGGTCATGGTCTATAATTGTATAGAGTGAACTTACATCCATTGTGATCAAAAAATACTCATTGACCCATTCTACATTCTCGATTCTGTTTAAAAAGTCTTTAGTGTCTTTAGTGAAACTGCAGTACCGAGGAGTTGTATTTACAAGAGCAGGAGAAAATGCTTACAAGGTTTCGAGAACGTGGGTATCCGGAATGGGCTCTCAACAGAGCAATTAATAAAATCAAGGATACCACGAGATCAAGCACCTTGGAAACCAAGCAATCAGCAGAGAGTGAAGATTTCGAAACCAGAGTAATCACTACTTTCAATCATGATTCTGAAAAGATTAAGAAAATACTAGTTGACAACTGGAAAATCCTGAAAACAGACAGCGTGATAGGTCCACACATAGGAGACAGACCCTCGATCACGTATCGCAGAGGCAGAAGCCTTAAGGATATCTTAGTTAAAGGAGATATTACTGAAATTCCAGGTAAGAACCACAATCTCAAAGGCTTCTACCCGTGCGGGCACTGTAGGGCGTGTAAATCTAGCCATATGGTGAAAGAGTTTGAGGTCCCAGGGACGAAACACAACAGAAAAATAGAGCAATTCCTGACATGCAGCACCACCTTCATAATATATGTTCTAGAATGCCCTTGCAAATTAAGATATGTGGGTAGCACAACCTGCATGGTTAAGAAACGAGTGCAGGAGCATTTACGTGCTATTACTAACAAAGATCAGCATTACCCCGTAGCTCGTCATTTTGAAACCAAACATCAATCGAATAACTCCCTTCTGAGATTTTTTGCTATTGAACAGGTGAACACAAGTAAGAGGGGCGGAAACAGAGAGGCAGCCCTTAGGAAGAAAGAATCGAAATGGATCATAGAATTAGAAACCAGATTCCCGGGGGGGCACAATCTTGATGAAGAACTAGCAAGTCATTTACAGGAAGATTAGAAATTCCCTGTCACCCCCTCACCCCCATCTCTAGGTTACTAACTGTGTTAATTTTGAATTTGTACGTACAGTAACAATTCTTGTGATTAATACAACGAATATTTCATATCTATATTGTATATAATGTGGTTTTAACCTATGTTTTTTTCTTGTTGAAATTCAGGAGGAAAGGAAGGGACCCTTCACTGGCACTTGCGGGCACAATTTTCACGGGCACCCTACCCTTCTCCTTCGTCAGAATCATCTGGGCACTCACCGTCAAAGAGAAGTTAAAACACGTCCGATTATGTACAGCACTTTTTTCTGATACTAGTTTATACGCTCACATGCACTTACCTGGAATTCATTAAACCTGAACCACGTCTAGAGGCCTGGATCATAGCCACTGTGACATTCAACTCTTAATGATCCATCTCACCTATTTCTTTTATAACAAGTAAGCTTTTGTTGGGCACTTGCCTTTTCAAGCTACGTTTAAGACTCTACTAACGCTGGACACTAGATCGCATTTATGAGAGTGTGCCTTAAGATGCATTCCATCTATTCTGCTACAATAGCCTGCAAGCACAAAAACTGGTTTGTACTTAAAAGATAAATGGAGTCTTGCATTAGTTTGGCACTTGTCACACTATACAGAAATATAATTTTTTCATTCGTTTGTCTATAAACTTTATTGACAATCGACAGAAAGACAAACACGAGTTCATACAACTGTTAGTAACTGTCAGTATTAATCCTAAGAATTTTCTTTCAGCTGTTTTTTCTGCACTTGCAGTTTACGAGCACAATGCACAAATAAATGTGCGATCGTAGCAACCCAATAGCCATGTTGTATGATAGTTTTCTGTGTTTTTATTCAAATGTTGAATATCAACAGTCTTCTCTTTCTCAAACAATCACATCATGTATGAGTGTGCAATACATGTTATACAATTGCTAGAATCAATTTTCGTTTTCTAGAGACTCGCAAACCAAAGAAACAGTGATGCATTTCATTATATACAAACTAGTTTAAGATGGATGCCGATTAACGTGGAAAAAATGTATACCTAACAGGAAGTGCTTTCTTTATGTTTGTTAATATATACACGTCATGATTTTCCATTGAGATCGTGTGATCAAGACACTCTGTGTGTCGAAACGCGTAGCGATTGTTTGAAATAAATACCTGTGGATGCAATGGACTCCTGAGTGTGCATCGTTATTCAAAGGAACATTTTGATACTTATTTACCGGCTTGGGTTTCTGCCGGTTGACGCATCACCTGGCGAAGGGACTGATCTCGGAAGGACCCGTACTTCTCTTGGTTTATATATATATATATATATATATATATATATATATATATATATATATATATATATATATATATATATATATATATATATTACCTACTGGCGGTCGCCAGTAGGTAGTTATAGTTAGGACCACGTTTCCATAGGAAAACCTCAACATTCTATTTTGAATAACTTTGGCGCCGGTCGACGAATCCTCGCGAATTTCTCAAAATAGGTGGGGCGCTACGCTCCGCTCCTACCCTGAAAGTCTCGAGGGGATCCGTCAAGCGGGGGCTGAGATAAAAGGGGGGTCCCAAAACGCGTTTTTCCCATGCATTTTTCCATAGGACCTTTAGAACGAGCTACAGCCCGAACGGCTGAACAGAATTACTCAAAATTTGGCAGAGAGGTAGTCCCTAGGTCAAGGAAGTGCCTTTTGTAGGTTTGGTGTAAATCTGTTCAGTAGATTCTGAGAAAATAGCCTTTAAATCAATATATATATCTGAGCCCGCTTACGGTACGCTTACCGTACGCTTACGGTAAGCGTACGGTGGCGTGCGCGAGCGCGATTCTGATTGGCTCTTAGATCTTAGTAAACATTCGAATCGGCCGAAACCAGGAAGCGGCGGCCGCCATTTTGTGTATTTCACTCTGAAAAAAAAGAGTGAAAACAAGGAAAGGGGGCAATGAGGAGAGTTACAGACCCCCTAACATTTGTAAGGGGGTCAAAGAAGGACAGAAAAGTACAAAGAAAACATTTATTGATTTTAAAAAAAATCACGGGGTACGCGTACGGTAAGCTTACGGTAAGCGTACGGTAGGAAAAAAAAAAAAAAAAAAAATGAAAATCAGATTTAAGTGTTTAGATATTAGGGGGCTCTAAAAAGAGCCGTTGTGTTTATGAAATGATTTTTTAGTGGTACCTACAAGTAAGTACCGATGCAGAGTCTAAGGTTCAAGAGGAAGACTCTGTTCCCTTCATCATTGAAGTGCACACCATCTCCTCTATAAATGTCTTGCATGTCATAACGCAAGTTGTTGTTGTAAATGGCACCCATACCATAGTCACGGAGGAAAGCAGAAACAGATTTGTTGACGTGCTTTCTTGCTTTGTCATCGCACCGCGTGCCCACCGTGCGTGCACGGCACTAACTGCGTAAAGTGGGCGCGCGGTGCGCGAAGCGCACCGCGTGCTCACTGTGCGCGCACGGTACGAACTGCGTTAAGTGGGCGCGCACGCCACGAATGGCGTAAAGTAACTTAGCATTTAAAAAACCGTACAAATTCACTGAAAAAAACATAGGTTTCACACACGTTATAGTTAGGAATTAGCATTTAAAAAACCTTGCAAATTCACTGAAAAAACCATAGGTTTCACACATGTTATAGTTAGCGGAAATTTTACTGATAAAAAACCAATGAAATTCCCCCGTTATAGTTAGTGCAGGCAACTATAACTCACGCGACCGCAATCTTCTGCTGATGACATATGTGTCTTTATGAAAAAAAAATATTTGTAATATATGTATAGCTAAAAATGCATGGAAGAAGACATGGGCAAATAAGTGTCTAAATACAGTATTAGCATCAGCAGAGGATTGCGGTCGCGTGAGTTATAGTTGCCTGCACTAACTATAACGGGGGAATTTCATTGGTTTTTTATCAGTAAAATTTCCGCTAACTATAACATGTGTGAAACCTATGGTTTTTTCAGTGAATATATATATATATATATATATATATATATATATATATATATATATATATGAACGTAAATTGCCACTGTCGATGCCTTCCCAAGACACAAGAGACGAAGAGCGGACCCAAGTTTTGTGCCAATTTAAAGTGCTTTATTCAGTTGCCCAGCCAGTCCGTCATGACGCGTTTCGACCCCCACTCGGGTCTTGATCACATGACACAGCGGTATTTAAGGAAATGGACAGGAAATGGCTTTCACGTGTGTTGCAACTAGAATAGACATGGAAAACGTACTGCAATAAGTCATTACAATAACATCATGATCACCGAAAAAATCCCACAATATATAAATATATAATATATAAATATAAATACATACAAAATATATAAAATTATTTAAAATCTAAATATATCTAAAACAGGATTTCTCAATGGTTATTCATCAATCTTGTTGTTGTTTTTTTATGTCATAATAATTGTAATTTAATCGCGCAGTCCATACTCTCAATAATGGGTTTCCCAATAGAACTCCCTGACTTGGTCCGCGTTTCTTATTACAGCAGATTCCTAAGTTCATATGTTGCTAACATCTCCACAAATAACAATTAACTTTTCTTTATCTAATGAAAAAATAACGCCCAAGTGGGCCATTATTAAAAAAGGGAGGCCATTCCTTCTTTACCCATTTCTAAAAATATATACCCACTCAAAAATGATGTGCAAATAGTGCAAAAATTGTGCAGCGGAAATAATCTTTCCTCTAAAAACAATGCCAGATAGTTTCCTCATTTACAACAGATTCGAAAAATTTATATATATACATATATGCATGGGATTAGAATAAATATTCTGAACTACTAACATATGGTAATAATTATTAACCATTCATTAATCCCAATTTTCTCTCTGTTTGTAAAACAAGCTGTCATATATCTCACGAAATTCATTGAATAAACCAATTATTGAAAGAACAGACTGATATTATAAACAAGTAAAAAAGTCCTCACTAGCATTTAATCCAGCCGGATTTTTTGTGTTGAGCTCAAGAATATACCTAGTCTCCAACAGGCGCAGTTTGCCCTCCCGATTACCACCCCGTTTCATTGGTGGGACCGTGTCAATTACATAGTAAAGGAGAAGGTTGGGGTTACTCTCATGTAACAGCTCAAAATGTCTAGCGACGGGATATGCCTGATCTCTCCCTGTAATAGCTCTAATGTGCTGGAGTATCCTTTTGTGGGCCGGTAACCTAGTGCTACCCACATACTTCAGCCCACAGGGACACTCCAGCACATATACAGCAAATTCAGTTTTGCACGTCGTTCTTTTCTTTATCTGGATTGGTTCATTTTTAAAAGGACTAATGTAGTGTGTTTTATTTTGTCCAAATTTACAGGCCTTACATGTAACACACTTTTTGAAACCCTTAATTTGAGACATCCAAGAGGTAGGAGTGGTCAACTCAGGACAGTTACTGACCAATCTAGTGCTCATCGAGACTGATTTCCTGAAAGTTAGGGCTGGTTTGTTAGCCACTAGGTCCCCAATAATGGGATCCCCCTGCACCAAGTTCCAGTTTCGTGAATAGATTTTTCTAAGTTCCCGATGTTGCCTATTGTATGTCAAAATAATCCTAGATTGGACATTTGATGTACCTTCGCTAAAAGGATTTTGTTTGACTTTGGGGGCCAAAATCATATCTCTAGACAAATCTTTTGTTTTCCTAATCGCACTGTCAATGATTTTACACGAATAGCCCCTAATTAGGAAGCGCTGTTTACTAGCCTCCTGCGCGCGAATACAGTCAGCATCCAAACTGCAAATGCGTCTAATACGCAGCATCTCACCGTATGGGATGCTGCGTATCAAATGCTGTGGATGGTGGCTAGAAGGATGTAAAACTGTATTCCCAGCCGTGGGCTTCCTGTAAAGTTTTGTAGCTAATTTGTTATTCTCAACATATAACTCCACATCTAAAAAATATGCAGAATCTTTGCTAATGGCTGATGTAAAATGCAGATTTAAGCAGTTGTTATTCAATTTATCTGCAAATGCCTGTGCATTCTGTTCTGACCCCTTCCAAATGAAAATCAAATCATCAATGAATCTTAGGTACAATACCACGTTTTCTTCCATAATATCCTTGAGCTCGCCCCTCAGTACCCGCTCCTCCCACAATCCCATGTGAAGGCATGAGTAACTGGGGGAGAAGCAGGCCCCCATGGCGACACCCCGGACCTGATGGTAGATTTGATTATTGAAGAGGAAAAAATTCTGCTCAAGACATGCAGTCACCATCTGTAACAACATTTTGTTGTGAGATACACATCTCATTGGTCGCAAATTCAGAAAGTGTTCCACGGCTATCAGGCCATCACAGTGTCTTATTGAGGTGTATAGAGATGTCACGTCCATAGTCAACAATAACATATCTGCCTCCCAAGTTATATGTTCGATTTTTCGCAAAAAATCAGATGTATCTTGTACATAAGAGGCTAGTTCCTTGACCCATTCCTGAAGAAAATAGTCAATATATTTGGATGTGTTTTCCATGGCGCTATTAATGGCCAAAATTATTGGCCTACCGGGTGGTTTATCAATGTTCTTATATACTTTAGGGATCAAATAAAATGTAGGGATGACCGGATGTTCCTTTTTCAGGAAACGATATTCATCGTTTGTTATTAAACCCCCACTCTTCCAGGCAAGGAGTTTATGATGATGATCGTCCCACGCCGATTTGACAATATGTATGTTGCTTTTCCGATAACAAGCTGTATCTGAAAGTTGTAGTTCAGCTTCATCCATATAGAACTGACGTGGCCATAAGACCACGTTGCCTCCCTTATCCGATTGTCTTATAATGATATTGGCATCCTTTTCCAATTTCTTTGTAAGTTGTTGATAACAATAATTTTGTTTACTCATGCCATAGCGGATTTTGTTGGAGGCAATATACAGCTTTTTCAAATCCTGAACAACAAGTTCATGATATACATCCAGATTGTCATGTAACATAATCGGTTGGAAGGTAGATTTTGGTTTAAAAGGTGTTTTAAATGCTTGTTTCACATTCAATTGTGAGGACCCACCTATATTGCTAGTTGAATCCCCCTGCTCGTTTTGTAAATCCCATGCTGTGTCAAAGAGACCCACATCTCCCGCCGTTAAAAGTGAAGGACTTTCCAGATTATCTGATGCTGACGTTTCATTTTTCCTGTTAGGGTGTAATATATGAAACGTATTCAACTTTAACTTTCGTATAAATCTGAATGTGTCCATTCTTGTATCGGCATAATTGAAGTTACAAGGGGGGCAAAACGATAATCCAAGGCTCAGGACCGTTTTTTCCGCTGTAGTTAACGGCAGAGAGGTAAGATTTATATATATATATAAAATATTTTTTCCACATATTAAGCAATGGTTTTTAATCTACATATATGAGCACCACCTACATTGACTAATACAAAATGTATGGAAATGCAACGAAAACAGAAACAAAAACAATGACTAACTACATAACAATTAACAAAAAAAGACTCATATGCAAAGGAACTTACAGGAAAATATGTATATAAAAATAAACATATCAAAAGACATCAACAGCAAGTGAGATCAAAGAGTTCTAAAGAGTTATAACACAAATTGTCATAACAATTATAATACAATTATGAGAATGCTGCAGCAGTGTTTTGTGAAGAATGATGAATATGGATAAACAGAAGTGCGCCTTGGGTTGGACACAAAGCCTGGCAAGAGGCCAGTGGGGTCCTGGCCACAAATGGCACTGAAGAACCAGAACCTTTTGGGCCTGGCGGCGCAGGGTACGGCCAATGTCTCCAGAGTTCATCTGCTTCGCTACACAGAGACGCGGGACACTCTGTCGGCGTTAGAAGTTCAGATTTATTTAGCTGCAGCTAGTACAGTTATCCTAGAAGTACACAAAGTAGGTTCTCAGGAGACTGCCACTTCACTCTGTGGAGCATCAAGTTAAATACCATACAATGATACAATTATTAATAAAATGCACTCCCAGAGCACACAAGAAAGAGCCAATAAGGAAAGTTGGAAAACAAGGTGGAACCAATAAGAAAGGTTCGAAAACAGAAGTGTCAGATAACTCGCTGAGACCTCTCCTCCAACTGTGTTTGTCATCCCACCCTCAAGCTAATATATTAACAGATTCATAACTAACTTGCAGGTGGCGAGATACGTTTGTGTGTGTTGGAGGACAGTTGTGAAACAAGAGAATGCTATCAGGAGACAGTGAAGGCCAGTCGATAAGATAAGGTCAGGAAATAATAGTGTGAGCCAACAGATAGTTGAGACAGGGATTAGAAAAGCCAGACAGGGATTAGTGTACTCGGCTAGTTCTGACACCAGCTTTGCAAATAGAGGCCGAGGGCGTATTTCGACACCAGGCTACAGAAAAAGCAGAATAGACTTTGTTTGCCGTGCTGTCTGAGTGATGGCAACACAAAATGGCGGCGGGCTACAAAACGGCGGGTCGATACGATCGTGATCGAAAATCGAAGTTCCTCAGACCCTCCTTTTGCCAGAACTCAGGCAGGACGAACTCATGTTAATCTGAGTCCATGTCAATAGCCATGAGGTCATCGAGCTGTTGCTGTAACATCATTCTTATGTTTTCTGTTACTTGTGGTTTGGGTTTTGGGATGCACATAGTAGCACAGAGATCACAGATAGCGGGACCACAGTGCATACAAAGGCAACAGGAGAAAATAATGGTCAAGATTATACCAAGAAACGTCAATGCTTTCCAAACCCATTTGGACAATAGTCCCCAAAACCATTCCGTTAAAGACCAATCTCCTTCGTCCTGATGAATAGACTCAGAGATTATGTGCAACTTGGAGATAGCTTGGTATACTGTCGGCGCGTCATTAGGTATGAAAATACAGTAACTTGACAAGATCAATTTGCATACTCCACCACGATCAGTAAGAACAAAGTTTAGGGCAATTCGATTTTACAAGGTCATAAGACGATCCGCCTGTAGTTCTGCCGTGATGTTACTTAAGGCTCCTACAGTGATGTCTATTGTAGTCTCTACGATACGGACCAATTGCCTGCTGTTAGCCATTGGACCCCAGAAGGGAAGAAAACCTTTAAGGAAATCTCCTCCCACTTGTCCTGCGGTGTCCTTTGAATCAATAATCCCTCTGCCGTATCGAGTCTGGTGATGATTTGCAGAAGCAGTGTAAGTAGGGGGAAGAAGAAAGGCTATATAACAGGTACCAGAGAAACCCGTTGGTAACCAAGTGTAAGCTCTATTATAGCAGATGAAATAGGTGCCTTGAGACGGCACTAGAGGAGGTGAGTTTTGAGAGGAATAAACGTACGTGTAGGAGCAGTTATTCTTTTGTGAAGTGTCAGAAGAGCGATCATTTATCTGTAAGCAGAAGTTACCCTGATGTGGTACAGTCCAAATCGGTGAGGACTGTCCCTTTCCAACCTTAGTACTGAGACTAGACATATATTGGGTGACGTTCCAATTAGTGTATGCTTTTCTTTCGTCAATGGGGATTTTACTGTTTTCCATGATTTTAGCCATAACTACCATACCCTTAATCAAAGAACTATGACTAAAATCCGGATAATTAATTTGTGAACTAACAGATCGTCTGAATTTGCTTTGATAAGCATTGGAGAAAATGACGAAGTAAGCCCAAGCAGAACCCTCATAAGAAAAAGGAAGAACTAGATATGGCATTACTTTCTCTGTGGTATGTGGCATAAGACCACCTACCCAACAATTAGTTGTATTAACCACTAATTGGTGCTGATGTAATAGTTGGATGAAGGAATTGTTATAGTATTCAGTTCTTCTGACGAGTTCATGTGAAGGAAGAGTATGGATGAAGTGTGGAGAGATAATAGAAGAAGGTAAGGAAGAAGAAGAAGGGGAGGCATCTTTTAGCTGCAAAGCATAAATTATCCAACTAATAATCGTCAAAACAATACATAATGATATAATGACACATAAAGTTATGCTGAAACGACTATACATTATTTTACAAGATGCTTTTTTCATTTCATTTTTTCTTTCTTTATTATCTAGTGTAGTTTCCATCTTACTAATGGATGCTCACGGCAATCTTCCTCAATCACTGAAATCATGATACTCTACCGTCCTATGACACTGAAGATCCTGCAGACCTATTGCCACTACTCAGGTCATGACCTAGACTCCTACCGTGACCCTGCAACCGAGACAGAAAAACTACACAAGAGAGTAAAAGAGTCTTAAATGTTCTTTGTTCTAGGTCTTAAGTAATATCGATCCTTCCCTGGAGTATTCTGATCTTGGAACAATGTTCCTGGTTCAGTCGTATCCAAGCGATGATGTGATGGAATTGCTTCCTGTAAAATGTCGTCGTCCTCTTTCTCAGACAGTGTCCCACTCAGGTGTGCATCGCTGAAGGGTACAAATCGTGGAACTGTTTCGCCTTCACAGTCACCAACACCTCTGCGAACCCACTGATCGTAAGGCAAAGGCACTTTCTCACAATGCACACCGTGAATCCAATTTTTCTTTCCTTCGACTTTAACTGCTGTTCTCGTCGCTAGGAGGACCATTCGAGGCTCCCGCCACCTGGGCTCTAAATTGCTGGACCTCTGAAAGCTCTTCACACATACCCAGTCACCTGGTCGGATGGAGTGACCTGGGTCTGTGGAGGCCTCCGGCAGAGCACTCTGAACCTGTTGATGGAGAACACGCAATTTAGTCGTAAGGTCATGCACATAATCAATCAACATTGGATATGGCAAGTCTGAGTATTTCTTAGGACGAGGGATTCCCCATACGTTGGCCGGACTGCCAAATACCACTTCGTATGGACTAAGTCCCAAACGAGAGTGTACTGCAGTTCTGGTGGATAGCAGAGCTAGCGGCAAAGCATCGGGCCAATTGAGTCCTGTACTTGCTTGAACCTTTGCTAACTTTAACTTCAAGGTTCCGTTGTAACATTCTACTAAACCCGCTGACTGTGGGTGATTCGCCGCATGGAACTTTTGCTTGATACCAAGACCTGCACAAACTTTCTGCATGACTTGGCCAACAAATTCGCTCCCATTGTCACTCCAGACAATGCGCGGCAGACCAAACCTGGGGAAGAATTCTTTTAGTAGAATTTTAGCTGTGGATAAAGCTGTGTTATCTTTTAGAGGATATGCTTCTATCCATCTCGAAAAAGCGCATACTACCACCAGAACATATTTGAGGTTGTTGCATCGCCCCATATGAATGTAATCGATTTGCAACACCTCAAATGGATATGTCGGAGGAGAAAAGTGACCTGCCGGAGTTGGGGTTCCCTTTCCCGGGTTGTACATTAAACAAACAATACAGTGCCTTACTACATTGTCTGTACATTTTGGGATACCCTCATTCTGCCTCACTGGAGCCAGAAGTTTACAAATGCCTTTTGCACTTAAGTGGGCTGGACCATGTGCCATAGTAACCACTGGGAGAACATAAGCATCTGGTAACAGCCAACGTTGATGTTCAGATAATTCCACCCAACAACCCATCTCATCTAACATTCCCGTACTTTCTTTCCACCTCCTCATCTCGCTCTCTGAAGCCTCTTTCTGAATCGCTTTTACACTTTCCACTGTATTCTCATATATTCCTCTCTCTCTGACCTAATTCGCAGGACCTGCCACATACATTCGACTTGTTGAGTCTCTCGCTGTCTTCTTTGCTATTTCATCTGCAAACGCATTTCCTCGACCAACATCATCCGTAATCTTTTTGTGTGCGCTACATTTCACAATCGCTATTTGGGTGGGTAAGGCAAGTGATTCGAGGAGATCAGTCACTAATTGACCATGTTGTATTTTAGTGCCATGTGAAGTGAGGAAACCCCTTTCCTTCCAGAGACGCCCGAAATTGAACGCTACACCAAAAGCGTATTGGCTGTCAGTGTAAACGTTCACTCTTTTCCCTTTTGATGATACACAAGCTCTCGTTAATGCTATCAATTCTGCTGCTTGCGCTGAATTGTGTCTAATGCGTGCAGTTTCCACAATCGTATGTAAAGTAGTTACAGCATAAGCTGAAACTGTATCTCCATTAGGCATTTTAAAACAAGAACCATATACCCATAGAGTTCCATCCGGATTCTCTAGCGGTGTGTCTCTCAGGTCAATTCTTCCTTTTGTCTCTTCCTCAGTACGGAAGAAACAATCATGCTGATCCTCAACACTCTCCTCATTCGGAAGGGGCAACAAAGTAGCTGGATTCAGGGTATTACATCGTTTGATGTGTATGTGACTAGCCAACAGCGTCAGCTCGTAACCAGTTAAACGAGCGCTCGTAAGATGCTGTGTTTTCGTTCTGTTTAGCAAGGTATCCACTGCATGCGGCACCATGACAATGAGAGTGTTATCCAACACCACTCCAGCAGACTGTCGGATAGAAATTGCTGCTGCTGCTGCCGCTTTGAGACAACTGGGCAATGCTTTAGCTACAGGATCCAACGTAGCCGAAAAATAAGCACATGGCCGCTGTCTGTCTCCAAATTGTTGCGCTAAAACTGACAATGCACAACCTTCTCTCTCATGCACATAAAGCGTAAAAGGCTTAGTGTAATCTGGGGTGCCTAGTACAGGAGCAGAACACAGAGCAGTACGTAAGTTAGTGAAACTCTTTTGCCACTCATCAGTCCATGGAAGGGGGTGAGGCGTATCTTTTAACGTGAGTGCCAGCAAAGGTTTGGCAATTAGAGAGAAGTTAGGGATCCACTGCCTACAATAAGAAGTAATACCCAAAAAGGCACGTATTTCCCTTTGTGTGGATGGTACAGACATTCGCGCAATCGCCTGAATTCGTTCTGGTGTCAATCGCCGTCCCTCCTTTGATAGGAGATGACCCAAGTAGATAACCTCTCGACAAACATATTGTAATTTGGAAGGTGAAACCTTGTGATGCAGTTTAAACAAGTGGCGTAACAAGGCAATAGTGACATCTTTGCAGATATCTTTTGAATCAGCAGCGACTAATAAGTCATCCATGTATTGGATAAGAGCAGCACCAGACGGCAAATGAAAAGTATCAAGATGGTATTTTAAAGCTTGGCTATAAATAGAGGGACTTTCACAATAGCCTTGGGGTGCGTGCTTAAACCGGAAGCTTCGACCTCCAAGAGAGAAACCAAAAATGTCCCTACTCTCTTCTGCAATGGGAATACTAAAGAAAGCATTCTTTAAATCGATAACGGAAAACCAAGTCGCTGTGGAAGGTATCATTGTCAACAAAGCAGTGATATCTGGAACAACAGGAAATTGTGGAATCACAATTTTGTTTACTTCTCGCAGATCAATTACAAAACGGTACACAGGAGGCTGAGAAGGATCGGTGCGTTTAAGAACAGGAAGAATAGGACTATTGCATGTATTACCTCTTGTTTCTTCAACCACATCCTTCTGAATTAAGTCATGGATGATTCCCAAAAGCGCTTTCTCACCTTCAGCAGAAATTCTATATTGTGGGATGCGCGGTAATTCAACATTAGGCTTGAGAGTGACAACATAAGGTGGAATCTCAAGACAACCCACATCGTTCGGACCCGTGGCCCAAAGTGCTGTTGGAAGAGAAAGCAATTCAGGTGGAAACTGATCTTTAGACAAATACATTGGGGAGACCAATTTCTGTCCTAAAGTTAGATATACACCAGAAGGAGAACAATATATAGTAGCATGCATTTTTTTCAATAGGTCTAGACCCAACAGATTCTCACCGCAACCATTCGTCAACAGAAGTGGAGCTTCCAAATCATAAGGACCAACTGAAATAGGCAAAGGGCAAGAAACTGGATTGCGAACAGGGGCGCCAGAAAATCCTACGGAAACATTCGTTAAGCCAGACAAAGGTGCCCCAGGGAGTTTAGAATGAATGATAGAACTTCTCATTGCTCCAGTATCCAAAAGAAATGGCTCTGAAACACCCATTGTAGTGACGTTAACATAAGGTCCATTTTGATCTACTGGGATTGGCACAACTCCCTTACTTTGTCCATGGCTGTCCTAGTTGGCATGAAGACTCTCATTCTCGCCTTCGACATAATGGTCTTCATTGTAATACTGTGTGGATCTCACAGTTTGCTGATCAAAGTAGTTTGTGGAATTGGGAGAAGGAAGGGCACGCTGTTCTTGAGTCAACACACCTCGACCTCTAACTCTGTTTGCTGACTGGAGGCCAGCACGACCTCGTGGAGCAGATAACGCTCCATTGCGCTGCAATAAAATCGGACAACTATTCTTAAAATGACCTTCCTCTCTACAATAGGCACATTGATTAGGACCTAACAAAGGTCGCGGATTGTATGGCTCAGGTTTTTGATACAACCTCTGAAACTGCGGGGGCTGCTGAATTTGAGGCTGAGCATAACGTGGAGGATAGGCTTGTTGCAAGAGAACCTTCTTCTTTAAATCTTTCGTCTTTTTCTCTTGCTTTTCTTTTTCTTCCTTATCTCTATTCTCATAATATTGCGCAGTAGCCAATATCTGGGCAGAAGAAACAGCCCATGAACTTTCTGAATCTTTTAGTTTGTGTGACAGCTCGGGAAGCAAATTGAATACAAATTTGTCCATGAATAATCGCTGTCCACCCTCTGTAGCCATATCTTGACCACTGTGGTCGATAAATGTCTCCTCGAAACAAGTAAAGAAGTCAGAGACACTTTCATCTTTCTTTTGTTTACATGCTACTAATTTATCCCAGTTTACTCTCAGTGCAGGCATCATAGTTTTCATTAACGTAATGATTCTACCAGGGAGTTCCGAGATCAGAGCGTCGGGCTTTGCGCCACCCACTTGGTCTCTATCTGTATTAGTTATAACATCCCAAGTAGCACCTAGTTCCTGTGCGTTATCCTCTCTACGAATTTTGGCCCATATTGTCTGTGGGACTACATTACCCATTAGCATATCAATATCTGCTAGGTTCATAATACAAGCATCAATTGTCTGCGTTAATTCTTTGTAATAACCTGCAGGGTTTTTGCGAGGATCTGGTAGAGTCTGCTTAAGGGCCAAAACTTCAGATCTCTTCCAAGGGACATGTACCCATATACGTTGGAAATGAGCAGGAATAGGTGCATTAGCACCCACTGCCGCAATTGCCTCTTTCCATACTGGGGGAACCTCTCTCATAGGGTAATTTTTCGACGTCAGTCTAACCGACGGATCGGAATCAAGGAAAATCTGAGAAAACAAGAAGGATCTATAAGAGATAAGCGTCCTTACAGCTTCCTCAATTTTAGAACCCACAATAAGACCTTTTTCAAAATCAGTCTGTATATTTAACAGATCTTGTGAGATCGGACTCGAACTCACATCTTCCCATTCTTTAATGAGAATGTCGCACATTACATTGAAAACATATCTTTGCGTAGGCGCATTCCATTGCAAAAAGGTAGGCATAATATCAAGCACACTGTATTTTGGACCCTTCTTGATCCATTTTCGTGCCAGAGAGTCTAACTTCTCTCGTTCCTCAAAATCTGGGAACTAACTACGAGATTGTCTTCAAACGAAAGTCGGAGACATATTTAAAGCTCCAAAGAAAGGAGATAGAATACTAGTGACAGAGTCCGTGAGACGCTTACGCACAGACGGAGAATTAGACATAAGAATTGGAGACAGAGTATTAGGAGAACTGGCAGGAGAAGAATGAATATCTGCAGGAGGAGCAGAAGGCAAAGAAGAACTAAGATCAGGAGATGAAGGCAAAGAGGTTAAGACTAACGGAAAAACCGGCAAGGGCGGTGATACTGGCGGTGGCAAATGCGAAGGAGCCGGAACAGGCGGAAGTACCACTGGCGGCTGAACAGGCTGTAACGGCTGAGGTACATTGGCATTTTGCGCATAAGGCGGAGGCAACCTTAATAAATGGGACATTAGGGGATCTTCTTCTATATCTTTCTTATTCTCAGAAGGAGAAACAGGCAACACCAGATAGCATTTATCTATCGCCATACGATGTTGTCTTTCTGAAATTTCAGTCGCATTATCAATTTCATCATCTTTGAACTGTTGGGCAGCCTGTATAATTGTCATACCCTGTGCTTTCCTATCTCGTTTTGCTTGTTTAATTTCTTTCTGTTTGGCTTCCTTACGCCAAAGGCGGAAAGAGTCAAACATTGCCGGCCGGGCTTTTCTTTTGAATAAAACTGCTTCCAGATTATCTAGCAAATCAGGATCAAAACTACAATTTTCTGGCCATTTGAGAACACCATCTTTCTTCGTGTATCGAGTCCATGTCTCGTTAAAGACAATGGGGCCGATACCATGTTTCGAGTAGAGCTCATATGTGGGAGTTCCAACCGAAGGAATCGGACAAGAGTCCTCAAGTCGAGAATCCCTATTACGACCAAGACAACAAATTCTTCCAAACTTAGTCAGACCAGGCATCTCGAGATGTCTCCGGACTGTTCACAAACTTCAAGGGAGTAAAACTCAGTTTACGCAGTACAAATGCACTTACCCTCAGCTTTATCTTTTGCAAAAGTTAAATCTAAGAAACCAAAGAAATTAATCAAAACAAATTTGTGGGCGAGACCCACGAAGATACTTAACTAAGGACATCTTCTTCCACCAACAGAGGCCCGTCTATCGTCTCGCCTTACCATACATCATCAAAGGAAGGACCAAAGCAGGGCGGCAGTCAGGGCAGCGATCGTCAGTAGCCGTCAGGAAGGAGTAACCGCGCTGCAAAAGACCTTCGGACCACTTTCGACATACAGGGGTCGCTTAGTGTGGCTCGCGAACCCTCCGGAATTTTCTTGCGGGGTTCCTCACGACCTTCGAGCAGAACCGGTACCACTGAAGCAGCCCCATGTTGGGCGCCAGTTGAAGAACCAGAACCTTTTGGGCCTGGCGGCGCAGGGTACGCCCAATGTCTTCGGAGTTCACCTGCTTCGCTACACAGAGACGCAGGACACTCTGTCGGCGTTAGAAGTTCAGATTTATTTAGCTGCAGCTAGTACAGTTATCCTAGAAGTACACAAAGTAGGTTCTCAGGAGACTGCCACTTCACTCTGTGGCGCATCAAGTTAAATACCATACAATGATACAATTATTAATAAAATGCCCTCCCAGAGCATACAAGAAAGAGCCAATAAGGAAAGTTGGAAAACAAGGTGGAACCAATAAGAAAGGTTCGAAAACAGAAGTGTCAGATAACTCGAAGAGACCTCTCCTCCAACTGTGTTTGTCATCCCACCCTCAAGCTAATATATTAACAGATTCATAACTAACTTGCAGGTGGCGAGATACGTTTGTGTGTGTTGGAGGACAGTCGTGAAACAAGAGAATGCTAGCAGGAGACAGTGAAGGCCAGTCGATAAGATAAGTTCAGGAAAGAATAGTGTGAGCCAACAGATAGTTGAGACAGGGATTAGAAAAGCCAGACAGGGATTAGTGTACTCGGCTAGTTCTGACACCAGCTTTGCAAATAGAGGCCGAGGGCGTATTTCGACACCAGGCTACAGAAAAAGCAGAATAAACTTTGTTTGCCGTGCTGCCTAAGTGATGGCAACACAAAAAGGCGGCGGGCTACAAAATGGCGGGTCGATACGATCGTGATCGAAAATCGAAGTTCCTCAGCACAGTTGGGCACAGGGCCTCACTGGAGGGTGTTGGATGAATATGATCAATACACCCAAGAAAATTCACTTAAAAGAACAAAGATGACTTCCCAAGTTAATTCCCATATGAAAATTTGCTTTCCAATAAAGAAAAAACAGTGGGATGAAATTACGATAAGGTTGGCAAAAAGTTAGAAATTTACACAGAAACAAGCGTTTTGTGAGTTGGTGTTTATCTGTTCAGCCGTTTTGGAGAAATTGTCATTAAAAGAGGTGCTCTGCATGAGCTTGAAAGGGTTAAAATGTATGTATATCTGGAAGTTTGGTACTGCGGGAGTCCTGGGGTACCATACTTCAATACTTCTGATTTCACCTTTGTGCTTTTGTTTGGTTCCACTGGACTGGGACTGGTCCAGCAGTACCAAGGGATTTGATTGGTTGGTTGGCCGTAATAAGAAACAATATGTTGCAGCAGCCATTCAAGGGGTCGGGGAGTTGGTAATCAAGTCCCAAAAAAGATTTGAACACAGCCAACAAGGGGGCAGGTTGGGGACACTCTTGACTTCAGGGCTATGCGTGGGAGTTCCAAAGGGACCCCTAATATTAAAAATTAAAAAAATTTAATTTGGGGCACAGGCACTGTAGGACCAGCTCCTGGTACCGTGGTAACCAGCATGACCCTTCTCTTTATGATTTCTTTGGTACCACAGAAGCAAAGAAATCATTAACAATTTGCCCAGTGAGAAGTAGGAGAGCACATGGACAATGCAGGACCAGTTGACTAGGCAGGGACAACATATTACAGGAGGCAGGGACAGCCAGCTGAACTCATAGTGCAGACAGTAGGAGCAGAGGCAGCATAACAGAGCATGGAGGGCAGCTGGGAGGTGGTAGGGGCAGCACATGCTCCATGGAGATGCAGACCAGGGTACTCTTGGAGGGTACCAGGTAGGGACAACAGGAGAACAATTGAAAACAGAAGGCAGCCGGGAAGGGGAGGGGCAGCACACACATGACAAGGACAAGCTGGGGGGCAGAGGCAGCAACCAGGCCTTCCTAGAGCAGCAGGGAGAGGTGGAGGCAACACAATGGACCATGAAGTATAGTCGGGATAGAGCAGGGGCAGTACATGGACCACAGACGGCAGGCCAGGGGACCAGGTGCAGAACGATGACATTCAAGGTCAGCCTGGGGTATGGGCAACACTATAATCCACAGAGGGCTGCCATTAGAGGGCAGGGGCAGCACATGGAGCACAGAAGACAAGCTGGGGAGCACAGGCAAAAAGATGACCACAGAAGACATGCCAGGTGGGCAAGGGCAACAAGCTGAACTCAGAGGATAGCAGGGAGGTGCATGGGCAGCACAACAGACCATGGAAGGTAGGCAGGAGGGGGCAGGGGCAGCAAGCTGACCTTGGACAGCAGCAGGGAAGTGCCGTAGCAACACAAATGACAATGGAGGGAAGGCTGCTGGTGCAGCAAAAGAACCATAAAGGGCACACCAGAAGGTTAGTGGTTGCAAGCCCACTTCAGAAGCAGGGCTGGGGCAACACAATGGACCATGGGGCAATTAAGAGAAATAGGGCAGCACATGGACCACTGAGGGCAGGAGAGAGAGACAGGAGTAGGAAACTGACAATGGATGGTAGGTGAGAGGACAGACCCTGTTGTCAATTGGCAATGTGGATGACATGGGTCATGCACAGTGGGGGTTGGCCACTTACAGTGGGTAGGGTGCAGGGCTACTACACTGTGGTGCAGTGCAGATGGCCATGCACAGCAAGGGGTTGGGTGCCATGGGGGCTTGGGTTCAGGGCCTTAAAAAAAGCCAGGGTCTCTGGCCAAACTCCCGCTACATATGGCCAAACGCTGATAATTGGCCTGTCCAACCCTCAGCTGTGCATTATGGATAGCTGTGCACAATGGGGATGTTGGCTGAATATGATCCAAAAATGTAATGCAAAAAAACAAAGGAAAAACAGAAGGCATAATTAGGTATGGTAACATAATCCTCCCATACATAAACAAAAACAGAAATTCTCCAAAAAAACAGACGTTAATGTGATGCTGTAGTTAGGTATGGCAAAACATCATATCTTAAAAAATATAGAAATTAACTGAAAGAAACAAAGGTTAAAGTGACGTAGTTAAGTGATGACGTCATGCACACTGTAATGTTTTTTTTAAAAACTGAAATTCACTACTTATAGTTCAGTGAGCTAATTACAACTTGCACCCCTACCATGCACTGCTTATTACCTCACACATTACATCACTTATGACGACACGTTAAATGACATCATTGATGACATCTCAACCAGTTAAAACCAGTTGCTGAACTCTATAAAAGCAATAACTAATCACTATTGCTATAATAGTAAGAAGATAATAGCAGCCCAAATGAGCATTTAATTCCTCCTCAATATGTAATCCTGTGGGGAAAGCTCTATGATGTAATGCAACTCTAGGGGCCTTAGAGATAACTCTCTGTTCGCTCCTCATTCTTTGGCGGTAATTCTATTTAGAGGAAACACTTCACAAGATCAGTTACTGTCGTGAACATGATGAAAATGTCTGGCAACTGGGTACTGTTTGATAGCTCTCATGTTCAATTACTCACTTTGCAGGATAGATATTACGATCTACATACTGTTTGTCACATGAACATGTTAACATATGAACTGCATGCTCTAAATTACATGTCATCAATTTTTTGATAAGCATGGGCTTGTTCTCATGTGACCTGGTAAGATTTCGAATTTGGGCCATTTTGGCAAGCCTTCCCCATGTTACATATATAAAAACCTCCTTTTATGCTGGTATTCTCTGACATTTTATTGGTAATTTCATTTTTGACCAATCTATCACTTAAGGATCCATTTCTTCTCTAATTGACACTAGGATAATTCTTAGTTTTAGTTCTAAAGACAGTAACAGGTAGTAGAATATGTCATTTTCTCTAAATAGTTTGCTCACATCAGGTCCTCTGTTATATGTATTAATACACCTAATGTCCAAATATGATTCCTAATGTTTGGTTTGAGATGTCAACTAATCTTTCCAGGCCTTCAATAATATTATTTGTACTGTTCTATTCAACACTCATTGGGGACAGTCTCGTGAATCTCATAAGCATGGGCTTCTGTTACTTCTTGGAACCAGAAGAGTTAATACACCTGAGTTTAGCTTTTAGGGGCTGTCCATAGGGAATACTCAGTTTTAGCTTGTCTGATTGGCTGCTCTTCACTTGGAGAAGACTATTTGCTGCTGTAGACTTCTAGTAACAATAGTAGATAATGTGCTACTGGTGACATCCACTCTGATATCTAAAACATCAATCTCTGTGATACTGATAGTACTGGTGAACTGTAAATTCAACTCATTGTTATTCAGGACTTCAACAATTTCAACCACTAAGGCCTCAGGTCCTTTCCAGAAGATTAAATATTATCAATTAAACATTGCCACATTATGGCATGACCATTGTCGTTTGTCATATTGGGGGCCCAGATTACCTGCTTCATCCACCAGCCCATAACCAATTTGGCATAGCTGGGGGAAAAGAATGGGCCCATGGCAGTACCTTGTGTTTTTCTATAAATGTTGGAATAAACAATGAGAACGTTGCTGTTCAAACAGTAGGTAATATAAATCAAACACTTCTTTATGTAAAACATGAGCAATTGGTTTAGCTCTCAGTAAATGTTTATAAGTCCTTATACCTTTGTCAATGCTTACACTTTTATATGGTGCACACACATCTATGGTGATAAGAATAAAATATTTTTCCCACATAATACCCTCTATGTGCACCAGAAAATTGTGACTTTTTTTATGTACTCTTGGAGGATCCATATCCTACTTCTTTGTCAAATCTACTTAAGTGATCCCTTTATAAATGTTTAGTTATTTCAGTAAAAGCAATAAAGGCAGGCGTACTGATAAAATCCTGTCTAAAATATCCTTAAAGAAAATTGCACTAGCTGCTTGCATCATCAGTAGTATTAACAGCAATACCAGCCACTGTTTTACATCCCTGCAATGTTGCCTTAGACTGCTCTGAAGCTATAGAAGCAAGGATCATGTATAGCCTAATAAATAATCATGATCAAACCTCTTATCACAAAAAGTTTTGCAAGCTCAACACACACCCTATAGTGTCCAAATTCAATAGAGGCTGCTACGGCACATCAGTGGTCGGGCGGGCGTGGAGGGGTGTGGGGGCATTTAAAAAAAGAAAAACAGAGAAACAAAAAACATACCTTGCCGACGTCCACCTCTCCTCCGTTCTTCTTCCACGACGGCAGGAACAGGAAGCACCCAGGCTTCCAGAGTCCTCCAGCCAATCACGACGCTGCTGATAGCAGTGTCATGATTGGTCTGAGTGCTGTGAATTGGCTCTCAGGTTGGGACTGAGGGCCTGGGCAGGGTCCTCATCAGGCTGTGCATTGCAGCCTGGTGAGAAACATGCAGAGTGCGCATGACTGTTTGGCTGGCCCAAGATGGCCAGCCAAGCAGTTATGCGCACTTGATGAGTGCCTACCACTCCTCCCCTGCTCTTTGGGCAACACAGCCCTGCCCCGCCAGCACCTGGAGATCCTCTAGGGAAAAATAAAATGATAATAACCTGGCATTATTATCATTTAATTTTTCTTGTGAGGTGACCCTCCTCCACCTTAGCGGAGGAGCCACCACTGTCCAAATTTAAATAGTTCAGAGTTTGTACAAAGTAGTTCACCGGCAAGCATGAACTACATATCTTTCATCCCACCAATGATTTCACATCCTCAAAAGTATCTGAGAGAGCCTGAGTGGGAGGCAGAGAGAAAGAGGGTTGAGAGAGAGAGTGAGAGGCAGAAATGGAGAAACTAAGGGATAGAGCGGAAGAGTAAGAGGGAGAGAAAAAGAGAGAGTGGGAAACAGAAAGAAACTTAGAGAGACTGGCAGTGACTAAGAGACTAGCTGAGAGATAATTTGAGTCAAAAAGAGAGAGTGGCTGACAGTAAGAGATTCATTATGAGGCAATTAAGTGGGAAAGAGGGTGAATTTGAAAACAAGAGGAGAATGAGTCAGAAATGGAGAGAAAGTGAACCTTTCAGAATAATAGATAAACAGAGACACAAAGAACAAAAGAGGAAGAAATAGACATTTCAAGAGAGAGTGGCGATGTGAGACACAGTGAGAGAAACAGAGAGTAAGAAAGACAGGGAATGGGGGATGGTATTCTAGAATGAGACAGACTAAGAGTGTCTATAAGAGAGAGGAAGAATCAGCGTCTGAATGAGACAGAGGAAACTGAAAAGAGACTGGAAGGAGGAGAGAACCAGAGAAACTGAGGGATATAGTTACAACAATTGCCGCAAACCAGTTTTTACGTTGGTTAGCGGCAATTTTCTTAACACTGTCTATCGCCGAAAACTATAGCCCTGTTAGCGACGTATTTTCAATACGTGGCTACATGGTGATAGTATCAGCTAGCCACGGCAAAAACTGCCACTAACACTAGCGTCAAGGCGATAAAAATGTTGACATTAGCGAGAGAAAAGTGATGAAAGGCCAATTAGCGGAAAAAAAATTCATGTTAGTCAGCCCAATGTCACTTTTCAGCCTCCCGAGACACATATAGCCTATAAATCCACCTCTAGTGAAGAAAAAAAACAATGGAATGTAGAATGGAGCAGTCAGGGCTATGAAAAGAGGTGCATCGCTAGTGAAAACCAGTGATGCAGCACTTTTTATAGCGCTATCCTTGTGACACAATGGCAGCCGATGCCTGGAAGTGCGTACAGTCTATGGGGCCCGGAGGCCTTGCTGGGTCTGAATTTGAGACCCAGAGTGAGAGGCGTCAGGGCTGTAGAGTGCCTACGGCCTGACAATGGAGGCGGGCCATCTCAGGCCCAAGCCTGTGGGCCATGGAGGTAGACATTGAGGCATCGGCGATCACCCTTACCTGGTGGCGAAGTCTGGGAGGTCACATGGAGACACCTTGCTGACTTGTATGAGAAGACCGCGCGGTGCCCTTTAGAGCTGTGATCGGTAGAGGTGCTCCTGTGCACTGACATAGGGAGGTCTGCATTGCATAATGTGCCATCACTACACCGGGGTACACGGAGGAGATTGCCAGTGGTGGACTGCATCTCTTTGCATTAGAGGCCGGAGGATGTGGCACAGCCTGGATGCTGTGGAGGGTGAGGCCCCTGAGCTGCCCTGAACTTGTGTGGAGAGAGTGCTGCAACTTCACACCTAAGGGGGCCCTGTTGCATCACCTGCATCGGGAGGTTACCCATCGGACTTGCTGGCGACTGCTTTACCCAGGCTTGTGAAATCGTGCCTGGCTGAGGCTCCTGCTGAGTGAGTCACAGATTCGGAGAGAGCACGGCGGATTGAGCCCCAGTGTCAATGTCCAGGTGAGGGAGGAGAAGTTGGGACGCGAAGCGGAGGAGGTCCGGGGGTAAAGTTGGGCCCAGTCACAGCACCTGTGAGTGGCGCACACCATGCCCTGAGCAATCCCTGTGCTGCAGCTGACCTACATCACCGAGGACACCGCACAAGTCTGGTAGGGGACTCCACTAACTGGCTCTAGTTGCTGATATTGCCCATTAGCGGTGGCTGCCAACTCTGCAATACAGTCACCCTTGCAACATGGTGCAAGGGTGCCTGCGTTGACGTATGGCAGCCATTGTGCGCCAACCTAGGGGAAGAAGACAGGGGAGGCTTATTCATAAGTCCCTTGTGACAGTTCAATGCAGCTGGTGCATCATTTTCTTGACGTACTTAAAGCGTACATTTTGCACAATGTTGCGCCGTATTTACAAAGTGACGCATCTAGGCATATGCGTTACTTTGTAAAGCCCTGCACCACATTATACCTGCATTAGGTATGATGTATGCAGGGTGGAGGTTCCCACACAACAAAGCCTTGTAGGAGTGGCTTAGTGAAATCTATCAGATTTCACTGCGGCAATTCTAAGACGCCACTGCGTCAAAACCTTACGTAAGGGTGACGCAGTGACATAGGGATAGGCTAGCCCCATGTAATGCTGGAGTTGCATCATGCTTGCAACACAACTGCAGCAATGCGTGACTTTAGCGCCAACAGTTATGTCAGGATTTCAGATGTATCGGTCATTGTTTGCGACATGGAGCACCGTACAGTAAATACGGTGCAGCCTTGGTGTCGCAAGGAGGGTGCAGTGAGAAGTGTCCAATCGCTGTTTAAACACAGCGATGCAACACTTTGGCAGTGCAGCAATATTCCTTGCAGCGCTGTCCAGCACCCACACATATTATATGAGGGCCCAAGTGTTTACACCAATTTTAAGACCAGCTTTTTTCTGACCTATCAATAACTGCCTCTAATTGGACTTAGTGGCACTTTTTAGGTTTCGCCTACGCAGCGCGCATACGCTACCTAGAAGGACCTTTAGCCGTCGTTCTGCTCTTTTTTGAAGCACATACTCATGCTTGTGGCGGCATACACCTTGCGGGAGCACGCAGGGGCACACCACAAGCACAAGTATGTGCTTCAAAAAAGAGAAGACTGCTCTTCCCAGCGCTGCGCGTGCACCACTCGCGGGCTCACCTCCTGCTCTCCCTCTCTCTCACAATTAACTTTCGCGGCCACTCTCCTTGGCCCAGCCCCTCCTCCCTCCACTCAATTGCTGCTAGTCACACGCCAAGAGATTACTTATTTTTTCGACACCATTTTTACCTAGACGTAACTTTCAATCCTGCTTTTTCAAAAGCATTTACCATGACTAGTCATCACGCACTTACACTACACCTCTGTAGCGAACAGAACGGCTACATCACTCCGTAAGCACTGTGCAAGCATCTAGAAGGCGCCGGAGTAACTTTAGGTTTAGGTTGAACCAGAGATTTCTATTTTTCACAACTATTTAGGTCGGTCTATAGCTTTCCTTTGAAACTAGCCCTTTCCTTTTAAGAGCAGCTCTGTGCAGCACTGCCAACGAAAGACAAAAACGGTCTAATTTTCTGAGTACATTCTAATTACTTCATCTAATGTAATCTTCATGTAATGTCTTCATGAAGTGAATTCATCTACAGAGCGCCACATTATTTTAGCCTCTTAGCGCTTTGAGGTGGATGGCAGATGGAGAAGGCAGCTCTATAATCCTGCCTCACACGTGCTGATTATTGCAGAAGAACTGAACTGCCAAACTAACTTCCCCACATCCTCCCCGATTTACAGTGTTGCTTGACCTCAAATATAGTTTCTTCCCGGTTTTTCAGTTTGCAGGATAGAAAGCCCAAGAAGTATCCACAAGTAATTAATCTGCCTATGATACTATCGTACTATTGAAGTTTAAGGAAATGTATCCATGGGACCTTGTGTGCTACACGCCAGAGGAAAGCCCTACCAAAGTTTAAATCTTATCGAGTGACCTGAAGGCATACGTCACCGCTAGGTCTCCCGTCCTCGCTTGAGTATAAGCTGCGGTGCTGATTACATATAGGGTGGAAGCATTTAAGGCCACACACAGATCTATTATGTAGTCCTGAAGAAGACCCCATACAGACGAGTAGACTATCACCATTAAACCCAGGGGTCGAAATGTCGACGCTATAATATCAAGTGTATATGATCACCCAGAATAATTTGTAAAATAATAGGAGAAAACACACACTGGGTTGATACTTTCTTTAAAAGAACTGCACATTGTGTCTATTTTGTTTTTGCAATATATGTTCATGTGTCATGTATATAATGCGTTGTGATATGTAAAAATATATGTAAATGTTTGTGTTCACCTCACGTCATTAATTCAATTGTTATTATATATGGTTATATGTGTGTGTGTATGTATATATATATATGTGTTTAAATTGATCACACAATCTTCAAATACTTTACTATAAAATCATATTGTGAAAATAGAACATATGAATTTTTATTTTTGGTTTGGAATTGAGTTTACATTGATTGTTGGTCTCATCTTAAAAGATAGAATTGATTGAAATGCTTCATTTAAGCAAACAGGTGGCAGAATCACTGTTCCCTTAAAGTTTGTGATCATCAACATAGCTCATGGTGGTTGCGTTATTGATTAGGACCATCTTGGTATTCTACAGCCCCCATTCTTCCTTTGTTCTCATGTTTCCATCTGGTTCACCGGGGTCCACAGTTCCAAGAGAACACGTTTCCTAAGTTTTATAGCCCTAAGATGTTTATAATCATTCTTACCCTATGTTCAAAGGCTAATTCGACCCATGCTTTTGAGTAGTAAGTTGTGTTTTTTTGAGTCTGTTAATTATTCGTAGATGTCAGAGAAGGCTACACCCACAGCTCCGCCCTTCCATATACCCATATCATTGCATGAAGAGAGAGGCACACAAGTACAGTACCAAAGGGACGAGTGTGTCAGCAGATACAGATGAAAGTGAACAGAGGAGGTACTTCCTGATCTGCTGCCCACATGCCCCGGATATGTCAGGCTGCACAAGCCAGGAAGTGAAACTGACCCTCTTGCACACAGAGCAGCTTTAAAAGGAAACAGAAACTTTGTATTTTGTCCCAGCTGGTGTTTGGACCCCTTTCTATCTATCTTCATAAAGCCCTTTAGGAAGTACAGGATTACTACAAACTGTAGGTAAGGAGAAAATCAGACTCCCCTAACAGTATCTTCAGAAGTAACAGTTTGCAAAAGCCTAAAAGGACTTGGAGGTGAGGATTCTGTCTCTTTTCCACCGTGGTCTAAGTTGGCAAGGGACAGCAATCCCAAAAAGCATTGGCATAGCCAATAGGTCTCGCCTTTGGGACCTTATAAGTGTTTAGTTATCCAGCACAATATCCTTGTTGCAACAACATCAAGTGTTGCATGGCTAAAAACTTATAAGGTCCCAAAGGCAAGACCTATTTGCTATGCCAATGCTTGTTTGGGTTTATCGGCGTACTGGGATTTCTTTGAATATGTCGTGTTGTGTGTTTAGCTGCAGTTTTTTCACTGGAACGCCTACCTTGCATCTCATTTTTGTTAAGTCCCGGTAACAGAAGTGGCAATCTTGAAAATTCCCATTTACAAATTGCCGCTAACTGAAGTTAGCGGCAACTTGTAAATACGTCGATAAAAAAAAAAGATTCAGTAACATCACAAAATTGATGCTACAGCGGCGTTAAGTTCTGGTAAATATCCCTCACAGTTGCATGGCAAAGAAGAAGCAGACATTGCTCTATCTTTTCCTTGGGATGTTACTAGTCATGTGGAAATACACACTTTATCTGGGAAAGGATGACAATCTACAATCACCCCCACAAGAAATTATCAAAACTGGTTATGCCTTAAATAATGTTACTGTCCCAATGTCGTTTTTCCCAATAATTTCTTATTAAATTTAAAAATGTCCACTAAATTTGGCTGAACTGAAAAATAAAATATATCAAAACAAGTGGCCAAATTTGGAGGAATTTAGTTCAAACATACAAGCCTTGGATGCCTTGACGTATTAACAAAGATTTGGCAAGGCCCATCCTCTTCTAAATAAGCAGTAGGCAGGTCTGGCTTTACTGCGGACCCAAATTGAATTAGAAATTGTGGGACACAGTCCCTTACTGAACAATGCAGGTTAATAAATAGACTGTGCATAAAAAAGATACAAGCATTTGGGTAGCATAACCATCTTTGTGATATTAACGTTCCCAATGGGAGCGATCAGGAGATTTTGCCATCTTATACATAACATTAACACTTTGAGACTATAAATGGATGTAGTTAATGGTATTTGCGACTCACTTTTCAGCCCATTAACTCCTTCCACTACAATAATCGGAGTCTTTTTGAGGTATAATTGCTAACAGGATGTAAGGCGTGCTGTGAAATCGGATAGACCCCACCAACCTTCTGCACCTAATGGGCCATTAATAACGCAGTTCCACATGCAACCTTGGGCGGAAATGGCGACTCCTTTGTTAGGTGTGGTGGCCCGCACTAGATGGGCAGGGGGTTGCCCATAGAACACCCTACAATACCTGAAAAGCTCTTTCTTTGAATCTGTTTCTACCTCTGTGACTTGCCATGTTTCACATTATCATTAGGAAAATGTGAGGAAGTCTCTTGATGAGGAGTACTCAGTCCCACAAGAACAGTGACACTTTCCTATACTACACCAGCTGTTCATTCCCACTCTGGATGGATCTCCAAAATGTTGGAAGAGGTTTTTTCAAGACCAGCTAAAAGGTTGCAGCAAATCTCCCAACAGGCTTTTTGGTTCACTCTCCATTAGAGAAGGTTAAGTGCCAACTTTATACAAGGAGGGTCATCCAGGGATTGCAACCAATTGCAGACAGAAGAGGAAGCTCTTAAGATATGACCAGGCCCACTTTAGTCAATCCTGAATTGCCATCATGAAGTGGATAGGAGGAAGGAGTGTCCCTTTAGTATATAAGGCAGAACACTGAAAGCCTGGTAGACTACAGAAGGGACCAAAACACCAGCCGCATCTTTCCTCCTTTTCTCCTTCCAGGTAGCAGACTATGGGCCTGATTTAGATCTTGGCAGACGGGTTACTCCGTCACAACGGTGACAATATCCTATCCACTGAAATAGAAAGCCCATAGAACATAATGAGATTTCTATTTCGGCAGACAGGACCCATCCACCGAGATCTAAATTAGGCCTTATGTGTCTCAAAGGTATGGGATATAGCATGTGTACAAGACAGGAAATGGCATGGCACCAGTGCAGGGACACTATAAAAGGGGACTGCTGAAGTGACACCAGTTTTATCTTTCCACCTTTTCACCTTGCAGAACACCAGGGTGGGAAGTACTCAAGGAGAAGGCTACACCACCAGTCACCTAGCCTCTCAAGAATCCTAAAGAATGGGATCAACAGAAAGTGAACACATATCCACAAATAAGGAAATAAATAATCTGAATTCAAAAATTCAGATATCAATCAATCAATCAATCAAGAAATTTGTAGAGCGCGCTACTCACCCGGAGGGTCTCAAGGTGCTTGGGGGGGGGGGAGGGGGAGGTCTGCTACTGCTCGAACAGCCAGGTCTTGAGTCGCTTCCTGAAGGAGAGGTGGTCTTGGGTCAGACGAAGGTGGATGGGGAGGGAGTTCCACGTCTTGGCTGCCAGGTAGGAGAAGGATCTTCCTCCCATGCTGGCTTTTCGGATGCGTGGAACGGCGGCGAGGGCGTGGCTGGTCGATCGTAGCTGACGGGTGGGAGTGTAGAAGGTCAGGCGGTTGTTGAGGTTCCTGGGGCCCAGGCCGTGGAGGGCCTTGTGTGTGTGGGTGATGAGTCGGAACGTGATTCTCTTGCTGACGGGGAGCCAGTGGAGGTCTCTCAGGTGTCCGGAGATGTGGCTGTGTCGGGGGATGTCCAGGATGAGTCGTGCAGAGGCGTTCTGGATTCGTTGGAGTCTTTTCTGAAGTTTGGTTGTGGTTCCGGTGTAGAGGGTGTTCCCGTAGTCCAGTCGGCTGGGGATGAGGGCCTGGGTGACCGTCTTCCTGGTTTCGGTGGGGATCCAACGGAAGATCTTACGGAGCATGCGTAGGATGTTGAAACATGATGATGAGACGGCGTTGACTTGTCTGGTCATCGAGAGTGAGGAGTCCAGGATGAATCCCAGGTTGCGTGCGTGGTCCGTTGGTTTGGGTGCGCTGCCGGGGGCCACCATGAGTCGTCCCATGCAGAGGGTGAAGATCCGAGGATGAGGACTTCCGTCTTGTCTGAGTTCAGTTTCAGGCGGCTGTTCATCATCCATTCAGCTACGTCTTTCATCCCTTCGTGTAGGCTGGTTCTGGCAGTGGCTGAGTCGTTGGTGAGGGAGAGGATCAGCTGGGTGTCGTCGGCGTAGGAGATGATGTTGAGGTTGTGATGGCCGCAAGGGGGCTCATGTAGACGTTGAAGAGGGTGGGGCTGAGTGATGATCCTTGTGGTACGCCGCAGATGACTTCGGTGGCCTCGGATCTTGGATATCGTCAAAAATAAAACTCTGAGAGTAAATCTAGATATTGAAAATTTGCATATGTATAAGCTTGAATGCTCCCAGCAGAGACTTTAGAGGAGTATTTCAATGCTATGTCAGTGCGGGCTGACTAGTGTAAAGAAACGGGACTCAGCAGTCAATTCTTCTCGCTGGTGTCTAAACGTTTAAGAATGAAAAATAATAAACCAAGGTTCTACATAAGTCAACTTCATGGCTTCCCGCCTCCAAGTGACTGCACAATACTATCATCCAAATTCCTCTACAAATCCGTCCTTGACTGCATGATATTGTGTAAAAAGGTCACCTTCCAAAACAGCTGTGTTCTAAAAAGTATAATTAAAAAAAAGTTGAGAAGCGTGCCGCCGTCGGAGCTGCTGCCGTCGCATCCCTGAACAAGGGTGTCGCCGCTGTAACTGCTGCATCGAGCGGAAGCATCTCGCATCGCTGGAGAAGAGTGTCGCTGCCAAAGGCGCTGTCGTCGCATCACTGGAAAAGGGTGTCGCCGTTGCAGCTGACGCATCGAGCCAAGTTCTCTCGCAACATCGGAGAAGCGAGCTGCATCAGGAAGATCTTCACGTCTTTATTTCTTTGCACCAAACTTTCATCGCATCAACATCGTTGCAACACTTTCGCTGATCTGCGTGTCGCATCTACAGGTACATTGACTTAAAGTGTCGCATTTAAAAACTAAAGAGAACTAAGTTAAAACTGCCATTTAAAGTAACAGTATTGTGGATTTTTGTTGTTTATGGTCTTGTGGTAAATCTATATAAAGAATACTTATTTTTGATATAAAACTTGTGTGGTGTCCATCTGTAGTGTTGTCACTTGATTACTGTATGTGTTCACAAATGCTTTACACACTGCCTCTGAGATAAGCCTGTCTGCTCATGCCAAGCTACCAAGGGGGTGAGTAGGGGTTATTTTAGGAGTGTACCCCTTTACCATGACTAGAGGCGAGGGTCCCTATTTGTCACAAGTAACTACCTGTGCCAACTAGAGACCCCCAAGTCTAACAACTCACATAGGAATATTGCTCCTTTTCAGTTTGACAAAGTATGGACAATTATACAAAATAATGAGGTTTGCCGTGCTTTGGCCCATAGACCGAACAGATGGTTAAAGTGAAATTGGTTCCGACAACAAACACAATAGCCCAAATACCCAATAAGTTAACCTTCTCCTATTTGATCTACAGCTGATTGTTACTACTGGGACCCCAGCTCTAGCAAAACTCATTGAGATGGGCAAAAAAATGCATAGCCACTGGGGCTCATTTATGAGGTTTTGCCGTAGGGTAGTGCCACAGGCCTCCCTGTTGCGCTGCCCTATGGTAAAAGAAAAGGACAGGAATGTGCCGTATTTATCAGATACAGCGCATTCCTGTCCTTTTTCCCTACACCGGCGCACAATGGGCTGCCGTGCACCAACGCAGGCACCTTTGCACCATGGTGCAAGGGTGCCAGCTTTGAGGGGATGATTGTTTTTGTGCAGGAAGGGAAACCTTCCTGCACAAAAACAATAACAAGAGGCTTTTTCCCTTTTCTATGCAGCACATATAAAAAAAGAAAAAAACGAGGATAAATAATGGGGAGGATCTGTTTTTAGCGCTGCCTCAGATTTCTAATTTCTTGTAAATCTGGGGCAGTGTCAAAAGGCCATGGATGTTGCTTGGGAATCCCCCCAACAACACCCATTGCACCCCCTTTTAACACAGAAAACTGCATTAAAGGGGACAATATTTACGAGGCAGCAGTAAGCCAAAAAAAGTGGTCTAGTGCTGCTAAATGATACTGTTTAATTTTTTTCAGATTTATTCAATGCAGTATGAGTCTCGTGTGTAAATAAGATACCAGGGTGAAGAATCCTAAACTTATATAACATCTGTTTAGTTCCAGAATTCATCCCGTTGATGTTTCATATTCTGCATACAAGGTCTGGGTGAAATGACAAATTATAATAACCATTGAAAAATAGGCTGCTCGTTCCGATATTTATTGCCAGTTATGTGTGGTATAATAGCAGCCAACATACACATCTCATAAGAGCCAATTGCAGTGCTGCAGCCGCTTGATCCTTTGGGGCGATGGGGCACATCTGCTAATATTGTGTAGGTGCCAAATAGCGATTCTATGTAATTAAATTGTGTGCAATTAAGTTGATCACACTAATACTGTACTAAAAAGGTAGAGGCAATAATGTCATCAAATGCATTGTTTTCCCCCTTTTATCGGTATACCCCTTGGAAATGCTTTAATTTTCTCGGGGCTTGTTTGCCCCTTAAGGAAGAGGAAGTGGGGTTGCTGAGAGAAAGCAGTGCTTGAGCTCTGTTTTCAGTTACTTACCTTCAGAGTTCCAGCATATTGCCTTTTTCTGTCTTTCAATCCATTGTGGGATAGACACAGTACCCCACAATGCCACAATGCCTTTGCATCCCACTCTTTCCACAAGGTGAAACCCCTGGTAGTGGACCTGGGATCTCGATCCTTTCTGTGGCATCCATCTGTGCCCTTCCCCACTGTCTTGTGGATGAATCCTCATTATAGTCTCCAGTGTATGATGCACTTGTGATGTTCACTTGGCTTTCCTTCTGAACACCTCTACCATCCACCTCTTATGCCAACTTCTTGCCTCCCTTCGTGCCACTCCTCTGCCCTCCTTATTTTACCTGCCAAGAACTTTTAATGTGCACTAGTCTCCAGCCGTTTTCAAGGGTGGCTCCCATCTTTTAGAGAAACCAATTAATTTATTTTTTAATGTAGTGATGTTCGGCAGCTGTTACTATGCTTAGCAATTCAAGTTTCCCAACTTGAAATTTCTCAAAAACTTCTGCATATTACGTTTTCATACAATTTGGCCTTGATTTTTAGAATACATTCTTATCTACAAACATTTTACTGCAATTCCAAGCAGTCAGCACTAGGAAAACCATATAGTAAAAATTCATCTCATCTGTTTCTTCGGACAGTATAGGTGTTCTCCTCGTCACTGCAGTGTGCTCTTTCCACTTCACTTTCCCAATCAGAAGCCGTGGACATTGTGTGGAATTTGGGGTGGCCATCTTTGCATTATCACTTCCGAGATACTTGCACGTATTGGCACACTGAGAGTGTGCTGAGACATAAGCTTATTAAAAACACCATTGTGGAATTGTCCAAGAATCGGGTAACGTATTAGAATTAGGGCTCACTAATTTTTCCGTTTTTAGGTCTCGCCTAGCGACGCAGCGCATGCTCGTTGCTCTCCTTGTTAGGTCTTGCCTAGCGATGCAGCCCATGAGCGCTGCACGCCTTGGCGATATCTATTGTCGTCGGTTTTTCGGCGGAAGGGGGACAGGAGATGTGCACGCACGCACAGGCGATGTGCACGTGCCCATCATCTGTCGAGGCATGTGCGCGTGCACATCTCCTGTCCAGGGCATACGCCCGCACATCTCCTGTCCCCCTTCCCCCGAAAAACAGTTAAACTCTCGTGCTGTGCGCAGGGCTTGTTGAGGAGCGCTTTATAGTGAGTACATGATGATGGATTATGTTCTTCCAGTTCCAAGGGTGGAGTTAAGAGCCTAATTGGACTAACGGTGTAGGCGGAGTTGAGTTGCAAAAATAAGTTGCTTCCATGTACTATCTTCTATGTACAGATTGACTGTAACAATTTGGTGGTGTTGGTGTTGTACCTGGAAATGTTTTTCTGACTTAGCAGCACCTCCTCTCCTTCACATGTAGCACTCATTATTCTTCTGTTTCCTTTTCATCAGCAGGACAATATATTTACCGCCGACTAGTACTCATTAAGAGATACTTAGCTGTTAGCTTTTAAAGTCCGTCTTTACAAATATTATAATGTAACTCCCTATGGCAACATTGCTAGCAACTGGTAACCAAGCTTATCATTTGCTCTGATAAAACTAGACCCGTATGTCATTAGACACCTGTACGTCTCCGAAGACCTGATCTATCCATTACATTTAATATCACCTTTCCTAAACATAAGCTTCAGTATTGAATCTTCCAACAAGCAACCATGCCAAAATTCAAATACATGTGTCTATATAATTATTAATGGACAGTGTCTGTGCTGTCCATACCCTCTCCCCAGTCCAATTTTGCAACCCCACATTTCCTCCCTCTTATCAACCAACAAACACAACTGTACTTTTTAATTTTTGATGTGCTCTCACAAACAACATGAGTGCTTCACCTCTGCTCTGATATAACTAGGATCTCAGAACGAGTGCGGTATTACACCAGTGTGGTAATCATCTACACAGAGTACTATATCCCTAACTGTATGTATTTTTGATTTTTTTTGCGACAATTGTTCACAGCCTTAAAAAAGCCACAAGCCTGCGAGCTAACGAAGAGTGAAACATGTGTTGGCTGTCCTCTTCTCAGTCTTTTTCAGAAGTAGACAACATGATTAAACAAGCATTTGCAATGCAATAGGTCTCGCATTTATGCGGGTTTCAGCTATTGGCATTGTAATGACAATGCCTTTTATATATAGTTTTAAAAAAAAAAAAACAAATACAAGATAGTCATTTACAATGCCAATAGCTAAAACTCACGTAAATGCGAAACCTATTGCATTGCAAATGCTTGTTACTGATTTTCACAGACAGATACAGAAATAAAACCATCAAGTATTTACTTTTAAACATCGACAAAAACTGAAAAGACTGTTTCTCGAATGAGTCTCAGTGCTGCCAGTCATGACTGCCCAGCCAGTAAATAATCTGCTGGGGAGTTAAAAAAAGATAACAATTTCTAAATAAGATTGAACAGCTTCAGATGTGAATGTGTGCAAGCTACAATGATCATGTTTTCATATAAGTGGATTGATGTATCATATATGGGCTCGTGTAGCATAAAAATCGGTCAGGTATTCAATTATGAACGTGCATTTCTCAGATTAACAGATGCAGCAAAATACTAGTTGCATTTAATTTTTTCACAAAGCCCAAAATAAATATGGATACATACAGATAAAGTAGTCACCAAATAACTATGGGTATATACAAAAATGTAAAAGAAACATAAATACTGTAAAAGCGTGAGCCCTCAATATAATTCGATGGCAATGTATAGGATGCAAGCACAAAATGCAGGTCTGTAAATTTACATTTAAAAGCATACCTAGAGTTGGTCAGATCCTTGCTTACCACCCATAACACATTAAGGCGATAAGTACAATGAAGTGGCGGAGAATGTCGTTAGCCTCCTTGGCCTAATGACACGCTCCACCACTTCGGAAAAACACGGCTGCACCATTTTTACAAGAATGTGGTGCAGCCTTGCGTTTCCCCCTGCGATGGCGCTAATTGTGACAACTTAGCGCCAATGCAGGCACCCTTGCACCAGAGTGCACGAGTGTCTGTGTGCAGGGGAGGATTGTTTATGTGTAGGAAGGTGTCCCTTCCTGCACATAAACAATCCTAAATTGCCATTTTGTAACTTTCATGTGTGCTGCTTCATGCAGCACACATGAAAGTTACAAAATTGCATTATTTTTAAAAGGTTTGTTCATGTACAGGAAGGGACACCTTCCTGTACCTAAACACACCATGGCATTTTGCTTTTTCCAGTTGTGCAGCACAAGGCAGCAAAAAACGTTAAGTGGCTTAACGCTGCCTTGTACTTAAGGCAAGGCTACTATCGCCACGGGAACGTCACAAAAAGTGACTTTACCATGGCGATAGGGACTTGTACATATGCCCCCAAGTCTCCTTTGACGAGCATTTCTAGGTGCATGACCTTTTGTGCTATAATACACTTTACAAGACCCACTTTTTATGATATAGGCTACATGGTTTGTTTGTAGTGACACACACACAGTTTTAGCATGGTGTTTCTGTGCACACATTTTGAGAAATCTTGAATAAAGTACTGTTCAATGTTTCTTCTTAAGGGTCCTTTTTACACAACTGAAGTCTTGAAGATGGTCTCATGGATGTTTACTGTTTAGACAATGAAACTTCGACAACTTGCAAACATCAGCACATATAAAGAAGAACTATATGTATTACAATCTTTTGTATTCTTACTCTTAGTATTTTGGTTGTTACACAGTGTTTTATTGTTCACCACATAGAACCTCCTGTGAATTCTAATACATTAGCCACTTGTAAGTCTCATCTGGACCATTCTGAATATACGTGACCTTTCATTTAGTTGTCTGTACTTCCTTGATTTGTATAAAATGTATCTATACATGTTTTCCTGTCATTAATAAAACTATTGATTTTTCATACTGTAACACAGAATATTTGCCTATTTTTTTTTGTGCCCGCAAAGATTCTTTCTACATAAATTATATTAATCAATTTGGCTTGATTGAACCATGAATGACCAATCTAAAAAGCGGTTAAAAAAATAGCTTCAAGTGTTTCTTGTTTGCCACACTAATTACCCACCTCCTGTGGGAGGATTGGGTACCCTATCGTATTCTAGTTGGCTCTTTAAGACAGATTTAATGGAGGAAATAAACTCTAAGAACATATTCCCAGGAGCGGTTCCAAGCATGTATTTTATTCGCACATAATAAACTCTAAGAACATATTCCCAGGAGCGGTTCCAAGCATGTATTTTATTCGCACATAATAAACTCTAAGAACATATTCCCAGGAGCGGTTCCAAGCATGTATTTTATTCGCACATAATAAACTCTAAGAACATATTCCCAGGAGCGGTTCCAAGCATGTATTTTATTCGCACATTCACAACTGTTTATCAGCAGGTATTTGGATTTGCGTCTCATTTTTGCCAAGTAGTTCTTTATTATTTTACAAAATAGGTATGTCACATTTTTGCTTTACAGTTCTGTCTGTACAATATACAAGGTGGTATTGTTCGTTTGTCCTATCTTTTACATATTACCTCGACTGTATGCTGCAATCATCAACTAGCATAAACCCAACAGAAAAGCACAAAAAGAACTAAAAAAAGGAAAAAGGTTTTTAAGAAACCTTAATGAAAGAACTCTGTAGATACAGCCAAGCATAGTGGCGTATGTTTCGTATTGCACGTGCCTGCATCAGTGCCAAGATCAAAGGGGCTTATTTATGAGCCCCTACATCACTTTTGTGCCACTGTTGCATCACTTTTTGTGATGAATCAGCTGCGTAAAATATACGCTATGTTGTGCCCTATTTACAAAGTGATGTATCTAGGCAGATGCGTCACTTTGTAAACCCCTGCACCACATTATACCTGCGCCAGGTATTATGAATGCAGGGTGGGCGTTCCCTGCAAAAAGCCTCGTAGAAGTGGTGCATTGAAATCTATGAGATTTCAGTGCACCACTTCTAGGACACCATTGCGTCAATATCTTACTCATGCCTCACAGCAGGCGTAAGACTACTGACACAGTGCTATAATCATAGCCCTCCCCTGCATTGCTGGAGTTGCTTCATGCTTCCGACACGTGAACTTTAGGATACCAATCACTGGGAAACACATCCTACCAGGGGAGGGAAGGGCGGTACACACTTACAGAGCCCTCCATAAAGTATCTCTGCCATCTTTTAGGAAGGCGCTTGACTCTTCAGCCCCCACTCTGGTGAGCAGCCGCGCAGCAGACACTCACACCATAGAAGCATGGCTGAAGACAAATATAGATGCAGTCGCCCCCCCTGACCGCACGCACATCTAGAAGGCCATGTCATTGAGCACCTTGGTTCAATGAATCTTTGAGAGCCAGTAAAAGTAGGTGCAAATGCCTAGAAAGAAGGTGGCGTAGGGAATATTTTATAGATGACAAGATCATCAATAATAAAGCTCTCAAATCACATTGCAAATCAGCAAAAGTGGCCAAAATTAATTATATGAAGAGTAGGATTGCAATAACTAAGAATAGGGGCAAGGAAATCTTCAATATCGTTAAACCGTTCGCAGCTACTAAAGCAGTAAACAAGGAATTACAGCTATCAGCTAATCGGACGAACCAGGTGGCCAGTTTCTTCTATGAAAAGATTACGTTAATCTAGAAGTCATTCTCCATGGAAAAGGGGGAAGATACCTCTGCTCCTCACACTCAGGTGGGAAGCATTACTCAACCCCCCCTCTCATACCTTCATTGGGCCCACCACTGTTACAGTTCCCTGCTATTAAACTTTGAGGATTCACTTACATATCTTTCTGGCCTCAAGTCAGGCTCACCTAAAGATGCATGCCCAGCCTAACTGATATCGGCTCTTTCAGCCACTCTAAATGTAGCGGTCAATAAGGTACTCAATTCCTCGTTGGAAACAGGAATTGTCCTGCAACTCTGGAAGCAGGCAAAAATTCTGCCGCTCATGAAAAAAACAAACGCGGACCCTAACATTCCTGCTTATTACAGACCTATTTCACAGCTTCCAGCTCTCTCCAAAGTCCTGAAGAAACACATGAATAAAGTACTCATGGAGTATGCAGAGAAGTACACTCTTCTGCACCCCACACAATCAGGCTTTAGGGTCAATTACAGCACCGAGTCGGCCCTGCTGGAAGTAACGGAACAGCTCAGAGAGGTGCTGGACCAGGGGGGCAGAGCAGTGCTTACAGTTAAATTGCGAATGGATAAGGTCAGTTTGGTGTAAGTAGTTCAATTGGTTGCATTTGAGGTTGTTGTTCATAGACTTCTCTTTAATAAGAACCAATGAGGACTTCTAGTGTCTGTCGGTCACTACTTGACCTATGCTAAGTGCCAATTTGTCCCTGAGGTCTGAGTATTCAAGTGTAAGATCTGTAAGAGTAATCGATAGCCATTTCACAGGACACTGCAGCTGTGCTGCTGTATAGTACAGTTCCTAATGTGGAGCACCCAGCCTTCCATTGTCAAAGAGGTTATAGAGTTTATGTAGAGTCACTCTTTTCCTGCCCATCTCGCACATCAAATCAGATAAAGCACTGTTCAGTGTTTTAATAACCCCTTATGCAGCACCACTGGAAGCACTGAGAAGTGCTATAGCAATCTGGGCAACACCAGAATCTTGGCTATGGCGACTCTGCCCATTGTAGGGAGAAGGATGGTCCTCCAGAACACCAGGGAGTGTTGCATTTGCCACCAGTGAGCCCAGGCTCCCTTATATGAGATCATTATCAGTTTAACATACTTTAACTCCTAAGTATTTAAAGGCGTTGTGCCTCTATTCCTGTTCTATTTCTAGCAGTCCCTTCCGTGCAGCCTACGAAAGTCATCTAAGTGGGACCAGGCAAAATTTTGGCCAGTCAAGTTTCAGACCAGCGACAACGTTGAACTCATTCAGTGTCTCCCCAGCCCGGGGCAGATTCCTCTGTACATTACTGAGGAAGACAAGTGCATCATCTGCATATAATAAGATGACCTCTCAAGTATCATCAATTAGTATCCTCCACTCAGGACCTCTTTCTCTAAAGAGGCCTGCCAGAGGTTTCAAATGTTAGCAAATATTATCGGCAACAGCCGGAACCTCTGCTTAGTGTCGCTATCTATGGCTACTGAGTTAGAGAGCTCTCTTCCCATATGGACTCTGGCTTTCAGGTTGGAATATAGCAGCGCAATATATTGCCTAATTTCCTATCCCAACCCCAGTCTTTCCGACACCTTCATCAAGTTGGACCATACCAAGCTGTCAAATGCTTTTTCTAAGTCAAACGACATTCCTATGTGGGGAGGGCTCTCTTGTGGAATTTCTACTATGAGTGAAATAATTGCTGCTGGTTCACAAGGTATGAAGCCATTCTGGTCTGGTCTGGTCGACCAGGGTTTCAATAATCGGAGTCAGTCTATTGGCTATTACTTTTCCAAGCATTTTACAGTCAGTGTTCAAAAGTAATAGGGGTCTAATCACACATCAAGGGGCGTCACAACCCACTTTAGGGAGTACCACAATCAGTACCTCCCTCTATGTCTCAGGCAGGCCCACAGCGTCCTTAGCATCCTTCAACAACTGGAGACGTTTCAGAGCCTATTTAGTTTCATATGTGGCATAGAACTTTACAGGAAATCCATCTGTACCCAGGGTTTTATTATGTGCCATCTGGTCTATTGCAGCACAAACCTTATCTATCATGAGCAGTTCATTCAAGGTAATCCGCTGTAATGGGTCAAGCCTTGGAATGGGAACCCAATTTAATAAGCTTGTAAGAACTGTCTGTCGATCACTTCCGTGTCTGTGTATAGGGCTCTGTGGTAGTCTGAGAATATCCTATTTATGCCTGCCGGTCCATTAACCATTTCACCTCCCTGTGATATTATGGCTCCTACCGGAGCTCTAGAGGTATCAGCACATAGAAGAAAGGCCAATACGCAACCCGCCTTGTTTCCCTCTGCATGCTGTTGAGACGTATATTCCCTCCAGCCGTCCTAATGTACTCACAAGATCAGTATGTTCCTTTCTAAGTTCTGTGATGCAATTCTCGTTATCTGTCAATTCTAGCACATATATCTCTGGTTCCCACAATTTGTACTCTAAGTGGAAAATCTGTTCATTCAGGATTTCCTTAAGCCATAGGTGGTTTTGATGCACACTGCCTTAAATGTGTCCCATTCGACTCTCTTTCGGAGGCTGACCCCTTATTTCTGTAAAGCATTGGTCTGTCTGAATGCATTTGGTTTTCCTAAATTTGGTGTCCTGTAGTGCGTACACACTGAGGGGCAGATCTACAGGAACTGAACGCAACGCTGTGCAGCAAGTCATTTTGATGCGCAACGCTGCTTTAGTTTCGAAGCACAGGGATGCAACACATTTACAACAATATGTTGCATCTCTGTGCTTCCCCCTGCACTGGCGCAATAACTGCTGCAATGCACCAGTGCAGGCACCCTTGCACCATGGTGCAAAGATGCCTGTATCATGGGCAGATTGTTTTTGTGCAGGAAGGGCTACTTTCCTGCACAAAAACAATCATTTGAGGTGATTTCCTCTTCCATTCTGGAAATGCATCAGTTGACATGGGTGTTGCATGGGAACACCCACAGCAACACCCATGTCACGCCCCTAACACGCAAAGTATTGCGTGAAAAAGTGTGATATTTACAAGCACAGGAAGAGTCACGCAGGGTGGCTTTACCTGTGCTTGTTAATATCACTCCGCATGTTGCACCGCCGGTGTGTCACGCAAAGTGATACACCGGCAGCGCAAAGGGCTTGTAAATCTGCCCCTGAGTTTCCAAGTGAGTAACTGGAATCGTCATCTGCACCACTGCACCACCATCTTAAGAGGGCTCTGGTCAGAGAGGATTCGGCTCAAGCATTCCGGGGCTTATTTACAAGACCCTTGCGCCGCCGGTGCGCCGCTTTTACTATGGGGAAAAAGTGACGTGCCAGCGTCGCAGGGGACTTGTAAATAAGCCCTCTGTGTCTAAACTGTTGGGAGACATCTCAGAGTTACATAATTGGATTAGCATCTCAGGAGCAGAACATGCTCCTGAAGCTACATTGTTCACTGGGGTATAGCTATCAATAGTGCAGCAGTTGCAATGGTACCGGGGCTGAGGAGCGTATAGGGGTACTATGGACCTGAATTAGGCCCTTCTTTTACATCCAAATTGTGACAAGGAGCCCATTTCCTTTCCTTGCACGAGGGCCAATGGCACCCTTGTTTTTTTTTTTTTTTTTTTTTTTAAAAACCTTTATTCGTATAATTCAGATACACTGCTATTCAGCCGACAACCCGGAGGTTCGGCAGCTCCTCAATCAACACGTGTAGTCATCTAGAGCTCTCATAATGGCACCCTTGTTACTCAACTAATTGTGCAGGAACCCTTCTGTGCTGTAACTCCTCCTGCCCACCCACAGGCACCTTATGTACAGCTCATAAATGATTGAAAGAATGATAGTTGTTTCTACTTTTGAAGGTTTAAAGTGGTACGGAACCAAAGTGCGGGACAATGGGCATCACACACTGCCTCTGCAAGCAACAGGACAGGAGGCACAATTGCAGGACAAACCTCCAAAATGTATGATGGCTAACCACCCTAGTGAAATTGGTTCTCAGTGTTGGGCAGTGTTGCAAAGGTATTACGTCTCAGGATAAAACCTATGTAAGACTTCACACTTTCCTCAGGAGATCCAAGCTGCATGTTCACAAGCTCTGGTGGCATTGGCAGAATTATCTCACTTAGTGGGGTCAGAATCTTTTAGAAGAGAAG